>NC_090929.1:598990496-600249497 GCF_040938575.1 Ambystoma mexicanum
AATTTCAACATTTTTGCAGGCCTAAATTGCATTTAAGGCCTTTTTTGGGCTGCTAACATATTCTGTACTTTCAGGGGTTTAGGATGCATTTTTCGTGGCAAAAATATTTTTGGGAATTTCAGTGGTCTAGGATGTGGGTTAATGCCCCTTTCAGGCTGCAAATGTTTTTGGGACATTCAGAGCTCTCTCACAATGTTTTTGGGCCACCAACATTTTCTGGACTTTAGGGGGTCTAAGATGCCTGTAAACCTTTTTTTTGGGCCTCCAAACATTTCAACATTTTTGCAGGCCTAAAATGCATTTAAGGCCTTTTTTGGGCTGCTAACATATTCTGTACTTTCAGGGGGGTAGGATGCATTTTTCATGCCAAAAATATTTTGGAGTATTACAGTGGTCTAGGGTGTGGGTTAATGCCCCTTTCAGGCTGTAAATGTTTTTGGGACATTCAGAGATCTCTCACAATGTTTTTGGGCCACCAACATTTTCCAGACTTTAGGGGGTCTACGATGCCTGTAAACCCCTTTTTTGGGCCTACAAAGATTTCAACATTTTTGCAGGCCTAAGATGCATTTTAAGGCCTTTTTCGGGCTGCTAACATATTCTGTACTTTCGGGGATGTAGGATGCATTTTTCGTGGCAAAAATATTTTGGAGAATTACAGTGGTCTAGGATGTGGGTTAATGCCCCTTTCAGGCTGTAAATGTTTTTGGGACATTCAGAGATCTCTCACACCGTTTTTGGGCCACCGACATATTCTGGACTTTAGGGGTCTTCGATGCCTGTTAACCCCTTTTTTGGGCATCCAAACATTTCAACATTTTTCAGGCCTAAGATGCATTTTAAGGCCTTTTTTGGGCTGCTAACATATTCTGTACTTTCAGGGGGGTAGGATGCATTTTTCGTGCCAAAAATATTTTTGGGAATTTCAGTGGTCTAGGATGCGGGTTAATGCCCCTTTCAAGCTGCAAATGCTTTTGGGACATTCCAAGCTCTCTCACACTGCTTTTGGGCCACCAACATTTTCTGGACTTTAGGTGGTCTACGATGCCTGTAAACCCCTTTTTTGGGCCTCCAAAAATTTCAACATTTTTGCCGGCCTAAGATGCATTTTAAGGCCTTTTTTGGGCTGCTAACATATTCTGTACTTTCGGGGATGTAGGATGCATTTTTCGTGGCAAAAATATTTTGGAGAATTACAGTGGTCTAGGATGTGGGTTAATGCCCCTTTCAGGCTGTAAATGTTTTTGGGACATTCAGAGATCTCTCAGAATGTTTTTGGGCCACCAACATTTTACAGACTTTAGGGGGTCTACGATGCCTGTAAACCCCTTTTTTGGGCCTCCAAAGATTTCAACATTTTTTCAGGCCTAAGATGCATTTTAGGCCTTTTTGGGAATGCTGACATATTCTGAACTTTCAGGGTTGTAGGATGCATTTTTCGTGCCAGAAATATTTTTGTTTTGGGAATTTCAGTGGTCTAGGATGTGGGTTAATGCCCCTTTCAGGCTGCAAATGCTTTTGGGACATTCAGACCTCTCTCACACTGTTTTCGGGCCACCAGCATATTCTGGACTTTATGGGGTCTACGATGCCTGTAAACCCCTTTTTTGGGCATCCAAACATTTCAACATTTTTGCAGGCCTAAGATGCATTTTAAGGCCTTTTTGGGCTGCTAACATTTTCTGAACTTTCAGGGGTGTAGGATGCATTTTTCGTGCCAGAAATATTTTTGGTAATTTCAGTGGTCTAGGATTTGGGTTAATGCCCCTTTCAGGCTGCAAATGTTTTTGGGACATTCAGAGCTCTCTCACAATGTTTTTGGGCCACCAACATTTTCTGGACTTTAGGGGGTCTACGATGCCTGTAAACCTTTTTTTTGGGCCTCCAAACATTTCAACATTTTTGCCGGCCTAAGATGCATTTTAAGGCCTTTTTTGGGCTGCTAACATATTCTGTACTTTCGGGGATGTAGGATGCATTTTTCGTGGCAAAAATATTTTGGAGAATTACAGTGGTCTAGGATGTGGGTTAATGCCCCTTTCAGGCTGTAAATGTTTTTGGGACATTCAGAGATCTCTCACAATGTTTTTGGGCCACCAACATTTTCCAGACTTTAGGGGGTCTACGATGCCTGTAAACCCCTTTTTTGGGCCTCCAAAGATTTCAACATTTTTGCAGGCCTAAGATGCATTTTAAGGCGTTTTTTTTGGCTGCTAACATATTCTGTGCTTTCGGGGTTGTAGGATCCATTTTTCGTGGCAAAAATATTTTTGTTTTGGGAATTTCAGTGGTCTAGGATGTGGGTTAATGCCCCTTTCAGGCTGCAAATGCTTTTGGGACATTCAGACCTCTCTCACACTGTTTTCGGGCCACCAACATTTTCTGAACTTTAGGGGGTCTAAGATGCCTGTAAACCCCTTTTTTGGGCATCCAAACATTTCAACATTTTTGCAGGCCTAAGATGCATTTTAAGGCCTTTTTTGGGCTGCTAACATTTTCTGAACTTTCAGGGGTGTAGGATGCATTTTTCGTGCCAGAAATATTTTTGGTAATTTCAGTGGTCTAGGATTTGGGTTAATGCCCCTTTTGGGCTGCTAATGTTTTTGGGACATTCAGAGCTCTCTCACAATGTCTTTGGGCCACCAACATTTTCTGGACTTTAGGGGGTCTACGATGCCGGTAAACCTTTTTTTTGGGCCTCCAAACATTTCAAAATTTTTGCAGGCCTAAATTGCATTTAAGGCCTTTTTTGGGCTGCTAACATATACTGTACTTTCAGGGGGGTAGGATGCATTTTTCGTACCAAAAATATTTTTGGGAATTTCAGTGGTCTAGGATGCGGGTTAATGCCCCTTTCAGGATGTAAATGTTTTTGGGACATTCAGAGATCTCTCACAATGTTTTTGGGCCACCATCATTTTCCACACTTTAGGGGGTCTACGATGCCTGTAAACCCCTTTTTTGGGCCTCCAAAGATTTCAACATTTTTTCAGGCCTAAGATGCATTTTAATGCCTTTTTTGGAATGCTGACATATTCTGAACTTTCAGCGTTGTAGGATGCATTTTTCGTGCCAAAAATATTTTTGGGAATTTCAGGGGTCTAGCATGCGGGTTAATGTCCTTTTCAGACTGCAAATGTTTTTGGGAGATTCAGAGCTCTCTCACACCGTTTTTGGGCCACCGACATATTCTGGACTTTAGGGGTCTTCGATGCCTGTTAACCCCTTTTTTGGGCATCCAAACATTTCAACATTTTTGCAGGCCTAAGATGCATTTTAAGGCCTTTTTGGGCTGCTAACATTTTCTGAACTTTCAGGGGTGTAGGATGCATTTTTCGTGCCAGAAATATTTTTGGTAATTTCAGTGGTCTAGGATTTGGGTTAATGCCCCTTTCAGGCTGCAAATGTTTTTGGGACATTCAGAGCTCTCTCACAATGTTTTTGGGCCACCAACATTTTCTGGACTTTAGGGGGTCTACGATGCCTGTAAACCTTTTTTTTGGGCCTCCAAACATTTTAACATTTTTGCAGGCCTAAAATGCATTTAAGGCCTTTTTTGGGCTGCTAACATATTCTGTACTTTCAGGGGGGTAGGATGCATTTTTCGTGCCAAAAATATTTTTGGGAATTTCAGTGGTCTAGGATGCGGGTTAATGCCCCTTTCAAGCTGCAAATGCTTTTGGGACATTCCAAGCTCTCTCACACTGCTTTTGGGCCACCAACATTTTATGGACTTTAGGTGGTCTACGATGCCTGTAAACCCCTTTTTTGGGCCTCCACAAATTTCAACATTTTTGCCGGCCTAAGATGCATTTTAAGGCCTTTTTTGGGATGCTAACATATTCTGCACTTTCGGGGATGTAGGATGCATTTTTCGTGGCAAAAATATTTTGGAGAATTACAGTGGTCTAGGATGTGGGTTAATGCCCCTTTCAGGCTGTAAATGTTTTTGGGACATTCAGAGATCTCTCACAATGTTTTTGGGCCACCAACATTTTCCAGACTTTAGGGGGTCTACGATGCCTGTAAACCCCTTTTTTGGGCCTCCAAAGATTTCAACATTTTTTCAGGCCTAAAATGCATTTAAGGCCTTTTTTGGGCTGCTAACATATTCTGTACTTTCAGGGGGGTAGGATGCATTTTTCGTACCAAAAATATTTTTGGGAATTTCAGTGGTCTAGGATGCGGGTTAATGCCCCTTTCAGGATGTAATTGTTTTTGGGACATTCAGAGATCTCTCACAATGTTTTTGGGCCACCATCATTTTCCAGACTTTAGGGGGCCTACGATGCCTGTAAACCCCTTTTTTGGACCTCCAAAGATTTCAACATTTTTTCAGGCCTAAGATGCATTTTAAGGCCTTTTTTGGAATTCTGACATATTCTGAACTTTCAGGGTTGTAGGATGCATTTTTCGTGCCAAAAATATTTTTGGGAATTTCAGGGGTCTAGCATGCGGGTTAATGTCCTTTTCAGACTGCAAATGTTTTTGGGAGATTCAGAGCTCTCTCACACCGTTTTTGGGCCACCGACATATTCTGGACTTTAGGGGGTCTACGATGCCTGTAAACCCCTTTTTTGGGCATACAAACATTTCAACATTTTTGCAGGCCTAAGATGCATTTTAAGGCCTTTTTGGGCTGCTAACATTTTCTGAACTTTCAGGGGTGTAGGATGCATTTTTTCGTGCCAGAAATATTTTTGGTAATTTCAGTGGTCTAGGATGCGGGTTAATGCCCCTTTCAAGCTGCAAATGCTTTTGGGACATTCAGAGATCTCTCACAATGTTTTTGGGCCACCAACATTTTCCAGACTTTAGGGGGTCTACGATGCCTGTAAACCCCTTTTTTGGGCCTCCAAAGATTTCAACATTTTTTCAGGCCTAAAATGCATTTAAGGCCTTTTTTGGGCTGCTAACATATTCTGTACTTTCAGGGGGGTAGGATGCATTTTTCGTACCAAAAATATTTTTGGGAATTTCAGTGGTCTAGGATGCGGGTTAATGCCCCTTTCAGGCTGTAATTGTTTTTGGGACATTCAGAGATCTCTCACAATGTTTTTGGGCCACCATCATTTTCCAGACTTTAGGGGGCCTACGATGCCTGTAAACCCCTTTTTTGGACCTCCAAAGATTTCAACATTTTTTCAGGCCTAAGATGCATTTTAAGGCCTTTTTTGGAATTCTGACATATTCTGAACTTTCAGGGTTGTAGGATGCATTTTTCGTGCCAAAAATATTTTTGGGAATTTCAGGGGTCTAGCATGCGGGTTAATGTCCTTTTCAGACTGCAAATGTTTTTGGGAGATTCAGAGCTCTCTCACACCGTTTTTGGGCCACCGACATATTCTGGACTTTAGGGGGTCTACGATGCCTGTAAACCCCTTTTTTGGGCATACAAACATTTCAACATTTTTGCAGGCCTAAGATGCATTTTAAGGCCTTTTTGGGCTGCTAACATTTTCTGAACTTTCAGGGGTGTAGGATGCATTTTTTCGTGCCAGAAATATTTTTGGTAATTTCAGTGGTCTAGGATGCGGGTTAATGCCCCTTTCAAGCTGCAAATGCTTTTGGGACATTCAGAGATCTCTCACAATGTTTTTGGGCCACCAACATTTTACAGACTTTCGGGGGTCTACGATGCCTGTAAACCCCTTTTTTGGGCCTCCAAAGATTTCAACATTTTTGCAGGCCTAAGATGCATTTTAAGGCCTTTTTCGGGCTGCTAACATATTCTGTACTTTCGGGGTTGTAGGATCCATTTTTCGTGGCAAAAATATTTTTGTTTTGGGAATTTCAGTGGTCTAGGATGTGGGTTAATGCCCCTTTCAGGCTGCAAATGCTTTTGGGACATTCAGAGCTCTCTCACACTGTTTTTGGGCCACCAACATTTTCTGAACTTTAGGGGGTCTAAGATGCCTGTAAACCCCTTTTTTGGGCATCCAAACATTTCAACATTTTTGCAGGCCTAAGATGCATTTTAAGGCCTTTTTTGGGCTGCTAACATTTTCTGAACTTTCAGGGGTGTAGGATGCATTTTTCGTGCCAGAAATATTTTTGGTAATTTCAGTGGTCTAGGATTTGGGTTAATGCCCCTTTTGGGCTGCTAATGTTTTTGGGACATTCAGAGCTCTCTCACAATGTCTTTGGGCCACCAACATTTTCTGGACTTTAGGGGGTCTACGATGCCGGTAAACCTTTTTTTTGGGCCTCCAAACATTTCAACATTTTTGCAGGCCTAAATTGCATTTAAGGCCTTTTTTGGGCTGCTAACATATTCTGTACTTTCAGGGGTTTAGGATGCATTTTTCGTGCCAAAAATATTTTTGGGAATTTCAGTGGTCTAGGATTTGGGTAAATGCCCCTTTCAGGCTGCAAATGTTTTTGGGACATTCAGAGCTCTCTCACAATGTTTTTGGGCCACCAACATTTTCTGGACTTTAGGGGGTCTACGATGTCTGTAAACCCCTTTTTTGGGCCTCCAAAAATTTCAACATTTTTGCCGGCCTAAGATGCATTTTAAGACCTTTTTTTGGCTGCTAACATATTCTGTACTTTCGGGGATGTAGGATGCATTTTTCGTGCCAAAAATATTTTTGGGAATTTCAGTGGTCTAGGATGTGGGTTAATGCCCCTTTCAGGCTGTAAATGTTTTTGGGACATTCAGAGATCTCTCACAATGTTTTTGGGCCACCAACATTTTCCAGACTTTAGGGGGTCTACGATGCCTGTAAACCCCTTTTTTGGGCCTCCAAAGATTTCAACATGTTTTCAGGCCTAAAATGCATTTAAGGCCTTTTTTGGGCTGCTAACATATTCTGTACTTTCAGGGGGGTAGGATGCATTTTTCGTACCAAAAATATTTTTGGGAATTTCAGTGGTCTAGGATGCGGGTTAATGCCCCTTTCAGGCTGTAATTGTTTTTGGGACATTCAGAGATCTCTCACAATGTTTTTGGGCCACCATCATTTTCCAGACTTTAGGGGGTCTACGATACCTGTAAACCCCTTTTTTGGGCCTCCAAAGATTTCAACATTTTTTCAGGCCTAAGATGCATTTTAATGCCTTTTTTTGAATGCTGACATATTCTGAACTTTCAGGGTTGTAGGATGCATTTTTCGTGGCAAAAATATTTTTGGGAATTTCAGGGGTCTAGCATGCGGGTTAATGTCCTTTTCAGACTGCAAATGTTTTTGGGAGATTCAGAGCTCTCTCACACCGTTTTTGGGCCACCGACATATTCTGGACTTTAGGGGTCTTCGATGCCTGTTAACCCCTTTTTTGGGCATCCAAACATTTCAACATTTTTGCAGGCCTAAGATGCATTTTAAGGTCTTTTTGGGCTGCTAACATTTTCTAAACTTTCAGGGGTGTAGGATGCATTTTTCGTGCCAGAAATATTTTTGGTAATTTCAGTGGTCTAGGATTTGGGTTAATGCCCCTTTCAGGCTGCAAATGTTTTTGGGACATTCAGAGCTCTCTCACAATGTTTTTGGGCCACCAACATTTTCTGGACTTTAGGGGGTCTACGATGCCTGTAAACCTTTTTTTTGGGCCTGTAAACCTTTTTTTTGGGCCTCCAAACATTTCAACATTTTTGCAGGCCTAAAATGCATTTAAGGCCTTTTTTGGGCTGCTAACATATTCTGTACTTTCAGGGGGGTAGGATGCATTTTTCGTGCCAAAAATATTTTTGGGAATTTCAGTGGTCTAGGATGCGGGTTAATGCCCCTTTCAAGCTGCAAATGCTTTTGGGACATTCCAAGCTCTCTCACACTGCTTTTGGGCCACCAACATTTTCTGGACTTTAGGTGGTCTACGATGCCTGTAAACCCCTTTTTTGGGCCTCCAAAAATTTCAACATTTTTGCCGGCCTAACATGCATTTTAAGGCCTTTTTTGGGCTGCTAACATATTCTGTACTTTCGTGGATGTAGGATGCATTTTTCGTGCCAAAAATATTTTTGGGAATTTCAGTGGTCTAGGATGCGGGTTAATGCCCCTTTCAAGCTGCAAATGCTTTTGGGACATTCTGAGCTCTCTCACACTGCTTTTGGGCCACCAACATTTTCTGGACTTTAGGTGGTCTACGATGCCTGTAAACCCCTTTTTGGGGCCTCCAAAGATTTCAACATTTTTGCCGGCCTAAGATGCATTTTAAGGCCTTTTTTGGGCTGCTAACATATTCTGTACTTTCGGGGATGTAGGATGCATTTTTCGTGGCAAAAATATTTTGGAGAATTACAGTGGTCTAGGATGCGGGTTAATGCCCCTTTCAAGCTGCAAATGCTTTTGGGACATTCTGAGCTCTCTCACACTGCTTTTGGGCCACCAACATTTTCTGGACTTTAGGTGGTCTACGATGCCTGTAAACCCCTTTTTGGGGCCTCCAAAGATTTCAACATTTTTGCCGGCCTAAGATGCATTTTAAGGCCTTTTTTGGGCTGCTAACATATTCTGTACTTTCGGGGATGTAGGATGCATTTTTCGTGGCAAAAATATTTTGGAGAATTACAGTGGTCTAGGATGTGGGTTAATGCCCCTTTCAGGCTGTAAATGTTTTTGGGACATTCAGAGATCTCTCACAATGTTTTTGGGCCACCAACATTTTCCAGACTTTAGGGGGTCTACGATGCCTGTAAACCCCTTTTTTGGGCCTCCAAAGATTTCAACATTTTTTCAGGCCTAAAATGCATTTAAGGCCTTTTTTGGGCTGCTAACATATTCTGTACTTTCAGGGGGGTAGGATGCATTTTTCGTACCAAAAATATTTTTGGGAATTTCAGTGGTCTAGGATGCAGGTTAATGCCCCTTTCAGGCTGTAATTGTTTTTGGGACATTCAGAGATCTCTCACAATGTTTTTGGGCCACCATCATTTTCCAGACTTTAGGGGGCCTACGATGCCTGTAAACCCCTTTTTTGGACCTCCAAAGATTTCAACATTTTTTCAGGCCTAAGATGCATTTTAAGGCCTTTTTTGGAATTCTGACATATTCTGAACTTTCAGGGTTGTAGGATGCATTTTTCGTGCCAAAAATATTTTTGGGAATTTCAGGGGTCTAGCATGTGGGTTAATGCCCCTTTCAGGCTGTAAATGTTTTTGGGACATTCAGAGATCTCTCACAATGTTTTTGGGCCACCAACATTTTCCAGACTTTAGGGGGTCTACGATGCCTGTTAACCCCTTTTTTGGGCATCCAAACATTTCAACATTTTTGCAGGCCTAAGATGCATTTTAAGGCCTTTTTGGGCTGCTAACATTTTCTGAACTTTCAGGGGTGTAGGATGCATTTTTTCGTGCCAGAAATATTTTTGGTAATTTCAGTGGTCTAGGATGCGGGTTAATGCCCCTTTCAAGCTGCAAATGCTTTTGGGACATTCAGAGATCTCTCACAATGTTTTTGGGCCACCAACATTTTACAGACTTTCGGGGGTCTACGATGCCTGTAAACCCCTTTTTTGGGCCTCCAAAGATTTCAACATTTTTGCAGGCCTAAGATGCATTTTAAGGCCTTTTTCGGGCTGCTAACATATTCTGTACTTTCGGGGTTGTAGGATCCATTTTTCGTGGCAAAAATATTTTTGTTTTGGGAATTTCAGTGGTCTAGGATGTGGGTTAATGCCCCTTTCAGGCTGCAAATGCTTTTGGGACATTCAGAGCTCTCTCACACTGTTTTTGGGCCACCAACATTTTCTGAACTTTAGGGGGTCTAAGATGCCTGTAAACCCCTTTTTTGGGCATCCAAACATTTCAACATTTTTGCAGGCCTAAGATGCATTTTAAGGCCTTTTTTGGGCTGCTAACATTTTCTGAACTTTCAGGGGTGTAGGATGCATTTTTCGTGCCAGAAATATTTTTGGTAATTTCAGTGGTCTAGGATTTGGGTTAATGCCCCTTTTGGGCTGCTAATGTTTTTGGGACATTCAGAGCTCTCTCACAATGTCTTTGGGCCACCAACATTTTCTGGACTTTAGGGGGTCTACGATGCCGGTAAACCTTTTTTTTGGGCCTCCAAACATTTCAACATTTTTGCAGGCCTAAATTGCATTTAAGGCCTTTTTTGGGCTGCTAACATATTCTGTACTTTCAGGGGTTTAGGATGCATTTTTCGTGCCAAAAATATTTTTGGGAATTTCAGTGGTCTAGGATTTGGGTTAATGCCCCTTTCAAGCTGCAAATGCTTTTGGGACATTCTGAGCTCTCTCACACTGCTTTTGGGCCACCAACATTTTCTGGACTTTAGGTGGTCTACGATGCCTGTAAACCCCTTTTTTGGGCCTCCAAAGATTTCAACATTTTCGCCGGCGTAAGATGCATTTTAAGGTCTTTTTTGGGCTGCTAACATATTCTGTACTTTCGGGGATGTAGGATGCATTTTTCGTGGCAAAAATATTTTGGAGAATTACAGTGGTCTAGGATGTGGGTTAATGCCCCTTTCAGGCTGTAAATGTTTTTGGGACATTCAGAGATCTCTCACAATGTTTTTGGGCCACCAACATTTTCCAGACTTTAGGGGGTCTACGATGCCTGTAAACCCCTTTTTTGGGCCTCCAAAGATTTCAACATTTTTTCAGGCCTAAAATGCATTTAAGGCCTTTTTTGGGCTGCTAACATATTCTGTACTTTCAGGGGGGTAGGATGCATTTTTCGTACCAAAAATATTTTTGGGAATTTCAGTGGTCTAGGATGCGGGTTAATGCCCCTTTCAGGCTGTAATTGTTTTTGGGACATTCAGAGATCTCTCACAATGTTTTTGGGCCACCATCATTTTCCAGACTTTAGGGGGTCTACGATACCTGTAAACCCCTTTTTTGGGCCTCCAAAGATTTCAACATTTTTTCAGGCCTAAGATGCATTTTAATGCCTTTTTTGGAATGCTGACATATTCTGAACTTTCAGGGTTGTAGGATGCATTTTTCGTGCCAAAAATATTTTTGGGAATTTCAGGGGTCTAGCATGCGGGTTAATGTCCTTTTCAGACTGCAAATGTTTTTGGGAGATTCAGAGCTCTCTCACACCGTTTTTGGGCCACCGACATATTCTGGACTTTAGGGGTTTTCGATGCCTGTTAACCCCTTTTTTGGGCATCCAAACATTTCAACATTTTTGCAGGCCTAAGATGCATTTTAAGGTCTTTTTGGGCTGCTAACATTTTCTAAACTTTCAGGGGTGTAGGATGCATTTTTCGTGCCAGAAATATTTTTGGTAATTTCAGTGGTCTAGGATTTGGGTTAATGCCCCTTTCAGGCTGCAAATGTTTTTGGGACATTCAGAGATCTCTCACAATGTTTTTGGGCCACCAACATTTTACAGACTTTAGGGGGTCTACGATGCCTGTAAACCCCTTTTTTGGGCCTCCAAAGATTTCAACATTTTTTCAGGCCTAAGATGCATTTTAGGCCTTTTTTGGAATGCTGACATATTCTGAACTTTCAGGGTTGTAGGATGCATTTTTTCGTGCCAAAAATATTTTTGGGAATTTCAGGGGTCTAGCATGCGGGTTAATGTCCTTTTCAGACTGCAAATGTTTTTGGGAGATTCAGAGCTCTCTCACACCGTTTTTGGGCCACCGACATATTCTGGACTTTATGGGGTCTACGATGCCTGTAAACCCCTTTTTTGGGCATCCAAACATTTCAACATTTTTGCAGGCCTAAGATGCATTTTAAGGCCTTTTTGGGCTGCTAACATTTTCTGAACTTTCAGGGGTGTAGGATGCATTTTTCGTGCCAGAAATATTTTTGGTAATTTCAGTGGTCTAGGATTTGGGTTAATGCCCCTTTCAGGCTGCAAATGTTTTTGGGACATTCAGAGCTCTCTCACAATGTTTTTGGGCCACCAACATTTTCTGGACTTTAGGGGGTCTACGATGCCTGTAAACCTTTTTTTTGGGCCTCCAAACATTTCAACATTTTTGCAGGCCTAAAATGCATTTAAGGCCTTTTTTGGGCTGCTAACATATTCTGTACTTTCAGGGGTTTAGGATGCATTTTTCGTGCCAAAAATATTTTTGGGAATTTCAGTGGTCTAGGACTTGGGTTAATGCCCCTTTCAGGCTGCAAATGTTTTTGGGACATTCAGAGCTCTCTCACAATGTTTTTGGGCCACCAACATTTTCTGGACTTTAGGGGGTCTACGATGTCTGTAAACCCCTTTTTTGGGCCTCCAAAGATTTCAACATTTTTGCCGGCCTAAGATGCATTTTAAGGCCTTTTTTTGGCTGCTAACATATTCTGTACTTTCGGGGATGTAGGATGCATTTTTCGTGCCAAAAATATTTTTGGGAATTTCAGTGGTCTAGAATGCGGGCTAATGCCCCTTTCAAGCTGCAAATGCTTTTGGGACATTCTGAGCTCTCTCACACTGCTTTTGGGCCACCAACATTTTCTGGACTTTAGGTGGTCTACGATGCCTGTAAACCCCTTTTTTGGGCCTCCAAAGATTTCAACATTTTTGCCGGCCTAAGATGCATTTTAAGGCCTTTTTTGGGCTGCTAACATATTCTGTACTTTCGGGGATGTAGGATGCATTTTTCGTGGCAAAAATATTTTGGAGAATTACAGTGGTCTAGGATGTGGGTTAATGCCCCTTTCAGGCTGTAAATGTTTTTGGGACATTCAGAGATCTCTCACAATGTTTTTGGGCCACCAACATTTTCCAGACTTTAGGGGGTCTACGATGCCTGTAAACCCCTTTTTTGGGCCTCCAAAGATTTCAACATTTTTTCAGGCCTAAAATGCATTTAAGGCCTTTTTTGGGCTGCTAACATATTCTGTACTTTCAGGGGGGTAGGATGCATTTTTCGTGGCAAAAATATTTTTGTTTTGGGAATTTCAGTGGTCTAGGATGTGGGTTAATGCCCCTTTCAGGCTGCAAATGTTTTTGGGACATTCAGAGCTCTCTCACACTGTTTTTGGGCCACCAACATTTTCTGAACTTTAGGGGGTCTACGATGCCTGTAAACCCCTTTTTTGGGCATCCAAACATTTCAACATTTTTGCAGGCCTAAAATGCATTTAAGGCCTTTTTTGGGCTGCTAACATATTCTGTACTTTCAGGGGGGTAGGATGCATTTTTCGTGCCAAAAATATTTTTGGGAATTTCAGTGGTCTATGATGCAGGTTAATGCCCCTTTCAAGCTGCAAATGCTTTTGGGACATTCCAAGCTCTCTCACACTGCTTTTGGGCCACCAACATTTTCTGGACTTTAGGTGGTCAACGATGCCTGTAAACCCCTTTTTTGGGCCTCCAAAGATTTCAACATTTTTGCCAGCCTAAGATGCATTTTAAGGCCTTTTTTGGGCTGCTAACATATTCTGTACTTTCGGGGACGTAGGATGCATTTTTCGTGGCAAAAATATTTTGGAGAATTACAGTGGTCTAGGATGTGGGTTAATGCCCCTTTCAGGCTGTAAATGTTTTTGGGACATTCAGAGATCTCGCACAATGTTTTTGGGCCACCAACATTTTCCAGACTTTAGGGGGTCTACGATGCCTGTAAACCCCTTTTTTGGACCTCCAAAGATTTCAACATTTTTTCAGGCCTAAGATGCATTTTAAGGCCTTTTTTGGAATGCTGACATATTCTGAACTTTCAGGGTTGTAGGATGCATTTTTCGTGCCAAAAATATTTTGGGGAATTTCAGGGGTCTAGCATGCGGGTTAATGTCCTTTTCAGACTGCAAATGTTTTTGGGAGATTCAGAGCTCTCTCACAATGTTTTTGGGCCACCAACATTTTCTGGACTTTAGGGGGTCTACGATGCCTGTAAACCTTTTTTTTGGGCCTCCAAACATTTCAACATTTTTGCAGGCCTAAAATGCATTTAAGGCCTTTTTTGGGCTGCTAACATATTCTGTACTTTCAGGGGTTTAGGATGCATTTTTCGTGCCAAAAATATTTTTGGGAATTTCAGTGGTCTAGGATTTGGGTTAATGCCCCTTTCAGGCTGCAAATGTTTTTGGGACATTCAGAGCTCTCTCGCAATGTTTTTGGGCCACCAACATTTTCTGGACTTTAGGGGGTCTACGATGTCTGTAAACCCCTTTTTTGGGCCTCCAAAGATTTCAACATTTTTGCCGGCCTAAGATGCATTTTAAGGCCTTTTTTTGGCTGCTAACATATTCTGTACTTTCGGGGATGTAGGATGCATTTTTCGTGCCAAAAATATTTTTGGGAATTTCAGTGGTCTAGAATGCGGGCTAATGCCCCTTTCAAGCTGCAAATGCTTTTGGGACATTCTGAGCTCTCTCACACTGCTTTTGGGCCACCAACATTTTCTGGACTTTAGGTGGTCTACGATGCCTGTAAACCCCTTTTTTGGGCCTCCAAAGATTTCAACATTTTTGCCGGCCTAAGATGCATTTTAAGGCCTTTTTTGGGCTGCTAACATATTCTGTACTTTCGGGGATGTAGGATGCATTTTTCGTGGCAAAAATATTTTGGAGAATTACAGTGGTCTAGGATGTGGGTTAATGCCCCTTTCAGGCTGTAAATGTTTTTGGGACATTCAGAGATCTCTCACAATGTTTTTGGGCCACCAACATTTTCCAGACTTTAGGGGGTCTACGATGCCTGTAAACCCCTTTTTTGGGCCTCCAAAGATTTCAACATTTTTTCAGGCCTAAAATGCATTTAAGGCCTTTTTTGGGCTGCTAACATATTCTGTACTTTCAGGGGGGTAGGATGCATTTTTCGTGGCAAAAATATTTTTGTTTTGGGAATTTCAGTGGTCTAGGATGTGGGTTAATGCCCCTTTCAGGCTGCAAATGTTTTTGGGACATTCAGAGCTCTCTCACACTGTTTTTGGGCCACCAACATTTTCTGAACTTTAGGGGGTCTACGATGCCTGTAAACCCCTTTTTTAGGCATCCAAACATTTCAACATTTTTGCAGGCCTAAAATGCATTTAAGGCCTTTTTTGGGCTGCTAACATATTCTGTACTTTCAGGGGGGTAGGATGCATTTTTCGTGCCAAAAATATTTTTGGGAATTTCAGTGGTCTATGATGCAGGTTAATGCCCCTTTCAAGCTGCAAATGCTTTTGGGACATTCCAAGCTCTCTCACACTGCTTTTGGGCCACCAACATTTTCTGGACTTTAGGTGGTCAACGATGCCTGTAAACCCCTTTTTTGGGCCTCCAAAGATTTCAACATTTTTGCCAGCCTAAGATGCATTTTAAGGCCTTTTTTGGGCTGCTAACATATTCTGTACTTTCGGGGACGTAGGATGCATTTTTCGTGGCAAAAATATTTTGGAGAATTACAGTGGTCTAGGATGTG
Organism: Ambystoma mexicanum; assembly: GCF_040938575.1. Lineage (NCBI taxonomy): Eukaryota > Metazoa > Chordata > Amphibia > Caudata > Ambystomatidae > Ambystoma > Ambystoma mexicanum. The sequence continues at coordinate 599,005,777 of NC_090929.1, forward strand.
GGTTAATGCCCCTTTCAGGCTGTAAATGTTTTTGGGACATTCAGAGATCTCGCACAATGTTTTTGGGCCACCAACATTTTCCAGACTTTAGGGGGTCTACGATGCCTGTAAACCCCTTTTTTGGACCTCCAAAGATTTCAACATTTTTTCAGGCCTAAGATGCATTTTAAGGCCTTTTTTGGAATGCTGACATATTCTGAACTTTCAGGGTTGTAGGATGCATTTTTCGTGCCAAAAATATTTTGGGGAATTTCAGGGGTCTAGCATGCGGGTTAATGTCCTTTTCAGACTGCAAATGTTTTTGGGAGATTCAGAGCTCTCTCACACCGTTTTTGGGCCACTGACATATTCTGGACTTTAGGGGGTCTACAATGCCTGTAAACCCCTTTTTCGGGCATCCAAACATTTCAACATTTTTGCAGGCCTAAGTTGCATTTTAAGGCCTTTTTGGGCTGCTAACATTTTCTGAACTTTCAGGGGAGTAGGATGCATTTTTCGTGCCAGAAATATTTTTGGTAATTTCAGTGGTCTAGGATTTGGGTTAATGCCCCTTTCAGGCTGCAAATGTTTTTGGGACATTCAGAGCTCTCTCACAATGTTTTTGGGCCACCAACATTTTCTGGACTTTAGGGGGTCTACGATGCCTGTAAACTTTTTTTTTGGGCCTCCAAACATTTCAACATTTTTGCAGGCCTAAAATGCATTTAAGGCCTTTTTTGGGCTGCTAACATATTCTGTACGTTCAGGGGGTAGGATGCATTTTTCGTGCCAATAATATTTTTGGGAATTTCAGTGGTCTAGGATGCAGGTTAATGCCCCTTTCAAGCTGCAAATGCTTTTGGGACATTCCGAGCTCTCTCACACTGCTTTTGGGCCACCAACATTTTCTGGACTTTAGGTGGTCTACGATGCCTGTAAACCCCTTTTTTGGGCCACCAAAGATTTCAACATTTTTGCCGGCCTAAGATGCATTTTAAGGCCTTTTTTGGGCTGCTCACATATTCTGTACTTTCGGGGATGTAGGATGCATTTTTCGTGGCAAAAATATTTTGGAGAATTAGAGTGGTCTAGGATGTGGGTTAATGCCCCTTTCAGGCTGTAAATGTTTTTGGGACATTCAGAGATCTCTCACAATGTTTTTGGGCCACCAACATTTTCCAGACTTTAGGGGGTCTACGATGCCTGTAAACCCCTTTTTTGGGCCTCCAAAGATTTCAACATTTTCAGGCCTAAGATGCATTTTAAGGCCTTTTTTGGAATGCTGACATATTCTGAACTTTCAGGGTTGTAGGATGCATTTTTCGTGCCAAAAATATTTTTGGGAATTTCAGGGGTCTAGCATGCGGGTTAATGTCCTTTTCAGACTGCAAATGTTTTTGGGACATTCAGAGCTCTCTCACAATGTTTTTGGGCCACCAACATTTTCTGGACTTTAGGGGGTCTACGATGCCTGTAAACTTTTTTTTTGGTCCTCCAAACATTTCAACATTTTTGCAGGCCTAAAATGCATTTAAGGCCTTTTTTGGGCTGCTCACATATTCTATACTTTCGGGGATGTAGGATGCATTTTTCGTGGCAAAAATATTTTGGAGAATTAGAGTGGTCTAGGATGTGGGTTAATGCCCCTTTCAGGCTGTAAATGTTTTTGGGACATTCATAGATCTCTCACAATGTTTTTGGGCCACCAACATTTTCCAGACTTTAGGGGGTCTACGATGCCTGTAAACCCCTTTTTTGGGCCTCCAAAGATTTCAACATTTTCAGGTTTAAGATACATTTTAAGGCCTTTTTTGGAATGCTGACATATTCTGAACTTTCAGGGTTGTAGGATGCATTTTTCGTGCCAAAAATATTTTTAGGAATTTCAGGGGTCTAGCATGCGGGTTAATGTCCTTTTCAGACTGCAAATGTTTTTGGGAGATTCAGAGCTCTCTCACACCGTTTTTGGGCCACCGACATATTCTGGACTTTAGGGGGTCTACGATGCCTGTAAACCCCTTTTTTGGGCATCCAAACATTTCAACATTTTTGCAGGCCTAAGATGCATTTTAAGGCCTTTTTGGGCTGCTAACATTTTCTGAACTTTCAGGGGTGTAGGATGCATTTTTCGTGCCATAAATATTTTTGGTAATTTCAGCGGTCTAGGATTTGGGTTAATGCCCCTTTCAGGCTGCAAATGTTTTTGGGACATTCAGAGCTCTCTCACAATGTTTTTGGGCCACCAACATTTTCTGGACTTTAGGGGGTCTACGATGCCTGTAAACCTTTTTTTTGGGCCTCCAAACATTTCAACATTTTTGCGGGCCTAAAATGCATTTAAGGCCTTTTTTGGGCTGCTAACATATTCTGTACTTTCAGGGGGGTAGGATGCATTTTTCGTGCCAAAAATATTTTTGGGAATTTCAGTGGTCTAGGATGCGGGTTAATGCCCCTTTCAGGCTGCAAATGCTTTTGGGACATTCCGAGCTCTCTCACACTGCTTTTGGGCCACCAACATTTTATGGACTTTAGGTGGTCTACGATGCCTGTAAACCCCTTTTTTGGGCCTCCAAAGATTTCAACATTTTTGTCGGCCTAAGATGCATTTTAAGGCCTTTTTTGGGCTGCTAACATATTCTGTACTTTCGGGGATGTAGGATGCATTTTTCGTGGCAAAAATATTTTGGAGAATTACAGTGGTCTAGGATGTGGGTTAATGCCCCTTTCAGGCTGTAAATGTTTTTGGGACATTCAGAGATCTCTCACAATGTTTTTGGACCACCAACATTTTACAGACTTTAGGGGGTCTACGATGCCTGTAAACCCCTTTTTTGGGCCTCCAAAGATTTCAACATTTTTGCAGGCCTAAGATGCATTTTAAGGCCTTTTTTGGGCTGCTAACATATTCTGTACTTTCGGGGTTGTAGGATCCATTTTTCGTGGCAAAAATATTTTTGTTTTGGGAATTTCAGTGGTCTAGGATGTGGGTTAATGCCCCTTTCAGGCTGCAAATGCTTTTGGGACATTCAGAGCTCTCTCACACTGTTTTTGGGCCACCAACATTTTCTGAACTTTAGGGGGTCTACGATGCCTGTAAACCCCTTTTTTGGGCATCCAAACATTTCAACATTTTTGCAGGCCTGAGATGCATTTTAAGGCCTTTTTTGGGCTGCTAACATTTTCTGAACGTTCAGGGGTGTAGGATGCATTTTTCGTGCCAGAAATATTTTTGGTAATTTCAGTGGTCTAGGATTTGGGTTAATGCCTCTTTTGGGCTGCTAATGTTTTTGGGACATTCAGAGCTCTCTCACAATGTCTTTGGGCCACCAACATTTTCTGGACGTTAGGGGGTCTACGATGCCGGTAAACCTTTTTTTTTGGCCTCCAAAAATTTCAACATTTTTGCAGGCCTAAATTGCATTTAAGGCCTTTTTTGGGCTGCTAACATATTCTGTACTTTCAGGGGTTTAGGATGCATTTTTCGTGGCAAAAATATTTTTGGGAATTTCAGTGGTCTAGGATGTGGGTTAATGCCCCTTTCAGGCTGCAAATGTTTTTGGGACATTCAGAGCTCTCTCACAATGTTTTTGGGCCACCAACATTTTCTGGACTTTAGGGGGTCTAAGATGCCTGTAAACCTTTTTTTTGGGCCTCCAAACATTTCAACATTTTTGCAGGCCTAAAATGCATTTAAGGCCTTTTTTGGGCTGCTAACATATTCTGTACTTTCAGGGGGGTAGTATGCATTTTTCATGCCAAAAATATTTTGGAGTATTACAGTGGTCTAGGATGTGGGTTAATGCCCCTTTCAGGCTGTAAATGTTTTTGGGACATTCAGAGATCTCTCACAATGTTTTTGGGCCACCAACATTTTCCAGACTTTAGGGGGTCTACGATGCCTGTAAACCCCTTTTTTGGGCCTACAAAGATTTCAAAATTTTTTCAGGCCTAAGATGCATTTTAAGGCCTTTTTTGGAATGCTGACATATTTTGAACTTTCAGGGTTGTAGGATGCATTTTTCGTGCCAAAAATATTTTTGGGAATTTCAGGGGTCTAGGATTTGGGTTAATGCCCCTTTCAGGCTGCAAATGTTTTTGGGACATTCAGAGCTCTCTCACAATGTTTTTGGGCCACCAACATTTTCTGGACTTTAGGGGGTCTACGATGCCTGTAAACTTTTTTTTTGGGCCTCCAAACATTTCAACATTTTTGCAGGCCTAAAATGCATTTAAGGCCTTTTTTGGGCTGCTAACATATTCTGTACGTTCAGGGGGGTAGGATGCATTTTTCGTGCCAATAATATTTTTGGGAATTTCAGTGGTCTAGGATGCAGGTTAATGCCCCTTTCAAGCTGCAAATGCTTTTGGGACATTCCGAGCTCTCTCACACTGCTTTTGGGCCACCAACATTTTCTGGACTTTAGGTGGTCTACGATGCCTGTAAACCCCTTTTTTGGGCCACCAAAGATTTCAACATTTTTGCCGGCCTAAGATGCATTTTAAGGCCTTTTTTGGGCTGCTCACATATTCTGTACTTTCGGGGATGTAGGATGCATTTTTCGTGGCAAAAATATTTTGGAGAATTAGAGTGGTCTAGGATGTGGGTTAATGCCCCTTTCAGGCTGTAAATATTTTTGGGACATTCAGAGATCTCTCACAATGTTTTTGGGCCACCAACATTTTCCAGACTTTAGGGGGTCTACGATGCCTGTAAACCCCTTTTTTGGGCCTCCAAAGATTTCAACATTTTCAGGCCTAAGATGCATTTTAAGGCCTTTTTTGGAATGCTGACATATTCTGAACTTTCAGGGTTGTAGGATGCATTTTTCGTGCCAAAAATATTTTTGGGAATTTCAGGGGTCTAGCATGCGGGTTAATGTCCTTTTCAGACTGCAAATGTTTTTGGGACATTCAGAGCTCTCTCACAATGTTTTTGGGCCACCAACATTTTCTGGACTTTAGGGGGTCTACGATGCCTGTAAAGTTTTTTTTGGGCCTCCAAACATTTCAACATTTTTGCAGGCCTAAAATGCATTTAAGGCCTTTTTTGGGCTGCTAACATATTCTGTACGTTCAGGGGGGTAGGATGCATTTTTCGTGCCAATAATATTTTTGGGAATTTCAGTGGTCTAGGATGCAGGTTAATGCCCCTTTCAAGCTGCAAATGCTTTTGGGACATTCCGAGCTCTCTCACACTGCTTTTGGGCCACCAACATTTTCTGGACTTTAGGTGGTCTACGATGCCTGTAAACCCCTTTTTTGGGCCACCAAAGATTTCAACATTTTTGCCGGCCTAAGATGCATTTTAAGGCCTTTTTTGGGCTGCTCACATATTCTGTACTTTCGGGGATGTAGGATGCATTTTTCGTGGCAAAAATATTTTGGAGAATTAGATTGGTCTAGGATGTGGGTTAATGCCCCTTTCAGGCTGTAAATGTTTTTGGGACATTCAGAGATCTCTCACAATGTTTTTGGGCCACCAACATTTTCCAGACTTTAGGGGGTCTACGATGCCTGTAAACCCCTTTTTTGGGCCTACAAAGATTTCAACATTTTTTCAGGCCTAAGATGCATTTTAAGGCCTTTTTTGGAATGCTGACATATTCTGAACTTTCAGGGTTGTAGGATGCATTTTTCGTGCCAAAAATATTTTTGGGAATTTCAGGGGTCTAGGATTTGGGTTAATGCCCCTTTCAGGCTGCAAATGTTTTTGGGACATTCAGAGCTCTCTCACAATGTCTTTGGGCCACCAACATTTTCTGGACGTTAGGGGGTCTACGATGCCGGTAAACCTTTTTTTTTGGCCTCCAAAAATTTCAACATTTTTGCAGGCCTAAATTGCATTTAAGGCCTTTTTTGGGCTGCTAACATATTCTGTACTTTCAGGGGTTTAGGATGCATTTTTCGTGGCAAAAATATTTTTGGGAATTTCAGTGGTCTAGGATGTGGGTTAATGCCCCTTTCAGGCTGCAAATGTTTTTGGGACATTCAGAGCTCTCTCACAATGTTTTTGGGCCACCAACATTTTCTGGACTTTAGGGGGTCTAAGATGCCTGTAAACCTTTTTTTTGGGCCTCCAAACATTTCAACATTTTTGCAGGCCTAAAATGCATTTAAGGCCTTTTTTGGGCTGCTAACATATTCTGTACTTTCAGGGGGGTAGTATGCATTTTTCATGCCAAAAATATTTTGGAGTATTACAGTGGTCTAGGATGTGGGTTAATGCCCCTTTCAGGCTGTAAATGTTTTTGGGACATTCAGAGATCTCTCACAATGTTTTTGGGCCACCAACATTTTCCAGACTTTAGGGGGTCTACGATGCCTGTAAACCCCTTTTTTGGGCCTACAAAGATTTCAACATTTTTTCAGGCCTAAGATGCATTTTAAGGCCTTTTTTGGAATGCTGACATATTTTGAACTTTCAGGGTTGTAGGATGCATTTTTCGTGCCAAAAATATTTTTGGGAATTTCAGGGGTCTAGGATTTGGGTTAATGCCCCTTTCAGGCTGCAAATGTTTTTGGGACATTCAGAGCTCTCTCACAATGTTTTTGGGCCACCAACATTTTCTGGACTTTAGGGGGTCTACGATGCCTGTAAACTTTTTTTTTGGGCCTCCAAACATTTCAACATTTTTGCAGGCCTAAAATGCATTTAAGGCCTTTTTTGGGCTGCTAACATATTCTGTACGTTCAGGGGGGTAGGATGCATTTTTCGTGCCAATAATATTTTTGGGAATTTCAGTGGTCTAGGATGCAGGTTAATGCCCCTTTCAAGCTGCAAATGCTTTTGGGACATTCCGAGCTCTCTCACACTGCTTTTGGGCCACCAACATTTTCTGGACTTTAGGTGGTCTACGATGCCTGTAAACCCCTTTTTTGGGCCACCAAAGATTTCAACATTTTTGCCGGCCTAAGATGCATTTTAAGGCCTTTTTTGGGCTGCTCACATATTCTGTACTTTCGGGGATGTAGGATGCATTTTTCGTGGCAAAAATATTTTGGAGAATTAGAGTGGTCTAGGATGTGGGTTAATGCCCCTTTCAGGCTGTAAATATTTTTGGGACATTCAGAGATCTCTCACAATGTTTTTGGGCCACCAACATTTTCCAGACTTTAGGGGGTCTACGATGCCTGTAAACCCCTTTTTTGGGCCTCCAAAGATTTCAACATTTTCAGGCCTAAGATGCATTTTAAGGCCTTTTTTGGAATGCTGACATATTCTGAACTTTCAGGGTTGTAGGATGCATTTTTCGTGCCAAAAATATTTTTGGGAATTTCAGGGGTCTAGCATGCGGGTTAATGTCCTTTTCAGACTGCAAATGTTTTTGGGACATTCAGAGCTCTCTCACAATGTTTTTGGGCCACCAACATTTTCTGGACTTTAGGGGGTCTACGATGCCTGTAAAGTTTTTTTTTGGGCCTCCAAACATTTCAACATTTTTGCAGGCCTAAAATGCATTTAAGGCCTTTTTTGGGCTGCTAACATATTCTGTACGTTCAGGGGGGTAGGATGCATTTTTCGTGCCAATAATATTTTTGGGAATTTCAGTGGTCTAGGATGCAGGTTAATGCCCCTTTCAAGCTGCAAATGCTTTTGGGACATTCCGAGCTCTCTCACACTGCTTTTGGGCCACCAACATTTTCTGGACTTTAGGTGGTCTACGATGCCTGTAAACCCCTTTTTTGGGCCACCAAAGATTTCAACATTTTTGCCGGCCTAAGATGCATTTTAAGGCCTTTTTTGGGCTGCTCACATATTCTGTACTTTCGGGGATGTAGGATGCATTTTTCGTGGCAAAAATATTTTGGAGAATTAGATTGGTCTAGGATGTGGGTTAATGCCCCTTTCAGGCTGTAAATGTTTTTGGGACATTCAGAGATCTCTCACAATGTTTTTGGGCCACCAACATTTTCCAGACTTTAGGGGGTCTACGATGCCTGTAAACCCCTTTTTTGGGCCTACAAAGATTTCAACATTTTTTCAGGCCTAAGATGCATTTTAAGGCCTTTTTTGGAATGCTGACATATTCTGAACTTTCAGGGTTGTAGGATGCATTTTTCGTGCCAAAAATATTTTTGGGAATTTCAGGGGTCTAGGATTTGGGTTAATGCCCCTTTCAGGCTGCAAATGTTTTTGGGACATTCAGAGCTCTCTCACAATGTTTTTGGGCCACCAACATTTTCTGGACTTTAGGGGGTCTACGATGCCTGTAAACCCCTTTTTTGGGCCTCCAAAGATTTCAACATTTTTTCAGGCCTAAAATGCATTTAAGGCCTTTTTTGGGCTGCTAACATATTCTGTACTTTCAGGGGGGTAGGATGCATTTTTCGTACCAAAAATATTTTTGGGAATTTCAGTGGTCTAGGATGCGGGTTAATGCCCCTTTCAGGATATAAATGTTTTTGGGACATTCAGAGATCTCTCACAATGTTTTTGGGCCACCATCATTTTCCAGACTTTAGGGGGTCTACGATGCCTGTAAACCCCTTTTTTGGGCCTCCAAAGATTTCAACATTTTTTCAGGCCTAAGATGCATTTTAATGCCTTTTTTGGAATGCTGACATATTCTGAACTTTCAGGGTTGTAGGATGCATTTTTCGTGCCAAAAATATTTTTGGGAATTTCAGGGGTCTAGCATGCGGGTAAATGTCCTTTTCAGACTGCAAATGTTTTTGGGAGATTCAGAGCTCTCTCACACCGTTTTTGGGCCACCGACATATTCTGGACTTTAGGGGTCTTCGATGCCTGTTAACCCCTTTTTTGGGCATCCAAACATTTCAACATTTTTCAGGCCTAAGATGCATTTTAAGGCCTTTATTGGGCTGCTAACATATTCTGTACTTTCAGGGGGGTAGGATGCATTTTTCGTGCCAAAAATATTTTTGGGAATTTCAGTGGTCTAGGATGCGGGTTAATGCCCCTTTCAAGCTGCAAATGCTTTTGGGACATTCCAAGCTCTCTCACACTGCTTTTGGGCCACCAACATTTTCTGGACTTTAGGTGGTCTACGATGCCTGTAAACCCCTTTTTTGGGCCTCCAAAAATTTCAACATTTTTGCCGGCCTAAGATGCATTTTAAGGCCTTTTTTGGGCTGCTAACATATTCTGTACTTTCGGGGATGTAGGATGCATTTTTCGTGGCAAAAATATTTTGGAGAATTACAGTGGTCTAGGATGTGGGTTAATGCCCCTTTCAGGCTGTAAATGTTTTTGGGACATTCAGAGATCTCTCACAATGTTTTTGGGCCACCAACATTTTCCAGACTTTAGGGGGTCTACGATGCCTGTAAACCCCTTTTTTGGGCCTACAAAGATTTCAACATTTTTTCAGGCCTAAGATGCATTTTAAGGCCTTTTTTGGAATGCTGACATATTCTGAACTTTCAGGGTTGTAGGATGCATTTTTCGTGCCAAAAATATTTTTGGGAATTTCAGGGGTCTAGGATTTGGGTTAATGCCCCTTTCAGGCTGCAAATGTTTTTGGGACATTCAGAGCTCTCTCACAATGTTTTTGGGCCACCAACATTTTCTGGACTTTAGGGGGTCTACGATGCCTGTAAACCCCTTTTTTGGGCCTCCAAAGATTTCAACATTTTTTCAGGCCTAAAATGCATTTAAGGCCTTTTTTGGGCTGCTAACATATTCTGTACTTTCAGGGGGGTAGGATGCATTTTTCGTACCAAAAATATTTTTGGGAATTTCAGTGGTCTAGGATGCGGGTTAATGCCCCTTTCAGGATATAAATGTTTTTGGGACATTCAGAGATCTCTCACAATGTTTTTGGGCCACCATCATTTTCCAGACTTTAGGGGGTCTACGATGCCTGTAAACCCCTTTTTTGGGCCTCCAAAGATTTCAACATTTTTTCAGGCCTAAGATGCATTTTAATGCCTTTTTTGGAATGCTGACATATTCTGAACTTTCAGGGTTGTAGGATGCATTTTTCGTGCCAAAAATATTTTTGGGAATTTCAGGGGTCTAGCATGCGGGTAAATGTCCTTTTCAGACTGCAAATGTTTTTGGGAGATTCAGAGCTCTCTCACACCGTTTTTGGGCCACCGACATATTCTGGACTTTAGGGGTCTTCGATGCCTGTTAACCCCTTTTTTGGGCATCCAAACATTTCAACATTTTTCAGGCCTAAGATGCATTTTAAGGCCTTTATTGGGCTGCTAACATATTCTGTACTTTCAGGGGGGTAGGATGCATTTTTCGTGCCAAAAATATTTTTGGGAATTTCAGTGGTCTAGGATGCGGGTTAATGCCCCTTTCAAGCTGCAAATGCTTTTGGGACATTCCAAGCTCTCTCACACTGCTTTTGGGCCACCAACATTTTCTGGACTTTAGGTGGTCTACGATGCCTGTAAACCCCTTTTTTGGGCCTCCAAAAATTTCAACATTTTTGCCGGCCTAAGATGCATTTTAAGGCCTTTTTTGGGCTGCTAACATATTCTGTACTTTCGGGGATGTAGGATGCATTTTTCGTGGCAAAAATATTTTGGAGAATTACAGTGGTCTAGGATGTGGGTTAATGCCCCTTTCAGGCTGTAAATGTTTTTGGGACATTCAGAGATCTCTCAGAATGTTTTTGGGCCACCAACATTTTACAGACTTTAGGGGGTCTACGATGCCTGTAAACCCCTTTTTTGGGCCTCCAAAGATTTCAACATTTTTTCAGGCCTAAGATGCATTTTAGGCCTTTTTGGGAATGCTGACATATTCTGAACTTTCAGGGTTGTAGGATGCATTTTTCGTGCCAGAAATATTTTTGTTTTGGGAATTTCAGTGGTCTAGGATGTGGGTTAATGCCCCTTTCAGGCTGCAAATGCTTTTGGGACATTCAGACCTCTCTCACACTGTTTTCGGGCCACCAACATATTCTGGACTTTATGGTGTCTACGATGCCTGTAAACCCCTTTTTTGGGCATCCAAACATTTCAACATTTTTGCAGGCCTAAGATGCATTTTAAGGCCTTTTTGGGCTGCTAACATTTTCTGAACTTTCAGGGGTGTAGGATGCATTTTTCGTGCCAGAAATATTTTTGGTAATTTCAGTGGTCTAGGATTTGGGTTAATGCCCCTTTCAGGCTGCAAATGTTTTTGGGACATTCAGAGCTCTCTCACAATGTTTTTGGGCCACCAACATTTTCTGGACTTTAGGGGGTCTACGATGCCTGTAAACCTTTTTTTTGGGCCTCCAAACATTTCAACATTTTTGCCGGCCTAAGATGCATTTTAAGGCCTTTTTTGGGCTGCTAACATATTCTGTACTTTCGGGGATGTAGGATGCATTTTTCGTGGCAAAAATATTTTGGAGAATTACAGTGGTCTAGGATGTGGGTTAATGCCCCTTTCAGGCTGTAAATGTTTTTGGGACATTCAGAGATCTCTCACAATGTTTTTGGGCCACCAACATTTTCCAGACTTTAGGGGGTCTACGATGCCTGTAAACCCCTTTTTTGGGCCTCCAAAGATTTCAACATTTTTGCAGGCCTAAGATGCATTTTAAGGCCTTTTTTGGGCTGCTAACATATTCTGTGCTTTCGGGGTTGTAGGATCCATTTTTCGTGGCAAAAATATTTTTGTTTTGGGAATTTCAGTGGTCTAGGATGTGGGTTAATGCCCCTTTCAGGCTGCAAATGCTTTTGGGACATTCAGACCTCTCTCACACTGTTTTCGGGCCACCAACATTTTCTGAACTTTAGGGGGTCTAAGATGCCTGTAAACCCCTTTTTTGGGCATCCAAACATTTCAACATTTTTGCAGGCCTAAGATGCATTTTAAGGCCTTTTTTGGGCTGCTAACATTTTCTGAACTTTCAGGGGTGTAGGATGCATTTTTCGTGCCAGAAATATTTTTGGTAATTTCAGTGGTCTAGGATTTGGGTTAATGCCCCTTTTGGGCTGCTAATGTTTTTGGGACATTCAGAGCTCTCTCACAATGTCTTTGGGCCACCAACATTTTCTGGACTTTAGGGGGTCTACGATGCCGGTAAACCTTTTTTTTGGGCCTCCAAACATTTCAAAATTTTTGCAGGCCTAAATTGCATTTAAGGCCTTTTTTGGGCTGCTAACATATACTGTACTTTCAGGGGGGTAGGATGCATTTTTCGTACCAAAAATATTTTTGGGAATTTCAGTGGTCTAGGATGCGGGTTAATGCCCCTTTCAGGATGTAAATGTTTTTGGGACATTCAGAGATCTCTCACAATGTTTTTGGGCCACCATCATTTTCCACACTTTAGGGGGTCTACGATGCCTGTAAACCCCTTTTTTGGGCCTCCAAAGATTTCAACATTTTTTCAGGCCTAAGATGCATTTTAATGCCTTTTTTGGAATGCTGACATATTCTGAACTTTCAGCGTTGTAGGATGCATTTTTCGTGCCAAAAATATTTTTGGGAATTTCAGGGGTCTAGTATGGGGGTTAATGTCCTTTTCAGACTGCAAATGTTTTTGGGAGATTCAGAGCTCTCTCACACCGTTTTTGGGCCACCGACATATTCTGGACTTTAGGGGTCTTCGATGCCTGTTAACCCCTTTTTTGGGCATCCAAACATTTCAACATTTTTGCAGGCCTAAGATGCATTTTAAGGCCTTTTTGGGCTGCTAACATTTTCTGAACTTTCAGGGGTGTAGGATGCATTTTTCGTGCCAGAAATATTTTTGGTAATTTCAGTGGTCTAGGATTTGGGTTAATGCCCCTTTCAGGCTGCAAATGTTTTTGGGACATTCAGAGCTCTCTCACAATGTTTTTGGGCCACCAACATTTTCTGGACTTTAGGGGGTCTACGATGCCTGTAAACCTTTTTTTTGGGCCTCCAAAGATTTCAACATTTTTTCAGGCCTAAAATGCATTTAAGGCCTTTTTTGGGCTGCTAACATATTCTGTACTTTCAGGGGGGTAGGATGCATTTTTCGTACCAAAAATATTTTTGGGAATTTCAGTGGTCTAGGATGCGGGTTAATGCCCCTTTCAGGATATAAATGTTTTTGGGACATTCAGAGATCTCTCACAATGTTTTTGGGCCACCATCATTTTCCAGACTTTAGGGGGTCTACGATGCCTGTAAACCCCTTTTTTGGGCCTCCAAAGATTTCAACATTTTTTCAGGCCTAAGATGCATTTTAATGCCTTTTTTGGAATGCTGACATATTCTGAACTTTCAGGGTTGTAGGATGCATTTTTCGTGCCAAAAATATTTTTGGGAATTTCAGGGGTCTAGCATGCGGGTAAATGTCCTTTTCAGACTGCAAATGTTTTTGGGAGATTCAGAGCTCTCTCACACCGTTTTTGGGCCACCGACATATTCTGGACTTTAGGGGTCTTCGATGCCTGTTAACCCCTTTTTTGGGCATCCAAACATTTCAACATTTTTCAGGCCTAAGATGCATTTTAAGGCCTTTATTGGGCTGCTAACATATTCTGTACTTTCAGGGGGGTAGGATGCATTTTTCGTGCCAAAAATATTTTTGGGAATTTCAGTGGTCTAGGATGCGGGTTAATGCCCCTTTCAAGCTGCAAATGCTTTTGGGACATTCCAAGCTCTCTCACACTGCTTTTGGGCCACCAACATTTTCTGGACTTTAGGTGGTCTACGATGCCTGTAAACCCCTTTTTTGGGCCTCCAAAAATTTCAACATTTTTGCCGGCCTAAGATGCATTTTAAGGCCTTTTTTGGGCTGCTAACATATTCTGTACTTTCGGGGATGTAGGATGCATTTTTCGTGGCAAAAATATTTTGGAGAATTACAGTGGTCTAGGATGTGGGTTAATGCCCCTTTCAGGCTGTAAATGTTTTTGGGACATTCAGAGATCTCTCAGAATGTTTTTGGGCCACCAACATTTTACAGACTTTAGGGGGTCTACGATGCCTGTAAACCCCTTTTTTGGGCCTCCAAAGATTTCAACATTTTTTCAGGCCTAAGATGCATTTTAGGCCTTTTTGGGAATGCTGACATATTCTGAACTTTCAGGGTTGTAGGATGCATTTTTCGTGCCAGAAATATTTTTGTTTTGGGAATTTCAGTGGTCTAGGATGTGGGTTAATGCCCCTTTCAGGCTGCAAATGCTTTTGGGACATTCAGACCTCTCTCACACTGTTTTCGGGCCACCAACATATTCTGGACTTTATGGTGTCTACGATGCCTGTAAACCCCTTTTTTGGGCATCCAAACATTTCAACATTTTTGCAGGCCTAAGATGCATTTTAAGGCCTTTTTGGGCTGCTAACATTTTCTGAACTTTCAGGGGTGTAGGATGCATTTTTCGTGCCAGAAATATTTTTGGTAATTTCAGTGGTCTAGGATTTGGGTTAATGCCCCTTTCAGGCTGCAAATGTTTTTGGGACATTCAGAGCTCTCTCACAATGTTTTTGGGCCACCAACATTTTCTGGACTTTAGGGGGTCTACGATGCCTGTAAACCTTTTTTTTGGGCCTCCAAACATTTCAACATTTTTGCCGGCCTAAGATGCATTTTAAGGCCTTTTTTGGGCTGCTAACATATTCTGTACTTTCGGGGATGTAGGATGCATTTTTCGTGGCAAAAATATTTTGGAGAATTACAGTGGTCTAGGATGTGGGTTAATGCTCCTTTCAGGCTGTAAATGTTTTTGGGACATTCAGAGATCTCTCACAATGTTTTTGGGCCACCAACATTTTCCAGACTTTAGGGGGTCTACGATGCCTGTAAACCCCTTTTTTGGGCCTCCAAAGATTTCAACATTTTTGCAGGCCTAAGATGCATTTTAAGGCCTTTTTTGGGCTGCTAACATATTCTGTGCTTTCGGGGTTGTAGGATCCATTTTTCGTGGCAAAAATATTTTTGTTTTGGGAATTTCAGTGGTCTAGGATGTGGGTTAATGCCCCTTTCAGGCTGCAAATGCTTTTGGGACATTCAGACCTCTCTCACACTGTTTTCGGGCCACCAACATTTTCTGAACTTTAGGGGGTCTAAGATGCCTGTAAACCCCTTTTTTGGGCATCCAAACATTTCAACATTTTTGCAGGCCTAAGATGCATTTTAAGGCCTTTTTTGGGCTGCTAACATTTTCTGAACTTTCAGGGGTGTAGGATGCATTTTTCGTGCCAGAAATATTTTTGGTAATTTCAGTGGTCTAGGATTTGGGTTAATGCCCCTTTTGGGCTGCTAATGTTTTTGGGACATTCAGAGCTCTCTCACAATGTCTTTGGGCCACCAACATTTTCTGGACTTTAGGGGGTCTACGATGCCGGTAAACCTTTTTTTTGGGCCTCCAAACATTTCAAAATTTTTGCAGGCCTAAATTGCATTTAAGGCCTTTTTTGGGCTGCTAACATATACTGTACTTTCAGGGGGGTAGGATGCATTTTTCGTACCAAAAATATTTTTGGGAATTTCAGTGGTCTAGGATGCGGGTTAATGCCCCTTTCAGGATGTAAATGTTTTTGGGACATTCAGAGATCTCTCACAATGTTTTTGGGCCACCATCATTTTCCACACTTTAGGGGGTCTACGATGCCTGTAAACCCCTTTTTTGGGCCTCCAAAGATTTCAACATTTTTTCAGGCCTAAGATGCATTTTAATGCCTTTTTTGGAATGCTGACATATTCTGAACTTTCAGCGTTGTAGGATGCATTTTTCGTGCCAAAAATATTTTTGGGAATTTCAGGGGTCTAGCATGGGGGTTAATGTCCTTTTCAGACTGCAAATGTTTTTGGGAGATTCAGAGCTCTCTCACACCGTTTTTGGGCCACCGACATATTCTGGACTTTAGGGGTCTTCGATGCCTGTTAACCCCTTTTTTGGGCATCCAAACATTTCAACATTTTTGCAGGCCTAAGATGCATTTTAAGGCCTTTTTGGGCTGCTAACATTTTCTGAACTTTCAGGGGTGTAGGATGCATTTTTCGTGCCAGAAATATTTTTGGTAATTTCAGTGGTCTAGGATTTGGGTTAATGCCCCTTTCAGGCTGCAAATGTTTTTGGGACATTCAGAGCTCTCTCACAATGTTTTTGGGCCACCAACATTTTCTGGACTTTAGGGGGTCTACGATGCCTGTGAACCTTTTTTTTGGGCCTCCAAACATTTTAACATTTTTGCAGGCCTAAAATGCATTTAAGGCCTTTTTTGGGCTGCTAACATATTCTGTACTTTCAGGGGGGTAGGATGCATTTTTCGTGCCAAAAATATTTTTGGGAATTTCAGTGGTCTAGGATGCGGGTTAATGCCCCTTTCAAGCTGCAAATGCTTTTGGGACATTCCAAGCTCTCTCACACTGCTTTTGGGCCACCAACATTTTATGGACTTTAGGTGGTCTACGATGCCTGTAAACCCCTTTTTTGGGCCTCCACAAATTTCAACATTTTTGCCGGCCTAAGATGCATTTTAAGGCCTTTTTTGGGCTGCTAACATATTCTGCACTTTCGGGGATGTAGGATGCATTTTTCGTGGCAAAAATATTTTGGAGAATTACAGTGGTCTAGGATGTGGGTTAATGCCCCTTTCAGGCTGTAAATGTTTTTGGGACATTCAGAGATCTCTCACAATGTTTTTGGGCCACCAACATTTTCCAGACTTTAGGGGGTCTACGATGCCTGTAAACCCCTTTTTTGGGCCTCCAAAGATTTCAACATTTTTTCAGGCCTAAAATGCATTTAAGGCCTTTTTTGGGCTGCTAACATATTCTGTACTTTCAGGGGGGTAGGATGCATTTTTCGTACCAAAAATATTTTTGGGAATTTCAGTGGTCTAGGATGCGGGTTAATGCCCCTTTCAGGCTGTAATTGTTTTTGGGACATTCAGAGATCTCTCACAATGTTTTTGGGCCACCATCATTTTCCAGACTTTAGGGGGCCTACGATGCCTGTAAACCCCTTTTTTGGACCTCCAAAGATTTCAACATTTTTTCAGGCCTAAGATGCATTTTAAGGCCTTTTTGGGCTGCTAACATTTTCTGAACTTTCAGGGGTGTAGGATGCATTTTTTCGTGCCAGAAATATTTTTGGTAATTTCAGTGGTCTAGGATGCGGGTTAATGCCCCTTTCAAGCTGCAAATTCTTTTGGGACATTCAGAGATCTCTCACAATGTTTTTGGGCCACCAACATTTTACAGACTTTCGGGGGTCTACGATGCCTGTAAACCCCTTTTTTGGGCCTCCAAAGATTTCAACATTTTTGCAGGCCTAAGATGCATTTTAAGGCCTTTTTCGGGCTGCTAACATATTCTGTACTTTCGGGGTTGTAGGATCCATTTTTCGTGGCAAAAATATTTTTGTTTTGGGAATTTCAGTGGTCTAGGATGTGGGTTAATGCCCCTTTCAGGCTGAAAATGCTTTTGGGACATTCAGAGCTCTCTCACACTGTTTTTGGGCCACCAACATTTTCTGAACTTTAGGGGGTCTAAGATGCCTGTAAACCCCTTTTTTGGGCATCCAAACATTTCAACATTTTTGCAGGCCTAAGATGCATTTTAAGGCCTTTTTTGGGCTGCTAACATTTTCTGAACTTTCAGGGGTGTAGGATGCATTTTTCGTGCCAGAAATATTTTTGGTAATTTCAGTGGTCTAGGATTTGGGTTAATGCCCCTTTTGGGCTGCTAATGTTTTTGGGACATTCAGAGCTCTCTCACAATGTCTTTGGGCCACCAACATTTTCTGGACTTTAGGGGGTCTACGATGCCGGTAAACCTTTTTCTTGGGCCTCCAAACATTTCAACATTTTTGCAGGCCTAAATTGCATTTAAGGCCTTTTTTGGGCTGCTAACATATTCTGTACTTTCAGGGGTTTAGGATGCATTTTTCGTGCCAAAAATATTTTTGGGAATTTCAGTGGTCTAGGATTTGGGTTAATGCCCCTTTCAAGCTGCAAATGCTTTTGGGACATTCTGAGCTCTCTCACACTGCTTTTGGGCCACCAACATTTTCTGGACTTTAGGTGGTCTACGATGCCTGTAAACCCCTTTTTTGGGCCTCCAAAGATTTCAACATTTTCGCCGGCGTAAGATGCATTTTAAGGCCTTTTTTGGGCTGCTAACATATTCTGTACTTTCGGGGATGTAGGATGCATTTTTCGTGGCAAAAATATTTTGGAGAATTACAGTGGTCTAGGATGTGGGTTAATGCCCCTTTCAGGCTGTAAATGTTTTTGGGACATTCAGAGATCTCTCACAATGTTTTTGGGCCACCAACATTTTCCAGACTTTAGGGGGTCTACGATGCCTGTAAACCCCTTTTTTGGGCCTCCAAAGATTTCAACATTTTTTCAGGCCTAAAATGCATTTAAGGCCTTTTTTGGGCTGCTAACATATTCTGTACTTTCAGGGGGGTAGGATGCATTTTTCGTACCAAAAATATTTATGGGAATTTCAGTGGTCTAGGATGCGGGTTAATGCCCCTTTCAGGCTGTAATTGTTTTTGGGACATTCAGAGATCTCTCACAATGTTTTTGGGCCACCATCATTTTCCAGACTTTAGGGGGTCTACGATACCTGTAAACCCCTTTTTTGGGCCTCCAAAGATTTCAACATTTTTTCAGGCCTAAGATGCATTTTAATGCCTTTTTTGGAATGCTGACATATTCTGAACTTTCAGGGTTGTAGGATGCATTTTTCGTGCCAAAAATATTTTTGGGAATTTCAGGGGTCTAGCATGCGGGTTAATGTCCTTTTCAGACTGCAAATGTTTTTGGGAGATTCAGAGCTCTCTCACACCGTTTTTGGGCCACCGACATATTCTGGACTTTAGGGGTCTTCGATGCCTGTTAACCCCTTTTTTGGGCATCCAAACATTTCAACATTTTTGCAGGCCTAAGATGCATTTTAAGGTCTTTTTGGGCTGCTAACATTTTCTAAACTTTCAGGGGTGTAGGATGCATTTTTCGTGCCAGAAATATTTTTGGTAATTTCAGTGGTCTAGGATTTGGGTTAATGCCCCTTTCAGGCTGCAAATGTTTTTGGGACATTCAGAGCTCTCTCACAATGTTTTTGGGCCACCAACATTTTCTGGACTTTAGGGGGTCTACGATGCCTGTAAACCTTTTTTTTGGGCCTGTAAACCTTTTTTTTGGGCCTCCAAACATTTCAACATTTTTGCAGGCCTAAAATGCATTTAAGGCCTTTTTTGGGCTGCTAACATATTCTGTACTTTCAGGGGGGTAGGATGCATTTTTCGTGCCAAAAATATTTTTGGGAATTTCAGTGGTCTAGGATGCGGGTTAATGCCCCTTTCAAGCTGCAAATGCTTTTGGGACATTCCAAGCTCTCTCACACTGCTTTTGGGCCACCAACATTTTCTGGACTTTAGGTGGTCTACGATGCCTGTAAACCCCTTTTTTGGGCCTCCAAAAATTTCAACATTTTTGCCGGCCTAACATGCATTTTAAGGCCTTTTTTGGGCTGCTAACATATTCTGTACTTTCGGGGATGTAGGATGCATTTTTCGTGGCAAAAATATTTTGGAGAATTACAGTGGTCTAGGATGTGGGTTAATGCCCCTTTCAGGCTGTAAATGTTTTTGGGACATTCAGAGATCTCTCACAATGTTTTTGGGCCACCAACATTTTACAGACTTTAGGGGGTCTACGATGCCTGTAAACCCCTTTTTTGGGCCTCCAAAGATTTCAACATTTTTTCAGGCCTAAGATGCATTTTAGGCCTTTTTTGGAATGCTGACATATTCTGAACTTTCAGGGTTGTAGGATGCATTTTTTCGTGCCAAAAATATTTTTGGGAATTTCAGGGGTCTAGCATGCGGGTTAATGTCCTTTTCAGACTGCAAATGTTTTTGGGAGATTCAGAGCTCTCTCACACCGTTTTTGGGCCACCGACATATTCTGGACTTTATGGGGTCTACGATGCCTGTAAACCCCTTTTTTGGGCATCCAAACATTTCAACATTTTTGCAGGCCTAAGATGCATTTTAAGGCCTTTTTGGGCTGCTAACATTTTCTGAACTTTCAGGGGTGTAGGATGCATTTTTCGTGCCAGAAATATTTTTGGTAATTTCAGTGGTCTAGGATTTGGGTTAATGCCCCTTTCAGGCTGCAAATGTTTTTGGGACATTCAGAGCTCTCTCACAATGTTTTTGGGCCACCAACATTTTCTGGACTTTAGGGGGTCTACGATGCCTGTAAACCTTTTTTTTGGGCCTCCAAACATTTTAACATTTTTGCAGGCCTAAAATGCATTTAAGGCCTTTTTTGGGCTGCTAACATATTCTGTACTTTCAGGGGGGTAGGATGCATTTTTCGTGCCAAAAATATTTTTGGGAATTTCAGTGGTCTAGGATGCGGGTTAATGCCCCTTTCAAGCTGCAAATGCTTTTGGGACATTCCAAGCTCTCTCACACTGCTTTTGGGCCACCAACATTTTATGGACTTTAGGTGGTCTACGATGCCTGTAAACCCCTTTTTTGGGCCTCCACAAATTTCAACATTTTTGCCGGCCTAAGATGCATTTTAAGGCCTTTTTTGGGCTGCTAACATATTCTTCACTTTCGGGGATGTAGGATGCATTTTTCGTGGCAAAAATATTTTGGAGAATTACAGTGGTCTAGGATGTGGGTTAATGCCCCTTTCAGGCTGTAAATGTTTTTGGGACATTCAGAGATCTCTCACAATGTTTTTGGGCCACCAACATTTTACAGACTTTAGGGGGTCTACGATGCCTGTAAATCCCTTTTTTGGGCCTCCAAAGATTTCAACATTTTTTCAGGCCTAAGATGCATTTTAGGCCTTTTTTGGAATGCTGACATATTCTGAACTTTCAGGGTTGTAGGATGCATTTTTCGTGCCAAAAATATTTTTGGGAATTTCAGGGGTCTAGCATGCGGGTTAATGTCCTTTTCAGACTGCACATGTTTTTGGGAGATTCAGAGCTCTCTCACACCGTTTTTGGGCCACTGACATATTCTGGACTTTATGGGGTCTACGATGCCTGTAAACCCCTTTTTTGGGCATCCAAACATTTCAACATTTTTGCAGGCCTAAGATGCATTTTAAGGCCTTTTTGGGCTGCTAACATTTTCTGAACTTTCAGGGGTGCAGGATGCATTTTTCGTGCCAGAAATATTTTTGGTAATTTCAGTGGTCTAGGATTTGGGTTAATGCCCCTTTCAGGCTGCAAATGCTTTTGGGACATTCCGAGCTCTCTCACACTGCTTTTGGGCCAGCAACATTTTATGGACTTTAGGTGGTCTACGATGCCTGTAAACCCCTTTTTTGGGCCTCCAAAGATTTCAACATTTTTGCCGGCCTAAGATGCATTTTAAGGCCTTTTTTGGGCTGCTAACATATTCTGTACTTTCGGGGATGTAGGATGCATTTTTCGTGGCAAAAATATTTTGGAGAATTACAGTGGTCTAGGATGTGGGTTAATGCCCCTTTCAGGCTGTAAATGTTTTTGGGACATTCAGAGATCTCTCACAATGTTTTTGGGCCACCAACATTTTACAGACTTTAGGGGGTCTACGATGCCTGTAAACCCCTTTTTTGGGCCTCCAAAGATTTCAACATTTTTTCAGGCCTAAGATGCATTTTAAGGCCTTTTTTGGGCTGCTAACATATTCTGTGCTTTCGGGGTTGTAGGATCCATTTTTCGTGGCAAAAATATTTTTGTTTTGGGAATTTCAGTGGTCTAGGATGTGGGTTAATGCCCCTTTCAGGCTGCAAATGCTTTTGGGACATTCAGACCTCTCTCACACTGTTTTTGGGCCACCAACATTTTCTGGACTTTAGGGGGTCTACGATGTCTGTAAACCCCTTTTTTGGGCCTCCAAAGATTTCAACATTTTTGCCGGCCTAAGATGCATTTTAAGGCCTTTTTTTGGCTGCTAACATATTCTGTACTTTTGGGGATGTAGGATGCATTTTTCGTGCCAAAAATATTTTTGGGAATTTCAGTGGTCTAGGATGCGGGTTAATGCCCCTTTCAAGCTGCAAATGCTTTTGGGACATTCTGAACTCTCTCACACTGCTTTTGGGCCACCAACATTTTCTGGACTTTAGGTGGTCTACGATGCCTGTAAACCCCTTTTTTGGGCCTCCAAAGATTTCAACATTTTTGCCGGCCTAAGATGTATTTTAAGGCCTTTTTTGGGCTGCTAACATATTCTGTACTTTCGGGGATGTAGGATGCATTTTTCGTGGCAAAAATATTTTGGAGAATTACAGTGGTCTAGGATGTGGGTTAATGCCCCTTTCAGGCTGTAAATGTTTTTGGGACATTCAGAGATCTCTCACAATGTTTTTGGGCCACCAACATTTTCCGGACTTTAGGGGGTCTACGATGCCTGTAAACCCCTTTTTTGGGCCTCCAAAGATGTCAACATTTTTTCGGGCCTAAGATGCATTTTAAGACCTTTTTTGGAATGCTGACATATTCTGAACTTTCAGGGTTGTAGGATGCATTTTTCGTGCCAAAAATATTTTTGGGAATTTCAGGGGTCTAGCATGCGGGTTAATGTCCTTTTCAGACTGCAAATGTTTTTGGGACATTCAGAGATCTCTCACAATGTTTTTGGGCCACCAACATTTTACAGACTTTAGGGCGTCTACGATGCCTGTAAACCCCTTTTTTGGGCCTCCAAAGATTTCAACATTTTTGCAGGCCTAAGATGCATTTTAAGGCCTTTTTTGGGATGCTAACATATTCTGTACTTTCGGGGTTGTAGGATCCATTTTTCGTGGCAAAAATATTTTTGTTTTGGGAATTTCAGTGGTCTAGGATGTGGGTTAATGCCCCTTTCAGGCTGCAAATGCTTTTGGGACATTCAGAGCTCTCTCACACTGTTTTTGGGCCACCAACATTTTCTGAACTTTAGGGGGTCTACGATGCCTGTAAACCCCTTTTTTGGGCCTCCAAACATTTCAACATTTTTGCAGTCCTAAAATGCATTTAAGGCCTTTTTTGGGCTGCTAACATATTCTGTACTTTCAGGGGATGTAGGATGCATTTTTCGTGGCAAAAATATTTTGGAGAATTACAGTGGTCTAGGATGTGGGTTAATGCCCCTTTCACGCTGTAAATGTTTTTGGGACATTCAGAGATCTCTCACAATGTTTTTGGGCCACCAACATTTTACAGACTTTAGGGGGTCTACGATGCCTGTAAACCCCTTTTTTGGGCCTCCAAAGATTTCAACATTTTTGCAGGCCTAAAATGCATTTTAAGGCCTTTTTTGGGCTGCTAACATATTCTGTACTTTCGGGGTTGTAGGATCCATTTTTCGTGGCAAAAATATTTTTGTTTTGGGAATTTCAGTGGTCTAGGATGTGGGTTAATGCCCCTTTCAGGCTGCAAATGCTTTTGGGACATTCAGAGCTCTCTCACACTGTTTTTGGGCCACCAACATTTTCTGAACTTTAGGGGGTCTACGATGCCTGTAAACCCCTTTTTTGGGCATCCAAACATTTCAACATTTTTGCAGGCATAAGATGCATTTTAAGGCCTTTTTTGGGCTGCTAACATTTTCTGAACTTTCAGGGGTGTAGGATGGATTTTTCGTGCCAGAAATATTTTTGGTAATTTCAGTGGTCTAGGATTTGGGTTAATGCCCCTTTTGGGCTGCTAATGTTTTTGGGACATTCAGAGCTCTCTCACAATGTCTTTGGGCCACCAACATTTTCTGGACTTTAGGGGGTCTACGATGCCGGTAAACCTTTTTTTTGGGCCTCCAAACAGTTCAACATTTTTGCAGGCCTAAATTGCATTTAAGGCCTTTTTTGGGCTGCTAACATATTCTGTACTTTCAGGGGTTTAGGATGCATTTTTTGTGCCAAAAATATTTTTGGGAATTTCAGTGGTCTAGGATTTGGGTTAATGCCCCTTTCAAGCTGCAAATGCTTTTGGGACATTCCGAGCTCTCTCACACTGCTTTTGGGCCACCAACATTTTCTGGACTTTAGGTGGTCTACGATGCCTGTAAACCCCTTTTTTGGGCCTCCAAAGATTTCAACATTTTTGCCGGCCTAAGATGCATTTTAAGGCCTTTTTTGGGCTGCTAACATATTCTGTACTTTCAGGGTTGTAGGATGCATTTTTCGTGCCAAAAATATTTTTGGGAATTTCAGGGGTCTAGCATGCGGGTTAATGCCCCTTTCAGGCTGCAAATGTTTTGTGACATTCAGAGCTCTCTCACAATGTTTTTGGGCCACCAACATTTTCTGGACTTTAGGGGGTCTACAATGCCTGTAAACCTTTTTTTGGGCCTCCAAACATTTCAACATTTTTGCAGGCCTAAAATGCATTTAAGGCCTTTTTTTGGGCTGCTAACATATTCTGTACTTTCAGGGGGGTAGGATGCATTTTTCGTGCCAAAAATATTTTCGGGAATTTCAGTGGTCTAGGATGTGGGTTAATGCCCCTTTCAGCCTGTAAATGTTTTTGGGACATTCAGAGATATCTCACAATGTTTTTGGGCCACCAACATTTTCCAGACTTTAGGGGGTCTACGATGCCTGTAAACCCCTTTTTTGGGCCTCCAAAGATTTCAACATTTTTTCGGGCCTAAGATGCATTTTAAGGCCTTTTTTGGAATGCTGACATATTCTGAACTTTCAGGGTTGTAGGATGCATTTTTCGTGCCAAAAATATTTTTGGGAATTTCAGGGGTCTAGCATGCTGGTTAATGTCCTTTTCAGACTGCAAATGTTTTTGGGACATTCAGAGATCTCTCACAATGTTTTTGGGCCACCAACATTTTACAGACTTTTGGGGGTCTACGATGCCTGTAAACCACTTTTTTGGGCCTCCAAAGATTTCAACATTTTTGCAGGCCTAAGATGCATTTTAAGGCCTTTTTCGGGCTGCTAACATATTCTGTACTTTCGGGGTTGTAGGATCCATTTTTCGTGGCAAAATATTTTTGTTTTGGGAATTTCAGTGGTCTAGGATGTGGGTTAATGCCCCTTTCAGGCTGCAAATGCTTTTGGGACATTCAGAGCTCTCTCACACTGTTTTTGGGCCACCAACATTTTCTGAACTTTAGGGGGTCTACGATGCCTGTAAACCCCTTTTTTGGGCATCCAAACATTCCAACATTTTTGCAGGCCTAAAATGCATTTAAGGCCTTTTTTGGGCTGCTAACATATTCTGTACTTTCAGGGGGGTAGGATGCATTTTTCGTGCCAAAAATATTTTTGGGAATTTCAGTGGTCTAGGATGCAGGTTAATGCCCCTTTCAAGCTGCAAATGCTTTTGGGACATTCCGAGCTCTCTCACACTGCTTTTGGGCCACCAACATTTTCTGGACTTTAGGTGGTCAACGATTCCTGTAAACCCCTTTTTTGGGCCTCCAAAGATTTCAACATTTTTGCCAGCCTAAGATGCATTTTAAGGCCTTTTTTGGGCTGCTTACATATTCTGTACTTTCGGGGACGTAGGATGCATTTTTCGTGGCAAAAATATTTTGGAGAATTACAGTGGTCTAGGATGTGGGTTAATGCCCCTTTCAGGCTGTAAATGTTTTTGGGACATTCAGAGATCTCGCACAATGTTTTTGGGCCACCAACATTTTCCAGACTTTAGGGGGTCTAAGATGCCTGTAAACCCCTTTTTTGGGCCTCCAAAGATTTCAACATTTTTTCAGGCCTAAAATGCATTTTGAGGCCTTTTTTGGAATGCTGACATATTCTGAACTTTCAGGGTTGTAGGATGCATTTTTCGTGCCAAAAATATTTTTGGGAATTTCAGGGGTCTAGCATGCGGGTTAATGTCCTTTTCAGACTGCAAATGTTTTTGGGAGATTCAGAGCTCCCTCACACCGCTTTTGGGCCACTGACATATTCTGGACTTTAGGGGGTCTACGATGCCTGTAAACCCCTTTTTCGGGCATCCAAACATTTCAACATTTTTGCAGGCCTAAGTTGCATTTTAAGGCCTTTTTGGGCTGCTAACATTTTCTGAACTTTCAGGGGTGTAGGATGCATTTTTCGTGCCAGAAATATTTTTGGTAATTTCAGTGGTCTAGGATTTGGGTTAATGCCCCTTTCAGGCTGCAAATGTTTTTGGGACATTCAGAGCTCTCTCACAATGTTTTTGGGCCACCAACATTTTCTGGACTTTAGGGGGTCTACGATGCCTGTAAACTTTTTTTTTGGGCCTCCAAACATTTCAACATTTTTGCAGGCCTAAAATGCATTTAAGGCCTTTTTTGGGCTGCTAACATATTCTGTATGTTCAGGGGGGTAGGATGCATTGTTCGTGCCAATAATATTTTTGGGAATTTCAGTGGTCTATGATTTGGGTTAATGCCCCTTTCAAGCTGCAAATGCTTTTGGGACATTCCGAGCTCTCTCACACTGCTTTTGGGCCACCAACATTTTATGGACTTTAGGTGGTCTACGATGCCTGTAAACCCCTTTTTTGGGCCACCAAAGATTTCAACATTTTTGCCGGCCTAAGATGCATTTTAAGGCCTTTTTTGGGCTGCTCACATATTCTGTACTTTCGGGGATGTAGGATGCATTTTTCGTGGCAAAAATAATTTGGAGAATAACAGTGGTCTAGGATGTGGGTTAATGCCCCTTTCAGGCTGTAAATGTTTTTGGGACATTCAGAGATCTCTCACAATGTTTTTGGGCCACCAACATTTTCCAGACTTTAGGGGGTCTACGATGCCTGTAAACCCCTTTTTTGGGCCTCCAAAGATTTCAACATTTTTTCAGGCCTAAGATGCATTTTAAGGCCTTTTTTGGAATGCTGACATATTCTGAACTTTCGGGGTTGTAGGATGCATTTTTCGTGCCAAAAATATTTTTGGGAATTTCAGGGGTCTAGCATGCGGGTTAATGTCCTTTTCAGACTGCAAATGTTTTTGGGAGATTCAGAGCTCTCTCACACCGTTTTTGGGCCACCGACATATTCTGGACTTTAGGGGGTCTACTATGCCTGTAAACCCCTTTTTTGGGCATCCAAACATTTCAACATTTTTGCAGGCCTAAGATGCATTTTAAGGCCTTTTTGGGCTGCTAACATTTTCTGAACTTTCAGGGGTGTAGGATGCATTTTTCGTGCCATAAATATTTTTGGTAATTTCAGCGGTCTAGGATTTGGGTTAATGCCCCTTTCAGGATGCAAATGTTTTTGGGACATTCAGAGCTCTCTCACAATGTTTTTGGGCCACCAACATTTTCTGGACTTTAGGGGGTCTACGATGCCTGTAAACCTTTTTTTTGGGCCTCCAAACATTTTAACATTTTTGCAGGCCTAAAATGCATTTAAGGCCTTTTTTGGGCTGCTAACATATTCTGTACTTTCAGGGGGGTAGGATGCATTTTTCGTGCCAAAAATATTTTTGGGAATTTCAGTGGTCTAGGATGCGGGTTAATGCCCCTTTCAAGCTGCAAATGCTTTTGGGACATTCCAAGCTCTCTCACACTGCTTTTGGGCCACCAACATTTTATGGACTTTAGGTGGTCTACGATGCCTGTAAACCCCTTTTTTGGGCCTCCACAAATTTCAACATTTTTGCCGGCCTAAGATGCATTTTAAGGCCTTTTTTGGGCTGCTAACATATTCTTCACTTTCGGGGATGTAGGATGCATTTTTCGTGGCAAAAATATTTTGGAGAATTACAGTGGTCTAGGATGTGGGTTAATGCCCCTTTCAGGCTGTAAATGTTTTTGGGATATTCAGAGATCTCTCACAATGTTTTTGGGCCACCAACATTTTACAGACTTTAGGGGGTCTACGATGCCTGTAAATCCCTTTTTTGGGCCTCCAAAGATTTCAACATTTTTTCAGGCCTAAGATGCATTTTAGGCCTTTTTTGGAATGCTGACATATTCTGAACTTTCAGGGTTGTAGGATGCATTTTTCGTGCCAAAAATATTTTTGGGAATTTCAGGGGTCTAGCATGCGGGTTAATGTCCTTTTCAGACTGCAAATGTTTTTGGGAGATTCAGAGCTCTCTCACACCGTTTTTGGGCCACTGACATATTCTGGACTTTATGGGGTCTACGATGCCTGTAAACCCCTTTTTTGGGCATCCAAACATTTCAACATTTTTGCAGGCCTAAGATGCATTTTAAGGCCTTTTTGGGCTGCTAACATTTTCTGAACTTTCAGGGGTGCAGGATGCATTTTTCGTGCCAGAAATATTTTTGGTAATTTCAGTGGTCTAGGATTTGGGTTAATGCCCCTTTCAGGCTGCAAATGCTTTTGGGACATTCCGAGCTCTCTCACACTGCTTTTGGGCCAGCAACATTTTATGGACTTTAGGTGGTCTACGATGCCTGTAAACCCCTTTTTTGGGCCTCCAAAGATTTCAACATTTTTGCCGGCCTAAGATGCATTTTAAGGCCTTTTTTGGGCTGCTAACATATTCTGTACTTTCGGGGATGTAGGATGCATTTTTCGTGGCAAAAATATTTTGGAGAATTACAGTGGTCTAGGATGTGGGTTAATGCCCTTTTCAGGCTGTAAATGTTTTTGGGACATTCAGAGATCTCTCACAATGTTTTTGGGCCACCAACATTTTACAGACTTTAGGGGGTCTACGATGCCTGTAAACCCCTTTTTTGGGCCTCCAAAGATTTCAACATTTTTTCAGGCCTAAGATGCATTTTAAGGCCTTTTTTGGGCTGCTAACATATTCTGTGCTTTCGGGGTTGTAGGATCCATTTTTCGTGGCAAAAATATTTTTGTTTTGGGAATTTCAGTGGTCTAGGATGTGGGTTAATGCCCCTTTCAGGCTGCAAATGCTTTTGGGACATTCAGACCTCTCTCACACTGTTTTTGGGCCACCAACATTTTCTGGACTTTAGGGGGTCTACGATGTCTGTAAACCCCTTTTTTGGGCCTCCAAAGATTTCAACATTTTTGCCGGCCTAAGATGCATTTTAAGGCCTTTTTTTGGCTGCTAACATATTCTGTACTTTTGGGGATGTAGGATGCATTTTTCGTGCCAAAAATATTTTTGGGAATTTCAGGGGTCTAGCATGCGGGTTAATGTCCTTTTCAGACTGCAAATGTTTTTGGGAGATTCAGAGCTCTCTCACACCGTTTTTGGGCCACTGACATATTCTGGACTTTATGGGGTCTACGATGCCTGTAAACCCCTTTTTTGGGCATCCAAACATTTCAACATTTTTGCAGGCCTAAGATGCATTTTAAGGCCTTTTTGGGCTGCTAACATTTTCTGAACTTTCAGGGGTGCAGGATGCATTTTTCGTGCCAGAAATATTTTTGGTAATTTCAGTGGTCTAGGATTTGGGTTAATGCCCCTTTCAGGCTGCAAATGCTTTTGGGACATTCCGAGCTCTCTCACACTGCTTTTGGGCCAGCAACATTTTATGGACTTTAGGTGGTCTACGATGCCTGTAAACCCCTTTTTTGGGCCTCCAAAGATTTCAACATTTTTGCCGGCCTAAGATGCATTTTAAGGCCTTTTTTGGGCTGCTAACATATTCTGTACTTTCGGGGATGTAGGATGCATTTTTCGTGGCAAAAATATTTTGGAGAATTACAGTGGTCTAGGATGTGGGTTAATGCCCCTTTCAGGCTGTAAATGTTTTTGGGACATTCAGAGATCTCTCACAATGTTTTTGGGCCACCAACATTTTACAGACTTTAGGGGGTCTACGATGCCTGTAAACCCCTTTTTTGGGCCTCCAAAGATTTCAACATTTTTTCAGGCCTAAGATGCATTTTAAGGCCTTTTTTGGGCTGCTAACATATTCTGTGCTTTCGGGGTTGTAGGATCCATTTTTCGTGGCAAAAATATTTTTGTTTTGGGAATTTCAGTGGTCTAGGATGTGGGTTAATGCCCCTTTCAGGCTGCAAATGCTTTTGGGACATTCAGACCTCTCTCACACTGTTTTTGGGCCACCAACATTTTCTGGACTTTAGGGGGTCTACGATGTCTGTAAACCCCTTTTTTGGGCCTCCAAAGATTTCAACATTTTTGCCGGCCTAAGATGCATTTTAAGGCCTTTTTTTGGCTGCTAACATATTCTGTACTTTTGGGGATGTAGGATGCATTTTTCGTGCCAAAAATATTTTTGGGAATTTCAGTGGTCTAGGATGCGGGTTAATGCCCCTTTCAAGCTGCAAATGCTTTTGGGACATTCTGAACTCTCTCACACTGCTTTTGGGCCACCAACATTTTCTGGACTTTAGGTGGTCTACGATGCCTGTAAACCCCTTTTTTGGGCCTCCAAAGATTTCAACATTTTTGCCGGCCTAAGATGTATTTTAAGGCCTTTTTTGGGCTGCTAACATATTCTGTACTTTCGGGGATGTAGGATGCATTTTTCGTGGCAAAAATATTTTGGAGAATTACAGTGGTCTAGGATGTGGGTTAATGCCCCTTTCAGGCTGTAAATGTTTTTGGGACATTCAGAGATCTCTCACAATGTTTTTGGGCCGCCAACATTTTCCGGACTTTAGGGGGTCTACGATGCCTGTAAACCCCTTTTTTGGGCCTCCAAAGATGTCAACATTTTTTCGGGCCTAAGATGCATTTTAAGACCTTTTTTGGAATGCTGACATATTCTGAACTTTCAGGGTTGTAGGATGCATTTTTCGTGCCAAAAATATTTTTGGGAATTTCAGGGGTCTAGCATGCGGGTTAATGTCCTTTTCAGACTGCAAATGTTTTTGGGACATTCAGAGATCTCTCACAATGTTTTTGGGCCACCAACATTTTACAGACTTTAGGGCGTCTACGATGCCTGTAAACCCCTTTTTTGGGCCTCCAAAGATTTCAACATTTTTGCAGGCCTAAGATGCATTTTAAGGCCTTTTTCGGGATGCTAACATATTCTGTACTTTCGGGGTTGTAGGATCCATTTTTCGTGGCAAAAATATTTTTGTTTTGGGAATTTCAGTGGTCTAGGATGTGGGTTAATGCCCCTTTCAGGCTGCAAATGCTTTTGGGACATTCAGAGCTCTCTCACACTGTTTTTGGGCCACCAACATTTTCTGAACTTTAGGGGGTCTACGATGCCTGTAAACCCCTTTTTTGGGCCTCCAAACATTTCAACATTTTTGCAGTCCTAAAATGCATTTAAGGCCTTTTTTGGGCTGCTAACATATTCTGTACTTTCAGGGGATGTAGGATGCATTTTTCGTGGCAAAAATATTTTGGAGAATTACAGTGGTCTAGGATGTGGGTTAATGCCCCTTTCACGCTGTAAATGTTTTTGGGACATTCAGAGATCTCTCACAATGTTTTTGGGCCACCAACATTTTACAGACTTTAGGGGGTCTACGATGCCTGTAAACCCCTTTTTTGGGCCTCCAAAGATTTCAACATTTTTGCAGGCCTAAAATGCATTTTAAGGCCTTTTTTGGGCTGCTAACATATTCTGTACTTTCGGGGTTGTAGGATCCATTTTTCGTGGCAAAAATATTTTTGTTTTGGGAATTTCAGTGGTCTAGGATGTGGGTTAATGCCCCTTTCAGGCTGCAAATGCTTTTGGGACATTCAGAGCTCTCTCACACTGTTTTTGGGCCACCAACATTTTCTGAACTTTAGGGGGTCTACGATGCCTGTAAACCCCTTTTTTGGGCATCCAAACATTTCAACATTTTTGCAGGCATAAGATGCATTTTAAGGCCTTTTTTGGGCTGCTAACATTTTCTGAACTTTCAGGGGTGTAGGATGGATTTTTCGTGCCAGAAATATTTTTGGTAATTTCAGTGGTCTAGGATTTGGGTTAATGCCCCTTTTGGGCTGCTAATGTTTTTGGGACATTCAGAGCTCTCTCACAATGTCTTTGGGCCACCAACATTTTCTGGACTTTAGGGGGTCTACGATGCCGGTAAACCTTTTTTTTGGGCCTCCAAACAGTTCAACATTTTTGCAGGCCTAAATTGCATTTAAGGCCTTTTTTGGGCTGCTAACATATTCTGTACTTTCAGGGGTTTAGGATGCATTTTTTGTGCCAAAAATATTTTTGGGAATTTCAGTGGTCTAGGATTTGGGTTAATGCCCCTTTCAAGCTGCAAATGCTTTTGGGACATTCCGAGCTCTCTCACACTGCTTTTGGGCCACCAACATTTTCTGGACTTTAGGTGGTCTACGATGCCTGTAAACCCCTTTTTTGGGCCTCCAAAGATTTCAACATTTTTGCCGGCCCAAGATGCATTTTAAGGCCTTTTTTGGGCTGCTAACATATTCTGTACTTTCAGGGTTGTAGGATGCATTTTTCGTGCCAAAAATATTTTTGGGAATTTCAGGGGTCTAGCATGCGGGTTAATGCCCCTTTCAGGCTGCAAATGTTTTGTGACATTCAGAGCTCTCTCACAATGTTTTTGGGCCACCAACATTTTCTGGACTTTAGGGGGTCTACAATGCCTGTAAACCTTTTTTTGGGCCTCCAAACATTTCAACATTTTTGCAGGCCTAAAATGCATTTAAGGCCTTTTTTTGGGCTGCTAACATATTCTGTACTTTCAGGGGGGTAGGATGCATTTTTCGTGCCAAAAATATTTTCGGGAATTTCAGTGGTCTAGGATGTGGGTTAATGCCCCTTTCAGGCTGTAAATGTTTTTGGGACATTCAGAGATATCTCACAATGTTTTTGGGCCACCAACATTTTCCAGACTTTAGGGGGTCTACGATGCCTGTAAACCCCTTTTTTGGGCCTCCAAAGATTTCAACATTTTTTCGGGCCTAAGATGCATTTTAAGGCCTTTTTTGGAATGCTGACATATTCTGAACTTTCAGGGTTGTAGGATGCATTTTTCGTGCCAAAAATATTTTTGGGAATTTCAGGGGTCTAGCATGCTGGTTAATGTCCTTTTCAGACTGCAAATGTTTTTGGGACATTCAGAGATCTCTCACAATGTTTTTGGGCCACCAACATTTTACAGACTTTTGGGGGTCTACGATGCCTGTAAACCCCTTTTTTGGGCCTCCAAAGATTTCAACATTTTTGCAGGCCTAAGATGCATTTTAAGGCCTTTTTCGGGCTGCTAACATATTCTGTACTTTCGGGGTTGTAGGATCCATTTTTCGTGGCAAAATATTTTTGTTTTGGGAATTTCAGTGGTCTAGGATGTGGGTTAATGCCCCTTTCAGGCTGCAAATGCTTTTGGGACATTCAGAGCTCTCTCACACTGTTTTTGGGCCACCAACATTTTCTGAACTTTAGGGGGTCTACGATGCCTGTAAACCCCTTTTTTGGGCATCCAAACATTCCAACATTTTTGCAGGCCTAAAATGCATTTAAGGCCTTTTTTGGGCTGCTAACATATTCTGTACTTTCAGGGGGGTAGGATGCATTTTTCGTGCCAAAAATATTTTTGGGAATTTCAGTGGTCTAGGATGCAGGTTAATGCCCCTTTCAAGCTGCAAATGCTTTTGGGACATTCCGAGCTCTCTCACACTGCTTTTGGGCCACCAACATTTTCCAGACTTTAGGGGGTCTAAGATGCCTGTAAACCCCTTTTTTGGGCCTCCAAAGATTTCAACATTTTTTCAGGCCTAAAATGCATTTTGAGGCCTTTTTTGGAATGCTGACATATTCTGAACTTTCAGGGTTGTAGGATGCATTTTTCGTGCCAAAAATATTTTTGGGAATTTCAGGGGTCTAGCATGCGGGTTAATGTCCTTTTCAGACTGCAAATGTTTTTGGGAGATTCAGAGCTCCCTCACACCGCTTTTGGGCCACTGACATATTCTGGACTTTAGGGGGTCTACGATGCCTGTAAACCCCTTTTTCGGGCATCCAAACATTTCAACATTTTTGCAGGCCTAAGTTGCATTTTAAGGCCTTTTTGGGCTGCTAACATTTTCTGAACTTTCAGGGGTGTAGGATGCATTTTTCGTGCCAGAAATATTTTTGGTAATTTCAGTGGTCTAGGATTTGGGTTAATGCCCCTTTCAGGCTGCAAATGTTTTTGGGACATTCAGAGCTCTCTCACAATGTTTTTGGGCCACCAACATTTTCTGGACTTTAGGGGGTCTACGATGCCTGTAAACTTTTTTTTTGGGCCTCCAAACATTTCAACATTTTTGCAGGCCTAAAATGCATTTAAGGCCTTTTTTGGGCTGCTAACATATTCTGTATGTTCAGGGGGGTAGGATGCATTTTTCGTGCCAAAAATATTTTTGGGAATTTCAGTGGTCTATGATTTGGGTTAATGCCCCTTTCAAGCTGCAAATGCTTTTGGGACATTCCGAGCTCTCTCACACTGCTTTTGGGCCACCAACATTTTATGGACTTTAGGTGGTCTACGATGCCTGTAAACCCCTTTTTTGGGCCACCAAAGATTTCAACATTTTTGCCGGCCTAAGATGCATTTTAAGGCCTTTTTTGGGCTGCTCACATATTCTGTACTTTCGGGGATGTAGGATGCATTTTTCGTGGCAAAAATATTTTGGAGAATAACAGTGGTCTAGGATGTGGGTTAATGCCCCTTTCAGGCTGTAAATGTTTTTGGGACATTCAGAGATCTCTCACAATGTTTTTGGGCCACCAACATTTTCCAGACTTTAGGGGGTCTACGATGCCTGTAAACCCCTTTTTTGGGCCTCCAAAGATTTCAACATTTTTTCAGGCCTAAGATGCATTTTAAGGCCTTTTTTGGAATGCTGACATATTCTGAACTTTCGGGGTTGTAGGATGCATTTTTCGTGCCAAAAATATTTTTGGGAATTTCAGGGGTCTAGCATGCGGGTTAATGTCCTTTTCAGACTGCAAATGTTTTTGGGAGATTCAGAGCTCTCTCACACCGTTTTTGGGCCACCGACATATTCTGGACTTTAGGGGGTCTACTATGCCTGTAAACCCCTTTTTTGGGCATCCAAACATTTCAACATTTTTGCAGGCCTAAGATGCATTTTAAGGCCTTTTTGGGCTGCTAACATTTTCTGAACTTTCAGGGGTGTAGGATGCATTTTTCGTGCCATAAATATTTTTGGTAATTTCAGCGGTCTAGGATTTGGGTTAATGCCCCTTTCAGGCTGCAAATGTTTTTGGGACATTCAGAGCTCTCTCACAATGTTTTTGGGCCACCAACATTTTCTGGACTTTAGGGGGTCTACGATGCCTGTAAACCTTTTTTTTGGGCCTCCAAACATTTCAACATTTTTGCAGGCCTAAAATGCATTTAAGGCCTTTTTTGGGCTGCTAACATATTCTGTACTTTCAGGGGGGTAGGATGCATTTTTCGTGCCAAAAATATTTTTGGGAATTTCAGTGGTCTAGGATGCGGGTTAATGCCCCTTTCAGGCTGCAAATGCTTTTGGGACATTCCGAGCTCTCTCACACTGCTTTTGGGCCACCAACATTTTATGGACTTTAGGTGGTCTACGATGCCTGTAAACCCCTTTTTTGGGCCTCCAAAGATTTCAACATTTTTTCAGGCCTAAGATGCATTTTAAGGCCTTTTTTGGAATGCTGACATATTCTGAACTTTCAGGGTTGTAGGATGCATTTTTCGTGCCAAAAATATTTTTGGGAATTTCAGGGGTCTAGCATGCGGGTTAATGTCCTTTTCAGACTGCAAATGTTTTTGGGAGATTCAGAGCTCTCTCACACCGTTTTTGGGCCACCGACATATTCTGGACTTTAGGGGTCTACGATGCCTGTAAACCCCTTTTTTGGGCATCCAAACATTTCAACATTTTTGCAGGCCTAAGATGCATTTTAAGGCCTTTTTTGGGCTGCTAACATTTTCTGAACTTTCAGGGGTGTAGGATGCATTTTTCGTGCAAGAAATATTTTTGGTAATTTCAGTGGTCTAGGATTTGGGTTAATGCCCCTTTTGGGCTGCTAATGTTTTTGGGACATTCAGAGCTCTCTCACAATGTCTTTGGGCCACCAACATTTTCTGGACTTTAGGGGGTCTACGATGCTGGTACACCTTTTTTTTGGGCCTCCAAACATTTCAACATTTTTGCAGGCCTAAATTGCATTTAAGGCCTTTTTTGGGCTGCTAACATATTCTGTACTTTCAGGGGTTTAGGATCCATTTTTCGTGCCAAAAATATTTTTGGGAATTTCAGTGGTCTAGGATTTGGGTTAATGCCCCTTTCAGGCTGCAAATGTTTTTGGGACATTCAGAGCTCTCTCACAATGTTTTTGGGCCACCAACATTTTCTGGACTTTAGGGGGTCTACGATGCCTGTAAACCCTTTTTTGGGCCTCCAAAGATTTCAACATTTTTGCCGGCCTAAGATGCATTTTAAGCCCTTTTTTGGGCTGCTAACATATTCTGTACTTTCGGGGATGTAGGATGCATTTTTCGTGGCAAAAATATTTTGGAGAATTACACTGGTCTAGGGTGTGGGTTAATGCCCCTTTCAGGCTGTAAATGTTTTTGGGACATTCAGAGATATCTCACAATGTTTTTGGGCCACCAACATTTTCCAGACTTTAGGGGGTCTACGATGCCTGTAAACCCCTTTTTTGGGCCTCCAAAGATTTCAACATTTTTTCGGGCCTAAGATGCATTTTAAGGCTTTTTTTGGAATGCTGACATATTCTGAACTTTCAGGGTTGTAGGATGCATTTTTCGTGCCAAAAATATTTTTGGGAATTTCAGGGGTCTAGCATGCTGGTTAATGTCCTTTTGAGACTGCAAATGTTTTTGGGACATTCAGAGATCTCTCACAATGTTTTTGGGCCACCAACATTTTACAGACTTTAGGGGGTCTACGATGCCTGTAAACCCCTTTTTTGGGCCTCCAAAGATTTCAACATTTTTGCAGGCCTAAGATGCATTTTAAGGCCTTTTTCGGGCTGCTAACATATTCTGTACTTTCGGGGTTGTAGGATCCATTTTTCGTGGCAAAAATATTTTTGTTTTGGAATTTCAGTGGTCTAGGATGTGGGTTAATGCCCCTTTCAGGCTGCAAATGCTTTTGGGACATTCAGAGCTCTCTCACACTGTTTTTGGGCCACCAACATTTTCTGAACTTTAGGGGGTCTACGATGCCTGTAAACCCCTTTTTTGGGCATCCAAACATTTCAACATTTTTGCAGGCCTAAAATGCATTTAAGGCCTTTTTTGGGCTGCTAACATATTCTGTACTTTCAGGGGGGTAGGATGCATTTTTCGTGCCAAAAATATTTTTGGGAATTTCAGTGGTCTAGGATGCAGGTTAATGCCCCTTTCAAACTGCAAATGCTTTTGGGACATTCCGAGCTCTCTCACACTGCTTTTGGGCCACCAACATTTTCTGGACTTTAGGTGGTCAACGATTCCTGTAAACCCCGTTTTTGGGCATCCAAACATTTCAACATTTTTGCAGGCCTAAGATGCATTTTAAGGCCTTTTTGGGCTGCTAACATTTTCTGAACTTTCAGGGGTGTAGGATGCATTTTTCGTGCCATAAATATTTTTGGTAATTTCAGCGGTCTAGGATTTGGGTTAATGCCCCTTTCAGGCTGCAAATGTTTTTGGGACATTCAGAGCTCTCTCACAATGTTTTTGGGCCACCAACATTTTCTGGACTTTAGGGGGTCTACGATGCCTGTAAACCTTTTTTTTGGGCCTCCAAACATTTCAACATTTTTGCGGGCCTAAAATGCATTTAAGGCCTTTTTTGGGCTGCTAACATATTCTGTACTTTCAGGGGGGTAGGATGCATTTTTCGTGCCAAAAATATTTTTGGGAATTTCAGTGGTCTAGGATGCGGGTTAATGCCCCTTTCAGGCTGCAAATGCTTTTGGGACATTCCGAGCTCTCTCACACTGCTTTTGGGCCACCAACATTTTATGGACTTTAGGTGGTCTACGATGCCTGTAAACCCCTTTTTTGGGCCTCCAAAGATTTCAACATTTTTGTCGGCCTAAGATGCATTTTAATGCCTTTTTTGGGCTGCTAACATATTCTGTACTTTCGGGGATGTAGGATGCATTTTTCGTGGCAAAAATATTTTGGAGAATTACAGTGGTCTAGGATGTGGGTTAATGCCCCTTTCAGGCTGTAAATGTTTTTGGGACATTCAGAGATCTCTCACAATGTTTTTGGACCACCAACATTTTACAGACTTTAGGGGGTCTACGATGCCTGTAAACCCCTTTTTTGGGCCTCCAAAGATTTCAACATTTTTGCAGGCCTAAGATGCATTTTAAGGCCTTTTTTGGGCTGCTAACATATTCTGTACTTTCGGGGTTGTAGGATCCATTTTTCGTGGCAAAAATATTTTTGTTTTGGGAATTTCAGTGGTCTAGGATGTGGGTTAATGCCCCTTTCAGGCTGCAAATGCTTTTGGGACATTCAGAGCTCTCTCACACTGTTTTTGGGCCACCAACATTTTCTGAACTTTAGGGGGTCTACGATGCCTGTAAACCCCTTTTTTGGGCATCCAAACATTTCAACATTTTTGCAGGCCTGAGATGCATTTTAAGGCCTTTTTTGGGCTGCTAACATTTTCTGAACTTTCAGGGGTGTAGGATGCATTTTTCGTGCCAGAAATATTTTTGGTAATTTCAGTGGTCTAGGATTTGGGTTAATGCCCCTTTTGGGCTGCTAATGTTTTTGGGACATTCAGAGCTCTCTCACAATGTCTTTGGGCCACCAACATTTTCTGGACGTTAGGGGGTCTACGATGCCGGTAAACCTTTTTTTTTGGCCTCCAAAAATTTCAACATTTTTGCAGGCCTAAATTGCATTTAAGGCCTTTTTTGGGCTGCTAACATATTCTGTACTTTCAGGGGTTTAGGATGCATTTTTCGTGGCAAAAATATTTTTGGGAATTTCAGTGGTCTAGGATGTGGGTTAATGCCCCTTTCAGGCTGCAAATGTTTTTGGGAGATTCAGAGCTCTCTCACACTGCTTTTGGGCCACTGACATATTCTGGACTTTAGGGGGTCTACGATGCCTGTAAACCCCTTTTTCGGGCTTCCAAACATTTCAACATTTTTGCAGGCCTAAGTTGCATTTTAAGGCCTTTTTGGGCTGCTAACATTTTCTGAACTTTCAGGGGTGTAGGATGCATTTTTCGTGCCAGAAATATTTTTGGTAATTTCAGTGGTCTAGGATGTGGGTTGATGCCCCTTTCAGGCTGCAAATGTTTTTGGGAGATTCAGAGCTCTCTCAAACCGCTTTTGGGCCACTGACATATTCTGGACTTTAGGGGGTCTACGATGCCTGTAAACCCCTTTTTCGGGCATCCAAACATTTCAACATTTTTGCAGGCCTAAGTTGCATTTTAAGGCCTTTTTGGGCTGCTAACATTTTCTGAACTTTCAGGGGTGTAGGATGCATTTTTCGTGCCAGAAATATTTTTGGTAATTTCAGTGGTCTAGGATTTGGGTTAATGCCCCTTTCAGGCTGCAAATGTTTTTGGGACATTCAGAGCTCTCTCACAATGTTTTTGGGCCACCAACATTTTCTGGACTTTAGGGGGTCTACGATGCCTGTAAACTTTTTTTTTGGGCCTCCAAACATTTCAACATTTTTGCAGGCCTAAAATGCATTTAAGGCCTTTTTTGGGCTGCTAACATATTCTGTATGTTCAGGGGGGTAGGATGCATTTTTCGTGCCAAAAATATTTTTGGGAATTTCAGTGGTCTAGGATGCGGGTTAATGCCCCTTTCAAGCTGCAAATGCTTTTGGGACATTCCGAGCTCTCTCACACTGCTTTTGGGCCACCAACATTTTATGGACTTTAGGTAGTCTACGATGCCTGTAAACCCCTTTTTTGGGCCTCCAAAGATTTCAACATTTTTGCCGGCCTAAGATGCATTTTAAGGCCTTTTTTGGGCTGCTAACATATTCTGTACTTTCGGGGATGTAGGATGCATTTTTCGTGGCAAAAATATTTTGGAGAATTACAGTGGTCTATGATTTGGGTTAATGCCCCTTTCAAGCTGCAAATGCTTTTGGGACATTCCGAGCTCTCTCACACTGCTTTTGGGCCACCAACATTTTATGGACTTTAGGTGGTCTACGATGCCTGTAAACCCCTTTTTTGGGCCACCAAAGATTTCAACATTTTTGCCGGCCTAAGATGCATTTTAAGGCCTTTTTTGGGCTGCTCACATATTCTGTACTTTCGGGGATGTAGGATGCATTTTTCGTGGCAAAAATATTTTGGAGAATTACAGTGGTCTAGGATGTGGGTTAATGCCCCTTTCAGGCTGTAAATGTTTTTGGGACATTCAGAGATCTCTCACAATGTTTTTGGGCCACCAACATTTTCCAGACTTTAGGGGGTCTACGATGCTTGTAAACCCCTTTTTTGGGCCTCCAAAGATTTCAACATTTTTTCAGGCCTAAGATGCATTTTAAGGCCTTTTTTGGAATGCTGACATATTCTGAACTTTCGGGGTTGTAGGATGCATTTTTCGTGCCAAAAATATTTTTGGGAATTTCAGGGGTCTAGCATGCGGGTTAATGTCCTTTTCAGACTGCAAATGTTTTTGGGAGATTCAGAGCTCTCTCACACCGTTTTTGGGCCACCGACATATTCTGGACTTTAGGGGGTTTACGATGCCTGTAAACCCCTTTTTTGGGCATCCAAACATTTCAACATTTTTGCAGGCCTAAGATGCATTTTAAGGCCTTTTTGGGCTGCTAACATTTTCTGAACTTTCAGGGGTGTAGGATGCATTTTTCGTGCCATAAATATTTTTGGTAATTTCACCGGTCTAGGATTTGGGTTAATGCCCCTTTCAGGCTGCAAATGTTTTTGGGACATTCAGAGCTCTCTCACAATGTTTTTGGGCCACCAACATTTTCTGGACTTTAGGGGGTCTACGATGCCTGTAAACCTTTTTTTTGGGCCTCCAAACATTTCAACATTTTTGCAGGCCTAAAATGCATTTAAGGCCTTTTTTGGGCTGCTAACATATTCTGTACTTTCAGGGGGGTAGGATGCATTTTTCGTGCCAAAAATATTTTTGGGAATTTCAGTGGTCTAGGATGCGGGTTAATGCCCCTTTCAGGCTGCAAATGCTTTTGGGACATTCCGAGCTCTCTCACACTGCTTTTGGGCCACCAACATTTTATGGACTTTAGGTGGTCTACGATGCCTGTAAACCCCTTTTTTGGGCCTCCAAAGATTTCAACATTTTTTCAGGCCTAAGATGCATTTTAAGGCCTTTTTTGGAATGCTGACATATTCTGAACTTTCAGGGTTGTAGGATGCATTTTTCGTGCCAAAAATATTTTTGGGAATTTCAGGGGTCTAGCATGCGGGTTAATGTCCTTTTCAGACTGCAAATGTTTTTGGGAGATTCAGAGCTCTCTCACACCGTTTTTGGGCCACCGACATATTCTGGACTTTAGGGGGTCTACGATGCCTGTAAACCCCTTTTTTGGGCATCCAAACATTTCAACATTTTTGCAGGCCTAAGATGCATTTTAAGGCCTTTTTTGGGCGGCTAACATTTTCTGAACTTTCAGGGGTGTAGGATGCATTTTTCGTGCAAGAAATATTTTTGGTAATTTCAGTGGTCTAGGATTTGGGTTAATGCCCCTTTTGGGCTGCTAATGTTTTTGGGACATTCAGAGCTCTCTCACAATGTTTTTGGGCCACCAACATTTTCTGGACTTTAGGGGGTCTACGATGCCTGTAAACCCTTTTTTGGGCCTCCAAAGATTTCAACATTTTTGCCGGCCTAAGATGCATTTTAAGCCCTTTTTTGGGCTGCTAACATATTCTGTACTTTCGGGGATGTAGGATGCATTTTTCGTGGCAAAAATATTTTGGAGAATTACACTGGTCTAGGATGTGGGTTAATGCCCCTTTCAGGCTGTAAATGTTTTTGGGACATTCAGAGATATCTCACAATGTTTTTGGGCCACCAACATTTTCCAGACTTTAGGGGGTCTACGATGCCTGTAAACCCCTTTTTTGGGCCTCCAAAGATTTCAACATTTTTTCGGGCCTAAGATGCATTTTAAGGCTTTTTTTGGAATGCTGACATATTCTGAACTTTCAGGGTTGTAGGATGCATTTTTCGTGCCAAAAATATTTTTGGGAATTTCAGGGGTCTAGCATGCTGGTTAATGTCCTTTTGAGACTGCAAATGTTTTTGGGACATTCAGAGATCTCTCACAATGTTTTTGGGCCACCAACATTTTACAGACTTTAGGGGGTCTACGATGCCTGTAAACCCCTTTTTTGGGCCTCCAAAGATTTCAACATTTTTGCAGGCCTAAGATGCATTTTAAGGCCTTTTTCGGGCTGCTAACATATTCTGTACTTTCGGGGTTGTAGGATCCATTTTTCGTGGCAAAAATATTTTTGTTTTGGAATTTCAGTGGTCTAGGATGTGGGTTAATGCCCCTTTCAGGCTGCAAATGCTTTTGGGACATTCAGAGCTCTCTCACACTGTTTTTGGGCCACCAACATTTTCTGAACTTTAGGGGGTCTACGATGCCTGTAAACCCCTTTTTTGGGCATCCAAACATTTCAACATTTTTGCAGGCCTAAAATGCATTTAAGGCCTTTTTTGGGCTGCTAACATATTCTGTACTTTCAGGGGGGTAGGATGCATTTTTCGTGCCAAAAATATTTTTGGGAATTTCAGTGGTCTAGGATGCAGGTTAATGCCCCTTTCAAGCTGCAAATGCTTTTGGGACATTCCGAGCTCTCTCACACTGCTTTTGGGCCACCAACATTTTCTGGACTTTAGGTGGTCAACGATTCCTGTAAACCCCTTTTTTGGGCATCCAAACATTTCAACATTTTTGCAGGCCTAAGATGCATTTTAAGGCCTTTTTGGGCTGCTAACATTTTCTGAACTTTCAGGGGTGTAGGATGCATTTTTCGTGCCATAAATATTTTTGGTAATTTCAGCGGTCTAGGATTTGGGTTAATGCCCCTTTCAGGCTGCAAATGTTTTTGGGACATTCAGAGCTCTCTCACAATGTTTTTGGGCCACCAACATTTTCTGGACTTTAGGGGGTCTACGATGCCTGTAAACCTTTTTTTTGGGCCTCCAAACATTTCAACATTTTTGCGGGCCTAAAATGCATTTAAGGCCTTTTTTGGGCTGCTAACATATTCTGTACTTTCAGGGGGGTAGGATGCATTTTTCGTGCCAAAAATATTTTTGGGAATTTCAGTGGTCTAGGATGCGGGTTAATGCCCCTTTCGGGCTGCAAATGCTTTTGGGACATTCCGAGCTCTCTCACACTGCTTTTGGGCCCCCAACATTTTATGGACTTTAGGTGGTCTACGATGCCTGTTAACCCCTTTTTTGGGCCTCCAAAGATTTCAACATTTTTGTCGGCCTAAGATGCATTTTAAGGCCTTTTTTGGGCTGCTAACATATTCTGTACTTTCGGGGATGTAGGATGCATTTTTCGTGGCAAAAATATTTTGGAGAATTACAGTGGTCTAGGATGTTGGTTAATGCCCCTTTCAGGCTGTAAATGTTTTTGGGACATTCAGAGATCTCTCACAATGTTTTTGGACCACCAACATTTTACAGACTTTAGGGGGTCTACGATGCCTGTAAACCCCTTTTTTGGGCCTCCAAAGATTTCAACATTTTTGCAGGCCTAAGATGCATTTTAAGGCCTTTTTTGGGCTGCTAACATATTCTGTACTTTCGGGGTTGTAGGATCCATTTTTCGTGGCAAAAATATTTTTGTTTTGGGAATTTCAGTGGTCTAGGATGTGGGTTAATGCCCCTTTCAGGCTGCAAATGCTTTTGGGACATTCAGAGCTCTCTCACACTGTTTTTGGGCCACCAACATTTTCTGAACTTTAGGGGGTCTACGATGCCTGTAAACCCCTTTTTTGGGCATCCAAACATTTCAACATTTTTGCAGGCCTGAGATGCATTTTAAGGCCTTTTTTGGGCTGCTAACATTTTCTGAACTTTCAGGGGTGTAGGATGCATTTTTCGTGCCAGAAATATTTTTGGTAATTTCAGTGGTCTAGGATTTGGGTTAATGCCCCTTTTGGGCTGCTAATGTTTTTGGGACATTCAGAGCTCTCTCACAATGTCTTTGGG
The DNA here is from genome assembly GCF_040938575.1 of Ambystoma mexicanum. NCBI lineage: Eukaryota > Metazoa > Chordata > Amphibia > Caudata > Ambystomatidae > Ambystoma > Ambystoma mexicanum. The sequence goes on from NC_090929.1 coordinate 599,049,608, forward strand.
CCACCAACATTTTCTGGACGTTAGGGGGTCTACGATGCCGGTAAACCTTTTTTTTTGGCCTCCAAAAATTTCAACATTTTTGCAGGCCTAAATTGCATTTAAGGCCTTTTTTGGGCTGCTAACATATTCTGTACTTTCAGGGGTTTAGGATGCATTTTTCGTGGCAAAAATATTTTTGGGAATTTCAGTGGTCTAGGATGTGGGTTAATGCCCCTTTCAGGCTGCAAATGTTTTTGGGAGATTCAGAGCTCTCTCACACCGCTTTTGGGCCACTGACATATTCTGGACTTTAGGGGGTCTACGATGCCTGTAAACCCCTTTTTCGGGCATCCAAACATTTCAACATTTTTGCAGGCCTAAGTTGCATTTTAAGGCCTTTTTGGGCTGCTAACATTTTCTGAACTTTCAGGGGTGTAGGATGCATTTTTCGTGCCAGAAATATTTTTGGTAATTTCAGTGGTCTAGGATGTGGGTTAATGCCCCTTTCAGGCTGCAAATGTTTTTGGGAGATTCAGAGCTCTCTCACACCGCTTTTGGGCCACTGACATATTCTGGACTTTAGGGGGTCTACGATGCCTGTAAACCCCTTTTTCGGGCATCCAAACATTTCAACATTTTTGCAGGCCTAAGTTGCATTTTAAGGCCTTTTTGGGCTGCTAACATTTTCTGAACTTTCAGGGGTGTAGGATGCATTTTTCGTGCCAGAAATATTTTTGGTAATTTCAGTGGTCTAGGATTTGGGTTAATGCCCCTTTCAGGCTGCAAATGTTTTTGGGACATTTAGAGCTCTCTAACAATGTTTTTGGGCCACCAACATTTTCTGGACTTTAGGGGGTCTACGATGCCTGTAAACTTTTTTTTTGGGCCTCCAAACATTTCAACATTTTTGCAGGCCTAAAATGCATTTAAGGCCTTTTTTGGGCTGCTAACATATTCTGTATGTTCAGGGGGGTAGGATGCATTTTTCGTGCCAAAAATATTTTTGGGAATTTCAGTGGTCTAGGATGCGGGTTAATGCCCCTTTCAAGCTGCAAATGCTTTTGGGACATTCCGAGCTCTCTCACACTGCTTTTGGGCCACCAACATTTTATGGACTTTAGGTAGTCTACGATGCCTGTAAACCCCTTTTTTGGGCCTCCAAAGATTTCAACATTTTTGCCGGCCTAAGATGCATTTTAAGGCCTTTTTTGGGCTGCTAACATATTCTGTACTTTCGGGGATGTAGGATGCATTTTTCGTGGCAAAAATATTTTGGAGAATTACAGTGGTCTATGATTTGGGTTAATGCCCCTTTCAAGCTGCAAATGCTTTTGGGACATCCCGAGCTCTCTCACACTGCTTTTGGGCCACCAACATTTTATGGACTTTAGGTGGTCTACGATGCCTGTAAACCCCTTTTTTGGGCCACCAAAGATTTCAACATTTTTGCCGGCCTAAGATGCATTTTAAGGCCTTTTTTGGGCTGCTCACATATTCTGTACTTTCGGGGATGTAGGATGCATTTTTCGTGGCAAAAATATTTTGGAGAATTACAGTGGTCTAGGATGTGGGTTAATGCCCCTTTCAGGCTGTAAATGTTTTTGGGACATTCAGAGATCTCTCACAATGTTTTTGGGCCACCAACATTTTCCAGACTTTAGGGGGTCTACGATGCCTGTAAACCCCTTTTTTGGGCCTCCAAAGATTTCAACATTTTTTCAGGCCTAAGATGCATTTTAAGGCCTTTTTTGGAATGCTGACATATTCTGAACTTTCGGGGTTGTAGGATGCATTTTTCGTGCCAAAAATATTTTTGGGAATTTCAGGGGTCTAGCATGCTGGTTAATGTCCTTTTCAGACTGCAAATGTTTTTGGGAGATTCAGAGCTCTCTCACACCGTTTTTGGGCCACCGACATATTCTGGACTTTAGGGGGTCTACGATGCCTGTAAACCCCTTTTTTGGGCATCCAAACATTTCAACATTTTTGCAGGCCTAAGATGCATTTTAAGGCCTTTTTGGGCTGCTAACATTTTCTGAACTTTCAGGGGTGTAGGATGCATTTTTCGTGCCATAAATATTTTTGGTAATTTCACCGGTCTAGGATTTGGGTTAATGCCCCTTTCAGGCTGCAAATGTTTTTGGGACATTCAGAGCTCTCTCACAATGTTTTTGGGCCACCAACATTTTCTGGACTTTAGGGGGTCTACGATGCCTGTAAACCTTTTTTTTGGGCCTCCAAACATTTCAACATTTTTGCAGGCCTAAAATGCATTTAAGGCCTTTTTTGGGCTGCTAACATATTCTGTACTTTCAGGGGGGTAGGATGCATTTTTCGTGCCAAAAATATTTTTGGGAATTTCAGTGGTCTAGGATGCGGGTTAATGCCCCTTTCAGGCTGCAAATGCTTTTGGGACATTCCGAGCTCTCTCACACTGCTTTTGGGCCACCAACATTTTATGGACTTTAGGTGGTCTACGATGCCTGTAAACCCCTTTTTTGGGCCTCCAAAGATTTCAACATTTTTTCAGGCCTAAGATGCATTTTAAGGCCTTTTTTGGAATGCTGACATATTCTGAACTTTCAGGGTTGTAGGATGCATTTTTCGTGCCAAAAATATTTTTGGGAATTTCAGGGGTCTAGCATGCGGGTTAATGTCCTTTTCAGACTGCAAATGTTTTTGGGAGATTCAGAGCTCTCTCACACCGTTTTTGGGCCACCGACATATTCTGGACTTTAGGGGGTCTACGATGCCTATAAACCCCTTTTTGGGCATCCAAACATTTCAACATTTTTGCAGGCCTAAGATGCATTTTAAGGCCTTTTTGGGCTGCTAACATTTTCTGAACTTTCAGGGGTGTAGGAAGCATTTTTCGTGCCAGAAATATTTTTGGTAATTTCAGTGGTCTAGGATTTGGGTTAATGCCCCTTTCAGGCTGCAAATGTTTTTGGGACATTCAGAGCTCTCTCACAATGTTTTTGGGCCACCAACATTTTCTAGACTTTAGGGGGTCTACGATGCCTGTAAACCCTTGTTTGGGCCTCCAAAGATTTCAACATTTTTGCCGGCCTAAGATGCATTTTAAGGCCTTTTTTGGGCTGCTAACATATTCTGTACTTTCGGGGATGTATGATGCATTTTTCGTGGCAAAAATATTTTGGAGAATTACAGTGGTCTAGGATGTGGGTTAATGCCCCTTTCAGGCTGTAAATGTTTTTGGGACATTCAGAGATCTCTCACAATGTTTTTGGGCCACCAACATTTTCCAGACTTTAGGGGGTCTACGATGCCTGTAAACCCCTTTTTTGGGCCTCCAAAGATTTCAACATTTTTTCGGGCCTAAGATGCATTTTAAGACCTTTTTTGGAATGCTGACATATTCTGAACTTTCAGGGTTGTAGGATGCATTTTTCGTGCCAAAAATATTTTTGGGAATTTCAGGGGTCTAGCATGCGGGTTAATGTCCTTTTCAGACTGCAAATGTTTTTGGGAGATTCAGAGCTCTCTCACACCGTTTTTGGGCCACTGACATATTCTGGACTTTAGGGGGTCTACGATGCCTGTAAACCCCTTTTTCGGGCATCCAAACATTTCAACATTTTTGCAGGCCTAAGTTGCATTTTAAGGCCTTTTTGGGCTGCTAACATTTTCTGAACTTTCAGGGGTGTAGGATGCATTTTTCGTGCCAGAAATATTTTTGGTAATTTCAGTGGTCTAGGATTTGGGTTAATGCCCCTTTCAGGCTGCAAATGTTTTTGGGACATTCACAGCTCTCTCACAATGTTTTTGGGCCACCAACATTTTCTGGACTTTAGGGGGTCTACGATGCCTGTAAACTTTTTTTTTGGGCCTCCAAACATTTCAACATTTTTGCAGGCCTAAAATGCATTTAAGGCCTTTTTTGGGCTGCTAACATATTCTGTACGTTCAGGGGGGTAGGATGCATTTTTCGTGCCAAAAATATTTTTGGGAATTTCAGTGGTCTAGGATGCGGGTTAATGCCCCTTTCAAGCTGCAAATGCTTTTGGGACATTCCGAGCTCTCTCACACTGCTTTTGGGCCACCAACATTTTCTGGACTTTAGGTGGTCTACGATGCCTGTAAACCCCTTTTTTGGGCCACCAAAGATTTCAACATTTTTGCCGGCCTAAGATGCATTTTAAGGCCTTTTTTGGGCTGCTCACATATTCTGTACTTTCGGGGATGTAGGATGCATTTTTCGTGGCAAAAATATTTTGGAGAATTACAGTGGTCTAGGATGTGGGTAATGCCCCTTTCAGGCTGTAAATGTTTTTGGGACATTCAGAGATCTCTCACAATGTTTTTGGGCCACCAACATTTTCCAGACTTTAGGGGGTCTACGATGCCTGTAAACTCCTTTTTTGGGCCTCCAAAGATTTCAACATTTTTTCAGGCCTAAGATGCATTTTAAGGCCTTTTTTGGAATGCTGACATATTCTGAACTTTCAGGGTTGTAGGATGCATTTTTCGTGCCAAACATATTTTTGGGAATTTCAGGGGTCTAGCATGCGGGTTAATGTCCTTTTCAGACTGCAAATGTTTTTGGGAGATTCAGAGCTCTCTCACACCGTTTTTGGGCCACCGACATATTCTGGACTTTAGGGGGTCTACGATGCCTGTAAACCCCTTTTTTGGGCATCCAAACATTTCAACATTTTTGCAGGCCTAAGATGCATTTTAAGGCCTTTTTTAGGGCTGCTAACATTTTCTGAACTTTCAGGGGTGTAGGATGCATTTTTCGTGCCATGAATATTTTTGGTAATTTCAGCGGTCTAGGATTTGGGTTAATGCCCCTTTCAGGCTGCAAATGTTTTTGGGACATTCAGAGCTCTCTCACAATGTTTTTGGGCCACCAACATTTTCTGGACTTTAGGGGGTCTACGATGCCTGTAAACCTTTTTTTTGGGCCTCCAAACATTTCAACATTTTTGCAGGCCTAAAATGCATTCAAGGCCTTTTTTGGGCTGCTAACATATTTTGTACTTTCAGGGGGGTAGGATGCATTTTTCGTGCCAAAAATATTTTTGGGAATTTCAGTGGTCTAGGATGCGGGTTAATGCCCCTTTCAGGCTGCAAATGCTTTTGGGACATTCCGAGCTCTCTCACACTGCTTTTGCGCCACCAACATTTTATGGACTTTAGGTGGTCTACGATGCCTGTAAACCCCTTTTTTGGGCCTCCAAAGATTTCAACATTTTTGTCGGCCTAAGATGCATTTTAAGGCCTTTTTTGGGCTGCTAACATATTCTGTACTTTCGGGGATATAGGATGCATTTTTCGTGGCAAAAATATTTTGGAGAATTACAGTGGTCTAGGATGTGGGTTAATGCCCCTTTCAGGCTGTAAATGTTTTTGGGACATTCAGAGATCTCTCACAATTTTTTTGGGCCACCAACATTTTACAGACTTTAGGGGGTCTACGATGCCTGTAAACCCCTTTTTTGGGCCTCCAAAGATTTCAACATTTTTGCAGGCCTAAGATGCATTTTAAGGCCTTTTTTGGGCTGCTAACATATTCTGTACTTTCGGGGTTGTAGGATCCATTTTTCGTGGCAAAAATATTTTTGTTTTGGGAATTTCAGTGGTCTAGGATGTGGGTTAATGCCCCTTTCAGGCTGCAAATGCTTTTGGGACATTCAGAGCTCTCTCACACTGTTTTTGGGCCACCAACATTTTCTGAACTTTAGGGGGTCTACGATGCCTGTAAACCCCTTTTTTGGGCATCCAAACATTTCAAAATTTTTGCAGGCCTAAATTGCATTTAAGGCCTTTTTTGGGCTGCTAACATATTCTGTACTTTCAGGGGTTTAGGATGCATTTTTCGTGCCAAAAATATTTTTGGGAATTTCAGTGGTCTAGGATTTGGGTTAATGCCCCTTTCAGGCTGCAAATGTTTTTGGGACATTCAGAGCTCTCTCACAATGTTTTTGGGCCACCAACATTTTCTGGACTTTAGGGGGTCTACGATGCCTGTAAACCTTTTTTTTGGGCCTCCAAACATTTCAACATTTTTGCAGGCCTAAATTGCATTTAAGGCCTTTTTTGGGCTGCTAACATATTCTGTACTTTCAGGGGGGTAGGATGCATTTTTCATGCCAAAAATATTTTGGAGTATTACAGTGGTCTAGGATGCCGGTTAATGCCCCTTTCAAGCTGCAAATGCTTTTGGGACATTCCGAGCTCTCTCACACTGCTTTTGGGCCACCAACATTTTCTGGACTTTAGGTGGTCTACGATGCCTGTAAACCCCTTTTTTGGGCCTCCAAAGATTTCAACATTTTTGCCGGCCTAAGATGCATTTTAAGGCCTTTTTTGGGCTGCTAACATATTCTGTACTTTCAGGGGGGTAGGATGCATTTTTCGTGGCAAAAATATTTTGGAGTATTACAGTGGTCTAGGATGTGGGTTAATGCCCCTTTCAGGCTGTAAATGTTTTTGGGACATTCAGAGATCTCTCACACCGTTTTTGGGCCACCGACATATTCTGGACTTTAGGGGGTCTACGATGCCTGTAAACCCCTTTTTTGGGCATCCAAACATTTCAACATTTTTGCAGGCCTAAGATGCATTTTAAGGCCTTTTTGGGCGGCTAACATTTTCTGAACTTTCAGGGGTGTAGGATGCATTTTTCGTGCCAGAAATATTTTTGGTAATTTCAGTGGTCTAGGATTTGGGTTAATGCACCTTTCAGGCTGCAAATGTTTTTGGGACATCCAGAGCTCTCTCACAATGTTTTTGGGCCACCAACATTTTCTGGACTTTAGGGGGTCTACGATGCCTGTAAACCTTTTTTTTGGGCCTCCAAACATTTCAACATTTTTGCAGGCCTAAAATGCATTTAAGGCCTTTTTTGGGCTGCTAACATATTCTGTACTTTCAGGGGGGTAGGATGCATTTTTCATGCCAAAAATATTTTGGGGAATTTCAGTGGTCTAGGATGCGGGTTAATGCCCCTTGCAAGCTGCAAATGCTTTTGGGACATTCCGAGCTCTCTCACACTGCTTTTGGGCCACCAACATTTTATGGACTTTAGGTGGTCTACGATGCCTGTAAACCCCTTTTTTGGGCCTCCAAAGGTTTCAACATTTTTGCCGGCCTAAGATGCATTTTAAGGCCTTTTTTGGGCTGCTAACATATTCTGTACTTTCGGGGATGTAGGATGCATTTTTCGTGGCAAAAATATTTTGGAGAATTACAGTGGTCTAGGATGTGGGTTAATGCCCCTTTCAGGCTGTAAATGTTTTTGGGACATTCAGAGATCTCTCACAATGTTTTTGGGCCACCAACATTTTACAGACTTTAGGGGGTCTACGATGCCTGTAAACCCCTTTTTTGGGCCTCCAAAGATTTCAACATTTTTGCAGGTCTAAAATGCATTTTAAGGCCTTTTTTGGGCTGCTAACATATTCTGTACTTTCGGGGTTGTAGGATCCATTTTTCGTGGCAAAAATATTTTTGTTTTGGGAATTTCAGTGGTCTAGGATGTGGGTTAATGCCCCTTTCAGGCTGCAAATGCTTTTGGGACATTCAGAGCTCTCTCACACTGTTTTTGGGCCACCAACATTTTCTGAACTTTAGGGGGTCTACGATGCCTGTAAACCCCTTTTTTGGGCATCCAAACATTTCAACATTTTTGGCAGGCCTAAGATGCATTTTAAGGCCTTTTTTGGGCTGCTAACATTTTCTGAACTTTCAGGGGTGTAGGATGCATTTTTCGTGCCAAAAATATTTTTGGGAATTTCAGGGGTCTAGCATGCGGGTTAATGTCCTTTTCAGACTGCAACTGTTTTTGGGAGATTCAGAGCTCTCTCACACCGTTTTTGGGCCACCGACATATTCTGGACTTTATGGGGTCTACGATGCCTGTTAACCCCTTTTTTGGGCATCCAAACATTTCAACATTTTTGCAGGCCTAAAATGCATTTTAAGGCCTTTTTGGGCTGCTAACATTTTCTGAACTTTCAGGGGTGTAGGATGCATTTTTCGTGCCAGAAATATTTTTGGTAATTACAGTGGTCTAGGATGTGGGTTAATGCCCCTTTCAGGCTGTAAATGTTTTTGGGACATTCAGAGATCTCTCACAATGTTTTTGGGCCACCAACATTTTAAAGACTTTAGGGGGTCTTCGATGCCTGTAAACCCCTTTTTTGGGCCTCCAAAGATTTCAACATTTTTGCAGGCCTAAGATGCATTTTAGGGTTTTTTTTGGGCTGCTAACATTTTCTGAACTTTCAGGGGTGTAGGATGCATTTTTCGTGCCAGAAATATTTTTGGTAATTTCAGTGGTCTAGGATTTGGGTTAATGCCCCTTTTGGGCTGCTAATGTTTTTGGGACATTCAGAGCTCTCTCACAATGTCTTTGGGCCACCAACATTTTCTGGACTTTAGGGGGTCTACGATGCCGGTAAACCTTTTTTTTGGGCCTCCAAACATTTCAACATTTTTGCAGGCCTAAATTGCATTTAAGGCCTTTTTTGGGCTGCTAACATATTCTGTACTTTCAGGGGTTTAGGATGCATTTTTCGTGCCAAAAATATTTTTGGGAATTTCAGTGGTCTAGGATTTGGGTTAATGCCCCTTTCAGGCTGCAAATGTTTTTGGGACATTCAGAGCTCTCTCACAATGTTTTTGGGCCACCAACATTTTCTGGACTTTAGGGGGTCTACGATGCCTGTAAACCTTTTTTTTTGGCCTCCAAACATTTCAACATTTTTGCAGGCCTAAAATGCATTTAAGGCCTTTTTTGGGCTGCTAACATATTCTGTACTTTCAGGGGGGTAGGATTAATTTTTCGTGCCAAAAATATTTTTGGGAATTTCAGTGGTCTAGGATGCGGGTTAATGCCCCTTTCAAGCTGCAAATGCTTTTGGGACATTCCGAGCTCTCTCACACTGCTTTTGGGCCACCAACATTTTCTGGACTTTAGGTGGTCTACGATGCCTGTAAACCCCTTTTTTGGGCCTCCAAAGATTTCAACATTTTTGCCGGCCTAAGATGCATTTTAAGGCCTTTTTTGGGCTGCTAACATATTCTGTACTTTCGGGGATGTAGGATGCATTTTTCGTGGAAAAATATTTTGGAGAATTACAGTGGTCTAGGATGTGGGTTAATGCCCCTTTCAGGCTGTAAATGTTTTTGGGACATTCAGAGATCTCTCACAATGTTTTTGGGCCACCAACATTTTACAGACTTTAGGGGGTCTACGATGCCTGTAAACCCCTTTTTTGGGCCTCCAAAGATTTCAACATTTTTGCAGGCCTAAGATGCATTTTAAGGCCTTTTTTGGGCTGCTAACATATTCTGTGCTTTCGGGGTTGTAGGATCCTTTTTTTGTGGCAAAAATATTTTTGTTTTGGGAATTTCAGTGGTCTAGGATGTGGGTTAATGCCCCTTTCAGGCTGCAAATGCTTTTGGGACATTCAGACCTCTCTCACACTGTTTTTGGGCCACCAACATTTTCTGAACTTTAGGGGGTCTAAGATGCCTGTAAACCCCTTTTTTGGGCATCCAAACATTTCAACATTTTTGCAGGCCTAAGATGCATTTTAAGGCCTTTTTTGGGCTGCTAACATTTTCTGAACTTTCAGGGGTGTAGGATGCATTTTTCGTGCCAGAAATATTTTTGGTAATTTCAGTGGTCTAGGATTTGGGTTAATGCCCCTTTTGGGCTGCTAATGTTTTTGGGACATTCAGAGCTCTCACACAATGTCTTTGGGCCACCAACATTTTCTGGACTTTAGGGGGTCTACGATGCCGGTAAACCTTTTTTTTGGGCCTCCAAACATTTCAACATTTTTGCAGGCCTAAATTGCATTTAAGGCCTTTTTTGGGCTGCTAACATATTCTGTACTTTCAGGGGTTTAGGATGCATTTTTTGTGCCAAAAATATTTTTGGGAATTTCAGTGGTCTAGGATTTGGGTTAATGCCCCTTTCAGGCTGCAAATGTTTTTGGGACATTCAGAGCTCTCTCACAATGTTTTTGGGCCACCAACATTTTCTGGACTTTAGGGGGTCTACGATGTCTGTAAACCCCTTTTTTGGGCCTCCAAAGATTTCAACATTTTTGCCGGCCTAAGATGCATTTTAAGGCCTTTTTGGGCTGCTAACATTTTCTGAACTTTCAGGGGTGTAGGATGCATTTTTCGTGCCAGAAATATTTTTGGTAATTTCAGTGGTCTAGGATGTGGGTTAATGCCCCTTTCAGGCTGCAAATGCTTTTGGGACATTCAGACCTCTCTCACACTGTTTTTGGGCCACCGACATATTCTGGACTTTATGGGGTCTACGATGCCTGTTAACCCCTTTTTTGGGCATCCAAACATTTCAACATTTTTGCAGGCCTAAAATGCATTTTAAGGCCTTTTTGGGCTGCTAACATTTTCTGAACTTTCAGGGGTGTAGGATGCATTTTTCGTGCCAGAAATATTTTTGGTAATTTCAGTGGTCTAGGATGTGGGTTAATGCCCCTTTCAGGCTGTAAATGTTTTTGGGACATTCAGAGATCTCTCACAATGTTTTTGGGCCACCAACATTTTCTGGACTTTAGGGGGTCTACGATGCCTGTAAACCTTTTTTTTGGGCCTCCAAAGATTTCAACATTTTTGCAGGCCTAAGATGCATTTTAAGGCCTTTTTTGTGCTGCTAACATTTTCTGAACTTTCAGGGGTGTAGGATGCATTTTTCGTGGCAAAAATATTTTGGAGAATTACAGTGGTCTAGGATGTGGGTTAATGCCCCTTTCAGGCTGTAAATGTTTTTGGGACATTCAGAGCTCTCTCACACTGTTTTTGGGCCACCAACATTTTCTGAACTTTAGGGGGTCTAAGATGCCTGTAAGCCCCTTTTTTTGGGCATCCAAACATTTCAACATTTTTGCAGGCCTAAGATGCATTTTAAGGCCTTTTTTGGGCTGCTAACAATTTCTGAACTTTCAGGGGTGTAGGATGCATTTTTTCGTGCCAGAAATATTTTTGGTAATTTCAGTGGTCTAGGATTTGGGTTAATGCCCCTTTTGGGCTGCTAATGTTTTTGGGACATTCAGAGCTCTCTCACAATGTCTTTGGGCCACCAACATTTTCTGGACTTTAGGGGGTCTACGATGCCGGTAAACCTTTTTTTTGGGCCTCCAAACATTTCAACATTTTTGCAGGCCTAAATTGCATTTAAGGCCTTTTTTGGGCTGCTAACATATTCTGTACTTTCAGGGGTTTAGGATGCATTTTTCGTGCCAAAAATATTTTTGGGAATTTCAGTGGTCTAGGATTTGGGTTAATGCCCCTTTCAGGCTGCAAATGTTTTTGGGACATTCAGAGCTCTCTCACAATGTTTTTGGGCCACCAACATTTTCTGGACTTTAGGGGGTCTACGATGTCTGTAAACCCTTTTTTTGGGCCTCCAAAGATTTCAACATTTTTGCCGGCCTAAGATGCATTTTAAGGCCTTTTTTTGGCTGCTAACATATTCTGTACTTTCGGGGATGTAGGATGCATTTTTCGTGCCAAAAATATTTTTGGGAATTTCAGTGGTCTAGGATGCGGGTTAATGCCTCTTTCAAGCTGCAAATGCTTTTGGGACATTCTGAGCTCTCTCATACTGCTTTTGGGCCACCAACATTTTCTGGACTTTAGGTGGTCTACGATGCCTGTAAACCCCTTTTTTGGGCCTCCAAAGATTTCAACATTTTTGCCGGCCTAAGATGCATTTTAAGGCCTTTTTTGGGCTGCTAACATATTCTGTACTTTCGGGGATGTAGGATGCATTTTTCGTGGCAAAAATATTTTGGAGAATTACAGTGGTCTAGGATGTGGGTTAATGCCCCTTTCAGGCTGTAAATGTTTTTGGGACATTCAGAGATCTCTCACAAAGTTTTTGGGCCACCAACATCTTCCAGACTTTAGGGGGTCTACGATGCCTGTAAACCCCTTTTTTGGGCCTCCAAAGATTTCAACATTTTTTCAGGCCTAAGATGCATTTTAATGCCTTTTTTGGAATGCTGACATATTCTGAACTTTTAGGGTTGTAGGATGCATTTTTCGTGCCAAAAATATTTTTGGGAATTTCAGGGGTCTAGCATGCGGGTTAATGTCCTTTTCAGACTGCAAATGTTTTTGGCAGATTCAGAGCTCTCTCACACCGTTTTTGGGCCACCGACATATTCTGGACTTTAGGGGGTCTTCGATGCCTGTTAACCCCTTTTTTGGGCCTCCAAAGATTTCAACATTTTTGCAGGCCTAAGGTGCATTTTAAGGCCTTTTTGGGCTGCTAACATTTTCTGAACTTTCAGGGGTGTAGGATGCATTTTTCGTGCCAGAAATATTTTTGGTAATTTCAGTGGTCTAGGATTTGGGTTAATGCCCCTTTCAGGCTGCAAATGTTTTTGGGGCATTCAGAGCTCTCTCACAATGTTTTTGGGCCACCAACATTTTCTGGACTTTAGGGGGTCTACGATGCCTGTAAACCTTTTTTTTGGGCCTCCAAACATTTCAACATTTTTGCAGGCCTAAAATGCATTTAAGGCCTTTTTTGGGCTGCTAACATATTCTGTACTTTCAGGGGGGTAGGATGCATTTTTCGTGCCAAAAATATTTTTGGGAATTTCAGTGGTCTAGGATTTGGGTTAATGCCCCTTTCAGGCTGCAAATGCTTTTGGGACATTCCGAGCTCTCTCACACTGCTTTTGGGCCACCAACATTTTATGGACTTTAGGGGGTCTACGATGCCTGTAAACCCCTTTTTTGGGCCTCCAAAGATTTCAACATTTTTGCAGGCCTAAGATGCATTTTAAGGCCTTTTTTGGGCTGCTAACATATTCTGTGCTTTCGGGGTTGTAGGATCCATTTTTCGTGGCAAAAATATTTTTGTTTTGGGAATTTCAGTGGTCTAGGATGTGGGTTAATGCCCATTTCAGGCTGCAAATGCTTTTGGGACATTCAGACCTCTCTCACACTGTTTTTGGGCCATCAACATTTTCTGAACTTTAGGGGGTCTAAGATGCCTGTAAACCCCTTTTTTGGGCATCCAAACATTTCAACATTTTTGCAGGCCTAAGATGCATTTTAAGGCCTTTTTTGGGCTGCTAACATTTTCTGAACTTTCAGGGGTGTAGGATGCATTTTTCGTGCCAGAAATATTTTTGGTAATTTCAGTGGTCTAGGATTTGGGTTAATGCCCCTTTTGGGCTGCTAATGTTTTTGGGACATTCAGAGCTCTCTCACAATGTCTTTGGGCCACCAACATTTTCTGGACTTTAGGGGGTCTACGATGCCGGTAAACCTTTTTTTTGGGCCTCCATACATTTCAACATTTTTGCAGGCCTAAATTGCATTTAAGGCCTTTTTTGGGCTGCTAACATATTCTGTACTTTCAGGGGTTTAGGATGCATTTTTCGTGCCAAAAATATTTTTGGGAATTTCAGTGGTCTAGGATTTGGGTTAATGCCCCTTTCAGGCTGCAAATGTTTTTGAGACATTCAGAGCTCTCTCACAATGTTTTTGGGCCACCAACATTTTCCAGACTTTAGGGGGTCTACGATGCCTGTAAACCCCTTTTTTGGGCCTCCAAAGATTTCAACATTTTTTCAGGCCTAAGATGCATTTTAAGGCCTTTTTGGAATGCTGACATATTCTGAACTTTCAGGGTTGTAGGATGCATTTTTCGTGCCAAAAATATTTTTGGGAATTTCAGGGGTCTAGCATGCGGGTTAATGTCCTTTTCAGACTGCAAATGTTTTTGGGAGATTCAGAGCTCTCTCACACCGTTTTTGGGCCACCGACATATTCTGGACTTTATGGGGTCTACGATGCCTGTTAACCCCTTTTTTGGGCATCCAAACATTTCAACATTTTTGCAGGCCTAAAATGCATTTTAAGGCCTTTTTTGTGCTGCTAACATTTTCTGAACTTTCAGGGGTGTAGGATGCATTTTTCGTGGCAAAAATATTTTGGAGAATTACAGTGGTCTAGGATGTGGGTTAATGCCCCTTTCAGGTTGTAAATGTTTTTGGGACATTCAGAGATCTCTCACAATGTTTTTGGGCCACCAACATTTTCCAGACTTTAGGGGGCCCTACGATGCCTGTAAACCCCTTTTTTGGACCTCCAAAGATTTCAACATTTTTTCAGGCCTAAGATGCATTTTAAGGCCTTTTTTGGAATTCTGACATATTCTGAACTTTCAGGGTTGTAGGATGCATTTTTCGTGCCAAAAATATTTTGGGGAATTTCAGGGTTCTAGCATGCGGGTTAATGTCCTTTTCAGACTGCAAATGTTTTTGGGAGATTCAGAGCTCTCTCACACCGTTTTTGGGCCACCGACATATTCTGGACTTTAGGGGGTCTACGATGCCTGTAAACCCCTTTTTTGGGCATACAAACATTTCAACATTTTTGCAGGCCTAAGATGCATTTTAAGGCCTTTTTGGGCTGCTAACATTTTCTGAACTTTCAGGGGTGTAGGATGCATTTTTTCGTGCCAGAAATATTTTTGGTAATTTCAGTGGTCTAGGATGCAGGTTAATGCCCCTTTCAAGCTGCAAATGCTTTTGGGACATTCCGAGCTCTCTCACACTGCTTTTGGGCCACCAACATTTTATGGACTTTAGGGGGTCTACGATGCCTGTAAACCTCTTTTTTGGGCCTCCAAAGATTTCAACATTTTTGCAGGCCTAAGATGCATTTTAAGGCCTTTTTTGGGCTGCTAACATATTCTGTGCTTTCGGGGTTGTAGGATCCATTTTTCGTGGCAAAAATATTTTTGTTTTGGGAATTTCAGTGGTCTAGGATGTGGGTTAATGCCCCTTTCAGGCTGCAAATGCTTTTGGGACATTCAGACCTCTCTCACACTGTTTTTGGGCCACCAACATTTTCTGGACTTTAGGGGGTCTACGATGCCTGTAAACCTTTTTTTTGGGCCTCCAAACATTTCAACATTTTTGCAGGCCTAAAATGCATTTAAGGCCTTTTTTGGGCTGCTAACATATTCTGTACTTTCAGGGGGGTAGGATGCATTTTTCATGCCAAAAATATTTTGGGGAATTTCAGTGGTCTAGGATGCGGGTTAATGCCCCTTGCAAGCTGCAAATGCTTTTGGGACATTCCGAGCTCTCTCACACTGCTTTTGGGCCACCAACATTTTATGGACTTTAGGTGGTCTACGATGCCTGTAAACCCCTTTTTTGGGCCTCCAAAGGTTTCAACATTTTTGCCGGCCTAAGATGCATTTTAAGGCCTTTTTTGGGCTGCTAACATATTCTGTACTTTCGGGGATGTAGGATGCATTTTTCGTGGCAAAAATATTTTGGAGAATTACAGTGGTCTAGGATGTGGGTTAATGCCCCTTTCAGGCTGTAAATGTTTTTGGGACATTCAGAGATCTCTCACAATGTTTTTGGGCCACCAACATTTTACAGACTTTAGGGGGTCTACGATGCCTGTAAACCCCTTTTTTGGGCCTCCAAAGATTTCAACATTTTTGCAGGCCTAAAATGCATTTTAAGGCCTTTTTTGGGCTGCTAACATATTCTGTACTTTCGGGGTTGTAGGATCCATTTTTCGTGGCAAAAATATTTTTGTTTTGGGAATTTCAGTGGTCTAGGATGTGGGTTAATGCCCCTTTCAGGCTGCAAATGCTTTTGGGACATTCAGAGCTCTCTCACACTGTTTTTGGGCCACCAACATTTTCTGAACTTTAGGGGGTCTACGATGCCTGTAAACCCCTTTTTTGGGCATCCAAACATTTCAACATTTTTGGCAGGCCTAAGGTGCATTTTAAGGCCTTTTTTGGGCTGCTAACATTTTCTGAACTTTCAGGGGTGTAGGATGGATTTTTCGTGCCAGAAATATTTTTGGTAATTTCAGTGGTCTAGGATTTGGGTTAATGCCCCTTTTGGGCTGCTAATGTTTTTGGGACATTCAGAGCTCTCTCACAATGTCTTTGGGCCACCAACATTTTCTGGACTTTAGGGGGTCTACGATGCCGGTAAACCTTTTTTTTGGGCCTCCAAACATTTCAACATTTTTGCAGGCCTAAATTGCATTTAAGGCCTTTTTTGGGCTGCTAACATATTCTGTACTTTCAGGGGTTTGGGATGCATTTTTCGTGCCAAAAATATTTTTGGGAATTTCAGTGGTCTAGGATTTGGGTTAATGCCCCTTTCAGGCTGCAAATGTTTTTGGGACATTCAGAGCTCTCTCACAATGTTTTTGGGCCACCAACATTTTCTGGACTTTAGGGGGTCTACGATGTCTGTAAACCCCTTTTTTGGGCCTCCAAAGATTTCAACATTTTTGCCGGCCTAAGATGCATTTTAAGGCCTTTTTTTGGCTGCTATCATATTCTGTACTTTCGGGGATGTAGGATGCATTTTTCGTGCCAAAAATATTTTTGGGAATTTCAGTGGTCTAGGATGCGGGTTAATGCCCCTTTCAAGCTGCAAATGCTTTTGGGACATTCTGAGCTCTCTCACACTGCTTTTGGGCCACCAACATTTTCTGGACTTTAGGTGGTCTACGATGCCTGTAAACCCCTTTTTTGGGCATCCAAACATTTCAACATTTTTGCAGGCCTAAGATGCATTTTAAGGCCTTTTTTGGGCTGCTAACATTTTCTGAACTTTCAGGGGTGTAGGATGCATTTTTCGTGCCAGAAATATTTTTGGTAATTTCAGTGGTCTAGGATTTGGGTTAATGCCCCTTTTGGGCTGCTAATGTTTTTGGGACATTCAGAGCTCTCTCACAATGTCTTTGGGCCACCAACATTTTCTGGACTTTAGGGGGTCTACGATGCCGGTAAACCTTTTTTTTGGGCCTCCAAACATTTCAACATTTTTGCAGGCCTAAATTGCATTTAAGGCCTTTTTTGGGCTGCTAACATATTCTGTACTTTCAGGGGTTTAGGATGCATTTTTCGTGCCAAAAATATTTTTGGGAATTTCAGTGGTCTAGGATTTGGGTTAATGCCCCTTTCAGGCTGCAAATGTTTTTGGGACATTCAGAGCTCTCTCACAATGTTTTTGGGCCACCAACATTTTCTGGACTTTAGGGGGTCTACGATGTCTGTAAACCCCTTTTTTGGGCCTCCAAAGATTTCAACATTTTTGCCGGCCTAAGATGCATTTTAAGGCCTTTTTTTGGCTGCTAACATATTCTGTACTTTCGGGGATGTAGGATGCATTTTTCGTGCCAAAAATATTTTTGGGAATTTCAGTGGTCTAGGATGCGGGTTAATGCCCCTTTCAAGCTGCAAATGCTTTTGGGACATTCTGAGCTCTCTCACACTGCTTTTGGGCCACCAACATTTTCTGGACTTTAGGTGGTCTACGATGCCTGTAAACCCCTTTTTTGGGCCTCCAAAGATTTCAACATTTTTGCCGGCCTAAGATGCATTTTAAGGCCTTTTTCGGGCTGCTTACATATTCTGTACTTTCGGGGATTTAGGATGCATTTTTCGTGGCAAAAATATTTTGGAGAATTACAGTGGTCTAGGATGTGGGTTAATGCCCCTTTCAGGCTGTAAATGTTTTTGGGACATTCAGAGATCTCTCACAATGTTTTTGGGCCACCAACATTTTCCAGACTTTAGGGGGTCTACGATGCCTGTAAACCCCTTTTTTGGGCCTCCAAAGATTTCAACATTTTTTCAGGCCTAAGATGCATTTTAATGCCTTTTTTGGAATGCTGACATATTCTGAACTTTCAGGGGTGTAGGATGCATTTTTCGTGCCAGAAATATTTTTGGTAATTTCAGTGGTCTAGGATTTGGGTTAATGCCCCTTTCAGGCTGCAAATGTTTTTGGGGCATTCAGAGCTCTCTCACAATGTTTTTGGGCCACCAACATTTTCTGGACTTTAGGGGGTCTACGATGCCTGTAAACCTTTTTTTTGGGCCTCCAAACATTTCAACATTTTTGCAGGCCTAAAATGCATTTAAGGCCTTTTTTGGGCTGCTAACATATTCTGTACTTTCAGGGGGTAGGATGCATTTTTCGTGCCAAAAATATTTTTGGGAATTTCAGTGGTCTAGGATGCAGGTTAATGCCCCTTTCAAGCTGCAAATGCTTTTGGGACATTCCGAGCTCTCTCACACTGCTTTTGGGCCACCAACATTTTATGGACTTTAGGGGGTCTATGATGCCTGTAAACCCCTTTTTTGGGCCTCCAAAGATTTCAACATTTTTGCCGGCCTAAGATGCATTTTAAGGCCTTTTTTGGGCTGCTAACATATTCTGTGCTTTCGGGGTTGTAGGATCCATTTTTCATGGCAAAAATATTTTTGTTTTGGAAATTTCAGTGGTGTAGGATGTGGGTTAATGCCCCTTTCAGGCTGCAAATGCTTTTGGGACATTCAGACCTCTCTCACACTGTTTTTGGGCCACCGACATATTCTGGACTTTATGGGGTCTACGATGCCTGTTAACCCCTTTTTTGGGCATCCAAACATTTCAACATTTTTGCAGGCCTAAAATGCATTTTAAGGCCTTTTTGGGCTGCTAACATTTTCTGAACTTTCAGGGGTGTAGGATGCATTTTCCGTGCCAGAAATATTTTTGGTAATTTCAGTGGTCTAGGATGTGGGTTAATGCCCCTTTCAGGCTGTAAATGTTTTTGGGACATTCAGAGATCTCTCACAATGTTTTTGGGCCACCAACATTTTCTGGACTTTAGGGGGTCTACGATGCCTGTAAACCTTTTTTTTGGGCCTCCAAAGATTTCAACATTTTTGCAGGCCTAAGATGCATTTTAAGGCCTTTTTTGTGCTGCTAACATTTTCTGAACTTTCAGGGGTGTAGGATGCATTTTTCGTGGCAAAAATATTTTGGAGAATTACAGTGGTCTAGGATGTGGGTTAATGCCCCTTTCAGGCTGTAAATGTTTTTGGGACATTCAGAGCTCTCTCACACTGTTTTTGGGCCACCAACATTTTCTGAACTTTAGGGGGTCTAAGATGCCTGTAAGCCCCTTTTTTTGGGCATCCAAACATTTCAACATTTTTGCAGGCCTAAGATGCATTTTAAGGCCTTTTTTGGGCTGCTAACAATTTCTGAACTTTCAGGGGTGTAGGATGCATTTTTTCGTGCCAGAAATATTTTTGGTAATTTCAGTGGTCTAGGATTTGGGTTAATGCCCCTTTTGGGCTGCTAATGTTTTTGGGACATTCAGAGCTCTCTCACAATGTCTTTGGGCCACCAACATTTTCTGGACTTTAGGGGGTCTACGATGCCGGTAAACCTTTTTTTTGGGCCTCCAAACATTTCAACATTTTTGCAGGCCTAAATTGCATTTAAGGCCTTTTTTGGGCTGCTAACATATTCTGTACTTTCAGGGGTTTAGGATGCATTTTTCGTGCCAAAAATATTTTTGGGAATTTCAGTGGTCTAGGATTTGGGTTAATGCCCCTTTCAGGCTGCAAATGTTTTTGGGACATTCAGAGCTCTCTCACAATGTTTTTGGGCCACCAACATTTTCTGGACTTTAGGGGGTCTACGATGTCTGTAAACCCTTTTTTTGGGCCTCCAAAGATTTCAACATTTTTGCCGGCCTAAGATGCATTTTAAGGCCTTTTTTTGGCTGCTAACATATTCTGTACTTTCGGGGATGTAGGATGCATTTTTCGTGCCAAAAATATTTTTGGGAATTTCAGTGGTCTAGGATGCGGGTTAATGCCTCTTTCAAGCTGCAAATGCTTTTGGGACATTCTGAGCTCTCTCATACTGCTTTTGGGCCACCAACATTTTCTGGACTTTAGGTGGTCTACGATGCCTGTAAACCCCTTTTTTGGGCCTCCAAAGATTTCAACATTTTTGCCGGCCTAAGATGCATTTTAAGGCCTTTTTTGGGCTGCTAACATATTCTGTACTTTCGGGGATGTAGGATGCATTTTTCGTGGCAAAAATATTTTGGAGAATTACAGTGGTCTAGGATGTGGGTTAATGCCCCTTTCAGGCTGTAAATGTTTTTGGGACATTCAGAGATCTCTCACAATGTTTTTGGGCCACCAACATCTTCCAGACTTTAGGGGGTCTACGATGCCTGTAAACCCCTTTTTTGGGCCTCCAAAGATTTCAACATTTTTTCAGGCCTAAGATGCATTTTAATGCCTTTTTTGGAATGCTGACATATTCTGAACTTTCAGGGTTGTAGGATGCATTTTTCGTGCCAAAAATATTTTTGGGAATTTCAGGGGTCTAGCATGCGGGTTAATGTCCTTTTCAGACTGCAAATGTTTTTGGCAGATTCAGAGCTCTCTCACACCGTTTTTGGGCCACCGACATATTCTGGACTTTAGGGGGTCTTTGATGCCTGTTAACCCCTTTTTTGGGCCTCCAAACATTTCAACATTTTTGCAGGCCTAAAATGCATTTAAGGCCTTTTTTGGGCTGCTAACATATTCTGTACTTTCAGGGGGGTAGGATGCATTTTTCGTGCCAAAAATATTTTTGGGAATTTCAGTGGTCTAGGATTTGGGTTAATGCCCTTTTCAAGCTGCAAATGCTTTTGGGACATTCCGAGCTCTCTCACACTGCTTTTGGGCCACCAACATTTTATGGACTTTAGGGGGTCTACGATGCCTGTAAACCCCTTTTTTGGGCCTCCAAAGATTTCAACATTTTTGCAGGCCTAAGATGCATTTTAAGGCCTTTTTTGGGCTGCTAACATATTCTGTGCTTTCGGGGTTGTAGGATCCATTTTTCGTGGCAAAAATATTTTTGGGAATTTCAGGGGTCTAGCATGCGGGTTAATGTCCTTTTCAGACTGCAAATGTTTTTGGGAGATTCAGAGCTCTCTCACACCGTTTTTGGGCCACCGACATATTCTGGACTTTATGGGGTCTACGATGCCTGTTAACCCCTTTTTTGGGCATCCAAACATTTCAACATTTTTGCAGGCCTAAGATGCATTTTAAGGCCTTTTTTGTGCTGCTAACATTTTCTGAACTTTCAGGGGTGTAGGATGCATTTTTCGTGCCAGAAATATTTTTGGTAATTACAGTGGTCTAGGATGTGGGTTAATGCCCCTTTCAGGCTGTAAATGTTTTTGGGACATTCAGAGATCTCTCACAATGTTTTTGGGCCACCAACATTTTACAGACTTTAGGGGGTCTACGATGCCTGTAAACCCCTTTTTTGGGCCTCCAAAGATTTCAACATTTTTGCAGGCCTAAGATGCATTTTAAGGCCTTTTTTGTGCTGCTAACATTTTCTGAACTTTCAGGGGTGTAGGATGCATTTTTCGTGGCAAAATATTTTGGAGAATTACAGTGGTCTAGGATGTGGGTTAATGCCCCTTTCAGGCTGTAAATGTTTTTGGGACATTCAGAGATCTCTCACAATGTTTTTGGGCCACCAACATTTTCCAGACTTTAGGGGGCCTACGATGCCTGTAAACCCCTTTTTTGGACCTCCAAAGATTTCAACATTTTTTCAGGCCTAAAATGCATTTAAGGCCTTTTTTGGGCTGCTAACATATTCTGTACTTTCAGGGGGGTAGGATGCATTTTTCGTACTAAAAATATTTTTGGGAATTTCAGTGGTCTAGGATGCGGGTTAATGCCCCTTTCAGGCTGTAAATGTTTTTGGGACATTCAGAGATCTCTCACAATGTTTTTGGGCCACCATCATTTTCCAGACTTTAGGGGGTCTACGATGCCTGTAAACCCCTTTTTTGGGCCTCCAAAGATTTCAACATTTTTTCAGGCCTAAGATGCATTTTAATGCCTTTTTTGGAATTCTGACATATTCCGAACTTTCAGGGTTGTAGGATGCATTTTTCGTGCCAAAAATATTTTTGGGAATTTCAGGGGTCTAGCATGCGGGTTAATGTCCTTTTCAGACTGCAAATGTTTTTGGGAGATTCAGAGCTCTCTCACACCGTTTTTGGGCCACCGACATATTCTGGACTTTAGGGGATCTACGATGCCTGTAAACCCCTTTTTTGGGCATACAAACATTTCAACATTTTTGCAGGCCTAAGATGCATTTTAAGGCCTTTTTGGGCTGCTAACATTTTCTGAACTTTCAGGGGTGTAGGATGCATTTTTTCGTGCCAGAAATATTTTTGGTAATTTCAGTGGTCTAGGATGCGGGTTAATGCCCCTTTCAAGCTGCAAATGCTTTTGGGACATTCAGAGATCTCTCACAATGTTTTTGGGCCACCAACATTTTACAGACTTTAGGGGGTCTACGATGCCTGTAAACCCCTTTTTTGGGCCTCCAAAGATTTCAACATTTTTGCAGGCCTAAGATGCATTTTAAGGCCTTTTTTGGGCTGCTAACATATTCTGTACTTTCGGGGTTGTAGGATCCATTTTTCGTGGCAAAAATATTTTTGTTTTGGGAATTTCAGTGGTCTAGGATGTGGGTTAATGCCCCTTTCAGGCTGCAAATGCTTTTGGGACATTCAGAGCTCTCACACTGTTTTTGGGCCACCAACATTTTCTGAACTTTAGGGGGTCTAAGATGCCTGTAAAGCCCTTTTTTGGGCATCCAAACATTTCAACATTTTTGCCGGCCTAAGATGCATTTTAAGGCCTTTTTTGGGCTGCTAACATTTTCTGAACTTTCAGGGGTGTAGGATGCATTTTTCGTGCCAGAAATATTTTTGGTAATTTCAGTGGTCTAGGATTTTGGTTAATGCCCCTTTTGGGCTGCTAATGTTTTTGGGACATTCAGAGCTCTCTCACAATGTCTTTGGGCCACCAACATTTTCTGGACTTTAGGGGGTCTACGATGCCGGTAAACCTTTTTTTTGGGCCTCCAAACATTTCAACATTTTTGCAGGCCTAAATTGCATTTAAGGCCTTTTTTGGGCTGCTAACATATTCTGTACTTTCAGGGGTTTAGGATGAATTTTCGTGCCAAAAATATTTTTGGGAATTTCAGTGGTCTAGGATTTGGGTAAATGCCCCTTTCAGGCTGCAAATGTTTTTGGGACATTCAGAGCTCTCTCACAATGTTTTTGGGCCACCAACATTTTCTGGACTTTAGGGGGTCTACGATGTCTGTAAACCCCTTTTTTGGGCCTCCAAAGATTTCAACATTTTTGCCGGCCTAAGATGCATTTTAAGGCCTTTTTGGGCTGCTAACATTTTCTGAACTTTCAGGGGTGTAGGATGCATTTTTGGTGCCAGAAATATTTTTGGTAATTACAGTGGTCTAGGATGTGGGTTAATGCCCCTTTCAGGCTGTAAATGTTTTTGGGACATTCAGAGATCTCTCACAATGTTTTTGGGCCACCAACATTTTACAGACTTTAGGGGGTCTACGATGCCTGTAAACCCCTTTTTTGGGCCTCCAAAGATTTCAACATTTTTGCAGGCCTAAGATGCATTTTAAGGCCTTTTTTGTGCTGCTAACATTTTCTGAACTTTCAGGGGTGTAGGATGCATTTTTCGTGGCAAAAATATTTTGGAGAATTACAGTGGTCTAGGATGTGGGTTAATGCCCCTTTCAGGCTGTAAATGTTTTTGGGACATTCAGAGATCTCTCACAATGTTTTTGGGCCACCAAGATTTTCCAGACTTTAGGGGGCCTACGATGCCTGTAAACCCCTTTTTTGGACCTCCAAAGATTTCAACATTTTTTCAGGCCTAAGATGCATTTTAAGGCCTTTTTTGGAATTCTGACATATTCTGAACTTTCAGGGTTGTAGGATGCATTTTTCGTGCCAAAAATATTTTTGGGAATTTCAGGGGTCTAGCATGCGGGTTAATGTCCTTTTCAGACTGCAAATGTTTTTGGGAGATTCAGAGCTCTCTCACACCGTTTTTGGGCCACCGACATATTCTGGACTTTAGGGGGTCTAAGATGCCTGTAAAGCCCTTTTTTGGGCATCCATACATTTCAACATTTTTGCCAGCCTAAGATGCATTTTAAGGCCTTTTTTGGGCTGCTAACATTTTCTGAACTTTCAGGGGTGTAGGATGCATTTTTCGTGCCAGAAATATTTTTGGTAATTTCAGTGGTCTAGGATTTGGGTTAATGCCCCTTTTGGGCTGCTAATGTTTTTGGGACATTCAGAGCTCTCTCACAATGTCTTTGGGCCATCAACATTTTCTGGACTTTAGGGGGTCTACGATGCCGGTAAACCTCTTTTTTTTGGGCCTCCAAACATTTCAACATTTTTGCAGGCCCAAATTGCATTTAAGGCCTTTTTTGGGCTGCTAACATATTCTGTACTTTCAGGGGTTTAGGATGCATTTTTCGTGCCAAAAATATTTTTGGGAATTTCAGTGGTCTAGGATTTGGGTTAATGCCCCTTTCAGGCTGCACATGTTTTTGGGACATTCAGAGCTCTCTCACAATGTTTTTGGGCCACCAACATTTTCTGGACTTTAGGGGGTCTACGATGCCTGTAAACCTTTTTTTTGGGCCTCCAAACATTTCAACATTTTTGCAGGCCTAAATTGCATTTAAGGCCTTTTTTGGGCTGCTAACATATTCTGTACTTTCAGGGGTTTAGGATGCATTTTTCGTGCCAAAAATATTTTTGGGAATTTCAGTGGTCTAGGATTTGGGTTAATGCCCCTTTCAAGCTGCAAATGCTTTTGGGACATTCCGAGCTCTCTCACACTGCTTTTGGGCCACCAACATTGTCTGGACTTTAGGTGGTCTACGATGCCTGTAAACCACTTTTTTGGGCCTCCAAAGATTTCAACATTTTTGCCGGCCTAAGATGTATTTTAAGGCCTTTTTTGGGCTGCTAACATATTCTGTACTTTCGGGGATGTAGGATGCATTTTTCGTGGCAAAAGTATTTTGGAGAATTACAGTGGTCTAGGATTTGGGTTAATGCCCCTTTCAGGCTGTAAATGTTTTTGGGACATTCAGAGATCTCTCACAATGTTTTTGGGCCACCAACATTTTCCAGACTTTAGGGGGTCTACGATGCCTGTAAACCCCTTTTTTCGGCCTCCAAAGATTTCAACATTTTTTCAGGCCTAAGATGCATTTTAAGGCCTTTTTTGGAATGCTGACATATTCTGAACTTTCAGGGTTGTAGGATGCATTTTTCGTGCCAAAAATATTTTTGGGAATTTCAGGGGTCTAGCATGCGGGTTAATGTCCTTTTCAGACTGCACATGTTTTTGGGAGATTCAGAGCTCTCTCACACCGTTTTTGGGCCACCGACATATTCTGGACTTTAGGGGGTCTACGATGCCTGTAAACCCCTTTTTTGGACATCCAAACATTTCAACATTTTTGCAGGCCTAAGATGCATTTTAAGGCCTTTTTTGGGCTGCTAACATATTCTGTACTTTCAGGGGGGTAGGATGCATTTTTCGTGCCAAAAATATTTTTGGGAATTTCAGTGGTCTAGGATGCGGGTTATTGCCCCTTTCAAGCTGCAAATGCTTTTGGGACATTCCGAGCTCTCTCACACTGCTTTTGGGCCACCAACATTTTATGGACTTCAGGTGGTCTACGATGCCTGTAAACCCCTTTTTTAGGCCTCCAAAGATTTCAACATTTTTGCCGGCCTAAGATGCATTTTAAGGCCTTTTTTGGGCTGCTAACATATTCTGTACTTTCGGGGATGTAGGATGAATTTTTCGTGGCAAAAATATTTTGGAGAATTACAGTGGTCTAGGATGTGGGTTAATGCCCCTTTCAGGCTGTAAATGTTTTTGGGACATTCAGAGATCTCTCACAATGTTTTTGGGCCACCAACATTTTACAGACTTTAGGGGGTCTACGATGCCTGTAAACCCCTTTTTTGGGCCTCCAAAGATTTCAACATTTTTGCAGGCCTAAGATGCATTTTAAGGCCTTTTTTGGGCTGCTAACATATTCTGTACTTTCGGGGTTGTAGGATCCATTTTTCGTGGCAAAAATATTTTTGTTTTTGGGAATTTCAGTGGTCTAGGATGTGGGTTAATGCCCCTTTCAGGCTGCAAATGCTTTTGGGACATTCAGAGCTCTCTCACACTGTTTTCGGGCCACCAACATTTTCTGAACTTTAGGGGGTCTACGATGCCTGTAAACCCCTTTTTTGGGCATCCAAACATTTCAACATTTTTGCAGGCCTAAGATGCATTTTAAGGCCTTTTTTGGGCTGCTAACATTTTCTGAACTTTCAGGGGTGTAGGATGCATTTTTCGTGCCAGAAATATTTTTGGTAATTTCAGTGGTCTAGGATTTGGGTTAATGCCCCTTTTGGGCTGCTAATGTTTTTGGGACATTCAGAGCTCTCTCACAATGTCTTTGGGCCACCAACATTTTCTGGACTTTAGGGGGTCTACGATGCCGGTAAACCTTTTTTTTGGGCCTCCAAACATTTCAACATTTTTGCAGGCCTAAAATGCATTTAAACGCCTTTTTTGGGCTGCTAACATATTCTGTACTTTCAGGGGGGTAGGATGCATTTTTCGTGCCAAAAATATTTTTGGGAATTTCAGTGGTCTAGGATGCGGGTTAATGCCCCTTTCAAGCTGCAAATGCTTTTGGGACATTCCGAGCTCTCTCACACTGCTTTTGGTCCACCAACATTTTCTGGACTTTAGGTGGTCTATGATGCCTGTAAACCCCTTTTTTGGGCCTCCAAAGATTTCAACATTTTTGCCGGCCTAAGATGCATTTTAAGGCCTTTTTTGGGCTGCTAACATATTCTGTACTTTCGGGGATGTAGGATGCATTTTTCATGGCAAAAGTATTTTGGAGAATTACAGTGGTCTAGGATGTGGGTTAGTGCCCCTTTCAGGCTGTAAATGTTTTTGGGACATTCAGAGATCTCTCACAATGTTTTTGGGCCACCAACATTTTCCAGACTTTAGGGGGTCTACGATGCCTGTAAACCCCTTTTTTCGGCCTTCAAAGATTTCAACATTTTTTCAGGCCTAAGATGCATTTTAAGGCCTTTTTTGGAATGCTGACATATTCTGAACTTTCAGGGTTGTAGGATGCATTTTTCGTGCCAAAAATATTTTTGGGAATTTCAGGGGTCTAGCATGCGGGTTAATGTCCTTTTCAGACTGCAAATGTTTTTGGGAGATTCAGAGCTCTCTCACACCGTTTTTGGGCCACCAACATTTTCTGAACTTTAGGGGGTCTACGATGCCTGCAAACCCCTTTTTTGGGCATCCAAACATTTCAACATTTTTGCAGGCCTAAGATGCATTTTAAGGCCTTTTTTGGGCTGCTAACATTTTCTGAACTTTCAGGAGTGTAGGATGCATTTTTCGTGCAAGAAATATTTTTGGTAATTTCAGTGGTCTAGGATTTGGGTTAATGCCCCTTTTGGGCTGCTAATGTTTTTGGGACATTCAGAGCTCTCTCACAATGTCTTTGGGCCACCAACATTTTCTGGACTTTAGGGGGTCTACGATGCCGGTAAACCTTTTTTTTGGGCCTCCAAACATTTCAACATTTTTGCAGGCCTAAATTGCATTTAAGACCTTTTTTGGGCTGCTAACATATTCTGTACTTTCAGGGGTTTAGGATGCATTTTTCGTGCCAAAAATATTTTTGGGAATTTCAGTGGTCTAGGATTTGGGTTAATGCCCTTTTCAGGCTGCAAATGTTTTTGGGACATTCAGAGCTCTCTCACAATGTTATTGGGCCACCAACATTTTCTGGACTTTAGGGGGTCTACGATGCCTGTAAACCCCTTTTTTGGGCCTCCAAAGATTTCAACATTTTTGCTGGCCTAAGATGCATTTTAAGGCCTTTTTTGGGCTGCTAACATATTCTGTACTTTCGGGGATGTAGGATGCATTTTTCGTGGCAAAAATATTTTGGAGAATTGCAGTGGTCTAGGATGTGGGTTAATGCCCGTTTCAAGCTGTAAATGTTTTTGGGACATTCAGAGCTCTCTCACAATGTTTTTGGGCCACCGACATATTCTGGACTTTAGGGGGTCTACGATGCCTGTAAACCCCTTTTTTGGGCATCCAAACATTTCAACATTTTGCAGGCCTAAGATGCATTTTAAGGCCTTTTTGGGCTGCTAACATTTTCTGAACTTTCAGGGGTGTAGGATGCATTTTTCGTGCCAAAATTATTTTTGGGAATTTCAGTGGTCTAGGATTTGGGTTAATGCCCCTTTCAGGCTGCAAATGTTTTTGGGACATTCAGAGCTCTCTAACAATGTTTTTGGGCCACCAACATTTTCTGGACTTTAGGGGGTCTACGATGCCTGTAAACCTTTTTTTTGGGCCTCAAAACATTTCAACATTTTTGCAGGCCTAAAATGCATTTAAGGCCTTTTTTGGGCTGCTAACATATTCTGTACTTTCAGGGGGGTAGGATGCATTTTTCGTGCCAAAAATATTTTGGGGAATTTCAGTGGTCTAGGATGCGGGTTAATGCCCCTTTCAAGCTGCAAATGCTTTTGGGACATTCCGAGTTCTCTCACACTGCTTTTGGGCCACCAACATTTTCTGGACTTTAGGTGGTCTACGATGCCTGTAAACCCCTTTTTTGGGCCTCCAAAGATTTCAACATTTTTGCCGGCCTAAGATGCATTTTAAGGCCTTTTTTGGGCTGCTAACATATTCTGTACTTTCGGGGATGTAGGATGCATTTTTCGTGGCAAAAATATTTTGGAGAATTACAGTGGTCTAGGATGTGGGTTAATGCCCCTTTCAGGCTGTAAATGTTTTTGGGACATTCAGAGATCTCTCACAATGTTTTTGGGCCACCAACATTTTCCAGACTTTAGGGGGTCTACGATGCCTGTAAACCCCTTTTTTGGGCCTCCAAAGATTTCAACATTTTTTCAGGCCTAAGATGCATTTTTTTAAGGCCTTTTTTGGAATGCTGACATATTCTGAACTTTCAGGGTTGTAGGATGCATTTTTCGTGCCAAAAATATTTTTGGGAATTTCAGGGGTCTAGCATGCGGTTTAATGTCCTTTTCAGACTGCAAATGTTTTTGGGAGATTCAGAGCTCTCTCACACCGTTTTTGGGCCACCAACATATTCTGGACTTTAGGGGGTCTACGATGCCTGTAAACCCCTTTTTTGGGCATCCAAACATTTCAACATTTTTGCAGGCCTAAGATGCATTTTAAGGCCTTTTTGGGCTGCTAACATTTTCTGAACTTTCAGGGGTATAGGATGCATTTTTCATGCCAGAAATATTTTTGGTAATTTCAGTGGTCTAGGATTTGGGTTAATGCCCCTTTCAGGCTGCAAATATTTTTGCGACATTCAGAGCTCTCTCACAATGTTTTTGGGCCACCAACATTTTCTGGACTTTAGTGGGTCTACGATGCCTGTAAACCTTTTTTTTGGGCGTCCAAACATTTCAACATTTTTGCAGGCCTAAAATGCATTTAAGGCCTTTTTTGGGCTGCTAACATATTCTGTACTTTCAGGGGGGTAGGATGCATTTTTCGTGCCAAAAATATTTTTGGGAATTTCAGTGGTCTAGG
Organism: Ambystoma mexicanum; assembly: GCF_040938575.1. NCBI lineage: Eukaryota > Metazoa > Chordata > Amphibia > Caudata > Ambystomatidae > Ambystoma > Ambystoma mexicanum. The sequence goes on from NC_090929.1 coordinate 599,078,973, forward strand.
ATGCGGGTTAATGCCCCTTTCAAGCTGCAAATGCTTTTGGGACATTCCAAGCTCTCTCACACTGCTTTTGGGCCACCAACATTTTCTGGATTTTAGGTGGTCTACGATGCCTGTAAACCCCTTTTTTGGGCCTCCAAAGATTTCAACATTTTTGCCGGCCTAAGATGCATTTTAAGGCCTTTTTTGGGCTGCTAACATATTCTGTACTTTCGGGGATGTAGGATGCATTTTTCGTGGCAAAAATATTTTGGAGAATTACAGTGGTCTAGGATGTGGGTTAATGCCCCTTTCAGGCTGTAAATGTTTTTGGGACATTCAGAGATCTCTCACAATGTTTTTGGGCCACCAACATTTTCCAGACTTTAGGGGGTCTACGATGCCTTTTTTGGGCCTCCAAAGATTTCAACATTTTTTCAGGCCTAAGATGCATTTTAAGGCCTTTTTTGGAATGCTGACATATTCTGAACTTTCAGGGTTGTAGGATCCATTTTTCGTGGCAAAAATATTTTTGTTTTGGGAATTTCAGTGGTCTAGGATGTGGGTTAATGCCCCTTTCAGGCTGCAAATGCTTTTGGGACATTCAGAGCTCTCTCACACTGTTTTTGGGCCACCAACATTTTCTGAACTTTAGGGGGTCTACGATGCCTGTAAACCCCTTTTTTGGGCCTCCAAAGATTTCAACATTTTTGCAGGCCTAAGATGCATTTTAAGGCCTTTTTTGGGCTGCTAACATATTCTGTACTTTCGGGGTTGTAGGATCCATTTTTCGTGGCAAAAATATTTTTGTTTTGGGAATTTCAGTGGTCTAGGATGTGGGTTAATGCCCCTTTCAGGCTGCAAATGCTTTTGGGACATTCAGAGCTCTCTCACACTGTTTTTGGGCCACCAACATTTTCTGAACTTTAGGGGGTCTACGATGCCTGTAAACCCCTTTTTTGGGCCTCCAAAGATTTCAACATTTTTGCAGGCCTAAGATGCATTTTAAGGCCTTTTTTGGGCTGCTAACATATTCTGTACTTTCGGGGTTGTAGGATGCATTTTTCGTGCCAAAAATATTTTTGGGAATTTCAGTGGTCTAGGATGCGGGTTAATGCCCCTTTCAAGCTGCAAATGCTTTTGGGACATTCCGAGTTCTCTCACACTGCTTTTGGGCCACCAACATTTTCTGAACTTTAGGGGGTCTACGATGCCTGTAAACCCCTTTTTTGGGCATCCAAACATTTCAACATTTTTGCAGGCCTAAGATGCATTTTAAGGCCTTTTTTGGGCTGCTAACATTTTCTGAACTTTCAGGGGTGTAGGATGCATTTTTCGTGCCAGAAATATTTTTGGTAATTTCAGTGGTCTAGGATTTGGGTTAATGCCCCTTTTGGGCTGCTAATGTTTTTGGGACATTCAGAGCTCTCTCACAATGTCTTTGGGCCATCAACATTTTCTGGACTTTAGGGGGTCTACGATGCCGGTAAACCTCTTTTTTTTGGGCCTCCAAACATTTCAACATTTTTGCAGGCCTAAATTGCATTTAAGGCCTTTTTTGGGCTGCTAACATATTCTGTACTTTCAGGGGTTTAGGATGCATTTTTCGTGCCAAAAATATTTTTGGGAATTTCAGTGGTCTAGGATTTGGGTTAATGCCCCTTTCAGGCTGCACATGTTTTTGGGACATTCAGAGCTCTCTCACAATGTTTTTGGGCCACCAACATTTTCTGGACTTTAGGGGGTCTACGATGCCTGTAAACCTTTTTTTTGGGTCTCCAAACATTTCAACATTTTTGCAGGCCTAAAATGCATTTAAGGCCTTTTTTGGGCTGCTAACATATTCTGTACTTTCAGGGGGGTAGGTTGCATTTTTCGTGCCAAAAATATTTTTGGGAATTTCAGTGGTCTAGGATGCGGGTTAATGCCCCTTTCAAGCTGCAAATGCTTTTGGGACATTCCGAGCTCTCTCACACTGCTTTTGGGCCACCAACATTGTCTGGACTTTAGGTGGTCTACGATGCCTGTAAACCACTTTTTTGGGCCTCCAAAGATTTCAACATTTTTGCCGGCCTAAGATGTATTTTAAGGCCTTTTTTGGGCTGCTAACATATTCTGTACTTTCGGGGATGTAGGATGCATTTTTCGTGGCAAAAGTATTTTGGAGAATTACAGTGGTCTAGGATGTGGGTTAATGCCCCTTTCAGGCTGTAAATGTTTTTGGGACATTCAGAGATCTCTCACAATGTTTTTGGGCCACCAACATTTTCCAGACTTTAGGGGGTCTACGATGCCTGTAAACCCCTTTTTTCGGCCTCCAAAGATTTCAACATTTTTTCAGGCCTAAGATGCATTTTAAGGCCTTTTTTGGAATGCTGACATATTCTGAACTTTCAGGGTTGTAGGATGCATTTTTCGTGCCAAAAATATTTTTGGGAATTTCAGTGGTCTAGCATGCGGGTTAATGTCCTTTTCAGACTGCACATGTTTTTGGGAGATTCAGAGCTCTCTCACACCGTTTTTGGGCCACCGACATATTCTGGACTTTAGGGGGTCTACGATGCCTGTAAACCCCTTTTTTGGACATCCAAACATTTCAACATTTTTGCATGCCTAAGATGCATTTTAAGGCCTTTTTTGGGCTGCTAACATATTCTGTACTTTCAGGGGGGTAGGATGCATTTTTCGTGCCAAAAATATTTTTGGGAATTTCAGTGGTCTAGGATGCGGGTTATTGCCCCTTTCAAGCTGCAAATGCTTTTGGGACATTCCGAGCTCTCTCACACTGCTTTTGGGCCACCAACATTTTATGGACTTTAGGTGGTCTACGATGCCTGTAAACCCCTTTTTTAGGCCTCCAAAGATTTCAACATTTTTGCCGGCCTAAGATGCATTTTAAGGCCTTTTTTGGGCTGCTAACATATTCTGTACTTTCGGGGATGTAGGATGCATTTTTCGTGGCAAAAATATTTTGGAGAATTACAGTGGTCTAGGATGTGGGTTAATGCCCCTTTCAGGCTGTAAATGTTTTTGGGACATTCAGAGATCTCTCACAATGTTTTTGGGCCACCAACATTTTACAGACTTTAGGGGGTCTACGATGCCTGTAAACCCCTTTTTTGGGCCTCCAAAGATTTCAACATTTTTGCAGGCCTAAGATGCATTTTAAGGCCTTTTTTGGGCTGCTAACATATTCTGTACTTTCGGGGTTGTAGGATCCATTTTTCGTGGCAAAAATATTTTTGTTTTTGGGAATTTCAGTGGTCTAGGATGTGGGTTAATGCCCCTTTCAGGCTGCAAATGTTTTTGGGACATTCAGAGCTCTCTCACAATGTTTTTGGGCCACCAACATTTTCTGGACTTTAGGGGGTCTACGATGTCTGTAAACCCCTTTTTTGGGCCTCCAAAGATTTCAACATTTTTGCCGGCCTAAGATGCATTTTAAGGCCTTTTTGGGCTGCTAACATTTTCTGAACTTTCAGGGGTGTAGGATGCATTTTTCGTGCCAGAAATATTTTTGGTAATTTCAGTGGTCTAGGATGTGGGTTAATGCCCCTTTCAGGCTGCAAATGCTTTTGGGACATTCAGACCTCTCTCACACTGTTTTTGGGCCACCGACATATTCTGGACTTTATGGGGTCTACGATGCCTGTTAACCCCTTTTTTGGGCATCCAAACATTTCAACATTTTTGCAGGCCTAAAATGCATTTTAAGGCCTTTTTGGGCTGCTAACATTTTCTGAACTTTCAGGGGTGTAGGATGCATTTTTCGTGCCAGAAATATTTTTGGTAATTTCAGTGGTCTAGGATGTGGGTTAATGCCCCTTTCAGGCTGTAAATGTTTTTGGGACATTCAGAGATCTCTCACAATGTTTTTGGGCCACCAACATTTTCTGGACTTTAGGGGGTCTACGATGCCTGTAAACCTTTTTTTTGGGCCTCCAAAGATTTCAACATTTTTGCAGGCCTAAGATGCATTTTAAGGCCTTTTTTGTGCTGCTAACATTTTCTGAACTTTCAGGGGTGTAGGATGCATTTTTCGTGGCAAAAATATTTTGGAGAATTACAGTGGTCTAGGATGTGGGTTAATGCCCCTTTCAGGCTGTAAATGTTTTTGGGACATTCAGAGCTCTCTCACACTGTTTTTGGGCCACCAACATTTTCTGAACTTTAGGGGGTCTAAGATGCCTGTAAGCCCCTTTTTTTGGGCATCCAAACATTTCAACATTTTTGCAGGCCTAAGATGCATTTTAAGGCCTTTTTTGGGCTGCTAACAATTTCTGAACTTTCAGGGGTGTAGGATGCATTTTTTCGTGCCAGAAATATTTTTGGTAATTTCAGTGGTCTAGGATTTGGGTTAATGCCCCTTTTGGGCTGCTAATGTTTTTGGGACATTCAGAGCTCTCTCACAATGTCTTTGGGCCACCAACATTTTCTGGACTTTAGGGGGTCTACGATGCCGGTAAACCTTTTTTTTGGGCCTCCAAACATTTCAACATTTTTGCAGGCCTAAATTGCATTTAAGGCCTTTTTTGGGCTGCTAACATATTCTGTACTTTCAGGGGTTTAGGATGCATTTTTCGTGCCAAAAATATTTTTGGGAATTTCAGTGGTCTAGGATTTGGGTTAATGCCCCTTTCAGGCTGCAAATGTTTTTGGGACATTCAGAGCTCTCTCACAATGTTTTTGGGCCACCAACATTTTCTGGACTTTAGGGGGTCTACGATGTCTGTAAACCCTTTTTTTGGGCCTCCAAAGATTTCAACATTTTTTCCGGCCTAAGATGCATTTTAAGGCCTTTTTTTGGCTGCTAACATATTCTGTACTTTCGGGGATGTAGGATGCATTTTTCGTGCCAAAAATATTTTTGGGAATTTCAGTGGTCTAGGATGCGGGTTAATGCCTCTTTCAAGCTGCAAATGCTTTTGGGACATTCTGAGCTCTCTCATACTGCTTTTGGGCCACCAACATTTTCTGGACTTTAGGTGGTCTACGATGCCTGTAAACCCCTTTTTTGGGCCTCCAAAGATTTCAACATTTTTGCCGGCCTAAGATGCATTTTAAGGCCTTTTTTGGGCTGCTAACATATTCTGTACTTTCGGGGATGTAGGATGCATTTTTCGTGGCAAAAATATTTTGGAGAATTACAGTGGTCTAGGATGTGGGTTAATGCCCCTTTCAGGCTGTAAATGTTTTTGGGACATTCAGAGATCTCTCACAATGTTTTTGGGCCACCAACATCTTCCAGACTTTAGGGGGTCTACGATGCCTGTAAACCCCTTTTTTGGGCCTCCAAAGATTTCAACATTTTTTCAGGCCTAAGATGCATTTTAATGCCTTTTTTGGAATGCTGACATATTCTGAACTTTTAGGGTTGTAGGATGCATTTTTCGTGCCAAAAATATTTTTGGGAATTTCAGGGGTCTAGCATGCGGGTTAATGTCCTTTTCAGACTGCAAATGTTTTTGGCAGATTCAGAGCTCTCTCACACCGTTTTTGGGCCACCGACATATTCTGGACTTTAGGGGGTCTTCGATGCCTGTTAACCCCTTTTTTGGGCCTCCAAAGATTTCAACATTTTTGCCGGCCTAAGATGCATTTTAAGGCCTTTTTGGGCTGCTAACATTTTCTGAACTTTCAGGGGTGTAGGATGCATTTTTCGTGCCAGAAATATTTTTGGTAATTTCAGTGGTCTAGGATGTGGGTTAATGCCCCTTCCAGGCTGCAAATGCTTTTGGGACATTCAGACCTCTCTCACACTGTTTTTGGGCCACCGACATATTCTGGACTTTATGGGGTCTACGATGCCTGTTAACCCCTTTTTTGGGCATCCAAACATTTCAACATTTTTGCAGGCCTAAAATGCATTTTAAGGCCTTTTTGGGCTGCTAACATTTTCTGAACTTTCAGGGGTGTAGGATGCATTTTTCGTGCCAGAAATATTTTTGGTAATTTCAGTGGTCTAGGATGTGGGTTAATGCCCCTTTCAGGCTGTAAATGTTTTTGGGACATTCAGAGATCTCTCACAATGTTTTTGGGCCACCAACATTTTCTGGACTTTAGGGGGTCTACGATGCCTGTAAACCTTTTTTTTGGGCCTCCAAAGATTTCAACATTTTTGCAGGCCTAAGATGCATTTTAAGGCCTTTTTTTGTGCTGCTAACATTTTCTGAACTTTCAGGGGTGTAGGATGCATTTTTCGTGGCAAAAATATTTTGGAGAATTACAGTGGTCTAGGATGTGGGTTAATGCCCCTTTCAGGCTGTAAATGTTTTTGGGACATTCAGAGCTCTCTCACACTGTTTTTGGGCCACCAACATTTTCTGAACTTTAGGGGGTCTAAGATGCCTGTAAGCCCCTTTTTTTGGGCATCCAAACATTTCAACATTTTTGCAGGCCTAAGATGCATTTTAAGGCCTTTTTTGGGCTGCTAACAATTTCTGAACTTTCAGGGGTGTAGGTTGCATTTTTTCGTGCCAGAAATATTTTTGGTAATTTCAGTGGTCTAGGATTTGGGTTAATGCCCCTTTTGGGCTGCTAATGTTTTTGGGACATTCAGAGCTCTCTCACAATGTCTTTGGGCCACCAACATTTTCTGGACTTTAGGGGGTCTACGATGCCGGTAAACCTTTTTTTTGGGCCTCCAAACATTTCAACATTTTTGCAGGCCTAAATTGCATTTAAGGCCTTTTTTGGGCTGCTAACATATTCTGTACTTTCAGGGGTTTAGGATGCATTTTTCGTGCCAAAAATATTTTTGGGAATTTCAGTGGTCTAGGATTTGGGTTAATGCCCCTTTCAGGCTGCAAATGTTTTTGGGACATTCAGAGCTCTCTCACAATGTTTTTGGGCCACCAACATTTTCTGGACTTTAGGGGGTCTACGATGTCTGTAAACCCTTTTTTTGGGCCTCCAAAGATTTCAACATTTTTTCCGGCCTAAGATGCATTTTAAGGCCTTTTTTTGGCTGCTAACATATTCTGTACTTTCGGGGATGTAGGATGCATTTTTCGTGCCAAAAATATTTTTGGGAATTTCAGTGGTCTAGGATGCGGGTTAATGCCTCTTTCAAGCTGCAAATGCTTTTGGGACATTCTGAGCTCTCTCATACTGCTTTTGGGCCACCAACATTTTCTGGACTTTAGGTGGTCTACGATGCCTGTAAACCCCTTTTTTGGGCCTCCAAAGATTTCAACATTTTTGCCGGCCTAAGATGCATTTTAAGGCCTTTTTTGGGCTGCTAACATATTCTGTACTTTCGGGGATGTAGGATGCATTTTTCGTGGCAAAAATATTTTGGAGAATTACAGTGGTCTAGGATGTGGGTTAATGCCCCTTTCAGGCTGTAAATGTTTTTGGGACATTCAGAGATCTCTCACAATGTTTTTGGGCCACCAACATCTTCCAGACTTTAGGGGGTCTACGATGCCTGTAAACCCCTTTTTTGGGCCTCCAAAGATTTCAACATTTTTTCAGGCCTAAGATGCATTTTAATGCCTTTTTTGGAATGCTGACATATTCTGAACTTTTAGGGTTGTAGGATGCATTTTTCGTGCCAAAAATATTTTTGGGAATTTCAGGGGTCTAGCATGCGGGTTAATGTCCTTTTCAGACTGCAAATGTTTTTGGCAGATTCAGAGCTCTCTCACACCGTTTTTGGGCCACCGACATATTCTGGACTTTAGGGGGTCTTCGATGCCTGTTAACCCCTTTTTTGGGCCTCCAAAGATTTCAACATTTTTGCAGGCCTAAGGTGCATTTTAAGGCCTTTTTGGGCTGCTAACATTTTCTGAACTTTCAGGGGTGTAGGATGCATTTTTCGTGCCAGAAATATTTTTGGTAATTTCAGTGGTCTAGGATTTGGGTTAATGCCCCTTTCAGGCTGCAAATGTTTTTGGGGCATTCAGAGCTCTCTCACAATGTTTTTGGGCCACCAACATTTTCTGGACTTTAGGGGGTCTACGATGCCTGTAAACCTTTTTTTTGGGCCTCCAAACATTTCAACATTTTTGCAGGCCTAAAATGCATTTAAGGCCTTTTTTGGGCTGCTAACATATTCTGTACTTTCAGGGGGGTAGGATGCATTTTTCGTGCCAAAAATATTTTTGGGAATTTCAGTGGTCTAGGATTTGGGTTAATGCCCCTTTCAGGCTGCAAATGCTTTTGGGACATTCCGAGCTCTCTCACACTGCTTTTGGGCCACCAACATTTTATGGACTTTAGGGGGTCTACGATGCCTGTAAACCCCTTTTTTGGGCCTCCAAAGATTTCAACATTTTTGCAGGCCTAAGATGCATTTTAAGGCCTTTTTTGGGCTGCTAACATATTCTGTGCTTTCGGGGTTGTAGGATCCATTTTTCGTGGCAAAAATATTTTTGTTTTGGGAATTTCAGTGGTCTAGGATGTGGGTTAATGCCCATTTCAGGCTGCAAATGCTTTTGGGACATTCAGACCTCTCTCACACTGTTTTTGGGCCATCAACATTTTCTGAACTTTAGGGGGTCTAAGATGCCTGTAAACCCCTTTTTTGGGCATCCAAACATTTCAACATTTTTGCAGGCCTAAGATGCATTTTAAGGCCTTTTTTGGGCTGCTAACATTTTCTGAACTTTCAGGGGTGTAGGATGCATTTTTCGTGCCAGAAATATTTTTGGTAATTTCAGTGGTCTAGGATTTGGGTTAATGCCCCTTTTGGGCTGCTAATGTTTTTGGGACATTCAGAGCTCTCTCACAATGTCTTTGGGCCACCAACATTTTCTGGACTTTAGGGGGTCTACGATGCCGGTAAACCTTTTTTTTGGGCCTCCATACATTTCAACATTTTTGCAGGCCTAAATTGCATTTAAGGCCTTTTTTGGGCTGCTAACATATTCTGTACTTTCAGGGGTTTAGGATGCATTTTTCGTGCCAAAAATATTTTTGGGAATTTCAGTGGTCTAGGATTTGGGTTAATGCCCCTTTCAGGCTGCAAATGTTTTTGAGACATTCAGAGCTCTCTCACAATGTTTTTGGGCCACCAACATTTTCCAGACTTTAGGGGGTCTACGATGCCTGTAAACCCCTTTTTTGGGCCTCCAAAGATTTCAACATTTTTTCAGGCCTAAGATGCATTTTAAGGCCTTTTTGGAATGCTGACATATTCTGAACTTTCAGGGTTGTAGGATGCATTTTTCGTGCCAAAAATATTTTTGGGAATTTCAGGGGTCTAGCATGCGGGTTAATGTCCTTTTCAGACTGCAAATGTTTTTGGGAGATTCAGAGCTCTCTCACACCGTTTTTGGGCCACCGACATATTCTGGACTTTATGGGGTCTACGATGCCTGTTAACCCCTTTTTTGGGCATCCAAACATTTCAACATTTTTGCAGGCCTAAAATGCATTTTAAGGCCTTTTTTGTGCTGCTAACATTTTCTGAACTTTCAGGGGTGTAGGATGCATTTTTCGTGGCAAAAATATTTTGGAGAATTACAGTGGTCTAGGATGTGGGTTAATGCCCCTTTCAGGTTGTAAATGTTTTTGGGACATTCAGAGATCTCTCACAATGTTTTTGGGCCACCAACATTTTCCAGACTTTAGGGGGCCCTACGATGCCTGTAAACCCCTTTTTTGGACCTCCAAAGATTTCAACATTTTTTCAGGCCTAAGATGCATTTTAAGGCCTTTTTTGGAATTCTGACATATTCTGAACTTTCAGGGTTGTAGGATGCATTTTTCGTGCCAAAAATATTTTGGGGAATTTCAGGGTTCTAGCATGCGGGTTAATGTCCTTTTCAGACTGCAAATGTTTTTGGGAGATTCAGAGCTCTCTCACACCGTTTTTGGGCCACCGACATATTCTGGACTTTAGGGGGTCTACGATGCCTGTAAACCCCTTTTTTGGGCATACAAACATTTCAACATTTTTGCAGGCCTAAGATGCATTTTAAGGCCTTTTTGGGCTGCTAACATTTTCTGAACTTTCAGGGGTGTAGGATGCATTTTTTCGTGCCAGAAATATTTTTGGTAATTTCAGTGGTCTAGGATGCAGGTTAATGCCCCTTTCAAGCTGCAAATGCTTTTGGGACATTCCGAGCTCTCTCACACTGCTTTTGGGCCACCAACATTTTATGGACTTTAGGGGGTCTACGATGCCTGTAAACCTCTTTTTTGGGCCTCCAAAGATTTCAACATTTTTGCAGGCCTAAGATGCATTTTAAGGCCTTTTTTGGGCTGCTAACATATTCTGTGCTTTCGGGGTTGTAGGATCCATTTTTCGTGGCAAAAATATTTTTGTTTTGGGAATTTCAGTGGTCTAGGATGTGGGTTAATGCCCCTTTCAGGCTGCAAATGCTTTTGGGACATTCAGACCTCTCTCACACTGTTTTTGGGCCACCAACATTTTCTGGACTTTAGGGGGTCTACGATGCCTGTAAACCTTTTTTTTGGGCCTCCAAACATTTCAACATTTTTGCAGGCCTAAAATGCATTTAAGGCCTTTTTTGGGCTGCTAACATATTCTGTACTTTCAGGGGGGTAGGATGCATTTTTCATGCCAAAAATATTTTGGGGAATTTCAGTGGTCTAGGATGCGGGTTAATGCCCCTTGCAAGCTGCAAATGCTTTTGGGACATTCCGAGCTCTCTCACACTGCTTTTGGGCCACCAACATTTTATGGACTTTAGGTGGTCTACGATGCCTGTAAACCCCTTTTTTGGGCCTCCAAAGGTTTCAACATTTTTGCCGGCCTAAGATGCATTTTAAGGCCTTTTTTGGGCTGCTAACATATTCTGTACTTTCGGGGATGTAGGATGCATTTTTCGTGGCAAAAATATTTTGGAGAATTACAGTGGTCTAGGATGTGGGTTAATGCCCCTTTCAGGCTGTAAATGTTTTTGGGACATTCAGAGATCTCTCACAATGTTTTTGGGCCACCAACATTTTACAGACTTTAGGGGGTCTACGATGCCTGTAAACCCCTTTTTTGGGCCTCCAAAGATTTCAACATTTTTGCAGGCCTAAAATGCATTTTAAGGCCTTTTTTGGGCTGCTAACATATTCTGTACTTTCGGGGTTGTAGGATCCATTTTTCGTGGCAAAAATATTTTTGTTTTGGGAATTTCAGTGGTCTAGGATGTGGGTTAATGCCCCTTTCAGGCTGCAAATGCTTTTGGGACATTCAGAGCTCTCTCACACTGTTTTTGGGCCACCAACATTTTCTGAACTTTAGGGGGTCTACGATGCCTGTAAACCCCTTTTTTGGGCATCCAAACATTTCAACATTTTTGGCAGGCCTAAGGTGCATTTTAAGGCCTTTTTTGGGCTGCTAACATTTTCTGAACTTTCAGGGGTGTAGGATGGATTTTTCGTGCCAGAAATATTTTTGGTAATTTCAGTGGTCTAGGATTTGGGTTAATGCCCCTTTTGGGCTGCTAATGTTTTTGGGACATTCAGAGCTCTCTCACAATGTCTTTGGGCCACCAACATTTTCTGGACTTTAGGGGGTCTACGATGCCGGTAAACCTTTTTTTTGGGCCTCCAAACATTTCAACATTTTTGCAGGCCTAAATTGCATTTAAGGCCTTTTTTGGGCTGCTAACATATTCTGTACTTTCAGGGGTTTGGGATGCATTTTTCGTGCCAAAAATATTTTTGGGAATTTCAGTGGTCTAGGATTTGGGTTAATGCCCCTTTCAGGCTGCAAATGTTTTTGGGACATTCAGAGCTCTCTCACAATGTTTTTGGGCCACCAACATTTTCTGGACTTTAGGGGGTCTACGATGTCTGTAAACCCCTTTTTTGGGCCTCCAAAGATTTCAACATTTTTGCCGGCCTAAGATGCATTTTAAGGCCTTTTTTTGGCTGCTAACATATTCTGTACTTTCGGGGATGTAGGATGCATTTTTCGTGCCAAAAATATTTTTGGGAATTTCAGTGGTCTAGGATGCGGGTTAATGCCCCTTTCAAGCTGCAAATGCTTTTGGGACATTCTGAGCTCTCTCACACTGCTTTTGGGCCACCAACATTTTCTGGACTTTAGGTGGTCTACGATGCCTGTAAACCCCTTTTTTGGGCCTCCAAAGATTTCAACATTTTTGCCGGCCTAAGATGCATTTTAAGGCCTTTTTCGGGCTGCTTACATATTCTGTACTTTCGGGGATTTAGGATGCATTTTTCGTGGCAAAAATATTTTGGAGAATTACAGTGGTCTAGGATGTGGGTTAATGCCCCTTTCAGGCTGTAAATGTTTTTGGGACATTCAGAGATCTCTCACAATGTTTTTGGGCCACCAACATTTTCCAGACTTTAGGGGGTCTACGATGCCTGTAAACCCCTTTTTTGGGCCTCCAAAGATTTCAACATTTTTTCAGGCCTAAGATGCATTTTAATGCCTTTTTTGGAATGCTGACATATTCTGAACTTTCAGGGGTGTAGGATGCATTTTTCGTGCCAGAAATATTTTTGGTAATTTCAGTGGTCTAGGATTTGGGTTAATGCCCCTTTCAGGCTGCAAATGTTTTTGGGGCATTCAGAGCTCTCTCACAATGTTTTTGGGCCACCAACATTTTCTGGACTTTAGGGGGTCTACGATGCCTGTAAACCTTTTTTTTGGGCCTCCAAACATTTCAACATTTTTGCAGGCCTAAAATGCATTTAAGGCCTTTTTTGGGCTGCTAACATATTCTGTACTTTCAGGGGGTAGGATGCATTTTTCGTGCCAAAAATATTTTTGGGAATTTCAGTGGTCTAGGATGCAGGTTAATGCCCCTTTCAAGCTGCAAATGCTTTTGGGACATTCCGAGCTCTCTCACACTGCTTTTGGGCCACCAACATTTTATGGACTTTAGGGGGTCTATGATGCCTGTAAACCCCTTTTTTGGGCCTCCAAAGATTTCAACATTTTTGGCGGCCTAAGATGCATTTTAAGGCCTTTTTTGGGCTGCTAACATATTCTGTGCTTTCGGGGTTGTAGGATCCATTTTTCATGGCAAAAATATTTTTGTTTTGGAAATTTCAGTGGTGTAGGATGTGGGTTAATGCCCCTTTCAGGCTGCAAATGCTTTTGGGACATTCAGACCTCTCTCACACTGTTTTTGGGCCACCGACATATTCTGGACTTTATGGGGTCTACGATGCCTGTTAACCCCTTTTTTGGGCATCCAAACATTTCAACATTTTTGCAGGCCTAAAATGCATTTTAAGGCCTTTTTGGGCTGCTAACATTTTCTGAACTTTCAGGGGTGTAGGATGCATTTTTCGTGCCAGAAATATTTTTGGTAATTTCAGTGGTCTAGGATGTGGGTTAATGCCCCTTTCAGGCTGTAAATGTTTTTGGGACATTCAGAGATCTCTCACAATGTTTTTGGGCCACCAACATTTTCTGGACTTTAGGGGGTCTACGATGCCTGTAAACCTTTTTTTTGGGCCTCCAAAGATTTCAACATTTTTGCAGGCCTAAGATGCATTTTAAGGCCTTTTTTGTGCTGCTAACATTTTCTGAACTTTCAGGGGTGTAGGATGCATTTTTCGTGGCAAAAATATTTTGGAGAATTACAGTGGTCTAGGATGTGGGTTAATGCCCCTTTCAGGCTGTAAATGTTTTTGGGACATTCAGAGCTCTCTCACACTGTTTTTGGGCCACCAACATTTTCTGAACTTTAGGGGGTCTAAGATGCCTGTAAGCCCCTTTTTTTGGGCATCCAAACATTTCAACATTTTTGCAGGCCTAAGATGCATTTTAAGGCCTTTTTTGGGCTGCTAACAATTTCTGAACTTTCAGGGGTGTAGGATGCATTTTTTCGTGCCAGAAATATTTTTGGTAATTTCAGTGGTCTAGGATTTGGGTTAATGCCCCTTTTGGGCTGCTAATGTTTTTGGGACATTCAGAGCTCTCTCACAATGTCTTTGGGCCACCAACATTTTCTGGACTTTAGGGGGTCTACGATGCCGGTAAACCTTTTTTTTGGGCCTCCAAACATTTCAACATTTTTGCAGGCCTAAATTGCATTTAAGGCCTTTTTTGGGCTGCTAACATATTCTGTACTTTCAGGGGTTTAGGATGCATTTTTCGTGCCAAAAATATTTTTGGGAATTTCAGTGGTCTAGGATTTGGGTTAATGCCCCTTTCAGGCTGCAAATGTTTTTGGGACATTCAGAGCTCTCTCACAATGTTTTTGGGCCACCAACATTTTCTGGACTTTAGGGGGTCTACGATGTCTGTAAACCCTTTTTTTGGGCCTCCAAAGATTTCAACATTTTTGCCGGCCTAAGATGCATTTTAAGGCCTTTTTTTGGCTGCTAACATATTCTGTACTTTCGGGGATGTAGGATGCATTTTTCGTGCCAAAAATATTTTTGGGAATTTCAGTGGTCTAGGATGCGGGTTAATGCCTCTTTCAAGCTGCAAATGCTTTTGGGACATTCTGAGCTCTCTCATACTGCTTTTGGGCCACCAACATTTTCTGGACTTTAGGTGGTCTACGATGCCTGTAAACCCCTTTTTTGGGCCTCCAAAGATTTCAACATTTTTGCCGGCCTAAGATGCATTTTAAGGCCTTTTTTGGGCTGCTAACATATTCTGTACTTTCGGGGATGTAGGATGCATTTTTCGTGGCAAAAATATTTTGGAGAATTACAGTGGTCTAGGATGTGGGTTAATGCCCCTTTCAGGCTGTAAATGTTTTTGGGACATTCAGAGATCTCTCACAATGTTTTTGGGCCACCAACATCTTCCAGACTTTAGGGGGTCTACGATGCCTGTAAACCCCTTTTTTGGGCCTCCAAAGATTTCAACATTTTTTCAGGCCTAAGATGCATTTTAATGCCTTTTTTGGAATGCTGACATATTCTGAACTTTCAGGGTTGTAGGATGCATTTTTCGTGCCAAAAATATTTTTGGGAATTTCAGGGGTCTAGCATGCGGGTTAATGTCCTTTTCAGACTGCAAATGTTTTTGGCAGATTCAGAGCTCTCTCACACCGTTTTTGGGCCACCGACATATTCTGGACTTTAGGGGGTCTTTGATGCCTGTTAACCCCTTTTTTGGGCCTCCAAACATTTCAACATTTTTGCAGGCCTAAAATGCATTTAAGGCCTTTTTTGGGCTGCTAACATATTCTGTACTTTCAGGGGGGTAGGATGCATTTTTCGTGCCAAAAATATTTTTGGGAATTTCAGTGGTCTAGGATTTGGGTTAATGCCCTTTTCAAGCTGCAAATGCTTTTGGGACATTCCGAGCTCTCTCACACTGCTTTTGGGCCACCAACATTTTATGGACTTTAGGGGGTCTACGATGCCTGTAAACCCCTTTTTTGGGCCTCCAAAGATTTCAACATTTTTGCAGGCCTAAGATGCATTTTAAGGCCTTTTTTGGGCTGCTAACATATTCTGTGCTTTCGGGGTTGTAGGATCCATTTTTCGTGGCAAAAATATTTTTGGGAATTTCAGGGGTCTAGCATGCGGGTTAATGTCCTTTTCAGACTGCAAATGTTTTTGGGAGATTCAGAGCTCTCTCACACCGTTTTTGGGCCACCGACATATTCTGGACTTTATGGGGTCTACGATGCCTGTTAACCCCTTTTTTGGGCATCCAAACATTTCAACATTTTTGCAGGCCTAAGATGCATTTTAAGGCCTTTTTTGTGCTGCTAACATTTTCTGAACTTTCAGGGGTGTAGGATGCATTTTTCGTGCCAGAAATATTTTTGGTAATTACAGTGGTCTAGGATGTGGGTTAATGCCCCTTTCAGGCTGTAAATGTTTTTGGGACATTCAGAGATCTCTCACAATGTTTTTGGGCCACCAACATTTTACAGACTTTAGGGGGTCTACGATGCCTGTAAACCCCTTTTTTGGGCCTCCAAAGATTTCAACATTTTTGCAGGCCTAAGATGCATTTTAAGGCCTTTTTTGTGCTGCTAACATTTTCTGAACTTTCAGGGGTGTAGGATGCATTTTTCGTGGCAAAAATATTTTGGAGAATTACAGTGGTCTAGGATGTGGGTTAATGCCCCTTTCAGGCTGTAAATGTTTTTGGGACATTCAGAGATCTCTCACAATGTTTTTGGGCCACCAACATTTTCCAGACTTTAGGGGGCCTACGATGCCTGTAAACCCCTTTTTTGGACCTCCAAAGATTTCAACATTTTTTCAGGCCTAAAATGCATTTAAGGCCTTTTTTGGGCTGCTAACATATTCTGTACTTTCAGGGGGGTAGGATGCATTTTTCGTACTAAAAATATTTTTGGGAATTTCAGTGGTCTAGGATGCGGGTTAATGCCCCTTTCAGGCTGTAAATGTTTTTGGGACATTCAGAGATCTCTCACAATGTTTTTGGGCCACCATCATTTTCCAGACTTTAGGGGGTCTACGATGCCTGTAAACCCCTTTTTTGGGCCTCCAAAGATTTCAACATTTTTTCAGGCCTAAGATGCATTTTAATGCCTTTTTTGGAATTCTGACATATTCCGAACTTTCAGGGTTGTAGGATGCATTTTTCGTGCCAAAAATATTTTTGGGAATTTCAGGGGTCTAGCATGCGGGTTAATGTCCTTTTCAGACTGCAAATGTTTTTGGGAGATTCAGAGCTCTCTCACACCGTTTTTGGGCCACCGACATATTCTGGACTTTAGGGGATCTACGATGCCTGTAAACCCCTTTTTTGGGCATACAAACATTTCAACATTTTTGCAGGCCTAAGATGCATTTTAAGGCCTTTTTGGGCTGCTAACATTTTCTGAACTTTCAGGGGTGTAGGATGCATTTTTTCGTGCCAGAAATATTTTTGGTAATTTCAGTGGTCTAGGATGCGGGTTAATGCCCCTTTCAAGCTGCAAATGCTTTTGGGACATTCAGAGATCTCTCACAATGTTTTTGGGCCACCAACATTTTACAGACTTTAGGGGGTCTACGATGCCTGTAAACCCCTTTTTTGGGCCTCCAAAGATTTCAACATTTTTGCAGGCCTAAGATGCATTTTAAGGCCTTTTTTGGGCTGCTAACATATTCTGTACTTTCGGGGTTGTAGGATCCATTTTTCGTGGCAAAAATATTTTTGTTTTGGGAATTTCAGTGGTCTAGGATGTGGGTTAATGCCCCTTTCAGGCTGCAAATGCTTTTGGGACATTCAGAGCTCTCACACTGTTTTTGGGCCACCAACATTTTCTGAACTTTAGGGGGTCTAAGATGCCTGTAAAGCCCTTTTTTGGGCATCCAAACATTTCAACATTTTTGCCGGCCTAAGATGCATTTTAAGGCCTTTTTTGGGCTGCTAACATTTTCTGAACTTTCAGGGGTGTAGGATGCATTTTTCGTGCCAGAAATATTTTTGGTAATTTCAGTGGTCTAGGATTTTGGTTAATGCCCCTTTTGGGCTGCTAATGTTTTTGGGACATTCAGAGCTCTCTCACAATGTCTTTGGGCCACCAACATTTTCTGGACTTTAGGGGGTCTACGATGCCGGTAAACCTTTTTTTTGGGCCTCCAAACATTTCAACATTTTTGCAGGCCTAAATTGCATTTAAGGCCTTTTTTGGGCTGCTAACATATTCTGTACTTTCAGGGGTTTAGGATGAATTTTCGTGCCAAAAATATTTTTGGGAATTTCAGTGGTCTAGGATTTGGGTAAATGCCCCTTTCAGGCTGCAAATGTTTTTGGGACATTCAGAGCTCTCTCACAATGTTTTTGGGCCACCAACATTTTCTGGACTTTAGGGGGTCTACGATGTCTGTAAACCCCTTTTTTGGGCCTCCAAAGATTTCAACATTTTTGCCGGCCTAAGATGCATTTTAAGGCCTTTTTGGGCTGCTAACATTTTCTGAACTTTCAGGGGTGTAGGATGCATTTTTCGTGCCAGAAATATTTTTGGTAATTACAGTGGTCTAGGATGTGGGTTAATGCCCCTTTCAGGCTGTAAATGTTTTTGGGACATTCAGAGATCTCTCACAATGTTTTTGGGCCACCAACATTTTACAGACTTTAGGGGGTCTACGATGCCTGTAAACCCCTTTTTTGGGCCTCCAAAGATTTCAACATTTTTGCAGGCCTAAGATGCATTTTAAGGCCTTTTTTGTGCTGCTAACATTTTCTGAACTTTCAGGGGTGTAGGATGCATTTTTCGTGGCAAAAATATTTTGGAGAATTACAGTGGTCTAGGATGTGGGTTAATGCCCCTTTCAGGCTGTAAATGTTTTTGGGACATTCAGAGATCTCTCACAATGTTTTTGGGCCACCAAGATTTTCCAGACTTTAGGGGGCCTACGATGCCTGTAAACCCCTTTTTTGGACCTCCAAAGATTTCAACATTTTTTCAGGCCTAAGATGCATTTTAAGGCCTTTTTTGGAATTCTGACATATTCTGAACTTTCAGGGTTGTAGGATGCATTTTTCGTGCCAAAAATATTTTTGGGAATTTCAGGGGTCTAGCATGCGGGTTAATGTCCTTTTCAGACTGCAAATGTTTTTGGGAGATTCAGAGCTCTCTCACACCGTTTTTGGGCCACCGACATATTCTGGACTTTAGGGGGTCTAAGATGCCTGTAAAGCCCTTTTTTGGGCATCCAAACATTTCAACATTTTTGCCAGCCTAAGATGCATTTTAAGGCCTTTTTTGGGCTGCTAACATTTTCTGAACTTTCAGGGGTGTAGGATGCATTTTTCGTGCCAGAAATATTTTTGGTAATTTCAGTGGTCTAGGATTTGGGTTAATGCCCCTTTTGGGCTGCTAATGTTTTTGGGACATTCAGAGCTCTCTCACAATGTCTTTGGGCCACCAACATTTTCTGGACTTTAGGGGGTCTACGATGTCTGTAAACCCCTTTTTTGGGCCTCCAAAGATTTCAACATTTTTGCCGGCCTAAGATGCATTTTAAGGCCTTTTTTTGGCTGCTAACATATTCTGTACTTTCGGGGATGTAGGATGCATTTTTCATGCCAAAAATATTTTTGGGAATTTCATTGGTCTAGGATGCGGGTTAATGCCCCTTTCAAGCTGCAAATGCTTTTGGGACATTCTGAGCTCTCTCACACTGCTTTTGGGCCACCAACATTTTCTGGACTTTAGGTGGTCTACGATGCCTGTAAACCCCTTTTTTGGGCCTCCAAAGATTTCAACATTTTTGCCGGCCTAAGATGCATTTTAATGCCTTTTTTGGAATGCTGACATATTCTGAACTTTCAGGGGTGTAGGATGCATTTTTCGTGCCAGAAATATTTTTGGTAATTTCAGTGGTCTAGGATTTGGGTTAATGCCCCTTTCAGGCTGCAAATGTTTTTGGGGCATTCAGAGCTCTCTCACAATGTTTTTGGGCCACCAACATTTTCTGGACTTTAGGGGGTCTACGATGCCTGTAAACCTTTTTTTTGGGCCTCCAAACATTTCAACATTTTTGCAGGCCTAAAATGCATTTAAGGCCTTTTTTGGGCTGCTAACATATTCTGTACTTTCAGGGGGTAGGATGCATTTTTCGTGCCAAAAATATTTTTGGGAATTTCAGTGGTCTAGGATGCAGGTTAATGCCCCTTTCAAGCTGCAAATGCTTTTGGGACATTCCGAGCTCTCTCACACTGCTTTTGGGCCACCAACATTTTATGGACTTTAGGGGGTCTATGATGCCTGTAAACCCCTTTTTTGGGCCTCCAAAGATTTCAACATTTTTGCCGGCCTAAGATGCATTTTAAGGCCTTTTTTGGGCTGCTAACATATTCTGTGCTTTCGGGGTTGTAGGATCCATTTTTCATGGCAAAAATATTTTTGTTTTGGAAATTTCAGTGGTGTAGGATGTGGGTTAATGCCCCTTTCAGGCTGCAAATGCTTTTGGGACATTCAGACCTCTCTCACACTGTTTTTGGGCCACCGACATATTCTGGACTTTATGGGGTCTACGATGCCTGTTAACCCCTTTTTTGGGCATCCAAACATTTCAACATTTTTGCAGGCCTAAAATGCATTTTAAGGCCTTTTTGGGCTGCTAACATTTTCTGAACTTTCAGGGGTGTAGGATGCATTTTTCGTGCCAGAAATATTTTTGGTAATTTCAGTGGTCTAGGATGTGGGTTAATGCCCCTTTCAGGCTGTAAATGTTTTTGGGACATTCAGAGATCTCTCACAATGTTTTTGGGCCACCAACATTTTCTGGACTTTAGGGGGTCTACGATGCCTGTAAACCTTTTTTTTGGGCCTCCAAAGATTTCAACATTTTTGCAGGCCTAAGATGCATTTTAAGGCCTTTTTTGTGCTGCTAACATTTTCTGAACTTTCAGGGGTGTAGGATGCATTTTTCGTGGCAAAAATATTTTGGAGAATTACAGTGGTCTAGGATGTGGGTTAATGCCCCTTTCAGGCTGTAAATGTTTTTGGGACATTCAGAGCTCTCTCACACTGTTTTTGGGCCACCAACATTTTCTGAACTTTAGGGGGTCTAAGATGCCTGTAAGCCCCTTTTTTTGGGCATCCAAACATTTCAACATTTTTGCAGGCCTAAGATGCATTTTAAGGCCTTTTTTGGGCTGCTAACAATTTCTGAACTTTCAGGGGTGTAGGATGCATTTTTTCGTGCCAGAAATATTTTTGGTAATTTCAGTGGTCTAGGATTTGGGTTAATGCCCCTTTTGGGCTGCTAATGTTTTTGGGACATTCAGAGCTCTCTCACAATGTCTTTGGGCCACCAACATTTTCTGGACTTTAGGGGGTCTACGATGCCGGTAAACCTTTTTTTTGGGCCTCCAAACATTTCAACATTTTTGCAGGCCTAAATTGCATTTAAGGCCTTTTTTGGGCTGCTAACATATTCTGTACTTTCAGGGGTTTAGGATGCATTTTTCGTGCCAAAAATATTTTTGGGAATTTCAGTGGTCTAGGATTTGGGTTAATGCCCCTTTCAGGCTGCAAATGTTTTTGGGACATTCAGAGCTCTCTCACAATGTTTTTGGGCCACCAACATTTTCTGGACTTTAGGGGGTCTACGATGTCTGTAAACCCTTTTTTTGGGCCTCCAAAGATTTCAACATTTTTGCCGGCCTAAGATGCATTTTAAGGCCTTTTTTTGGCTGCTAACATATTCTGTACTTTCGGGGATGTAGGATGCATTTTTCGTGCCAAAAATATTTTTGGGAATTTCAGTGGTCTAGGATGCGGGTTAATGCCTCTTTCAAGCTGCAAATGCTTTTGGGACATTCTGAGCTCTCTCATACTGCTTTTGGGCCACCAACATTTTCTGGACTTTAGGTGGTCTACGATGCCTGTAAACCCCTTTTTTGGGCCTCCAAAGATTTCAACATTTTTGCCGGCCTAAGATGCATTTTAAGGCCTTTTTTGGGCTGCTAACATATTCTGTACTTTCGGGGATGTAGGATGCATTTTTCGTGGCAAAAATATTTTGGAGAATTACAGTGGTCTAGGATGTGGGTTAATGCCCCTTTCAGGCTGTAAATGTTTTTGGGACATTCAGAGATCTCTCACAATGTTTTTGGGCCACCAACATCTTCCAGACTTTAGGGGGTCTACGATGCCTGTAAACCCCTTTTTTGGGCCTCCAAAGATTTCAACATTTTTTCAGGCCTAAGATGCATTTTAATGCCTTTTTTGGAATGCTGACATATTCTGAACTTTCAGGGTTGTAGGATGCATTTTTCGTGCCAAAAATATTTTTGGGAATTTCAGGGGTCTAGCATGCGGGTTAATGTCCTTTTCAGACTGCAAATGTTTTTGGCAGATTCAGAGCTCTCTCACACCGTTTTTGGGCCACCGACATATTCTGGACTTTAGGGGGTCTTTGATGCCTGTTAACCCCTTTTTTGGGCCTCCAAACATTTCAACATTTTTGCAGGCCTAAAATGCATTTAAGGCCTTTTTTGGGCTGCTAACATATTCTGTACTTTCAGGGGGGTAGGATGCATTTTTCGTGCCAAAAATATTTTTGGGAATTTCAGTGGTCTAGGATTTGGGTTAATGCCCTTTTCAAGCTGCAAATGCTTTTGGGACATTCCGAGCTCTCTCACACTGCTTTTGGGCCACCAACATTTTATGGACTTTAGGGGGTCTACGATGCCTGTAAACCCCTTTTTTGGGCCTCCAAAGATTTCAACATTTTTGCAGGCCTAAGATGCATTTTAAGGCCTTTTTTGGGCTGCTAACATATTCTGTGCTTTCGGGGTTGTAGGATCCATTTTTCGTGGCAAAAATATTTTTGGGAATTTCAGGGGTCTAGCATGCGGGTTAATGTCCTTTTCAGACTGCAAATGTTTTTGGGAGATTCAGAGCTCTCTCACACCGTTTTTGGGCCACCGACATATTCTGGACTTTATGGGGTCTACGATGCCTGTTAACCCCTTTTTTGGGCATCCAAACATTTCAACATTTTTGCAGGCCTAAGATGCATTTTAAGGCCTTTTTTGTGCTGCTAACATTTTCTGAACTTTCAGGGGTGTAGGATGCATTTTTCGTGGCAAAAATATTTTGGAGAATTACAGTGGTCTAGGATGTGGGTTAATGCCCCTTTCAGGCTGTAAATGTTTTTGGGACATTCAGAGATCTCTCACAATGTTTTTGGGCCACCAACATTTTCCAGACTTTAGGGGGCCTACGATGCCTGTAAACCCCTTTTTTGGACCTCCAAAGATTTCAACATTTTTTCAGGCCTAAAATGCATTTAAGGCCTTTTTTGGGCTGCTAACATATTCTGTACTTTCAGGGGGGTAGGATGCATTTTTCGTACTAAAAATATTTTTGGGAATTTCAGTGGTCTAGGATGCGGGTTAATGCCCCTTTCAGGCTGTAAATGTTTTTGGGACATTCAGAGATCTCTCACAATGTTTTTGGGCCACCATCATTTTCCAGACTTTAGGGGGTCTACGATGCCTGTAAACCCCTTTTTTGGGCCTCCAAAGATTTCAACATTTTTTCAGGCCTAAGATGCATTTTAATGCCTTTTTTGGAATTCTGACATATTCCGAACTTTCAGGGTTGTAGGATGCATTTTTCGTGCCAAAAATATTTTTGGGAATTTCAGGGGTCTAGCATGCGGGTTAATGTCCTTTTCAGACTGCAAATGTTTTTGGGAGATTCAGAGCTCTCTCACACCGTTTTTGGGCCACCGACATATTCTGGACTTTAGGGGATCTACGATGCCTGTAAACCCCTTTTTTGGGCATACAAACATTTCAACATTTTTGCAGGCCTAAGATGCATTTTAAGGCCTTTTTGGGCTGCTAACATTTTCTGAACTTTCAGGGGTGTAGGATGCATTTTTTCGTGCCAGAAATATTTTTGGTAATTTCAGTGGTCTAGGATGCGGGTTAATGCCCCTTTCAAGCTGCAAATGCTTTTGGGACATTCAGAGATCTCTCACAATGTTTTTGGGCCACCAACATTTTACAGACTTTAGGGGGTCTACGATGCCTGTAAACCCCTTTTTTGGGCCTCCAAAGATTTCAACATTTTTGCAGGCCTAAGATGCATTTTAAGGCCTTTTTTGGGCTGCTAACATATTCTGTACTTTCGGGGTTGTAGGATCCATTTTTCGTGGCAAAAATATTTTTGTTTTGGGAATTTCAGTGGTCTAGGATGTGGGTTAATGCCCCTTTCAGGCTGCAAATGCTTTTGGGACATTCAGAGCTCTCACACTGTTTTTGGGCCACCAACATTTTCTGAACTTTAGGGGGTCTAAGATGCCTGTAAAGCCCTTTTTTGGGCATCCAAACATTTCAACATTTTTGCCGGCCTAAGATGCATTTTAAGGCCTTTTTTGGGCTGCTAACATTTTCTGAACTTTCAGGGGTGTAGGATGCATTTTTCGTGCCAGAAATATTTTTGGTAATTTCAGTGGTCTAGGATTTTGGTTAATGCCCCTTTTGGGCTGCTAATGTTTTTGGGACATTCAGAGCTCTCTCACAATGTCTTTGGGCCACCAACATTTTCTGGACTTTAGGGGGTCTACGATGCCGGTAAACCTTTTTTTTGGGCCTCCAAACATTTCAACATTTTTGCAGGCCTAAATTGCATTTAAGGCCTTTTTTGGGCTGCTAACATATTCTGTACTTTCAGGGGTTTAGGATGAATTTTCGTGCCAAAAATATTTTTGGGAATTTCAGTGGTCTAGGATTTGGGTAAATGCCCCTTTCAGGCTGCAAATGTTTTTGGGACATTCAGAGCTCTCTCACAATGTTTTTGGGCCACCAACATTTTCTGGACTTTAGGGGGTCTACGATGTCTGTAAACCCCTTTTTTGGGCCTCCAAAGATTTCAACATTTTTGCCGGCCTAAGATGCATTTTAAGGCCTTTTTGGGCTGCTAACATTTTCTGAACTTTCAGGGGTGTAGGATGCATTTTTCGTGCCAGAAATATTTTTGGTAATTACAGTGGTCTAGGATGTGGGTTAATGCCCCTTTCAGGCTGTAAATGTTTTTGGGACATTCAGAGATCTCTCACAATGTTTTTGGGCCACCAACATTTTACAGACTTTAGGGGGTCTACGATGCCTGTAAACCCCTTTTTTGGGCCTCCAAAGATTTCAACATTTTTGCAGGCCTAAGATGCATTTTAAGGCCTTTTTTGTGCTGCTAACATTTTCTGAACTTTCAGGGGTGTAGGATGCATTTTTCGTGGCAAAAATATTTTGGAGAATTACAGTGGTCTAGGATGTGGGTTAATGCCCCTTTCAGGCTGTAAATGTTTTTGGGACATTCAGAGATCTCTCACAATGTTTTTGGGCCACCAAGATTTTCCAGACTTTAGGGGGCCTACGATGCCTGTAAACCCCTTTTTTGGACCTCCAAAGATTTCAACATTTTTTCAGGCCTAAGATGCATTTTAAGGCCTTTTTTGGAATTCTGACATATTCTGAACTTTCAGGGTTGTAGGATGCATTTTTCGTGCCAAAAATATTTTTGGGAATTTCAGGGGTCTAGCATGCGGGTTAATGTCCTTTTCAGACTGCAAATGTTTTTGGGAGATTCAGAGCTCTCTCACACCGTTTTTGGGCCACCGACATATTCTGGACTTTAGGGGGTCTAAGATGCCTGTAAAGCCCTTTTTTGGGCATCCAAACATTTCAACATTTTTGCCAGCCTAAGATGCATTTTAAGGCCTTTTTTGGGCTGCTAACATTTTCTGAACTTTCAGGGGTGTAGGATGCATTTTTCGTGCCAGAAATATTTTTGGTAATTTCAGTGGTCTAGGATTTGGGTTAATGCCCCTTTTGGGCTGCTAATGTTTTTGGGACATTCAGAGCTCTCTCACAATGTCTTTGGGCCACCAACATTTTCTGGACTTTAGGGGGTCTACGATGTCTGTAAACCCCTTTTTTGGGCCTCCAAAGATTTCAACATTTTTGCCGGCCTAAGATGCATTTTAAGGCCTTTTTTTGGCTGCTAACATATTCTGTACTTTCGGGGATGTAGGATGCATTTTTCATGCCAAAAATATTTTTGGGAATTTCATTGGTCTAGGATGCGGGTTAATGCCCCTTTCAAGCTGCAAATGCTTTTGGGACATTCTGAGCTCTCTCACACTGCTTTTGGGCCACCAACATTTTCTGGACTTTAGGTGGTCTACGATGCCTGTAAACCCCTTTTTTGGGCCTCCAAAGATTTCAACATTTTTGCCGGCCTAAGATGCATTTTAAGGCCTTTTTCGGGCTGCTAACATATTCTGTACTTTCGGGGATGTAGGATGCATTTTTCATGCCAAAAATATTTTTGGGAATTTCATTGGTCTAGGATGCGGGTTAATGCCCCTTTCAAGCTGCAAATGCTTTTGGGACATTCTGAGCTCTCTCACACTGCTTTTGGGCCACCAACATTTTCTGGACTTTAGGTGGTCTACGATGCCTGTAAACCCCTTTTTTGGGCCTCCAAAGATTTCAACATTTTTTCAGGCCTAAAATGCATTTAAGGCCTTTTTTGGGCCGCTAACATATTCTGTACTTTCAGGGGGGTAGGATGCATTTTTCGTACCAAAAATATTTTTGGGAATTTCAGTGGTCTAGGATGCGGGTTAATGCCCCTTTCAGGCTGTAAATGTTTTTGGGACATTCAGAGATCTCTCACAATGTTTTTGGGCCACCAACATTTTCCAGACTTTAGGGGGTCTACGATGCCTGTAAACCCCTTTTTTGGGCCTCCAAAGATTTCAACATTTTTTCAGGCCTAAGATGCATTTTAATGCCTTTTTTGGAATGCTGACATATTCTGAACTTTCAGGGTTGTAGGATGCATTTTTCGTGCCAAAAATATTTTTGGGAATTTCAGGGGTCTAGCATGCGGGTTAATGTCCTTTTCAGACTGCAAATGTTTTTGGGAGATTCAGAGCTCTCTCACACCGTTTATGGGCCACCGACATATTCTGGACTTTAGGGGGTCTTCGATGCCTGTTAACCCCTTTTTTGGGCATCCAAACATTTCAACATTTTTGCAGGCCTAAGATGCTTTTTAAGGCCTTTTGGGCTGCTAACATTTTCTGAACTTTCAGGGGTGTAGGATGCATTTTTCGTGCCAGAAATATTTTTGGTAATTTCAGTGGTCTAGGATTTGGGTTAATGCCCCTTTCAGGCTGCAAATGTTTTTGGGACATTCAGAGCTCTCTCACAATGTTTTTGGGCCACCAACATTTTCCAGACTTTAGGGGGTCTACGATGCCTGTAAACCCCTTTTTTGGGCCTCCAAAGATTTCAATATTTTTTCAGGCCTAAGATGCATTTTAAGGCCTTTTTTGGAATGCTGACATATTCTGAACTTTCAGGGTTGTAGGATGCATTTTTCGTGCCAAAAATATTTTTGGGAATTTCAGGGGTCTAGCATGCGGGTTAATGTCCTTTTCAGACTGCAAATGTTTTTGGGAGATTCAGAGCTCTCTCACACCGTTTTTGGGCCACCGACATTTTCTGGACTTTAGGGGGTCTACGATGCCGGTAAACCTTTTTTTTGGGCCTCCAAACATTTCAACATTTTTGCAGGCCTAAATTGCATTTAAGGCCTTTTTTGGGCTGCTAACATATTCTGTACTTTCAGGGGTTTAGGATGCATTTTTCGTGCCAAAAATATTTTTGGAAATTTCAGTGGTCTAGGATTTGGGTTAATGCCCCTTTCAGGCTGCAAATGTTTTTGGGACATTCAGAGCTCTCTCACAATGTTTTTGGGCCACCAACATTTTCTGGACTTTAGGGGGTCTACGATGTCTGTAAACCCCTTTTTTGGGCCTCCAAAGATTTCAACATTTTTGCCGGCCTAAGATGCATTTTAAGGCCTTTTTTTGGCAGCTAACATATTCTGTACTTTCGGGGATGTAGGATGCATTTTTCGTGCCAAAAATATTTTTGGGAATTTCATTGGTCTAGGATGCGGGTTAATGCCCCTTTCAAGCTGCAAATGCTTTTGGGACATTCTGAGCTCTCTCACACTGCTTTTGGGCCACCAACATTTTCTGGACTTTAGTTGGTCTACGATGCCTGTAAACCCCTTTTTTGGGCCTCCAAAGATTTCAACATTTTTGCCGGCCTAAGATGCATTTTAAGGCCTTTTTCGGGCTGCTAACATATTCTGTACTTTCGGGGATGTAGGATGCATTTTTCGTGGCAAAAATATTTTGGAGAATTACAGTGGTCTAGGATGTGGGTTAATGCCCCTTTCAGGCTGTAAATGTTTTTGGGACATTCAGAGATCTCTCACAATGTTTTTGGGCCACCAACATTTTCCAGACTTTAGGGGGTCTACGATGCCTGTAAACCCCTTTTTTGGGCCTCCAAAGATTTCAACATTTTTTCAGGCCTAAAATGCATTTAAGGCCTTTTTTGGGCTGCTAACATATTCTGTACTTTCAGGGGGGTAGGATGAATTTTTCGTACCAAAAATATTTTTGGGAATTTCAGTGGTCTAGGATGCGGGTTAATGCCCCTTTCAGGCTGTAAATGTTTTTGGGACATTCAGAGATCTCTCACAATGTTTTTGGGCCACCAACATTTTCCAGACTTTAGGGGGTCTACGATGCCTGTAAACCCCTTTTTTGGGCCTCCAAAGATTTCAACATTTTTTCAGGCCTAAGATGCATTTTAATGCCTTTTTTGGAATGCTGACATATTCTGAACTTTCAGGGTTGTAGGATGCATTTTTCGTGCCAAAAATATTTTTGGGAATTTCAGGGGTCTAGCATGCGGGTTAATGTCCTTTTCAGACTGCAAATGTTTTTGGGAGATTCAGAGCTCTCTCACACCGTTTTTGGGCCACCGACATATTCTGGACTTTAGGGGGTCTTCGATGCCTGTTAACCCCTTTTTTGGGCATCCAAACATTTCAACATTTTTGCAGGCCTAAGATGCATTTTAAGGCCTTTTTGGGCTGCTAACATTTTCTGAACTTTCAGGGGTGTAGGATGCATTTTTCGTGCCAGAAATATTTTTGGTAATTTCAGTGGTCTAGGATTTGGGTTAATGCCCCTTTCAGACTGCAAATGTTCTTGGGACATTCAGAGCTCTCTCACAATGTTTTTGGGCCACCAACATTTTCCAGACTTTAGGGGGTCTACGATGCCTGTAAACCCCTTTTTTGGGCCTCCAAAGATTTCAACATTTTTTCAGACCTAAGATGCATTTTAAGGCCTTTTTTGGAATGCTGACATATTCTGAACTTTCAGGGTTGTAGGATGCATTTTTCGTGCCAAAAATATTTTTGGGAATTTCAGGGGTCTAGCATGCGGGTTAATGTCCTTTTCAGACTGCAAATGTTTTTGGGAGATTCAGAGCTCTCTCACACCATTTTTGGGCCACCGACATATTCTGGCCTTAATGGGGTCTACGATGCCTGTTAACCCCTTTTTTGGGCATCCAAACATTTCAACATTTTTGCAGGCCTAAAATGCATTTTAAGGCCTTTTTGGGCTGCTAACATTTTCTGAACTTTCAGGGGTGTAGGATGCATTTTTCGTGCCAGAAATATTTTTGGTAATTTCAGTGGTCTAGGATGCAGGTTAATGCCCCTTTCAAGCTGCAAATGCTTTTGGGACATTCCGAGCTCTCTCACACTGCTTTTGGGCCACCAACATTTTATGGACTTTAGGGGGTCTACGATGCCTGTAAACCCCTTTTTGGGCATCCAAACATTTCAACATTTTTGCAGGCCTATGATGCATTTTAAGGCCTTTTTTGGGCTGCTAACATTTTCTGAACTTTCAGGGGTGTAGGTTGCATTTTTCGTGCCAGAAATATTTTTGGTAATTTCAGTGGTCTAGGATTTGGGTTAATGCCCCTTTTGGGCTGCTAATGTTTTTGGGACATTCAGAGCTCTCTCACAATGTCTTTGGGCCACCAACATTTTCTGGACTTTAGGGGGTCTACGATGCCGGTAAACCTTTTTTTTGGGCCTCCAAACATTTCAACATTTTTGCAGGCCTAAATTGCATTTAAGGCCTTTTTTGGGCTGCTAACATATTCTGTACTTTCAGGGGTTTAGGATGCATTTTTCGTGCCAAAAATATTTTTGGGAATTTCAGGGGTCTAGCATGCGGGTTAATGTCCTTTTCAGACTGCAAATGTTTTTGGGAGATTCAGAGCTCTCTCACACCGTTTTTGGGCCACCGACATTTTCTGGACTTTAGGTGGTCTACGATGCCTGTAAACCCCTTTTTTGGGCCTCCAAAGATTTCAACATTTTTGCCGGCCTAAGATGCATTTTAAGGCCTTTTTCGGGCTGCTAACATATTCTGTACTTTCGGGGATGTAAGATGCATTTTTCGTGGCAAAAATATTTTGGAGAATTACAGTGGTCTAGGATGTGGGTTAATGCCCCTTTCAGGCTGTAAATGTTTTTGGGACATTCAGAGATCTCTCACAATGTTTTTGGGCCACCAACATTTTCCAGACTTTAGGGGGTCTACAATGCCTGTAAACCCCTTTTTTGGGCCTCCAAAGATTTCAACATTTTTTCAGGCCTAAAATGCATTTAAGGCCTTTTTTGGGCTGCTAACATATTCTGTACTTTCAGGGGGGTAGGATGCATTTTTCGTACCAAAAATATTTTTGGGAATTTCAGTGGTCTAGGATGCGGGTTAATGCCCCTTTCAGGCTGTAAATGTTTTTGGGACATTCAGAGATCTCTCACAATGTTTTTGGGCCACCAACATTTTCCAGACTTTAGGGGGTCTACGATGCCTGTAAACCCCTTTTTTGGGCCTCCAAAGATTTCAACATTTTTTCAGGCCTAAGATGCATTTTAATGCCTTTTTTGGAATGCTGACATATTCTGAACTTTCAGGGTTGTAGGATGCATTTTTCGTGCTAAAAATATTTTTGGGAATTTCAGGGGTCTAGCATGCGGGTTAATGTCCTTTTCAGACTGCAAATGTTTTTGGGAGATTCAGAGCTCTCTCACACCGTTTTTGGGCCACCGACATATTCTGGACTTTAGGGGGTCTTCGATGCCTGTTAACCCCTTTTTTGGGCATCCAAACATTTCAACATTTTTGCAGGCCTAAGATGCATTTTAAGGCCTTTTTGGGCTGCTAACATTTTCTGAACTTTCAGGGGTGTAGGATGCATTTTTCGTGCCAGAAATATTTTTGGTAATTTCAGTGGTCTAGGATTTGGGTTAATGCCCCTTTCAGGCTGCAAATGTTTTTGGGGCATTCAGAGCTCTCTCACAATGTTTTTGGGCCACCAACATTTTCTGGACTTTAGGGGGTCTACGATGCCTGTAAACCTTTTTTTTGGTCCTCCAAACATTTCAACATTTTTGCAGGCCTAAAATGCATTTAAGGCCTTTTTTGGGCTGCTAACATATTCTGTACTTTCAGGGGGGTAGGATGCATTTTTCGTGCCAAAAATATTTTTGGGAATTTCAGTGGTCTAGGATGCAGTTTAATGCCCCTTTCAAGCTGCAAATGCTTTTGGGACATTCCGAGCTCTCTCACACTGCTTTTGGGCCACCAACATTTTATGGACTTTAGGGGGTCTGATGCCTGTAAACCCCTTTTTTGGGCCTCCAAAGATTTCAACATTTTTGCAGGCCTAAGATGCATTTTAAGGCCTTTTTGGGCTGCTAACATATTCTGTGCTTTCGGGGTTGTAGGATCCATTTTTCGTGGCAAAAATATTTTTGTTTTGGGAATTTCAGTGGTCTAGGATGTGGGTTAATGCCCCTTTCAGGCTGCAAATGCTTTTGGGACATTCAGACCTCTCTCACACTGTTTTTGGGCCACCAACATTTTCTGAACTTTAGGGGGTCTAAGATGCCTGTAAACCCCTTTTTTGGGCACCAAACATTTCAACATTTTTGCAGGCCTAAGATGCATTTTAAGGCCTTTTTTGGGCTGGTAACATTTTCTGAACTTTCAGGGGTGTAGGATGCATTTTTCGTGCCAGAAATATTTTTGGTAATTTCAGTGGTCTAGGATTTGGGTTAATGCCCCTTTTGGGCTGCTAATGTTTTTGGGTGATTCAGAGCTCTCTCACAATGTCTTTGGGCCACCAACATTTTCTGGACTTTAGGGGGTCTACGATGCCGGTAAACCTTTTTTTTGGGCCTCCAAACATTTCAACATTTTTGCAGGCCTAAATTGCATTTAAGGCCTTTTTTGGGCTGCTAACATATTCTGTACTTTCAGGGGTTTAGGATGCATTTTTCGTGCCAAAAATATTTTTGGGAATTAAAGTGGTCTAGGATTTGGGTTAATGCCCCTTTCAGGCTGCAAATGTTTTTGGGACATTCAGAGCTCTCTCACAATGTTTTTGGGCCACCAACATTTTCCAGACTTTAGGGGGTCTACGATGCCTGTAAACCCCTTTTTTGGGCCTCCAAAGATTTCAACATTTTTTCAGGCCTAAGATGCATTTTAAGGCCTTTTTTGGAATGCTGACATATTCTGAACTTTCAGGGTTGTAGGATGCATTTTTCGTGTCAAAAATATTTTTGGGAATTTCAGGGGTCTAGCATGCGGGTTAATGTCCTTTTAAGACTGCAAATGTTTTTGGGAGATTCAGAGCTCTCTCACACCGTTTTTGGGCCACCGACATATTCTGGACTTTATGGGGTCTACGATGCCTGTTAACCTCTTTTTTGGGCATCCAAACATTTCAACATTTTTGCAGGCCTAAAATGCATTTTAAGGCCTTTTTTGGGCTGCTAACATATTCTGTACTTTCGGGGATGTAGGATGCATTTTTCGTGGCAAAAATATTTTTGGGAATTTCAGTGGTCTAGGATGCAGGTTAATGCCCCTTTCAAGCTGCAAATGCTTTTGGGACATTCCGAGCTCTCTCACACTGCTTTTGGGCCACCAACATTTTATGGACTTTAGGGGGTCTACAATGCCTGTAAACCCCTTTTTTGGGCCTCCAAAGATTTCAACATTTTTGCAGGCCTAAGATGCATTTTAAGGCCTTTTTTGGGCTGCTAACATATTCTGTGCTTTCGGGGTTGTAGGATCCATTTTTCGTGGCAAAAATATTTTTGTTTTGGGAATTTCAGTGGTCTAGGATGTGGGTTAATGCCCCTTTCAGGCTGCAAATGCTTTTGGGACATTCAGACCTCTCTCACACTGTTTTTGGGCCACCAACATTTTCTGAACTTTAGGGGGTCTAAGATGCCTGTAAACCCCTTTTTTGGGCATCCAAACATTTCAACATTTTTGCAGGCCTAAGATGCATTTTAAGGCCTTTTTTGGGCTGCTAACATTTTCTGAACTTTCAGGGGTGTAGGATGCATTTTTCGTGCCAGAAATATTTTTGGTAATTTCAGTGGTCTAGGATTTGGGTTAATGCCCCTTTTGGGCTGCTAATGTTTTTGGGACATTCAGAGCTCTCTCACAATGTCTTTGGGCCACCAACATTTTCTGGACTTTAGGGGGTCTACGATGCCGGTAAACCTTTTTTTTGGGCCTCCAAACATTTCAACATTTTTGCAGGCCTAAATTGCATTTAAGGCCTTTTTTGGGCTGCTAACATATTCTGTACTTTCAGGGGTTTAGGATGCATTTTTCGTGCCAAAAATATTTTTGGGAATTTCAGTGGTCTAGGATTTGGGTTAATGCCTCTTTCAGGCTGCAAATGTTTTTGGGACATTCAGAGCTCTCTCACAATGTTTTTGGGCCACCAACATTTTCCAGACTTTAGGGGGTCTACGATGCCTGTAAACCCCTTTTTTGGGCCTCCAAAGATTTCAACATTTTTTCAGGCCTAAGATGCATTTTAAGGCCTTTTTTGGAATGCTGACATATTCTGAACTTTCAGGGTTGTAGGATGCATTTTTCGTGCCAAAAATATTTTTGGGAATTTCAGGGGTCTAGCATGCGGGTTAATGTCCTTTTCAGACTGCAAATGTTTTTGGGAGATTCAGAGCTCTCTCACACCGTTTTTGGGCCACCGACATATTCTGGACTTTATGGGGTCTACGATGCCTGTTGACTCCTTTTTTGGGCATCCAAACATTTCAACATTTTTGCAGGCCTAAAATGCATTTTAAGGCCTTTTTGGGCTGCTAACATTTTCTTAACTTTCAGGGGTGTAGGATGCATTTTTCGTGCCAGAAATATTTTTGGTAATTACAGTGGTCTAGGATGTGGGTTAATGCCCCTTTCAGGCTGTAAATGTTTTTGGGACATTCAGAGATCTCTCACAATGTTTTTGGGCCACCAACATTTTACAGACTTTAGAGGGTCTACGATGCCTGTAAACCCCTTTTTTGGGCCTCCAAAGATTTCAACATTTTTGCAGGCCTAAGATGCATTTTAAGGCCTTTTTTGTGCTGCTAACATTTTCTGAACTTTCAGGGGTGTAGGATGCATTTTCCGTGGCAAAAATATTTTGGAGAATTACAGTGGTCTAGGATATGGGTTAATGCCCCTTTCAGGCTGTAAATGTTTTTGGGACATTCAGAGATCTCTCACAATGTTTTTGGGCCACCAACATTTTCCAGACTTTAGGGGGTCTACGATGCCTGTAAACCCCTTTTTTGGGCCTCCAAAGATTTCAACATTTTTGCAGGCCTAAGATGCATTTTAAGGCCTTTTTGGGCTGCTAACATATTCTGTGCTTTCGGGGTTGTAGGATCCATTTTTCGTGGCAAAAATATTTTTGTTTTGGGAATTTCAGTGGTCTAGGATGTGGGTTAATGCCCCTTTCAGGCTGCAAATGCTTTTGGGACATTCAGACCTCTCTCACACTGTTTTTGGGCCACCAACATTTTCTGAACTTTAGGGGGTCTAAGATGCCTGTAAACCCCTTTTTTGGGCACCAAACATTTCAACATTTTTGCAGGCCTAAGATGCATTTTAAGGCCTTTTTTGGGCTGCTAACATTTTCTGAACTTTCAGGGGTGTAGGATGCATTTTTCGTGCCAGAAATATTTTTGGTAATTTCAGTGGTCTAGGATTTGGGTTAATGCCCCTTTTGGGCTGCTAATGTTTTTGGGACATTCAGAGCTCTCTCACAATGTCTTTGGGCCACCAACATTTTCTGGACTTTAGGGGGTCTACGATGCCGGTAAACCTTTTTTTTGGGCCTCCAAACATTTCAACATTTTTGCAGGCCTAAATTGCATTTAAGGCCTTTTTTGGGCTGCTAACATATTCTGTACTTTCAGGGGTTTAGGATGCATTTTTCGTGCCAAAAATATTTTTGGGAATTTCAGTGGTCTAGGATTTGGGTTAATGCCCCTTTCAGGCTGCAAATGTTTTTGGGACATTCAGAGCTCTCTCACAATGTTTTTGGGCCACCAACATTTTCCAGACTTTAGGGGGTCTACGATGCCTGTAAACCCCTTTTTTGGGCCTCCAAAGATTTCAACATTTTTTCAGGCCTAAAATGCATTTAAGGCCTTTTTTGGGCTGCTAACATATTCTGAACTTTCAGGGGTGTAGGATGCATTTTTCGTGCCAGAAATATTTTTGGTAATTACAGTGGTCTAGGATGTGGGTTAATGCCCCTTTCAGGCTGTAAATGTTTTTGGGACATTCAGAGATCTCTCACAATGTTTTTGGGCCACCAACATTTTACAGACTTTAGGGGGTCTACGATGCCTGTAAACCCCTTTTTGGGCCTCCAAAGATTTCAACATTTTTGCAGGCCTAAGATGCATTTTAAGGCCTTTTTTGTGCTGCTAACATTTTCTGAACTTTCAGGGGTGTAGGATGCATTTTTCGTGGCAAAAATATTTTGGAGAATTACAGTGGTCTAGGATGTGGGTTAATGCCCCTTTCAGGCTGTAAATGTTTTTGGGACATTCAGAGATCTCTCACAATGTTTTTGGGCCACCAACATTTTCCAGACTTTAGGGGGCCTACGATGCCTGTAAACCCCTTTTTTGGACCTCCAAAGATTTCAACATTTTTTCAGGCCTAAGATGCATTTTAAGGCCTTTTTTGGAATTCTGACATATTCTGAACTTTCAGGGTTGTAGGATGCATTTTTCGTGCCAAAAATATTTTTGGGAATTTCAGGGGTCTAGCATGCGGGTTAATGTCCTTTTCAGACTGCAAATGTTTTTGGGAGATTCAGAGCTCTCTCACACCGTTTTTGGGCCACCGACATATTCTGGACTTTAGGGGGTCTACGATGCCTGTAAACCCCTTTTTTGGGCATACAAACATTTCAACATTTTTGCAGGCCTAAGATGCATTTTAAGGCCTTTTTGGGCTGCTAACATTTTCTGAACTTTCAGGGGTGTAGGATGCATTTTTTCGTGCCAGAAATATTTTTGGTAATTTCAGTGGTCTAGGATGCAGGTTAATGCCCCTTTCAAGCTGCAAATGCTTTTGGGACATTCCGAGCTCTCTCACACTGCTTTTGGGCCACCAACATTTTATGGACTTTAGGGGGTCTACGATGCCTGTAAACCCCTTTTTTGGGCCTCCAAAGATTTCAACATTTTTGCAGGCCTAAGATGCATTTTAAGGCCTTTTTTGGGCTGCTAACATATTCTGTGCTTTCGGGGTTGTAGGATCCATTTTTCGTGGCAAAAATATTTTTGTTTTGGGAATTTCAGTGGTCTAGGATGTGGGTTAATGCCCCTTTCAGGCTGCAAATGCTTTTGGGACATTCAGACCTCTCTCACACTGTTTTTGGGCCACCAACATTTTCTGAACTTTAGGGGGTCTAAGATGCCTGTAAACCCCTTTTTTGGGCATCCAAACATTTCAACATTTTTGCAGGCCTATGATGCATTTTAAGGCCTTTTTTGGGCTGCTAACATTTTCTGAACTTTCAGGGGTGTAGGTTGCATTTTTCGTGCCAGAAATATTTTTGGTAATTTCAGTGGTCTAGGATTTGGGTTAATGCCCCTTTTGGGCTGCTAATGTTTTTGGGACATTCAGAGCTCTCTCACAATGTCTTTGGGCCACCAACATTTTCTGGACTTTAGGGGGTCTACGATGCCGGTAAACCTTTTTTTTGGGCCTCCAAACATTTCAACATTTTTGCAGGCCTAAATTGCATTTAAGGCCTTTTTTGGGCTGCTAACATATTCTGTACTTTCAGGGGTTTAGGATGCATTTTTCGTGCCAAAAATATTTTTGGGAATTTCAGGGGTCTAGCATGCGGGTTAATGTCCTTTTCAGACTGCAAATGTTTTTGGGAGATTCAGAGCTCTCTCACACCGTTTTTGGGCCACCGACATTTTCTGGACTTTAGGTGGTCTACGATGCCTGTAAACCCCTTTTTTGGGCCTCCAAAGATTTCAACATTTTTGCCGGCCTAAGATGCATTTTAAGGCCTTTTTCGGGCTGCTAACATATTCGGTACTTTCGGGGATGTAGGATGCATTTTTCGTGGCAAAAATATTTTGGAGAATTACAGTGGTCTAGGATGTGGGTTAATGCCCCTTTCAGGCTGTAAATGTTTTTGGGACATTCAGAGATCTCTCACAATGTTTTTGGGCCACCAACATTTTCCAGACTTTAAGGGGTCTACAATGCCTGTAAACCCCTTTTTTGGGCCTCCAAAGATTTCAACATTTTTTCAGGCCTAAAATGCATTTAAGGCCTTTTTTGGGCTGCTAACATATTCTGTACTTTCAGGGGGGTAGGATGCATTTTTCGTACCAAAAATATTTTTGGGAATTTCAGTGGTCTAGGATGCAGGTTAATGCCCCTTTCAGGCTGTAAATGTTTTTGGGACATTCAGAGATCTCTCACAATGTTTTTGGGCCACCAACATTTTCCAGACTTTAGGGGGTCTACGATGCCTGTAAACCCCTTTTTTGGGCCTCCAAAGATTTCAACATTTTTTCAGGCCTAAGATGCATTTTAATGCCTTTTTTGGAATGCTGACATATTCTGAACTTTCAGGGTTGTAGGATGCATTTTTCGTGCCAAAAATATTTTTGGGAATTTCAGGGGTCTAGCATGCGGGTTAATGTCCTTTTCAGACTGCAAATGTTTTTGGGAGATTCAGAGCTCTCTCACATCGTTTTTGGGCCACCGACATATTCTGGACTTTAGGGGGTCTTCGATGCCTGTTAACCCCTTTTTTGGGCATCCAAACATTTCAACATTTTTGCAGGCCTAAGATGCATTTTAAGGCCTTTTTGGGCTGCTAACATTTTCTGAACTTTCAGGGGTGTAGGATGCATTTTTCGTGCCAGAAATATTTTTGGTAATTTCAGTGGTCTAGGATTTGGGTTAATGCCCCTTTCAGGCTGCAAATGTTTTTGGGGCATTCAGAGCTCTCTCACAATGTTTTTGGGCCACCAACATTTTCTGGACTTTAGGGGGTCTACGATGCCTGTAAACCTTTTTTTTGGTCCTCCAAACATTTCAACATTTTTGCAGGCCTAAAATGCATTTAAGGCCTTTTTTGGGCTGCTAACATATTCTGTACTTTCAGGGGGGTAGGATGCATTTTTCGTGCCAAAAATATTTTTGGGAATTTCAGTGGTCTAGGATGCAGTTTAATGCCCC
Source organism: Ambystoma mexicanum (assembly GCF_040938575.1). NCBI lineage: Eukaryota > Metazoa > Chordata > Amphibia > Caudata > Ambystomatidae > Ambystoma > Ambystoma mexicanum. The sequence continues at coordinate 599,116,800 of NC_090929.1, forward strand.
TTTTAAGCTGCAAATGCTTTTGGGACATTCCGAGCTCTCTCACACTGCTTTTGGGCCACCAACATTTTATGGACTTTAGGGGGTCTGATGCCTGTAAACCCCTTTTTTGGGCCTCCAAAGATTTCAACATTTTTGCAGGCCTAAGATGCATTTTAAGGCCTTTTTGGGCTGCTAACATATTCTGTGCTTTCGGGGTTGTAGGATCCATTTTTCGTGGCAAAAATATTTTTGTTTTGGGAATTTCAGTGGTCTAGGATGTGGGTTAATGCCCCTTTCAGGCTGCAAATGCTTTTGGGACATTCAGACCTCTCTCACACTGTTTTTGGGCCACCAACATTTTCTGAACTTTAGGGGGTCTAAGATGCCTGTAAACCCCTTTTTTGGGCACCAAACATTTCAACATTTTTGCAGGCCTAAGATGCATTTTAAGGCCTTTTTTGGGCTGCTAACATTTTCTGAACTTTCAGGGGTGTAGGATGCATTTTTCGTGCCAAAAATATTTTTGGGAATTTCAGTGGTCTAGGATTTGGGTTAATGCCCCTTTCAGGCTGCAAATGTTTTTGGGACATTCAGAGCTCTCTCACAATGTTTTTGGGCCACCAACATTTTCCAGACTTTAGGGGGTCTACGATGCCTGTAAACCCCTTTTTTGGGCCTCCAAAGATTTCAACATTTTTTCAGGCCTAAGATGCATTTTAAGGCCTTTTTTGGAATGCTGACATATTCTGAACTTTCAGGGTTGTAGGATGCATTTTTCGTGTCAAAAATATTTTTGGGAATTTCAGGGGTCTAGCATGCGGGTTAATGTCCTTTTAAGACTGCAAATGTTTTTGGGAGATTCAGAGCTCTCTCACACCGTTTTTGGGCCACCGACATATTCTGGACTTTATGGGGTCTACGATGCCTGTTAACCCCTTTTTTGGGCATCCAAACATTTCAACATTTTTGCAGGCCTAAAATGCATTTTAAGGCCTTTTTTGGGCTGCTAACATATTCTGTACTTTCGGGGATGTAGGATGCATTTTTCGTGGCAAAAATATTTTTGGGAATTTCAGTGGTCTAGGATGCAGGTTAATGCCCCTTTCAAGCTGCAAATGCTTTTGGGACATTCCGAGCTCTCTCACACTGCTTTTGGGCCACCAACATTTTATGGACTTTAGGGGGTCTACAATGCCTGTAAACCCCTTTTTTGGGCCTCCAAAGATTTCAACATTTTTGCAGGCCTAAGATGCATTTTAAGGCCTTTTTTGGGCTGCTAACATATTCTGTGCTTTCGGGGTTGTAGGATCCATTTTTCGTGGCAAAAATATTTTTGTTTTGGGAATTTCAGTGGTCTAGGATGTGGGTTAATGCCCCTTTCAGGCTGCAAATGCTTTTGGGACATTCAGACCTCTCTCACACTGTTTTTGGGCCACCAACATTTTCTGAACTTTAGGGGGTCTAAGATGCCTGTAAACCCCTTTTTTGGGCATCCAAACATTTCAACATTTTTGCAGGCCTAAGATGCATTTTAAGGCCTTTTTTGGGCTGCTAACATTTTCTGAACTTTCAGGGGTGTAGGATGCATTTTTCGTGCCAGAAATATTTTTGGTAATTTCAGTGGTCTAGGATTTGGGTTAATGCCCCTTTTGGGCTGCTAATGTTTTTGGGACATTCAGAGCTCTCTCACAATGTCTTTGGGCCACCAACATTTTCTGGACTTTAGGGGGTCTACGATGCCGGTAAACCTTTTTTTTGGGCCTCCAAACATTTCAACATTTTTGCAGGCCTAAATTGCATTTAAGGCCTTTTTTGGGCTGCTAACATATTCTGTACTTTCAGGGGTTTAGGATGCATTTTTCGTGCCAAAAATATTTTTGGGAATTTCAGTGGTCTAGGATTTGGGTTAATGCCCCTTTCAGGCTGCAAATGTTTTTGGGACATTCAGAGCTCTCTCACAATGTTTTTGGGCCACCAACATTTTCCAGACTTTAGGGGGTCTACGATGCCTGTAAACCCCTTTTTTGGGCCTCCAAAGATTTCAACATTTTTTCAGGCCTAAGATGCATTTTAAGGCCTTTTTTGGAATGCTGACATATTCTGAACTTTCAGGGTTGTAGGATGCATTTTTCGTGCCAAAAATATTTTTGGGAATTTCAGGGGTCTAGCATGCGGGTTAATGTCCTTTTCAGACTGCAAATGTTTTTGGGAGATTCAGAGCTCTCTCACACCGTTTTTGGGCCACCGACATATTCTGGACTTTATTTGGTCTACGATGCCTGTTGACTCCTTTTTTGGGCATCCAAACATTTCAACATTTTTGCAGGCCTAAAATGCATTTTAAGGCCTTTTTGGGCTGCTAACATTTTCTTAACTTTCAGGGGTGTAGGATGCATTTTTCGTGCCAGAAATATTTTTGGTAATTACAGTGGTCTAGGATGTGGGTTAATGCCCCTTTCAGGCTGTAAATGTTTTTGGGACATTCAGAGATCTCTCACAATGTTTTTGGGCCACCAACATTTTACAGACTTTAGAGGGTCTACGATGCCTGTAAACCCCTTTTTTGGGCCTCCAAAGATTTCAACATTTTTGCAGGCCTAAGATGCATTTTAAGGCCTTTTTTGTGCTGCTAACATTTTCTGAACTTTCAGGGGTGTAGGATGCATTTTCCGTGGCAAAAATATTTTGGAGAATTACAGTGGTCTAGGATATGGGTTAATGCCCCTTTCAGGCTGTAAATGTTTTTGGGACATTCAGAGATCTCTCACAATGTTTTTGGGCCACCAACATTTTCCAGACTTTAGGGGGTCTACGATGCCTGTAAACCCCTTTTTTGGGCCTCCAAAGATTTCAACATTTTTGCAGGCCTAAGATGCATTTTAAGGCCTTTTTGGGCTGCTAACATATTCTGTGCTTTCGGGGTTGTAGGATCCATTTTTCGTGGCAAAAATATTTTTGTTTTGGGAATTTCAGTGGTCTAGGATGTGGGTTAATGCCCCTTTCAGGCTGCAAATGCTTTTGGGACATTCAGACCTCTCTCACACTGTTTTTGGGCCACCAACATTTTCTGAACTTTAGGGGGTCTAAGATGCCTGTAAACCCCTTTTTTGGGCACCAAACATTTCAACATTTTTGCAGGCCTAAGATGCATTTTAAGGCCTTTTTTGGGCTGCTAACATTTTCTGAACTTTCAGGGGTGTAGGATGCATTTTTCGTGCCAGAAATATTTTTGGTAATTTCAGTGGTCTAGGATTTGGGTTAATGCCCCTTTTGGGCTGCTAATGTTTTTGGGACATTCAGAGCTCTCTCACAATGTCTTTGGGCCACCAACATTTTCTGGACTTTAGGGGGTCTACGATGCCGGTAAACCTTTTTTTTGGGCCTCCAAACATTTCAACATTTTTGCAGGCCTAAATTGCATTTAAGGCCTTTTTTGGGCTGCTAACATATTCTGTACTTTCAGGGGTTTAGGATGCATTTTTCGTGCCAAAAATATTTTTGGGAATTTCAGTGGTCTAGGATTTGGGTTAATGCCCCTTTCAGGCTGCAAATGTTTTTGGGACATTCAGAACTCTCTCACAATGTTTTCGGGCCACCAACATTTTCCAGACTTTAGGGGGTCTACGATGCCTGTAAACCCCTTTTTTGGGCCTCCAAAGATTTCAACATTTTTTCAGGCCTAAAATGCATTTAAGGCCTTTTTTGGGCTGCTAACATATTCTGTACTTTCAGGGGGGTAGGATGCATTTTTCGTACCAAAAATATTTTTGGGAATTTCAGTGGTCTAGGATGCGGGTTAATGCCCCTTTCAGGCTGTAAATGTTTTTGGGACATTCAGAGATCTCTCACAATGTTTTTGGGCCACCAACATTTTCCAGACTTTAGGGGGTCTACGATGCCTGTAAACCCCTTTTTTGGGCCTCCAAAGATTTCAACATTTTTTCAGGCCTAAGATGCATTTTAATGCCTTTTTTGGAATGCTGACATATTCTGAACTTTCAGGGTTGTAGGGTGCATTTTTCGTGCCAAAAATATTTTTGGGAATTTCAGGGGTCTAGCATGCGGGTTAATGTCCTTTTCAGACTGCAAATGTTTTTGGGAGATTCAGAGCTCTCTCACACCGTTTTTGGGCCACCGACATATTCTGGACTTTAGGGGGTCTTCGATGCCTGTTAACCCCTTTTTTGGGCATCCAAACATTTCAACATTTTTGCAGGCCTAAGATGGATTTTAAGGCCTTTTTGGGCTGCTAACATTTTCTGAACTTTCAGGGGTGTAGGATGCATTTTTCGTGCCAGAAATATTTTTGGTAATTTCAGTGGTCTAGGATTTGGGTTAATGCCCCTTTCAGGCTGCAAATGTTTTTGGGGCATTCAGAGCTCTCTCACAATGTTTTTGGGCCACCAACATTTTCTGGACTTTAGGGGGTCTACGATGCCTGTAAACCTTTTTTTTGGGCCTCCAAACATTTCAACATTTTTGCAGGCCTAAAATGCATTTAAGGCCTTTTTTGGGCTGCTAACATATTCTGTACTTTCAGGGGGGTAGGATGCATTTTTCGTGCCAAAAATATTTTTGGGAATTTCAGTGGTCTAGGATGCAGTTTAATGCCCCTTTCAAGCTGCAAATGCTTTTGGGACATTCCGAGCTCTCTCACACTGCTTTTGGGCCACCAACATTTTATGGACTTTAGGGGGTCTACGATGCCTGTAAACCCCTTTTTTGGGCCTCCAAAGATTTCAACATTTTTGCAGGCCTAAGATGCATTTTAAGGCCTTTTTGGGCTGCTAACATATTCTGTGCTTTCGGGGTTGTAGGATCCATTTTTCGTGGCAAAAATATTTTTGTTTTGGGAATTTCAGTGGTCTAGGATGTGGGTTAATGCCCCTTTCAGGCTGCAAATGCTTTTGGGACATTCAGACCTCTCTCACACTGTTTTTGGGCCACCAACATTTTCTGAACTTTAGGGGGTCTAAGATGCCTGTAAACCCCTTTTTTGGGCACCAAACATTTAAACATTTTTGCAGGCCTAAGATGCATTTTAAGGCCTTTTTTGGGCTGCTAACATTTTCTGAACTTTCAGGGGTGTAGGATGCATTTTTCGTGCCAGAAATATTTTTGGTAATTTCAGTGGTCTAGGATTTGGGTTAATGCCCCTTTTGGGCTGCTAATGTTTTTGGGACATTCAGAGCTCTCTCACAATGTCTTTGGGCCACCAACATTTTCTGGACTTTAGGGGGTCTACGATGCCGGTAAACCTTTTTTTTTGGGCCTCCAAACATTTCAACATTTTTGCAGGCCTAAATTGCATTTAAGGCCTTTTTTGGGCTGCTAACATATTCTGTACTTTCAGGGGTTTAGGATGCATTTTTCGTGCCAAAAATATTTTTGGGAATTTCAGTGGTCTAGGATTTGGGTTAATGCCCCTTTCAGGCTGCAAATGTTTTTGGGACATTCAGAGCTCTCTCACAATGTTTTTGGGCCACCAACATTTTCCAGACTTTAGGGGGTCTACGATGCCTGTAAACCCCTTTTTTGGGCCTCCAAAGATTTCAACATTTTTTCAGGCCTAAGATGCATTTTAAGGCCTTTTTTGGAATGCTGACATATTCTGAACTTTCAGGGTTGTAGGATGCATTTTTCGTGTCAAAAATATTTTTGGGAATTTCAGGGGTCTAGCATGCGGGTTAATGTCCTTTTCAGACTGCAAATGTTTTTGGGAGATTCAGAGCTCTCTCACACCGTTTTTGGGCCACCGACATATTCTGGACTTTATGGGGTCTACGATGCCTGTTAACCCCTTTTTTGGGCATCCAAACATTTCAACATTTTTGCAGGCCTAAAATGCATTTTAAGGCCTTTTTGGGCTGCTAACATATTCTGTGCTTTCGGGGTTGTAGGATCCATTTTTTGTGGCAAAAATATTTTTGTTTTGGGAATTTCAGTGGTCTAGGATGTGGGTTAATGCCCCTTTCAGGCTGCAAATGCTTTTGGGACATTCAGACCTCTCTCACACTGTTTTTGGGCCACCAACATTTTCTGAACTTTAGGGGGTCTAAGATGCCTGTAAACCCCTTTTTTGGGCACCAAACATTTCAACATTTTTGCAGGCCTAAGATGCATTTTAAGGCCTTTTTTGGGCTGCTAACATTTTCTGAACTTTCAGGGGTGTAGGATGCATTTTTCGTGCCAGAAATATTTTTGGTAATTTCAGTGGTCTAGGATTTGGGTTAATGCCCCTTTTGGGCTGCTAATGTTTTTGGGACATTCAGAGCTCTCTCACAATGTCTTTGGGCCACCAACATTTTCTGGACTTTAGGGGGTCTACGATGCCGGTAAACCTTTTTTTTGGGCCTCCAAACATTTCAACATTTTTGCAGGCCTAAATTGCATTTAAGGCCTTTTTTGGGCTGCTAACATATTCTGTACTTTCAGGGGTTTAGGATGCATTTTTCGTGCCAAAAATATTTTTGGGAATTTCAGTGGTCTAGGATTTGGGTTAATGCCCCTTTCAGGCTGCAAATGTTTTTGGGACATTCAGAGCTCTCTCACAATGTTTTTGGGCCACCAACATTTTCCAGACTTTAGGGGGTCTACGATGCCTGTAAACCCCTTTTTTGGGCCTCCAAAGATTTCAACATTTTTTCAGGCCTAAAATGCATTTAAGGCCTTTTTTGGGCTGCTAACATATTCTGTACTTTCAGGGGGGTAGGATGCATTTTTCGTACCAAAAATATTTTTGGGAATTTCAGTGGTCTAGGATGCGGGTTAATGCCCCTTTCAGGCTGTAAATGTTTTTGGGACATTCAGAGATCTCTCACAATGTTTTTGGGCCACCAACATTTTCCAGACTTTAGGGGGTCTACGATGCCTGTAAACCCCTTTTTTGGGCCTCCAAAGATTTCACCATTTTTTCAGGCCTAAGATGCATTTTAATGCCTTTTTTGGAATGCTGACATATTCTGAACTTTCAGGGTTTTAGGGTGCATTTTTCGTGCCAAAAATATTTTTGGGAATTTCAGGGGTCTAGCATGCGGGTTAATGTCCTTTTCAGACTGCAAATGTTTTTGGGAGATTCAGAGCTCTCTCACACCGTTTTTGGGCCACCGACATATTCTGGACTTTAGGGGGTCTTCGATGCCTGTTAACCCCTTTTTTGGGCATCCAAACATTTCAACATTTTTGCAGGCCTAAGATGGATTTTAAGGCCTTTTTGGGCTGCTAACATTTTCTGAACTTTCAGGGGTGTAGGATGCATTTTTCGTGCCAGAAATATTTTTGGTAATTTCAGTGGTCTAGGATTTGGGTTAATGCCCCTTTCAGGCTGCAAATGTTTTTGGGGCATTCAGAGCTCTCTCACAATGTTTTTGGGCCACCAACATTTTCTGGACTTTAGGGGGTCTACGATGCCTGTAAACCTTTTTTTTGGGCCTCCAAACATTTCAACATTTTTGCAGGCCTAAAATGCATTTAAGGCCTTTTTTGGGCTGCTAACATATTCTGTACTTTCAGGGGGGTAGGATGCATTTTTCGTGCCAAAAATATTTTTGGGAATTTCAGTGGTCTAGGATGCAGTTTAATGCCCCTTTCAAGCTGCAAATGCTTTTGGGACATTCCGAGCTCTCTCACACTGCTTTTGGGCCACCAACATTTTATGGACTTTAGGGGGTCTACGATGCCTGTAAACCCCTTTTTTGGGCCTCCAAAGATTTCAACATTTTTGCAGGCCTAAGATGCATTTTAAGGCCTTTTTGGGCTGCTAACATATTCTGTGCTTTCGGGGTTGTAGGATCCATTTTTCGTGGCAAAAATATTTTTGTTTTGGGAATTTCAGTGGTCTAGGATGTGGGTTAATGCCCCTTTCAGGCTGCAAATGCTTTTGGGACATTCAGACCTCTCTCACACTGTTTTTGGGCCACCAACATTTTCTGAACTTTAGGGGGTCTAAGATGCCTGTAAACCCCTTTTTTGGGCACCAAACATTTCAACATTTTTGCAGGCCTAAGATGCATTTTAAGGCCTTTTTTGGGCTGCTAACATTTTCTGAACTTTCAGGGGTGTAGGATGCATTTTTCGTGCCAGAAATATTTTTGGTAATTTCAGTGGTCTAGGATTTGGGTTAATGCCCCTTTTGGGCTGCTAATGTTTTTGGGACATTCAGAGCTCTCTCACAATGTCTTTGGGCCACCAACATTTTCTGGACTTTAGGGGGTCTACGATGCTGGTAAACCTTTTTTTTGGGCCTCCAAACATTTCAACATTTTTGCAGGCCTAAAATGCATTTAAGGCCTTTTTTGGGCTGCTAACATATTCTGTACTTTCAGGGGGGTAGGATGCATTTTTCGTGCCAAAAATATTTTTGGGAATTTCAGTGGTCTAGGATGCGGGTTAATGCCCCTTTCAAGCTGCAAATGCTTTTGGGACATTGCAAGCTCTCTCACACTGCTTTTGGGCCACCAACATTTTCTGGACTTTAGGTGGTCTACGATGCCTGTAAACCCCTTTTTTGGGCCTCCAAAGATTTCAACATTTTTGACGGCCTAAGATGCATTTTAAGGCCTTTTTTGGGCTGCTAAGATATTCTGTACTTTCGGGGATGTAGGATGCATTTTTCGTGGCAAAAATATTTTGGAGAATTACAGTGGTCTAGGATGTGGGTTAATGCCCCTTTCAGGCTGTAAATGTTTTTGGGACATTCAGAGATCTCTCACAATGTTTTTGGGCCACCAAAATTTCCAGACTTTAGGGGGTCTACGATGCCTGTAAACCCCTTTTTTGGGCCTCCAAAGATTTCAACATTTTTTCAGGCCTAAGATGCATTTTAAGGCCTTTTTTGGAATGCTGACATATTCTGAACTTTCAGGGTTGTAGGATGCATTTTTCCTGCCAAAAATATTTTTGGGAATTTCAGGGGTCTAGCATGCGGGTTAATGTCCTTTTCAGACTGCAAATGTTTTTGGGAGATTCAGAGCTCTCTCACACCGTTTTTGGGCCACCGACATATTCTGGACTTTAGGGGGTCTACGATGTCTGTAAACCCCTTTTTTGGGCCTCCAAAGATTTCAACATTTTTGCCGGCCTAAGATGCATTTTAAGGCCTTTTTTTGGCTGCTAACATATTCTGTACTTTCGGGGATGTAGGATGCATTTTTCGTGCCAAAAATATATTTGGGAATTTCAGTGGTCTAGGATGCGGGTTAATGCCCCTTTCAAGCTGCAAATGCTTTTGGGACATTCTGAGCTCTCTCACACTGCTTTTGGGCCACCAACATTTGCTGGACTTTAGGTGGTCTACGATGCCTGTAAACCCCTTTTTTGGGCCTCCAAAGATTTCAACATTTTTGCCGGCCTAAGATGCATTTTAAGGCCTTTTTTGGGCTGCTAACATATTCTGTACTTTCGGGGATGTAGGATGCATTTTTCGTGGCAAAAATATTTTGGAGAATTACAGTGGTCTAGGATGTGGGTTAATGCCCCTTTCAGGCTGTAAATGTTTTTGGGACATTCAGAAATCTCTCACAATGTTTTTGGGCCACCAACATTTTCCAGACTTTAGGGGGTCTACGATGCCTGTACACCCCTTTTTTGGGCCTCCAAAGATTTCAACATTTTTTCAGGCCTAAAATGCATTTAAGGCCTTTTTTGGGCTGCTAACATATTCTGTACTTTCAGGGGGGTAGGATGCATTTTTCGTACCAAAAATATTTTTGGGAATTTCAGTGGTCTAGGATGCGGGTTAATGCCCCTTTCAGGCTGGAAATGTTTTTGGGACATTCAGAGATCTCTCACAATGTTTTTGGGCCACCATCATTTTCCAGACTTTAGGGGGTCTACGATGCCTGTAAACCCCTTTTTTGGGCCTCCAAAGATTTCAACATTTTTTCAGGCCTAAGATGCATTTTAATGCCTTTTTTGGAATGCTGACATATTCTGAACTTTCAGGGTTGTAGGATGCATTTTTCGTGCCAAAAATATTTTTGGGAATTTCAGGGGTCTAGCATGCGGGTTAATGTCCTTTTCAGACTGCAAATGTTTTTGGGAGATTCAGAGCTCTCTCACACCGTTTTTGGGCCACCGACATATTCTGGACTTTAGGGGGTCTATGATGCCTGTAAACCCCTTTTTTGGGCATACAAACATTTCAACATTTTTGCAGGCCTAAGATGCATTTTAAGGCCTTTTTGGGCTGCTAACATTTTCTGAACTTTCAGGGGTGTAGGATGCATTTTTTTCGTGCCAGAAATATTTTTGGTAATTTCAGTGGTCTAGGATGCGGGTTAATGCCCCTTTCAAGCTGCAAATGCTTTTGGGACATTCAGAGATCTCTCACAATGTTTTTGGGCCACCAACATTTTACAGACTTTAGGGGGTCTACGATGCCTGTAAACCCCTTTTTTGGGCCTCCAAAGATTTCAACATTTTTGCAGGCCTAAAATGCATTTTAAGGCCTTTTTTGGGCTGCTAACATATTCTGTACTTTCGGGGTTGTAGGATCCATTTTTCGTGGCAAAAATATTTTTGTTTTGGGAATTTCAGTGGTCTAGGATGTGGGTTAATGCCCCTTTCAGGCTGCAAATGCTTTTGGGACATTCAGAGCTCTCTCACACTGTTTTTGGGCCACCAACATTTTCTGAACTTTAGGGGGTCTAAGATGCCTGTAAACCCCTTTTTTGGGCATCCAAACATTTCAACATTTTTGCCGGCCTAAGATGCATTTTAAGGCCTTTTTTGGGCTGCTAACATTTTCTGAACTTTCAGGGGTGTAGGATGCATTTTTCGTGCCAGAAATATTTTTGGTAATTTCAGTGGTCTAGGATTTGGGTTAATGCCCCTTTTGGGCTGCTAATGTTTTTGGGACATTCAGAGCTCTCTCACAATGTCTTTGGGCCACCAACATTTTCTGGACTTTAGGGGGTCTATGATGCCGGTAAACCTTTTTTTTGGGCCTCCAAACATTTCAACATTTTTGCAGGCCTTAATTGCATTTAAGGCCTTTTTTCGGCTGCTAACATATTCTGTACTTTCAGGGGTTTAGGATGCATTTTTCGTGCCAAAAATATTTTTGGGAATTTCAGTGGTCTAGGATTTGGGTTAATGCCCCTTTCAGGCTGCAAATGTTTTTGGGACATTCAGAGCTCTCTCACAATGTTTTTGGGCCACCAACATTTTCTGGACTTTAGGGGGTCTACGATGTCTGTAAACCCCTTTTTTGGGCCTCCAAAGATTTCAACATTTTTGCCGGCCTAAGATGCATTTTAAGGCCTTTTTTTGGCTGCTAACATATTCTGTACTTTCGGGGATGTAGGATGCATTTTTCGTGCCAAAAATATTTTTGGGAATTTCAGTGGTCTAGGATGCGGGTTAATGCCCCTTTCAAGCTGCAAATGCTTTTGGGACATTCTGAGCTCTCTCACACTGCTTTTGGGTCACCAACATTTTCTGGACTTTAGGTGGTCTACGATGCCTGTAAAACCCTTTTTTGGGCCTCCAAAGATTTCAACATTTTTGCCGGCCTAAGATGCATTTTAAGGCCTTTTTCGGGCTGCTAACATATTCTGTACTTTCGGGGATGTAGGATGCATTTTTCGTGGCAAAAATATTTTGGAGAATTACAGTGGTCTAGGATGTGGGTTAATGCCCCTTTCAGGCTGTAAATGTTTTTGGGACATTCAGAGATCTCTCACAATGTTTTTGGGCCACCAACATTTTCCAGACTTTAGGGGGTCTACGATGCCTGTAAACCCCTTTTTTGGGCCTCCAAAGATTTCAACATTTTTTCAGGCCTAAAATGCATTTAAGGCCTTTTTTGGGCTGCTAACATATTCTGTACTTTCAGGGGGGTAGGATGCATTTTTCGTACCAAAAATATTTTTGGGAATTTCAGTGGTCTAGGATGCGGGTTAATGCCCCTTTCAGGCTGTAAATGTTTTTGGGACATTCAGAGATCTCTCACAATGTTTTTGGGCCACCAACATTTTCCAGACTTTAGGGGGTCTACGATGCCTGTAAACCCCTTTTTTGGGCCTCCAAAGATTTCAACATTTTTTCAGGCCTAAGATGCATTTTAATGCCTTTTTTGGAATGCTGACATATTCTGAACTTTCAGGGTTGTAGGATGCATTTTTCGTGCCAAAAATATTTTTGGGAATTTCAGGGGTCTAGCATGCGGGTTAATGTCCTTTTCAGACTGCAAATGTTTTTGGGAGATTCAGAGCTCTCTCACACCGTTTTTGGGCCACCGACATATTCTGGACTTTAGGGGGTCTTCGATGCCTGTTAACCCCTTTTTTGGGCATCCAAACATTTCAACATTTTTGCAGGCCTAAGATGCATTTTAAGGCCTTTTTGGGCTGCTAACATTTTCTGAACTTTCAGGGGTGTAGGATGCATTTTTCGTGCCAGAAATATTTTTGGTAATTTCAGTGGTCTAGGATTTGGGTTAATGCCCCTTTCAGGCTGCAAATGTTTTTGGGGCATTCAGAGCTCTCTCACAATGTTTTTGGGCCACCAACATTTTCTGGACTTTAGGGGGTCTACGATGCCTGTAAACCTTTTTTTTGGGCCTCCAAACATTTCAACATTTTTGCAGGCCTAAAATGCATTTAAGGCCTTTTTTGGGCTGCTAACATATTCTGTACTTTCAGGGGGGTAGGATGCATTTTTCGTGCCAAAAATATTTTTGGGAATTTCAGTGGTCTAGGATGTGGGTTAATGCCCCTTTCAAGCTGCAAATGCTTTTGGGACATTCCGAGCTCTCTCACACTGCTTTTGGGCCACCAACATTTTATGGACTTTAGGGGGTCTACGATGCCTGTAAACCCCTTTTTTGGGCCTCCAAAGATTTCAACATTTTTGCAGGCCTAAGATGCATTTTAAGGCCTTTTTGGGCTGCTAACATATTCTGTGCTTTCGGGGTTGTAGGATCCATTTTTCGTGGCAAAAATATTTTTGTTTTGGGAATTTCAGTGGTCTAGGATGTGGGTTAATGCCCCTTTCAGGTTGCAAATGCTTTTGGGACATTCAGACCTCTCTCACACTGTTTTTGGGCCACCAACATTTTCTGAACTTTAGGGGGTCTAAGATGCCTGTAAACCCCTTTTTTGGGCATCCAAACATTTCAACATTTTTGCAGGCCTAAGATGCATTTTAAGGCCTTTTTTGGGCTGCTAACATTTTCTGAACTTTCAGGGGTGTAGGATGCATTTTTCGTGCCAGAAATATTTTTGGTAATTTCAGTGGTCTAGGATTTGGGTTAATGCCCCTTTTGGGCTGCTAATGTTTTTGGGACATTCAGAGCTCTCTCACAATGTCTTTGGGCCACCAACATTTTCTGGACTTTAGGGGGTCTACGATGCCGGTAAACCTTTTTTTTGGGCCTCCAAACATTTCAACATTTTTGCAGGCCTAAATTGCATTTAAGGCCGTTTTTGGGCTGCTAACATATTCTGTACTTTCAGGGGTTTAGGATGCATTTTTCGTGCCAAAAATATTTTTGGGAATTTCAGTGGTCTAGGATTTGGGTTAATGCCCCTTTCAGGCTGCAAATGTTTTTGGGACATTCAGAGCTCTCTCACAATGTTTTTGGGCCACCAACATTTTCCAGACTTTAGGGGGTCTACGATGCCTGTTAACCCCTTTTTTGGGCATCCAAAGATTTCAACATTTTTTCAGGCCTAAGATGCATTTTAAGGCCTTTTTGGGCTGCTAACATTTTCTGAACTTTCAGGGGTGTAGGATGCATTTTTCGTGCCAAAAATATTTTTGGGAATTTCAGGGGTCTAGCATGCGGGTTAATGCCCCTTTCAGGCTGTAAATGTTTTTGGGACATTTAGAGATCTCTCACAATGTTTTTGGGCCACCAACATTTTACAGACTTTAGGGGGTCTACGATCCCTGTAAACCCCTTTTTTGGGCCTCCAAAGATTTCAACATTTTTTCAGGCCTAAGATGCATTTTAAGGCCTTTTTTGGAATTCTGACATATTCTGAACTTTCAGGGTTGTAGGATGCATTTTTCGTGCCAAAAATATTTTTGGGAATTTCAGGGGTCTAGCATGCGGGTTAATGTCCTTTTCAGACTGCAAATGTTTTTGGGAGATTCAGAGCTCTCTCACACCGTTTTTGGGCCACCGACATATTCTGGACTTTAGGGGGTCTACGATGCCTGTAAACCCCTTTTTTGGGCATACAAACATTTCAACATTTTTGCAGGCCTAAGATGCATTTTAAGGCCTTTTTGGGCTGCTAACATTTTCTGAACTTTCAGGGGTGTAGGATGCATTTTTTCGTGCCAGAAATATTTTTGGTAATTTCAGTGGTCTAGGATGCGGGTTAATGCCCCTTTCAAGCTGCAAATGCTTTTGGGACATTCAGAGATCTCTCACAATGTTTTTGGGCCACCAACATTTTACAGACTTTAGGGGGTCTACGATGCCTGTAAACCCCTTTTTTGGGCCTCCAAAGATTTCAACATTTTTGCAGACCTAAGATGCATTTCAAGGCCTTTTTTGGGCTGCTAACATATTCTGTACTTTCGGGGTTGTAGGATCCATTTTTCGTGGCAAAAATATTTTTGTTTTGGGAATTTCAGTGGTCTAGGATGTGGGTTAATGCCCCTTTCAGGCTGCAAATGCTTTTGGGACATTCAGAGCTCTCTCACACTGTTTTTGGGCCACCAACATTTTCTGAACTTTAGGGGGTCTAAGATGCCTGTAAACCCCTTTTTTGGGTATCCAAACATTTCAACATTTTTGCAGGCCTAAGATGCATTTTAAGGCCTTTTTTGGGCTGCTAACATTTTCTGAACTTTCAGGGGTGTAGGATGCATTTTTCGTGCCAGAAATATTTTTGGTAATTTCAGTGGTCTAGGATTTGGGTTAATGCCCCTTTTGGGCTGCTAATGTTTTTGGGACATTCAGAGCTCTCTCACAATGTCTTTGGGCCACCAACATTTTCTGGACTTTAGGGGGTCTACGATGTCTGTAAACCCCTTTTTTGGGCCTCCAAAGATTTCAACATTTTTGCCGGCCTAAGATGCATTTTAAGGCCTTTTTTTGGCTGCTAACATATTCTGTACTTTCGGGGATGTAGGATGCATTTTTCGTGTCAAAAATATTTTTGGGAATTTCAGTGGTCTAGGATGCGGGTTAATGCCCCTTTCAAGCTGCAAATGCTTTTGGGACATTCTGAGATCTCTCACACTGCTTTTGGGCCACCAACATTTGCTGGACTTTAGGTGGTCTACGATGCCTGTAAACCCCTTTTTTGGGCCTCCAAAGATTTCAACATTTTTGCCGGCCTAAGATGCATTTTAAGGCCTTTTTTGGGCTGCTAACATATTCTGTACTTTCGGGGATGTAGGATGCATTTTTCGTGGCAAAAATATTTTGGAGAATTACAGTGGTCTAGGATGTGGGTTAATGCCCCTTTCAGGCTGTAAATGTTTTTGGGACATTCAGAGATCTCTCACAATGTTTTTGGGCCACCAACATTTTCCAGACTTTAGGGGGTCTACGATGCCTGTAAACCCCTTTTTTGGGCCTCCAAAGATTTCAACATTTTTTCAGGCCTAAAATGCATTTAAGGCCTTTTTTGGGCTGCTAACATATTCTGTACTTTCAGGGGGGTAGGATGCATTTTTCGTACCAAAAATATTTTGGGGAATTTCAGTGGTCTAGGATGCGGGTTAATGCCCCTTTCAGGCTGGAAATGTTTTTGGGACATTCAGAGATCTCTCACAATGTTTTTGGGCCACCATCATTTTCCAAACTTTAGGGGGTCTACGATGCCTGTAAACCCCTTTTTTGGGCCTCCAAAGATTTCAACATTTTTTCAGGCCTAAGATGCATTTTAATGCCTTTTTGGAATGCTGACATATTCTGAACTTTCAGGGTTGTAGGATGCATTTTTCGTGCCAAAAATATTTTTGGGAATTTCAGGGGTCTAGCATGCGGGTTAATGTCCTTTTCAGACTGCAAATGTTTTTGGGAGATTCAGAGCTCTCTCACACCGTTTTTGGGCCACCGACATATTCTGGACTTTAGGGGTCTTCGATGCCTGTTAACCCCTTTTTTGGCATCCAAACATTTCAACATTTTTGCAGGCCTAAGATGCTTTTTAAGGCCTTTTTGGGCTGCTAACATTTTCTGAACTTTCAGGGGTGTAGGATGCATTTTTCGTGCCAGAAATATTTTTGGTAATTTCAGTGGTCTAGGATTTGGGTTAATGCCCCTTTCAGGCTGCAAATGTTTTTGGGACATTCAGAGCTCTCTCACAATGTTTTTGGGCCACCAACATTTTCTGGACTTTAGGGGGTCAACGATGCCTGTAAACCTTTTTTTTGGGCCTCCAAACATTTCAACATTTTTGCAGGCCTAAAATGCATTTAAGGCCTTTTTTGGGCTGCTAACATATTCTGTACTTTCAGGGGGGTAGGATGCATTTTTCGTGCCAAAAATATTTTTGGGAATTTCAGTGGTCTGGGATGCAGGTTAATGCCCCTTTCAAGCTGCAAATGCTTTTGGGACATTCCGAGCTCTCTCACACTGCTTTTGGGCCACCAACATTTTATGGACTTTAGGTGGTCTACGATGCCTGTAAACCCCTTTTTTGGGCCTCCAAAGATTTCAACATTTTTGCCGGCCTAAGATGCATTTTAAGGCCTTTTTTGGGCTGCTAACATATTCTGTACTTTCGGGGATGTAGGATGCATTTTTCGTGGCAAAAATATTTTGGAGAATTACAGTGGTCTAGGATGTGGGTTAATGCCCCTTTCAGGCTGTAAATGTTTTTGGGACATTCAGAGATCTCTCACAATGTTTTTGGGCCACCAACATTTTACAGACTTTAGGGGGTCTACGATGCCTGTAAACCCCTTTTTTGGGCCTCCAAAGATTTCAACATTTTTGCAGGCCTAAGATGCATTTTAAGGCCTTTTTTGGGCTGCTAACATATTCTGTGCTTTCGGGGTTGTAGGATCCATTTTTCGTGGCAAAAATATTTTTGTTTTGGGAATTTCAGTGGTCTAGGATGTGGGTTAATGCCCCTTTCAGGCTCCAAATGCTTTTAGGACATTCAGACCTCTCTCACACTGTTTTTGGGCCACCAACATTTTCTGAACTTTAGGGGGTCTAAGATGCCTGTAAACCCCTTTTTTGGGCATCCAAACATTTCAACATTTTTGCAGGCCTAAGATGCATTTTAAGGCCTTTTTTGGGCTGCTAACATTTTCTGAACTTTCAGGGGTGTAGGATGCATTTTTCGTGCCAGAAATATTTTTGGTAATTTCAGTGGTCTAGGATTTGGGTTAATGCCCCTTTTGGGCTGCTAATGATTTTGGGACATTCAGAGCTCTCTCACAATGTCTTTGGGCCACCAACATTTTCTGGACTTTAGGGGGTCTACGATGCCGGTAAACCTTTTTTTTGGGCCTCCAAACATTTCAACATTTTTGCAGGCCTAAATTGCATTGAAGGCCTTTTTTGGGCTGCTAACATATTCTGTACTTTCAGGGGTTTAGGATGCATTTTTCGTGCCAAAAATATTTTTGGGAATTTCAGTGGTCTAGGATTTGGGTTAATGCCCCTTTCAGGCTGCACATGTTTTTGGGACATTCAGAGCTCTCTCACAATGTTTTTGGGCCACCAACATTTTCTGGACTTTAGGGGGTCTACGATGTCTGTAAACCCCTTTTTTGGGCCTCCAAAGATTTCAACATTTTTGCCGGCCTAAGATGCATTTTAAGGCCTTTTTTTGGCTGCTAACATATTCTGTACTTTCGGGGATGTAGGATGCATTTTTCGTGCCAAAAATATTTTTGGGAATTTCAGTGGTCTAGGATGCGGGTTAATGCCCCTTTTAAGCTGCAAATGCTTTTGGGACATTCTGAGCTCTCTCACATTGCTTTTGGGCCACCAACATTTTCCGGACTTTAGGTGGTTACGATGCCTGTAAACCCCTTTTTTGGGCCTCCAAAGATTTCAACATTTTTGCCGGCCTAAGATGCATTTTAAGGCCTTTTTCGGGCTGCTAACATATTCTGTACTTTCGGGGATGTAGGATGCATTTTTCGTGGCAAAAATATTTTGGAGAATTACAGTGGTCTAGGATGTGGGTTAATGCCCCTTTCAGGCTGTAAATGTTTTTGGGACATTCAGAGATCTCTCACAATGTTTTTGGGCCACCAACATTTTCCAGACTTTAGGGGGTCTACGATGCCTGTAAACCCCTTTTTTGGGCCTCCAAAGATTTCAACATTTTTTCAGGCCTAAAATGCATTTAAGGCCTTTTTTGGGCTGCTAACATATTCTCTACTTTCAGGGGGGTAGGATGCATTTTTCGTACCAAAAATATTTTTGGGAATTTCAGTGGTCTAGGATGCGGGTTAATGCCCCTTTCAGGCTGTAAATGTTTTTGGGACATTCAGAGATCTCTCACAATGTTTTTGGGCCACCAACATTTTCCAGACTTTAGGGGGTCTACGATGCCTGTAAACCCCTTTTTTGGGCCTCCAAAGATTTCAACATTTTTTCAGGCCTAAGATGCATTTGAATGCCTTTTTTGGAATGCTGACATATTCTGAACTTTCAGGGTTGTAGGATGCATTTTTCGTGCCAAAAATATTTTTGTGAATTTCAGGGGTCTAGCATGCGGGTTAATGTCCTTTTCAGACTGCAAATGTTTTTGGGACATTCTGAGCTCTCTCACATTGCTTTTGGGCCACCAACATTTTCCGGACTTTAGGTGGTCTACGATGCCTGTAAACCCCTTTTTTGGGCCTCCAAAGATTTCAACATTTTTGCCGGCCTAAGATGCATTTTAAGGTCTTTTTCGGGCTGCTAACATATTCTGTACTTTCGGGGATGTAGGATGCATTTTTCGTGGCAAAAATATTTTGGAGAATTACAGTGGTCTAGGATGTGGGTTAATGCCCCTTTCAGGCTGTAAATGTTTTTGGGACATTCAGAGATCTCTCACAATGTTTTTGGGCCACCAACATTTTCCAGACTTTAGGGGGTCTACGATGCCTGTAAACCCCTTTTTTGGGCCTCCAAAGATTTCAATATTTTTTCAGGCCTAAAATGCATTTAAGGCCTTTTTTGGGCTGCTAACATATTCTCTACTTTCAGGGGGGTAGGATGCATTTTTCGTACCAAAAATATTTTTGGGAATTTCAGTGGTCTAGGATGCGGGTTAATGCCCCTTTCAGGCTGTAAATGTTTTTGGGACATTCAGAGATCTCTCACAATGTTTTTGGGCCACCAACATTTTCCAGACTTTAGGGGGTCTACGATGCCTGTAAACCCCTTTTTTGGGCCTCCAAAGATTTCAACATTTTTTCAGGCCTAAGATGCATTTGAATGCCTTTTTTGGAATGCTGACATATTCTGAACTTTCAGGGTTGTAGGATGCATTTTTCGTGCCAAAAATATTTTTGGGAATTTCAGGGGTCTAGCATGCGGGTTAATGTCCTTTTCAGACTGCAAATGTTTTTGGGAGATTCAGAGCTCTCTCACACCGTTTTTGGGCCACCGACATATTCTGGACTTTAGGGGGTCTTCGATGCCTGTTAACCCCTTTTTTGGGCATCCAAACATTTCAACATTTTTGCAGGCCTAAGATGCATTTTAAGGCCTTTTTGGGCTGCTAACATTTTCTGAACTTTCAGGGGTGTAGGATGCTTTTTTCGTGCCAGAAATATTTTTGGTAATTTCAGTGGTCTAGGATTTGGGTTAATGCCCCTTTTGGGCTGCTAATGTTTTTGGGACATTCAGAGCTCTCTCACAATGTTTTTGGGCCACCAACATTTTCTGGACTTTAGGGGGTCTACGATGCCTGTAAACCCCTTTTTTGGGCCTCCAAAGATTTCAACATTTTTTCAGGCCTAAGATGCATTTTAAGGCCTTTTTTGGAATGCTGACATATTCTGAACTTTCAGGGTTGTAGGATGCATTTTTCGTGCCAAAAATATTTTTGGGAATTTCAGGGGTCTAGCATGCGGGTTAATGTCCTTTTCAGACTGCAAATGTTTTTGGGAGATTCAGAGCTCTCTCACACCGTTTCTGGGCCACCGACATATTCTGGACTTTATGGGGTCTACGATGCCTGTTAACCCCTTTTTTGGGCATCCAAACATTTCAACATTTTTGCAGGCCTAAAATGCATTTTAAGGCCTTTTTGGGCTGCTAACATTTTCTGAACTTTCAGGGGTGTAGGATGCATTTTTCGTGCCAGAAATATTTTTGGTAATTACAGTGGTCTAGGATGTGGGTTAATGCCCCTTTCAGGCTGTAAATGTTTTTGGGACATTCAGAGATCTCTCACAATGTTTTTGGGCCACCAACATTTTACAGACTTTAGGGGGTCTACGATGCCTGTAAACCCCTTTTTTGGGCCTCCAAAGATTTCAACATTTTTGCAGGCCTAAGATGCATTTTAAGGCCTTTTTTGTGCTGCTAACATTTTCTGAACTTTCAGGGGTGTAGGATGCATTTTTCGTGGCAAAAATATTTTGGAGAATTACAGTGGTCTAGGATGTGGGTTAATGCCCCTTTCAGGCTGTAAATGTTTTTGGGACATTCAGAGATCTCTCACAATGTTTTTGGGCCACCAACATTTTCCAGACTTTAGGGGGCCTACGATGCCTGTAAACCCCTTTTTTGGACCTCCAAAGATTTCAACATTTTTTCAGGCCTAAGATGCATTTTAAGGCCTTTTTTGGAATTCTGACATATTCTGAACTTTCAGGGTTGTAGGATGCATTTTTCGTGCCAAAAATATTTTTGGGAATTTCAGGGGTCTAGCATGCGGGTTAATGTCCTTTTCAGACTGCAAATGTTTTTGGGAGATTCAGAGCTCTCTCACACCGTTTTTGGGCCACCGACATATTCTGGACTTTATGGGGTCTACGATGCCTGTTAACCCCTTTTTTGGGCATCCAAACATTTCAACATTTTTGCAGGCCTAAAATGCATTTTAAGGCCTTTTTGGGCTGCTAACATTTTCTGAACTTTCAGGGGTGTAGGATGCATTTTTCGTGCCAGAAATATTTTTGGTAATTACAGTGGTCTAGGATGTGGGTTAATGCCCCTTTCAGGCTGTAAATGTTTTTGGGACATTCAGAGATCTCTCACAATGTTTTTGGGCCACCAACATTTTACAGACTTTAGGGGGTCTACGATGCCTGTAAACCCCTTTTTTGGGCCTCCAAAGATTTCAACATTTTTGCAGGCCTAAGATGCATTTTAAGGCCTTTTTTGTGCTGCTAACATTTTCTGAACTTTCAGGGGTGTAGGATGCATTTTTCGTGGCAAAAATATTTTGGAGAATTACAGTGGTCTAGGATGTGGGTTAATGCCCCTTTCAGGCTGGAAATGTTTTTGGGACATTCAGAGATCTCTCACAATGTTTTTGGGCCACCAACATTTTCCAGACTTTAGGGGGCCTACGATGCCTGTAAACCCCTTTTTTGGACCTCCAAAGATTTCAACATTTTTTCAGGCCTAAGATGCATTTTAAGGCCTTTTTTGGAATTCTGACATATTCTGAACTTTCAGGGTTGTAGGATGCATTTTTCGTGCCAAAAATATTTTTGGGAATTTCAGGGGTCTAGCATGCGGGTTAATGTCCTTTTCAGACTGCAAATGTTTTTGGGAGATTCAGAGCTCTCTCACACCGTTTTTGGGCCACCGACATATTCTGGACTTTAGGGGTCTACGATGCCTGTAAACCCCTTTTTTGGGCATACAAACATTTCAACATTTTTGCAGGCCTGAGATGCATTTTAAGGCCTTTTTGGGCTGCTAACATTTTCTGAACTTTCAGGGGTGTAGGATGCATTTTTTCGTGCCAGAAATATTTTTGGTAATTTCAGTGGTCTAGGATGCGGGTTAATGCCCCTTTCAAGCTGCAAATGCTTTTGGGACATTCAGAGATCTCTCACAATGTTTTTGGGCCACCAACATTTTACAGACTTTCGGGGGTCTACGATGCCTGTAAACCCCTTTTTTGGGCCTCCAAAGATTTCAACATTTTTGCAGGCCTAAGATGCATTTTAAGGCCTTTTTTGGGCTGCTAACATATTCTGTACTTTCGGGGTTGTAGGATCCATTTTTCGTGGCAAAAATATTTTTGTTTTGGGAATTTCAGTGGTCTAGGATGTGGGTTAATGCCCCTTTCAGGCTGCAAATGCTTTTGGGACATTCAGAGCTCTCTCACACTGTTTTTGGGCCACCAACATTTTCTGAACTTTAGGGGGTCTAAGATGCCTGTAAACCCCTTTTTTGGGCATCCAAACATTTCAACATTTTTGCAGGCCTAAGATGCATTTTAAGGCCTTTTTTGGGCTGCTAACATTTTCTGAACTTTCAGGGGTGTAGGATGCATTTTTCGTGCCAGAAATATTTTTGGTAATTTCAGTGGTCTAGGATTTGGGTTAATGCCCCTTTTGGGCTGCTAATGTTTTTGGGACATTCAGAGCTCTCTCACAATGTCTTTGGGCCACCAACATTTTCTGGACTTTAGGGGGTCTACGATCCCGGTAAACCTTTTTTTTGGGCCTCCAAACATTTCAACATTTTTGCAGGCCTAAATTGCATTTAAGGCCTTTTTTGGGCTGCTAACATATTCTGTACTTTCAGGGGTTTAGGATGCATTTTTCGTGCCAAAAATATTTTTGGGAATTTCAGTGGTCTAGGATTTGGGTTAATGCACCTTTCAGGCTGCAAATATTTTTGGGACATTCAGAGCTCTCTCACAATGTTTTTGGGCCACCAACATTTTCTGGACTTTAGGGGGTCTACGATGCCTGTAAACCCCTTTTTGGGGCCTCCAAAGATTTCAACATTTTTGCCGGCCTAAAATGCATTTTAAGGCCTTTTTTGGGCTGCTAACATATTCTGTACTTTCGGGGATGTAGGATGCATTTTTTTCGTGCCAAAAATATTTTGGAGAATTACAGTGGTCTAGGATGTGGGTTAAAGCCCCTTTCAGGCTGTAAATGTTTTTGGGACATTCAGTGATCTCTCACAATGTTTTTGGGCCACCAACATTTTCCAGACTTTAGGGGGTCTACGATGCCTGTAAACCCCTTTTTTGGGCCTCCAAAGATTTCAACATTTTTTCAGGCCTAAAATGCATTTAAGGCCTTTTTTGGGCTGCTAACATATTCTGTACTTTTAGGGGGGTAGGATGCATTTTTCGTACCAAAAATATTTTTGGGAATTTCAGTGGTCTAGGATGCGGGTTAATGCCCCTTTCAGGCTGTAATTGTTTTTGGGACATTCAGAGATCTCTCACAATGTTTTTGGGCCACCATCATTTTCCAGACTTTAGGGGGCCTACGATGCCTGTAAACCCCTTTTTTGGACCTCCAAAGATTTCAACATTTTTTCAGGCCTAAGATGCATTTTAAGGCCTTTTTTGGAATTCTGACATATTCTGAACTTTCAGGGTTGTAGGATGCATTTTTCGTGCCAAAAATATTTTTGGTAATTTCAGTGGTCTAGGATGCGGGTTAATGCCCCTTTCAAGCTGCAAATGCTTTTGGGACATTCAGAGATCTCTCACAATGTTTTTGGGCCACCAACATTTTACAGACTTTAGGGGGTCTACGATGCCTGTAAACCCCTTTTTTGGGCCTCCAAAGATTTCAACATTTTTGCAGGCCTAAAATGCATTTTAAGGCCTTTTTTGGGCTGCTAACATATTCTGTACTTTCGGGGTTGTAGGATCCATTTTTCGTGGCAAAAATATTTTTGTTTTGGGAATTTCAGTTGTCTTAGATGTGGGTTAATGCCCCTTTCAGGCTGCAAATGCTTTTGGGACATTCAGAGCTCTCTCACACTGTTTTTGGGCCACCAACATTTTCTGAACTTTAGGGGGTCTAAGATGCCTGTAAACCCCTTTTTTGGGCATCCAAACATTTCAACATTTTTGCAGGCCTAAGATGCATTTTAAGGCCTTTTTTGGGCTGCTAACATTTTCTGAACTTTCAGGGGTGTAGGATGCATTTTTCGTGCCAGAAATATTTTTGGTAATTTCAGTGGTCTAGGATTTGGGTTAATGCCCCTTTTGGGCTGCTAATGTTTTTGGGACATTCAAAGCTCTCTCACAATGTCTTTGGGCCACCAACATTTTCTGGACTTTAGGTGGTCTACGATGCCGGCAAACCTTTTTTTTGGGCCTCCAAACATTTCAACATTTTTGCAGGCCTAAATTGCATTTAAGGCCTTTTTTGGGCTGCTAACATATTCTGTACTTTCGGGGATGTAGGATGCATTTTTCGTGGCAAAAATATTTTGGAGAATTACAGTGGTCTAGGATTTGGGTTAATGCCCCTTTCAGGCTGTAAATGTTTTTGGGACATTCAGAGATCTCTCACAATGTTTTTGGGCCACCAACATTTTCCAGACTTTAGGGGGTCTACGATGCCTGTAAACCCCTTTTTTGGGCCTCCAAAGATTTCAACATTTTTTCAGGCCTAAAATGCATTTAAGGCCTTTTTTGGGCTGCTAACATATTCTGTACTTTCAGGGGGGTAGGATGCATTTTTCGTACCAAAAATATTTTTGGGAATTTCAGTGGTCTAGGATGCGGGTTAATGCCCCTTTCAGGCTGTAATTGTTTTTGGGACATTCAGAGATCTCTCACAATGTTTTTGGGCCACCATCATTTTCCAGACTTTAGGGGGTCTACGATGCCTGTAAACCCCTTTTTTGGGCCTCCAAAGATTTCAACATTTTTTCAGGCCTAAGATGCATTTTAATGCCTTTTTTTGGAATGCTGACATATTCTGAACTTTCAGGGTTGTAGGATGCATTTTTCGTGCCAAAAATATTTTTGGGAATTTCAGGGGTCTAGCATGCGGGTTAATGTCCTTTTCAGACTGCAAATGTTTTTGGGAGATTCAGAGCTCTCTCACACCGTTTTTGGGCCACCGACATATTCTGGACTTTAGGGGTCTTCGATGCCTGTTAACCCCTTTTTTGGGCATCCAAACATTTCAACATTTTTGCAGGCCTAAGATGCATTTTAAGGCCTTTTTGGGCTGCTAACATTTTCTGAACTTTCAGGGGTGTAGGATGCATTTTTCGTGCCAGAAATATTTTTGGTAATTTCAGTGGTCTAGGATTTGGGTTAATGCCCCTTTCAGGCTGCAAATGTTTTTGGGACATTCAGAGCTCTCTCACAATGTTTTTGGGCCACCAACATTTTCTGGACTTTAGGGGGTCTACGATGCCTGTAAACCTTTTTTTTGGGCCTGTAAACCTTTTTTTTGGGCCTCCAAACATTTCAACATTTTTGCAGGCCTAAAATGCATTTAAGGCCTTTTTTGGGCTGCTAACATATTCTGTACTTTCGGGGATGTAGGATGCATTTTTCGTGGCAAAAATATTTTGGAGAATTACAGTGGTATAGGATTTGGGTTAATGCCCCTTTCAGGCTGCAAATGTTTTTGGGACATTCAGAGCTCTCTCACAATGTTTTTGGGCCACCAACATTTTCTGGACTTTAGGGGGTCTACGATGCCTGTAAACCTTTTTTTTGGGCCTCCAAACATTTCAACATTTTTGCAGGCCTAAAATGCATTTAAGGCCTTTTTTGGGCTGCTAACATATTCTGTACTTTCAGGGGGGTAGGATGCATTTTTCGTGGTAAAAATATTTTTGGGAATTTCAGTGGTCTAGGATGCGGGTTAATGCCCCTTTCAGGCTGTAAATGTTTTTGGGACATTCAGAGATCTCTCACAATGTTTTTGGGCCACCAACATTTTCCAGACTTTAGGGGGTCTACGATGCCTGTAAACCCCTTTTTTGGGCCTCCAAAGATTTCAACATTTTTTCAGGCCTAAAATGCATTTAAGGCCTTTTTTGGGCTGCTAACATATTCTGTACTTTCAGGGGGGTAGGATGCATTTTTCGTACCAAAAATATTTTGGGGAATTTCAGTGGTCTAGGATGCGGGTTAATGCCCCTTTCAGGCTGGAAATGTTTTTGGGACATTCAGAGATCTCTCACAATGTTTTTGGGCCACCATCATTTTCCAAACTTTAGGGGGTCTACGATGCCTGTAAACCCCTTTTTTGGGCCTCCAAAGATTTCAACATTTTTTCAGGCCTAAGATGCATTTTAATGCCTTTTTGGAATGCTGACATATTCTGAACTTTCAGGGTTGTAGGATGCATTTTTCGTGCCAAAAATATTTTTGGGAATTTCAGGGGTCTAGCATGCGGGTTAATGTCCTTTTCAGACTGCAAATGTTTTTGGGAGATTCAGAGCTCTCTCACAATGTTTTTGGGCCACCAACATTTTTTGGACTTTAGGGGGTCAACGATGCCTGTAAACCTTTTTTTTGGGCCTCCAAACATTTCAACATTTTTGCAGGCCTAAAATGCATTTAAGGCCTTTTTTGGGCTGCTAACATATTCTGTACTTTCAGGGGGGTAGGATGCATTTTTCGTGCCAAAAATATTTTTGGGAATTTCAGTGGTCTGGGATGCGGGTTAATGCCCCTTTCAAGCTGCAAATGCTTTTGGGACATTGCGAGCTCTCTCACACTGCTTTTGGGCCACCAACATTTTCTGGACTTTAGGTGGTCTACGATGCCTGTAAACCCCTTTTTTGGGCCTCCAAAGATTTCAACATTTTTGACGGCCTAAGATGCATTTTAAGGCCTTTTTTGGGCTGCTAAGATATTCTGTACTTTCGGGGATGTAGGATGCATTTTTCGTGGCAAAAATATTTTGGAGAATTACAGTGGTCTAGGATGTGGGTTAATGCCCCTTTCAGGCTGTAAATGTTTTTGGGACATTCAGAGATCTCTCACAATGTTTTTGGGCCACCATCATTTTCCAAACTTTAGGGGGTCCACGATGCCTGTAAACCCCTTTTTTGGGCCTCCAAAGATTTCAACATTTTTTCAGGCCTAAGATGCATTTTAATGCCTTTTTGGAATGCTGACATATTCTGAACTTTCAGGGTTGTAGGATGCATTTTTCGTGCCAAAAATATTTTTGGGAATTTCAGGGGTCTAGCATGCGGGTTAATGTCCTTTTCAGACTGCAAATGTTTTTGGGAGATTCAGAGCTCTCTCACAATGTTTTTGGGCCACCAACATTTTTTGGACTTTAGGGGGTCAACGATGCCTGTAAACCTTTTTTTTGGGCCTCCAAACATTTCAACATTTTTGCAGGCCTAAAATGCATTTAAGGCCTTTTTTGGGCTGCTAACATATTCTGTACTTTCAGGGGGGTAGGATGCATTTTTCGTGCCAAAAATATTTTTGGGAATTTCAGTGGTCTGGGATGCGGGTTAATGCCCCTTTCAAGCTGCAAATGCTTTTGGGACATTGCGAGCTCTCTCACACTGCTTTTGGGCCACCAACATTTTCTGGACTTTAGGTGGTCTACGATGCCTGTAAACCCCTTTTTTGGGCCTCCAAAGATTTCAACATTTTTGACGGCCTAAGATGCATTTTAAGGCCTTTTTTGGGCTGCTAAGATATTCTGTACTTTCGGGGATGTAGGATGCATTTTTCGTGGCAAAAATATTTTGGAGAATTACAGTGGTCTAGGATGTGGGTTAATGCCCCTTTCAGGCTGTAAATGTTTTTGGGACATTCAGAGATCTCTCACAATGTTTTTGGGCCACCAAAATTTCCAGACTTTAGGGGGTCTACGATGCCTGTAAACCCCTTTTTTGGGCCTCCAAAGATTTCAACATTTTTTCAGGCCTAAGATGCATTTTAAGGCCTTTTTTGGAATGCTGACATATTCTGAACTTTCAGGGTTGTAGGATGCATTTTTCCTGCCAAAAATATTTTTGGGAATTTCAGGGGTCTAGCATGCGGGTTAATGTCCTTTTCAGACTGCAAATGTTTTTGGGAGATTCAGAGCTCTCTCACACCGTTTTTGGGCCACCGACATATTCTGGACTTTAGGGGGTCTACGATGTCTGTAAACCCCTTTTTTGGGCCTCCAAAGATTTCAACATTTTTGCCGGCCTAAGATGCATTTTAAGGCCTTTTTTTGGCTGCTAACATATTCTGTACTTTCGGGGATGTAGGATGCATTTTTCGTGCCAAAAATATATTTGGGAATTTCAGTGGTCTAGGATGCGGGTTAATGCCCCTTTCAAGCTGCAAATGCTTTTGGGACATTCTGAGCTCTCTCACACTGCTTTTGGGCCACCAACATTTGCTGGACTTTAGGTGGTCTACGATGCCTGTAAACCCCTTTTTTGGGCCTCCAAAGATTTCAACATTTTTGCCGGCCTAAGATGCATTTTAAGGCCTTTTTTGGGCTGCTAACATATTCTGTACTTTCGGGGATGTAGGATGCATTTTTCGTGGCAAAAATATTTTGGAGAATTACAGTGGTCTAGGATGTGGGTTAATGCCCCTTTCAGGCTGTAAATGTTTTTGGGACATTCAGAAATCTCTCACAATGTTTTTGGGCCACCAACATTTTCCAGACTTTAGGGGGTCTACGATGCCTGTACACCCCTTTTTTGGGCCTCCAAAGATTTCAACATTTTTTCAGGCCTAAAATGCATTTAAGGCCTTTTTTGGGCTGCTAACATATTCTGTACTTTCAGGGGGGTAGGATGCATTTTTCGTACCAAAAATATTTTTGGGAATTTCAGTGGTCTAGGATGCGGGTTAATGCCCCTTTCAGGCTGGAAATGTTTTTGGGACATTCAGAGATCTCTCACAATGTTTTTGGGCCACCATCATTTTCCAGACTTTAGGGGGTCTACGATGCCTGTAAACCCCTTTTTTGGGCCTCCAAAGATTTCAACATTTTTTCAGGCCTAAGATGCATTTTAATGCCTTTTTTGGAATGCTGACATATTCTGAACTTTCAGGGTTGTAGGATGCATTTTTCGTGCCAAAAATATTTTTGGGAATTTCAGGGGTCTAGCATGCGGGTTAATGTCCTTTTCAGACTGCAAATGTTTTTGGGAGATTCAGAGCTCTCTCACACCGTTTTTGGGCCACCGACATATTCTGGACTTTAGGGGGTCTATGATGCCTGTAAACCCCTTTTTTGGGCATACAAACATTTCAACATTTTTGCAGGCCTAAGATGCATTTTAAGGCCTTTTTGGGCTGCTAACATTTTCTGAACTTTCAGGGGTGTAGGATGCATTTTTTTCGTGCCAGAAATATTTTTGGTAATTTCAGTGGTCTAGGATGCGGGTTAATGCCCCTTTCAAGCTGCAAATGCTTTTGGGACATTCAGAGATCTCTCACAATGTTTTTGGGCCACCAACATTTTACAGACTTTAGGGGGTCTACGATGCCTGTAAACCCCTTTTTTGGGCCTCCAAAGATTTCAACATTTTTGCAGGCCTAAAATGCATTTTAAGGCCTTTTTTGGGCTGCTAACATATTCTGTACTTTCGGG
Source organism: Ambystoma mexicanum (assembly GCF_040938575.1). Taxonomy (NCBI): domain Eukaryota; kingdom Metazoa; phylum Chordata; class Amphibia; order Caudata; family Ambystomatidae; genus Ambystoma; species Ambystoma mexicanum. The sequence continues at coordinate 599,146,182 of NC_090929.1, forward strand.
GTTGTAGGATCCATTTTTCGTGGCAAAAATATTTTTGTTTTGGGAATTTCAGTGGTCTAGGATGTGGGTTAATGCCCCTTTCAGGCTGCAAATGCTTTTGGGACATTCAGAGCTCTCTCACACTGTTTTTGGGCCACCAACATTTTCTGAACTTTAGGGGGTCTAAGATGCCTGTAAACCCCTTTTTTGGGCATCCAAACATTTCAACATTTTTGCCGGCCTAAGATGCATTTTAAGGCCTTTTTTGGGCTGCTAACATTTTCTGAACTTTCAGGGGTGTAGGATGCATTTTTCGTGCCAGAAATATTTTTGGTAATTTCAGTGGTCTAGGATTTGGGTTAATGCCCCTTTTGGGCTGCTAATGTTTTTGGGACATTCAGAGCTCTCTCACAATGTCTTTGGGCCACCAACATTTTCTGGACTTTAGGGGGTCTATGATGCCGGTAAACCTTTTTTTTGGGCCTCCAAACATTTCAACATTTTTGCAGGCCTAAATTGCATTTAAGGCCTTTTTTGGGCTGCTAACATATTCTGTACTTTCAGGGGTTTAGGATGCATTTTTCGTGCCAAAAATATTTTTGGGAATTTCAGTGGTCTAGGATTTGGGTTAATGCCCCTTTCAGGCTGCAAATGTTTTTGGGACATTCAGAGCTCTCTCACAATGTTTTTGGGCCACCAACATTTTCTGGACTTTAGGGGGTCTACGATGTCTGTAAACCCCTTTTTTGGGCCTCCAAAGATTTCAACATTTTTGCCGGCCTAAGATGCATTTTAAGGCCTTTTTTTGGCTGCTAACATATTCTGTACTTTCGGGGATGTAGGATGCATTTTTCGTGCCAAAAATATTTTTGGGAATTTCAGTGGTCTAGGATGCGGGTTAATGCCCCTTTCAAGCTGCAAATGCTTTTGGGACATTCTGAGCTCTCTCACACTGCTTTTGGGTCACCAACATTTTCTGGACTTTAGGTGGTCTACGATGCCTGTAAAACCCTTTTTTGGGCCTCCAAAGATTTCAACATTTTTGCCGGCCTAAGATGCATTTTAAGGCCTTTTTCGGGCTGCTAACATATTCTGTACTTTCGGGGATGTAGGATGCATTTTTCGTGGCAAAAATATTTTGGAGAATTACAGTGGTCTAGGATGTGGGTTAATGCCCCTTTCAGGCTGTAAATGTTTTTGGGACATTCAGAGATCTCTCACAATGTTTTTGGGCCACCAACATTTTCCAGACTTTAGGGGGTCTACGATGCCTGTAAACCCCTTTTTTGGGCCTCCAAAGATTTCAACATTTTTTCAGGCCTAAAATGCATTTAAGGCCTTTTTTGGGCTGCTAACATATTCTGTACTTTCAGGGGGGTAGGATGCATTTTTCGTACCAAAAATATTTTTGGGAATTTCAGTGGTCTAGGATGCGGGTTAATGCCCCTTTCAGGCTGTAAATGTTTTTGGGACATTCAGAGATCTCTCACAATGTTTTTGGGCCACCAACATTTTCCAGACTTTAGGGGGTCTACGATGCCTGTAAACCCCTTTTTTGGGCCTCCAAAGATTTCAACATTTTTTCAGGCCTAAGATGCATTTTAATGCCTTTTTTGGAATGCTGACATATTCTGAACTTTCAGGGTTGTAGGATGCATTTTTCGTGCCAAAAATATTTTTGGGAATTTCAGGGGTCTAGCATGCGGGTTAATGTCCTTTTCAGACTGCAAATGTTTTTGGGAGATTCAGAGCTCTCTCACACCGTTTTTGGGCCACCGACATATTCTGGACTTTAGGGGGTCTTCGATGCCTGTTAACCCCTTTTTTGGGCATCCAAACATTTCAACATTTTTGCAGGCCCAAGATGCATTTTAAGGCCTTTTTGGGCTGCTAACATTTTCTGAACTTTCAGGGGTGTAGGATGCATTTTTCGTGCCAGAAATATTTTTGGTAATTTCAGTGGTCTAGGATTTGGGTTAATGCCCCTTTCAGGCTGCAAATGTTTTTGGGGCATTCAGAGCTCTCTCACAATGTTTTTGGGCCACCAACATTTTCTGGACTTTAGGGGGTCTACGATGCCTGTAAACCTTTTTTTTGGGCCTCCAAACATTTCAACATTTTTGCAGGCCTAAAATGCATTTAAGGCCTTTTTTGGGCTGCTAACATATTCTGTACTTTCAGGGGGGTAGGATGCATTTTTCGTGCCAAAAATATTTTTGGGAATTTCAGTGGTCTAGGATGTGGGTTAATGCCCCTTTCAAGCTGCAAATGCTTTTGGGACATTCCGAGCTCTCTCACACTGCTTTTGGGCCACCAACATTTTATGGACTTTAGGGGGTCTACGATGCCTGTAAACCCCTTTTTTGGGCCTCCAAAGATTTCAACATTTTTGCAGGCCTAAGATGCATTTTAAGGCCTTTTTGGGCTGCTAACATATTCTGTGCTTTCGGGGTTGTAGGATCCATTTTTCGTGGCAAAAATATTTTTGTTTTGGGAATTTCAGTGGTCTAGGATGTGGGTTAATGCCCCTTTCAGGTTGCAAATGCTTTTGGGACATTCAGACCTCTCTCACACTGTTTTTGGGCCACCAACATTTTCTGAACTTTAGGGGGTCTAAGATGCCTGTAAACCCCTTTTTTGGGCATCCAAACATTTCAACATTTTTGCAGGCCTAAGATGCATTTTAAGGCCTTTTTTGGGCTGCTAACATTTTCTGAACTTTCAGGGGTGTAGGATGCATTTTTCGTGCCAGAAATATTTTTGGTAATTTCAGTGGTCTAGGATTTGGGTTAATGCCCCTTTTGGGCTGCTAATGTTTTTGGGACATTCAGAGCTCTCTCACAATGTCTTTGGGCCACCAACATTTTCTGGACTTTAGGGGGTCTACGATGCCGGTAAACCTTTTTTTTGGGCCTCCAAACATTTCAACATTTTTGCAGGCCTAAATTGCATTTAAGGCCGTTTTTGGGCTGCTAACATATTCTGTACTTTCAGGGGTTTAGGATGCATTTTTCGTGCCAAAAATATTTTTGGGAATTTCAGTGGTCTAGGATTTGGGTTAATGCCCCTTTCAGGCTGCAAATGTTTTTGGGACATTCAGAGCTCTCTCACAATGTTTTTGGGCCACCAACATTTTCCAGACTTTAGGGGGTCTACGATGCCTGTTAACCCCTTTTTTGGGCATCCAAAGATTTCAACATTTTTTCAGGCCTAAGATGCATTTTAAGGCCTTTTTGGGCTGCTAACATTTTCTGAACTTTCAGGGGTGTAGGATGCATTTTTCGTGCCAAAAATATTTTTGGGAATTTCAGGGGTCTAGCATGCGGGTTAATGCCCCTTTCAGGCTGTAAATGTTTTTGGGACATTTAGAGATCTCTCACAATGTTTTTGGGCCACCAACATTTTACAGACTTTAGGGGGTCTACGATCCCTGTAAACCCCTTTTTTGGGCCTCCAAAGATTTCAACATTTTTTCAGGCCTAAGATGCATTTTAAGGCCTTTTTTGGAATTCTGACATATTCTGAACTTTCAGGGTTGTAGGATGCATTTTTCGTGCCAAAAATATTTTTGGGAATTTCAGGGGTCTAGCATGCGGGTTAATGTCCTTTTCAGACTGCAAATGTTTTTGGGAGATTCAGAGCTCTCTCACACCGTTTTTGGGCCACCGACATATTCTGGACTTTAGGGGGTCTACGATGCCTGTAAACCCCTTTTTTGGGCATACAAACATTTCAACATTTTTGCAGGCCTAAGATGCATTTTAAGGCCTTTTTGGGCTGCTAACATTTTCTGAACTTTCAGGGGTGTAGGATGCATTTTTTCGTGCCAGAAATATTTTTGGTAATTTCAGTGGTCTAGGATGCGGGTTAATGCCCCTTTCAAGCTGCAAATGCTTTTGGGACATTCAGAGATCTCTCACAATGTTTTTGGGCCACCAACATTTTACAGACTTTAGGGGGTCTACGATGCCTGTAAACCCCTTTTTTGGGCCTCCAAAGATTTCAACATTTTTGCAGACCTAAGATGCATTTCAAGGCCTTTTTTGGGCTGCTAACATATTCTGTACTTTCGGGGTTGTAGGATCCATTTTTCGTGGCAAAAATATTTTTGTTTTGGGAATTTCAGTGGTCTAGGATGTGGGTTAATGCCCCTTTCAGGCTGCAAATGCTTTTGGGACATTCAGAGCTCTCTCACACTGTTTTTGGGCCACCAACATTTTCTGAACTTTAGGGGGTCTAAGATGCCTGTAAACCCCTTTTTTGGGTATCCAAACATTTCAACATTTTTGCAGGCCTAAGATGCATTTTAAGGCCTTTTTTGGGCTGCTAACATTTTCTGAACTTTCAGGGGTGTAGGATGCATTTTTCGTGCCAGAAATATTTTTGGTAATTTCAGTGGTCTAGGATTTGGGTTAATGCCCCTTTTGGGCTGCTAATGTTTTTGGGACATTCAGAGCTCTCTCACAATGTCTTTGGGCCACCAACATTTTCTGGACTTTAGGGGGTCTACGATGTCTGTAAACCCCTTTTTTGGGCCTCCAAAGATTTCAACATTTTTGCCGGCCTAAGATGCATTTTAAGGCCTTTTTTTGGCTGCTAACATATTCTGTACTTTCGGGGATGTAGGATGCATTTTTCGTGCCAAAAATATTTTTGGGAATTTCAGTGGTCTAGGATGCGGGTTAATGCCCCTTTCAAGCTGCAAATGCTTTTGGGACATTCTGAGATCTCTCACACTGCTTTTGGGCCACCAACATTTGCTGGACTTTAGGTGGTCTACGATGCCTGTAAACCCCTTTTTTGGGCCTCCAAAGATTTCAACATTTTTGCCGGCCTAAGATGCATTTTAAGGCCTTTTTTGGGCTGCTAACATATTCTGTACTTTCGGGGATGTAGGATGCATTTTTCGTGGCAAAAATATTTTGGAGAATTACAGTGGTCTAGGATGTGGGTTAATGCCCCTTTCAGGCTGTAAATGTTTTTGGGACATTCAGAGATCTCTCACAATGTTTTTGGGCCACCAACATTTTACAGACTTTAGGGGGTCTACGATGCCTGTAAACCCCTTTTTTGGGCCTCCAAAGATTTCAACATTTTTGCAGGCCTAAGATGCATTTTAAGGCCTTTTTTGGGCTGCTAACATATTCTGTGCTTTCGGGGTTGTAGGATCCATTTTTCGTGGCAAAAATATTTTTGTTTTGGGAATTTCAGTGGTCTAGGATGTGGGTTAATGCCCCTTTCAGGCTCCAAATGCTTTTGGGACATTCAGACCTCTCTCACACTGTTTTTGGGCCACCAACATTTTCTGAACTTTAGGGGGTCTAAGATGCCTGTAAACCCCTTTTTTGGGCATCCAAACATTTCAACATTTTTGCAGGCCTAAGATGCATTTTAAGGCCTTTTTTGGGCTGCTAACATTTTCTGAACTTTCAGGGGTGTAGGATGCATTTTTCGTGCCAGAAATATTTTTGGTAATTTCAGTGGTCTAGGATTTGGGTTAATGCCCCTTTTGGGCTGCTAATGATTTTGGGACATTCAGAGCTCTCTCACAATGTCTTTGGGCCACCAACATTTTCTGGACTTTAGGGGGTCTACGATGCCGGTAAACCTTTTTTTTGGGCCTCCAAACATTTCAACATTTTTGCAGGCCTAAATTGCATTGAAGGCCTTTTTTGGGCTGCTAACATATTCTGTACTTTCAGGGGTTTAGGATGCATTTTTCGTGCCAAAAATATTTTTGGGAATTTCAGTGGTCTAGGATTTGGGTTAATGCCCCTTTCAGGCTGCACATGTTTTTGGGACATTCAGAGCTCTCTCACAATGTTTTTGGGCCACCAACATTTTCTGGACTTTAGGGGGTCTACGATGTCTGTAAACCCCTTTTTTGGGCCTCCAAAGATTTCAACATTTTTGCCGGCCTAAGATGCATTTTAAGGCCTTTTTTTGGCTGCTAACATATTCTGTACTTTCGGGGATGTAGGATGCATTTTTCGTGCCAAAAATATTTTTGGGAATTTCAGTGGTCTAGGATGCGGGTTAATGCCCCTTTTAAGCTGCAAATGCTTTTGGGACATTCTGAGCTCTCTCACATTGCTTTTGGGCCACCAACATTTTCCGGACTTTAGGTGGTCTACGATGCCTGTAAACCCCTTTTTTGGGCCTCCAAAGATTTCAACATTTTTGCCGGCCTAAGATGCATTTTAAGGCCTTTTTCGGGCTGCTAACATATTCTGTACTTTCGGGGATGTAGGATGCATTTTTCGTGGCAAAAATATTTTGGAGAATTACAGTGGTCTAGGATGTGGGTTAATGCCCCTTTCAGGCTGTAAATGTTTTTGGGACATTCAGAGATCTCTCACAATGTTTTTGGGCCACCAACATTTTCCAGACTTTAGGGGGTCTACGATGCCTGTAAACCCCTTTTTTGGGCCTCCAAAGATTTCAACATTTTTTCAGGCCTAAAATGCATTTAAGGCCTTTTTTGGGCTGCTAACATATTCTCTACTTTCAGGGGGGTAGGATGCATTTTTCGTACCAAAAATATTTTTGGGAATTTCAGTGGTCTAGGATGCGGGTTAATGCCCCTTTCAGGCTGTAAATGTTTTTGGGACATTCAGAGATCTCTCACAATGTTTTTGGGCCACCAACATTTTCCAGACTTTAGGGGGTCTACGATGCCTGTAAACCCCTTTTTTGGGCCTCCAAAGATTTCAACATTTTTTCAGGCCTAAGATGCATTTGAATGCCTTTTTTGGAATGCTGACATATTCTGAACTTTCAGGGTTGTAGGATGCATTTTTCGTGCCAAAAATATTTTTGTGAATTTCAGGGGTCTAGCATGCGGGTTAATGTCCTTTTCAGACTGCAAATGTTTTTGGGACATTCTGAGCTCTCTCACATTGCTTTTGGGCCACCAACATTTTCCGGACTTTAGGTGGTCTACGATGCCTGTAAACCCCTTTTTTGGGCCTCCAAAGATTTCAACATTTTTGCCGGCCTAAGATGCATTTTAAGGTCTTTTTCGGGCTGCTAACATATTCTGTACTTTCGGGGATGTAGGATGCATTTTTCGTGGCAAAAATATTTTGGAGAATTACAGTGGTCTAGGATGTGGGTTAATGCCCCTTTCAGGCTGTAAATGTTTTTGGGACATTCAGAGATCTCTCACAATGTTTTTGGGCCACCAACATTTTCCAGACTTTAGGGGGTCTACGATGCCTGTAAACCCCTTTTTTGGGCCTCCAAAGATTTCAACATTTTTTCAGGCCTAAAATGCATTTAAGGCCTTTTTTGGGCTGCTAACATATTCTCTACTTTCAGGGGGGTAGGATGCATTTTTCGTACCAAAAATATTTTTGGGAATTTCAGTGGTCTAGGATGCGGGTTAATGCCCCTTTCAGGCTGTAAATGTTTTTGGGACATTCAGAGATCTCTCACAATGTTTTTGGGCCACCAACATTTTCCAGACTTTAGGGGGTCTACGATGCCTGTAAACCCCTTTTTTGGGCCTCCAAAGATGTCAACATTTTTTCAGGCCTAAGATGCATTTGAATGCCTTTTTTGGAATGCTGACATATTCTGAACTTTCAGGGTTGTAGGATGCATTTTTCGTGCCAAAAATATTTTTGGGAATTTCAGGGGTCTAGCATGCGGGTTAATGTCCTTTTCAGACTGCAAATGTTTTTGGGAGATTCAGAGCTCTCTCACACCGTTTTTGGGCCACCGACATATTCTGGACTTTAGGGGGTCTTCGATGCCTGTTAACCCCTTTTTTGGGCATCCAAACATTTCAACATTTTTGCAGGCCTAAGATGCATTTTAAGGCCTTTTTGGGCTGCTAACATTTTCTGAACTTTCAGGGGTGTAGGATGCTTTTTTCGTGCCAGAAATATTTTTGGTAATTTCAGTGGTCTAGGATGTGGGTTAATGCCCCTTTCAGGCTGTAAATGTTTTTGGGACATTCAGAGATCTCTCACAATGTTTTTGGGCCACCAACATTTTACAGACTTTAGGGGGTCTACGATGCCTGTAAACCCCTTTTTTGGGCCTCCAAAGATTTCAACATTTTTGCAGGCCTAAGATGCATTTTAAGGCCTTTTTTGTGCTGCTAACATTTTCTGAACTTTCAGGGGTGTAGGATGCATTTTTCGTGGCAAAAATATTTTGGAGAATTACAGTGGTCTAGGATGTGGGTTAATGCCCCTTTCAGGCTGGAAATGTTTTTGGGACATTCAGAGATCTCTCACAATGTTTTTGGGCCACCAACATTTTCCAGACTTTAGGGGGCCTACGATGCCTGTAAACCCCTTTTTTGGACCTCCAAAGATTTCAACATTTTTTCAGGCCTAAGATGCATTTTAAGGCCTTTTTTGGAATTCTGACATATTCTGAACTTTCAGGGTTGTAGGATGCATTTTTCGTGCCAAAAATATTTTTGGGAATTTCAGGGGTCTAGCATGCGGGTTAATGTCCTTTTCAGACTGCAAATGTTTTTGGGAGATTCAGAGCTCTCTCACACCGTTTTTGGGCCACCGACATATTCTGGACTTTAGGGGTCTACGATGCCTGTAAACCCCTTTTTTGGGCATACAAACATTTCAACATTTTTGCAGGCCTGAGATGCATTTTAAGGCCTTTTTGGGCTGCTAACATTTTCTGAACTTTCAGGGGTGTAGGATGCATTTTTTCGTGCCAGAAATATTTTTGGTAATTTCAGTGGTCTAGGATGCGGGTTAATGCCCCTTTCAAGCTGCAAATGCTTTTGGGACATTCAGAGATCTCTCACAATGTTTTTGGGCCACCAACATTTTACAGACTTTCGGGGGTCTACGATGCCTGTAAACCCCTTTTTTGGGCCTCCAAAGATTTCAACATTTTTGCAGGCCTAAGATGCATTTTAAGGCCTTTTTTGGGCTGCTAACATATTCTGTACTTTCGGGGTTGTAGGATCCATTTTTCGTGGCAAAAATATTTTTGTTTTGGGAATTTCAGTGGTCTAGGATGTGGGTTAATGCCCCTTTCAGGCTGCAAATGCTTTTGGGACATTCAGAGCTCTCTCACACTGTTTTTGGGCCACCAACATTTTCTGAACTTTAGGGGGTCTAAGATGCCTGTAAACCCCTTTTTTGGGCATCCAAACATTTCAACATTTTTGCAGGCCTAAGATGCATTTTAAGGCCTTTTTTGGGCTGCTAACATTTTCTGAACTTTCAGGGGTGTAGGATGCATTTTTCGTGCCAGAAATATTTTTGGTAATTTCAGTGGTCTAGGATTTGGGTTAATGCCCCTTTTGGGCTGCTAATGTTTTTGGGACATTCAGAGCTCTCTCACAATGTCTTTGGGCCACCAACATTTTCTGGACTTTAGGGGGTCTACGATCCCGGTAAACCTTTTTTTTGGGCCTCCAAACATTTCAACATTTTTGCAGGCCTAAATTGCATTTAAGGCCTTTTTTGGGCTGCTAACATATTCTGTACTTTCAGGGGTTTAGGATGCATTTTTCGTGCCAAAAATATTTTTGGGAATTTCAGTGGTCTAGGATTTGGGTTAATGCACCTTTCAGGCTGCAAATATTTTTGGGACATTCAGAGCTCTCTCACAATGTTTTTGGGCCACCAACATTTTCTGGACTTTAGGGGGTCTACGATGCCTGTAAACCCCTTTTTGGGGCCTCCAAAGATTTCAACATTTTTGCCGGCCTAAAATGCATTTTAAGGCCTTTTTTGGGCTGCTAACATATTCTGTACTTTCGGGGATGTAGGATGCATTTTTTTCGTGCCAAAAATATTTTGGAGAATTACAGTGGTCTAGGATGTGGGTTAAAGCCCCTTTCAGGCTGTAAATGTTTTTGGGACATTCAGTGATCTCTCACAATGTTTTTGGGCCACCAACATTTTCCAGACTTTAGGGGGTCTACGATGCCTGTAAACCCCTTTTTTGGGCCTCCAAAGATTTCAACATTTTTTCAGGCCTAAAATGCATTTAAGGCCTTTTTTGGGCTGCTAACATATTCTGTACTTTTAGGGGGGTAGGATGCATTTTTCGTACCAAAAATATTTTTGGGAATTTCAGTGGTCTAGGATGCGGGTTAATGCCCCTTTCAGGCTGTAATTGTTTTTGGGACATTCAGAGATCTCTCACAATGTTTTTGGGCCACCATCATTTTCCAGACTTTAGGGGGCCTACGATGCCTGTAAACCCCTTTTTTGGACCTCCAAAGATTTCAACATTTTTTCAGGCCTAAGATGCATTTTAAGGCCTTTTTTGGAATTCTGACATATTCTGAACTTTCAGGGTTGTAGGATGCATTTTTCGTGCCAAAAATATTTTTGGGAATTTCAGGGGTCTAGCATGCGGGTTAATGTCCTTTTCAGACTGCAAATGTTTTTGGGAGATTCAGAGCTCTCTCACACCGTTTTTGGGCCACCGACATATTCTGGACTTTAGGGGGTCTACGATGCCTGTAAACCCCTTTTTTGGGCATACAAACATTTGAACATTTTTGCAGGCCTAAGATGCATTTTAAGGCCTTTTTGGGCTGCTAACATTTTCTGAACTTTCAGGGGTGTAGGATGCATTTTTTCGTGCCAGAAATATTTTTGGTAATTTCAGTGGTCTAGGATGCGGGTTAATGCCCCTTTCAAGCTGCAAATGCTTTTGGGACATTCAGAGATCTCTCACAATGTTTTTGGGCCACCAACATTTTACAGACTTTAGGGGGTCTACGATGCCTGTAAACCCCTTTTTTGGGCCTCCAAAGATTTCAACATTTTTGCAGGCCTAAGATGCATTTTAAGGCCTTTTTTGGGCTGCTAACATATTCTGTACTTTCGGGGTTGTAGGATCCATTTTTCGTGGCAAAAATATTTTTGTTTTGGGAATTTCAGTTGTCTTAGATGTGGGTTAATGCCCCTTTCAGGCTGCAAATGCTTTTGGGACATTCAGAGCTCTCTCACACTGTTTTTGGGCCACCAACATTTTCTGAACTTTAGGGGGTCTAAGATGCCTGTAAACCCCTTTTTTGGGCATCCAAACATTTCAACATTTTTGCAGGCCTAAGATGCATTTTAAGGCCTTTTTTGGGCTGCTAACATTTTCTGAACTTTCAGGGGTGTAGGATGCATTTTTCGTGCCAGAAATATTTTTGGTAATTTCAGTGGTCTAGGATTTGGGTTAATGCCCCTTTTGGGCTGCTAATGTTTTTGGGACATTCAAAGCTCTCTCACAATGTCTTTGGGCCACCAACATTTTCTGGACTTTAGGTGGTCTACGATGCCGGCAAACCTTTTTTTTGGGCCTCCAAACATTTCAACATTTTTGCAGGCCTAAATTGCATTTAAGGCCTTTTTTGGGCTGCTAACATATTCTGTACTTTCGGGGATGTAGGATGCATTTTTCGTGGCAAAAATATTTTGGAGAATTACAGTGGTCTAGGATTTGGGTTAATGCCCCTTTCAGGCTGTAAATGTTTTTGGGACATTCAGAGATCTCTCACAATGTTTTTGGGCCACCAACATTTTCCAGACTTTAGGGGGTCTACGATGCCTGTAAACCCCTTTTTTGGGCCTCCAAAGATTTCAACATTTTTTCAGGCCTAAAATGCATTTAAGGCCTTTTTTGGGCTGCTAACATATTCTGTACTTTCAGGGGGGTAGGATGCATTTTTCGTACCAAAAATATTTTTGGGAATTTCAGTGGTCTAGGATGCGGGTTAATGCCCCTTTCAGGCTGTAATTGTTTTTGGGACATTCAGAGATCTCTCACAATGTTTTTGGGCCACCATCATTTTCCAGACTTTAGGGGGTCTACGATGCCTGTAAACCCCTTTTTTGGGCCTCCAAAGATTTCAACATTTTTTCAGGCCTAAGATGCATTTTAATGCCTTTTTTTGGAATGCTGACATATTCTGAACTTTCAGGGTTGTAGGATGCATTTTTCGTGCCAAAAATATTTTTGGGAATTTCAGGGGTCTAGCATGCGGGTTAATGTCCTTTTCAGACTGCAAATGTTTTTGGGAGATTCAGAGCTCTCTCACACCGTTTTTGGGCCACCGACATATTCTGGACTTTAGGGGTCTTCGATGCCTGTTAACCCCTTTTTTGGGCATCCAAACATTTCAACATTTTTGCAGGCCTAAGATGCATTTTAAGGCCTTTTTGGGCTGCTAACATTTTCTGAACTTTCAGGGGTGTAGGATGCATTTTTCGTGCCAGAAATATTTTTGGTAATTTCAGTGGTCTAGGATTTGGGTTAATGCCCCTTTCAGGCTGCAAATGTTTTTGGGACATTCAGAGCTCTCTCACAATGTTTTTGGGCCACCAACATTTTCTGGACTTTAGGGGGTCTACGATGCCTGTAAACCTTTTTTTTGGGCCTGTAAACCTTTTTTTTGGGCCTCCAAACATTTCAACATTTTTGCAGGCCTAAAATGCATTTAAGGCCTTTTTTGGGCTGCTAACATATTCTGTACTTTCGGGGATGTAGGATGCATTTTTCGTGGCAAAAATATTTTGGAGAATTACAGTGGTCTAGGATGTGGGTTAATGCCCCTTTCAGGCTGTAAATGTTTTTGGGACATTCAGAGATCTCTCACAATGTTTTTGGGCCACCAACATTTTACAGACTTTAGGGGGTCTACGATGCCTGTAAACCCCTTTTTTGGGCCTCCAAAGATTTCAACATTTTTTCAGGCCTAAGATGCATTTTAGGCCTTTTTTGGAATGCTGACATATTCTGAACTTTCAGGGTTGTAGGATGCATTTTTTCGTGCCAAAAATATTTTTGGGAATTTCAGGGGTCTAGCATGCGGGTTAATGTCCTTTTCAGACTGCAAATGTTTTTGGGAGATTCAGAGCTCTCTCACACCGTTTTTGGGCCACCGACATATTCTGGACTTTATGGGGTCTACGATGCCTGTAAACCCCTTTTTTGGGCATCCAAACATTTCAACATTTTTGCAGGCCTAAGATGCATTTTAAGGCCTTTTTGGGCTGCTAACATTTTCTGAACTTTCAGGGGTGTAGGATGCATTTTTCGTGCCAGAAATATTTTTGGTAATTTCAGTGGTATAGGATTTGGGTTAATGCCCCTTTCAGGCTGCAAATGTTTTTGGGACATTCAGAGCTCTCTCACAATGTTTTTGGGCCACCAACATTTTCTGGACTTTAGGGGGTCTACGATGCCTGTAAACCTTTTTTTTGGGCCTCCAAACATTTCAACATTTTTGCAGGCCTAAAATGCATTTAAGGCCTTTTTTGGGCTGCTAACATATTCTGTACTTTCAGGGGGGTAGGATGCATTTTTCGTGGTAAAAATATTTTTGGGAATTTCAGTGGTCTAGGATGCGGGTTAATGCCCCTTTCAGGCTGTAAATGTTTTTGGGACATTCAGAGATCTCTCACAATGTTTTTGGGCCACCAACATTTTCCAGACTTTAGGGGGTCTACGATGCCTGTAAACCCCTTTTTTGGGCCTCCAAAGATTTCAACATTTTTTCAGGCCTAAAATGCATTTAAGGCCTTTTTTGGGCTGCTAACATATTCTGTACTTTCAGGGGGGTAGGATGCATTTTTCGTACCAAAAATATTTTGGGGAATTTCAGTGGTCTAGGATGCGGGTTAATGCCCCTTTCAGGCTGGAAATGTTTTTGGGACATTCAGAGATCTCTCACAATGTTTTTGGGCCACCATCATTTTCCAAACTTTAGGGGGTCTACGATGCCTGTAAACCCCTTTTTTGGGCCTCCAAAGATTTCAACATTTTTTCAGGCCTAAGATGCATTTTAATGCCTTTTTGGAATGCTGACATATTCTGAACTTTCAGGGTTGTAGGATGCATTTTTCGTGCCAAAAATATTTTTGGGAATTTCAGGGGTCTAGCATGCGGGTTAATGTCCTTTTCAGACTGCAAATGTTTTTGGGAGATTCAGAGCTCTCTCACAATGTTTTTGGGCCACCAACATTTTTTGGACTTTAGGGGGTCAACGATGCCTGTAAACCTTTTTTTTGGGCCTCCAAACATTTCAACATTTTTGCAGGCCTAAAATGCATTTAAGGCCTTTTTTGGGCTGCTAACATATTCTGTACTTTCAGGGGGGTAGGATGCATTTTTCGTGCCAAAAATATTTTTGGGAATTTCAGTGGTCTGGGATGCAGGTTAATGCCCCTTTCAAGCTGCAAATGCTTTTGGGACATTCCGAGCTCTCTCACACTGCTTTTGGGCCACCAACATTTTATGGACTTTAGGTGGTCTACGATGCCTGTAAACCCCTTTTTTGGGCCTCCAAAGATTTCAACATTTTTGCCGGCCTAAGATGCATTTTAAGGCCTTTTTTGGGCTGCTAACATATTCTGTACTTTCGGGGATGTAGGATGCATTTTTCGTGGCAAAAATATTTTGGAGAATTACAGTGGTCTAGGATGTGGGTTAATGCCCCTTTCAGGCTGTAAATGTTTTTGGGACATTCAGAGATCTCTCACAATGTTTTTGGGCCACCAACATTTTACAGACTTTAGGGGGTCTACGATGCCTGTAAACCCCTTTTTTGGGCCTCCAAAGATTTCAACATTTTTGCAGGCCTAAGATGCATTTTAAGGCCTTTTTTGGGCTGCTAAAATATTCTGTGCTTTCGGGGTTGTAGGATCCATTTTTCGTGGCAAAAATATTTTTGTTTTGGGAATTTCAGTGGTCTAGGATGTGGGTTAATGCCCCTTTCAGGCTCCAAATGCTTTTGGGACATTTAGACCTCTCTCACACTGTTTTTGGGCCACCAACATTTTCTGAACTTTAGGGGGTCTAAGATGCCTGTAAACCCCTTTTTTGGGCATCCAAACATTTCAACATTTTTGCAGGCCTAAGATGCATTTTAAGGCCTTTTTTGGGCTGCTAACATTTTCTGAACTTTCAGGGGTGTAGGATGCATTTTTCGTGCCAGAAATATTTTTGGTAATTTCAGTGGTCTAGGATTTGGGTTAATTCCCCTTTTGGGCTGCTAATGATTTTGGGACATTCAGAGCTCTCTCACAATGTCTTTGGGCCACCAACATTTTCTGGACTTTAGGGGGTCTACGATGCCGGTAAACCTTTTTTTTTGGGCCTCCAAACATTTCAACATTTTTGCAGGCCTAAATTGCATTGAAGGCCTTTTTTGGGCTGCTAACATATTCTGTACTTTCAGGGGTTTAGGATGCATTTTTCGTGCCAAAAATATTTTTGGGAATTTTAGTGGTCTAGGATTTGGGTTAATGCCCCTTTCAGGCTGCACATGTTTTTGGGACATTCAGAGCTCTCTCACAATGTTTTTGGGCCACCAACATTTTCTGGACTTTAGGGGGTCTACGATGTCTGTAAACCCCTTTTTTGGGCCTCCAAAGATTTCAACATTTTTGCCGGCCTAAGATGCATTTTAAGGCCTTTTTTTGGCTGCTAACATATTCTGTACTTTCGGGGATGTAGGATGCATTTTTCGTGCCAAAAATATTTTTGGGAATTTCAGTGGTCTAGGATGCGGGTTAATGCCCCTTTTAAGCTGCAAATGCTTTTGGGACATTCTGAGCTCTCTCACATTGCTTTTGGGCCACCAACATTTTCCGGACTTTAGGTGGTCTACGATGCCTGTAAACCCCTTTTTTGGGCCTCCAAAGATTGCAACATTTTTGCCGGCCTAAGATGCATTTTAAGGCCTTTTTCGGGCTGCTAACATATTCTGTACTTTCGGGGATGTAGGATGCATTTTTCGTGGCAAAAATATTTTGGAGAATTACAGTGGTCTAGGATGTGGGTTAATGCCCCTTTCAGGCTGTAAATGTTTTTGGGACATTCAGAGATCTCTCACAATGTTTTTGGGCCACCAACATTTTCCAGACTTTAGGGGGTCTACGATGCCTGTAAACCCCTTTTTTGGGCCTCCAAAGATTTCAACATTTTTTCAGGCCTAAAATGCATTTAAGGCCTTTTTTGGGCTGCTAACATATTCTCTACTTTCAGGGGGGTAGGATGCATTTTTCGTACCAAAAATATTTTTGGGAATTTCAGTGGTCTAGGATGCGGGTTAATGCCCCTTTCAGGCTGTAAATGTTTTTGGGACATTCAGAGATCTCTCACAATGTTTTTGGGCCACCAACATTTTCCAGACTTTAGGGGGTCTACGATGCCTGTAAACCCCTTTTTTGGGCCTCCAAAGATTTCAACATTTTTTCAGGCCTAAGATGCATTTGAATGCCTTTTTTGGAATGCTGACATATTCTGAACTTTCAGGGTTGTAGGATGCATTTTTCGTGCCAAAAATATTTTTGGGAATTTCAGGGGTCTAGCATGCGGGTTAATGTCCTTTTCAGACTGCAAATGTTTTTGGGACATTCTGAGCTCTCTCACATTGCTTTTGGGCCACCAACATTTTCCGGACTTTAGGTGGTCTACGATGCCTGTAAACCCCTTTTTTGGGCCTCCAAAGATTTCAACATTTTTGCCGGCCTAAGATGCATTTTAAGGTCTTTTTCGGGCTGCTAACATATTCTGTACTTTCGGGGATGTAGGATGCATTTTTCGTGGCAAAAATATTTTGGAGAATTACAGTGGTCTAGGATGTGGGTTAATGCCCCTTTCAGGCTGTAAATGTTTTTGGGACATTCAGAGATCTCTCACAATGTTTTTGGGCCACCAACATTTTCCAGACTTTAGGGGGTCTACGATGCCTGTAAACCCCTTTTTTGGGCCTCCAAAGATTTCAACATTTTTTCAGGCCTAAAATGCATTTAAGGCCTTTTTTGGGCTGCTAACATATTCTCTACTTTCAGGGGGGTAGGATGCATTTTTCGTACCAAAAATATTTTTGGGAATTTCAGTGGTCTAGGATGCGGGTTAATGCCCCTTTCAGGCTGTAAATGTTTTTGGGACATTCAGAGATCTCTCACAATGTTTTTGGGCCACCAACATTTTCCAGACTTTAGGGGGTCTACGATGCCTGTAAACCCCTTTTTTGGGCCTCCAAAGATTTCAACATTTTTTCAGGCCTAAGATGCATTTGAATGCCTTTTTTGGAATGCTGACATATTCTGAACTTTCAGGGTTGTAGGATGCATTTTTCGTGCCAAAAATATTTTTGGGAATTTCAGGGGTCTAGCATGCGGGTTAATGTCCTTTTCAGACTGCAAATGTTTTTGGGAGATTCAGAGCTCTCTCACACCGTTTTTGGGCCACCGACATATTCTGGACTTTAGGGGGTCTTCGATGCCTGTTAACCCCTTTTTTGGGCATCCAAACATTTCAACATTTTTGCAGGCCTAAGATGCATTTTAAGGCCTTTTTGGGCTGCTAACATTTTCTGAACTTTCAGGGGTGTAGGATGCATTTTTCGTGCCAGAAATATTTTTGGTAATTTCAGTGGTCTAGGATTTGGGTTAATGCCCCTTTTGGGCTGCTAATGTTTTTGGGACATTCAGAGCTCTCTCACAATGTTTTTGGGCCACCAACATTTTCTGGACTTTAGGGGGTCTACGATGCCTGTAAACCCCTTTTTTGGGCCTCCAAAGATTTCAACATTTTTTCAGGCCTAAGATGCATTTTAAGGCCTTTTTTGGAATGCTGACATATTCTGAACTTTCAGGGTTGTAGGATGCATTTTTCGTGCCAAAAATATTTTTGGGAATTTCAGGGGTCTAGCATGCGGGTTAATGTCCTTTTCAGACTGCAAATGTTTTTGGGAGATTCAGAGCTCTCTCACACCGTTTCTGGGCCACCGACATATTCTGGACTTTATGGGGTCTACGATGCCTGTTAACCCCTTTTTTGGGCATCCAAACATTTCAACATTTTTGCAGGCCTAAAATGCATTTTAAGGCCTTTTTGGGCTGCTAACATTTTCTGAACTTTCAGGGGTGTAGGATGCATTTTTCGTGCCAGAAATATTTTTGGTAATTACAGTGGTCTAGGATGTGGGTTAATGCCCCTTTCAGGCTGTAAATGTTTTTGGGACATTCAGAGATCTCTCACAATGTTTTTGGGCCACCAACATTTTACAGACTTTAGGGGGTCTACGATGCCTGTAAACCCCTTTTTTGGGCCTCCAAAGATTTCAACATTTTTGCAGGCCTAAGATGCATTTTAAGGCCTTTTTTGTGCTGCTAACATTTTCTGAACTTTCAGGGGTGTAGGATGCATTTTTCGTGGCAAAAATATTTTGGAGAATTACAGTGGTCTAGGATGTGGGTTAATGCCCCTTTCAGGCTGTAAATGTTTTTAGGACATTCAGAGATCTCTCACAATGTTTTTGGGCCACCAACATTTTCCAGACTTTAGGGGGCCTACGATGCCTGTAAACCCCTTTTTTGGACCTCCAAAGATTTCAACATTTTTTCAGGCCTAAGATGCATTTTAAGGCCTTTTTTGGAATTCTGACATATTCTGAACTTTCAGGGTTGTAGGATGCATTTTTCGTGCCAAAAATATTTTTGGGAATTTCAGGGGTCTAGCATGCGGGTTAATGTCCTTTTCAGACTGCAAATGTTTTTGGGAGATTCAGAGCTCTCTCACACCGTTTTTGGGCCACCGACATATTCTGGACTTTATGGGGTCTACGATGCCTGTTAACCCCTTTTTTGGGCATCCAAACATTTCAACATTTTTGCAGGCCTAAAATGCATTTTAAGGCCTTTTTGGGCTGCTAACATTTTCTGAACTTTCAGGGGTGTAGGATGCATTTTTCGTGCCAGAAATATTTTTGGTAATTACAGTGGTCTAGGATGTGGGTTAATGCCCCTTTCAGGCTGTAAATGTTTTTGGGACATTCAGAGATCTCTCACAATGTTTTTGGGCCACCAACATTTTACAGACTTTAGGGGGTCTACGATGCCTGTAAACCCCTTTTTTGGGCCTCCAAAGATTTCAACATTTTTGCAGGCCTAAGATGCATTTTAAGGCCTTTTTTGTGCTGCTAACATTTTCTGAACTTTCAGGGGTGTAGGATGCATTTTTCGTGGCAAAAATATTTTGGAGAATTACAGTGGTCTAGGATGTGGGTTAATGCCCCTTTCAGGCTGGAAATGTTTTTGGGACATTCAGAGATCTCTCACAATGTTTTTGGGCCACCAACATTTTCCAGACTTTAGGGGGCCTACGATGCCTGTAAACCCCTTTTTTGGACCTCCAAAGATTTCAACATTTTTTCAGGCCTAAGATGCATTTTAAGGCCTTTTTTGGAATTCTGACATATTCTGAACTTTCAGGGTTGTAGGATGCATTTTTCGTGCCAAAAATATTTTTGGGAATTTCAGGGGTCTAGCATGCGGGTTAATGTCCTTTTCAGACTGCAAATGTTTTTGGGAGATTCAGAGCTCTCTCACACCGTTTTTGGGCCACCGACATATTCTGGACTTTAGGGGTCTACGATGCCTGTAAACCCCTTTTTTGGGCATACAAACATTTCAACATTTTTGCAGGCCTGAGATGCATTTTAAGGCCTTTTTGGGCTGCTAACATTTTCTGAACTTTCAGGGGTGTAGGATGCATTTTTTCGTGCCAGAAATATTTTTGGTAATTTCAGTGGTCTAGGATGCGGGTTAATGCCCCTTTCAAGCTGCAAATGCTTTTGGGACATTCAGAGATCTCTCACAATGTTTTTGGGCCACCAACATTTTACAGACTTTCGGGGGTCTACGATGCCTGTAAACCCCTTTTTTGGGCCTCCAAAGATTTCAACATTTTTGCAGGCCTAAGATGCATTTTAAGGCCTTTTTTGGGCTGCTAACATATTCTGTACTTTCGGGGTTGTAGGATCCATTTTTCGTGGCAAAAATATTTTTGTTTTGGGAATTTCAGTGGTCTAGGATGTGGGTTAATGCCCCTTTCAGGCTGCAAATGCTTTTGGGACATTCAGAGCTCTCTCACACTGTTTTTGGGCCACCAACATTTTCTGAACTTTAGGGGGTCTAAGATGCCTGTAAACCCCTTTTTGGGCATCCAAACATTTCAACATTTTTGCAGGCCTAAGATGCATTTTAAGGCCTTTTTTGGGCTGCTAACATTTTCTGAACTTTCAGGGGTGTAGGATGCATTTTTCGTGCCAGAAATATTTTTGGTAATTTCAGTGGTCTAGGATTTGGGTTAATGCCCCTTTTGGGCTGCTAATGTTTTTGGGACATTCAGAGCTCTCTCACAATGTCTTTGGGCCACCAACATTTTCTGGACTTTAGGGGGTCTACGATCCCGGTAAACCTTTTTTTTGGGCCTCCAAACATTTCAACATTTTTGCAGGCCTAAATTGCATTTAAGGCCTTTTTTGGGCTGCTAACATATTCTGTACTTTCAGGGGTTTAGGATGCATTTTTCGTGCCAAAAATATTTTTGGGAATTTCAGTGGTCTAGGATTTGGGTTAATGCACCTTTCAGGCTGCAAATATTTTTGGGACATTCAGAGCTCTCTCACAATGTTTTTGGGCCACCAACATTTTCTGGACTTTAGGGGGTCTACGATGCCTGTAAACCCCTTTTTGGGGCCTCCAAAGATTTCAACATTTTTGCCGGCCTAAAATGCATTTTAAGGCCTTTTTTGGGCTGCTAACATATTCTGTACTTTCGGGGATGTAGGATGCATTTTTTTCGTGCCAAAAATATTTTGGAGAATTACAGTGGTCTAGGATGTGGGTTAAAGCCCCTTTCAGGCTGTAAATGTTTTTGGGACATTCAGTGATCTCTCACAATGTTTTTGGGCCACCAACATTTTCCAGACTTTAGGGGGTCTACGATGCCTGTAAACCCCTTTTTTGGGCCTCCAAAGATTTCAACATTTTTTCAGGCCTAAAATGCATTTAAGGCCTTTTTTGGGCTGCTAACATATTCTGTACTTTCAGGGGGGTAGGATGCATTTTTCGTACCAAAAATATTTTTGGGAATTTCAGTGGTCTAGGATGCGGGTTAATGCCCCTTTCAGGCTGTAATTGTTTTTGGGACATTCAGAGATCTCTCACAATGTTTTTGGGCCACCATCATTTTCCAGACTTTAGGGGGCCTACGATGCCTGTAAACCGCTTTTTTGGACCTCCAAAGATTTCAACATTTTTTCAGGCCTAAGATGCATTTTAAGGCCTTTTTTGGAATTCTGACATATTCTGAACTTTCAGGGTTGTAGGATGCATTTTTCGTGCCAAAAATATTTTTGGGAATTTCAGGGGTCTAGCATGCGGGTTAATGTCCTTTTCAGACTGCAAATGTTTTTGGGAGATTCAGAGCTCTCTCACACCGTTTTTGGGCCACCGACATATTCTGGACTTTAGGGGGTCTACGATGCCTGTAAACCCCTTTTTTGGGCATACAAACATTTGAACATTTTTGCAGGCCTAAGATGCATTTTAAGGCCTTTTTGGGCTGCTAACATTTTCTGAACTTTCAGGGGTGTAGGATGCATTTTTTCGTGCCAGAAATATTTTTGGTAATTTCAGTGGTCTAGGATGCGGGTTAATGCCCCTTTCAAGCTGCAAATGCTTTTGGGACATTCAGAGATCTCTCACAATGTTTTTGGGCCACCAACATTTTACAGACTTTAGGGGGTCTACGATGCCTGTAAACCCCTTTTTTGGGCCTCCAAAGATTTCAACATTTTTGCAGGCCTAAGATGCATTTTAAGGCCTTTTTTGGGCTGCTAACATATTCTGTACTTTCGGGGTTGTAGGATCCATTTTTCGTGGCAAAAATATTTTTGTTTTGGGAATTTCAGTTGTCTAGGATGTGGGTTAATGCCCCTTTCAGGCTGCAAATGCTTTTGGGACATTCAGAGCTCTCTCACACTGTTTTTGGGCCACCAACATTTTCTGAACTTTAGGGGGTCTAAGATGCCTGTAAACCCCTTTTTTGGGCATCCAAACATTTCAACATTTTTGCAGGCCTAAGATGCATTTTAAGGCCTTTTTTGGGCTGCTAACATTTTCTGAACTTTCAGGGGTGTAGGATGCATTTTTCGTGCCAGAAATATTTTTGGTAATTTCAGTGGTCTAGGATTTGGGTTAATGCCCCTTTTGGGCTGCTAATGTTTTTGGGACATTCAAAGCTCTCTCACAATGTCTTTGGGCCACCAACATTTTCTGGACTTTAGGTGGTCTACGATGCCGGCAAACCTTTTTTTTGGGCCTCCAAACATTTCAACATTTTTGCAGGCCTAAATTGCATTTAAGGCCTTTTTTGGGCTGCTAACATATTCTGTACTTTCGGGGATGTAGGATGCATTTTTCGTGGCAAAAATATTTTGGAGAATTACAGTGGTCTAGGATTTGGGTTAATGCCCCTTTCAGGCTGTAAATGTTTTTGGGACATTCAGAGATCTCTCACAATGTTTTTGGGCCACCATCATTTTCCAGACTTTAGGGGGCCTACGATGCCTGTAAACCCCTTTTTTGGACCTCCAAAGATTTCAACATTTTTTCAGGCCTAAGATGCATTTTAAGGCCTTTTTTGGAATTCTGACATATTCTGAACTTTCAGGGTTGTAGGATGCATTTTTCGTGCCAAAAATATTTTTGGGAATTTCAGGGGTCTAGCATGCGGGTTAATGTCCTTTTCAGACTGCAAATGTTTTTGGGAGATTCAGAGCTCTCTCACACCGTTTTTGGGCCACCGACATATTCTGGACTTTAGGGGGTCTACGATGCCTGTAAACCCCTTTTTTGGGCATACAAACATTTGAACATTTTTGCAGGCCTAAGATGCATTTTAAGGCCTTTTTGGGCTGCTAACATTTTCTGAACTTTCAGGGGTGTAGGATGCATTTTTTCGTGCCAGAAATATTTTTGGTAATTTCAGTGGTCTAGGATGCGGGTTAATGCCCCTTTCAAGCTGCAAATGCTTTTGGGACATTCAGAGATCTCTCACAATGTTTTTGGGCCACCAACATTTTACAGACTTTAGGGGGTCTACGATGCCTGTAAACCCCTTTTTTGGGCCTCCAAAGATTTCAACATTTTTGCAGGCCTAAGATGCATTTTAAGGCCTTTTTTGGGCTGCTAACATATTCTGTACTTTCGGGGTTGTAGGATCCATTTTTCGTGGCAAAAATATTTTTGTTTTGGGAATTTCAGTTGTCTAGGATGTGGGTTAATGCCCCTTTCAGGCTGCAAATGCTTTTGGGACATTCAGAGCTCTCTCACACTGTTTTTGGGCCACCAACATTTTCTGAACTTTAGGGGGTCTAAGATGCCTGTAAACCCCTTTTTTGGGCATCCAAACATTTCAACATTTTTGCAGGCCTAAGATGCATTTTAAGGCCTTTTTTGGGCTGCTAACATTTTCTGAACTTTCAGGGGTGTAGGATGCATTTTTCGTGCCAGAAATATTTTTGGTAATTTCAGTGGTCTAGGATTTGGGTTAATGCCCCTTTTGGGCTGCTAATGTTTTTGGGACATTCAAAGCTCTCTCACAATGTCTTTGGGCCACCAACATTTTCTGGACTTTAGGTGGTCTACGATGCCGGCAAACCTTTTTTTTGGGCCTCCAAACATTTCAACATTTTTGCAGGCCTAAATTGCATTTAAGGCCTTTTTTGGGCTGCTAACATATTCTGTACTTTCGGGGATGTAGGATGCATTTTTCGTGGCAAAAATATTTTGGAGAATTACAGTGGTCTAGGATTTGGGTTAATGCCCCTTTCAGGCTGTAAATGTTTTTGGGACATTCAGAGATCTCTCACAATGTTTTTGGGCCACCAACATTTTCCAGACTTTAGGGGGTCTACGATGCCTGTAAACCCCTTTTTTGGGCCTCCAAAGATTTCAACATTTTTTCAGGCCTAAAATGCATTTAAGGCCTTTTTTGGGCTGCTAACATATTCTGTACTTTCAGGGGGGTAGGATGCATTTTTCGTACCAAAAATATTTTTGGAAATTTCAGTGGTCTAGGATGCGGGTTAATGCCCCTTTCAGGCTGTAATTGTTTTTGGGACATTCAGAGATCTCTCACAATGTTTTTGGGCCACCATCATTTTCCAGACTTTAGGGGGTCTACGATGCCTGTAAACCCCTTTTTTGGGCCTCCAAAGATTTCAACATTTTTTCAGGCCTAAGATGCATTTTAATGCCTTTTTTTGGAATGCTGACATATTCTGAACTTTCAGGGTTGTAGGATGCATTTTTCGTGCCAAAAATATTTTTGGGAATTTCAGGGGTCTAGCATGCGGGTTAATGTCCTTTTCAGACTGCAAATGTTTTTGGGAGATTCAGAGCTCTCTCACACCGTTTTTGGGCCACCGACATATTCTGGACTTTAGGGGTCTTCGATGCCTGTTAACCCCTTTTTTGGGCATCCAAACATTTCAACATTTTTGCAGGCCTAAGATGCATTTTAAGGCCTTTTTGGGCTGCTAACATTTTCTGAACTTTCAGGGGTGTAGGATGCATTTTTCGTGCCAGAAATATTTTTGGTAATTTCAGTGGTCTAGGATTTGGGTTAATGCCCCTTTCAGGCTGCAAATGTTTTTGGGACATTCAGAGCTCTCTCACAATGTTTTTGGGCCACCAACATTTTCTGGACTTTAGGGGGTCTACGATGCCTGTAAACCTTTTTTTTGGGCCTGTAAACCTTTTTTTTGGGCCTCCAAACATTTCAACATTTTTGCAGGCCTAAAATGCATTTAAGGCCTTTTTTGGGCTGCTAACATATTCTGTACTTTCGGGGATGTAGGATGCATTTTTCGTGGCAAAAATATTTTGGAGAATTACAGTGGTCTAGGATGTGGGTTAATGCCCCTTTCAGGCTGTAAATGTTTTTGGGACATTCAGAGATCTCTCACAATGTTTTTGGGCCACCAACATTTTACAGACTTTAGGGGGTCTACGATGCCTGTAAACCCCTTTTTTGGGCCTCCAAAGATTTCAACATTTTTTCAGGCCTAAGATGCATTTTAGGCCTTTTTTGGAATGCTGACATATTCTGAACTTTCAGGGTTGTAGGATGCATTTTTTCGTGCCAAAAATATTTTTGGGAATTTCAGGGGTCTAGCATGCGGGTTAATGTCCTTTTCAGACTGCAAATGTTTTTGGGAGATTCAGAGCTCTCTCACACCGTTTTTGGGCCACCGACATATTCTGGACTTTATGGGGTCTACGATGCCTGTAAACCCCTTTTTTGGGCATCCAAACATTTCAACATTTTTGCAGGCCTAAGATGCATTTTAAGGCCTTTTTGGGCTGCTAACATTTTCTGAACTTTCAGGGGTGTAGGATGCATTTTTCGTGCCAGAAATATTTTTGGTAATTTCAGTGGTATAGGATTTGGGTTAATGCCCCTTTCAGGCTGCAAATGTTTTTGGGACATTCAGAGCTCTCTCACAATGTTTTTGGGCCACCAACATTTTCTGGACTTTAGGGGGTCTACGATGCCTGTAAACCTTTTTTTTGGGCCTCCAAACATTTCAACATTTTTGCAGGCCTAAAATGCATTTAAGGCCTTTTTTGGGCTGCTAACATATTCTGTACTTTCAGGGGGGTAGGATGCATTTTTCGTGGTAAAAATATTTTTGGGAATTTCAGTGGTCTAGGATGCGGGTTAATGCCCCTTTCAAGCTGCAAATGCTTTTGGGACATTCCGAGCTCTCTCACACTGCTTTTGGGCCACCAACATTTTCTGGACTTTAGGTGGTCTACGATGCCTGTAAACCCCTTTTTTGGGCCTCCAAAGATTTCAACATTTTTGCCGGCGTAAGATGCATTTTAAGGCCTTTTTTGGGCTGCTAACATATTCTGTACTTTCGGGGATGTAGGATGCATTTTTCGTGGCAAAAATATTTTGGAGAATTACAGTGGTCTAGGATGTGGGTTAATGCCCCTTTCAGGCTGTAAATGTTTTTGGGACATTCAGAGATCTCTCACAATGTTTTTGGGCCACCAACATTTTCTGAACTTTAGGGGGTCTAAGATGCCTGTAAACCCCTTTTTTGGGCACCAAACATTTCAACATTTTTGCAGGCCTAAGATGCATTTTAAGGCCTTTTTTGGGCTGCTAACATTTTCTGAACTTTCAGGGGTGTAGGATGCATTTTTCGTGCCAGAAATATTTTTGGTAATTTCAGTGGTCTAGGATTTGGGTTAATGCCCCTTTTGGGCTGCTAATGTTTTTGGGACATTCAGAGCTCTCTCACAATGTCTTTGGGCCACCAACATTTTCTGGACTTTAGGGGGTCTACGATGCTGGTAAACCTTTTTTTTGGGCCTCCAAACATTTCAACATTTTTGCAGGCCTAAAATGCATTTAAGGCCTTTTTTGGGCTGCTAACATATTCTGTACTTTCAGGGGGGTAGGATGCATTTTTCGTGCCAAAAATATTTTTGGGAATTTCAGTGGTCTAGGATGCGGGTTAATGCCCCTTTCAAGCTGCAAATGCTTTTGGGACATTGCGAGCTCTCTCACACTGCTTTTGGGCCACCAACATTTTCTGGACTTTAGGTGGTCTACGATGCCTGTAAACCCCTTTTTTGGGCCTCCAAAGATTTCAACATTTTTGCCGGCCTAAGATGCATTTTAAGGCCTTTTTTGGGCTGCTAACATATTCTGTACTTTCGGGGATGTAGGATGCATTTTTCGTGGCAAAAATATTTTGGAGAATTACAGTGGTCTAGGATGTGGGTTAATGCCCCTTTCAGGCTGTAAATGTTTTTGGGACATTCAGAGATCTCACACAATGTTTTTGGGCCACCAAAATTTCCAGACTTTAGGGGGTCTACGATGCCTGTAAACCCCTTTTTTGGGCCTCCAAAGATTTCAACATTTTTTCAGGCCTAAGATGCATTTTAAGGCCTTTTTTGGAATGCTGACATATTCTGAACTTTCAGGGTTGTAGGATGCATTTTTCCTGCCAAAAATATTTTTGGGAATTTCAGGGGTCTAGCATGCGGGTTAATGTCCTTTTCAGACTGCAAATGTTTTTGGGAGATTCAGAGCTCTCTCACACCGTTTTTGGGCCACCGACATATTCTGGACTTTAGGGGGTCTACGATGTCTGTAAACCCCTTTTTTGGGCCTCCAAAGATTTCAACATTTTTGCCGGCCTAAGATGCATTTTAAGGCCTTTTTTTGGCTGCTAACATATTCTGTACTTTCGGGGATGTAGGATGCATTTTTCGTGCCAAAAATATATTTGGGAATTTCAGTGGTCTAGGATGCGGGTTAATGCCCCTTTCAAGCTGCAAATGCTTTTGGGACATTCTGAGCTCTCTCACACTGCTTTTGGGCCACCAACATTTGCTGGACTTTAGGTGGTCTACGATGCCTGTAAACCCCTTTTTTGGGCCTCCAAAGATTTCAACATTTTTGCCGGCCTAAGATGCATTTTAAGGCCTTTTTTGGGCTGCTAACATATTCTGTACTTTCGGGGATGTAGGATGCATTTTTCGTGGCAAAAATATTTTGGAGAATTACAGTGGTCTAGGATGTGGGTTAATGCCCCTTTCAGGCTGTAAATGTTTTTGGGACATTCAGAAATCTCTCACAATGTTTTTGGGCCACCAACATTTTCCAGACTTTAGGGGGTCTACGATGCCTGTAAACCCCTTTTTTGGGCCTCCAAAGATTTCAACATTTTTTCAGGCCTAAAATGCATTTAAGGCCTTTTTTGGGCTGCTAACATATTCTGTACTTTCAGGGGGGTAGGATGCATTTTTCGTACCAAAAATATTTTTGGGAATTTCAGTGGTCTAGGATGCGGGTTAATGCCCCTTTCAGGCTGGAAATGTTTTTGGGACATTCAGAGATCTCTCACAATGTTTTTGGGCCACCATCATTTTCCAGACTTTAGGGGGTCTACGATGCCTGTAAACCCCTTTTTTGGGCCTCCAAAGATTTCAACATTTTTTCAGGCCTAAGATGCATTTTAATGCCTTTTTTGGAATGCTGACATATTCTGAACTTTCAGGGTTGTAGGATGCATTTTTCGTGCCAAAAATATTTTTGGGAATTTCAGGGGTCTAGCATGCGGGTTAATGTCCTTTTCAGACTGCAAATGTTTTTGGGAGATTCAGAGCTCTCTCACACCGTTTTTGGGCCACCGACATATTCTGGACTTTAGGGGGTCTACGATGCCTGTAAACCCCTTTTTTGGGCATACAAACATTTCAACATTTTTGCAGGCCTAAGATGCATTTTAAGGCCTTTTTGGGCTGCTAACATTTTCTGAACTTTCAGGGGTGTAGGATGCATTTTTTTCGTGCCAGAAATATTTTTGGTAATTTCAGTGGTCTAGGATGCGGGTTAATGCCCCTTTCAAGCTGCAAATGCTTTTGGGACATTCAGAGATCTCTCACAATGTTTTTGGGCCACCAACATTTTACAGACTTTAGGGGGTCTACGATGCCTGTAAACCCCTTTTTTGGGCCTCCAAAGATTTCAACATTTTTGCAGGCCTAAAATGCATTTTAAGGCCTTTTTTGGGCTGCTAACATATTCTGTACTTTCGGGGTTGTAGGATCCATTTTTCGTGGCAAAAATATTTTTGTTTTGGGAATTTCAGTGGTCTAGGATGTGGGTTAATGCCCCTTTCAGGCTGCAAATGCTTTTGGGACATTCAGAGCTCTCTCACACTGTTTTTGGGCCACCAACATTTTCTGAACTTTAGGGGGTCTAAGATGCCTGTAAACCCCTTTTTTGGGCATCCAAACATTTCAACATTTTTGCCGGCCTAAGATGCATTTTAAGGCCTTTTTTGGGCTGCTAACATTTTCTGAACTTTCAGGGGTGTAGGATGCATTTTTCGTGCCAGAAATATTTTTGGTAATTTCAGTGGTCTAGGATTTGGGTTAATGCCCCTTTTGGGCTGCTAATGTTTTTGGGACATTCAGAGCTCTCTCACAATGTCTTTGGGCCACCAACATTTTCTGAACTTTAGGGGGTCTAAGATGCCTGTAAACCCCTTTTTTGGGTATCCAAACATTTCAACATTTTTGCAGGCCTAAGATGCATTTTAAGGCCTTTTTTGGGCTGCTAACATTTTCTGAACTTTCAGGGGTGTAGGATGCATTTTTCGTGCCAGAAATATTTTTGGTAATTTCAGTGGTCTAGGATTTGGGTTAATGCCCCTTTTGGGCTGCTAATGTTTTTGGGACATTCAGAGCTCTCTCACAATGTCTTTGGGCCACCAACATTTTCTGGACTTTAGGGGGTCTACGATGTCTGTAAACCCCTTTTTTGGGCCTCCAAAGATTTCAACATTTTTGCCGGCCTAAGATGCATTTTAAGGCCTTTTTTTGGCTGCTAACATATTCTGTACTTTCGGGGATGTAGGATGCATTTTTCGTGCCAAAAATATTTTTGGGAATTTCAGTGGTCTAGGATGCGGGTTAATGCCCCTTTCAAGCTGCAAATGCTTTTGGGACATTCTGAGATCTCTCACAATGTTTTTGGGCCACCAACATTTTCCAGACTTTAGGGGGTCTACGATGCCTGTAAACCCCTTTTTTGGGCCTCCAAAGATTTCAACATTTTTTCAGGCCTAAAATGCATTTAAGGCCTTTTTTGGGCTGCTAACATATTCTGTACTTTCAGGGGGGTAGGATGCATTTTTCGTACCAAAAATATTTTGGGGAATTTCAGTGGTCTAGGATGCGGGTTAATGCCCCTTTCAGGCTGGAAATGTTTTTGGGACATTCAGAGATCTCTCACAATGTTTTTGGGCCACCATCATTTTCCAAACTTTAGGGGGTCTACGATGCCTGTAAACCCCTTTTTTGGGCCTCCAAAGATTTCAACATTTTTTCAGGCCTAAGATGCATTTTAATGCCTTTTTGGAATGCTGACATATTCTGAACTTTCAGGGTTGTAGGATGCATTTTTCGTGCCAAAAATATTTTTGGGAATTTCAGGGGTCTAGCATGCGGGTTAATGTCCTTTTCAGACTGCAAATGTTTTTGGGAGATTCAGAGCTCTCTCACACTGTTTTTGGGCCACCGACATATTCTGGACTTTAGGGGTCTTCGATGCCTGTTAACCCCTTTTTTGGCATCCAAACATTTCAACATTTTTGCAGGCCTAAGATGCATTTTAAGGCCTTTTTGGGCTGCTAACATTTTCTGAACTTTCAGGGGTGTAGGATGCATTTTTCGTGCCAGAAATATTTTTGGTAATTTCAGTGGTCTAGGATTTGGGTTAATGCCCCTTTCAGGCTGCAAATGTTTTTGGGACATTCAGAGCTCTCTCACAATGT
The DNA here is from genome assembly GCF_040938575.1 of Ambystoma mexicanum. Classification (NCBI taxonomy): domain Eukaryota; kingdom Metazoa; phylum Chordata; class Amphibia; order Caudata; family Ambystomatidae; genus Ambystoma; species Ambystoma mexicanum. The sequence continues at coordinate 599,176,327 of NC_090929.1, forward strand.
TTTTGGGCCACCAACATTTTCTGGACTTTAGGGGGTCAACGATGCCTGTAAACCTTTTTTTTGGGCCTCCAAACATTTCAACATTTTTGCAGGCCTAAAATGCATTTAAGGCCTTTTTTGGGCTGCTAACATATTCTGTACTTTCAGGGGGGTAGGATGCATTTTTCGTGCCAAAAATATTTTTGGGAATTTCAGTGGTCTGGGATGCAGGTTAATGCCCCTTTCAAGCTGCAAATGCTTTTGGGACATTCCGAGCTCTCTCACACTGCTTTTGGGCCACCAACATTTTATGGACTTTAGGTGGTCTACGATGCCTGTAAACCCCTTTTTTGGGCCTCCAAAGATTTCAACATTTTTGCCGGCCTAAGATGCATTTTAAGGCCTTTTTTGGGCTGCTAACATATTCTGTACTTTCGGGGATGTAGGATGCATTTTTCGTGGCAAAAATATTTTGGAGAATTACAGTGGTCTAGGATGTGGGTTAATGCCCCTTTCAGGCTGTAAATGTTTTTGGGACATTCAGAGATCTCTCACAATGTTTTTGGGCCACCAACATTTTACAGACTTTAGGGGGTCTACGATGCCTGTAAACCCCTTTTTTGGGCCTCCAAAGATTTCAACATTTTTGCAGGCCTAAGATGCATTTTAAGGCCTTTTTTGGGCTGCTAACATATTCTGTGCTTTCGGGGTTGTAGGATCCATTTTTCGTGGCAAAAATATTTTTGTTTTGGGAATTTCAGTGGTCTAGGATGTGGGTTAATGCCCCTTTCAGGCTCCAAATGCTTTTGGGACATTCAGACCTCTCTCACACTGTTTTTGGGCCACCAACATTTTCTGAACTTTAGGGGGTCTAAGATGCCTGTAAACCCCTTTTTTGGGCATCCAAACATTTCAACATTTTTGCAGGCCTAAGATGCATTTTAAGGCCTTTTTTGGGCTGCTAACATTTTCTGAACTTTCAGGGGTGTAGGATGCATTTTTCGTGCCAGAAATATTTTTGGTAATTTCAGTGGTCTAGGATTTGGGTTAATGCCCCTTTTGGGCTGCTAATGATTTTGGGACATTCAGAGCTCTCTCACAATGTCTTTGGGCCACCAACATTTTCTGGACTTTAGGGGGTCTACGATGCCGGTAAACCTTTTTTTTGGGCCTCCAAACATTTCAACATTTTTGCAGGCCTAAATTGCATTGAAGGCCTTTTTTGGGCTGCTAACATATTCTGTACTTTCAGGGGTTTAGGATGCATTTTTCGTGCCAAAAATATTTTTGGGAATTTCAGTGGTCTAGGATTTGGGTTAATGCCCCTTTCAGGCTGCACATGTTTTTGGGACATTCAGAGCTCTCTCACAATGTTTTTGGGCCACCAACATTTTCTGGACTTTAGGGGGTCTACGATGTCTGTAAACCCCTTTTTTGGGCCTCCAAAGATTTCAACATTTTTGACGGCCTAAGATGCATTTTAAGGCCTTTTTTTGGCTGCTAACATATTCTGTACTTTCGGGGATGTAGGATGCATTTTTCGTGCCAAAAATATTTTTGGGAATTTCAGTGGTCTAGGATGCGGGTTAATGCCCCTTTTAAGCTGCAAATGCTTTTGGGACATTCTGAGCTCTCTCACATTGCTTTTGGGCCACCAACATTTTCCGGACTTTAGGTGGTCTACGATGCCTGTAAACCCCTTTTTTGGGCCTCCAAAGATTTCAACATTTTTGCCGGCCTAAGATGCATTTTAAGGCCTTTTTCGGGCTGCTAACATATTCTGTACTTTCGGGGATGTAGGATGCATTTTTCGTGGCAAAAATATTTTGGAGAATTACAGTGGTATAGGATGTGGGTTAATGCCCCTTTCAGGCTGTAAATGTTTTTGGGACATTCAGAGATCTCTCACAATGTTTTTGGGCCACCAACATTTTCCAGACTTTAGGGGGTCTACGATGCCTGTAAACCCCTTTTTTGGGCCTCCAAAGATTTCAACATTTTTTCAGGCCTAAAATGCATTTAAGGCCTTTTTTGGGCTGCTAACATATTCTCTACTTTCAGGGGGGTAGGATGCATTTTTCGTACCAAAAATATTTTTGGGAATTTCAGTGGTCTAGGATGCGGGTTAATGCCCCTTTCAGGCTGTAAATGTTTTTGGGACATTCAGAGATCTCTCACAATGTTTTTGGGCCACCAACATTTTCCAGACTTTAGGGGGTCTACGATGCCTGTAAACCCCTTTTTTGGGCCTCCAAAGATTTCAACATTTTTTCAGGCCTAAGATGCATTTGAATGCCTTTTTTGGAATGCTGACATATTCTGAACTTTCAGGGTTGTAGGATGCATTTTTCGTGCCAAAAATATTTTTGGGAATTTCAGGGGTCTAGCATGCGGGTTAATGTCCTTTTCAGACTGCAAATGTTTTTGGGACATTCTGAGCTCTCTCACATTGCTTTTGGGCCACCAACATTTTCCGGACTTTAGGTGGTCTACGATGCCTGTAAACCCCTTTTTTGGGCCTCCAAAGATTTCAACATTTTTGCCGGCCTAAGATGCATTTTAAGGTCTTTTTCGGGCTGCTAACATATTCTGTACTTTCGGGGATGTAGGATGCATTTTTCGTGGCAAAAATATTTTGGAGAATTACAGTGGTCTAGGATGTGGGTTAATGCCCCTTTCAGGCTGTAAATGTTTTTGGGACATTCAGAGATCTCTCACAATGTTTTTGGGCCACCAACATTTTCCAGACTTTAGGGGGTCTACGATGCCTGTAAACCCCTTTTTTGGGCCTCCAAAGATTTCAACATTTTTTCAGGCCTAAAATGCATTTAAGGCCTTTTTTGGGCTGCTAACATATTCTCTACTTTCAGGGGGGTAGGATGCATTTTTCGTACCAAAAATATTTTTGGGAATTTCAGTGGTCTAGGATGCGGGTTAATGCCCCTTTCAGGCTGTAAATGTTTTTGGGACATTCAGAGATCTCTCACAATGTTTTTGGGCCACCAACATTTTCCAGACTTTAGGGGGTCTACGATGCCTGTAAACCCCTTTTTTGGGCCTCCAAAGATTTCAACATTTTTTCAGGCCTAAGATGCATTTGAATGCCTTTTTTGGAATGCTGACATATTCTGAACTTTCAGGGTTGTAGGATGCATTTTTCGTGCCAAAAATATTTTTGGGAATTTCAGGGGTCTAGCATGCGGGTTAATGTCCTTTTCAGACTGCAAATGTTTTTGGGAGATTCAGAGCTCTCTCACACCGTTTTTGGGCCACCGACATATTCTGGACTTTAGGGGGTCTTCGATGCCTGTTAACCCCTTTTTTGGGCATCCAAACATTTCAACATTTTTGCAGGCCTAAGATGCATTTTAAGGCCTTTTTGGGCTGCTAACATTTTCTGAACTTTCAGGGGTGTAGGATGCATTTTTCGTGCCAGAAATATTTTTGGTAATTTCAGTGGTCTAGGATTTGGGTTAATGCCCCTTTTGGGCTGCTAATGTTTTTGGGACATTCAGAGCTCTCTCACAATGTTTTTGGGCCACCAACATTTTCTGGACTTTAGGGGGTCTACGATGCCTGTAAACCCCTTTTTTGGGCCTCCAAAGATTTCAACATTTTTTCAGGCCTAAGATGCATTTTAAGGCCTTTTTTGGAATGCTGACATATTCTGAACTTTCAGGGTTGTAGGATGCATTTTTCGTGCCAAAAATATTTTTGGGAATTTCAGGGGTCTAGCATGCGGGTTAATGTCCTTTTCAGACTGCAAATGTTTTTGGGAGATTCAGAGCTCTCTCACACCGTTTCTGGGCCACCGACATATTCTGGACTTTATGGGGTCTACGATGCCTGTTAACCCCTTTTTTGGGCATCCAAACATTTCAACATTTTTGCAGGCCTAAAATGCATTTTAAGGCCTTTTTGGGCTGCTAACATTTTCTGAACTTTCAGGGGTGTAGGATGCATTTTTCGTGCCAGAAATATTTTTGGTAATTACAGTGGTCTAGGATGTGGGTTAATGCCCCTTTCAGGCTGTAAATGTTTTTGGGACATTCAGAGATCTCTCACAATGTTTTTGAGCCACCAACATTTTACAGACTTTAGGGGGTCTACGATGCCTGTAAACCCCTTTTTTGGGCCTCCAAAGATTTCAACATTTTTGCAGGCCTAAGATGCATTTTAAGGCCTTTTTTGTGCTGCTAACATTTTCTGAACTTTCAGGGGTGTAGGATGCATTTTTCGTGGCAAAAATATTTTGGAGAATTACAGTGGTCTAGGATGTGGGTTAATGCCCCTTTCAGGCTGTAAATGTTTTTGGGACATTCAGAGATCTCTCACAATGTTTTTGGGCCACCAACATTTTCCAGACTTTAGGGGGCCTACGATGCCTGTAAACCCCTTTTTTGGACCTCCAAAGATTTCAACATTTTTTCAGGCCTAAGATGCATTTTAAGGCCTTTTTTGGAATTCTGACATATTCTGAACTTTTAGGGTTGTAGGATGCATTTTTCGTGCCAAAAATATTTTTGGGAATTTCAGGGGTCTAGCATGCGGGTTAATGTCCTTTTCAGACTGCAAATGTTTTTGGGAGATTCAGAGCTCTCTCACACCGTTTTTGGGCCACCGACATATTCTGGACTTTATGGGGTCTACGATGCCTGTTAACCCCTTTTTTGGGCATCCAAACATTTCAACATTTTTGCAGGCCTAAAATGCATTTTAAGGCCTTTTTGGGCTGCTAACATTTTCTGAACTTTCAGGGGTGTAGGATGCATTTTTCGTGCCAGAAATATTTTTGGTAATTACAGTGGTCTAGGATGTGGGTTAATGCCCCTTTCAGGCTGTAAATGTTTTTGGGACATTCAGAGATCTCTCACAATGTTTTTGGGCCACCAACATTTTACAGACTTTAGGGGGTCTACGATGCCTGTAAACCCCTTTTTTGGGCCTCCAAAGATTTCAACATTTTTGCAGGCCTAAGATGCATTTTAAGGCCTTTTTTGTGCTGCTAACATTTTCTGAACTTTCAGGGGTGTAGGATGCATTTTTCGTGGCAAAAATATTTTGGAGAATTACAGTGGTCTAGGATGTGGGTTAATGCCCCTTTCAGGCTGGAAATGTTTTTGGGACATTCAGAGATCTCTCACAATGTTTTTGGGCCACCAACATTTTCCAGACTTTAGGGGGCCTACGATGCCTGTAAACCCCTTTTTTGGACCTCCAAAGATTTCAACATTTTTTCAGGCCTAAGATGCATTTTAAGGCCTTTTTTGGAATTCTGACATATTCTGAACTTTCAGGGTTGTAGGATGCATTTTTCGTGCCAAAAATATTTTTGGGAATTTCAGGGGTCTAGCATGCGGGTTAATGTCCTTTTCAGACTGCAAATGTTTTTGGGAGATTCAGAGCTCTCTCACACCGTTTTTGGGCCACCGACATATTCTGGACTTTAGGGGTCTACGATGCCTGTAAACCCCTTTTTTGGGCATACAAACATTTCAACATTTTTGCAGGCCTGAGATGCATTTTAAGGCCTTTTTGGGCTGCTAACATTTTCTGAACTTTCAGGGGTGTAGGATGCATTTTTTCGTGCCAGAAATATTTTTGGTAATTTCAGTGGTCTAGGATGCGGGTTAATGCCCCTTTCAAGCTGCAAATGCTTTTGGGACATTCAGAGATCTCTCACAATGTTTTTGGGCCACCAACATTTTACAGACTTTCGGGGGTCTACGATGCCTGTAAACCCCTTTTTTGGGCCTCCAAAGATTTCAACATTTTTGCAGGCCTAAGATGCATTTTAAGGCCTTTTTTGGGCTGCTAACATATTCTGTACTTTCGGGGTTGTAGGATCCATTTTTCGTGGCAAAAATATTTTTGTTTTGGGAATTTCAGTGGTCTAGGATGTGGGTTAATGCCCCTTTCAGGCTGCAAATGCTTTTGGGACATTCAGAGCTCTCTCACACTGTTTTTGGGCCACCAACATTTTCTGAACTTTAGGGGGTCTAAGATGCCTGTAAACCCCTTTTTTGGGCATCCAAACATTTCAACATTTTTGCAGGCCTAAGATGCATTTTAAGGCCTTTTTTGGGCTGCTAACATTTTCTGAACTTTCAGGGGTGTAGGATGCATTTTTCGTGCCAGAAATATTTTTGGTAATTTCAGTGGTCTAGGATTTGGGTTAATGCCCCTTTTGGGCTGCTAATGTTTTTGGGACATTCAGAACTCTCTCACAATGTCTTTGGGCCACCAACATTTTCTGGACTTTAGGGGGTCTACGATGCCGGTAAACCTTTTTTTTGGGCCTCCAAACATTTCAACATTTTTGCAGGCCTAAATTGCATTTAAGGCCTTTTTTGGGCTGCTAACATATTCTGTACTTTCAGGGGTTTAGGATGCATTTTTCGTGCCAAAAATATTTTTGGGAATTTCAGTGGTCTAGGATTTGGGTTAATGCACCTTTCAGGCTGCAAATATTTTTGGGACATTCAGAGCTCTCTCACAATGTTTTTGGGCCACCAACATTTTCTGGACTTTAGGGGGTCTACGATGCCTGTAAACCCCTTTTTTGGGCCTCCAAAGATTTCAACATTTTTTCAGGCCTAAGATGCATTTTAAGGCCTTTTTTGGAATTCTGACATATTCTGAACTTTCAGGGTTGTAGGATGCATTTTTCGTGCCAAAAATATTTTTGGGAATTTCAGGGGTCTAGCATGCGGGTTAATGTCCTTTTCAGACTGCAAATGTTTTTGGGAGATTCAGAGCTCTCTCACACCGTTTTTGGGCCACCGACATATTCTGGACTTTAGGGGGTCTTCGATGCCTGTTAACCCCTTTTTTGGGCATCCAAACATTTCAACATTTTTGCAGGCCTAAGATGCATTTTAAGGCCTTTTTGGGCTGCTAACATTTTCTGAACTTTCAGGGGTGTAGGATGCATTTTTCGTGCCAGAAATATTTTTGGTAATTTCAGTGGTCTAGGATTTGGGTTAATGCCCCTTTTGGGCTGCTAATGTTTTTGGGACATTCAGAGCTCTCTCACAATGTTTTTGGGCCACCAACATTTTCTGGACTTTAGGGGGTCTACGATGCCTGTAAACCCCTTTTTTGGGCCTCCAAAGATTTCAACATTTTTTCAGGCCTAAGATGCATTTTAAGGCCTTTTTTGGAATGCTGACATATTCTGAACTTTCAGGGTTGTAGGATGCATTTTTCGTGCCAAAAATATTTTTGGGAATTTCAGGGGTCTAGCATGCGGGTTAATGTCCTTTTCAGACTGCAAATGTTTTTGGGAGATTCAGAGCTCTCTCACACCGTTTCTGGGCCACCGACATATTCTGGACTTTATGGGGTCTACGATGCCTGTTAACCCCTTTTTTGGGCATCCAAACATTTCAACATTTTTGCAGGCCTAAAATGCATTTTAAGGCCTTTTTGGGCTGCTAACATTTTCTGAACTTTCAGGGGTGTAGGATGCATTTTTCGTGCCAGAAATATTTTTGGTAATTACAGTGGTCTAGGATGTGGGTTAATGCCCCTTTCAGGCTGTAAATGTTTTTGGGACATTCAGAGATCTCTCACAATGTTTTTGAGCCACCAACATTTTACAGACTTTAGGGGGTCTACGATGCCTGTAAACCCCTTTTTTGGGCCTCCAAAGATTTCAACATTTTTGCAGGCCTAAGATGCATTTTAAGGCCTTTTTTGTGCTGCTAACATTTTCTGAACTTTCAGGGGTGTAGGATGCATTTTTCGTGGCAAAAATATTTTGGAGAATTACAGTGGTCTAGGATGTGGGTTAATGCCCCTTTCAGGCTGTAAATGTTTTTGGGACATTCAGAGATCTCTCACAATGTTTTTGGGCCACCAACATTTTCCAGACTTTAGGGGGCCTACGATGCCTGTAAACCCCTTTTTTGGACCTCCAAAGATTTCAACATTTTTTCAGGCCTAAGATGCATTTTAAGGCCTTTTTTGGAATTCTGACATATTCTGAACTTTTAGGGTTGTAGGATGCATTTTTCGTGCCAAAAATATTTTTGGGAATTTCAGGGGTCTAGCATGCGGGTTAATGTCCTTTTCAGACTGCAAATGTTTTTGGGAGATTCAGAGCTCTCTCACACCGTTTTTGGGCCACCGACATATTCTGGACTTTATGGGGTCTACGATGCCTGTTAACCCCTTTTTTGGGCATCCAAACATTTCAACATTTTTGCAGGCCTAAAATGCATTTTAAGGCCTTTTTGGGCTGCTAACATTTTCTGAACTTTCAGGGGTGTAGGATGCATTTTTCGTGCCAGAAATATTTTTGGTAATTACAGTGGTCTAGGATGTGGGTTAATGCCCCTTTCAGGCTGTAAATGTTTTTGGGACATTCAGAGATCTCTCACAATGTTTTTGGGCCACCAACATTTTACAGACTTTAGGGGGTCTACGATGCCTGTAAACCCCTTTTTTGGGCCTCCAAAGATTTCAACATTTTTGCAGGCCTAAGATGCATTTTAAGGCCTTTTTTGTGCTGCTAACATTTTCTGAACTTTCAGGGGTGTAGGATGCATTTTTCGTGGCAAAAATATTTTGGAGAATTACAGTGGTCTAGGATGTGGGTTAATGCCCCTTTCAGGCTGGAAATGTTTTTGGGACATTCAGAGATCTCTCACAATGTTTTTGGGCCACCAACATTTTCCAGACTTTAGGGGGCCTACGATGCCTGTAAACCCCTTTTTTGGACCTCCAAAGATTTCAACATTTTTTCAGGCCTAAGATGCATTTTAAGGCCTTTTTTGGAATTCTGACATATTCTGAACTTTCAGGGTTGTAGGATGCATTTTTCGTGCCAAAAATATTTTTGGGAATTTCAGGGGTCTAGCATGCGGGTTAATGTCCTTTTCAGACTGCAAATGTTTTTGGGAGATTCAGAGCTCTCTCACACCGTTTTTGGGCCACCGACATATTCTGGACTTTAGGGGTCTACGATGCCTGTAAACCCCTTTTTTGGGCATACAAACATTTCAACATTTTTGCAGGCCTGAGATGCATTTTAAGGCCTTTTTGGGCTGCTAACATTTTCTGAACTTTCAGGGGTGTAGGATGCATTTTTTCGTGCCAGAAATATTTTTGGTAATTTCAGTGGTCTAGGATGCGGGTTAATGCCCCTTTCAAGCTGCAAATGCTTTTGGGACATTCAGAGATCTCTCACAATGTTTTTGGGCCACCAACATTTTACAGACTTTCGGGGGTCTACGATGCCTGTAAACCCCTTTTTTGGGCCTCCAAAGATTTCAACATTTTTGCAGGCCTAAGATGCATTTTAAGGCCTTTTTTGGGCTGCTAACATATTCTGTACTTTCGGGGTTGTAGGATCCATTTTTCGTGGCAAAAATATTTTTGTTTTGGGAATTTCAGTGGTCTAGGATGTGGGTTAATGCCCCTTTCAGGCTGCAAATGCTTTTGGGACATTCAGAGCTCTCTCACACTGTTTTTGGGCCACCAACATTTTCTGAACTTTAGGGGGTCTAAGATGCCTGTAAACCCCTTTTTTGGGCATCCAAACATTTCAACATTTTTGCAGGCCTAAGATGCATTTTAAGGCCTTTTTTGGGCTGCTAACATTTTCTGAACTTTCAGGGGTGTAGGATGCATTTTTCGTGCCAGAAATATTTTTGGTAATTTCAGTGGTCTAGGATTTGGGTTAATGCCCCTTTTGGGCTGCTAATGTTTTTGGGACATTCAGAACTCTCTCACAATGTCTTTGGGCCACCAACATTTTCTGGACTTTAGGGGGTCTACGATGCCGGTAAACCTTTTTTTTGGGCCTCCAAACATTTCAACATTTTTGCAGGCCTAAATTGCATTTAAGGCCTTTTTTGGGCTGCTAACATATTCTGTACTTTCAGGGGTTTAGGATGCATTTTTCGTGCCAAAAATATTTTTGGGAATTTCAGTGGTCTAGGATTTGGGTTAATGCACCTTTCAGGCTGCAAATATTTTTGGGACATTCAGAGCTCTCTCACAATGTTTTTGGGCCACCAACATTTTCTGGACTTTAGGGGGTCTACGATGCCTGTAAACCCCTTTTTGGGGCCTCCAAAGATTTCAACATTTTTGCCGGCCTAAAATGCATTTTAAGGCCTTTTTTGGGCTGCTAACATATTCTGTACTTTCGGGGATGTAGGATGCATTTTTTTCGTGCCAAAAATATTTTGGAGAATTACAGTGGTCTAGGATGTGGGTTAAAGCCCCTTTCAGGCTGTAAATGTTTTTGGGACATTCAGTGATCTCTCACAATGTTTTTGGGCCACCAACATTTTCCAGACTTTAGGGGGTCTACGATGCCTGTAAACCCCTTTTTTGGGCCTCCAAAGATTTCAACATTTTTTCAGGCCTAAAATGCATTTAAGGCCTTTTTTGGGCTGCTAACATATTCTGTACTTTCAGGGGGGTAGGATGCATTTTTCGTACCAAAAATATTTTTGGGAATTTCAGTGGTCTAGGATGCGGGTTAATGCCCCTTTCAGGCTGTAATTGTTTTTGGGACATTCAGAGATCTCTCACAATGTTTTTGGGCCACCATCATTTTCCAGACTTTAGGGGGCCTACGATGCCTGTAAACCCCTTTTTTGGACCTCCAAAGATTTCAACATTTTTTCAGGCCTAAGATGCATTTTAAGGCCTTTTTTGGAATTCTGACATATTCTGAACTTTCAGGGTTGTAGGATGCATTTTTCGTGCCAAAAATATTTTTGGGAATTTCAGGGGTCTAGCATGCGGGTTAATGTCCTTTTCAGACTGCAAATGTTTTTGGGAGATTCAGAGCTCTCTCACACCGTTTTTGGGCCACCGACATATTCTGGACTTTAGGGGTCTTCGATGCCTGTTAACCCCTTTTTTGGCATCCAAACATTTCAACATTTTTGCAGGCCTAAGATGCATTTTAAGGCCTTTTTGGGCTGCTAACATTTTCTGAACTTTCAGGGGTGTAGGATGCATTTTTCGTGCCAGAAATATTTTTGGTAATTTCAGTGGTCTAGGATTTGGGTTAATGCCCCTTTCAGGCTGCAAATGTTTTTGGGACATTCAGAGCTCTCTCACAATGTTTTTGGGCCACCAACATTTTCTGGACTTTAGGGGGTCAACGATGCCTGTAAACCTTTTTTTTGGGCCTCCAAACATTTCAACATTTTTGCAGGCCTAAAATGCATTTAAGGCCTTTTTTGGGCTGCTAACATATTCTGTACTTTCAGGGGGGTAGGATGCATTTTTCGTGCCAAAAATATTTTTGGGAATTTCAGTGGTCTGGGATGCAGGTTAATGCCCCTTTCAAGCTGCAAATGCTTTTGGGACATTCCGAGCTCTCTCACACTGCTTTTGGGCCACCAACATTTTATGGACTTTAGGTGGTCTAAGATGCCTGTAAACCCCTTTTTTGGGCCTCCAAAGATTTCAACATTTTTGCCGGCCTAAGATGCATTTTAAGGCCTTTTTTGGGGTGCTAACATATTCTGTACTTTCGGGGATGTAGGATGCATTTTTCGTGGCAAAAATATTTTGGAGAATTACAGTGGTCTAGGATGTGGGTTAATGCCCCTTTCAGGCTGTAAATGTTTTTGGGACATTCAGAGATCTCTCACAATGTTTTTGGGCCACCAACATTTTACAGACTTTAGGGGGTCTACGATGCCTGTAAACCCCTTTTTTGGGCCTCCAAAGATTTCAACATTTTTGCAGGCCTAAGATGCATTTTAAGGCTTTTTTTGGGCTGCTAACATATTCTGTGCTTTTGGGGTTGTAGGATCCATTTTTCGTGGCAAAAATATTTTTGTTTTGGGAATTTCAGTGGTCTAGGATGTGGGTTAATGCCCCTTTCAGGCTCCAAATGCTTTTGGGACATTCAGACCTCTCTCACACTGTTTTTGGGCCACCAACATTTTCTGAACTTTAGGGGGTCTAAGATGCCTGTAAACCCCTTTTTTGGGCATCCAAACATTTCAACATTTTTGCAGGCCTAAGATGCATTTTAAGGCCTTTTTTGGGCTGCTAACATTTTCTGAACTTTCAGGGGTGTAGGATGCATTTTTCGTGCCAGAAATATTTTTGGTAATTTCAGTGGTCTAGGATTTGGGTTAATGCCCCTTTTGGGCTGCTAATGATTTTGGGACATTCAGAGCTCTCTCACAATGTCTTTGGGCCACCAACATTTTCTGGACTTTAGGGGGTCTACGATGCCGGTAAACCTTTTTTTTGGGCCTCCAAACATTTCAACATTTTTGCAGGCCTAAATTGCATTGAAGGCCTTTTTTGGGCTGCTAACATATTCTGTACTTTCAGGGGTTTAGGATGCATTTTTCGTGCCAAAAATATTTTTGGGAATTTCAATGGTCTAGGATTTGGGTTAATGCCCCTTTCAGGCTGCACATGTTTTTGGGACATTCAGAGCTCTCTCACAATGTTTTTGGGCCACCAACATTTTTTGGACTTTAGGGGGTCTACGATGTCTGTAAACCCCTTTTTTGGGCCTCCAAAGATTTCAACATTTTTGCCGGCCTAAGATGCATTTTAAGGCCTTTTTTTGGCTGCTAACATATTCTGTACTTTCGGGGATGTAGGATGCATTTTTCGTGCCAAAAATATTTTTGGGAATTTCAGTGGTCTAGGATGCGGGTTAATGCCCCTTTTAAGCTGCAAATGCTTTTGGGACATTCTGAGCTCTCTCACATTGCTTTTGGGCCACCAACATTTTCCGGACTTTAGGTGGTCTACGATGCCTGTAAACCCCTTTTTTGAGCCTCCAAAGATTTCAACATTTTTGCTGGCCTAAGATGCATTTTAAGGCCTTTTTCGGGCTGCTAACATATTCTGTACTTTCGGGGATGTAGGATGCATTTTTCGTGGCAAAAATATTTTGGAGAATTACAGTGGTCTAGGATGTGGGTTAATGCCCCTTTCAGGCTGTAAATGTTTTTGGGACATTCAGAGATCTCTCACAATGTTTTTGGGCCACCAACATTTTCCAGACTTTAGGGGGTCTACGATGCCTGTAAACCCCTTTTTTGGGCCTCCAAAGATTTCAACATTTTTTCAGGCCTAAAATGCATTTAAGGCCTTTTTTGGGCTGCTAACATATTCTCTACTTTCAGGGGGGTAGGATGCATTTTTCGTACCAAAAATATTTTTGGGAATTTCAGTGGTCTAGGATGCGGGTTAATGCCCCTTTCAGGCTGTAAATGTTTTTGGGACATTCAGAGATCTCTCACAATGTTTTTGGGCCACCAACATTTTCCAGACTTCAGGGGGTCTACGATGCCTGTAAACCCCTTTTTTGGGCCTCCAAAGATTTCAACATTTTTTCAGGCCTAAGATGCATTTGAATGCCTTTTTTGGAATGCTGACATATTCTGAACTTTCAGGGTTGTAGGATGCATTTTTCGTGCCAAAAATATTTTTGGGAATTTCAGGTGTCTAGCATGCGGGTTAATGTCCTTTTCAGACTGCAAATGTTTTTGGGACATTCTGAGCTCTCTCACATTGCTTTTGGGCCACCAACATTTTCCGGACTTTAGGTGGTCTACGATGCCTGTAAACCCCTTTTTTGGGCCTCCAAAGATTTCAACATTTTTGCCGGCCTAAGATGCATTTTAAGGTCTTTTTCGGGCTGCTAACATATTCTGTACTTTCGGGGATGTAGGATGCATTTTTCGTGGCAAAAATATTTTGGAGAATTACAGTGGTCTAGGATGTGGGTTAATGCCCCTTTCAGGCTGTAAATGTTTTTGGGACATTCAGAGATCTCTCACAATATTTTTGGGCCACCAACATTTTCCAGACTTTAGGGGGTCTACGATGCCTGTAAACCCCTTTTTTGGGCCTCCAAAGATTTCAACATTTTTTCAGGCCTAAAATGCATTTAAGGCCTTTTTTGGGCTGCTAACATATTCTCTACTTTCAGGGGGGTAGGATGCATTTTTCGTACCAAAAATATTTTTGGGAATTTCAGTGGTCTAGGATGCGGGTTAATGCCCCTTTCAGGCTGTAAATGTTTTTGGGACATTCAGAGATCTCTCACAATGTTTTTGGGCCACCAACATTTTCCAGACTTTAGGGGGTCTACGATGCCTGTAAACCCCTTTTTTGGGCCTCCAAAGATTTCAACATTTTTTCAGGCCTAAGATGCATTTGAATGCCTTTTTTGGAATGCTGACATATTCTGAACTTTCAGGGTTGTAGGATGCATTTTTCGTGCCAAAAATATTTTTGGGAATTTCAGGGGTCTAGCATGCGGGTTAATGTCCTTTTCAGACTGCAAATGTTTTTGGGAGATTCAGAGCTCTCTCACACCGTTTTTGGGCCACCGACATATTCTGGACTTTAGGGGGTCTTCGATGCCTGTTAACCCCTTTTTTGGGCATCCAAACATTTCAACATTTTTGCAGGCCTAAGATGCATTTTAAGGCCTTTTTGGGCTGCTAACATTTTCTGAACTTTCAGGGGTGGAGGATGCATTTTTCGTGCCAGAAATATTTTTGGTAATTTCAGTGGTCTAGGATTTGGGTTAATGCCCCTTTTGGGCTGCTAATGTTTTTGGGACATTCAGAGCTCTCTCACAATGTTTTTGGGCCACCAACATTTTCTGGACTTTAGGGGGTCTACGATGCCTGTAAACCCCTTTTTTGGGCCTCCAAAGATTTCAACATTTTTTCAGGCCTAAGATGCATTTTAAGGCCTTTTTTGGAATGCTGACATATTCTGAACTTTCAGGGTTGTAGGATGCATTTTTCGTGCCAAAAATATTTTTGGGAATTTCAGGGGTCTAGCATGCGGGTTAATGTCCTTTTCAGACTGCAAATGTTTTTGGGAGATTCAGAGCTCTCTCACACCGTTTCTGGGCCACCGACATATTCTGGACTTTATGGGGTCTACGATGCCTGTTAACCCCTTTTTTGGGCATCCAAACATTTCAACATTTTTGCAGGCCTAAAATGCATTTTAAGGCCTTTTTGGGCTGCTAACATTTTCTGAACTTTCAGGGGTGTAGGATGCATTTTTCGTGCCAGAAATATTTTTGGTAATTACAGTGGTCTAGGATGTGGGTTAATGCCCCTTTCAGGCTGTAAATGTTTTTGGGACATTCAGAGATCTCTCACAATGTTTTTGAGCCACCAACATTTTACAGACTTTAGGGGGTCTATGATGCCTGTAAACCCCTTTTTTGGGCCTCCAAAGATTTCAACATTTTTGCAGGCCTAAGATGCATTTTAAGGCCTTTTTTGTGCTGCTAACATTTTCTGAACTTTCAGGGGTGTAGGATGCATTTTTCGTGGCAAAAATATTTTGGAGAATTACAGTGGTCTAGGATGTGGGTTAATGCCCCTTTCAGGCTGTAAATGTTTTTGGGACATTCAGAGATCTCTCACAATGTTTTTGGGCCACCAACATTTTCCAGACTTTAGGGGGCCTACGATGCCTGTAAACCCCTTTTTTGGACCTCCAAAGATTTCAACATTTTTTCAGGCCTAAGATGCATTTTAAGGCCTTTTTTGGAATTCTGACATATTCTGAACTTTCAAGGTTGTAGGATGCATTTTTCGTGCCAAAAATATTTTTGGGAATTTCAGGGGTCTAGCATGCGGGTTAATGTCCTTTTCAGACTGCAAATGTTTTTGGGAGATTCAGAGCTCTCTCACACCGTTTTTGGGCCACCGACATATTCTGGACTTTATGGGGTCTACGATGCCTGTTAACCCCTTTTTTGGGCATCCAAACATTTCAACATTTTTGCAGGCCTAAAATGCATTTTAAGGCCTTTTTGGGTGGCTAACATTTTCTGAACTTTCAGGGGTGTAGGATGCATTTTTCGTGCCAGAAATATTTTTGGTAATTGCAGTGGTCTAGGATGTGGGTTAATGCCCCTTTCAGGCTGTAAATGTTTTTGGGACATTCAGAGATCTCTCACAATGTTTTTGGGCCACCAACATTTTACAGACTTTAGGGGTCTACGATGCCTGTAAGCCCCTTTTTTGGACCTCCAAAGATTTCAACATTTTTGCAGGCCTAAGATGCATTTTAAGGCCTTTTTTGTGCTGCTAACATTTTCTGAACTTTCAGGGGTGTAGGATGCATTTTTCGTGGCAAAAATATTTTGGAGAATTACAGTGGTCTAGGATGTGGGTTAATGCCCCTTTCAGGCTGGAAATGTTTTTGGGACATTCAGAGATCTCTCACAATGTTTTTGGGCCACCAACATTTTCCAGACTTTAGGGGGCCTACGATGCCTGTAAACCCCTTTTTTGGACCTCCAAAGATTTCAACATTTTTTCAGGCCTAAGATGCATTTTAAGGCCTTTTTTGGAATTCTGACATATTCTGAACTTTCAGGGTTGTAGGATGCATTTTTCGTGCCAAAAATATTTTTGGGAATTTCAGGGGTCTAGCATGCGGGTTAATGTCCTTTTCAGACTGCAAATGTTTTTGAGAGATTCAGAGCTCTCTCACACCGTTTTTGGGCCACCGACATATTCTGGACTTTAGGGGTCTACGATGCCTGTAAACCCCTTTTTTGGGCATACAAACATTTCAACATTTTTGCAGGCCTGAGATGCATTTTAAGGCCTTTTTGGGCTGCTAACATTTTCTGAACTTTCAGGGGTGTAGGATGCATTTTTTCGTGCCAGAAATATTTTTGGTAATTTCAGTGGTCTAGGATGCGGGTTAATGCCCCTTTCAAGCTGCAAATGCTTTTGGGACATTTAGAGATCTCTCACAATGTTTTTGGGCCACCAACATTTTACAGACTTTCGGGGGTCTACGATGCCTGTAAACCCCTTTTTTGGGCCTCCAAAGATTTCAACATTTTTGCAGGCCTAAGATGCATTTTAAGGCCTTTTTTGGGCTGCTAACATATTCTGTACTTTCGGGGTTGTAGGATCCATTTTTCGTGGCAAAAATATTTTTGTTTTGGGAATTTCAGTGGTCTAGGATGTGGGTTAATGCCCCTTTCAGGCTGCAAATGCTTTTGGGACATTCAGAGCTCTCTCACACTGTTTTTGGGCCACCAATATTTTCTGAACTTTAGGGGGTCTAAGATGCCTGTAAACCCCTTTTTTGGGCATCCAAACATTTCAACATTTTTGCAGGCCTAAGATGCATTTTAAGGCCTTTTTTGGGCTGCTAACATTTTCTGAACTTTCAGGGGTGTAGGATGCATTTTTCGTGCCAGAAATATTTTTGGTAATTTCAGTGGTCTAGGATTTGGGTTAATGCCCCTTTTGGGCTGCTAATGTTTTTGGGACATTCAGAGCTCTCTCACAATGTCTTTGGGCCACCAACATTTTCGGGACTTTAGGGGGTCTACGATGCCGGTAAACCTTTTTTTTGGGCCTCCAAACATTTCAACATTTTTGCAGGCCTAAATTGCATTTAAGGCCTTTTTTGGGCTGCTAACATATTCTGTACTTTCAGGGGTTTAGGATGCATTTTTCGTGCCAAAAATATTTTTGGGAATTTCAGTGGTCTAGGATTTGGGTTAATGCACCTTTCAGGCTGCAAATATTTTTGGGACATTCAGAGCTCTCTCACAATGTTTTTGGGCCACCAACATTTTCTGGACTTTAGGGGGTCTACGATGCCTGTAAACCCCTTTTTGGGACCTCCAAAGATTTCAACATTTTTGCCGGCCTAAAATGCATTTTAAGGCCTTTTTTGGGCTGCTAACATATTCTGCACTTTCGGGGATGTAGGATGCATTTTTTTCGTGCCAAAAATATTTTGGAGAATTACAGTGGTCTAGGATGTGGGTTAAAGCCCCTTTCAGGCTGTAAATGTTTTTGGGACATTCAGTGATCTCTCACAATGTTTTTGGGCCACCAACATTTTCCAGACTTTAGGGGGTCTACGATGCCTGTAAACCCCTTTTTTGGGCCTCCAAAGATTTCAACATTTTTTCAGGCCTAAAATGCATTTAAGGCCTTTTTTGGGCTGCTAACATATTCTGTACTTTCAGGGGGGTAGGATGCATTTTTCGTACCAAAAATATTTTTGGGAATTTCAGTGGTCTAGGATGCGGGTTAATGCCCCTTTCAGGCTGTAATTGTTTTTGGGACATTCAGAGATCTCTCACAATGTTTTTGGGCCACCATCATTTTCCAGACTTTAGGGGGCCTACGATGCCTGTAAACCCCTTTTTTGGACCTCCAAAGATTTCAACATTTTTTCAGGCCTAAGATGCATTTTAAGGCCTTTTTTGGAATTCTGACATATTCTGAACTTTCAGGGTTGTAGGATGCATTTTTCGTGCCAAAAATATTTTTGGGAATTTCAGGGGTCTAGCATGCGGGTTAATGTCCTTTTCAGACTGCAAATGTTTTTGGGAGATTCAGAGCTCTCTCACACCGTTTTTGGGCCACTGACATATTCTGGACTTTAGGGGGTCTACGATGCCTGTAAACCCCTTTTTTGGGCATACAAACATTTGAACATTTTTGCAGGCCTAAGATGCATTTTAAGGCCTTTTTGGGCTGCTAACATTTTCTGAACTTTCAGGGGTGTAGGATGCATTTTTTCGTGCCAGAAATATTTTTGGTAATTTCAGTGGTCTAGGATGCGGGTTAATGCCCCTTTCAAGCTGCAAATGCTTTTGGGACATTCAGAGATCTCTCACAATGTTTTTGGGCCACCAACATTTTACATACTTTAGGGGGTCTACGATGCCTGTAAACCCCTTTTTTGGGCCTCCAAAGATTTCAACATTTTTGCAGGCCTAAGATGCATTTTAAGGCCTTTTTTGGGCTGCTAACATATTCTGTACTTTCGGGGTTGTAGGATCCATTTTTCGTGGCAAAAATATTTTTGTTTTGGGAATTTCAGTTGTCTAGGATGTGGGTTAATGCCCCTTTTGGGCTGCTAATGTTTTTGGGACATTCAGAGCTCTCTCACACTGTTTTTGGGCCACCAACATTTTCTGAACTTTAGGGGGTCTAAGATGCCTGTAAACCCCTTTTTTGGGCATCCAAACATTTCAACATTTTTGCAGGCCTAAATTGCATTTAAGGCCTTTTTTGGGCTGCTAACATATTCTGTACTTTCGGGGATGTAGGATGCATTTTTCGTGGCAAAAATATTTTGGAGAATTACAGTGGTCTAGGATTTGGGTTAATGCCCCTTTCAGGCTGTAAATGTTTTTGGGACATTCAGAGATCTCTCACAATGTTTTTGGGCCACCAACATTTTCCAGACTTTAGGGGGTCTATGATGCCTGTAAACCCCTTTTTTGGGCCTCCAAAGATTTCAACATTTTTTCAGGCCTAAAATGCATTTAAGGCCTTTTTTGGGCTGCTAACATATTCTGTACTTTCAGGGGGGTAGGATGCATTTTTCGTACCAAAAATATTTTTGGGAATTTCAGTGGTCTAGGATGCGGGTTAATGCCCCTTTCAGGCTGTAATTGTTTTTGGGACATTCAGAGATCTCTCACAATGTTTTTGGGCCACCATCATTTTCCAGACTTTAGGGGGTCTACGATGCCTGTAAACCCCTTTTTTGGGCCTCCAAAGATTTCAACATTTTTTCAGGCCTAAGATGCATTTTAATGCCTTTTTTTGGAATGCTGACATATTCTGAACTTTCAGGGTTGTAGGATGCATTTTTCGTGCCAAAAATATTTTTGGGAATTTCAGGGGTCTAGCATGCGGGTTAATGTCCTTTTCAGACTGCAAATGTTTTTGGGAGATTCAGAGCTCTCTCACACCGTTTTTGGGCCACCGACATATTCTGGACTTTAGGGGTCTTCGATGCCTGGTAACTCCTTTTTTGGGCATCCAAACATTTCAACATTTTTGCAGGCCTAAGATGCATTTTAAGGCCTTTTTGGGCTGCTAACATTTTCTGAACTTTCAGGGGTGTAGGATGCATTTTTCGTGCCAGAAATATTTTTGGTAATTTCAGTGGTCTAGGATTTGGGTTAATGCCCCTTTCAGGCTGCAAATGTTTTTGGGACATTCAGAGCTCTCTCACAATGTTTTTGGGCCACCAACATTTTCTGGACTTTAGGGGGTCTACGATGCCTGTAAACCTTTTTTTTGGGCCTGTAAACCTTTTTTTTGGGCCTCCAAACATTTCAACATTTTTGCAGGCCTAAAATGCATTTAAGGCCTTTTTTGGGCTGCTAACATATTCTGTACTTTCGGGGATGTAGGATGCATTTTTCGTGGCAAAAATATTTTGGAGAATTACAGTGGTCTAGGATGTGGGTTAATGCCCCTTTCAGGCTGTAAATGTTTTTGGGACATTCAGAGATCTCTCACAATGTTTTTGGGCCACCAACATTTTACAGACTTTAGGGGGTCTACGATGCCTGTAAACCCCTTTTTTGGGCCTCCAAAGATTTCAACATTTTTTCAGGCCTAAGATGCATTTTAGGCCTTTTTTGGAATGCTGACATATTCTGAACTTTCAGGGTTGTAGGATGCATTTTTTCGTGCCAAAAATATTTTTGGGAATTTCAGGGGTCTAGCATGCGGGTTAATGTCCTTTTCAGACTGCAAATGTTTTTGGGAGATTCAGAGCTCTCTCACACCGTTTTTGGGCCACCGACATATTCTGGACTTTATGGGGTCTACGATGCCTGTAAACCCCTTTTTTGGGCATCCAAACATTTCAACATTTTTGCAGGCCTAAGATGCATTTTAAGGCCTTTTTGGGCTGCTAACATTTTCTGAACTTTCAGGGGTGTAGGATGCATTTTTCGTGCCAGAAATATTTTTGGTAATTTCAGTGGTATAGGATTTGGGTTAATGCCCCTTTCAGGCTGCAAATGTTTTTGGGACATTCAGAGCTCTCTCACAATGTTTTTGGGCCACCAACATTTTCTGGACTTTAGGGGGTCTACGATGCCTGTAAACCTTTTTTTTGGGCCTCCAAACATTTCAACATTTTTGCAGGCCTAAAATGCATTTAGGCCTTTTTTGGGCTGCTAACATATTCTGTACTTTCAGGGGGGTAGGATGCATTTTTCGTGGTAAAAATATTTTTGGGAATTTCAGTGGTCTAGGATGCGGGTTAATGCCCCTTTCAAGCTGCAAATGCTTTTGGGACATTCCGAGCTCTCTCACACTGCTTTTGGGCCACCAACATTTTCTGGACTTTAGGTGGTCTACGATGCCTGTAAACCCCTTTTTTGGGCCTCCAAAGATTTCAACATTTTTGCCGGCGTAAGATGCATTTTAAGGCCTTTTTTGGGCTGCTAACATATTCTGTACTTTCGGGGATGTAGGATGCATTTTTCGTGGCAAAAATATTTTGGAGAATTACAGTGGTCTAGGATGTGGGTTAATGCCCCTTTCAGGCTGTAAATGTTTTTGGGACATTCAGAGATCTCTCACAATGTTTTTGGGCCACCAACATTTTATGGACTTTAGGTGGTCTACGATGCCTGTAAACCCCTTTTTTGGGCCTCCAAAGATTTCAACATTTTTGCAGGCCTAAGATGCATTTTAAGGCCTTTTTGGGCTGCTAACATATTCTGTGCTTTCGGGGTTGTAGGATCCATTTTTCGTGGCAAAAATATTTTTGTTTTGGGAATTTCAGTGGTCTAGGATGTGGGTTAATGCCCCTTTCAGGCTGCAAATGCTTTTGGGACATTCAGACCTCTCTCACACTGTTTTTGGGCCACCAACATTTTCTGGACTTTAGGGGGTCTACGATGCCGGTAAACCTTTTTTTTGGGCCTCCAAACATTTCAACATTTTTGCAGGCCTAAATTGCATTTAAGGCCTTTTTTGGGCTGCTAACATATTCTGTACTTTCAGGGGTTTAGGATGCATTTTTCGTGCCAAAAATATTTTTGGGAATTTCAGTGGTCTAGGATTTGGGTTAATGCCCCTTTCAGGCTGCAAATGTTTTTGGGACATTCAGAGCTCTCTCACAATGTTTTTGGGCCACCAACATTTTCCAGACTTTAGGGGGTCTACGATGCCTGTAAACCCCTTTTTTGGGCATCCAAACATTTCAACATTTTTGCAGGCCTAAAATGCATTTTAAGGCCTTTTTGGGCTGCTAACATTTTCTGAACTTTCAGGGGTGTAGGATGCATTTTTCGTGCCAGAAATATTTTTGGTAATTACAGTGGTCTAGGATGTGGGTTAATGCCCCTTTCAGGCTGTAAATGTTTTTGGGACATTCAGAGATCTCTCACAATGTTTTTGGGCCACCAACATTTTACAGACTTTAGGGGGTCTACGATGCCTGTAAACCCCTTTTTTGGGCCTCCAAAGATTTCAACATTTTTGCAGGCCTAAGATGCATTTTAAGGCCTTTTTTGTGCTGCTAACATTTTCTGAACTTTCAGGGGTGTAGGATGCATTTTTCGTGGCAAAAATATTTTGGAGAATTACAGTGGTCTAGGATGTGGGTTAATGTCCTTTTCAGACTGCAAATGTTTTTGGGAGATTCAGAGCTCTCTCACACCGTTTTTGGGCCACCAACATATTCTGGACTTTAGGGGGTCTACGATGCCTGTAAACCCCTTTTTTGGGCATACAAACATTTCAACATTTTTGCAGGCCTACGATGCATTTTAAGGCCTTTTTGGGCTGCTAACATTTTCTGAACTTTCAGGGGTGTAGGATGCATTTTTTCGTGCCAGAAATATTTTTGGTAATTTCAGTGGTCTAGGATGCGGGTTAATGCCCCTTTCAAGCTGCAAATGCTTTTGGGACATTCAGAGATCTCTCACAATGTTTTTGGGCCACCAACATTTTACAGACTTTAGGGGGTCTACGATGCCTGTAAACCCCTTTTTTGGGCCTCCAAAGATTTCAACATTTTTGCAGGCCTAAGATGCATTTCAAGGCCTTTTTTGGGCTGCTAACATATTCTGTACTTTCGGGGTTGTAGGATCCATTTTTCGTGGCAAAAATATTTTTGTTTTGGGAATTTCAGTGGTCTAGGATGCGGGTTAATGCCCCTTTCAAGCTGCAAATGCTTTTGGGACATTCAGAGCTCTCTCACACTGTTTTTGGGCCACCAACATTTTCTGAACTTTAGGGGGTCTAAGATGCCTGTAAACCCCTTTTTTGGGCATCCAAACATTTCAACATTTTTGCAGGCCTAAGATGCATTTTAAGGCCTTTTTTGGGCTGCTAACATTTTCTGAACTTTCAGGGGTGTAGGATGCATTTTTCGTGCCAGAAATATTTTTGGGAATTTCAGTGGTCTAGGATTTGGGTTAATGCCCCTTTCAGGCTGCAAATGTTTTTGGGACATTCAGAGCTCTCTCACAATGTTTTTGGGCCACCAACATTTTCTGGACTTTAGGGGGTCTACGATGCCTGTAAACCCCTTTTTTGGGCCTCCAAAGATTTCAACATTTTTGCCGGCCTAAGATGCATTTTAAGGCCTTTTTTGGGCTGCTAACATATTCGGTACTTTCGGGGATGTAGGATGCATTTTTCGTGGCAAAAATATTTTGGAGAATTACAGTGGTCTAGGATGTGGGTTAATGCCCCTTTCAGGCTGTAAATGTTTTTGGGACATTCAGAGATCTCTCACAATGTTTTGGGCCACCAACATTTTCCAGACTTTAGGGGGTCTACGATGCCTGTAAACCCCTTTTTTGGGCCTCCAAAGATTTCAACATTTTTTCAGGCCTGAAATGCATTTAAGGCCTTTTTTGGGCTGCTAACATATTCTGTACTTTCAGGGGGGTAGGATGCATTTTTCGTACCAAAAATATTTTTGGGAATTTCAGTGGTCTAGGATGCGGGTTAATGCCCCTTTCAGGCTGTAAATGTTTTTGGGACATTCAGAGATCTCTCACAATGTTTTTGGGCCACCATCATTTTCCAGACTTTAGGGGGTCTACGATGCCTGTAAACCCCTTTTTTGGGCCTCCAAAGATTTCAACATTTTTTCAGGCCTAAGATGCATTTTAATGCCTTTTTTGGAATGCTGACATATTCTGAACTTTCAGGGTTGTAGGATGCATTTTTCGTGCCAAAAATATTTTTGGGAATTTCAGGGGTCTAGCATGCGGGTTAATGTCCTTTTCAGACTGCAAATGTTTTTGGGAGATTCAGAGCTCTCTCACACCGTTTTTGGGCCACCGACATATTCTGGACTTTAGGGGTCTTCGATTCCTGTTAACCCCTTTTTTGGCATCCAAACATTTC
Source organism: Ambystoma mexicanum (assembly GCF_040938575.1). NCBI lineage: Eukaryota > Metazoa > Chordata > Amphibia > Caudata > Ambystomatidae > Ambystoma > Ambystoma mexicanum. The sequence continues at coordinate 599,200,458 of NC_090929.1, forward strand.
AACATTTTTGCAGGCCTAAGATGCATTTTAAGGCCTTTTTGGGCTGCTAACATTTTCTGAACTTTCAGGGGTGTAGGATGCATTTTTCGTGCCAGAAATATTTTTGGTAATTTCAGTGGTCTAGGATTTGGGTTAATGCCCCTTTCAGGCTGCAAATGTTTTTGGGACATTCAGAGCTCTCTCACAATGTTTTTGGGCCACCAACATTTTCTGGACTTTAGGGGGTCTACGATGCCTGTAAACCTTTTTTTTGGGCCTCCAAACATTTCAACATTTTTGCAGGCCTAAAATGCATTTAAGGCCTTTTTTGGGCTGCTAACATATTCTGTACTTTCAGGGGGGTAGGATCCATTTTTCGTGGATAAAATATTTTTGTTTTGGGAATTTCAGTGGTCTAGGATGTGGGTTAATGCCCCTTTCAGGCTGCAAATGCTTTGGGACATTCAGACCTCTCTCACACTGTTTTTGGGCCACCAACATTTTCTGAACTTTAGGGGGTCTAAGATGCCTGTAAAGCCCTTTTTTGGGCATCCAAACATTTCAACATTTTTGCAGGTCTAAGATGCATTTTAAGGCCTTTTTTGGGCTGCTAACATTTTCTGAACTTTCAGGGGTGTAGGATGCATTTTTCGTGCCAGAAATATTTTTGGTAATTTCAGTGGTCTAGGATTTGGGTTAATGCCCCTTTTGGGCTGCTAATGTTTTTGGGACATTCAGAGCTCTCTCACAATGTCTTTGGGCCACCAACATTTTCTGGACTTTAGGGGGTCTACGATGCCGGTAAACCTTTTTTTTGGGCCTCCAAACATTTCAACATTTTTGCAGGCCTAAATTGCATTTAAGGCCTTTTTTGGGCTGCTAACATATTCTGTACTTTCAGGGGTTTAGGATGCATTTTTCGTGCCAAAAATATTTTTGGGAATTTCAGTGGTCTAGGATTTGGGTTAATGCACCTTTCAGGCTGCAAATATTTTTGGGACATTCAGAGCTCTCTCACAATGTTTTTGGGCCACCAACATTTTCTGGACTTTAGGGGGTCTACGATGCCTGTAAACCCCTTTTTGGGACCTCCAAAGATTTCAACATTTTTGCCGGCCTAAAATGCATTTTAAGGCCTTTTTTGGGCTGCTAACATATTCTGCACTTTCGGGGATGTAGGATGCATTTTTTTCGTGCCAAAAATATTTTGGAGAATTACAGTGGTCTAGGATGTGGGTTAAAGCCCCTTTCAGGCTGTAAATGTTTTTGGGACATTCAGTGATCTCTCACAATGTTTTTGGGCCACCAACATTTTCCAGACTTTAGGGGGTCTACGATGCCTGTAAACCCCTTTTTTGGGCCTCCAAAGATTTCAACATTTTTCAGGCCTAAAATGCATTTAAGGCCTTTTTTGGGCTGCTAACATATTCTGTACTTTCAGGGGGGTAGGATGCATTTTTCGTACCAAAAATATTTTTGGGAATTTCAGTGGTCTAGGATGCGGGTTAATGCCCCTTTCAGGCTGTAATTGTTTTTGGGACATTCAGTGATCTCTCACAATGTTTTTGGGCCACCATCATTTTCCAGACTTTAGGGGGCCTACGATGCCTGTAAACCCCTTTTTTGGACCTCCAAAGATTTCAACATTTTTTCAGGCCTAAGATGCATTTTAAGGCCTTTTTTGGAATTCTGACATATTCTGAACTTTCAGGGTTGTAGGATGCATTTTTCGTGCCAAAAATATTTTTGGGAATTTCAGGAGTCTAGCATGCGGGTTAATGTCCTTTTCAGACTGCAAATGTTTTTGGGAGATTCAGAGCTCTCTCACACCGTTTTTGGGCCACCGACATATTCTGGACTTTAGGGGGTCTACGATGCCTGTAAACCCCTTTTTTGGGCATACAAACATTTGAACATTTTTGCAGGCCTAAGATGCATTTTAAGGCCTTTTTGGGCTGCTAACATTTTCTGAACTTTCAGGGGTGTAGGATGCATTTTTTCGTGCCAGAAATATTTTTGGTAATTTCAGTGGTCTAGGATGCGGGTTAATGCCCCTTTCAAGCTGCAAATGCTTTTGGGACATTCAGAGATCTCTCACAATGTTTTTGGGCCACCAACATTTTACAGACTTTAGGGGGTCTACGATGCCTGTAAACCCCTTTTTTGGGCCTCCAAAGATTTCAACATTTTTGCAGGCCTAAGATGCATTTTAAGGCCTTTTTGGGCTGCTAACATTTTCTGAACTTTCAGGGGTGTAGGATGCATTTTTTCGTGCCAGAAATATTTTTGGTAATTTCAGTGGTCTAGGATGCGGGTTAATGCCCCTTTCAAGCTGCAAATGCTTTTGGGACATTCAGAGATCTCTCACAATGTTTTTGGGCCACCAACATTTTACAGACTTTAGGGGGTCTACGATGCCTGTAAACCCCTTTTTTGGGCCTCCAAAGATTTCAACATTTTTGCCGGCCTAAAATGCATTTTAAGGCCTTTTTTGGGCTGCTAACATATTCTGCACTTTCGGGGATGTAGGATGCATTTTTTTCGTGCCAAAAATATTTTGGAGAATTACAGTGGTCTAGGATGTGGGTTAAAGCCCCTTTCAGGCTGTAAATGTTTTTGGGACATTCAGTGATCTCTCACAATGTTTTTGGGCCACCAACATTTTCCAGACTTTAGGGGGTCTACGATGCCTGTAAACCCCTTTTTTGGGCCTCCAAAGATTTCAACATTTTTCAGGCCTAAAATGCATTTAAGGCCTTTTTTGGGCTGCTAACATATTCTGTACTTTCAGGGGGGTAGGATGCATTTTTCGTACCAAAAATATTTTTGGGAATTTCAGTGGTCTAGGATGCGGGTTAATGCCCCTTTCAGGCTGTAATTGTTTTTGGGACATTCAGTGATCTCTCACAATGTTTTTGGGCCACCATCATTTTCCAGACTTTAGGGGGCCTACGATGCCTGTAAACCCCTTTTTTGGACCTCCAAAGATTTCAACATTTTTTCAGGCCTAAGATGCATTTTAAGGCCTTTTTTGGAATTCTGACATATTCTGAACTTTCAGGGTTGTAGGATGCATTTTTCGTGCCAAAAATATTTTTGGGAATTTCAGGAGTCTAGCATGCGGGTTAATGTCCTTTTCAGACTGCAAATGTTTTTGGGAGATTCAGAGCTCTCTCACACCGTTTTTGGGCCACCGACATATTCTGGACTTTAGGGGGTCTACGATGCCTGTAAACCCCTTTTTTGGGCATACAAACATTTGAACATTTTTGCAGGCCTAAGATGCATTTTAAGGCCTTTTTGGGCTGCTAACATTTTCTGAACTTTCAGGGGTGTAGGATGCATTTTTTCGTGCCAGAAATATTTTTGGTAATTTCAGTGGTCTAGGATGCGGGTTAATGCCCCTTTCAAGCTGCAAATGCTTTTGGGACATTCAGAGATCTCTCACAATGTTTTTGGGCCACCAACATTTTACAGACTTTAGGGGGTCTACGATGCCTGTAAACCCCTTTTTTGGGCCTCCAAAGATTTCAACATTTTTGCAGGCCTAAGATGCATTTTAAGGCCTTTTTTGGGCTGCTAACATATTCTGTACTTTCGGGGTTGTAGGATCCATTTTTCGTGGCAAAAATATTTTTGTTTTGGGAATTTCAGTTGTCTAGGATGTGGGTTAATGCCCCTTTCAGGCTGCAAATGCTTTTGGGACATTCAGAGCTCTCTCACACTGTTTTTGGGCCACCAACATTTTCTGAACTTTAGGGGGTCTAAGATGCCTGTAAACCCCTTTTTTGGGCATCCAAACATTTCAACATTTTTGCAGGCCTAAGATGCCTTTTAAGGCCTTTTTTGGGCTGCTAACATTTTCTGAACTTTCAGGGGTGTAGGATGCATTTTTCGTGCCAGAAATATTTTTGGTAATTTCAGTGGTCTAGGATTTGGGTTAATGCCCCTTTTGGGCTGCTAATGTTTTTGGGACATTCAAAGCTCTCTCACAATGTCTTTGGGCCACCAACATTTTCTGGACTTTAGGTGGTCTACGATGCCGGCAAACCTTTTTTTTGGGCCTCCAAACATTTCAACATTTTTGCAGGCCTAAATTGCATTTAAGGCCTTTTTTGGGCTGCTAACATATTCTGTACTTTCGGGGATGTAGGATGCATTTTTCGTGGCAAAAATATTTTGGAGAATTACAGTGGTCTAGGATTTGGGTTAATGCCCCTTTCAGGCTGTAAATGTTTTTGGGACATTCAGAGATCTCTCACAATGTTTTTGGGCCACCAACATTTTCCAGACTTTAGGGGGTCTACGATGCCTGTAAACCCCTTTTTTGGGCCTCCAAAGATTTCAACATTTTTTCAGGCCTAAAATGCATTTAAGGCCTTTTTTGGGCTGCTAACATATTCTGTACTTTCAGGGGGGTAGGATGCATTTTTCGTACCAAAAATATTTTTGGGAATTTCAGTGGTCTAGGATGCGGGTTAATGCCCCTTTCAGGCTGTAATTGTTTTTGGGACATTCAGAGATCTCTCACAATGTTTTTGGGCCACCATCATTTTCCAGACTTTAGGGGGTCTACGATGCCTGTAAACCCCTTTTTTGGGCCTCCAAAGATTTCAACATTTTTTCAGGCCTAAGATGCATTTTAATGCCTTTTTTTGGAATGCTGACATATTCTGAACTTTCAGGGTTGTAGGATGCATTTTTCGTGCCAAAAATATTTTTGGGAATTTCAGGGGTCTAGCATGCGGGTTAATGTCCCTTTCAGGCTGCAAATGTTTTTGGGACATTCAGAGCTCTCTCACAATGTTTTTGGGCCACCAACATTTTCTGGACTTTAGGGGGTCTACGATGCCTGTAAACCTTTTTTTTGGGCCTGTAAACCTTTTTTTTGGGCCTCCAAACATTTCAACATTTTTGCAGGCCTAAAATGCATTTAAGGCCTTTTTTGGGCTGCTAACATATTCTGTACTTTCGGGGATGTAGGATGCATTTTTCGTGGCAAAAATATTTTGGAGAATTACAGTGGTCTAGGATGTGGGTTAATGCCCCTTTCAGGCTGTAAATGTTTTTGGGACATTCAGAGATCTCTCACAATGTTTTTGGGCCACCAACATTTTCCAGACTTTAGGGGGTCTACGATGCCTGTAAACCCCTTTTTTGGGCCTCCAAAGATTTCAACATTTTTTCAGGCCTAAGATGCATTTTAGGCCTTTTTTGGAATGCTGACATATTCTGAACTTTCAGGGTTGTAGGATGCATTTTTTCGTGCCAAAAATATTTTTGGGAATTTCAGGGGTCTAGCATGCGGGTTAATGTCCTTTTCAGACTGCAAATGTTTTTGGGAGATTCAGAGCTCTCTCACACCGTTTTTGGGCCACCGACATATTCTGGACTTTATGGGGTCTACGATGCCTGTAAACCCCTTTTTTGGGCATCCAAACATTTCAACATTTTTGCAGGCCTAAGATGCATTTTAAGGCCTTTTTGGGCTGCTAACATTTTCTGAACTTTCAGGGGTGTAGGATGCATTTTTCGTGCCAGAAATATTTTTGGTAATTTCAGTGGTATAGGATTTGGGTTAATGCCCCTTTCAGGCTGCAAATGTTTTTGGGACATTCAGAGCTCTCTCACAATGTTTTTGGGCCACCAACATTTTCTGGACTTTAGGGGGTCTACGATGCCTGTAAACCTTTTTTTTGGGCCTCCAAACATTTCAACATTTTTGCAGGCCTAAAATGCATTTAAGGCCTTTTTTGGGCTGCTAACATATTCTGTACTTTCAGGGGGGTAGGATGCATTTTTCGTGGTAAAAATATTTTTGGGAATTTCAGTGGTCTAGGATGCGGGTTAATGCCCCTTTCAAGCTGCAAATGCTTTTGGGACATTCCGAGCTCTCTCACACTGCTTTTGGGCCACCAACATTTTCTGGACTTTAGGTGGTCTACGATGCCTGTAAACCCCTTTTTTGGGCCTCCAAAGATTTCAACATTTTTGCCGGCGTAAGATGCATTTTAAGGCCTTTTTTGGGCTGCTAACATATTCTGTACTTTCGGGGATGTAGGATGCATTTTTCGTGGCAAAAATATTTTGGAGAATTACAGTGGTCTAGGATGTGGGTTAATGCCCCTTTCAGGCTGTAAATGTTTTTGGGACATTCAGAGATCTCTCACAATGTTTTTGGGCCACAAACATTTTATGGACTTTAGGTGGTCTACGATGCCTGTAAACCCCTTTTTTGGGCCTCCAAAGATTTCAACATTTTTGCAGGCCTAAGATGCATTTTAAGGCCTTTTTGGGCTGCTAACATATTCTGTGCTTTCGGGGTTGTAGGATCCATTTTTCGTATCAAAAATATTTTTGTTTTGGGAATTTCAGTGGTCTAGGATGTGGGTTAATGCCCCTTTCAGGCTGCAAATGCTTTTGGGACATTCAGACCTCTCTCACACTGTTTTTGGGCCACCAACATTTTCTGGACTTTAGGGGGTCTACGATGCCGGTAAACCTTTTTTTTGGGCCTCCAAACATTTCAACATTTTTGCAGGCCTAAATTGCATTTAAGGCCTTTTTTGGGCTGCTAACATATTCTGTACTTTCAGGGGTTTAGGATGCATTTTTCGTGCCAAAAATATTTTTGGGAATTTCAGTGGTCTAGGATTTGGGTTAATGCCCCTTTCAGGCTGCAAATGTTTTTGGGACATTCAGAGCTCTCTCACAATGTTTTTGGGCCACCAACATTTTCCAGACTTTAGGGGGTCTACGATGCCTGTAAACCCCTTTTTTGGGCATCCAAACATTTCAACATTTTTGCAGGCCTAAAATGCATTTTAAGGCCTTTTTGGGCTGCTAACATTTTCTGAACTTTCAGGGGTGTAGGATGCATTTTTCGTGCCAGAAATATTTTTGGTAATTACAGTGGTCTAGGATGTGGGTTAATGCCCCTTTCAGGCTGTAAATGTTTTTGGGACATTCAGAGATCTCTCACAATGTTTTTGGGCCACCAACATTTTACAGACTTTAGGGGGTCTACGATGCCTGTAAACCCCTTTTTTGGGCCTCCAAAGATTTCAACATTTTTGCAGGCCTAAGATGCATTTTAAGGCCTTTTTTGTGCTGCTAACATTTTCTGAACTTTCAGGGGTGTAGGATGCATTTTTCGTGGCAAAAATATTTTGGAGAATTACAGTGGTCTAGGATGTGGGTTAATGCCCCTTTCAGGCTGTAAATGTTTTTGGGACATTCAGAGATCTCTCACAATGTTTTTGGGCCACCAACATTTTCCAGACTTTAGGGGGCCTACGATGCCTGTAAACCCCTTTTTTGGACCTCCAAAGATTTCAACATTTTTTCAGGCCTAAGATGCATTTTAAGGCCTTTTTTGGAATTCTGACATATTCTGAACTTTCAGGGTTGTAGGATGCATTTTTCGTGCCAAAAATATTTTTGGGAATTTCAGGGGTCTAGCATGCGGGTTAATGTCCTTTTCAGACTGCAAATGTTTTTGGGAGATTCAGAGCTCTCTCACACCGTTTTTGGGCCACCAACATATTCTGGACTTTAGGGGGTCTACGATGCCTGTAAACCCCTTTTTTGGGCATACAAACATTTCAACATTTTTGCAGGCCTACGATGCATTTTAAGGCCTTTTTGGGCTGCTAACATTTTCTGAACTTTCAGGGGTGTAGGATGCATTTTTTCGTGCCAGAAATATTTTTGGTAATTTCAGTGGTCTAGGATGCGGGTTAATGCCCCTTTCAAGCTGCAAATGCTTTTGGGACATTCAGAGATCTCTCACAATGTTTTTGGGCCACCAACATTTTACAGACTTTAGGGGGTCTACGATGCCTGTAAACCCCTTTTTTGGGCCTCCAAAGATTTCAACATTTTTGCAGGCCTAAGATGCATTTCAAGGCCTTTTTTGGGCTGCTAACATATTCTGTACTTTCGGGGTTGTAGGATCCATTTTTCGTGGCAAAAATATTTTTGTTTTGGGAATTTCAGTGGTCTAGGATGCGGGTTAATGCCCCTTTCAAGCTGCAAATGCTTTTGGGACATTCAGAGCTCTCTCACACTGTTTTTGGGCCACCAACATTTTCTGAACTTTAGGGGGTCTAAGATGCCTGTAAACCCCTTTTTTGGGCATCCAAACATTTCAACATTTTTGCAGGCCTAAGATGCATTTTAAGGCCTTTTTTGGGCTGCTAACATTTTCTGAACTTTCAGGGGTGTAGGATGCATTTTTCGTGCCAGAAATATTTTTGGGAATTTCAGTGGTCTAGGATTTGGGTTAATGCCCCTTTCAGGCTGCAAATGTTTTTGGGACATTCAGAGCTCTCTCACAATGTTTTTGGGCCACCAACATTTTCTGGACTTTAGGGGGTCTACGATGCCTGTAAACCCCTTTTTTGGGCCTCCAAAGATTTCAACATTTTTGCCAGCCTAAGATGCATTTTAAGGCCTTTTTTGGGCTGCTAACATATTCTGTACTTTCGGGGATGTAGGATGCATTTTTCGTGGCAAAAATATTTTGGAGAATTACAGTGGTCTAGGATGTGGGTTAATGCCCCTTTCAGGCTGTAAATGTTTTTGGGACATTCAGAGATCTCTCACAATGTTTTTGGGCCACCAACATTTTCCAGACTTTAGGGGGTCTACGATGCCTGTAAACCCCTTTTTTGGGCCTCCAAAGATTTCAACATTTTTTCAGGCCTGAAATGCATTTAAGGCCTTTTTTGGGCTGCTAACATATTCTGTACTTTCAGGGGGGTAGGATGCATTTTTCGTACCAAAAATATTTTTGGGAATTTCAGTGGTCTAGGATGCGGGTTAATGCCCCTTTCAGGCTGTAAATGTTTTTGGGACATTCAGAGATCTCTCACAATGTTTTTGGGCCACCATCATTTTCCAGACTTTAGGGGGTCTACGATGCCTGTAAACCCCTTTTTTGGGCCTCCAAAGATTTCAACATTTTTTCAGGCCTAAGATGCATTTTAATGCCTTTTTTGGAATGCTGACATATTCTGAACTTTCAGGGTTGTAGGATGCATTTTTCGTGCCAAAAATATTTTTGGGAATTTCAGGGGTCTAGCATGCGGGTTAATGTCCTTTTCAGACTGCAAATGTTTTTGGGAGATAAAGAGCTCTCTCACACCGTTTTTGGGCCACCGACATATTCTGGACTTTAGGGGTCTTCGATTCCTGTTAACCCCTTTTTTGGCATCCAAACATTTCAACATTTTTGCAGGCCTAAGATGCATTTTAAGGCCTTTTTGGGCTGCTAGCATTTTCTGAACTTTCAGGGGTGTAGGATGCATTTTTCGTGCCAGAAATATTTTTGGTAATTTCAGTGGTCTAGGATTTGGGTTAATGCCCCTTTCAGGCTGCAAATGTTTTTGGGACATTCAGAGCTCTCTCACAATGTTTTTGGGCCACCAACATTTTCTGGACTTTAGGGGGTCTACGATGCCTGTAAACCTTTTTTTTGGGCCTCCAAACATTTCAACATTTTTGCAGGCCTAAAATGCATTTAAGGCCTTTTTTGGGCTGCTAACATATTCTGTACTTTCAGGGGGGTAGGATCCATTTTTCGTGGATAAAATATTTTTGTTTTGGGAATTTCAGTGGTCTAGGATGTGGGTTAATGCCCCTTTCAGGCTGCAAATGCTTTGGGACATTCAGACCTCTCTCACACTGTTTTTGGGCCACCAACATTTTCTGAACTTTAGGGGGTCTAAGATGCCTGTAAAGCCCTTTTTTGGGCATCCAAACATTTCAACATTTTTGCAGGTCTAAGATGCATTTTAAGGCCTTTTTTGGGCTGCTAACATTTTCTGAACTTTCAGGGGTGTAGGATGCATTTTTCGTGCCAGAAATATTTTTGGTAATTTCAGTGGTCTAGGATTTGGGTTAATGCCCCTTTTGGGCTGCTAATGTTTTTGGGACATTCAGAGCTCTCTCACAATGTTTTTGGGCCACCAACATTTTCTGGACTTTAGGGGGTCTACGATGTCTGTAAACCCCTTTTTTGGGCCTCCAAAGATTTCAACATTTTTGCCGGCCTAAGATGCATTTTAAGGCCTTTTTTTGGCTGCTAACATATTCTGTACTTTCGGGGATGTAGGATGAATTTTTCGTGCCAAAAATATTTTTGGGAATTTCAGTGGTCTATGATGCGGGTTAATGCCCCTTTCAAGCTGTAAATGTTTTTGGGACATTCAGAGATCTCTCACAATGTTTTTGGGCCACCAACATTTTCCAGACTTTAGGGGGTCTACGATGCCTGTAAACCCCTTTTTTGGGCCTCCAAAGATTTCAACATTTTTTCAGGCCTAAAATGCATTTAAGGCCTTTTTTGGGCTGCTAACATATTCTGTACTTTCAGGGGGGGTAGGATGCATTTTTCGTGGCAAAAATATTTTTGGGAATTTCAGTGGTCTAGGATGCGGGTTAATGCCCCTTTCAGGCTGTAAATGTTTTTGGGACATTCAGAGATCTCTCACAATGTTTTTGGGCCACCAACATTTTCCAGAGTTTAGGGGGTCTACGATGCCTGTAAACCCCTTTTTTGGGCCTCCAAAGATTTCAACATTTTTTCAGGCCTAAGATGCATTTTAATGCCTTTTTTGGAATGCTGACATATTCTGAACTTTCAGGGTTGTAGGATGCATTTTTCGTGCCAAAAATATTTTTGGGAATTTCAGGGGTCTAGCATGCGGGTTAATGTCCTTTTCAGACTGCAAATGTTTTTTGGAGATTCAGAGCTCTCTCACACCGTTTTTGGGCCACCGACATATTCTGGACTTTAGGGGGTCTTCGATGCCTGTTAACCCCTTTTTTGGGCATCCAAACATTTCAACATTTTTGCAGCCCTAAGATGCATTTTAAGGCCTTTTTGGGCTGCTAACATTTTCTGAACTTTCAGGGGTGTAGGATGCATTTTTCGTGCCAGAAATATTTTTGGTAATTTCAGTGGTCTAGGATTTGGGTTAATGCCCCTTTTGGGCTGCTAATGTTTTTGGGACATTCAGAGCTCTCTCACAATGTTTTTGGGCCACCAACATTTTCTGGACTTTAGGGGGTCTACGATGCCTGTAAACCTTTTTTTTGGGCCTCCAAACATTTCAACATTTTTGCAGGCCTAAAATGCATTTAAGGCCTTTTTTGGGCTGCTAACATATTCTGTACTTTCAGGGGGGTAGGATGCATTTTTCGTGCCAAAAATATTTTTGGGAATTTCAGTGGTCTAGGATGCAGGTTAATGCCCCTTTCAATCTGCAAATGCTTTTGGGACATTCCGAGCTCTCTCACACTGCTTTTGGGCCACCAACATTTTATGGACTTTAGGGGGTCTACGATGCCTGTAAACCCCTTTTTTGGGCCTCCAAAGATTTCAACATTTTTGCAGGCCTAAGATGCAATTTAAGGCCTTTTTTGGGCTGCTAACATATTCTGTGCTTTCGGGGTTGTAGGATCCATTTTTCGTGGCAAAAATATTTTTGTTTTGGGAATTTCAGTGGTCTAGGATGTGGGTTAATGCCCCTTTCAGGCTGCAAATGCTTTTGGGACATTCAGACCTCTCTCACACTGTTTTTGGGCCACCAACATTTTCTGAACTTTAGGGGGTCTAAGATGCCTGTAAACCCCTTTTTTGGGCATCCAAACATTTCAACATTTTTTCAGGCCTAAGATGCATTTTAAGGCCTTTTTTGGGCTGCTAACATTTTCTGAACTTTCAGGGGTGTAGGATGCATTTTTCGTGCCAGAAATATTTTTGGTAATTTCAGTGGTCTAGGATTTGGGTTAATGCCCCTTTTGGGCTGCTAATGTTTTTGGGACATTCAGAGCTCTCTCACAATGTCTTTGAGCCACCAACATTTTCTGGACTTTAGGGGGTCTACGATGCCGGTAAACCTTTTTTTTGGGCCTCCAAACATTTCAACATTTTTGCAGGCCTAAATTGCATTTAAGGCCTTTTTTGGGCTGCTAACATATTCTGTACTTTCAGGGGTTTAGGATGCATTTTTCGTGGCAAAAATATTTTGGAGAATTACAGTGGTCTAGGATGTGGGTTAATGCCCCTTTCAGGCTGTAAATGTTTTTGGGACATTCAGAGATCTCTCACAATGTTTTTGGGCCACCAACATTTTCCAGACTTTAGGGGGCCTACGATGCCTGTAAACCCCTTTTTTGGACCTCCAAAGATTTCAACATTTTTTCAGGCCTAAGATGCATTTTAAGGCCTTTTTTGGAATTCTGACATATTCTGAACTTTCAGGGTTGTAGGATGCATTTTTCGTGCCAAAAATATTTTTGGGAATTTCAGGGGTCTAGCATGCGGGTTAATGTCCTTTTCAGACTGCAAATGTTTTTGGGAGATTCAGAGCTCTCTCACGCCGTTTTTGGGCCACCGACATATTCTGGACTTTAGGGGGTCTACGATGCCTGTAAACCCCTTTTTTGGGCATACAAACATTTCAACATTTTTGCAGGCCTAAGATGCATTTTAAGGCCTTTTTGGGCTGCTAACATTTTCTGAACTTTTAGGGGTGTAGGATGCATTTTTTTGTGCCAGAAATATTTTTGGTAATTTCAGTGGTCTAGGATGCGGGTTAATGCCCCTTTCAAGCTGCAAATGCTTTTGGGACATTCAGAGATCTCTCACAATGTTTTTGGGCCACCAACATTTTACAGACTTTAGGGGGTCTACGATGCCTGTAAACCCCTTTTTTGGGCCTCCAAAGATTTCAACATTTTTGCAGGCCTAAGATGCATTTTAAGGCCTTTTTTGGGCTGCTAACATATTCTGTACTTTCGGGGTTGTAGGATCCATTTTTCGTGGCAAAAATATTTTTGTTTTGGGAATTTCAGTGGTCTAGGATGTGGGTTAATGCCCCTTTCAGGCTGCAAATGCTTTTGGGACATTCAGAGCTCTCTCACACTGTTTTTGGGCCACCAACATTTTCTGAACTTTAGGGGGTCTAAGATGCCTGTAAACCCCTTTTTTGGGCATCCAAACATTTCAACATTTTTGCAGGCCTAAGATGCATTTTAAGGCCTTTTTTGGACTGCTAACATTTTCTGAACTTTCAGGGGTGTAGGATGCATTTTTCGTGCCAGAAATATTTTTGGTAATTTCAGTGGTCTAGGATTTGGGTTAATGCCCCTTTTGGGCTGCTAATGTTTTTGGGACATTCAGAGCTCTCTCACAATGTCTTTGGGCCACCAACATTTTCTGGACTTTAGGGGGTCTACGATGCCGGTAAATCTTTTTTTTGGGCCTCCAAACATTTCAACATTTTTGCAGGCCTAAATTGCATTTAAGGCCTTTTTTGGGCTGCTAACATATTCTGTACTTTCAGGGGTTTAGGATGCATTTTTCGTGCCAAAAATATTTTTGGGAATTTCAGTGGTCTAGGATTTGGGTTAATGCACCTTTCAGGCTGCAAATATTTTTGGGACATTCAGAGCTCTCTCACAATGTTTTTGGGCCACCAACATTTTCTGGACTTTAGGGGGTCTACGATGCCTGTAAACCCCTTTTTGGGGCCTCCAAAGATTTCAACATTTTTGCCGGCCTAAAATGCATTTTAAGGCCTTTTTTGGGCTGCTAACATATTCTGTACTTTCGGGGATGTAGGATGCATTTTATTCGTGCCAAAAATATTTTGGAGAATTACAGTGGTCTAGGATGTGGGTTAAAGCCCCTTTCAGGCTGTAAATGTTTTTGGGAAATTCAGTGATCTCTCACAATGTTTTTGGGCCACCAACATTTTCCAGACTTAAGGGGGTCTACGATGCCTGTAAACCCCTTTTTTGGGCCTCCAAAGATTTCAACATTTTTTCAGGCCTAAAATGCATTTAAGGCCTTTTTTGGGCTGCTAACATATTCTGTACTTTCAGGGGGGTAGGATGCATTTTTCGTACCAAAAATATTTTTGGGAATTTCAGTGGTCTAGGATGCGGGTTAAGGCCCCTTTCAGGCTGTAATTGTTTTTGGGACATTCAGAGATCTCTCACAATGTTTTTGGGCCACCATCATTTTCCAGACTTTAGGGGGCCTACGATGCCTGTAAACCCCTTTTTTGGACCTCCAAAGATTTCAACATTTTTTCAGGCCTAAGATGCATTTTAAGGCCTTTTTTGGAATTCTGACATATTCTGAACTTTCAGGGTTGTAGGATGCATTTTTCGTGCCAAAAATATTTTTGGGAATTTCAGGGGTCTAGCATGCGGGTTAATGTCCTTTTCAGACTGCAAATGTTTTTGGGAGATTCAGAGCTCTCTCACACCGTTTTTGGGCCACCGACATATTCTGGACTTTAGGGGGTCTACGATGCCTGTAAACCCCTTTTTTGGGCATACAAACATTTGAACATTTTTGCAGGCCTAAGATGCATTTTAAGGCCTTTTTGGGCTGCTAACATTTTCTGAACTTTCAGGGGTGTAGGATGCATTTTTTCGTGCCAGAAATATTTTTGGTAATTTCAGTGGTCTAGGATGCGGGTTAATGCCCCTTTCAAGCTGCAAATGCTTTTGGGACATTCACAGATCTCTCACAATGTTTTTGGGCCACCAACATTTTACAGACTTTAGGGGGTCTACGATGCCTGTAAACCCCTTTTTTGGGCCTCCAAAGATTTCAACATTTTTGCAGGCCTAAGATGCATTTTAAGGCCTTTTTTGGGCTGCTAACATATTCTGTACTTTCGGGGTTGTAGGATCCATTTTTCGTGGCAAAAATATTTTTGTTTTGGGAATTTCAGTTGTCTAGGATGTTAGTTAATGCCCCTTTCAGGCTGCAAATGCTTTTGGGACATTCAGAGCTCTCTCACACTGTTTTTGGGCCACCAACATTTTCTGAACTTTAGGGGGTCTAAGATGCCTGTAAACCCCTTTTTTGGGCATCCAAACATTTCAACATTTTTGCAGGCCTAAGATGCATTTTAAGGCCTTTTTTGGGCTGCTAACATTTTCTGAACTTTCAGGGGTGTAGGATGCATTTTTCGTGCCAGAAATATTTTTGGTAATTTCAGTGGTCTAGGATTTGGGTTAATGCCCCTTTTGGGCTGCTAATGTTTTTGGGACATTCAAAGCTCTCTCACAATGTCTTTGGGCCACCAACATTTTCTGGACTTTAGGTGGTCTACGATGCCGGCAAACCTTTTTTTTGGGCCTCCAAACATTTCAACATTTTTGCAGGCCTAAATTGCATTTAAGGCCTTTTTGGGGCTGCTAACATATTCTGTACTTTCGGGGATGTAGGATGCATTTTTCGTGGCAAAAATATTTTGGAGAATTACAGTGGTCTAGGATTTGGGTTAATGCCCCTTTCAGGCTGTAAATGTTTTTGGGACATTCAGAGATCTCTCACAATGTTTTTGGGCCACCAACATTTTCCAGACTTTAGGGGGTCTACGATGCCTGTAAACCCCTTTTTTGGGCCTCCAAAGATTTCAACATTTTTTCAGGCCTAAAATGCATTTAAGGCCTTTTTTGGGCTGCTAACATATTCTGTACTTTCAGGGGGGTAGGATGCATTTTTCGTACCAAAAATATTTTTGGGAATTTCAGTGGTCTAGGATGCGGGTTAATGCCCCTTTCAGGCTGTAATTGTTTTTGGGACATTCAGAGATCTCTCACAATGTTTTTGGGCCACCATCATTTTCCAGACTTTAGGGGGTCTACGATGCCTGTAAACCCCTTTTTTGGGCCTCCAAAGATTTCAACATTTTTTCAGGCCTAAGATGCATTTTAATGCCTTTTTTTGGAATGCTGACATATTCTGAACTTTCAGGGTTGTAGGATGCATTTTTCGTGCCAAAAATATTTTTGGGAATTTCAGGGGTCTAGCATGCGGGTTAATGTCCTTTTCAGACTGCAAATGTTTTTGGGAGATTCAGAGCTCTCTCACACCGTTTTTGGGCCACCGACATATTCTGGACTTTAGGGGTCTTCGATGCCTGTTAACCCCTTTTTTGGGCATCCAAACATTTCAACATTTTTGCAGGCCTAAGATGCATTTTAAGGCCTTTTTGGGCTGCTAACATTTTCTGAACTTTCAGGGGTGTAGGATGCATTTTTCGTGCCAGAAATATTTTTGGTAATTTCAGTGGTCTAGGATTTGGGTTAATGCCCCTTTCAGGCTGCAAATGTTTTTGGGACATTCAGAGCTCTCTCACAATGTTTTTGGGCCACCAACATTTTCTGGACTTTAGGGGGTCTACGATGCCTGTAAACCTTTTTTTTGGGCCTGTAAACCTTTTTTTTGGGCCTCCAAACATTTCAACATTTTTGCAGGCCTAAAATGCATTTAAGGCCTTTTTTGGGCTGCTAACATATTCTGTACTTTCAAGGATGTAGGATGCATTTTTCGTGGCAAAAATATTTTGGAGAATTACAGTGGTCTAGGATGTGGGTTAATGCCCCTTTCAGGCTGTAAATGTTTTTGGGACATTCAGAGATCTCTCACAATGTTTTTGGGCCACCAACATTTTACAGACTTTAGGGGGTCTACGATGCCTGTAAACCCCTTTTTTGGGCCTCCAAAGATTTCAACATTTTTTCAGGCCTAAGATGCATTTTAGGCCTTTTTTGGAATGCTGACATATTCTGAACTTTCAGGGTTGTAGGATGCATTTTTTCGTGCCAAAAATATTTTTGGGAATTTCAGGGGTCTAGCATGCGGGTTAATGTCCTTTTCAGACTGCAAATGTTTTTGGGAGATTCAGAGCTCTCTCACACCGTTTTTGGGCCACCGACATATTCTGGACTTTATGGGGTCTACGATGCCTGTAAACCCCTTTTTTGGGCATCCAAACATTTCAACATTTTTGCAGGCCTAAGATGCATTTTAAGGCCTTTTTGGGCTGCTAACATTTTCTGAACTTTCAGGGGTGTAGGATGCATTTTTCGTGCCAGAAATATTTTTGGTAATTTCAGTGGTCTAGGATTTGGGTTAATGCCCCTTTCAGGCTGCAAATGTTTTTGGGACATTCAGAGCTCTCTCACAATGTTTTTGGGCCACCAACATTTTCTGGACTTTAGGGGGTCTACGATGCCTGTAAACCTTTTTTTTGGGCCTCCAAACATTTCAACATTTTTGCAGGCCTAAAATGCATTTAAGGCCTTTTTTGGGCTGCTAACATATTCTGTACTTTCAGGGGGGTAGGATGCATTTTTCGTGGTAAAAATATTTTTGGGAATTTCAGTGGTCTAGGATGCGGGTTAATGCCCCTTTTAAAGCAGCAAATGCTTTTGGGACATTCCGAGCTCTCTCACACTGCTTTTGGGCCACCAACATTTTCTGGACTTTAGGTGGTCTACGATGCCTGTAAACCCCTTTTTTGGGCCTCCAAAGATTTCAACATTTTTTGCCGGCGTAAGATGCATTTTAAGGCCTTTTTTGGGCTGCCAACATATTCTGTACTTTCGGGGATGTAGGATGCATTTTTCGTGGCAAAAATATTTTGGAGAATTACAGTGGTCTAGGATGTGGGTTAATGCCCCTTTCAGGCTGTAAATGTTTTTGGGACATTCAGAGATCTCTCACAATGTTTTTGGGCCACCAACATTTTATGGACTTTAGGTGGTCTACGATGCCTGTAAACCCCTTTTTTGGGCCTCCAAAGATTTCAACATTTTTGCAGGCCTAAGATGCATTTTAAGGCCTTTTTGGGCTGCTAACATATTCTGTGCTTTCGGGGTTGTAGGATCCATTTTTCGTGGCAAAAATATTTTTGTTTTGGGAATTTCAGTGGTCTAGGATGTGGGTTAATGCCCCTTTCAGGCTGCAAATGCTTTTGGGACATTCAGACCTCTCTCACACTGTTTTTGGGCCACCAACATTTTCTGGACTTTAGGGGGTCTACGATGCCGGTAAACCTTTTTTTTGGGCCTCCAAACATTTCAACATTTTTGCAGGCCTAAATTGCATTTAAGGCCTTTTTTGGGCTGCTAACATATTCTGTACTTTCAGGGGTTTAGGATGCATTTTTCGTGCCAAAAATATTTTTGGGAATTTCAGTTGTCTAGGATTTGGGTTAATGCCCCTTTCAGGCTGCAAATGTTTTTGGGACATTCAGAGCTCTCTCACAATGTTTTTGGGCCACCAACATTTTCCAGACTTTAGGGGGTCTACGATGCCTGTAAACCCCTTTTTTGGGCCTCCAAAGATTTCAACATTTTTTCAGGCCTAAGATGCATTTTAAGGCCTTTTTTGGAATGCTGACATATTCTGAACTTTCAGGGTTGAAGAATACATTTTTCGTGCCAAAAATATTTTTGGGAATTTCAGGGGTCTAGCATGCGGGTTAATGTCCTTTTCAGACTGCAAATGTTTTTGGGAGATTCAGAGCTCTCTCACACCGTTTTTGGGCCACCGACATATTCTGGACTTTATGGGGTCTACGATGCCTGTTAACCCCTTTTTTGGGCATCCAAACATTTCAACATTTTTGCAGGCCTAAAATGCATTTTAAGGCCTTTTTGGGCTGCTAACATTTTCTGAACTTTCAGGGGTGTAGGATGCATTTTTAGTGCCAGAAATATTTTTGGTAATTACAGTGGTCTAGGATGTGGGTTAATGCCCCTTTCAGGCTGCAAATGTTTTTGGGACATTCAGAGATCTCTCACAATGTTTTTGGGCCACCAACATTTTACAGACTTTAGGGGGTCTACGATGCCTGTAAACCCCTTTTTTGGGCCTCCAAAGATTTCAACATTTTTGCAGGCCTAAGATGCATTTTAAGGCCTTTTTTGTGCTGCTAACATTTTCTGAACTTTCAGGGGTGTAGGATGCATTTTTCGTGGCAAAAATATTTTGGAGAATTACAGTGGTCTAGGATGTGGGTTAATGCCCCTTTCAGGCTGTAAATGTTTTTGGGACATTCAGAGATCTCTCACAATGTTTTTGGGCCACCAACATTTTCCAGACTTTAGGGGGCCTACGATGCCTGTAAACCCCTTTTTTGGACCTCCAAAGATTTCAACATTTTTTCAGGCCTAAGATGCATTTTAAGGCCTTTTTTGGAATTCTGACATATTCTGAACTTTCAGGGTTGTAGGATGCATTTTTCGTGCCAAAAATATTTTTGGGAATTTCAGGGGTCTAGCATGCGGGTTAATGTCCTTTTCAGACTGCAAATGTTTTTGGGAGATTCAGAGCTCTCTCACACCGTTTTTGGGCCACCAACATATTCTGGACTTTAGGGGGTCTACGATGCCTGTAAACCCCTTTTTTGGGCATACAAACATTTCAACATTTTTGCAGGCCTACGATGCATTTTAAGGCCTTTTTGGGCTGCTAACATTTTCTGAACTTTCAGGGGTGTAGGATGCATTTTTTCGTGCCAGAAATATTTTTGGTAATTTCAGTGGTCTAGGATGCGGGTTAATGCCCCTTTCAAGCTGCAAATGCTTTTGGGACATTCAGAGATCTCTCACAATGTTTTTGGGCCACCAACATTTTACAGACTTTAGGGGGTCTACGATGCCTGTAAACCCCTTTTTTGGGCCTCCAAAGATTTCAACATTTTTGCAGGCCTAAGATGCATTTCAAGGCCTTTTTTGGGCTGCTAACATATTCTGTACTTTCGGGGTTGTAGGATCCATTTTTCGTGGCAAAAATATTTTTGTTTTGGGAATTTCAGTGGTCTAGGATGCGGGTTAATGCCCCTTTCAAGCTGCAAATGCTTTTGGGACATTCAGAGCTCTCTCACACTGTTTTTGGGCCACCAACATTTTCTGAACTTTAGGGGGTCTAAGATGCCTGTAAACCCCTTTTTTGGGCATCCAAACATTTCAACATTTTTGCAGGCCTAAGATGCATTTTAAGGCCTTTTTTGGGCTGCTAACATTTTCTGAACTTTCAGGGGTGTAGGATGCATTTTTCGTGCCAGAAATATTTTTGGGAATTTCAGTGGTCTAGGATTTGGGTTAATGCCCCTTTCAGGCTGCAAATGTTTTTGGGACATTCAGAGCTCTCTCACAATGTTTTTGGGCCACCAACATTTTCTGGACTTTAGGGGGTCTACGATGCCTGTAAACCCCTTTTTTGGGCCTCCAAAGATTTCAACATTTTTGCCGGCCTAAGATGCATTTTAAGGCCTTTTTTGGGCTGCTAACATATTCTGTACTTTCGGGGATGTAGGATGCATTTTTCGTGGCAAAAATATTTTGGAGAATTACAGTGGTCTAGGATGTGGGTTAATGCCCCTTTCAGGCTGTAAATGTTTTTGGGACATTCAGAGATCTCTCACAATGTTTTTGGGCCACCAACATTTTCCAGACTTTAGGGGGTCTACGATGCCTGTAAACCCCTTTTTTGGGCCTCCAAAGATTTCAACATTTTTTCAGGCCTAAAATGCATTTAAGGCCTTTTTTGGGCTGCTAACATATTCTGTACTTTCAGGGGGGTAGGATGCATTTTTCGTACCAAAAATATTTTTGGGAATTTCAGTGGTCTAGGATGCGGGTTAATGCCCCTTTCAGGCTGTAAATGTTTTTGGGACATTCAGAGATCTCTCACAATGTTTTTGGGCCACCATCATTTTCCAGACTTTAGGGGGTCTACGATGCCTGTAAACCCCTTTTTTGGGCCTCCAAAGATTTCAACATTTTTTCAGGCCTAAGATGCATTTTAATGCCTTTTTTGGAATGCTGACATATTCTGAACTTTCAGGGTTGTAGGATGCATTTTTCGTGCCAAAAATATTTTTGGGAATTTCAGGGGTCTAGCATGTGGGTTAATGTCCTTTTCAGACTGCAAATGTTTTTGGGAGATTCAGAGCTCTCTCACACCGTTTTTGGGCCACCGACATATTCTGGACTTTAGGGGTCTTCGATTCCTGTTAACCCCTTTTTTGGCATCCAAACATTTCAACATTTTTGCAGGCCTAAGATGCATTTTAAGGCCTTTTTGGGCTGCTAGCATTTTCTGAACTTTCAGGGGTGTAGGATGCATTTTTCGTGCCAGAAATATTTTTGGTAATTTCAGTGGTCTAGGATTTGGGTTAATGCCCCTTTCAGGCTGCAAATGTTTTTGGGACATTCAGAGCTCTCTCACAATGTTTTTGGGCCACCAACATTTTCTGGACTTTAGGGGGTCTACGATGCCTGTAAACCTTTTTTTTGGGCCTCCAAACATTTCAACATTTTTGCAGGCCTAAAATGCATTTAAGGCCTTTTTTGGGCTGCTAACATATTCTGTACTTTCAGGGGGGTAGGATCCATTTTTCGTGGATAAAATATTTTTGTTTTGGGAATTTCAGTGGTCTAGGATGTGGGTTAATGCCCCTTTCAGGCTGCAAATGCTTTGGGACATTCAGACCTCTCTCACACTGTTTTTGGGCCACCAACATTTTCTGAACTTTAGGGGGTCTAAGATGCCTGTAAAGCCCTTTTTTGGGCATCCAAACATTTCAACATTTTTGCAGGTCTAAGATGCATTTTAAGGCCTTTTTTGGGCTGCTAACATTTTCTGAACTTTCAGGGGTGTAGGATGCATTTTTCGTGCCAGAAATATTTTTGGTAATTTCAGTGGTCTAGGATTTGGGTTAATGCCCCTTTTGGGCTGCTAATGTTTTTGGGACATTCAGAGCTCTCTCACAATGTTTTTGGGCCACCAACATTTTCTGGACTTTAGGGGGTCTACGATGTCTGTAAACCCCTTTTTTGGGCCTCCAAAGATTTCAACATTTTTGCCGGCCTAAGATGCATTTTAAGGCCTTTTTTTGGCTGCTAACATATTCTGTACTTTCGGGGATGTAGGATGCATTTTTCGTGCCAAAAATATTTTTGGGAATTTCAGTGGTCTATGATGCGGGTTAATGCCCCTTTCAAGCTGTAAATGTTTTTGGGACATTCAGAGATCTCTCACAATGTTTTTGGGCCACCAACATTTTCCAGACTTTAGGGGGTCTACGATGCCTGTAAACCCCTTTTTTGGGCCTCCAAAGATTTCAACATTTTTTCAGGCCTAAAATGCATTTAAGGCCTTTTTTGGGCTGCTAACATATTCTGTACTTTCAGGGGGGGTAGGATGCATTTTTCGGACCAAAAATATTTTTGGGAATTTCAGTGGTCTAGGATGCGGGTTAATGCCCCTTTCAGGCTGTAAATGTTTTTGGGACATTCAGAGATCTCTCACAATGTTTTTGGGCCACCAACATTTTCCAGAGTTTAGGGGGTCTACGATGCCTGTAAACCCCTTTTTTGGGCCTCCAAAGATTTCAACATTTTTTCAGGCCTAAGATGCATTTTAATGCCTTTTTTGGAATGCTGACATATTCTGAACTTTCAGGGTTGTAGGATGCATTTTTCGTGCCAAAAATATTTTTGGGAATTTCAGGGGTCTAGCATGCGGGTTAATGTCCTTTTCAGACTGCAAATGTTTTTGGGAGATTCAGAGCTCTCTCACACCGTTTTTGGGCCACCGACATATTCTGGACTTTAGGGGGTCTTCGATGCCTGTTAACCCCTTTTTTGGGCATCCAAACATTTCAACATTTTTGCAGCCCTAAGATGCATTTTAAGGCCTTTTTGGGCTGCTAACATTTTCTGAACTTTCAGGGGTGTAGGATGCATTTTTCGTGCCAGAAATATTTTTGGTAATTTCAGTGATCTAGGATTTGGGTTAATGCCCCTTTTGGGCTGCTAATGTTTTTGGGACATTCAGAGCTCTCTCACAATGTTTTTGGGCCACCAACATTTTCTGGACTTTAGGGGGTCTACGATGCCTGTAAACCTTTTTTTTGGGCCTCCAAACATTTCAACATTTTTGCAGGCCTAAAATGCATTTAAGGCCTTTTTTGGGCTGCTAACATATTCTGTACTTTCAGGGGGGTAGGATGCATTTTTCGTGCCAAAAATATTTTTGGGAATTCCAGTGGTCTAGGATGCAGGTTAATGCCCCTTTCAATCTGCAAATGCTTTTGGGACATTCCGAGCTCTCTCACACTGCTTTTGGGCCACCAACATTTTATGGACTTTAGGGGGTCTACGATGCCTGTAAACCCCTTTTTTGGGCCTCCAAAGATTTCAACATTTTTGCAGGCCTAAGATGCATTTTAAGGCCTTTTTTGGGCTGCTAACATATTCTGTGCTTTCGGGGTTGTAGGATCCATTTTTCGTGGCAAAAATATTTTTGTTTTGGGAATTTCAGTGGTCTAGGATGTGGGTTAATGCCCCTTTCAGGCTGCAAATGCTTTTGGGACATTCAGACCTCTCTCACACTGTTTTTGGGCCACCAACATTTTCTGAACTTTAGGGGGTCTAAGATGCCTGTAAACCCCTTTTTTGGGCATCCAAACATTTCAACATTTTTTCAGGCCTAAGATGCATTTTAAGGCCTTTTTTGGGCTGCTAACATTTTCTGAACTTTCAGGGGTGTAGGATGCATTTTTCGTGCCAGAAATATTTTTGGTAATTTCAGTGGTCTAGGATTTGGGTTAATGCCCCTTTTGGGCTGCTAATGTTTTTGGGACATTCAGAGCTCTCTCACAATGTCTTTGAGCCACCAACATTTTCTGGACTTTAGGGGGTCTACGATGCCGGTAAACCTTTTTTTTGGGCCTCCAAACATTTCAACATTTTTGCAGGCCTAAATTGCATTTAAGGCCTTTTTTGGGCTGCTAACATATTCTGTACTTTCAGGGGTTTAGGATGCATTTTTTGTGCCAAAAATATTTTTGGGAATTTCAGTGGTCTAGGATTTGGGTTAATGCCCCTTTCAGGCTGCAAATGTTTTTGGGACATTCAGAGCTCTCTCACAATGTTTTTGGGCCACCAACATTTTCCAGACTTTAGGGGGTCTACGATGCCTGTAAACCCCTTTTTTGGGCCTCCAAAGATTTCAACATTTTTTCAGGCCTAAGATGCATTTTAAGGCCTTTTTTGGAATGCTGACATATTCTGAACTTTCAGGGTTGTAGGATGCATTTTTCGTGCCAAAAATATTTTTGGGAATTTCAGGGGTCTAGCATGCGGGTTAATGTCCTTTTCAGACTGCAAATGTTTTTGGGAGATTCAGAGCTCTCTCACACCGTTTTTGGGCCACCAACATATTCTGGACTTTATGGGGTCTACGATGCCTGTAAACCCCTTTTTTGGGCCTCCAAAGATTTCAACATTTTTGCAGGCCTAAGATGCATTTTAAGGCCTTTTTTGTGCTGCTAACATTTTCTGAACTTTCAGGGGTGTAGGATGCATTTTTCGTGGCAAAAATATTTTGGAGAATTACAGTGGTCTAGGATGTGGGTTAATGCCCCTTTCAGGCTGTAAATGTTTTTGGGACATTCAGAGATCTCTCACAATGTTTTTGGGCCACCAACATTTTCCAGATTTTAGGGGGCCTACGATGCCTGTAAACCCCTTTTTTGGACCTCCAAAGATTTCAACATTTTTTCAGGCCTAAGATGCATTTTAAGGCCTTTTTTGGAATTCTGACATATTCTGAACTTTCAGGGTTGTAGGATGCATTTTTCGTGCCAAAAATATTTTTGGGAATTTCAGGGGTCTAGCATGCGGGTTAATGTCCTTTTCAGACTGCAAATGTTTTTGGGAGATTCAGAGCTCTCTCACACCGTTTTTGGGCCACCGACATATTCTGGACTTTAGGGGGTCTACGATGCCTGTAAACCCCTTTTTTGGGCATACAAACATTTCAACATTTTTGCAGGCCTAAGATGCATTTTAAGGCCTTTTTGGGCTGCTAACATTTTCTGAACTTTTAGGGGTGTAGGATGCATTTTTTTGTGCCAGAAATATTTTTGGTAATTTCAGTGGTCTAGGATGCGGGTTAATGCCCCTTTCAAGCTGCAAATGCTTTTGGGACATTCAGAGATCTCTCACAATGTTTTTGGGCCACCAACATTTTACAGACTTTAGGGGGTCTACGATGCCTGTAAACCCCTTTTTTGGGCCTCCAAAGATTTCAACATTTTTGCAGGCCTAAGATGCATTTTAAGGCCTTTTTTGGGCTGCTAACATATTCTGTACTTTCGGGGTTGTAGGATCCATTTTTCGTGGCAAAAATATTTTTGTTTTGGGAATTTCAGTGGTCTAGGATGTGGGTTAATGCCCCTTTCAGGCTGCAAATGCATTTGGGACATTCAGAGCTCTCTCACACTGTTTTTGGGCCACCAACATTTTCTGAACTTTAGGGGGTCTAAGATGCCTGTAAACCCCTTTTTTGGGCATCCAAACATTTCAACATTTTTGCAGGCCTAAGATGCATTTTAAGGCCTTTTTTGGACTGCTAACATTTTCTGAACTTTCAGGGGTGTAGGATGCATTTTTCGTGCCAGAAATATTTTTGGTAATTTCAGTGGTCTAGGATTTGGGTTAATGCCCCTTTCAAGCTGCAAATGCTTTTGGGACATTCAGAGCTCTCTCACAATGTCTTTGGGCCACCAACATTTTCTGGACTTTAGGGGGTCTACGATGCCGGTAAATCTTTTTTTTGGGCCTCCAAACATTTCAACATTTTTGCAGGCCTAAATTGCATTTAAGGCCTTTTTTGGGCTGCTAACATATTCTGTACTTTCAGGGGTTTAGGATGCATTTTTCGTGCCAAAAATATTTTTGGGAATTTCAGTGGTCTAGGATGCGGGTTAATGCCCCTTTCAGGCTGCAAATGTTTTTGGGACATTCAGAGCTCTCTCACAATGTTTTTGGGCCACCAACATTTTCAGGACTTTAGGGGGTCTACGATGTCTGTAAACCCCTTTTTTGGGCCTCCAAAGATTTCAACATTTTTGCAGGCCTAAGATGCATTTTAAGGCCTTTTTTTGGCTGCTAACATATTCTGTACTTTCGGGGATGTAGGATGCATTTTTCGTGCCAAAAATATTTTTGGGAATTTCAGTGGTCTAGGATGCGGGTTAATGCCCCTTTCAAGCTGCAAATGCTTTTGGGACATTCTGAGCTCTCTCACACTGCTTTTGGGCCACCAACATTTTCTGGACTTTAGGTGGTCTACGATGCCTGTAAACCCCTTTTTTGGGCCTCCAAAGATTTCAACATTTTTGCCGGCCTAAGATGCATTTTAAGGCCTTTTTTGGGCTGCTAACATATTCTGTACTTTCGGGGATGTAGGATGCATTTTTCGTGGCAAAAATATTTTGGAGAATTACAGTGGTCTAGGATGTGGGTTAATGCCCCTTTCAGGCTGTAAATGTTTTTGGGACATTCAGAGATCTCTCACAATGTTTTTGGGCCACCAACATTTTCCAGACTTTAGGGGGTCTACGATGCCTGTAAACCCCTTTTTTGGGCCTCCAAAGATGTCAACATTTTTTCAGGCCTAAAATGCATTTAAGGCCTTTTTTGGGCTGCTAACATATTCTGTACTTTCAGGGGGGTAGGATGCATTTTTCCTACCAAAAATATTTTTGGGAATTTCAGTGGTCTAGGATGCGGGTTAATGCCCCTTTCAGGCTGTAATTGTTTTTGGGACATTCAGAGATCTCTCACAATGTTTTTGGGCCACCATCATTTTCCAGACTTTAGGGGGTCTACGATGCCTGTAAACCCCTTTTTTGGGCCTCCAAAGATTTCAACATTTTTTCAGGCCTAAGATGCATTTTAATGCCTTTTTTTGGAATGCTGACATATTCTGAACTTTCAGGGTTGTAGGATGCATTTTTCGTGCCAAAAATATTTTTGGGAATTTCAGGGGTCTAGCATGCGGGTTAATGTCCTTTTCAGACTGCAAATGTTTTTGGGAGATTCAGAGCTCTCTCACACCGTTTTTGGGCCACCGACATATTCTGGACTTTAGGGGTCTTCGATGCCTGTTAACCCCTTTTTTGGGCATCCAAACATTTCAACATTTTTGCAGGCCTAAGATGCATTTTAAGGCCTTTTTGGGCTGCTAACATTTTCTGAACTTTCAGGGGTGTAGGATGCATTTTTCGTGCCAGAAATATTTTTGGTAATTTCAGTGGTCTAGGATTTGGGTTAATGCCCCTTTCAGGCTGCAAATGTTTTTGGGACATTCAGAGCTCTCTCACAATGTTTTTGGGCCACCAACATTTTCTGGACTTTAGGGGGTCTACGATGCCTGTAAACCTTTTTTTTGGGCCTGTAAACCTTTTTTTTGGGCCTCCAAACATTTCAACATTTTTGCAGGCCTAAAATGCATTTAAGGCCTTTTTTGGGCTGCTAACATATTCTGTACTTTCAGGGGGGTAGGATGCATTTTTCGTGCCAAAAATATTTTTGGGAATTTCAGTGGTCTAGGATGCGGGTTAATGCCCCTTTCAAGCTGAAAATGCTTTTGGGACTTTCCAAGCTCTCTCACACTGCTTTTGGGCCACCAACATTTTCTGGACTTTAGGTGGTCTACGATGCCTGTAAACCCCTTTTTTGGGCCTCCAAAGACTTCAACATTTTTGCCGGCCTAAGATGCATTTTAAGGCCTTTTTTTGGCTGCTAACATATTCTGTACTTTCGGGGATGTAGGATGCATTTTTCGTGCCAAAAATATTTTTGGGAATTTCAGTGGTCTAGGATGCGGGTTAATGCCCCTTTCAAGCTGTAAATGTTTTTGGGACATTCAGAGATCTCTCACAATGTTTTTGGGCCACCAACATTTTCCAGACTTTAGGGGGTCTACGATGCCCTTAAACCCCTTTTTTGGGCCTCCAAAGATTTCAACATTTTTTCAGGCCTAAAATGCATTTAAGGCCTTTTTTGGGCTGCTAACATATTCTGTACTTTCAGGGGGGTAGGATGCATTTTTCGGACCAAAAATATTTTTGGGAATTTCAGTGGTCTAGGATGCGGGTTAATGCCCCTTTCAGGCTGTAAATGTTTTTGGGACATTCAGAGATCTCTCACACCGTTTTTGGGCCACCGACATATTCTGGACTTTAGGGGGTCTTCGATGCCTGTTAACCCCTTTTTTGGGCATCCAAACATTTCAACATTTTTGCAGCCCTAAGATGCATTTTAAGGCCTTTTTGGGCTGCTAACATTTTCTGAACTTTCAGGGGTTTAGGATGCATTTTTCGTGCCAAAAATATTTTTGGGAATTTCAGTGGTCTAGGATTTGGGTTAATGCCCCTTTCAAGCTGCAAATGCTTTTGGGACATTCCAAGCTCTCTCACACTGCTTTTGGGCCACCAACATTTTCTGGACTTTAGGTGGTCAACGATGCCTGTAAACCCCTTTTTTGGGCCTCCAAAGATTTCAACATTTTTGCCAGCCTAAGATGCATTTTAAGGCCTTTTTTGGGCTGCTAACATATTCTGTACTTTCGGGGACGTAGGATGCATTTTTCGTGGCAAAAATATTTTGGAGAATTACAGTGGTCTAGGATGTGGGTTAATGCCCCTTTCAGGCTGTAAATGTTTTTGGGACATTCAGAGATCTCGCACAATGTTTTTGGGCCACCAACATTTTCCAGACTTTAGGGGGTCTACGATGCCTGTAAACCCCTTTTTTGGACCTCCAAAGATTTCAACATTTTTTCAGGCCTAAGATGCATTTTAAGGCCTTTTTTGGAATGCTGACATATTCTGAACTTTCAGGGTTGTAGGATGCATTTTTCGTGCCAAAAATATTTTGGGGAATTTCAGGGGTCTAGCATGCGGGTTAATGTCCTTTTCAGACTGCAAATGTTTTTGGGAGATTCAGAGCTCTCTCACACCGTTTTTGGGCCACTGACATATTCTGGACTTTAGGGGGTCTACGATGCCTGTAAACCCCTTTTTCGGGCATCCAAACATTTCAACATTTTTGCAGGCCTAAGTTGCATTTTAAGGCCTTTTTGGGCTGCTAACATTTTCTGAACTTTCAGGGGTGTAGGATGCATTTTTCGTGCCAGAAATATTTTTGGTAATTTCAGTGGTCTAGGATTTGGGTTAATGCCCCTTTCAGGCTGCAAATGTTTTTGGGACATTCAGAGCTCTCTCACAATGTTTTTGGGCCACCAACATTTTCTGGACTTTAGGGGGTCTACTATGCCTGTAAACTTTTTTTTTGGGCCTCCAAACATTTCAACATTTTTGCAGGCCTAAAATGCATTTAAGGCCTTTTTTGGGCTGCTAACATATTCTGTACGTTCAGGGGGGTAGGATGCATTTTTCGTGCCAATAATATTTTTGGGAATTTCAGTGGTCTAGGATGTGGGTTAATGCCCCTTTCAGGCTGTAAATGTTTTTGGGACATTCAGAGATCTCTCACAATGTTTTTGGACCACCAACATTTTACAGACTTTAGGGGGTCTACGATGCCTGTAAACCCCTTTTTTGGGCCTCCAAAGATTTCAACATTTTTGCAGGCCTAAGATGCATTTTAAGGCCTTTTTTGGGCTGCTAACATATTCTGTACTTTCGGGGTTGTAGGATCCATTTTTCGTGGCAAAAATATTTTTGTTTTGGGAATTTCAGTGGTCTAGGATGTGGGTTAATGCCCCTTTCAG
The DNA here is from genome assembly GCF_040938575.1 of Ambystoma mexicanum. NCBI lineage: Eukaryota > Metazoa > Chordata > Amphibia > Caudata > Ambystomatidae > Ambystoma > Ambystoma mexicanum. The sequence continues at coordinate 599,229,856 of NC_090929.1, forward strand.
GCTGCAAATGCTTTTGGGACATTCAGAGCTCTCTCACACTGTTTTTGGGCCACCAACATTTTCTGAACTTTAGGGGGTCTACGATGCATGTAAACCCCTTTTTTGGGCATCCAAACATTTCAACATTTTTGCAGGCCTGAGATGCATTTTAAGGCCTTTTTTGGGCTGCTAACATTTTCTGAACTTTCAGGGGTGTAGGATGCATTTTTCGTGCCAGAAATATTTTTGGTAATTTCAGTGGTCTAGGATTTGGGTTAATGCCCCTTTTGGGCTGCTAATGTTTTTGGGACATTCAGAGCTCTCTCACAATGTCTTTGGGCCACCAACATTTTCTGGACTTTAGGGGGTCTACGATGCCGGTAAACCTTTTTTTTGGGCCTCCAAAAATTTCAACATTTTTGCAGGCCTAAATTGCATTTAAGGCCTTTTTTGGGCTGCTAACATATTCTGTACTTTCAGGGGTTTAGGATGCATTTTTCGTGGCAAAAATATTTTTGGGAATTTCAGTGGTCTAGGATGTGGGTTAATGCCCCTTTCAGGCTGCAAATGTTTTTGGGACATTCAGAGCTCTCTCACAATGTTTTTGGGCCACCAACATTTTCTGGACTTTAGGGGGTCTAAGATGCCTGTAAACCTTTTTTTTGGGCCTCCAAACATTTCAACATTTTTGCAGGCCTAAAATGCATTTAAGGCCTTTTTTGGGCTGCTAACATATTCTGTACTTTCAGGGGGGTAGTATGCATTTTTCATGCCAAAAATATTTTGGAGTATTACAGTGGTCTAGGATGTGGGTTAATGCCCCTTTCAGGCTGTAAATGTTTTTGGGACATTCAGAGATCTCTCACAATGTTTTTGGGCCACCAACATTTTCCAGACTTTAGGGGGTCTACGATGCCTGTAAACCCCTTTTTTGGGCCTACAAAGATTTCAACATTTTTTCAGGCCTAAGATGCATTTTAAGGCCTTTTTTGGAATGCTGACATATTCTGAACTTTCAGGGTTGTAGGATGCATTTTTCGTGCCAAAAATATTTTTGGGAATTTCAGGGGTCTAGGATTTGGGTTAATGCCCCTTTCAGGCTGCAAATGTTTTTGGGACATTCAGAGCTCTCTCACAATGTTTTTGGGCCACCAACATTTTCTGGACTTTAGGGGGTCTACGATGCCTGTAAACTTTTTTTTTGGGCCTCCAAACATTTCAACATTTTTGCAGGCCTAAAATGCATTTAAGGCCTTTTTTGGGCTGCTAACATATTCTGTACGTTCAGGGGGGTAGGATGCATTTTTCGTGCCAATAATATTTTTGGGAATTTCAGTGGTCTAGGATGCAGGTTAATGCCCCTTTCAAGCTGCAAATGCTTTTGGGACATTCCGAGCTCTCTCACACTGCTTTTGGGCCACCAACATTTTCTGGACTTTAGGTGGTCTACGATGCCTGTAAACCCCTTTTTTGGGCCACCAAAGATTTCAACATTTTTGCCGGCCTAAGATGCATTTTAAGGCCTTTTTTGGGCTGCTCACATATTCTGTACTTTCGGGGATGTAGGATGCATTTTTCGTGGCAAAAATATTTTGGAGAATTAGAGTGGTCTAGGATGTGGGTTAATGCCCCTTTCAGGCTGTAAATGTTTTTGGGACATTCAGAGATCTCTCACAATGTTTTTGGGCCACCAACATTTTCCAGACTTTAGGGGGTCTACGATGCCTGTAAACCCCTTTTTTGGGCCTCCAAAGATTTCAACATTTTCAGGCCTAAGATGCATTTTAAGGCCTTTTTTGGAATGCTGACATATTCTGAACTTTCAGGGTTGTAGGATGCATTTTTCGTGCCAAAAATATTTTTGGGAATTTCAGGGGTCTAGCATGCGGGTTAATGTCCTTTTCAGACTGCAAATGTTTTTGGGACATTCAGAGCTCTCTCACAATGTTTTTGGGCCACCAACATTTTCTGGACTTTAGGGGGTCTACGATGCCTGTAAACTTTTTTTTTGGGCCTCCAAACATTTCAACATTTTTGCAGGCCTAAAATGCATTTAAGGCCTTTTTTGGGCTGCTAACATATTCTGTACGTTCAGGGGGGTAGGATGCATTTTTCGTGCCAATAATATTTTTGGGAATTTCAGTGGTCTAGGATGCAGGTTAATGCCCCTTTCAAGCTGCAAATGCTTTTGGGACATTCCGAGCTCTCTCACACTGCTTTTGGGCCACCAACATTTTCTGGACTTTAGGTGGTCTACGATGCCTGTAAACCCCTTTTTTGGGCCACCAAATATTTCAACATTTTTGCCGGCCTAAGATGCATTTTAAGGCCTTTTTTGGGCTGCTCACATATTCTGTACTTTCGGGGATGTAGGATGCATTTTTCGTGGCAAAAATATTTTGGAGAATTAGAGTGGTCTAGGATGTGGGTTAATGCCCCTTTCAGGCTGTAAATGTTTTTGGGACATTCAGAGATCTCTCACAATGTTTTTGGGCCACCAACATTTTCCAGACTTTAGGGGGTCTACGATGCCTGTAAACCCCTTTTTTGGGCCTCCAAAGATTTCAACATTTTCAGGCCTAAGATGCATTTTAAGGCCTTTTTTGGAATGCTGACATATTCTGAACTTTCAGGGTTGTAGGATGCATTTTTCGTGCCAAAAATATTTTTAGGAATTTCAGGGGTCTAGCATGCGGGTTAATGTCCTTTTCAGACTGCAAATGTTTTTGGGAGATTCAGAGCTCTCTCACACCGTTTTTGGGCCACCGACATATTCTGGACTTTAGGGGGTCTACGATGCCTGTAAACCCCTTTTTTGGGCATCCAAACATTTCAGCATTTTTGCAGGCCTAAGATGCATTTTAAGGCCTTTTTGGGCTGCTAACATTTTCTGAACTTTCAGGGGTGTCGGATGCATTTTTCGTGCCATAAATATTTTTGGTAATTTCAGCGGTCTAGGATTTGGGTTAATGCCCCTTTCAGGCTGCAAATGTTTTTGGGACATTCAGAGCTCTCTCACAATGTTTTTGGGCCACCAACATTTTCTGGACTTTAGGGGGTCTACGATGCCTGTAAACCTTTTTTTTGGGCCTCCAAACATTTCAACATTTTTGCGGGCCTAAAATGCATTTAAGGCCTTTTTTGGGCTGCTAACATATTCTGTACTTTCAGGGGGGTAGGATGCATTTTTCGTGCCAAAAATATTTTTGGGAATTTCAGTGGTCTAGGATGCGGGTTAATGCCCCTTTCAGGCTGCAAATGCTTTTGGGACATTCCGAGCTCTCTCACACTGCTTTTGGGCCACCAACATTTTATGGACTTTAGGTGGTCTACGATGCCTGTAAACCCCTTTTTTGGGCCTCCAAAGATTTCAACATTATTGTCGGCCTAAGATGCATTTTAAGGCCTTTTTTGGGCTGCTAACATATTCTGTACTTTCGTGGATGTAGGATGCATTTTTCGTGGCAAAAATATTTTGGAGAATTACAGTGGTCTAGGATGTGGGTTAATGCCCCTTTCAGGCTGTAAATGTTTTTGGGACATTCAGAGATCTCTCACAATGTTTTTGGACCACCAACATTTTACAGACTTTAGGGGGTCTACGATGCCTGTAAACCCCTTTTTTGGGCCTCCAAAGATTTCAACATTTTTGCAGGCCTAAGATGCATTTTAAGGCCTTTTTTGGGCTGCTAACATATTCTGTACTTTCGGGGTTGTAGGATCCATTTTTCGTGGCAAAAATATTTTTGTTTTGGGAATTTCAGTGGTCTAGGATGTGGGTTAATGCCCCTTTCAGGCTGCAAATGCTTTTGGGACATTCAGAGCTCTCTCACACTGTTTTTGGGCCACCAACATTTTCTGAACTTTAGGGGGTCTACGATGCCTGTAAACCCCTTTTTTGGGCATCCAAACATTTCAACATTTTTGCAGGCCTGAGATGCATTTTAAGGCCTTTTTTGGGCTGCTAACATTTTCTGAACTTTCAGGGGTGTAGGATGCATTTTTCGTGCCAGAAATATTTTTGGTAATTTCAGTGGTCTAGGATTTGGGTTAATGCCCCTTTTGGGCTGCTAATGTTTTTGGGACATTCAGAGCTCTCTCACAATATCTTTGGGCCACCAACATTTTCTGGACGTTAGGGGGTCTACGATGCCGGTAAACCTTTTTTTTTGGCCTCCAAAAATTTCAACATTTTTGCAGGCCTAAATTGCATTTAAGGCCTTTTTTGGGCTGCTAACATATTCTGTACTTTCAGGGGTTTAGGATGCATTTTTCGTGGCAAAAATATTTTTGGGAATTTCAGTGGTCTAGGATGTGGGTTAATGCCCCTTTCAGGCTGCAAATGTTTTTGGGACATTCAGAGCTCTCTCACAATGTTTTTGGGCCACCAACATTTTCTGGACTTTAGGGGGTCTAAGATGCCTGTAAACCTTTTTTTTGGGCCTCCAAACATTTCAACATTTTTGCAGGCCTAAAATGCATTTAAGGCCTTTTTTGGGCTGCTAACATATTCTGTACTTTCAGGGGGGTAGGATGCATTTTTCATGCCAAAAATATTTTGGAGTATTACAGTGGTCTAGGATGTGGGTTAATGCCCCTTTCAGGCTGTAAATGTTTTTGGGACATTCAGAGATCTCTCACAATGTTTTTGGGCCACCAACATTTTCCAGACTTTAGGGGGTCTACGATGCCTGTAAACCCCTTTTTTGGGCCTACAAAGATTTCAACATTTTTTCAGGCCTAAGATGCATTTTAAGGCCTTTTTTGGAATGCTGACATATTCTGAACTTTCAGGGTTGTAGGATGCATTTTTCGTGCCAAAAATATTTTTGGGAATTTCAGGGGTCTAGGATTTGGGTTAATGCCCCTTTCAGGCTGCAAATGTTTTTGGGACATTCAGAGCTCTCTCACAATGTTTTTGGGCCACCAACATTTTCTGGACTTTAGGGGGTCTACGATGCCTGTAAACCCCTTTTTTGGGCCTCCAAAGATTTCAACATTTTTTCAGGCCTAAAATGCATTTAAGGCCTTTTTTGGGCTGCTAACATATTCTGTACTTTCAGGGGGGTAGGATGCATTTTTCGTACCAAAAATATTTTTGGGAATTTCAGTGGTCTAGGATGCGGGTTAATGCCCCTTTCAGGATGTAAATGTTTTTGGGACATTCAGAGATCTCTCACAATGTTTTTGGGCCACCATCATTTTCCAGACTTTAGGGGGTCTACGATGCCTGTAAACCCCTTTTTTGGGCCTCCAAAGATTTCAACATTTTTTCAGGCCTAAGATGCATTTTAATGCCTTTTTTGGAATGCTGACATATTCTGAACTTTCAGGGTTGTAGGATGCATTTTTCGTGCCAAAAATATTTTTGGGAATTTCAGGGGTCTAGCATGCGGGTTAATGTCCTTTTCAGACTGCAAATGTTTTTGGGAGATTCAGAGCTCTCTCACACCGTTTTTGGGCCACCGACATATTCTGGACTTTAGGGGTCTTCGATGCCTGTTAACCCCTTTTTTGGGCATCCAAACATTTCAACATTTTTCAGGCCTAAGATGCATTTTAAGGCCTTTTTTGGGCTGCTAACATATTCTGTACTTTCAGGGGGGTAGGATGCATTTTTCGTGCCAAAAATATTTTTGGGAATTTCAGTGGTCTAGGATGCGGGTTAATGCCCCTTTCAAGCTGCAAATGCTTTTGGGACATTCCAAGCTCTCTCACACTGCTTTTGGGCCACCAACATTTTCTGGACTTTAGGTGGTCTACGATGCCTGTAAACCCCTTTTTTGGGCCTCCAAAAATTTCAACATTTTTGCCGGCCTAAGATGCATTTTAAGGCCTTTTTTGGGCTGCTAACATATTCTGTACTTTCGGGGATGTAGGATGCATTTTTCGTGGCAAAAATATTTTGGAGAATTACAGTGGTCTAGGATGTGGGTTAATGCCCCTTTCAGGCTGTAAATGTTTTTGGGACATTCAGAGATCTCTCAGAATGTTTTTGGGCCACCAACATTTTCTGGACTTTAGGTGGTCTACGATGCCTGTAAACCCCTTTTTTGGGCCTCCAAAGATTTCAACATTTTTTCAGGCCTAAGATGCATTTTAATGCCTTTTTTGGAATGCTGACATATTCTGAACTTTCAGGGTTGTAGGATGCATTTTTCGTGCCAAAAATATTTTTGGGAATTTCAGGGGTCTAGCATGCGGGTTAATGTCCTTTTCAGACTGCAAATGTTTTTGGGAGATTCAGAGCTCTCTCACACCGTTTTTGGGCCACCGACATATTCTGGACTTTAGGGGGTCTTCGATGCCTGTTAACCCCTTTTTTGGGCATCCAAACATTTCAACATTTTTGCAGCCCTAAGATGCATTTTAAGGCCTTTTTGGGCTGCTAACATTTTCTGAACTTTCAGGGGTGTAGGATGCATTTTTCGTGCCAGAAATATTTTTGGTAATTTCAGTGGTCTAGGATTTGGGTTAATGCCCCTTTTGGGCTGCTAATGTTTTTGGGACATTCAGAGCTCTCTCACAATGTTTTTGGGCCACCAACATTTTCTGGACTTTAGGGGGTCTACGATGCCTGTAAACCTTTTTTTTGGGCCTCCAAACATTTCAACATTTTTGCAGGCCTAAAATGCATTTAAGGCCTTTTTTGGGCTGCTAACATATTCTGTACTTTCAGGGGGGTAGGATGCATTTTTCGTGCCAAAAATATTTTTGGGAATTTCAGTGGTCTAGGATGCAGGTTAATGCCCCTTTCAATCTGCAAATGCTTTTGGGACATTCCGAGCTCTCTCACACTGCTTTTGGGCCACCAACATTTTATGGACTTTAGGGGGTCTACGATGCTTGTAAACCCCTTTTTTGGGCCTCCAAAGATTTCAACATTTTTGCAGGCCTAAGATGCATTTTAAGGCCTTTTTTGGGCTGCTAACATATTCTGTGCTTTCGGGGTTGTAGGATCCATTTTTCGTGGCAAAAATATTTTTGTTTTGGGAATTTCAGTGGTCTAGGATGTGGGTTAATGCCCCTTTCAGGCTGCAAATGCTTTTGGGACATTCAGACCTCTCTCACACTGTTTTTGGGCCACCAACATTTTCTGAACTTTAGGGGGTCTAAGATGCCTGTAAACCCCTTTTTTGGGCATCCAAACATTTCAACATTTTTTCAGGCCTAAGATGCATTTTAAGGCCTTTTTTGGGCTGCTAACATTTTCTGAACTTTCAGGGGTGTAGGATGCATTTTTCGTGCCAGAAATATTTTTGGTAATTTCAGTGGTCTAGGATTTGGGTTAATGCCCCTTTTGGGCTGCTAATGTTTTTGGGACATTCAGAGCTCTCTCACAATGTCTTTGAGCCACCAACATTTTCTGGACTTTAGGGGGTCTACGATGCCGGTAAACCTTTTTTTTGGGCCTCCAAACATTTCAACATTTTTGCAGGCCTAAATTGCATTTAAGGCCTTTTTTGGGCTGCTAACATATTCTGTACTTTCAGGGGTTTAGGATGCATTTTTCGTACCAAAAATATTTTTGGGAATTTCAGTGGTCTAGGATTTGGGTTAATGCCCCTTTCAGGCTGCAAATGTTTTTGGGACATTCAGAGCTCTCTCACAATGTTTTTGGGCCACCAACATTTTCCAGACTTTAGGGGGTCTACGATGCCTGTAAACCCCTTTTTTGGGCCTCCAAAGATTTCAACATTTTTTCAGGCCTAAGATGCATTTTAAGGCCTTTTTTGGAATGCTGACATATTCTGAACTTTCAGGGTTGTAGGATGCATTTTTCGTGCCAAAAATATTTTTGGGAATTTCAGGGGTCTAGCATGCGGGTTAATGTCCTTTTCAGACTGCAAATGTTTTTGGGAGATTCAGAGCTCTCTCACACCGTTTTTGGGCCACCGACATATTCTGGACTTTATGGGGTCTACGATGCCTGTAAACCCCTTTTTTGGGCCTCCAAAGATTTCAACATTTTTGCAGGCCTAAGATGCATTTTAAGGCCTTTTTTGTGCTGCTAACATTTTCTGAACTTTCAGGGGTGTAGGATGCATTTTTCGTGGCAAAAATATTTTGGAGAATTACAGTGGTCTAGGATGTGGGTTAATGCCCCTTTCAGGCTGTAAATGTTTTTGGGACATTCAGAGATCTCTCACAATGTTTTTGGGCCACCAACATTTTCCAGACTTTAGGGGGCCTACGATGCCTGTAAACCCCTTTTTTGGACCTCCAAAGATTTCAACATTTTTTCAGGCCTAAGATGCATTTTAAGGCCTTTTTTGGAATTCTGACATATTCTGAACTTTCAGGGTTGTAGGATGCATTTTTCGTGCCAAAAATATTTTTGGGAATTTCAGGGGTCTAGCATGCGGGTTAATGTCCTTTTCAGACTGCAAATGTTTTTGGGAGATTCAGAGCTCTCTCACACCGTTTTTGGGCCACCGACATATTCTGGACTTTAGGGGGTCTACGATGCCTGTAAACCCCTTTTTTGGGCATACAAACATTTCAACATTTTTGCAGGCCTAAGATGCATTTTAAGGCCTTTTTGGGCTGCTAACATTTTCTGAACTTTTAGGGGTGTAGGATGCATTTTTTTGTGCCAGAAATATTTTTGGTAATTTCAGTGGTCTAGGATGCGGGTTAATGCCCCTTTCAAGCTGCAAATGCTTTTGGGACATTCAGAGATCTCTCACAATGTTTTTGGGCCACCAACATTTTACAGACTTTAGGGGGTCTACGATGCCTGTAAACCCCTTTTTTGGGCCTCCAAAGATTTCAACATTTTTGCAGGCCTAAGATGCATTTTAAGGCCTTTTTTGGGCTGCTAACATATTCTGTACTTTCGGGGTTGTAGGATCCATTTTTCGTGGCAAAAATATTTTTGTTTTGGGAATTTCAGTGGTCTAGGATGTGGGTTAATGCCCCTTTCAGGCTGCAAATGTTTTTGGGACATTCAGAGCTCTCTCATAATGTTTTTGGGCCACCAACATTTTCAGGACTTTAGGGGGTCTACGATGTCTGTAAACCCCTTTTTTGGGCATACAAACATTTCAACATTTTTGCAGGCCTAAGATGCATTTTAAGGCCTTTTTTGGACTGCTAACATTTTCTGAACTTTCAGGGGTGTAGGATGCATTTTTCGTGCCAGAAATATTTTTGGTAATTTCAGTGGTCTAGGATTTGGGTTAATGCCCCTTTTGGGCTGCTAATGTTTTTGGGACATTCAGAGCTCTCTCACAATGTCTTTGGGCCACCAACATTTTCTGGACTTTAGGGGGTCTACGATGCCGGTAAATCTTTTTTTTGGGCCTCCAAACATTTCAACATTTTTGCAGGCCTAAATTGCATTTAAGGCCTTTTTTGGGCTGCTAACATATTCTGTACTTTCAGGGGTTTAGGATGCATTTTTCGTGCCAAAAATATTTTTGGGAATTTCAGTGGTCTAGGATTTGGGTTAATGCCCCTTTCAGGCTGCAAATGTTTTTGGGACATTCAGAGCTCTCTCATAATGTTTTTGGGCCACCAACATTTTCAGGACTTTAGGGGGTCTACGATGTCTGTAAACCCCTTTTTTGGGCCTCCAAAGATTTCAACATTTTTGCCGGCCTAAGATGCATTTTAAGGCCTTTTTTTGGCTGCTAACATATTCTGTACTTTCGGGGATGTAGGATGCATTTTTCGTGCCAAAAATATTTTTGGGAATTTCAGTGGTCTAGGATGCGGGTTAATGCCCCTTTCAAGCTGCAAATGCTTTTGGGACATTCTGAGCTCTCTCACACTGCTTTTGGGCCACCAACATTTTCTGGACTTTAGGTGGTCTACGATGCCTGTAAACCCCTTTTTTGGGCCTCCAAAGATTTCAACATTTTTGCCGGCCTAAGATGCATTTTAAGGCCTTTTTTGGGCTGCTAACATATTCTGTACTTTCGGGGATGTAGGATGCATTTTTCGTGGCAAAAATATTTTGGAGAATTACAGTGGTCTAGGATGTGGGTTAATGCCCCTTTCAGGCTGTAAATGTTTTTGGGACATTCAGAGATCTCTCACAATGTTTTTGGGCCACCAACATTTTCCAGACTTTAGGGGGTCTACGATGCCTGTAAACCCCTTTTTTGGGCCTCCAAAGATGTCAACATTTTTTCAGGCCTAAAATGCATTTAAGGCCTTTTTTGGGCTGCTAACATATTCTGTACTTTCAGGGGGGTAGGATGCATTTTTCGTACCAAAAATATTTTTGGGAATTTCAGTGGTCTAGGATGCGGGTTAATGCCCCTTTCAGGCTGTAATTGTTTTTGGGACATTCAGAGATCTCTCACAATGTTTTTGGGCCACCATCATTTTCCAGACTTTAGGGGGTCTACGATGCCTGTAAACCCCTTTTTTGGGCCTCCAAAGATTTCAACATTTTTTCAGGCCTAAGATGCATTTTAATGCCTTTTTTTGGAATGCTGACATATTCTGAACTTTCAGGGTTGTAGGATGCATTTTTCGTGCCAAAAATATTTTTGGGAATTTCAGGGGTCTAGCATGCGGGTTAATGTCCTTTTCAGACTGCAAATGTTTTTGGGAGATTCAGAGCTCTCTCACACCGTTTTTGGGCCACCGACATATTCTGGACTTTAGGGGTCTTCGATGCCTGTTAACCCCTTTTTTGGGCATCCAAACATTTCAACATTTTTGCAGGCCTAAGATGCATTTTAAGGCCTTTTTGGGCTGCTAACATTTTCTGAACTTTCAGGGGTGTAGGATGCATTTTTCGTGCCAGAAATATTTTTGGTAATTTCAGTGGTCTAGGATTTGGGTTAATGCCCCTTTCAGGCTGCAAATGTTTTTGGGACATTCAGAGCTCTCTCACAATGTTTTTGGGCCACCAACATTTTCTGGACTTTAGGGGGTCTACGATGCCTGTAAACCTTTTTTTTGGGCCTGTAAACCTTTTTTTTGGGCCTCCAAACATTTCAACATTTTTGCAGGCCTAAAATGCATTTAAGGCCTTTTTTGGGCTGCTAACATATTCTGTACTTTCAGGGGGGTAGGATGCATTTTTCGTGCCAAAAATATTTTTGGGAATTTCAGTGGTCTAGGATGCGGGTTAATGCCCCTTTCAAGCTGAAAATGCTTTTGGGACTTTCCAAGCTCTCTCACACTGCTTTTGGGCCACCAACATTTTCTGGACTTTAGGTGGTCTACGATGCCTGTAAACCCCTTTTTTGGGCCTCCAAAGATTTCAACATTTTTGCCGGCCTAAGATGCATTTTAAGGCCTTTTTTTGGCTGTTAACATATTCTGTACTTTCGGGGATGTAGGATGCATTTTTCGTGCCAAAAATATTTTTGGGAATTTCAGTGGTCTAGGATGCGGGTTAATGCCCCTTTCAAGCTGTAAATGTTTTTGGGACATTCAGAGATCTCTCACAATGTTTTTGGGCCACCAACATTTTCCAGACTTTAGGGGGTCTACGATGCCCTTAAACCCCTTTTTTGGGCCTCCAAAGATTTCAACATTTTTTCAGGCCTAAAATGCATTTAAGGCCTTTTTTGGGCTGCTAACATATTCTGTACTTTCAGGGGGGTAGGATGCATTTTTCGGACCAAAAATATTTTTGGGAATTTCAGTGGTCTAGGATGCGGGTTAATGCCCCTTTCAGGCTGTAAATGTTTTTGGGACATTCAGAGATCTCTCACACCGTTTTTGGGCCACCGACATATTCTGGACTTTAGGGGGTCTTCGATGCCTGTTAACCCCTTTTTTGGGCATCCAAACATTTCAACATTTTTGCAGCCCTAAGATGCATTTTAAGGCCTTTTTGGGCTGCTAACATTTTCTGAACTTTCAGGGGTTTAGGATGCATTTTTCGTGCCAAAAATATTTTTGGGAATTTCAGTGGTCTAGGATTTGGGTTAATGCCCCTTTCAAGCTGCAAATGCTTTTGGGACATTCCAAGCTCTCTCACACTGCTTTTGGGCCACCAACATTTTCTGGACTTTAGGTGGTTAACGATGCCTGTAAACCCCTTTTTTGGGCCTCCAAAGATTTCAACATTTTTGCCAGCCTAAGATGCATTTTAAGGCCTTTTTTGGGCTGCTAACATATTCTGTACTTTCGGGGACGTAGGATGCATTTTTCGTGGCAAAAATATTTTGGAGAATTACAGTGGTCTAGGATGTGGGTTAATGCCCCTTTCAGGCTGTAAATGTTTTTGGGACATTCAGAGATCTCGCACAATGTTTTTGGGCCACCAACATTTTCCAGACTTTAGGGGGTCTACGATGCCTGTAAACCCCTTTTTTGGACCTCCAAAGATTTCAACATTTTTTCAGGCCTAAGATGCATTTTAAGGCCTTTTTTGGAATGCTGACATATTCTGAACTTTCAGGGTTGTAGGATGCATTTTTCGTGCCAAAAATATTTTGGGGAATTTCAGGGGTCTAGCATGCGGGTTAATGTCCTTTTCAGACTGCAAATGTTTTTGGGAGATTCAGAGCTCTCTCACACCGTTTTTGGGCCACTGACATATTCTGGACTTTAGGGGGTCTACGATGCCTGTAAACCCCTTTTTCGGGCATCCAAACATTTCAACATTTTTGCAGGCCTAAGTTGCATTTTAAGGCCTTTTTGGGCTGCTAACATTTTCTGAACTTTCAGGGGTGTAGGATGCATTTTTCGTGCCAGAAATATTTTTGGTAATTTCAGTGGTCTAGGATTTGGGTTAATGCCCCTTTCAGGCTGCAAATGTTTTTGGGACATTCAGAGCTCTCTCACAATGTTTTTGGGCCACCAACATTTTCTGGACTTTAGGGGGTCTACTATGCCTGTAAACTTTTTTTTTGGGCCTCCAAACATTTCAACATTTTTGCAGGCCTAAAATGCATTTAAGGCCTTTTTTGGGCTGCTAACATATTCTGTACGTTCAGGGGGGTAGGATGCATTTTTCGTGCCAATAATATTTTTGGGAATTTCAGTGGTCTAGGATGCAGGTTAATGCCCCTTTCAAGCTGCAAATGCTTTTGGGACATTCCGAGCTCTCTCACACTGCTTTTGGGCCACCAACATTTTCTGGACTTTAGGTGGTCTACGATGCCTGTAAACCCCTTTTTTGGGCCACCAAAGATTTCAACATTTTTGCCGGCCTAAGATGCATTTTAAGGCCTTTTTTGGGCTGCTCACATATTCTGTACTTTCGGGGATGTAGGATGCATTTTTCGTGGCAAAAATATTTTGGAGAATTAGAGTGGTCTAGGATGTGGGTTAATGCCCCTTTCAGGCTGTAAATGTTTTTGGGACATTCAGAGATCTCTCACAATGTTTTTGGGCCACCAACATTTTCCAGACTTTAGGGGGTCTACGATGCCTGTAAACCCCTTTTTTGGGCCTCCAAAGATTTCAACATTTTCAGGCCTAAGATGCATTTTAAGGCCTTTTTTGGAATGCTGACATATTCTGAACTTTCAGGGTTGTAGGATGCATTTTTCGTGCCAAAAATATTTTTGGGAATTTCAGGGGTCTAGCATGCGGGTTAATGTCCTTTTCAGACTGCAAATGTTTTTGGGACATTCAGAGCTCTCTCACAATGTTTTTGGGCCACCAACATTTTCTGGACTTTAGGGGGTCTACGATGCCTGTAAACTTTTTTTTTGGGCCTCCAAACATTTCAACATTTTTGCAGGCCTAAAATGCATTTAAGGCCTTTTTTGGGCTGCTAACATATTCTGTACGTTCAGGGGGGTAGGATGCATTTTTCGTGCCAATAATATTTTTGGGAATTTCAGTGGTCTAGGATGCAGGTTAATGCCCCTTTCAAGCTGCAAATGCTTTTGGGACATTCCGAGCTCTCTCACACTGCTTTTGGGCCACCAACATTTTCTGGACTTTAGGTGGTCTACGATGCCTGTAAACCCCTTTTTTGGGCCACCAAAGATTTCAACATTTTTGCCGGCCTAAGATGCATTTTAAGGCCTTTTTTGGGCTGCTCACATATTCTGTACTTTCGGGGATGTAGGATGCATTTTTCGTGGCAAAAATATTTTGGAGAATTAGAGTGGTCTAGGATGTGGGTTAATGCCCCTTTCAGGCTGTAAATGTTTTTGGGACATTCAGAGATCTCTCACAATGTTTTTGGGCCACCAACATTTTCCAGACTTTAGGGGGTCTACGATGCCTGTAAACCCCTTTTTTGGGCCTCCAAAGATTTCAACATTTTCAGGCCTAAGATGCATTTTAAGGCCTTTTTTGGAATGCTGACATATTCTGAACTTTCAGGGTTGTAGGATGCATTTTTCGTGCCAAAAATATTTTTAGGAATTTCAGGGGTCTAGCATGCGGGTTAATGTCCTTTTCAGACTGCAAATGTTTTTGGGAGATTCAGAGCTCTCTCACACCGTTTTTGGGCCACCGACATATTCTGGACTTTAGGGGGTCTACGATGCCTGTAAACCCCTTTTTTGGGCATCCAAACATTTCAACATTTTTGCAGGCCTAAGATGCATTTTAAGGCCTTTTTGGGCTGCTAACATTTTCTGAACTTTCAGGGGTGTAGGATGCATTTTTCGTGCCATAAATATTTTTGGTAATTTCAGCGGTCTAGGATTTGGGTTAATGCCCCTTTCAGGCTGCAAATGTTTTTGGGACATTCAGAGCTCTCTCACAATGTTTTTGGGCCACCAACATTTTCTGGACTTTAGGGGGTCTACGATGCCTGTAAACCTTTTTTTTGGGCCTCCAAACATTTCAACATTTTTGCGGGCCTAAAATGCATTTAAGGCCTTTTTTGGGCTGCTAACATATTCTGTACTTTCAGGGGGGTAGGATGCATTTTTCGTGCCAAAAATATTTTTGGGAATTTCAGTGGTCTAGGATGCGGGTTAATGCCCCTTTCAGGCTGCAAATGCTTTTGTGACATTCCGAGCTCTCTCACACTGCTTTTGGGCCACCAACATTTTATGGACTTTAGGTGGTCTACGATGCCTGTAAACCCCTTTTTTGGGCCTCCAAAGATTTCAACATTTTTGTCGGCCTAAGATGCATTTTAAGGCCTTTTTTGGGCTGCTAACATATTCTGTACTTTCGGGGATGTAGGATGCATTTTTCGTGGCAAAAATATTTTGGAGAATTACAGTGGTCTAGGATGTGGGTTAATGCCCCTTTCAGGCTGTAAATGTTTTTGGGACATTCAGAGATCTCTCACAATGTTTTTGGACCACCAACATTTTACAGACTTTAGGGGGTCTACGATGCCTGTAAACCCCTTTTTTGGGCCTCCAAAGATTTCAACATTTTTGCAGGCCTAAGATGCATTTTAAGGCCTTTTTTGGGCTGCTAACATATTCTGTACTTTCGGGGTTGTAGGATCCATTTTTCGTGGCAAAAATATTTTTGTTTTGGGAATTTCAGTGGTCTAGGATGTGGGTTAATGCCCCTTTCAGGCTGCAAATGCTTTTGGGACATTCAGAGCTCTCTCACACTGTTTTTGGGCCACCAACATTTTCTGAACTTTAGGGGGTCTACGATGCCTGTAAACCCCTTTTTTGGGCATCCAAACATTTCAACATTTTTGCAGGCCTGAGATGCATTTTAAGGCCTTTTTTGGGCTGCTAACATTTTCTGAACTTTCAGGGGTGTAGGATGCATTTTTCGTGCCAGAAATATTTTTGGTAATTTCAGTGGTCTAGGATTTGGGTTAATGCCCCTTTTGGGCTGCTAATGTTTTTGGGACATTCAGAGCTCTCTCACAATGTCTTTGGGCCACCAACATTTTCTGGACTTTAGGGGGTCTACGATGCCGGTAAACCTTTTTTTTGGGCCTCCAAAAATTTCAACATTTTTGCAGGCCTAAATTGCATTTAAGGCCTTTTTTGGGCTGCTAACATATTCTGTACTTTCAGGGGTTTAGGATGCATTTTTCGTGGCAAAAATATTTTTGGGAATTTCAGTGGTCTAGGATGTGGGTTAATGCCCCTTTCAGGCTGCAAATGTTTTTGGGACATTCAGAGCTCTCTCACAATGTTTTTGGGCCACCAACATTTTCTGGACTTTAGGGGGTCTAAGATGCCTGTAAACCTTTTTTTTGGGCCTCCAAACATTTCAACATTTTTGCAGGCCTAAAATGCATTTAAGGCCTTTTTTGGGCTGCTAACATATTCTGTACTTTCAGGGGGGTAGTATGCATTTTTCATGCCAAAAATATTTTGGAGTATTACAGTGGTCTAGGATGTGGGTTAATGCCCCTTTCAGGCTGTAAATGTTTTTGGGACATTCAGAGATCTCTCACAATGTTTTTGGGCCACCAACATTTTCCAGACTTTAGGGGGTCTACGATGCCTGTAAACCCCTTTTTTGGGCCTACAAAGATTTCAACATTTTTTCAGGCCTAAGATGCATTTTAAGGCCTTTTTTGGAATGCTGACATATTCTGAACTTTCAGGGTTGTAGGATGCATTTTTCGTGCCAAAAATATTTTTGGGAATTTCAGGGGTCTAGGATTTGGGTTAATGCCCCTTTCAGGCTGCAAATGTTTTTGGGACATTCAGAGCTCTCTCACAATGTTTTTGGGCCACCAACATTTTCTGGACTTTAGGGGGTCTACGATGCCTGTAAACTTTTTTTTTGGGCCTCCAAACATTTCAACATTTTTGCAGGCCTAAAATGCATTTAAGGCCTTTTTTGGGCTGCTAACATATTCTGTACGTTCAGGGGGGTAGGATGCATTTTTCGTGCCAATAATATTTTTGGGAATTTCAGTGGTCTAGGATGCAGGTTAATGCCCCTTTCAAGCTGCAAATGCTTTTGGGACATTCCGAGCTCTCTCACACTGCTTTTGGGCCACCAACATTTTCTGGACTTTAGGTGGTCTACGATGCCGGTAAACCCCTTTTTTGGGCCACCAAAGATTTCAACATTTTTGCCGGCCTAAGATGCATTTTAAGGCCTTTTTTGGGCTGCTCACATATTCTGTACTTTCGGGGATGTAGGATGCATTTTTCGTGGCAAAAATATTTTGGAGAATTAGAGTGGTCTAGGATGTGGGTTAATGCCCATTTCAGGCTGTAAATGTTTTTGGGACATTCAGAGATCTCTCACAATATTTTTGGGCCACCAACATTTTCCAGACTTTAGGGGGTCTACGATGCCTGTAAACCCCTTTTTTGGGCCTCCAAAGATTTCAACATTTTCAGGCCTAAGATGCATTTTAAGGCCTTTTTTGGAATGCTGACATATTCTGAACTTTCAGGGTTGTAGGATGCATTTTTCGTGCCAAAAATATTTTTGGGAATTTCAGGGGTCTAGCATGCGGGTTAATGTCCTTTTCAGACTGCAAATGTTTTTGGGACATTCAGAGCTCTCTCACAATGTTTTTGGGCCACCAACATTTTCTGGACTTTAGGGGGTCTACGATGCCTGTAAACTTTTTTTTTGGGCCTCCAAACATTTCAACATTTTTGCAGGCCTAAAATGCATTTAAGGCCTTTTTTGGGCTGCTAACATATTCTGTACGTTCAGGGGGGTAGGATGCATTTTTCGTGCCAATAATATTTTTGGGAATTTCAGTGGTCTAGGATGCAGGTTAATGCCCCTTTCAAGCTGCAAATGCTTTTGGGACATTCCGAGCTCTCTCACACTGCTTTTGGGCCACCAACATTTTCTGGACTTTAGGTGGTCTACGATGCCTGTAAACCCCTTTTTTGGGCCACCAAATATTTCAACATTTTTGCCGGCCTAAGATGCATTTTAAGGCCTTTTTTGGGCTGCTCACATATTCTGTACTTTCGGGGATGTAGGATGCATTTTTCGTGGCAAAAATATTTTGGAGAATTAGAGTGGTCTAGGATGTGGGTTAATGCCCCTTTCAGGCTGTAAATGTTTTTGGGACATTCAGAGATCTCTCACAATGTTTTTGGGCCACCAACATTTTCCAGACTTTAGGGGGTCTACGATGCCTGTAAACCCCTTTTTTGGGCCTCCAAAGATTTCAACATTTTCAGGCCTAAGATGCATTTTAAGGCCTTTTTTGGAATGCTGACATATTCTGAACTTTCAGGGTTGTAGGATGCATTTTTCGTGGCAAAAATATTTTTAGGAATTTCAGGGGTCTAGCATGCGGGTTAATGTCCTTTTCAGACTGCAAATGTTTTTGGGAGATTCAGAGCTCTCTCACACCGTTTTTGGGCCACCGACATATTCTGGACTTTAGGGGGTCTACGATGCCTGTAAACCCCTTTTTTGGGCATCCAAACATTTCAACATTTTTGCAGGCCTAAGATGCATTTTAAGGCCTTTTTGGGCTGCTAACATTTTCTGAACTTTCAGGGGTGTCGGATGCATTTTTCGTGCCATAAATATTTTTGGGAATTTCAGCGGTCTAGGATTTGGGTTAATGCCCCTTTCAGGCTGCAAATGTTTTTGGGACATTCAGAGCTCTCTCACAATGTTTTTGGGCCACCAACATTTTCTGGACTTTAGGGGGTCTACGATGCCTGTAAACCTTTTTTTTGGGCCTCCAAACATTTCAACATTTTTGCGGGCCTAAAATGAATTTAAGGCCTTTTTTGGGCTGCTAACATATTCTGTACTTTCAGGGGGGTAGGATGCATTTTTCGTGCCAAAAATATTTTTGGGAATTTCAGTGGTCTAGGATGCGGGTTAATGCCCCTTTCAGGCTGCAAATGCTTTTGGGACATTCCGAGCTCTCTCACACTGCTTTTGGGCCACCAACATTTTATGGACTTTAGGTGGTCTACGATGCCTGTAAACCCCTTTTTTGGGCCTCCAAAGATTTCAACATTTTTGTCGGCCTAAGATGCATTTTAAGGCCTTTTTTGGGCTGCTAACATATTCTGTACTTTCGGGGATGTAGGATGCATTTTTCGTGGCAAAAATATTTTGGAGAATTACAGTGGTCTAGGATGTGGGTTAATGCCCCTTTCAGGCTGTAAATGTTTTTGGGACATTCAGAGATCTCTCACAATGTTTTTGGACCACCAACATTTTACAGACTTTAGGGGGTCTACGATGCCTGTAAACCCCTTTTTTGGGCCTCCAAAGATTTCAACATTTTTGCAGGCCTAAGATGCATTTTAAGGCCTTTTTTGGGCTGCTAACATATTCTGTACTTTCGGGGTTGTAGGATCCATTTTTCGTGGCAAAAATATTTTTGTTTTGGGAATTTCAGTGGTCTAGGATGTGGGTTAATGCCCCTTTCAGGCTGCAAATGCTTTTGGGACATTCAGAGCTCTCTCACACTGTTTTTGGGCCACCAACATTTTCTGAACTTTAGGGGGTCTACGATGCCTGTAAACGCCTTTTTTGGGCATCCAAACATTTCAACATTTTTGCAGGCCTGAGATGCATTTTAAGGCCTTTTTTGGGCTGCTAACATTTTCTGAACTTTCAGGGGTGTAGGATGCATTTTTCGTGCCAGAAATATTTTTGGTAATTTCAGTGGTCTAGGATTTGGGTTAATGCCCCTTTTGGGCTGCTAATGTTTTTGGGACATTCAGAGCTCTCTCACAATGTCTTTGGGCCACCAACATTTTCTGGACTTTAGGGGGTCTACGATGCCGGTAAACCTTTTTTTTGGGCCTCCAAAAATTTCAACATTTTTGCAGGCCTAAATTGCATTTAAGGCCTTTTTTGGGCTGCTAACATATTCTGTACTTTCAGGGGTTTAGGATGCATTTTTCGTGGCAAAAATATTTTTGGGAATTTCAGTGGTCTAGGATGTGGGTTAATGCCCCTTTCAGGCTGCAAATGTTTTTGGGACATTCAGAGCTCTCTCACAATGTTTTTGGGCCACCAACATTTTCTGGACTTTAGGGGGTCTAAGATGCCTGTAAACCTTTTTTTTGGGCCTCCAAACATTTCAACATTTTTGCAGGCCTAAAATGCATTTAAGGCCTTTTTTGGGCTGCTAACATATTCTGTACTTTCAGGGGGGTAGTATGCATTTTTCATGCCAAAAATATTTTGGAGTATTACAGTGGTCTAGGATGTGGGTTAATGCCCCTTTCAGGCTGTAAATGTTTTTGGGACATTCAGAGATCTCTCACAATGTTTTTGGGCCACCAACATTTTCCAGACTTTAGGGGGTCTACGATGCCTGTAAACCCCTTTTTTGGGCCTACAAAGATTTCAACATTTTTTCAGGCCTAAGATGCATTTTAAGGCCTTTTTTGGAATGCTGACATGTTCTGAACTTTCAGGGTTGTAGGATGCATTTTTCGTGCCAAAAATATTTTTGGGAATTTCAGGGGTCTAGGATTTGGGTTAATGCCCCTTTCAGGCTGCAAATGTTTTTGGGACATTCAGAGCTCTCTCACAATGTTTTTGGGCCACCAACATTTTCTGGACTTTAGGGGGTCTACGATGCCTGTAAACTTTTTTTTGGGCCTCCAAACATTTCAACATTTTTGCAGGCCTAAAATGCATTTAAGGCCTTTTTTGGGCTGCTAACATATTCTGTACGTTCAGGGGGGTAGGATGCATTTTTCGTGCCAATAATATTTTTGGGAATTTCAGTGGTCTAGGATGCAGGTTAATGCCCCTTTCAAGCTGCAAATGCTTTTGGGACATTCCGAGCTCTCTCACACTGCTTTTGGGCCACCAACATTTTCTGGACTTTAGGTGGTCTACGATGCCTGTAAACCCCTTTGTTGGGCCACCAAAGATTTCAACATTTTTGCCGGCCTAAGATGCATTTTAAGGCCTTTTTTGGGCTGCTCACATATTCTGTACTTTCGGGGATGTAGGATGCATTTTTCGTGGCAAAAATATTTTGGAGAATTAGAGTGGTCTAGGATGTGGGTTAATGCCCCTTTCAGGCTGTAAATGTTTTTGGGACATTCAGAGATCTCTCACAATGTTTTTGGGCCACCAACATTTTCCAGACTTTAGGGGGTCTACGATGCCTGTAAACCCCTTTTTTGGGCCTCCAAAGATTTCAACATTTTCAGGCCTAAGATGCATTTTAAGGCCTTTTTTGGAATGCTGACATATTCTGAACTTTCAGGGTTGTAGGATGCATTTTTCGTGCCAAAAATATTTTTGGGAATTTCAGGGGTCTAGCATGCGGGTTAATGTCCTTTTCAGACTGCAAATGTTTTTGGGACATTCAGAGCTCTCTCACAATGTTTTTGGGCCACCAACATTTTCTGGACTTTAGGGGGTCTACGATGCCTGTAAACTTTTTTTTTGGGCCTCCAAACATTTCAACATTTTTGCAGGCCTAAAATGCATTTAAGGCCTTTTTTGGGCTGCTAACATATTCTGTACGTTCAGGGGGGTAGGATGCATTTTTCGTGCCAATAATATTTTTGGGAATTTCAGTGGTCTAGGATGCAGGTTAATGCCCCTTTCAAGCTGCAAATGCTTTTGGGACATTCCGAGCTCTCTCACACTGCTTTTGGGCCACCAACACTTTCTGGACTTTAGGTGGTCTACGATGCCTGTAAACCCCTTTTTTGGGCCACCAAATATTTCAACATTTTTGCCGGCCTAAGATGCATTTTAAGGCCTTTTTTGGGCTGCTCACATATTCTGTACTTTCGGGGATGTAGGATGCATTTTTCGTGGCAAAAATATTTTGGAGAATTAGAGTGGTCTAGGATGTGGGTTAATGCCCCTTTCAGGCTGTAAATGTTTTTGGGACATTCAGAGATCTCTCACAATGTTTTTGGGCCACCAACATTTTCCAGACTTTAGGGGGTCTACGATGCCTGTAAACCCCTTTTTTGGGCCTCCAAAGATTTCAACATTTTCAGGCCTAAGATGCATTTTAAGGCCTTTTTTGGAATGCTGACATATTCTGAACTTTCAGGGTTGTAGGATGCATTTTTCGTGGCAAAAATATTTTTAGGAATTTCAGGGGTCTAGCATGCGGGTTAATGTCCTTTTCAGACTGCAAATGTTTTTGGGAGATTCAGAGCTCTCTCACACCGTTTTTGGGCCACCGACATATTCTGGACTTTAGGGGGTCTACGATGCCTGTAAACCCCTTTTTTGGGCATCCAAACATTTCAACATTTTTGCAGGCCTAAAATGCATTTTAAGGCCTTTTTGGGCTGCTAACATTTTCTGAACTTTCAGGGGTGTCGGATGCATTTTTCGTGCCATAAATATTTTTGGTAATTTCAGCGGTCTAGGATTTGGGTTAATGCCCCTTTCAGGCTGCAAATGTTTTTGGGACATTCAGAGCTCTCTCACAATGTTTTTGGGCCACCAACATTTTCTGGACTTTAGGGGGTCTACGATGCCTGTAAACCTTTTTTTTGGGCCTCCAAACATTTCAACATTTTTGCGGGCCTAAAATGCATTTAAGGCCTTTTTTGGGCTGCTAACATATTCTGTACTTTCAGGGGGGTAGGATGCATTTTTCGTGCCAAAAATATTTTTGGGAATTTCAGTGGTCTAGGATGCGGGTTAATGCCCCTTTCAGGCTGCAAATGCTTTTGGGACATTCCGAGCTCTCTCACACTGCTTTTGGGCCACCAACATTTTATGGACTTTAGGTGGTCTACGATGCCTGTAAACCCCTTTTTTGGGCCTCCAAAGATTTCAACATTATTGTCGGCCTAAGATGCATTTTAAGGCCTTTTTTGGGCTGCTAACATATTCTGTACTTTCGGGGATGTAGGATGCATTTTTCGTGGCAAAAATATTTTGGAGAATTACAGTGGTCTAGGATGTGGGTTAATGCCCCTTTCAGGCTGTAAATGTTTTTGGGACATTCAGAGATCTCTCACAATGTTTTTGGACCACCAACATTTTACAGACTTTAGGGGGTCTACGATGCCTGTAAACCCCTTTTTTGGGCCTCCAAAGATTTCAACATTTTTGCAGGCCTAAGATGCATTTTAAGGCCTTTTTTGGGCTGCTAACATATTCTGTACTTTCGGGGTTGTAGGATCCATTTTTCGTGGCAAAAATATTTTTGTTTTGGGAATTTCAGTGGTCTAGGATGTGGGTTAATGCCCCTTTCAGGCTGCAAATGCTTTTGGGACATTCAGAGCTCTCTCACACTGTTTTTGGGCCACCAACATTTTCTGAACTTTAGGGGGTCTACGATGCCTGTAAACCCCTTTTTTGGGCATCCAAACATTTCAACATTTTTGCAGGCCTGAGATGCATTTTAAGGCCTTTTTTGGGCTGCTAACATTTTCTGAACTTTCAGGGGTGTAGGATGCATTTTTCGTGCCAGAAATATTTTTGGTAATTTCAGTGGTCTAGGATTTGGGTTAATGCCCCTTTTGGGCTGCTAATGTTTTTGGGACATTCAGAGCTCTCTCACAATATCTTTGGGCCACCAACATTTTCTGGACGTTAGGGGGTCTACGATGCCGGTAAACCTTTTTTTTTGGCCTCCAAAAATTTCAACATTTTTGCAGGCCTAAATTGCATTTAAGGCCTTTTTTGGGCTGCTAACATATTCTGTACTTTCAGGGGTTTAGGATGCATTTTTCGTGGCAAAAATATTTTTGGGAATTTCAGTGGTCTAGGATGTGGGTTAATGCCCCTTTCAGGCTGCAAATGTTTTTGGGACATTCAGAGCTCTCTCACAATGTTTTTGGGCCACCAACATTTTCTGGACTTTAGGGGGTCTAAGATGCCTGTAAACCTTTTTTTTGGGCCTCCAAACATTTCAACATTTTTGCAGGCCTAAAATGCATTTAAGGCCTTTTTTGGGCTGCTAACATATTCTGTACTTTCAGGGGGTAGGATGCATTTTTCATGCCAAAAATATTTTGGAGTATTACAGTGGTCTAGGATGTGGGTTAATGCCCCTTTCAGGCTGTAAATGTTTTTGGGACATTCAGAGATCTCTCACAATGTTTTTGGGCCACCAACATTTTCCAGACTTTAGGGGGTCTACGATGCCTGTAAACCCCTTTTTTGGGCCTACAAAGATTTCAACATTTTTTCAGGCCTAAGATGCATTTTAAGGCCTTTTTTGGAATGCTGACATATTCTGAACTTTCAGGGTTGTAGGATGCATTTTTCGTGCCAAAAATATTTTTGGGAATTTCAGGGGTCTAGGATTTGGGTTAATGCCCCTTTCAGGCTGCAAATGTTTTTGGGACATTCAGAGCTCTCTCACAATGTTTTTGGGCCACCAACATTTTCTGGACTTTAGGGGGTCTACGATGCCTGTAAACCCCTTTTTTGGGCCTCCAAAGATTTCAACATTTTTTCAGGCCTAAAATGCATTTAAGGCCTTTTTTGGGCTGCTAACATATTCTGTACTTTCAGGGGGGTAGGATGCATTTTTCGTACCAAAAATATTTTTGGGAATTTCAGTGGTCTAGGATGCGGGTTAATGCCCCTTTCAGGATGTAAATGTTTTTGGGACATTCAGAGATCTCTCACAATGTTTTTGGGCCACCATCATTTTCCAGACTTTAGGGGGTCTACGATGCCTGTAAACCCCTTTTTTGGGCCTCCAAAGATTTCAACATTTTTTCAGGCCTAAGATGCATTTTAATGCCTTTTTTGGAATGCTGACATATTCTGAACTTTCAGGGTTGTAGGATGCATTTTTCGTGCCAAAAATATTTTTGGGAATTTCAGGGGTCTAGCATGCGGGTTAATGTCCTTTTCAGACTGCAAATGTTTTTGGGAGATTCAGAGCTCTCTCACACCGTTTTTGGGCCACCGACATATTCTGGACTTTAGGGGTCTTCGATGCCTGTTAACCCCTTTTTTGGGCATCCAAACATTTCAACATTTTTCAGGCCTAAGATGCATTTTAAGGCCTTTTTTGGGCTGCTAACATATTCTGTACTTTCAGGGGGGTAGGATGCATTTTTCGTGCCAAAAATATTTTTGGGAATTTCAGTGGTCTAGGATGCGGGTTAATGCCTCTTTCAAGCTGCAAATGCTTTTGGGACATTCCAAGCTCTCTCACACTGCTTTTGGGCCACCAACATTTTCTGGACTTTAGGTGGTCTACGATGCCTGTAAACCCCTTTTTTGGGCCTCCAAAAATTTCAACATTTTTGCCGGCCTAAGATGCATTTTAAGGCCTTTTTTGGGCTGCTAACATATTCTGTACTTTCGGGGATGTAGGATGCATTTTTCGTGGCAAAAATATTTTGGAGAATTACAGTGGTCTAGGATGTGGGTTAATGCCCCTTTCAGGCTGTAAATGTTTTTGGGACATTCAGAGATCTCTCAGAATGTTTTTGGGCCACCAACATTTTACAAACTTTAGGGGGTCTACGATGCCTGTAAACCCCTTTTTTGGGCCTCCAAAGATTTCAACATTTTTTCAGGCCTAAGATGCATTTTAGGCCTTTTTGGGAATGCTGACATATTCTGAACTTTCAGGGTTGTAGGATGCATTTTTCGTGCCAGAAATATTTTTGTTTTGGGAATTTCAGTGGTCTAGGATGTGGGTTAATGCCCCTTTCAGGCTGCAAATTCTTTTGGGACATTCAGACCTCTCTCACACTGTTTTCGGGCCACCAACATATTCTGGACTTTATGGGGTCTACGATGCCTGTAAACCCCTTTTTTGGGCATCCAAACATTTCAACATTTTTGCAGGCCTAAGATGCATTTTAAGGCCTTTTTGGGCTGCTAACATTTTCTGAACTTTCAGGGGTGTAGGATGCATTTTTCGTGCCAAAAATATTTTTGGGAATTTCAGGGGTCTAGCATGCGGGTTAATGTCCTTTTCAGACTGCACATGTTTTTGGGAGATTCAGAGCTCTCTCACACCGTTTTTGGGCCACCAACATTTTCTGGACTTTAGGTGGTCTACGATGCCTGTAAACCCCTTTTTTGGGCCTCCACAAATTTCAACATTTTTGCCGGCCTAAGATGCATTTTAAGGCCTTTTTTGGGCTGCTAACATATTCTGTACTTTCGGGGATGTAGGATGCATTTTTCGTGGCAAAAATATTTTGGAGAATTACAGTGGTCTAGGATGTGGGTTAATGCCCCTTTCAGGCTGTAAATGTTTTTGGGACATTCAGAGATCTCTCACAATGTTTTTGGGCCACCAACATTTTACAGACTTTAGGGGGTCTACGATGCCTGTAAACCCCTTTTTTGGGCCTCCAAAGATTTCAACATTTTTTCAGGCCTAAAATGCATTTAAGGCCTTTTTTGGGCTGCTAACATATTCTGTACTTTCAGGGGGGTAGGATGCATTTTTCGTACCAAAAATATTTTTGGGAATTTCAGTGGTCTAGGATGTGGGTTAATGCCCCTTTCAGGCTGCAAATGTTTTTGGGACATTCAGAGCTCTCTCACAATGTTTTTGGGCCACCAACATTTTCCAGACTTTAGGGGGTCTACGATGCCTGTAAACCCCTTTTTTGGGCCTCCAAAGATTTCAACATTTTTGCAGGCCTAAGATGCATTTTAAGGCCTTTTTGGGCTGCTAACATATTCTGTGCTTTCGGGGTTGTAGGATCCATTTTTCGTGGCAAAAATATTTTTGTTTTGGGAATTTCAGTGGTCTAGGATGTGGGTTAATGCCCCTTTCAGGCTGCAAATGCTTTTGGGACATTCAGACCTCTCTCACACTGTTTTTGGGCCACCAACATTTTCTGGACTTTAGGGGGTCTACGATGCCGGTAAACCTTTTTTTTGGGCCTCCAAACATTTCAACATTTTTGCAGGCCTAAATTGCATTTAAGGCCTTTTTTGGGCTGCTAACATATTCTGTACTTTCAGGGGTTTAGGATGCATTTTTCGTGCCAAAAATATTTTTGGGAATTTCAGTGGTCTAGGATTTGGGTTAATGCCCCTTTCAGGCTGCAAATGTTTTTGGGACATTCAGAGCTCTCTCACAATGTTTTTGGGCCACCAACATTTTCCAGACTTTAGGGGGTCTACGATGCCTGTAAACCCCTTTTTTGGGCCTCCAAAGATTTCAACATTTTTTCAGGCCTAAGATGCATTTTAAGGCCTTTTTTGGAATGCTGACATATTCTGAACTTTATGGGTTGAAGAATACATTTTTCGTGCCAAAAATATTTTTGGGAATTTCAAGGGTCTAGCATGCGGGTTAATGTCCTTTTCAGACTGCAAATGTTTTTGGGAGATTCAGAGCTCTCTCACACCGTTTTTGGGCCACCGACATATTCTGGACTTTAGGGGGTCTTTGATGCCTGTTAACCCCTTTTTTGGGCATCCAAACATTTCAACATTTTTGCAGGCCTAAGATGCATTTTAAGGCCTTTTTGGGCTGCTAACATTTTCTGAACTTTCAGGGGTGTAGAATGCATTTTTCGTGCCAGAAATATTTTTGGTAATTTCAGTGGTCTAGGATTTGGGATAATGCCCCTTTCAGGCTGCAAATGTTTTTGGGGCATTCAGAGCTCTCTCACAATGTTTTTGGGCCACCAACATTTTCTGGACTTTAGGGGGTCTACGATGCCTGTAAACCTTTTTTTTGGGCCTTCAAACATTTCAACATTTTTGCAGGCCTAAAATGCATTTAAGGCCTTTTTTGGGCTGCTAACATATTCTGTACTTTCAGGGGGGTAGGATGCATTTTTGGTGCCAAAAATATTTTTGGGAATTTCAGTGGTCTAGGATGCAGGTTAATGCCCCTTTCAAGCTGCAAATGCTTTTGGGACATTCTGAGCTCTCTCACACTGCTTTTGGGCCACCAACATTTTATGGACTTTAGGGTGTCTACGATGCCTGTAAACCCCTTTTTTGGGCCTCCAAAGATTTCAACATTTTTGCAGGCCTAAGATGCATTTTAAGGCCTTTTTGGGCTGCTAACATATTCTGTGCTTTCGGGGTTGTAGGATCCATTTTTCGTGGCAAAAATATTTTTGTTTTGGGAATTTCAGTGGTCTAGGATGTGGGTTAATGCCCCTTTCAGGCTGCAAATGCTTTTGGGACATTCAGACCTCTCTCACACTGTTTTTGGGCCACCAACATTTTCTGGACTTTAGGGGGTCTACGATGCCGGTAAACCTTTTTTTTGGGCCTCCAAACATTTCAACATTTTTGCAGGCCTAAATTGCATTTAAGGCCTTTTTTGGGCTGCTAACATATTCTGTACTTTCAGGGGTTTAGGATGCATTTTTCGTGCCAAAAAAATTTTTGGGAATTTCAGTGGTCTAGGATTTGGGTTAATGCCCCTTTCAGGCTGCAAATGTTTTTGGGACATTCAGAGCTCTCTCACAATGTTTTTGGGCCACCAACATTTTCCAGACTTTAGGGGGTCTACGATGCCTGTAAACCCCTTTTTTGGGCCTCCAAAGATTTCAACATTTTTTCAGGCCTAAGATGCATTTTAAGGCCTTTTTTGGAATGCTGACATATTCTGAACTTTCAGGGTTGAAGAATACATTTTTCGTGCCAAAAATATTTTTGGGAATTTCAGGGGTCTAGCATGCGGGTTAATGTCCTTTTCAGACTGCAAATGTTTTTGGGAGATTCAGAGCTCTCTCACACCGTTTTTGGGCCACCGACATATTCTGGACTTTATGGGGTCTACG
The DNA here is from genome assembly GCF_040938575.1 of Ambystoma mexicanum. NCBI lineage: Eukaryota > Metazoa > Chordata > Amphibia > Caudata > Ambystomatidae > Ambystoma > Ambystoma mexicanum. The sequence continues at coordinate 599,258,286 of NC_090929.1, forward strand.
ATGCCTGTTAACCCCTTTTTTGGGCATCCAAACATTTCAACATTTTTGCAGGCCTAAAATGCATTTTAAGGCCTTTTTGGGCTGCTAACATTTTCTGAACTTTCAGGGGTGTAGGATGCATTTTTCGTGCCAGAAATATTTTTGGTAATTACAGTGGTCTAGGATGTGGGTTAATGCCCCTTTCAGGCTGTAAATGTTTTTGGGACATTCAGAGATCTCTCACAATGTTTTTGGGCCACCATCATTTTCCAGACTTTAGGGGGTCTACGATGCCTGTAAACCCCTTTTTTGGGCCTCCAAAGATTTCAACATTTTTTCAGGCCTAAGATGCATTTTAATGCCTTTTTTGGAATGCTGACATATTCTGAACTTTCAGGGTTGTAGGATGCATTTTTCGTGCCAAAAATATTTTTGGGAATTTCAGGGGTCTAGCATGCGGGTTAATGTCCTTTTCAGACTGCAAATGTTTTTGGGAGATTCAGAGCTCTCTCACACCGTTTTTGGGCCACCGACATATTCTGGACTTTAGGGGTCTTCGATGCCTGTTAACCCCTTTTTTGGGCATCCAAACATTTCAACATTTTTCAGGCCTAAGATGCATTTTAAGGCCTTTTTTGGGCTGCTAACATATTCTGTACTTTCAGGGGGGTAGGATGCATTTTTCGTGCCAAAAATATTTTTGGGAATTTCAGTGGTCTAGGATGCGGGTTAATGCCTCTTTCAAGCTGCAAATGCTTTTGGGACATTCCAAGCTCTCTCACACTGCTTTTGGGCCACCAACATTTTCTGGACTTTAGGTGGTCTACGATGCCTGTAAACCCCTTTTTTGGGCCTCCAAAAATTTCAACATTTTTGCCGGCCTAAGATGCATTTTAAGGCCTTTTTTGGGCTGCTAACATATTCTGTACTTTCGGGGATGTAGGATGCATTTTTCGTGGCAAAAATATTTTGGAGAATTACAGTGGTCTAGGATGTGGGTTAATGCCCCTTTCAGGCTGTAAATGTTTTTGGGACATTCAGAGATCTCTCAGAATGTTTTTGGGCCACCAACATTTTACAAACTTTAGGGGGTCTACGATGCCTGTAAACCCCTTTTTTGGGCCTCCAAAGATTTCAACATTTTTTCAGGCCTAAGATGCATTTTAGGCCTTTTTGGGAATGCTGACATATTCTGAACTTTCAGGGTTGTAGGATGCATTTTTCGTGCCAGAAATATTTTTGTTTTGGGAATTTCAGTGGTCTAGGATGTGGGTTAATGCCCCTTTCAGGCTGCAAATTCTTTTGGGACATTCAGACCTCTCTCACACTGTTTTCGGGCCACCAACATATTCTGGACTTTATGGGGTCTACGATGCCTGTAAACCCCTTTTTTGGGCCTCCACAAATTTCAACATTTTTTCAGGCCTAAGATGCATTTTAAGGCCTTTTTTGTGCTGCTAACATTTTCTGAACTTTCAGGGGTGTAGGATGCATTTTTCGTGGCGAAAATATTTTGGAGAATTACAGTGGTCTAGGATGTGGGTTAATGCCCCTTTCAGGCTGTAAATGTTTTTGGGACATTCAGAGATCTCTCACAATGTTTTTGGGCCACCAACATTTTCCAGACTTTAGGGGGCCTACGATGCCTGTAAACCCCTTTTTTGGACCTCCAAAGATTTCAACATTTTTTCAGGCCTAAGATGCATTTTAAGGCCTTTTTTGGAATTCTGACATATTCTGAACTTTCAGGGTTGTAGGATGCATTTTTCGTGCCAAAAATATTTTTGGGAATTTCAGGGGTCTAGCATGCGGGTTAATGTCCTTTTCAGACTGCAAATGTTTTTGGGAGATTCAGAGCTCTCTCACACCGTTTTTGGGCCACCGACATATTCTGGACTTTATGGGGTCTACGATGCCTGTAAACCCCTTTTTTGGGCCTCCAAAGATTTCAACATTTTTGCAGCCCTAAGATGCATTTTAAGGCCTTTTTTGTGCTGCTAACATTTTCTGAACTTTCAGGGTTGTAGGATGCATTTTTCGTGGCAAAAATATTTTGGAGAATTACAGTGGTCTAGGATGTGGGTTAATGCCCCTTTCAGGCTGTAAATGTTTTTGGGACATTCAGAGATCTCTCACAATGTTTTTGGGCCACCAACATTTTCCAGACTTTAGGGGGCCTACGATGCCTGTAAACCCCTTTTTTGGACCTCCAAAGATTTCAACATTTTTTCAGACCTAAGATGCATTTTAAGGCCTTTTTTGGAATTCTGACATATTCTGAACTTTCAGGGTTGTAGGATGCATTTTTCGTGCCAAAAATATTTTTGGGAATTTCAGGGGTCTAGCATGCGGGTTAATGTCCTTTTCAGACTGCAAATGTTTTTGGGAGATTCAGAGCTCTCTCACACCGTTTTTGGGCCACCGACATATTCTGGACTTTAGGGGGTCTACGATGCCTGTAAACCCCTTTTTTGGGCATACAAACATTTCAACATTTTTGCAGGCCTAAGATGCATTTTAAGGCCTTTTTGGGCTGCTAACATTTTCTGAACTTTTAGGGGTGTAGGATGCATTTTTTTGTGCCAGAAATATTTTTGGTAATTTCAGTGGTCTAGGATGCGGGTTAATGCCCCTTTCAAGCTGCAAATGCTTTTGGGACATTCAGAGATCTCTCACAATGTTTTTGGGCCACCAACATTTTACAGACTTTAGGGGGTCTACGATGCCTGTAAACCCCTTTTTTGGGCCTCCAAAGATTTCAACATTTTTGCAGGCCTAAGATGCATTTTAAGGCCTTTTTTGGGCTGCTAACATATTCTGTACTTTCGGGGTTGTAGGATCCATTTTTCGTGGCAAAAATATTTTTGTTTTGGGAATTTCAGTGGTCTAGGATGTGGGTTAATGCCCCTTTCAGGCTGCAAATGCTTTTGGGACATTCAGAGCTCTCTCACACTGTTTTTGGGCCACCAACATTTTCTGAACTTTAGGGGGTCTAAGATGCCTGTAAACCCCTTTTTTGGGCATCCAAACATTTCAACATTTTTGCAGGCCTAAGATGCATTTTAAGGCCTTTTTTGGACTGCTAACATTTTCTGAACTTTCAGGGGTGTAGGATGCATTTTTCGTGCCAGAAATATTTTTGGTAATTTCAGTGGTCTAGGATTTGGGTTAATGCCCCTTTTGGGCTGCTAATGTTTTTGGGACATTCAGAGCTCTCTCACAATGTCTTTGGGCCACCAACATTTTCTGGACTTTAGGGGGTCTACGATGCCGGTAAATCTTTTTTTTGGGCCTCCAAACATTTCAACATTTTTGCAGGCCTAAATTGCATTTAAGGCCTTTTTTGGGCTGCTAACATATTCTGTACTTTCAGGGGTTTAGGATGCATTTTTCGTGCCAAAAATATTTTTGGGAATTTCAGTGGTCTAGGATTTGGGTTAATGCCCCTTTCAGGCTGCAAATGTTTTTGGGACATTCAGAGCTCTCTCACAATGTTTTTGGGCTACCAACATTTTCAGGACTTTCGGGGGTCTACGATGTCTGTAAACCCCTTTTTTGGGCCTCCAAAGATTTCAACATTTTTGCCGGCCTAAGATGCATTTTAAGGCCTTTTTTGGGCTGCTAACATATTCTGTACTTTCAGGGGGGTAGGATGCATTTTTCGTGCCAAAAATATTTTTGGGAATTTCAGTGGTCTAGGATGCGGGTTAATGCCCCTTTCAAGCTGAAAATGCTTTTGGGACATTCCAAGCTCTCTCACACTGCTTTTGGGCCACCAACATTTTCTGGACTTTAGGTGGTCTACGATGCCTGTAAACCCCTTTTTTGGGCCTCCAAAGATTTCAACATTTTTGCCGGCCTAAGATGCATTTTAAGGCCTTTTTTTGGCTGCTAACATATTATGTACTTTCGGGGATGTAGGATGCATTTTTCGTGCCAAAAATATTTTTGGGAATTTCAGTGGTCTAGGATGCGGGTTAATGCCCCTTTCAAGCTGTAAATGTTTTTGGGACATTCAGAGATCTCTCACAATGTTTTTGGGCCACCAACATTTTCCAGACTTTAGGGGGTCTACGATGCCCTTAAACCCCTTTTTTGGGCCTCCAAAGATTTCAACATTTTTTCAGGCCTAAAATGCATTTAAGGCCTTTTTTGGGCTGCTAACATATTCTGTACTTTCAGGGGGGTAGGATGCATTTTTCGGACCAAAAATATTTTTGGGAATTTCAGTGGTCTAGGATGCGGGTTAATGCCCCTTTCAGGCTGTAAATGTTTTTGGGACATTCAGAGATCTCTCACACCGTTTTTGGGCCACCGACATATTCTGGACTTTAGGGGGTCTTCGATGCCTGTTAACCCCTTTTTTGGGCATCCAAACATTTCAACATTTTTGCAGCCCTAAGATGCATTTTAAGGCCTTTTTGGTCTGCTAACATTTTCTGAACTTTCAGGGGTGTAGGATGCATTTTTCGTGCCAGAAATATTTTTGGTAATTTCAGTGGTCTAGGATTTGGGTTAATGCCCCTTTTGGGCTGCTAATGTTTTTGGGACATTCAGAGCTCTCTCACAATGTCTTTGGGCCACCAACATTTTCTGGATTTTAGGGGGTCTACGATGCCGGTAAACCTTTTTTTTGGGCCTCCAAACATTTCAACATTTTTGCAGGCCTAAATTGCATTTAAGGCCTTTTTTGGGCTGCTAACATATTCTGTACTTTCAGGGGTTTAGGATGCATTTTTCGTGCCAAAAATATTTTTGGGAATTTCAGGGGTCTAGCATGCGGGTTAATGTCCTTTTCAGACTGCAAATGTTTTTGGGAGATTCAGAGCTCTCTCACACCGTTTTTGGGCCACCGACATATTCTGGACTTTATGGGGTCTACTATGCCTGTAAACCCCTTTTTTGGGCATCCAAACATTTCAACATTTTTGCAGGCCTAAGATGCATTTTAAGGCCTTTTTGGGCTGCTAACATTTTCTGAACTTTCAGGGGTGTAGGATGCATTTTTCGTGCCAGAAATATTTTTGGTAATTTCAGTGGTCTAGGATTTGGGTTAATGCCCCTTTCAGGCTGCAAATGTTTTTGGGACATTCAGAGCTCTCTCACAATGTTTTTGGGCCACCAACATTTTCTGGACTTTAGGGGGTCTACGATGCCTGTAAACCTTTTTTTTGGGCCTCCAAACATTTCAACATTTATGCAGGCCTAAAATGCATTTAAGGCCTTTTTTGGGCTGCTAACATATTCTGTACTTTCAGGGGGGTAGGATGCATTTTTCGTGCCAAAAATATTTTTGGGAATTTCAGTGGTCTAGGATGCAGGTTAATGCCCCTTTCAAGCTGCAAATGCTTTTGGGACATTCCGAGCTCTCTCACACTGCTTTTGGGCCACCAACATTTTATGGACTTTAGGTGGTCTACGATGCCTGTAAACCCCTTTTTTGGGCCTCCAAAGATTTCAACATTTTTGCCGGCCTAAGATGCATTTTAAGGCCTTTTTTGGGCTGCTAACATATTCTGTACTTTCGGGGATGTAGGATGCATTTTTCGTGGCAAAAATATTTTGGAGAATTACAGTGGTCTAGGATGTGGGTTAATGCCCCTTTCAGGCTGTAAATGTTTTTGGGACATTCAGAGATCTCTCACAATGTTTTTGGGCCACCAACATTTTACAGACTTTAGGGGGTCTACGATGCCTGTAAACCCCTTTTTTGGGCCTCCAAAGATTTCAACATTTTTTCAGGCCTAAAATGCATTTAAGGCCTTTTTTGGGCTGCTAACATATTCTGTACTTTCAGGGGGGTAGGATGCATTTTTCGTACCAAAAATATTTTTGGGAATTTCAGTGGTCTAGGATGTGGGTTAATGCCCCTTTCAGGCTGCAAATGTTTTTGGGACATTCAGAGCTCTCTCACAATGTTTTTGGGCCACCAACATTTTCCAGACTTTAGGGGGTCTACGATGCCTGTAAACCCCTTTTTTGGGCCTCCAAAGATTTCAACATTTTTGCAGGCCTAAGATGCATTTTAAGGCCTTTTTGGGCTGCTAACATATTCTGTGCTTTCGGGGTTGTAGGATCCATTTTTCGTGGCAAAAATATTTTTGTTTTGGGAATTTCAGTGGTCTAGGATGTGGGTTAATGCCCCTTTCAGGCTGCAAATGCTTTTGGGACATTCAGACCTCTCTCACACTGTTTTTGGGCCACCAACATTTTCTGGACTTTAGGGGGTCTACGATGCCGGTAAACCTTTTTTTTGGGCCTCCAAACATTTCAACATTTTTGCAGGCCTAAATTGCATTTAAGGCCTTTTTTGGGCTGCTAACATATTCTGTACTTTCAGGGGTTTAGGATGCATTTTTCGTGCCAAAAATATTTTTGGGAATTTCAGTGGTCTAGGATTTGGGTTAATGCCCCTTTCAGGCTGCAAATGTTTTTGGGACATTCAGAGCTCTCTCACAATGTTTTTGGGCCACCAACATTTTCCAGACTTTAGGGGGTCTACGATGCCTGTAAACCCCTTTTTTGGGCCTCCAAAGATTTCAACATTTTTTCAGGCCTAAGATGCATTTTAAGGCCTTTTTTGGAATGCTGACATATTCTGAACTTTATGGGTTGAAGAATACATTTTTCGTGCCAAAAATATTTTTGGGAATTTCAAGGGTCTAGCATGCGGGTTAAAGTCCTTTTCAGACTGCAAATGTTTTTGGGAGATTCAGAGCTCTCTCACACCGTTTTTGGGCCACCGACATATTCTGGACTTTAGGGGGTCTTTGATGCCTGTTAACCCCTTTTTTGGGCATCCAAACATTTCAACATTTTTGCAGGCCTAAGATGCATTTTAAGGCCTTTTTGGGCTGCTAACATTTTCTGAACTTTCAGGGGTGTAGAATGCATTTTTCGTGCCAGAAATATTTTTGGTAATTTCAGTGGTCTAGGATTTGGGATAATGCCCCTTTCAGGCTGCAAATGTTTTTGGGGCATTCAGAGCTCTCTCACAATGTTTTTGGGCCACCAACATTTTCTGGACTTTAGGGGGTCTACGATGCCTGTAAACCTTTTTTTTGGGCCTTCAAACATTTCAACATTTTTGCAGGCCTAAAATGCATTTAAGGCCTTTTTTGGGCTGCTAACATATTCTGTACTTTCAGGGGGGTAGGATGCATTTTTCGTGCCAAAAATATTTTTGGGAATTTCAGTGGTCTAGGATGCAGGTTAATGCCCCTTTCAAGCTGCAAATGCTTTTGGGACATTCTGAGCTCTCTCACACTGCTTTTGGGCCACCAACATTTTATGGACTTTAGGGTGTCTACGATGCCTGTAAACCCCTTTTTTGGGCCTCCAAAGATTTCAACATTTTTGCAGGCCTAAGATGCATTTTAAGGCCTTTTTGGGCTGCTAACATATTCTGTGCTTTCGGGGTTGTAGGATCCATTTTTCGTGGCAAAAATATTTTTGTTTTGGGAATTTCAGTGGTCTAGGATGTGGGTTAATGCCCCTTTCAGGCTGCAAATGCTTTTGGGACATTCAGACCTCTCTCACACTGTTTTTGGGCCACCAACATTTTCTGGACTTTAGGGGGTCTACGATGCCGGTAAACCTTTTTTTTGGGCCTCCAAACATTTCAACATTTTTGCAGGCCTAAATTGCATTTAAGGCCTTTTTTGGGCTGCTAACATATTCTGTACTTTCAGGGGTTTAGGATGCATTTTTCGTGCCAAAAATATTTTTGGGAATTTCAGTGGTCTAGGATTTGGGTTAATGCCCCTTTCAGGCTGCAAATGTTTTTGGGACATTCAGAGCTCTCTCACAATGTTTTTGGGCCACCAACATTTTCCAGACTTTAGGGGGTCTACGATGCCTGTAAACCCCTTTTTTGGGCCTCCAAAGATTTCAACATTTTTTCAGGCCTAAGATGCATTTTAAGGCCTTTTTTGGAATGCTGACATATTCTGAACTTTCAGGGTTGAAGAATACATTTTTCGTGCCAAAAATATTTTTGGGAATTTCAGGGGTCTAGCATGCGGGTTAATGTCCTTTTCAGACTGCAAATGTTTTTGGGAGATTCAGAGCTCTCTCACACCGTTTTTGGGCCACCGACATATTCTGGACTTTATGGGGTCTACGATGCCTGTTAACCCCTTTTTTGGGCATCCAAACATTTCAACATTTTTGCAGGCCTAAAATGCATTTTAAGGCCTTTTTGGGCTGCTAACATTTTCTGAACTTTCAGGGGTGTAGGATGCATTTTTCGTGCCAGAAATATTTTTGGTAATTACAGTGGTCTAGGATGTGGGTTAATGCCCCTTTCAGGCTGTAAATGTTTTTGGGACATTCAGAGATCTCTCACAATGTTTTTGGGCCACCAACATTTTACAGACTTTAGGGGGTCTACGATGCCTGTAAACCCCTTTTTTGGGCCTCCAAAGATTTCAACATTTTTGCAGGCCTAAGATGCATTTTAAGGCCTTTTTTGTGCTGCTAACATTTTCTGAACTTTCAGGGGTGTAGGATGCATTTTTCGTGGCGAAAATATTTTGGAGAATTACAGTGGTCTAGGATGTGGGTTAATGCCCCTTTCAGGCTGTAAATGTTTTTGGGACATTCAGAGATCTCTCACAATGTTTTTGGGCCACCAACATTTTCCAGACTTTAGGGGGCCTACGATGCCTGTAAACCCCTTTTTTGGACCTCCAAAGATTTCAACATTTTTTCAGGCCTAAGATGCATTTTAAGGCCTTTTTTGGAATTCTGACATATTCTGAACTTTCAGGGTTGTAGGATGCATTTTTCGTGCCAAAAATATTTTTGGGAATTTCAGGGGTCTAGCATGCGGGTTAATGTCCTTTTCAGACTGCAAATGTTTTTGGGAGATTCAGAGCTCTCTCACACCGTTTTTGGGCCACCGACATATTCTGGACTTTATGGGGTCTACGATGCCTGTAAACCCCTTTTTTGGGCCTCCAAAGATTTCAACATTTTTGCAGCCCTAAGATGCATTTTAAGGCCTTTTTTGTGCTGCTAACATTTTCTGAACTTTCAGGGGTGTAGGATGCATTTTTCGTGGCAAAAATATTCTGGAGAATTACAGTGGTCTAGGATGTGGGTTAATGCCCCTTTCAGGCTGTAAATGTTTTTGGGACATTCAGAGATCTCTCACAATGTTTTTGGGCCACCAACATTTTCCAGACTTTAGGGGGCCTACGATGCCTGTAAACCCCTTTTTTGGACCTCCAAAGATTTCAACATTTTTTCAGACCTAAGATGCATTTTAAGGCCTTTTTTGGAATTCTGACATATTCTGAACTTTCAGGGTTGTAGGATGCATTTTTCGTGCCAAAAATATTTTTGGGAATTTCAGGGGTCTAGCATGCGGGTTAATGTCCTTTTCAGACTGCAAATGTTTTTGGGAGATTCAGAGCTCTCTCACACCGTTTTTGGGCCACCGACATATTCTGGACTTTAGGGGGTCTACGATGCCTGTAAACCCCTTTTTTGGGCATACAAACATTTCAACATTTTTGCAGGCCTAAGATGCATTTTAAGGCCTTTTTGGGCTGCTAACATTTTCTGAACTTTTAGGGGTGTAGGATGCATTTTTTTGTGCCAGAAATATTTTTGGTAATTTCAGTGGTCTAGGATGCGGGTTAATGCCCCTTTCAAGCTGCAAATGCTTTTGGGACATTCAGAGATCTCTCACAATGTTTTTGGGCCACCAACATTTTACAGACTTTAGGGGGTCTACGATGCCTGTAAACCCCTTTTTTGGGCCTCCAAAGATTTCAACATTTTTGCAGGCCTAAGATGCATTTTAAGGCCTTTTTTGGGCTGCTAACATATTCTGTACTTTCGGGGTTGTAGGATCCATTTTTCGTGGCAAAAATATTTTTGTTTTGGGAATTTCAGTGGTCTAGGATGTGGGTTAATGCCCCTTTCAGGCTGCAAATGCTTTTGGGACATTCAGAGCTCTCTCACACTGTTTTTGGGCCACCAACATTTTCTGAACTTTAGGGGGTCTAAGATGCCTGTAAACCCCTTTTTTGGGCATCCAAACATTTCAACATTTTTGCAGGCCTAAGATGCATTTTAAGGCCTTTTTTGGACTGCTAACATTTTCTGAACTTTCAGGGGTGTAGGATGCATTTTTCGTGCCAGAAATATTTTTGGTAATTTCAGTGGTCTAGGATTTGGGTTAATGCCCCTTTTGGGCTGCTAATGTTTTTGGGACATTCAGAGCTCTCTCACAATGTCTTTGGGCCACCAACATTTTCTGGACTTTAGGGGGTCTACGATGCCGGTAAATCTTTTTTTTGGGCCTCCAAACATTTCAACATTTTTGCAGGCCTAAATTGCATTTAAGGCCTTTTTTGGGCTGCTAACATATTCTGTACTTTCAGGGGTTTAGGATGCATTTTTCGTGCCAAAAATATTTTTGGGAATTTCAGTGGTCTAGGATTTGGGTTAATGCCCCTTTCAGGCTGCAAATGTTTTTGGGACATTCAGAGCTCTCTCACAATGTTTTTGGGCTACCAACATTTTCAGGACTTTCGGGGGTCTACGATGTCTGTAAACCCCTTTTTTGGGCCTCCAAAGATTTCAACATTTTTGCCGGCCTAAGATGCATTTTAAGGCCTTTTTTGGGCTGCTAACATATTCTGTACTTTCAGGGGGGTAGGATGCATTTTTCGTGCCAAAAATATTTTTGGGAATTTCAGTGGTCTAGGATGCGGGTTAATGCCCCTTTCAAGCTGAAAATGCTTTTGGGACATTCCAAGCTCTCTCACACTGCTTTTGGGCCACCAACATTTTCTGGACTTTAGGTGGTCTACGATGCCTGTAAACCCCTTTTTTGGGCCTCCAAAGATTTCAACATTTTTGCCGGCCTAAGATGCATTTTAAGGCCTTTTTTTGGCTGCTAACATATTATGTACTTTCGGGGATGTAGGATGCATTTTTCGTGCCAAAAATATTTTTGGGAATTTCAGTGGTCTAGGATGCGGGTTAATGCCCCTTTCAAGCTGTAAATGTTTTTGGGACATTCAGAGATCTCTCACAATGTTTTTGGGCCACCAACATTTTCCAGACTTTAGGGGGTCTACGATGCCCTTAAACCCCTTTTTTGGGCCTCCAAAGATTTCAACATTTTTTCAGGCCTAAAATGCATTTAAGGCCTTTTTTGGGCTGCTAACATATTCTGTACTTTCAGGGGGGTAGGATGCATTTTTCGGACCAAAAATATTTTTGGGAATTTCAGTGGTCTAGGATGCGGGTTAATGCCCCTTTCAGGCTGTAAATGTTTTTGGGACATTCAGAGATCTCTCACACCGTTTTTGGGCCACCGACATATTCTGGACTTTAGGGGGTCTTCGATGCCTGTTAACCCCTTTTTTGGGCATCCAAACATTTCAACATTTTTGCAGCCCTAAGATGCATTTTAAGGCCTTTTTGGTCTGCTAACATTTTCTGAACTTTCAGGGGTGTAGGATGCATTTTTCGTGCCAGAAATATTTTTGGTAATTTCAGTGGTCTAGGATTTGGGTTAATGCCCCTTTTGGGCTGCTAATGTTTTTGGGACATTCAGAGCTCTCTCACAATGTCTTTGGGCCACCAACATTTTCTGGATTTTAGGGGGTCTACGATGCCGGTAAACCTTTTTTTTGGGCCTCCAAACATTTCAACATTTTTGCAGGCCTAAATTGCATTTAAGGCCTTTTTTGGGCTGCTAACATATTCTGTACTTTCAGGGGTTTAGGATGCATTTTTCGTGCCAAAAATATTTTTGGGAATTTCAGTGGTCTAGGATTTGGGTTAATGCCCCTTTCAGGCTGCAAATGTTTTTGGGACATTCAGAGCTCTCTCACAATGTCTTTGGGCCACCAACATTTTCTGGACTTTAGGGGGTCTACGATGTCTGTAAACCCCTTTTTTGGGCCTCCAAAGATTTCAACATTTTTGCCGGCCTAAGATGCATTTTAAGGCCTTTTTTTGGCTGCTAACATATTCTGTACTTTCGGGGATGTAGGATGCATTTTTCGTGCCAAAAATATTTTTGGGAATTTCAGTGGTCTAGGATGCGGGTTAATGCCCCTTTCAAGCTGCAAATGCTTTTGGGACATTCTGAGCTCTCTCACACTGCTTTTGGGCCACCAACATTTTCTGGACTTTAGGTGGTCTACGATGCCTGTAAACCCCTTTTTTGGGCCTCCAAAGATTTCAACATTTTTGCCGGCCTAAGATGCATTTTAAGGCCTTTTTTGGGCTGCTAACATATTCTGTACTTTCGGGGATGTAGGATGCATTTTTCGTGGCAAAAATATTTTGGAGAATTACAGTGGTCTAGGATGTGGGTTAATGCCCCTTTCAGGCTGTAAATGTTTTTGGGACATTCAGAGATCTCTCACAATGTTTTTGGGCCACCAACATTTTCCAGACTTTAGGGGGTCTACGATGCCTGTAAACCCCTTTTTTGGGCCTCCAAAGATTTCAACATTTTTTCAGGCCTAAAATGCATTTAAGGCCTTTTTTGGGCTGCTAACATATTCTGTACTTTCAGGGGGGTAGGATGCATTTTTCGTACCAAAAATATTTTTGGGAATTTCAGTGGTCTAGGATGCGGGTTAATGCCTCTTTCAGGCTGTAAATGTTTTTGGGACATTCAGAGATCTCTCACAATGTTTTTGGGCCACCATCATTTTCCAGACTTTAGGGGGTCTACGATGCCTGTAAACCCCTTTTTTGGGCCTCCAAAGATTTCAACATTTTTTCAGGCCTAAGATGCATTTTAATGCCTTTTTTGGAATGCTGACATATTCTGAACTTTCAGGGTTGTAGGATGCATTTTTCGTGCCAAAAATATTTTTGGGAATTTCAGGGGTCTAGCATGCGGGTTAATGTCCTTTTCAGACTGCACATGTTTTTGGGAGATTCAGAGCTCTCACACCGTTTTTGGGCCACCAACATTTTCTGGACTTTAGGTGGTCTACGATGCCTGTAAACCCCTTTTTTGGGCCTCCACAAATTTCAACATTTTTGCCGGCCTAAGATGCATTTTAAGGCCTTTTTTGGGCTGCTAACATATTCTGTACTTTCGGGGATGTAGGATGCATTTTTCGTGGCAAAAATATTTTGGAGAATTACAGTGGTCTAGGATGTGGGTTAATGCCCCTTCCAGGCTGTAAATGTTTTTGGGACATTCAGAGATCTCTCACAATGTTTTTGGGCCACCAACATTTTACAGACTTTAGGGGGTCTACAATGCCTTTAAACCCCTTTTTTGGGCCTCCAAAGATTTCAACATTTTTTCAGGCCTAAGATGCATTTTAGGCCTTTTTTGGAATGCTGACATATTCTGAACTTTCAGGGTTGTAGGATGCATTTTTCGTGCCAGAAATATTTTTGGTAATTTCAGTGGTCTAGGATTTGGGTTAATGCCCCTTTCAGGCTGCAAATGTTTTTGGGACATTCAGAGCTCTCTCACAATGTTTTTGGGCCACCAACATTTTCTGGACTTTAGGGGGTCTACGATGCCTGTAAACCTTTTTTTTGGGCCTCCAAACATTTCAACATTTATGCAGGCCTAAAATGCATTTAAGGCCTTTTTTGGGCTGCTAACATATTCTGTACTTTCAGGGGGGTAGGATGCATTTTTCGTGCCAAAAATATTTTTGGGAATTTCAGTGGTCTAGGATGCAGGTTAATGCCCCTTTCAAGCTGCAAATGCTTTTGGGACATTCCGAGCTCTCTCACACTGCTTTTGGGCCACCAACATTTTATGGACTTTAGGTGGTCTACGATGCCTGTAAACCCCTTTTTTGGGCCTCCAAAGATTTCAACATTTTTGCCGGCCTAAGATGCATTTTAAGGCCTTTTTTGGGCTGCTAACATATTCTGTACTTTCGGGGATGTAGGATGCATTTTTCGTGGCAAAAATATTTTTGGTAATTTCAGTGGTCTAGGATTTGGGATAATGCCCCTTTCAGGCTGCAAATGTTTTTGGGGCATTCAGAGCTCTCTCACAATGTTTTTGGGCCACCAACATTTTCTGGACTTTAGGGGGTCTACGATGCCTGTAAACCCCTTTTTTGGGCCTCCAAAGATTTCAACATTTTTGCAGGCCTAAGATGCATTTTAAGGCCTTTTTGGGCTGCTAACATATTCTGTGCTTTCGGGGTTGTAGGATCCATTTTTCGTGGCAAAAATATTTTTGTTTTGGGAATTTCAGTGGTCTAGGATGTGGGTTAATGCCCCTTTCAGGCTGCAAATGCTTTTGGGACATTCAGACCTCTCTCACACTGTTTTTGGGCCACCAACATTTTCTGGACTTTAGGGGGTCTACGATGCCGGTAAACCTTTTTTTTGGGCCTCCAAACATTTCAACATTTTTGCAGGCCTAAATTGCATTTAAGGCCTTTTTTGGGCTGCTAACATATTCTGTACTTTCAGGGGTTTAGGATGCATTTTTCGTGCCAAAAATATTTTTGGGAATTTCAGTGGTCTAGGATTTGGGTTAATGCCCCTTTCAGGCTGCAAATGTTTTTGGGACATTCAGAGCTCTCTCACAATGTTTTTGGGCCACCAACATTTTCCAGACTTTAGGGGGTCTACGATGCCTGTAAACCCCTTTTTTGGGCCTCCAAAGATTTCAACATTTTTTCAGGCCTAAGATGCATTTTAAGGCCTTTTTTGGAATGCTGACATATTCTGAACTTTCAGGGTTGAAGAATACATTTTTCGTGCCAAAAATATTTTTGGGAATTTCAAGGGTCTAGCATGCGGGTTAATGTCCTTTTCAGACTGCAAATGTTTTTGGGAGATTCAGAGCTCTCTCACACCGTTTTTGGGCCACCGACATATTCTGGACTTTAGGGGGTCTTTGATGCCTGTTAACCCCTTTTTTGGGCATCCAAACATTTCAACATTTTTGCAGGCCTAAGATGCATTTTAAGGCCTTTTTGGGCTGCTAACATTTTCTGAACTTTCAGGGGTGTAGAATGCATTTTTCGTGCCAGAAATATTTTTGGTAATTTCAGTGGTCTAGGATTTGGGATAATGCCCCTTTCAGGCTGCAAATGTTTTTGGGGCATTCAGAGCTCTCTCACAATGTTTTTGGGCCACCAACATTTTCTGGACTTTAGGGGGTCTACGATGCCTGTAAACCTTTTTTTTGGGCCTTCAAACATTTCAACATTTTTGCAGGCCTAAAATGCATTTAAGGCCTTTTTTGGGCTGCTAACATATTCTGTACTTTCAGGGGGGTAGGATGCATTTTTCGTGCCAAAAATATTTTTGGGAATTTCAGTGGTCTAGGATGCAGGTTAATGCCCCTTTCAAGCTGCAAATGCTTTTGGGACATTCTGAGCTCTCTCACACTGCTTTTGGGCCACCAACATTCTATGGACTTTAGGGTGTCAACGATGCCTGTAAACCCCTTTTTTGGGCCTCCAAAGATTTCAACATTTTTGCAGGCCTAAGATGCATTTTAAGGCCTTTTTGGGCTGCTAACATATTCTGTGCTTTCGGGGTTGTAGGATCCATTTTTCGTGGCAAAAATATTTTTGTTTTGGGAATTTCAGTGGTCTAGGATGTGGGTTAATGCCCCTTTCAGGCTGCAAATGCTTTTGGGACATTCAGACCTCTCTCACACTGTTTTTGGGCCACCAACATTTTCTGGACTTTAGGGGGTCTACGATGCCGGTAAACCTTTTTTTTGGGCCTCCAAACATTTCAACATTTTTGCAGGCCTAAATTGCATTTAAGGCCTTTTTTGGGCTGCTAACATATTCTGTACTTTCAGGGGTTTAGGATGCATTTTTCGTGCCAAAAATATTTTTGGGAATTTCAGTGGTCTAGGATTTGGGTTAATGCCCCTTTCAGGCTGCAAATGTTTTTGGGACATTCTGAGCTCTCTCACACTGCTTTTGGGCCACCAACATTCTATGGACTTTAGGGTGTCAACGATGCCTGTAAACCCCTTTTTTGGGCCTCCAAAGATTTCAACATTTTTGCAGGCCTAAGATGCATTTTAAGGCCTTTTTGGGCTGCTAACATATTCTGTGCTTTCGGGGTTGTAGGATCCATTTTTCGTGGCAAAAATATTTTTGTTTTGGGAATTTCAGTGGTCTAGGATGTGGGTTAATGCCCCTTTCAGGCTGCAAATGCTTTTGGGACATTCAGACCTCTCTCACACTGTTTTTGGGCCACCAACATTTTCTGGACTTTAGGGGGTCTACGATGCCGGTAAACCTTTTTTTTGGGCCTCCAAACATTTCAACATTTTTGCAGGCCTAAATTGCATTTAAGGCCTTTTTTGGGCTGCTAACATATTCTGTACTTTCAGGGGTTTAGGATGCATTTTTCGTGCCAAAAATATTTTTGGGAATTTCAGTGGTCTAGGATTTGGGTTAATGCCCCTTTCAGGCTGCAAATGTTTTTGGGACATTCAGAGCTCTCTCACAATGTTTTTGGGCCACCAACATTTTCCAGACTTTAGGGGGTCTACGATGCCTGTAAACCCCTTTTTTGGGCCTCCAAAGATTTCAACATTTTTTCAGGCCTAAGATGCATTTTAAGGCCTTTTTTGGAATGCTGACATATTCTGAACTTTCAGGGTTGAAGAATACATTTTTCGTGCCAAAAATATTTTTGGGAATTTCAGGGGTCTAGCATGCGGGTTAATGTCCTTTTCAGACTGCAAATGTTTTTGGGAGATTCAGAGCTCTCTCACACCGTTTTTGGGCCACCGACATATTCTGGACTTTATGGGGTCTACGATGCCTGTTAACCCGTTTTTTGGGCATCCAAACATTTCAACATTTTTGCAGGCCTAAAATGCATTTTAAGGCCTTTTTGGGCTGCTAACATTTTCTGAACTTTCAGGGGTGTAGGATGCATTTTTCGTGCCAGAAATATTTTTGGTAATTACAGTGGTCTAGGATGTGGGTTAATGCCCCTTTCAGGCTGTAAATGTTTTTGGGACATTCAGAGATCTCTCACAATGTTTTTGGGCCACCAACATTTTACAGACTTTAGGGGGTCTACGATGCCTGTAAACCCCTTTTTTGGGCCTCCAAAGATTTCAACATTTTTGCAGGCCTAAGATGCATTTTAAGGCCTTTTTTGTGCTGCTAACATTTTCTGAACTTTCAGGGGTGTAGGATGCATTTTTCGTGGCAAAAATATTTTGGAGAATTACAGTGGTCTAGGATGTGGGTTAATGCCCCTTTCAGGCTGTAAATGTTTTTGGGACATTCAGAGATCTCTCACAATGTTTTTGGGCCACCAACATTTTCCAGACTTTAGGGGGCCTACGATGCCTGTAAACCCCTTTTTTGGACCTCCAAAGATTTCAACATTTTTTCAGGCCTAAGATGCATTTTAAGGCCTTTTTTGGAATTCTGACATATTCTGAACTTTCAGGGTTGTAGGATGCATTTTTCGTGCCAAAAATATTTTTGGGAATTTCAGGGGTCTAGCATGCGGGTTAATGTCCTTTTCAGACTGCAAATGTTTTTGGGAGATTCAGAGCTCTCTCACACCGTTTTTGGGCCACCAACATATTCTGGACTTTAGGGGGTCTACGATGCCTGTAAACCCCTTTTTTGGGCATACAAACATTTCAACATTTTTGCAGGCCTAAGATGCATTTTAAGGCCTTTTTGGGCTGCTAACATTTTCTGAACTTTCAGGGGTGTAGGATGCATTTTTTCGTGCCAGAAATATTTTTGGTAATTTCAGTGGTCTAGGATGCGGGTTAATGCCCCTTTCAAGCTGCAAATGCTTTTGGGACATTCAGAGATCTCTCACAATGTTTTTGGGCCACCAACATTTTACAGACTTTAGGGGGTCTACGATGCCTGTAAACCCCTTTTTTGGGCCTCCAAAGATTTCAACATTTTTGCAGGCCTAAGATGCATTTCAAGGCCTTTTTTGGGCTGCTAACATATTCTGTGCTTTCGGGGTTGTAGGATCCATTTTTCGTGGCAAAAATATTTTTGTTTTGGGAATTTCAGTGGTCTAGGATGCGGGTTAATGCCCCTTTCAAGCTGCAAATGCTTTTGGGACATTCAGAGCTCTCTCACACTGTTTTTGGGCCACCAACATTTTCTGAACTTTAGGGGGTCTAAGATGCCTGTAAACCCCTTTTTTGGGCATCCAAACATTTCAACATTTTTGCAGGCCTAAGATGCATTTTAAGGCCTTTTTTGGGCTGCTAACATTTTCTGAACTTTCAGGGGTGTAGGATGCATTTTTCGTGCCAGAAATATTTTTGGGAATTTCAGTGGTCTAGGATTTGGGTTAATGCCCCTTTCAGGCTGCAAATGTTTTTGGGACATTCAGAGCTCTCTCACAATGTTTTTGGGCCACCAACATTTTCTGGACTTTAGGGGGTCTACGATGCCTGTAAACCCCTTTTTTGGGCCTCCAAAGATATCAACATTTTTGCCGGCCTAAGATGCATTTTAAGGCCTTTTTTGGGCTGCTAACATATTCTGTACTTTCGGGGATGTAGGATGCATTTTTCGTGGCAAAAATATTTTGGAGAATTACAGTGGTCTAGGATTTGGGTTAATGCCCCTTTCAGGCTGTAAATGTTTTTGGGACATTCAGAGATCTCTCACAATGTTTTTGGGCCACCAACATTTTCCAGACTTTAGGGGGTCTACGATGCCTGTAAACCCCTTTTTTGGGCCTCCAAAGATTTCAACATTTTTTCAGGCCTAAAATGCATTTAAGGCCTTTTTTGGGCTGCTAACATATTCTGTACTTTCAGGGGGGTAGGATGCATTTTTCGTACCAAAAATATTTTTGGGAATTTCAGTGGTCTAGGATGCGGGTTAATGCCCCTTTCAGGCTGTAATTGTTTTTGGGACATTCAGAGATCTCTCACAATGTTTTTGGGCCACCATCATTTTCCAGACTTTAGGGGGTCTACGATGCCTGTAAACCCCTTTTTTGGGCCTCCAAAGATTTCAACATTTTTTCAGGCCTAAGATGCATTTTAATGCCTTTTTTTGGAATGCTGACATATTCTGAACTTTCAGGGTTGTAGGATGCATTTTTCGTGCCAAAAATATTTTTGGGAATTTCAGGGGTCTAGCATGCGGGTTAATGTCCTTTTCAGACTGCAAATGTTTTTGGGAGATTCAGAGCTCTCTCACACCGTTTTTGGGCCACCGACATATTCTGGACTTTAGGGGTCTTCGATTCCTGTTAACCCCTTTTTTGGCATCCAAACATTTCAACATTTTTGCCGGCCTAAGATGCATTTTAAGGCCTTTTTGGGCTGCTAGCATTTTCTGAACTTTCAGGGGTGTAGGATGCATTTTTCGTGCCAGAAATATTTTTGGTAATTTCAGTGGTCTAGGATTTGGGTTAATGCCCCTTTCAGGCTGCAAATGTTTTTGGGACATTCAGAGCTCTCTCACAATGTTTTTGGGCCACCAACATTTTCTGGACTTTAGGGGGTCTACGATGCCTGTAAACCTTTTTTTTGGGCCTCCAAACATTTCAACATTTTTGCAGGCCTAAAATGCATTTAAGGCCTTTTTTGGGCTGCTAACATATTCTGTACTTTCAGGGGGGTAGGATCCATTTTTCGTGGATAAAATATTTTTGTTTTGGGAATTTCAGTGGTCTAGGATGTGGGTTAATGCCCCTTTCAGGCTGCAAATGCTTTTGGGACATTCAGACCTCTCTCACACTGTTTTTGGGCCACCAACATTTTCTGAACTTTAGGGGGTCTAAGATGCCTGTAAACCCCTTTTTTGGGCATCCAAACATTTCAACATTTTTGCAGGTCTAAGATGCATTTTAAGGCCTTTTTTGGGCTGCTAACATTTTCTGAACTTTCAGGGGTGTAGGATGCATTTTTCGTGCCAGAAATATTTTTGGTAATTTCAGTGGTCTAGGATTTGGGTTAATGCCCCTTTTGGGCTGCTAATGTTTTTGGGACATTCAGAGCTCTCTCACAATGTTTTTGGGCCACCAACATTTTCTGGACTTTAGGGGGTCTACGATGTCTGTAAACCCCTTTTTTGGGCCTCCAAAGATTTCAACATTTTTGCCGGCCTAAGATGCATTTTAAGGCCTTTTTTTGGCTGCTAACATATTCTGTACTTTCGGGGATGTAGGATGCATTTTTCGTGCCAAAAATATTTTTGGGAATTTCAGTGGTCTAGGATGCGGGTTAATGCCCCTTTCAAGCTGTAAATGTTTTTGGGACATTCAGAGATCTCTCACAATGTTTTTGGGCCACCAACATTTTCCAGACTTTAGGGGGTCTACGATGCCTGTAAACCCCTTTTTTGGGCCTCCAAAGATTTCAACATTTTTTCAGGCCTAAAATGCATTTAAGGCCTTTTTTGGGCTGCTAACATATTCTGTACTTTCAGGGGGGGTAGGATGCATTTTTCGGACCAAAAATATTTTTGGGAATTTCAGTGGTCTAGGATGCGGGTTAATGCCCCTTTCAGGCTGTAAATGTTTTTGGGACATTCAGAGATCTCTCACAATGTTTTTGGGCCACCAACATTTTCCAGAGTTTAGGGGGTCTACGATGCCTGTAAACCCCTTTTTTGGGCCTCCAAAGATTTCAACATTTTTTCAGGCCTAAGATGCATTTTAATGCCTTTTTTGGAATGCTGACATATTCTGAACTTTCAGGGTTGTAGGATGCATTTTTCGTGCCAAAAATATTGTTGGGAATTTCAGGGGTCTAGCATGCGGGTTAATGTCCTTTTCAGACTGCAAATGTTTTTGGGAGATTCAGAGCTCTCTCACACCGTTTTTGGGCCACCGACATATTCTGGACTTTAGGGGGTCTTCGATGCCTGTTAACCCCTTTTTTGGGCATCCAAACATTTCAACATTTTTGCAGCCCTAAGATGCATTTTAAGGCCTTTTTGGGCTGCTAACATTTTCTGAACTTTCAGGGGTGTAGGATGCATTTTTCGTGCCAGAAATATTTTTGGTAATTTCAGTGGTCTAGGATTTGGGTTAATGCCCCTTTTGGGCTGCTAATGTTTTTGGGACATTCAGAGCTCTCTCACAATGTTTTTGGGCCACCAACATTTTCTGGACTTTAGGGGGTCTACGATGCCTGTAAACCTTTTTTTTGGGCCTCCAAACATTTCAACATTTTTGCAGGCCTAAAATGCATTTAAGGCCTTTTTTGGGCTGCTAACATATTCTGTACTTTCAGGGGGGTAGGATGCATTTTTCGTGCCAAAAATATTTTTGGGAATTTCAGTGGTCTAGGATGCAGGTTAATGCCCCTTTCAATCTGCAAATGCTTTTGGGACATTCCGAGCTCTCTCACACTGCTTTTGGGCCACCAACATTTTATGGACTTTAGGGGGTCTACGATGCCTGTAAACCCCTTTTTTGGGCCTCCAAAGATTTCAACATTTTTGCAGGCCTAAGATGCATTTTAAGGCCTTTTTTGGGCTGCTAACATATTCTGTGCTTTCGGGGTTGTAGGATCCATTTTTCGTGGCAAAAATATTTTTGTTTTGGGAATTTCAGTGGTCTAGGATGTGGGTTAATGCCCCTTTCAGGCTGCAAATGCTTTTGGGACATTCAGACCTCTCTCACACTGTTTTTGGGCCACCAACATTTTCTGAACTTTAGGGGGTCTAAGATGCCTGTAAACCCCTTTTTTGGGCATCCAAACATTTCAACATTTTTTCAGGCCTAAGATGCATTTTAAGGCCTTTTTTGGGCTGCTAACATTTTCTGAACTTTCAGGGGTGTAGGATGCATTTTTCGTGCCAGAAATATTTTTGGTAATTTCAGTGGTCTAGGATTTGGGTTAATGCCCCTTTTGGGCTGCTAATGTTTTTGGGACATTCAGAGCTCTCTCACAATGTCTTTGAGCCACCAACATTTTCTGGACTTTAGGGGGTCTACGATGCCGGTAAACCTTTTTTTTGGGCCTCCAAAGATTTCAACATTTTTTCAGGCCTAAGATGCATTTTAAGGCCTTTTTTGGAATGCTGACATATTCTGAACTTTCAGGGTTGTAGGATGCATTTTTCGTGCCAAAAATATTTTTGGGAATTTCAGGGGTCTAGCATGCGGGTTAATGTCCTTTTCAGACTGCAAATGTTTTTGGGAGATTCAGAGCTCTCTCACACCGTTTTTGGGCCACCGACATATTCTGGACTTTATGGGGTCTACGATGCCTGTAAACCCCTTTTTTGGGCCTCCAAAGATTTCAACATTTTTGCAGGCCTAAGATGCATTTTAAGGCCTTTTTTGTGCTGCTAACATTTTCTGAACTTTCAGGGGTGTAGGATGCATTTTTCGTGGCAAAAATATTTTGGAGAATTACAGTGGTCTAGGATGTGGGTTAATGCCCCTTTCAGGCTGTAAATGTTTTTGGGACATTCAGAGATCTCTCACAATGTTTTTGGGCCACCAACATTTTCCAGACTTTAGGGGGCCTACGATGCCTGTAAACCCCTTTTTTGGACCTCCAAAGATTTCAACATTTTTTCAGGCCTAAGATGCATTTTAAGGCCTTTTTTGGAATTCTGACATATTCTGAACTTTCAGGGTTGTAGGATGCATTTTTCGTGCCAAAAATATTTTTGGGAATTTCAGGGGTCTAGCATGCGGGTTAATGTCCTTTTCAGACTGCAAATGTTTTTGGGAGATTCAGAGCTCTCTCACACCGTTTTTGGGCCACCGACATATTCTGGACTTTAGGGGGTCTACGATGCCTGTAAACCCCTTTTTTGGGCATACAAACATTTCAACATTTTTGCAGGCCTAAGATGCATTTTAAGGCCTTTTTGGGCTGCTAACATTTTCTGAACTTTTAGGGGTGTAGGATGCATTTTTTTGTGCCAGAAATATTTTTGGTAATTTCAGTGGTCTAGGATGCGGGTTAATGCCCCTTTCAAGCTGCAAATGCTTTTGGGACATTCAGAGATCTCTCACAATGTTTTTGGGCCACCAACATTTTACAGACTTTAGGGGGTCTACGATGCCTGTAAACCCCTTTTTTGGGCCTCCAAAGATTTCAACATTTTTGCAGGCCTAAGATGCATTTTAAGGCCTTTTTTGGGCTGCTAACATATTCTGTACTTTCGGGGTTGTAGGATCCATTTTTCGTGGCAAAAATATTTTTGTTTTGGGAATTTCAGTGGTCTAGGATGTGGGTTAATGCCCCTTTCAGGCTGCAAATGCTTTTGGGACATTCAGAGCTCTCTCACACAGTTTTTGGGCCACCAACATTTTCTGAACTTTAGGGGGTCTAAGATGCCTGTAAACCCCTTTTTTGGGCATCCAAACATTTCAACATTTTTGCAGGCCTAAGATGCATTTTAAGGCCTTTTTTGGGCTGCTAACATTTTCTGAACTTTCAGGGGTGTAGGATGCATTTTTCGTGCCAGAAATATTTTTGGTAATTTCAGTGGTCTAGGATTTGGGTTAATGCCCCTTTTGGGCTGCTAATGTTTTTGGGACATTCAGAGCTCTCTCACAATGTCTTTGGGCCACCAACATTTTCTGGACTTTAGGGGGTCTACGATGCCGGTAAATCTTTTTTTTGGGCCTCTAAACATTTCAACATTTTTGCAGGCCTAAATTGCATTTAAGGCCTTTTTTGGGCTGCTAACATATTCTGTACTTTCAGGGGTTTAGGATGCATTTTTCGTGCCAAAAATATTTTTGGGAATTTCAGTGGTCTAGGATTTGGGTTAATGCCCCTTTCAGGCTGCAAATGTTTTTGGGACATTCAGAGCTCTCTCACAATGTTTTTGGGCCACCAACATTTTCAGGACTTTAGGGGGTCTACGATGTCTGTAAACCCCTTTTTTGGGCCTCCAAAGATTTCAACATTTTTGCCGGCCTAAGATGCATTTTAAGGCCTTTTTTTGGCTGCTAACATATTCTGTACTTTCGGGGATGTAGGATGCATTTTTCGTGCCAAAAATATTTTTGGGAATTTCAGTGGTCTAGGATGCGGGTTAATGCCCCTTTCAAGCTGCAAATGCTTTTGGGACATTCTGAGCTCTCTCACACTGCTTTTGGGCCACCAACATTTTCTGGACTTTAGGTGGTCTACGATGCCTGTAAACCCCTTTTTTGGGCCTCCAAAGATTTCAACATTTTTGCCGGCCTAAGATGCATTTTAAGGCCTTTTTTGGGCTGCTAACATATTCTGTACTTTCGGGGATGTAGGATGCATTTTTCGTGGCAAAAATATTTTGGAGAATTACAGTGGTCTAGGATGTGGGTTAATGCCCCTTTCAGGCTGTAAATGTTTTTGGGACATTCAGAGATCTCTCACAATGTTTTTGGGCCACCAACATTTTCCAGACTTTAGGGGGTCTACGATGCCTGTAAACCCTTTTTTTTGGGCCTCCAAAGATTTCAACATTTTTTCAGGCCTAAAATGCATTTAAGGCCTTTTTTGGGCTGCTAACATATTCTGTACTTTCAGGGGGGTAGGATGCATTTTTCGTACCAAAAATATTTTTGGGAATTTCAGTGGTCTAGGATGCGGGTTAATGCCCCTTTCAGGCTGTAATTGTTTTTGGGACATTCAGAGATCTCTCACAATGTTTTTGGGCCACCATCATTTTCCAGACTTTAGGGGGTCTACGATGCCTGTAAACCCCTTTTTTGGGCCTCCAAAGATTTCAACATTTTTTCAGGCCTAAGATGCATTTTAATGCCTTTTTTTGGAATGCTGACATATTCTGAACTTTCAGGGTTGTAGGATGCATTTTTCGTGCCAAAAATATTTTTGGGAATTTCAGGGGTCTAGCATGCGGGTTAATGTCCTTTTCAGACTGCAAATGTTTTTGGGAGATTCAGAGCTCTCTCACACCGTTTTTGGGCCACCGACATATTCTGGACTTTAGGGGTCTTCGATGCCTGTTAACCCCTTTTTTGGGCATCCAAACATTTCAACATTTTTGCAGGCCTAAGATGCATTTTAAGGCCTTTTTGGGCTGCTAACATTTTCTGAACTTTCAGGGGTGTAGGATGCATTTTTCGTGCCAGAAATATTTTTGGTAATTTCAGTGGTCTAGGATTTGGGTTAATGCCCCTTTCAGGCTGCAAATGTTTTTGGGACATTCAGAGCTCTCTCACAATGTTTTTGGGCCACCAACATTTTCTGGACTTTAGGGGGTCTACGATGCCTGTAAACCTTTTTTTTGGGCCTGTAAACCTTTTTTTTGGGCCTCCAAACATTTCAACATTTTTGCAGGCCTAAAATGCATTTAAGGCCTTTTTTGGGCTGCTAACATATTCTGTACTTTCAGGGGGGTAGGATGCATTTTTCGTGCCAAAAATATTTTTGGGAATTTCAGTGGTCTAGGATGCGGGTTAATGCCCCTTTCAAGCTGCAAATGCTTTTGGGACATTCCAAGCTCTCTCACACTGCTTTTGGGCCACCAACATTTTCTGGACTTTAGGTGGTCTACGATGCCTGTAAACCCCTTTTTTGGGCCTCCAAAGATTTCAACATTTTTGCCGGCCTAAGATGCATTTTAAGGCCTTTTTTTGGCTGCTAACATATTCTGTACTTTCGGGGATGTAGGATGCATTTTTCGTGCCAAAAATATTTTTGGGAATTTCAGTGGTCTAGGATGCGGGTTAATGCCCCTTTCAAGCTGTAAATGTTTTTGGGACATTCAGAGATCTCTCACAATGTTTTTGGGCCACCAACATTTTCCAGACTTTAGGGGGTCTACGATGCCCTTAAACCCCTTTTTTGGGCCTCCAAAGATTTCAACATTTTTTCAGGCCTAAAATGGATTTAAGGCCTTTTTTGGGCTGCTAACATATTCTGTACTTTCAGGGGATTAGGATGCATTTTTCGGACCAAAAATATTTTTGGGAATTTCAGTGGTCTAGGATGCGGGTTAATGCCCCTTTCAGGCTGTAAATGTTTTTGGGACATTCAGAGATCTCTCACACCGTTTTTGGGCCACCGACATATTCTGGACTTTAGGGGGTCTTCGATGCCTGTTAACCCCTTTTTTGGGCATCCAAACATTTCAACATTTTTGCAGCCCTAAGATGCATTTTAAGGCCTTTTTGGGCTGCTAACATTTTCTGAACTTTCAGGGGTGTAGGATGCATTTTTCGTGCCAGAAATATTTTTGGTAATTTCAGTGGTCTAGGATTTGGGTTAATGCCCCTTTTGGGCTGCTAATGTTTTTGGGACATTCAGAGCTCTCTCACAATGTTTTTGGGCCACCAACATTTTCTGGACTTTAGGGGGTCTACGATGCCTGTAAACCTTTTTTTGGGCCTCCAAACATTTCAACATTTTTGCAGGCCTAAAATGCATTTAAGGCCTTTTTTGGGCTGCTAACATATTCTGTACTTTCAGGGGGGTAGGATGCATTTTTCGTGCCAAAAATATTTTTGGGAATTTCAGTGGTCTAGGATGCAGGTTAATGCCCCTTTCAATCTGCAAATGCTTTTGGGAAATTCCGAGCTCTCTCACACTGCTTTTGGGCCACCAACATTTTGTGGACTTTAGGGGGTCTACGATGCCTGTAAACCCCTTTTTTGGGCCTCCAAAGATTTCAACATTTTTGCAGGCCTAAGATGCATTTTAAGGCCTTTTTTGGGCTGCTAACATATTCTGTGCTTTCGGGGTTGTAGGATCCATTTTTCGTGGCAAAAATATTTTTGTTTTGGGAATTTCAGTGGTCTAGGATGTGGGTTAATGCCCCTTTCAGGCTGCAAATGCTTTTGGGACATTCAGACCTCTCTCACACTGTTTTGGGCCACCAACATTTTCTGAACTTTAGGGGGTCTAAGATGCCTGTAAACCCCTTTTTTGGGCATCCAAACATTTCAACATTTTTTCAGGCCTAAGATGCATTTTAAGGCCTTTTTTGGGCTGCTAACATTTTCTGAACTTTCAGGGGTGTAGGATGCATTTTTCGTGCCAGAAATATTTTTGGTAATTTCAGTGGTCTAGGATTTGGGTTAATGCCCCTTTTGGGCTGCTAATGTTTTTGGGACATTCAGAGCTCTCTCACAATGTCTTTGAGCCACCAACATTTTCTGGACTTTAGGGGGTCTACGATGCCGGTAAACCTTTTTTTTGGGCCTCCAAACATTTCAACATTTTTGCAGGCCTAAATTGCATTTAAGGCCTTTTTTGGGCTGCTAACATATTCTGTACTTTCAGGGGTTTAGGATGCATTTTTCGTGCCAAAAATATTTTTGGGAATTTCAATGGTCTAGGATTTGGGTTAATGCCCCTTTCAGGCTGCAAATGTTTTTGGGACATTCAGAGCTCTCTCACAATGTTTTTGGGCCACCAACATTTTCCAGACTTTAGGGGGTCTACGATGCCTGTAAACCCCTTTTTTGGGCCTCCAAAGATTTCAACATTTTTTCAGGCCTAAGATGCATTTTAAGGCCTTTTTTGGAATGCTGACATATTCTGAACTTTCAGGGTTGTAGGATGCATTTTTCGTGCCAAAAATATTTTTGGGAATTTCAGGGGTCTAGCATGCGGGTTAATGTCCTTTTCAGACTGCAAATGTTTTTGGGAGATTCAGAGCTCTCTCACACCGTTTTTGGGCCACCGACATATTCTGGACTTTATGGGGTCTACGATGCCTGTAAACCCCTTTTTTGGGCCTCCAAAGATTTCAACATTTTTGCAGGCCTAAGATGCATTTTAAGGCCTTTTTTGTGCTGCTAACATTTTCTGAACTTTCAGGGGTGTAGGATGCATTTTTCGTGGCAAAAATATTTTGGAGAATTACAGTGGTCTAGGATGTGGGTTAATGCCCCTTTCAGGCTGTAAATGTTTTTGGGACCTTCAGAGATCTCTCACAATGTTTTTGGGCCACCAACATTTTCCAGACTTTAGGGGGCCTACGATGCCTGTAAACCCCTTTTTTGGACCTCCAAAGATTTCAACATTTTTTCAGGCCTAAGATGCATTTTAAGGCCTTTTTTGGAATTCTGACATATTCTGAACTTTCAGGGTTGTAGGATGCATTTTTCGTGCCAAAAATATTTTTGGGAATTTCAGGGGTCTAGCATGCGGGTTAATGTCCTTTTCAGACTGCAAATGTTTTTGGGAGATTCAGAGCTCTCTCACACCGTTTTTGGGCCACCGACATATTATGGACTTTAGGGGGTCTACGATGCCTGTAAACCCCTTTTTTGGGCATACAAACATTTCAACATTTTTGCAGGCCTAAGATGCATTTTAAGGCCTTTTTGGGCTGCTAACATTTTCTGAACTTTTAGGGGTGTAGGATGCATTTTTTTGTGCCAGAAATATTTTTGGTAATTTCAGTGTCTAGGATGCGGGTTAATGCCCCTTTCAAGCTGCAAATGCTTTTGGGACATTCAGAGATCTCTCACAATGTTTTTGGGCCACCAACATTTTACAGACTTTAGGGGGTCTACGATGCCTGTAAACCCCTTTTTTGGGCCTCCAAAGATTTCAACATTTTTGCAGGCCTAAGATGCATTTTAAGGCCTTTTTTGGGCTGCTAACATATTCTGTACTTTCGGGGTTGTAGGATCCATTTTTCGTGGCAAAAATATTTTTGTTTTGGGAATTTCAGTGGTCTAGGATGTGGGTTAATGCCCCTTTCAGGCTGCAAATGATTTTTGGGACATTCAGAGCTCTCTCACACTGTTTTTGGGCCACCAACATTTTCTGAACTTTAGGGGGTCTAAGATGCCTGTAAACCCCTTTTTTGGGCATCCAAACATTTCAACATTTTTGCAGGCCTAAGATGCATTTTAAGGCCTTTTTTGGGCTGCTAACATTTTCTGAACTTTCAGGGGTGTAAGATGCATTTTTCGTGCCAGAAATATTTTTGGTAATTTCAGTGGTCTAGGATTTGGGTTAATGCCCCTTTTGGGCTGCTAATGTTTTTGGGACATTCAGAGCTCTCTCACAATGTCTTTGGGCCACCAACATTTTCTGGACTTTAGGGGGTCTACGATGCCGGTAAATCTTTTTTTTGGGCCTCCAAACATTTCAACATTTTTGCAGGCCTAAATTGCATTTAAGGCCTTTTTTGGGCTGCTAACATATTCTGTACTTTCAGGGGTTTAGGATGCATTTTTCGTGCCAAAAATATTTTTGGGAATTTCAGTGGTCTAGGATTTGGGTTAATGCCCCTTTCAGGCTGCAAATGTTTTTGGGACATTCAGAGCTCTCTCACAATGTTTTTGGGCCACCAACATTTTCTGGACTTTAGGGGGTCTACGATGTCTGTAAACCCCTTTTTTGGGCCTCCAAAGATTTCAACATTTTTGCCGGCCTAAGATGCATTTTAAGGCCTTTTTTTGGCTGCTAACATATTCTGTACTTTCGGGGATGTAGGATGCATTTTTCGTGCCAAAAATATTTTTGGGAATTTCAGTGGTCTAGGATGCGGGTTAATGCCCCTTTCAAGCTGCAAATGCTTTTGGGACATTCTGAGCTCTCTCACACTGCTTTTGGGCCACCAACATTTTCTGGACTTTAGGTGGTCTACGATGCCTGTAAACCCCTTTTTTGGGCCTCCAAAGATTTCAACATTTTTGCCGGCCTAAGATGCATTTTAAGGCCTTTTTTGGGCTGCTAACATATTCTGTACTTTCGGGGATGTAGGATGCATTTTTCGTGGCAAAAATATTTTGGAGAATTACAGTGGTCTAGGATGTGGGTTAATGCCCCTTTCAGGCTGTAAATGTTTTTGGGACATTCAGAGATCTCTCACAATGTTTTTGGGCCACCAACATTTTCCAGACTTTAGGGGCTCTACGATGCCTGTAAACCCCTTTTTTGGGCCTCCAAAGATTTCAACATTTTTTCAGGCCTAAAATGCATTTAAGGCCTTTTTTGGGCTGCTAACATATTCTGTACTTTCAGGGGGGTAGGATGCATTTTTCGTACCAAAAATATTTTTGGGAATTTCAGTGGTCTAGGATGCGGGTTAATGCCCCTTTCAGGCTGTAATTGTTTTTGGGACATTCAGAGATCTCTCACAATGTTTTTGGGCCACCATCATTTTCCAGACTTTAGGGGGTCTACGATGCCTGTAAACCCCTTTTTTGGGCCTCCAAAGATTTCAACATTTTTTCAGGCCTAAGATGCATTTTAATGCCTTTTTTTGGAATGCTGACATATTCTGAACTTTCAGGGTTGTAGGATGCATTTTTCGTGCCAAAAATATTTTTGGGAATTTCAGGGGTCTAGCATGCGGGTTAATGTCCTTTTCAGACTGCAAATGTTTTTGGGAGATTCAGAGCTCTCTCACACCGTTTTTGGGCCACCGACATATTCTGGACTTTAGGGGTCTTTGATGCCTGTTAACCCCTTTTTTGGGCATCCAAACATTTCAACATTTTTGCAGGCCTAAGATGCATTTTAAGGCCTTTTTGGGCTGCTAACATTTTCTGAACTTTCAGGGGTGTAGGATGCATTTTTCGTGCCAAAAATATTTTTGGGAATTTCAGTGGTCTAGGATGCGGGTTAATGCCCCTTTCAAGCTGCAAATGCTTTTGGGACATTCCAAGCTCTCTCACACTGCTTTTGGGCCACCAACATTTTCTGGACTTTAGGTGGTCTACGATGCCTGTAAACCCCTTTTTTGGGCCTCCAAAGATTTCAACATTTTTGCCGGCCTAAGATGCATTTTAAGGCCTTTTTTTGGCTGCTAACATATTCTGTACTTTCGGGGATGTAGGATGCATTTTTCGTGCCAAAAATATTTTTGGGAATTTCAGTGGTCTAGGATGCGGGTTAATGCCCCTTTCAAGCTGTAAATGTTTTTGGGACATCAGAGATCTCTCACAATGTTTTTGGGCCACCAACATTTTCCAGACTTTAGGGGGTCTACGATGCCTGTAAACCCCTTTTTTGGGCCTCCAAAGATTTCAACATTTTTTCAGGCCTAAAATGCATTTAAGGCCTTTTTTGGGCTGCTAACATATTCTGTACTTTCAGGGGGGTAGGATGCACTTTTCGGACCAAAAATATTTTTGGGAATTTCAGTGGTCTAGGATGCGGGTTAATGCCCCTTTCAGGCTGTAAATGTTTTTGGGACATTCAGAGATCTCTCACAATGTTTTTGGGCCACCAACATTTTCCAGAGTTTAGGGGGTCTACGATGCCTGTAAACCCCTTTTTTGGGCCTCCAAAGATTTCAACATTTTTTCAGGCCTAAGATGCATTTTAATGCCTTTTTTGGAATGCTGACATATTCTGAACTTTCAGGGTTGTAGGATGCATTTTTCGTGCCAAAAATATTTTTGGGAATTTCAGGGGTCTAGCATGCGGGTTAATGTCCTTTTCAGACTGCAAATGTTTTTGGGAGATTCAGAGCTCTCTCACACCGTTTTTGGGCCACCGACATATTCTGGACTTTAGGGGGTCTTCGATGCCTGTTAACCCCTTTTTTGGGCATCCAAACATTTCAACATTTTTGCAGCCCTAAGATGCATTTTAAGGCCTTTTTGGGCTGCTAACATTTTCTGAACTTTCAGGGGTGTAGGATGCATTTTTCGTGCCAGAAATATTTTTGGTAATTTCAGTGGTCTAGGATTTGGGTTAATGCCCCTTTTGGGCTGCTAATGTTTTTTGGACATTCAGAGCTCTCTCACAATGTTTTTGGGCCACCAACATTTTCTGGACTTTAGGGGGTCTACGATGCCTGTAAACCTTTTTTTTGGGCCTCCAAACATTTCAACATTTTTGCAGGCCTAAAATGCATTTAAGGCCTTTTTTGGGCTGCTAACATATTCTGTACTTTCAGGGGGGTAGGATGCATTTTTCGTGCCAAAAATATTTTTGGGAATTTCAGTGGTCTAGGATGCAGGTTAATGCCCCTTTCAATCTGCAAATGCTTTTGGGACATTCCGAGCTCTCTCACACTGCTTTTGGGCCACCAACATTTTCTGGACTTTAGGGGGTCTACGATGCCTGTAAACCTTTTTTTTGGGCCTGTAAACCTTTTTTTTGGGCCTCCAAACATTTCAACATTTTTGCAGGCCTAAAATGCATTTAAGGCCTTTTTTGGGCTGCTAACATATTCTGTACTTTCAGGGGGGGTAGGATGCATTTTTCGTGCCAAAAATATTTTTGGGAATTTCAGTGGTCTAGGATGCGGGTTAATGCCCCTTTCAAGCTGCAAATGCTTTTGGGACATTCCAAGCTCTCTCACACTGCTTTTGGGCCACCAACATTTTCTGGACTTTAGGTGGTCTACGATGCCTGTAAACCCCTTTTTTGGGCCTCCAAAAATTTCAACATTTTTGCCGGCCTAAGATGCATTTTAAGGCCTTTTTTGGGCTGCTAACATATTCTGTACTTTCGGGGATGTAGGATGCATTTTTCGTGGCAAAAATATTTTGGAGAATTACAGTGGTCTAGGATGTGGGTTAATGCCCCTTTCAGGCTGTAAATGTTTTTGGGACATTCAGAGATCTCTCACAATGTTTTTGGGCCACCAACATTTTACAGACTTTAGGGGGTCTACGATGCCTGTAAACCCCTTTTTTGGGCCTCCAAAGATTTCAACATTTTTTCAGGCCTAAGATGCATTTTAGGCCTTTTTTGGAATGCTGACATATTCTGAACTTTCAGGGTTGTAGGATGCATTTTTTCGTGCCAAAAATATTTTTGGGAATTTCAGGGGTCTAGCATGCGGGTTAATGTCCTTTTCAGACTGCACATGTTTTTGGGAGATTCAGAGCTCTCTCACACCGTTTTTGGGCCACCGACATATTCTGGACTTTATGGGGTCTACGATGCCTGTAAACCCCTTTTTTGGGCATCCAAACATTTCAACATTCTTGCAGGCCTAAGATGCATTTTAAGGCCTTTTTGGGCTGCTAACATTTTCTGAACTTTCAGGGGTGTAGGATGCATTTTTCGTGCCAGAAATATTTTTGATAATTTCAGTGGTATAGGATTTGGGTTAATGCCCCTTTCGGGCTGCAAATGTTTTTGGGACATTCAGAGCTCTCTCACAATGTTTTTGGGCCACCAACATTTTCTGTACTTTAGGGGGTCTACGATGCCTGTAAACCTTTTTTTGGGCCTCCAAACATCTCAACATTTTTGCAGGCCTAAAATGCATTTAAGGCCTTTTTTGGGCTGCTAACATATTCTGTACTTTCAGGGGGGTAGGATGCATTTTTCGTGGTAAAAATATTTTTGGGAATTTCAGTGGTCTAGGATGCAGGTTAATGCCCCTTTCAAGCTGCAAATGCTTTTGGGACATTCCGAGCTCTCTCACACTGCTTTTGGGCCACCAACATTTTATGGACTTTAGGTGGTCTACGATGCCTGTAAACCCCTTTTTTGGGCCTCCAAATATTTCAACATTTTTGCCGGCCTAAGATGCATTTTAAGGCCTTTTTTGGGCTGCTAACATATTCTGTACTTTCGGGGATGTAGGATGCATTTTTCGTGGCAAAAATATTTTGGAGAATTACAGTGGTCTAGGATGTGGGTTAATGCCCCTTTCAGGCTGCAAATGCTTTTGGGACATTCAGAGCTCTCTCACACTGTTTTTGGGCCACCAACATTTTCTGAACTTTAGGGGGTCTAAGATGCCTGTAAACCCCTTTTTTGGGCATCCAAACATTTCAACATTTTTGCAGGCCTAAGATGCATTTTAAGGCCTTTTTTGGGCTGCTAACATTTTCTGAACTTTCAGGGGTGTAGGATGCATTTTTCGTGCCAGAAATATTTTTGGTAATTTCAGTGGTCTAGGATTTGGGTTAATGCCCCTTTTGGGCTGCTAATGTTTTTGGGACATTCAGAGCTCTCTCACAATGTCTTTGGGCCACCAACATTTTCTGGACTTTAGGGGGTCTACGATGCCGGTAAACCCCTTTTTTGGGCATACAAACATTTCAACATTTTTGCAGGCCTAAGATGCATTTTAAGGCCTTTTTGGGCTGCTAACATTTTCTGAACTTTCAGGGTTGTAGGATGCATTTTTCGTGCCAAAAATATTTTTGGTAATTTCAGTGGTCTAGGATGCGGGTTAATGCCCCTTTCAGGCTGCAAATGTTTTTGGGACATTCAGAGCTCTCTCACAATGTTTTTGGGCCACCAACATTTTCTGGACTTTAGGGGGTCTACGATGCCTGTAAACCTTTTTTTTGGGCCTCCAAACATTTCAACATTTTTGCAGGCCTAAAATGCATTTAAGGCCTTTTTTGGGCTGCTAACATATTCTGTACTTTCAGGGGGGTAGGATGCATTTTTCGTGGTAAAATATTTTTGGGAATTTCAGTGGTCTAGGATGCAGGTTAATGCCCCTTTCAAGCTGCAAATGCTTTTGGGACATTCCGAGCTCTCTCACACTGCTTTTGGGCCACCAACATTTTATGGACTTTAGGTGGTCTACGATGCCTGTAAACCCCTTTTTTGGGCCTCCAAATATTTCAACATTTTTGCCGGCCTAAGATGCATTTTAAGGCCTTTTTTGGGCTGCTAACATATTCTGTACTTTCGGGGATGTAGGATGCATTTTTCGTGGCAAAAATATTTTGGAGAATTACAGTGGTCTAGGATGTGGGTTAATGCCCCTTTCAGGCTGTAAATGTTTTTTGGACATTCAGAGATCTCTCACAATGTTTTTGGGCCACCAACATTTTACAGACTTTAGGGGGTCTACGATGCCTGTAAACCCCTTTTTTGGGCCTCCAAAGATTTCAACATTTTTGCAGGCCTAAGATGCATTTTAAGGCCTTTTTTGGGCTGCTAACATATTCTGTGCTTTCGGGGTTGTAGGATCCATTTTTCGTGGCAAAAATATTTTTGTTTTGGGAATTTCAGTGGTCTAGGATGTGGGTTAATGCCCCTTTCAGGCTGCAAATGCTTTTGGGACATTCAGAGCTCTCTCACACTGTTTTTGGGCCACCAACATTTTCTGAACTTTAGGGGGTCTAAGATGCCTGTAAACCCCTTTTTTGGGCATCCAAACATTTCAACATTTTTGCAGGCCTAAGATGCATTGTAAGGCCTTTTTTGGGCTGCTAACATTTTCTGAACTTTCAGGGGTGTAGGATGCATTTTTCGTGCCAGAAATATTTTTGGTAATTTCAGTGGTCTAGGATTTGGGTTAATGCCCCTTTTGGGCTGCTAATGTTTTTGGGACATTCAGAGCTCTCTCACAATGTCTTTGGGCCACCAACATTTTCTGGACTTTAGGGGGTCTACGATGCCGGTAAACCCCTTTTTTGGGCATACAAACATTTCAACATTTTTGCAGGCCTAAGATGCATTTTAAGGCCTTTTTGGGCTGCTAACATTTTCTGAACTTTCAGGGTTGTAGGATGCATTTTTCGTGCCAAAAATATTTTTGGTAATTTCAGTGGTCTAGGATGCGGGTTAATGCCCCTTTCAAGCTGCAAATGCTTTTGGGACATTCAGAGATCTCTCACAATGTTTTTGGGCCACCAACATTTTACAGACTTTAGGGGGTCTACGATGCCTGTAAACCCCTTTTTTGGGCCTCCAAAGATTTCAACATTTTTGCAGGCCTAAGATGCATTTTAAGGCCTTTTTTGGGCTGCTAACATATTCTGTACTTTCGGGGTTGTAGGATCCATTTTTCGTGGCAAAAATATTTTTGTTTTGGGAATTTCAGTGGTCTAGGATGTGGGTTAATGCCCCTTTCAGGCTGCAAATGCTTTTGGGACATTCAGAGCTCTCTCACACTGTTTTTGGGCCACCAACATTTTCTGAACTTTCAGGGGTGTAGGATGCATTTTTCGTGCCAGAAATATTTTTGGTAATTTCAGTGGTCTAGGATTTGGGTTAATGCCCCTTTTGGGCTGCTAATGTTTTTGGGACATTCAGAGCTCTCTCATAATGTCTTTGGGCCACCAACATTTTCTGGATTTTAGGGGGTCTACGATGCCGGTAAACCTTTTTTTTGGGCCTCCAAAAATTTCAACATTTTTGCAGGCCTAAATTGCATTTAAGGCCTTTTTTGGGCTGCTAACATATTCTGTACTTTCAGGGGTTTAGGATGCATTTTTCGTGCCAAAAATATTTTTGGGAATTTCAGTGGTCTAGGATTTGGGTTAATGCCCCTTTCAGGCTGCAAATGTTTTTGGGACATTCAGAGCTCTCTCACAATGTTTTTGGGCCACCAACATTTTCTGGACTTTAGGGGGTCTACGATGTCTGTAAACCCCTTTTTTGGGCCTCCAAAGATTTCAACATTTTTGCCGGCCTAAGATGCATTTTAAGGCCTTTTTTTGGCTGCTAACATATTCTGTACTTTCGGGGATGTAGGATGCATTTTTCGTGCCAAAAATATGTTTGGGAATTTCAGTGGTCTAGGATGCGGGTTAATGCCCCTTTCAAGCTGCAAATGCTTTTGGGACATTCTGAGCTCTCTCACACTGCTTTTGGGCCACCAACATTTTCTGGACTTTAGGTGGTCTACGATGCCTGTAAACCCCTTTTTTGGGCCTCCAAAGATTTCAACATTTTTGCCGGCCTAAGATGCATTTTATTGCCTTTTTTGGGCTGCTAACATATTCTGTACTTTCGGGGATGTAGGATGCATTTTTCGTGGCAAAAATATTTTGGAGAATTACAGTGGTCTAGGATGTGGGTTAATGCCCCTTTCAGGCTGTAAATGTTTTTGGGACATTCAGAGATCTCTCACAATGTTTTTGGGCCACCAACATTTTCCAGACTTTAGGGGGTCTACGATGCCTGTAAACCCCTTTTTTGGGCCTCCAAAGATTTCAACATTTTTTCAGGCCTAAAATGCATTTAAGGCCTTTTTTGGGCTGCTAACATATTCTGTACTTTCAGGGGGGTAGGATGCATTTTTCGTACCAAAAATATTTTTGGGAATTTCAGTGGTCTAGGATGCGGGTTAATGCCCCTTTCAGGCTGTAAATGTTTTTGGGACATTCAGAGATCTCTCACAATGTTTTTGGGCCACCATCATTTTCCAGACTTTAGGGGGTCTACGATGCCTGTAAACCCCTTTTTTGGGCCTCCAAAGATTTCAGCATTTTTTCAGGCCTAAGATGCATTTTAATGCCTTTTTTGGAATGCTGACATATTCTGAACTTTCAGGGTTGTAGGATGCATTTTTCGTGCCAAAAATATTTTTGGGAATTTCAGGGGTCTAGCATGCGGGTTAATGTCCTTTTCAGACTGCACATGTTTTTGGGAGATTCAGAGCTCTCTCACACCGTTTTTGGGCCACCAACATTTTCTGGACTTTAGGTGGTCTACGATGCCTGTAAACCCCTTTTTTGGGCCTCCAAAGATTTCAACATTTTTTCAGGCCTAAGATGCATTTTAGGCCTTTTTTGGAATGCTGACATATTCTGAACTTTCAGGGTTGTAGGATGCATTTTTCGTGCCAAAAATATTTTTGGGAATTTCAGGGGTCTAGCATGCGGGTTAATGTCCTTTTCAGACTGCAAATGTTTTTGGGAGATTCAGAGCTCTCTCACACCGTTTTTGGGCCACCGACATATTCTGGACTTTATGGGGTCTACGATGCCTGTAAACCCCTTTTTTGGGCATCCAAACATTTCAACATTTTTGCAGGCCTAAGATGCATTTTAAGGCCTTTTTGGGCTGCTAACATTTTCTGAACTTTCAGGGGTGTAGGATGCATTTTTCGTGCCAGAAATATTTTTGGTAATTTCAGTGGTCTAGGATTTGGGTTAATGCCCCTTTCAGGCTGCAAATGTTTTTGGGACATTCAGAGCTCTCTCACAATGTTTTTGGGCCACCAACATTTTCTGGACTTTAGGGGGTCTACGATGCCTGTAAACCTTTTTTTTGGGCCTCCAAACATTTCAACATTTATGCAGGCCTAAAATGCATTTAAGGCCTTTTTTGGGCTGCTAACATATTCTGTACTTTCAGGGGGGTAGGATGCATTTTTCGTGCCAAAAATATTTTTGGGAATTTCAGTGGTCTAGGATGCAGGTTAATGCCCCTTTCAATCTGCAAATGCTTTTGGGAAATTCCGAGCTCTCTCACACTGCTTTTGGGCCACCAACATTTTATGGACTTTAGGGGGTCTACGATGCCTGTAAACCCCTTTTTTGGGCCTCCAAAGATTTCAACATTTTTGCAGGCCTAAGATGCATTTTAAGGCCTTTTTTGGGCTGCTAACATATTCTGTGCTTTCGGGGTTGTAGGATCCATTTTTCGTGGCAAAAATATTTTTGTTTTGGGAATTTCAGTGGTCTAGGATGTGGGTTAATGCCCCTTTCAGGCTGCAAATGCTTTTGGGACATTCAGACCTCTCTCACACTGTTTTGGGCCACCAACATTTTCTGAACTTTAGGGGGTCTAAGATGCCTGTAAACCCCTTTTTTGGGCATCCAAACATTTCAACATTTTTTCAGGCCTAAGATGCATTTTAAGGC
This sequence comes from Ambystoma mexicanum, assembly GCF_040938575.1. Taxonomy (NCBI): domain Eukaryota; kingdom Metazoa; phylum Chordata; class Amphibia; order Caudata; family Ambystomatidae; genus Ambystoma; species Ambystoma mexicanum. The sequence goes on from NC_090929.1 coordinate 599,296,638, forward strand.
CTTTTTTGGGCTGCTAACATTTTCTGAACTTTCAGGGGTGTAGGATGCATTTTTCGTGCCAGAAATATTTTTGGTAATTTCAGTGGTCTAGGATTTGGGTTAATGCCCCTTTTGGGCTGCTAATGTTTTTGGGACATTCAGAGCTCTCTCACAATGTCTTTGAGCCACCAACATTTTCTGGACTTTAGGGGGTCTACGATGCCGGTAAACCTTTTTTTTGGGCCTCCAAACATTTCAACATTTTTGCAGGCCTAAATTGCATTTAAGGCCTTTTTTGGGCTGCTAACATATTCTGTACTTTCAGGGGTTTAGGATGCATTTTTCGTGCCAAAAATATTTTTGGGAATTTCAATGGTCTAGGATTTGGGTTAATGCCCCTTTCAGGCTGCAAATGTTTTTGGGACATTCAGAGCTCTCTCACAATGTTTTTGGGCCACCAACATTTTCCAGACTTTAGGGGGTCTACGATGCCTGTAAACCCCTTTTTTGGGCCTCCAAAGATTTCAACATTTTTTCAGGCCTAAGATCATTTTAAGGCCTTTTTTGGAATGCTGACATATTCTGAACTTTCAGGGTTGTAGGATGCATTTTTCGTGCCAAAAATATTTTTGGGAATTTCAGGGGTCTAGCATGCGGGTTAATGTCCTTTTCAGACTGCAAATGTTTTTGGGAGATTCAGAGCTCTCTCACACCGTTTTTGGGCCACCGACATATTCTGGACTTTATGGGGTCTACGATGCCTGTAAACCCCTTTTTTGGGCCTCCAAAGATTTCAACATTTTTGCAGGCCTAAGATGCATTTTAAGGCCTTTTTTGTGCTGCTAACATTTTCTGAACTTTCAGGGGTGTAGGATGCATTTTTCGTGGCAAAAATATTTTGGAGAATTACAGTGGTCTAGGATGTGGGTTAATGCCCCTTTCAGGCTGTAAATGTTTTTGGGACATTCAGAGATCTCTCACAATGTTTTTGGGCCTCCAACATTTTCCAGACTTTAGGGGGCCTACGATGCCTGTAAACCCCTTTTTTGGACCTCCAAAGATTTCAACATTTTTTCAGGCCTAAGATGCATTTTAAGGCCTTTTTTGGAATTCTGACATATTCTGAACTTTCAGGGTTGTAGGATGCATTTTTCGTGCCAAAAATATTTTTGGGAATTTCAGGGGTCTAGCATGCGGGTTAATGTCCTTTTCAGACTGCAAATGTTTTTGGGAGATTCAGAGCTCTCTCACACCGTTTTTGGGCCACCGACATATTATGGACTTTAGGGGGTCTACGATGCCTGTAAACCCCTTTTTTGGGCATACAAACATTTCAACATTTTTGCAGGCCTAAGATGCATTTTAAGGCCTTTTTGGGCTGCTAACATTTTCTGAACTTTTAGGGGTGTAGGATGCATTTTTTTGTGCCAGAAATATTTTTGGTAATTTCAGTGTCTAGGATGCGGGTTAATGCCCCTTTCAAGCTGCAAATTCTTTTGGGACATTCAGAGATCTCTCACAATGTTTTTGGGCCACCAACATTTTACACACTTTAGGGGGTCTACGATGCCTGTAAACCCCTTTTTTGGGCCTCCAAAGATTTCAACATTTTTGCAGGCCTAAGATGCATTTTAAGGCCTTTTTTGGGCTGCTAACATATTCTGTACTTTCGGGGTTGTAGGATCCATTTTTCGTGGCAAAAATATTTTTGTTTTGGGAATTTCAGTGGTCTAGGATGTGGGTTAATGCCCCTTTCAGGCTGCAAATGCTTTTGGGACATTCAGAGCTCTCTCACACTGTTTTTGGGCCACCAACATTTTCTGAACTTTAGGGGGTCTAAGATGCCTGTAAACCCCTTTTTTGGGCATCCAAACATTTCAACATTTTTGCAGGCCTAAGATGCATTTTAAGGCCTTTTTTGGGCTGCTAACATTTTCTGTACTTTCAGGGGTGTAGGATGCATTTTTCGTGCCAGAAATATTTTTGGTAATTTCAGTGGTCTAGGATTTGGGTTAATGCCCCTTTTGGGCTGCTAATGTTTTTGGGACATTCAGAGCTCTCTCACAATGTCTTTGGGCCACCAACATTTTCTGGACTTTAGGGGGTCTACGATGCCGGTAAATCTTTTTTTTGGGCCTCCAAACATTTCAACATTTTTGCAGGCCTAAATTGCATTTAAGGCCTTTTTTGGGCTGCTAACATATTCTGTACTTTCAGGGGTTTAGGATGCATTTTTCGTGCCAAAAATATTTTTGGGAATTTCAGTGGTCTAGGATTTGGGTTAATGCCCCTTTCAGGCTGCAAATGTTTTTGGGACATTCAGAGCTCTCTCACAATGTTTTTGGGCCACCAACATTTTCTGGACTTTAGGGGGTCTACGATGTCTGTAAACCCCTTTTTTGGGCCTCCAAAGATTTCAACATTTTTGCCGGCCTAAGATGCATTTTAAGGCCTTTTTTTGGCTGCTAACATATTCTGTACTTTCGGGGATGTAGGATGCATTTTTCGTGCCAAAAATATTTTTGGGAATTTCAGTGGTCTAGGATGCGGGTTAATGCCCCTTTCAAGCTGCAAATGCTTTTGGGACATTCTGAGCTCTCTCACACTGCTTTTGGGCCACCAACATTTTCTGGACTTTAGGTGGTCTACGATGCCTGTAAACCCCTTTTTTGGGCCTCCAAAGATTTCAACATTTTTGCCGGCCTAAGATGCATTTTAAGGCCTTTTTTGGGCTGCTAACATATTCTGTACTTTCGGGGATGTAGGATGCATTTTTCGTGGCAAAAATATTTTGGAGAATTACAGTGGTCTAGGATGTGGGTTAATACCCCTTTCAGGCTGTAAATGTTTTTGGGACATTCAGAGATCTCTCACAATGTTTTTGGGCCACCAACATTTTCCAGACTTTAGGGGGTCTACGATGCCTGTAAACCCCTTTTTTGGGCCTCCAAAGATTTCAACATTTTTTCAGGCCTAAAATGCATTTAAGGCCTTTTTTGGGCTGCTAACATATTCTGTACTTTCAGGGGGGTAGGATGCATTTTTCGTACCAAAAATATTTTTGGGAATTTCAGTGGTCTAGGATGCGGGTTAATGCCCCTTTCAGGCTGTAATTGTTTTTGGGACATTCAGAGATCTCTCACAATGTTTTTGGGCCACCATCATTTTCCAGACTTTAGGGGTCTACGATGCCTGTAAACCCCTTTTTTGGGCCTCCAAAGATTTCAACATTTTTTCAGGCCTAAGATGCATTTTAATGCCTTTTTTTGGAATGCTGACATATTCTGAACTTTCAGGCTTGTAGGATGCATTTTTCGTGCCAAAAATATTTTTGGGAATTTCAGGGGTCTAGCATGCGGGTTAATGTCCTTTTCAGACTGCAAATGTTTTTGGGAGATTCAGAGCTCTCTCACACCGTTTTTGGGCCACCGACATATTCTGGACTTTAGGGGTCTTTGATGCCTGTTAACCCCTTTTTTGGGCATCCAAACATTTCAACATTTTTGCAGGCCTAAGATGCATTTTAAGGCCTTTTTGGGCTGCTAACATTTTCTGAACTTTCAGGGGTGTAGGATGCATTTTTCGTGCCAGAAATATTTTTGGTAATTTCAGTGGTCTAGGATTTGGGTTAATGCCCCTTTCAGGCTGCAAATGTTTTTGGGACATTCAGAGCTCTCTCACAATGTTTTTGGGCCACCAACATTTTCTGGACTTTAGAGGGTCTACGATGCCTGTAAACCTTTTTTTTGGGCCTGTAAACCTTTTTTTTGGGCCTCCAAACATTTCAACATTTTTGCAGGCCTAAAATGCATTTAAGGCCTTTTTTGGGCTGCTAACATATTCTGTACTTTCAGGGGGGTAGGATGGATTTTTCGTGCCAAAAATATTTTTGGGAATTTCAGTGGTCTAGGATGCGGGTTAATGCCCCTTTCAAGCTGCAAATGCTTTTGGGACATTCCAAGCTCTCTCACACTGCTTTTGGGCCACCAACATTTTCTGGACTTTAGGTGGTCTACGATGCCTGTAAACCCCTTTTTTGGGCCTCCAAAGATTTCAACAATTTTGCCGTCCTAAGATGCATTTTAAGGCCTTTTTTTGGCTGCTAACATATTCTGTACTTTCGGGGATGTAGGATGCATTTTTCGTGCCAAAAATATTTTTGGGAATTTCAGTGGTCTAGGATGCGGGTTAATGCCCCTTTCAAGCTGTAAATGTTTTTGGGACATCAGAGATCTCTCACAATGTTTTTGGGCCACCAACATTTTCCAGACTTTAGGGGGTCTACGATGCCTGTAAACCCCTTTTTTGGGCCTCCAAAGATTTCAACATTTTTTCAGGCCTAAAATGCATTTAAGGCCTTTTTTGGGCTGCTAACATATTCTGTACTTTCAGGGGGGTAGGATGCATTTTTCGGACCAAAAATATTTTTGGGAATTTCAGTGGTCTAGGATGCGGGTTAATGCCCCTTTCAAGCTGTAAATGTTTTTGGGACATTCAGAGATCTCTCACAATGTTTTTGGGCCACCAACATTTTCCAGAGTTTAGGGGGTCTACAATGCCTGTAAACCCCTTTTTTGGGCCTCCAAAGATTTCAACATTTTTTCAGGCCTAAGATGCATTTTAATGCCTTTTTTGGAATGCTGACATATTCTGAACTTTCAGGGTTGTAGGATGCATTTTTCGTGCCAAAAATATTTTTGGGAATTTCAGGGGTCTAGCATGCGGGTTAATGTCCTTTTCAGACTGCAAATGTTTTTGGGAGATTCAGAGATCTCTCACACCGTTTTTGGGCCACCGACATATTCTGGACTTTAGGGGGTCTTCGATGCCTGATAACCCCTTTTTTGGGCATCCAAACATTTCAACATTTTTGCAGCCCTAAGATGCATTTTAAGGCCTTTTTGGGCTGCTAACATTTTCTGAACTTTCAGGGGTGTAGGATGCATTTTTCGTGCCAGAAATATTTTTGGTAATTTCAGTGGTCTAGGATTTGGGTTAATGCCCCTTTTGGGCTGCTAATGTTTTTTGGACATTCAGAGCTCTCTCACAATGTTTTTGGGCCACCAACATTTTCTGGACTTTAGGGGGTCTACGATGCCTGTAAACCTTTTTTTTGGGCCTCCAAACATTTCAACATTTTTGCAGGCCTAAAATGCATTTAAGGCCTTTTTTGGGCTGCTAACATATTCTGTACTTTCAGGGGGGTAGGATGCATTTTTCGTGCCAAAAATATTTTTGGGAATTTCAGTGGTCTAGGATGCAGGTTAATGCCCCTTTCAATCTGCAAATGCTTTTGGGACATTCCGAGCTCTCTCACACTGCTTTTGGGCCACCAACATTTTCTGGACTTTAGGGGGTCTACGATGCCTGTAAACCTTTTTTTTGGGCCTGTAAACCTTTTTTTTGGGCCTCCAAACATTTCAACATTTTTGCAGGCCTAAAATGCATTTAAGGCCTTTTTTGGGCTGCTAACATATTCTGTACTTTCAGGGGGGGTAGGATGCATTTTTCGTGCCAAAAATATTTTTGGGAATTTCAGTGGTCTAGGATGCGGGTTAATGCCCCTTTCAAGCTGCAAATGCTTTTGGGACATTCCAAGCTCTCTCACACTGCTTTTGGGCCACCAACATTTTCTGGACTTTAGGTGGTCTACGATGCCTGTAAACCCCTTTTTTGGGCCTCCAAAAATTTCAACATTTTTGCCGGCCTAAGATGCATTTTAAGGCCTTTTTTGGGCTGCTAACATATTCTGTACTTTCGGGGATGTAGGATGCATTTTTCGTGGCAAAAATATTTTGGAGAATTACAGTGGTCTAGGATGTGGGTTAATGCCCCTTTCAGGCTGTAAATGTTTTTGGGACATTCAGAGATCTCTCACAATGTTTTTGGGCCACCAACATTTTACAGACTTTAGGGGGTCTACGATGCCTGTAAACCCCTTTTTTGGGCCTCCAAAGATTTCAACATTTTTTCAGGCCTAAGATGCATTTTAGGCCTTTTTTGGAATGCTGACATATTCTGAACTTTCAGGGTTGTAGGATGCATTTTTTCGTGCCAAAAATATTTTTGGGAATTTCAGGGGTCTAGCATGCGGGTTAATGTCCTTTTCAGACTGCAAATGTTTTTGGGAGATTCAGAGCTCTCTCACACCGTTTTTGGGCCACCGACATATTCTGGACTTTATGGGGTCTACGATGCCTGTAAACCCCTTTTTTGGGCATCCAAACATTTCAACATTCTTGCAGGCCTAAGATGCATTTTAAGGCCTTTTTGGGCTGCTAACATTTTCTGAACTTTCAGGGGTGTAGGATGCATTTTTCGTGCCAGAAATATTTTTGATAATTTCAGTGGTCTAGGATTTGGGTTAATGCCCCTTTTGGGCTGCTAATGTTTTTGGGACATTCAGAGCTCTCTCACAATGTCTTTGGGCCACCAACATTTTCTGGACTTTAGGGGGTCTACGATGCCGGTAAACCCCTTTTTTGGGCATACAAACATTTCAACATTTTTGCAGGCCTAAGATGCATTTTAAGGCCTTTTTGGGCTGCTAACATTTTCAGAACTTTCAGGGTTGTAGGATGCATTTTTCGTGCCAAAAATATTTTTGGTAATTTCAGTGGTCTAGGATGCGGGTTAATGCCCCTTTCAGGCTGCAAATGTTTTTGGGACATTCAGAGCTCTCTCACAATGTTTTTGGGCCACCAACATTTTCTGGACTTTAGGGGGTCTACGATGCCTGTAAACCTTTTTTTTGGGCCTCCAAACATTTCAACATTTTTGCAGGCCTAAAATGCATTTAAGGCCTTTTTTGGGCTGCTAACATATTCTGTACTTTCAGGGGGGTAGGATGCATTTTTCGTGGTAAAATATTTTTGGGAATTTCAGTGGTCTAGGATGCAGGTTAATGCCCCTTTCAAGCTGCAAATGCTTTTGGGACATTCCGAGCTCTGTCACACTGCTTTTGGGCCACCAACATTTTATGGACTTTAGGTGGTCTACGATGCCTGTAAACCCCTTTTTTGGGCCTCCAAATATTTCAACATTTTTGCCGGCCTAAGATGCATTTTAAGGCCTTTTTTGGGCTGCTAACATATTCTGTACTTTCGGGGATGTAGGATGCATTTTTCGTGGCAAAAATATTTTGGAGAATTACAGTGGTCTAGGATGTGGGTTAATGCCCCTTTCAGGCTGTAAATGTTTTTTGGACATTCAGAGATCTCTCACAATGTTTTTGGGCCACCAACATTTTACAGACTTTAGGGGGTCTACGATGCCTGTAAACCCCTTTTTTGGGCCTCCAAAGATTTCAACATTTTTGCAGGCCTAAGATGCATTTTAAGGCCTTTTTTGGGCTGCTAACATATTCTGTGCTTTCGGGGTTGTAGGATCCATTTTTCGTGGCAAAAATATTTTTGTTTTGGGAATTTCAGTGGTCTAGGATGTGGGTTAATGCCCCTTTCAGGCTGCAAATGCTTTTGGGACATTCAGAGCTCTCTCACACTGTTTTTGGGCCACCAACATTTTCTGAACTTTAGGGGGTCTAAGATGCCTGTAAACCCCTTTTTTGGGCATCCAAACATTTCAACATTTTTGCAGGCCTAAGATGCATTGTAAGGCCTTTTTTGGGCTGCTAACATTTTCTGAACTTTCAGGGGTGTAGGATGCATTTTTCGTGCCAGAAATATTTTTGGTAATTTCAGTGGTCTAGGATTTGGGTTAATGCCCCTTTTGGGCTGCTAATGTTTTTGGGACATTCAGAGCTCTCTCACAATGTCTTTGGGCCACCAACATTTTCTGGACTTTAGGGGGTCTACGATGCCGGTAAACCCCTTTTTTGGGCATACAAACATTTCAACATTTTTGCAGGCCTAAGATGCATTTTAAGGCCTTTTTGGGCTGCTAACATTTTCTGAACTTTCAGGGTTGTAGGATGCATTTTTCGTGCCAAAAATATTTTTGGTAATTTCAGTGGTCTAGGATGCGGGTTAATGCCCCTTTCAAGCTGCAAATGCTTTTGGGACATTCAGAGATCTCTCACAATGTTTTTGGGCCACCAACATTTTACAGACTTTAGGGGGTCTACGATGCCTGTAAACCCCTTTTTTGGGCCTCCAAAGATTTCAACATTTTTGCAGGCCTAAGATGCATTTTAAGGCCTTTTTTGGGCTGCTAACATAGTCTGTACTTTTGGGGTTGTAGGATCCATTTTTCGTGGCAAAAATATTTTTGTTTTGGGAATTTCAGTGGTCTAGGATGTGGGTTAATGCCCCTTTCAGGCTGCAAATGCTTTTGGGACATTCAGAGCTCTCTCACACTGTTTTTGGGCCACCAACATTTTCTGAACTTTCAGGGGTGTAGGATGCATTTTTCGTGCCAGAAATATTTTTGGTAATTTCAGTGGTCTAGGATTTGGGTTAATGCCCCTTTTGGGCTGCTAATGTTTTTGGGACATTCAGAGCTCTCTCACAATGTCTTTGGGCCACCAACATTTTCTGGATTTTAGGGGGTCTACGATGCCGGTAAACCTTTTTTTTGGGCCTCCAAAAATTTCAACATTTTTGCAGGCCTAAATTGCATTTAAGGCCTTTTTTGGGCTGCTAACATATTCTGTACTTTCAGGGGTTTAGGATGCATTTTTCGTGCCAAAAATATTTTTGGGAATTTCAGTGGTCTAGGATTTGGGTTAATGCCCCTTTCAGGCTGCAAATGTTTTTGGGACATTCAGAGCTCTCTCACAATGTTTTTGGGCCACCAACATTTTCTGGACTTTAGGGGGTCTACGATGTCTGTAAACCCCTTTTTTGGGCATCCAAACATTTCAACATTTTTGCAGGCCTAAGATGCATTTTAAGGCCTTTTTTGGGCTGCTAACATTTTCTGAACTTTCAGGGGTGTAGGATGCATTTTTCGTGCCAGAAATATTTTTGGTAATTTCAGTGGTCTAGGATTTGGGTTAATGCCCCTTTCAGGCTGTAAATGTTTTTGGGACATTCAGAGATCTCTCACAATGTTTTTGGGCCACCAACATTTTCCAGACTTTAGGGGGTCTACGATGCCTGTAAACCCCTTTTTTGGGCCTCCAAAGATTTCAACATTTTTTCAGGCCTAAGATGCATTTTAATGCCTTTTTTGGAATGCTGACATATTCTGAACTTTCAGGGTTGTAGGATGCATTTTTCGTGCCAAAAATATTTTTGGGAATTTCAGGGGTCTAGCATGCGGGTTAATGTCCTTTTCAGACTGCAAATGTTTTTGGGAGATTCAGAGCTCTCTCACACCGTTTTTGGGCCACCGACATATTCTGGACTTTAGGGGGTCTTCGATGCCTGTTAACCCCTTTTTTGGGCATCCAAACATTTCAACATTTTTGCAGGCCTAAGATGCATTTTAAGGCCTTTTTGGGCTGCTAACATTTTCTGAACTTTCAGGGGTGTAGGATGCATTTTTCGTGCCAGAAATATTTTTGGTAATTTCAGTGGTCTAGGATTTGGGTTAATGCCCCTTTCAGGCTGCAAATGTTTTTGGGGCATTCAGAGCTCTCTCACAATGTTTTTGGGCCACCAACATTTTCTGGACTTTAGGGGGTCTACGATGCCTGTAAACCTTTTTTTTGGGCCTCCAAATATTTCAACATTTTTGCAGGCCTAAAATGCATTTAAGGCCTTTTTTGGGCTGCTAACATATTCTGTACTTTCAGGGGGGTAGGATGCATTTTTCGTGCCAAAAATATTTTTGGGAATTTCAGTGGTCTAGGATGCAGTTTAATGCCCCTTTCAAGCTGCAAATGCTTTTGGGACATTCCGAGCTCTCTCACACTGCTTTTGGGCCACCAACATTTTATGGACTTTAGGGGGTCTGATGCCTGTAAACCCCTTTTTTGGGCCTCCAAAGATTTCAACATTTTTGCAGGCCTAAGATGCATTTTAAGGCCTTTTTGGGCTGCTAACATATTCTGTGCTTTCGGGGTTGTAGGATCCATTTTTCGTGGCAAAAATATTTTTGTTTTGGGAATTTCAGTGGTCTAGGATGTGGGTTAATGCCCCTTTCAGGCTGCAAATGCTTTTGGGACATTCAGACCTCTCTCACACTGTTTTTGGGCCACCAACATTTTCTGAACTTTAGGGGGTCTAAGATGCCTGTAAACCCCTTTTTTGGGCACCAAACATTTCAACATTTTTGCAGGCCTAAGATGCATTTTAAGGCCTTTTTTGGGCTGCTAACATTTTCTGAACTTTCAGGGGTGTAGGATGCATTTTTCGTGCCAGAAATATTTTTGGTAATTTCAGTGGTCTAGGATTTGGGTTAATGCCCCTTTTGGGCTGCTAATGTTTTTGGGACATTCAGAGCTCTCTCACAATGTCTTTGGGCCACCAACATTTTCTGGATTTTAGGGGGTCTACGATGCCGGTAAACCTTTTTTTTGGGCCTCCAAAAATTTCAACATTTTTGCAGGCCTAAATTGCATTTAAGGCCTTTTTTGGGCTGCTAACATATTCTGTACTTTCAGGGGTTTAGGATGCATTTTTCGTGCCAAAAATATTTTTGGGAATTTCAGTGGTCTAGGATTTGGGTTAATGCCCCTTTCAGGCTGCAAATGTTTTTGGGACATTCAGAGCTCTCTCACAATGTTTTTGGGCCACCAACATTTTCTGGACTTTAGGGGGTCTACGATGTCTGTAAACCCCTTTTTTGGGCATCCAAACATTTCAACATTTTTGCAGGCCTAAGATGCATTTTAAGGCCTTTTTTGGGCTGCTAACATTTTCTGAACTTTCAGGGGTGTAGGATGCATTTTTCGTGCCAGAAATATTTTTGGTAATTTCAGTGGTCTAGGATTTGGGTTAATGCCCCTTTCAGGCTGTAAATGTTTTTGGGACATTCAGAGATCTCTCACAATGTTTTTGGGCCACCAACATTTTCCAGACTTTAGGGGGTCTACGATGCCTGTAAACCCCTTTTTTGGGCCTCCAAAGATTTCAACATTTTTTCAGGCCTAAGATGCATTTTAATGCCTTTTTTGGAATGCTGACATATTCTGAACTTTCAGGGTTGTAGGATGCATTTTTCGTGCCAAAAATATTTTTGGGAATTTCAGGGGTCTAGCATGCGGGTTAATGTCCTTTTCAGACTGCAAATGTTTTTGGGAGATTCAGAGCTCTCTCACACCGTTTTTGGGCCACCGACATATTCTGGACTTTAGGGGGTCTTCGATGCCTGTTAACCCCTTTTTTGGGCATCCAAACATTTCAACATTTTTGCAGGCCTAAGATGCATTTTAAGGCCTTTTTGGGCTGCTAACATTTTCTGAACTTTCAGGGGTGTAGGATGCATTTTTCGTGCCAGAAATATTTTTGGTAATTTCAGTGGTCTAGGATTTGGGTTAATGCCCCTTTCAGGCTGCAAATGTTTTTGGGGCATTCAGAGCTCTCTCACAATGTTTTTGGGCCACCAACATTTTCTGGACTTTAGGGGGTCTACGATGCCTGTAAACCTTTTTTTTGGGCCTCCAAATATTTCAACATTTTTGCAGGCCTAAAATGCATTTAAGGCCTTTTTTGGGCTGCTAACATATTCTGTACTTTCAGGGGGGTAGGATGCATTTTTCGTGCCAAAAATATTTTTGGGAATTTCAGTGGTCTAGGATGCAGTTTAATGCCCCTTTCAAGCTGCAAATGCTTTTGGGACATTCCGAGCTCTCTCACACTGCTTTTGGGCCACCAACATTTTATGGACTTTAGGGGGTCTGATGCCTGTAAACCCCTTTTTTGGGCCTCCAAAGATTTCAACATTTTTGCAGGCCTAAGATGCATTTTAAGGCCTTTTTGGGCTGCTAACATATTCTGTGCTTTCGGGGTTGTAGGATCCATTTTTCGTGGCAAAAATATTTTTGTTTTGGGAATTTCAGTGGTCTAGGATGTGGGTTAATGCCCCTTTCAGGCTGCAAATGCTTTTGGGACATTCAGACCTCTCTCACACTGTTTTTGGGCCACCAACATTTTCTGAACTTTAGGGGGTCTAAGATGCCTGTAAACCCCTTTTTTGGGCACCAAACATTTCAACATTTTTGCAGGCCTAAGATGCATTTTAAGGCCTTTTTTGGGCTGCTAACATTTTCTGAACTTTCAGGGGTGTAGGATGCATTTTTCGTGCCAGAAATATTTTTGGTAATTTCAGTGGTCTAGGATTTGGGTTAATGCCCCTTTTGGGCTGCTAATGTTTTTGGGACATTCAGAGCTCTCTCACAATGTCTTTGGGCCACCAACATTTTCTGGACTTTAGGGGGTCTACGATGCCGGTAAACCTTTTTTTTGGGCCTCCAAACATTTCAACATTTTTGCAGGCCTAAATTGCATTTAAGGCCTTTTTTGGGCTGCTAACATATTCTGTACTTTCAGGGGTTTAGGATGCATTTTTCGTGCCAAAAATATTTTTGGGAATTTCAGTGGTCTAGGATTTGGGTTAATGCCCCTTTCAGGCTGCAAATGTTTTTGGGACATTCAGAGCACTCTCACAATGTTTTTGGGCCACCAACATTTTCCAGACTTTAGGGGGTCTACGATGCCTGTAAACCCCTTTTTTGGGCCTCCAAAGATTTCAACATTTTTTCAGGCCTAAGATGCATTTTAAGGCCTTTTTTGGAATGCTGACATATTCTGAACTTTCAGGGTTGTAGGATGCATTTTTCGTGTCAAAAATATTTTTGGGAATTTCAGGGGTCTAGCATGCGGGTTAATGTCCTTTTAAGACTGCAAATGTTTTTGGGAGATTCAGAGCTCTCTCACACCGTTTTTGGGCCACCGACATATTCTGGACTTTATGAGGTCTACGATGCCTGTTAACCCCTTTTTTGGGCATCCAAACATTTCAACATTTTTGCAGGCCTAAAATTTATTTTAAGGCCTTTTTTGGGCTGCTAACATATTCTGTACTTTCGGGGATGTAGGATGCATTTTTCGTGGCAAAAATATTTTTGGGAATTTCAGTGGTCTAGGATGCAGGTTAATGCCCCTTTCAAGCTGCAAATGCTTTTGGGACATTCCGAGCTCTCTCACACTGCTTTTGGGCCACCAACATTTTATGGACTTTAGGGGGTCTACAATGCCTGTAAACCCCTTTTTTGGGCCTCCAAAGATTTCAACATTTTTGCAGGCCTAAGATCCATTTTAAGGCCTTTTTTGGGCTGCTAACATATTCTGTGCTTTCGGGGTTGTAGGATCCATTTTTCGTGGCAAAAATATTTTTGTTTTGGGAATTTCAGTGGTCTAGGATGTGGGTTAATGCCCCTTTCAGGCTGCAAATGCTTTTGGGACATTCAGACCTCTCTCACACTGTTTTTGGGCCACCAACATTTTCTGAACTTTAGGGGGTCTAAGATGCCTGTAAACCCCTTTTTTGGGCATCCAAACATTTCAACATTTTTGCAGGCCTAAGATGCATTTTAAGGCCTTTTTTGGGCTGCTAACATTTTCTGAACTTTCAGGGGTGTAGGATGCATTTTTCGTGCCAGAAATATTTTTGGTAATTTCAGTGGTCTAGGATTTGGGTTAATGCCCCTTTTGGGCTGCTAATGTTTTTGGGACATTCAGAGCTCTCTCACAATGTCTTTGGGCCACCAACATTTTCTGGACTTTAGGGGGTCTACGATGCCGGTAAACCTTTTTTTTGGGCCTCCAAACATTTCAACATTTTTGCAGGCCTAAATTGCATTTAAGGCCTTTTTTGGGCTGCTAACATATTTTGTACTTTCAGGGGTTTAGGATGCATTTTTCGTGCCAAAAATATTTTTGGGAATTTCAGTGGTCTAGGATTTGGGTTAATGCCCCTTTCAGGCTGCAAATGTTTTTGGGACATTCAGAGCTCTCTCACAATGTTTTTGGGCCACCAACATTTTCCAGACTTTAGGGGGTCTACGATGCCTGTAAACCCCTTTTTTGGGCCTCCAAAGATTTCAACATTTTTTCAGGCCTAAGATGCATTTTAAGGCCTTTTTTGGAATGCTGACATATTCTGAACTTTCAGGGTTGTAGGATGCATTTTTCGTGCCAAAAATATTTTTGGGAATTTCAGGGGTCTAGCATGCGGGTTAATGTCCTTTTCAGACTGCAAATGTTTTTGGGAGATTCAGAGCTCTCTCACACCGTTTTTGGGCCACCGACATATTCTGGACTTTATGGGGTCTACGATGCCTGTTGACTCCTTTTTTGGGCATCCAAACATTTCAACATTTTTTCAGGCCTAAAATGCATTTTAAGGCCTTTTTGGGCTGCTAACATTTTCTTAACTTTCAGGGGTGTAGGATGCATTTTTCGTGCCAGAAATATTTTTGGTAATTACAGTGGTCTAGGATGTGGGTTAATGCCCCTTTCAGGCTGTAAATGTTTTTGGGACATTCAGAGATCTCTCACAATGTTTTTGGGCCACCAACATTTTACAGACTTTAGAGGGTCTACGATGCCTGTAAACCCCTTTTTTGGGCCTCCAAAGATTTCAACATTTTTGCAGGCCTAAGATGCATTTTAAGGCCTTTTTTGTGCTGCTAACATTTTCTGAACTTTCAGGGGTGTAGGATGCATTTTTCGTGGCAAAAATATTTTGGAGAATTACAGTGGTCTAGGATATGGGTTAATGCCCCTTTCAGGCTGTAAATGTTTTTGGGACATTCAGAGATCTCTCACAATGTTTTTGGGCCACCAACATTTTCCAGACTTTAGGGGGTCTACGATGCCTGTAAACCCCTTTTTTGGGCCTCCAAAGATTTCAACATTTTTGCAGGCCTAAGATGCATTTTAAGGCCTTTTTGGGCTGCTAACATATTCTGTGCTTTCGGGGTTGTAGGATCCATTTTTTGTGGCAAAAATATTTTTGTTTTGGGAATTTCAGTGGTCTAGGATGTGGGTTAATGCCCCTTTCAGGCTGCAAATGCTTTTGGGACATTCAGACCTCTCTCACACTGTTTTTGGGCCACCAACATTTTCTGAACTTTAGGGGGTCTAAGATGCCTGTAAACCCCTTTTTTGGGCACCAAACATTTCAACATTTTTGCAGGCCTAAGATGCATGTTAAGGCCTTTTTTGGGCTGCTAACATTTTCTGAACTTTCAGGGGTGTAGGATGCATTTTTCGTGCCAGAAATATTTTTGGTAATTTCAGTGGTCTAGGATTTGGGTTAATGCCCCTTTCAGGCTGCAAATGTTTTTGGGACATTCAGAGCTCTCTCACAATGTTTTTGGGCCACCAACATTTTCCGGACTTTAGGGGGTCTACGATGCCTGTAAACCCCTTTTTTGGGCCTCCAAAGATTTCAACATTTTTTCAGGCCTAAAATGCATTTAAGGCCTTTTTTGGGCTGCTAACATATTCTGTACTTTCAGGGGGGTAGGATGCATTTTTCGTACCAAAAATATTTTTGGGAATTTCAGTGGTCTAGGATGCGGGTTAATGCCCCTTTCAGGCTGTAAATGTTTTTGGGACATTCAGAGATCTCTCACAATGTTTTTGGGCCACCAACATTTTCCAGACTTTAGGGGGTCTACGATGCCTGTAAACCCCTTTTTTGGGCCTCCAAAGATTTCAACATTTTTTCAGGCCTAAGATGCATTTTAATGCCTTTTTTGGAATGCTGACATATTCTGAACTTTCAGGGTTGTAGGGTGCATTTTTCGTGCCAAAAATATTTTTGGGAATTTCAGGGGTCTAGCATGCGGGTTAATGTCCTTTTCAGACTGCAAATGTTTTTGGGAGATTCAGAGCTCTCTCACACCGTTTTTGGGCCACCGACATATTCTGGACTTTAGGGGGTCTTCGATGCCTGTTAACCCCTTTTTTGGGCATCCAAACATTTCAACATTTTTGCAGGCCTAAGATGCATTTTAAGGCCTTTTTGGGCTGCTAACATTTTCTGAACTTTCAGGGGTGTAGGATGCATTTTTCGTGCCAGAAATATTTTTGGTAATTTCAGTGGTCTAGGATTTGGGTTAATGCCCCTTTCAGGCTGCAAATGTTTTTGGGGCATTCAGAGCTCTCTCACAATGTTTTTGGGCCACCAACATTTTCTGGACTTTAGGGGGTCTACGATGCCTGTAAACCTTTTTTTTGGGCCTCCAAACATTTCAACATTTTTGCAGGCCTAAAATGCATTTAAGGCCTTTTTTGGGCTGCTAACATATTCTGTACTTTCAGGGGGGTAGGATGCATTTTTCGTGCCAAAAATATTTTTGGGAATTTCAGTGGTCTAGGATGCAGTTTAATGCCCCTTTCAAGCTGCAAATGCTTTTGGGACATTCCGAGCTCTCTCACAATGCTTTTGGGCCACCAACATTTTATGGACTTTAGGGGGTCTACGATGCTTGTAAACCCCTTTTTTGGGCCTCCAAAGATTTCAACATTTTTGCAGGCCTAAGATGCATTTTAAGGCCTTTTTGGGCTGCTAACATATTCTGTGCTTTCGGGGTTGTAGGATCCATTTTTCGTGGCAAAAATATTTTTGTTTTGGGAATTTCAGTGGTCTAGGATGTGGGTTAATGCCCCTTTCAGGCTGCAAATGCTTTTGGGACATTCAGACCTCTCTCACACTGTTTTTGGGCCACCAACATTTTCTGAACTTTAGGGGGTCTAAGATGCCTGTAAACCCCTTTTTTGGGCACCAAACATTTCAACATTTTTGCAGGCCTAAGATGCATTTAAGGCCTTTTTTGGGCTGCTAACATATTCTGTACTTTCAGGGGTTTAGGATGCATTTTTCGTGCCAAAAATATTTTTGGGAATTTCAGTGGTCTAGGATTTGGGTTAATGCCCCTTTCAGGCTGCAAATGTTTTTGGGACATTCAGAGCTCTCTCACAATGTTTTTGGGCCACCAACATTTTCCAGACTTTAGGGGGTCTACGATGCCTGTGAACCCCTTTTTTGGGCCTCCAAAGATTTCAACATTTTTTCAGGCCTAAGATGCATTTTAAGGCCTTTTTTGGAATGCTGACATATTCTGAACTTTCAGGGTTGTAGGATGCATTTTTCGTGTCAAAAATATTTTTGGGAATTTCAGGGGTCTAGCATGCGGGTTAATGTCCTTTTCAGACTGCAAATGTTTTTGGGAGATTCAGAGCTCTCTCACACCGTTTTTGGGCCACCGACATATTCTGGACTTTATGGGGTCTACGATGCCTGTTGACTCCTTTTTTGGGCATCCAAACATTTCAACATTTTTTCAGGCCTAAAATGCATTTTAAGGCCTTTTTGGGCTGCTAACATTTTCTTAACTTTCAGGGGTGTAGGATGCATTTTTCGTGCCAGAAATATTTTTGGTAATTACAGTGGTCTAGGATGTGGGTTAATGCCCCTTTCAGGCTGTAAATGTTTTTGGGACATTCAGAGATCTCTCACAATGTTTTTGGGCCACCAACATTTTACAGACTTTAGAGGGTCTACGATGCCTGTAAACCCCTTTTTTGGGCCTCCAAAGATTTCAACATTTTTGCAGGCCTAAGATGCATTTTAAGGCCTTTTTTGTGCTGCTAACATTTTCTGAACTTTCAGGGGTGTAGGATGCATTTTTCGTGGCAAAAATATTTTGGAGAATTACAGTGGTCTAGGATATGGGTTAATGCCCCTTTCAGGCTGTAAATGTTTTTGGGACATTCAGAGATCTCTCACAATGTTTTTGGGCCACCAACATTTTCCAGACTTTAGGGGGTCTACGATGCCTGTAAACCCCTTTTTTGGGCCTCCAAAGATTTCAACATTTTTGCAGGCCTAAGATGCATTTTAAGGCCTTTTTGGGCTGCTAACATATTCTGTGCTTTCGGGGTTGTAGGATCCATTTTTTGTGGCAAAAATATTTTTGTTTTGGGAATTTCAGTGGTCTAGGATGTGGGTTAATGCCCCTTTCAGGCTGCAAATGCTTTTGGGACATTCAGACCTCTCTCACACTGTTTTTGGGCCACCAACATTTTCTGAACTTTAGGGGGTCTAAGATGCCTGTAAACCCCTTTTTTGGGCACCAAACATTTCAACATTTTTGCAGGCCTAAGATGCATGTTAAGGCCTTTTTTGGGCTGCTAACATTTTCTGAACTTTCAGGGGTGTAGGATGCATTTTTCGTGCCAGAAATATTTTTGGTAATTTCAGTGGTCTAGGATTTGGGTTAATGCCCGTTTTGGGCTGCTAATGTTTTTGGGACATTCAGAGCTCTCTCACAATGTCTTTGGGCCACCAACATTTTCTGGACTTTAGGGGGTCTACGATGCCGGTAAACCTTTTTTTTGGGCCTCCAAACATTTCAACATTTTTGCAGGCCTAAATTGCATTTAAGGCCTTTTTTGGGCTGCTAACATATTCTGTACTTTCAGGGGTTTAGGATGCATTTTTCGTGCCAAAAATATTTTTGGGAATTTCAGTGGTCTAGGATTTGGGTTAATGCCCCTTTCAGGCTGCAAATGTTTTTGGGACATTCAGAGCTCTCTCACAATGTTTTTGGGCCACCAACATTTTCCAGACTTTAGGGGGTCTACGATGCCTGTAAACCCCTTTTTTGGGCCTCCAAAGATTTCAACATTTTTTCAGGCCTAAAATGCATTTAAGGCCTTTTTTGGGCTGCTAACATATTCTGTACTTTCAGGGGGGTAGGATGCATTTTTCGTACCAAAAATATTTTTGGGAATTTCAGTGGTCTAGGATGCGGGTTAATGCCCCTTTCAGGCTGTAAATGTTTTTGGGACATTCAGAGATCTCTCACAATGTTTTTGGGCCACCAACATTTTCCAGACTTTAGGGGGTCTACGATGCCTGTAAACCCCTTTTTTGGGCCTCCAAAGATTTCAACATTTTTTCAGGCCTAAGATGCATTTTAATGCCTTTTTTGGAATGCTGACATATTCTGAACTTTCAGGGTTGTAGGGTGCATTTTTCGTGCCAAAAATATTTTTGGGAATTTCAGGGGTCTAGCATGCGGGTTAATGTCCTTTTCAGACTGCAAATGTTTTTGGGAGATTCAGAGCTCTCTCACACCGTTTTTGGGCCACCGACATATTCTGGACTTTAGGGGGTCTTCGATGCCTGTTAACCCCTTTTTTGGGCATCCAAACATTTCAACATTTTTGCAGGCCTAAGATGCATTTTAAGGCCTTTTTGGGCTGCTAACATTTTCTGAACTTTCAGGGGTGTAGGATGCATTTTTCGTGCCAGAAATATTTTTGGTAATTTCAGTGGTCTAGGATTTGGGTTAATGCCCCTTTCAGGCTGCAAATGTTTTTGGGGCATTCAGAGCTCTCTCACAATGTTTTTGGGCCACCAACATTTTCTGGACTTTAGGGGGTCTACGATGCCTGTAAACCTTTTTTTTGGGCCTCCAAACATTTCAACATTTTTGCAGGCCTAAAATGCATTTAAGGCCTTTTTTGGGCTGCTAACATATTCTGTACTTTCAGGGGGGTAGGATGCATTTTTCGTGCCAAAAATATTTTTGGGAATTTCAGTGGTCTAGGATGCAGTTTAATGCCCCTTTCAAGCTGCAAATGCTTTTGGGACATTCCGAGCTCTCTCACAATGCTTTTGGGCCACCAACATTTTATGGACTTTAGGGGGTCTACGATGCCTGTAAACCCCTTTTTTGGGCCTCCAAAGATTTCAACATTTTTGCAGGCCTAAGATGCATTTTAAGGCCTTTTTGGGCTGCTAACATATTCTGTGCTTTCGGGGTTGTAGGATCCATTTTTCGTGGCAAAAATATTTTTGTTTTGGGAATTTCAGTGGTCTAGGATGTGGGTTAATGCCCCTTTCAGGCTGCAAATGCTTTTGGGACATTCAGACCTCTCTCACACTGTTTTTGGGCCACCAACATTTTCTGAACTTTAGGGGGTCTAAGATGCCTGTAAACCCCTTTTTTGGGCACCAAACATTTCAACATTTTTGCAGGCCTAAGATGCATTTAAGGCCTTTTTTGGGCTGCTAACATATTCTGTACTTTCAGGGGTTTAGGATGCATTTTTCGTGCCAAAAATATTTTTGGGAATTTCAGTGGTCTAGGATTTGGGTTAATGCCCCTTTCAGGCTGCAAATGTTTTTGGGACATTCAGAGCTCTCTCACAATGTTTTTGGGCCACCAACATTTTCCAGACTTTAGGGGGTCTACGATGCCTGTGAACCCCTTTTTTGGGCCTCCAAAGATTTCAACATTTTTTCAGGCCTAAGATGCATTTTAAGGCCTTTTTTGGAATGCTGACATATTCTGAACTTTCAGGGTTGTAGGATGCATTTTTCGTGTCAAAAATATTTTTGGGAATTTCAGGGGTCTAGCATGCGGGTTAATGTCCTTTTCAGACTGCAAATGTTTTTGGGAGATTCAGAGCTCTCTCACACCGTTTTTGGGCCACCGACATATTCTGGACTTTATGGGGTCTACGATGCCTGTTAACCCCTTTTTTGGGCATCCAAACATTTCAACATTTTTGCAGGCCTAAAATGCATTTTAAGGCCTTTTTGGGCTGCTAACATATTCTGTGCTTTCGGGGTTGTAGGATCCATTTTTCGTGGCAAAAATATTTTTGTTTTGGGAATTTCAGTGGTCTAGGATGTGGGTTAATGCCCCTTTCAGGCTGCAAATGCTTTTGGGACATTCAGACCTCTCTCACACTGTTTTTGGGCCACCAACATTTTCTGAACTTTAGGGGGTCTAAGATGCCTGTAAACCCCTTTTTTGGGCACCAAACATTTCAACATTTTTGCAGGCCTAAGATGCATTTTAAGGCCTTTTTTGGGCTGCTAACATTTTCTGAACTTTCAGGGGTGTAGGATGCATTTTTCGTGCCAGAAATATTTTTGGTAATTTCAGTGGTCTAGGATTTGGGTTAATGCCCCTTTTGGGCTGCTAATGTTTTTGGGACATTCAGAGCTCTCTCACAATGTCTTTGGGCCACCAACATTTTCTGGACTTTAGGGGGTCTACGATGCCGGTAAACCTTTTTTTTGGGCCTCCAAACATTTCAACATTTTTGCAGGCCTAAATTGCATTTAAGGCCTTTTTTGGGCTGCTAACATATTCTGTACTTTCAGGGGTTTAGGATGCATTTTTCGTGCCAAAAATATTTTTGGGAATTTCAGTGGTCTAGGATTTGGGTTAATGCCCCTTTCAGGCTGCAAATGTTTTTGGGACATTCAGAGCTCTCTCACAATGTTTTTGGGCCACCAACATTTTCCAGACTTTAGGGGGTCTACGATGCCTGTAAACCCCTTTTTTGGGCCTCCAAAGATTTCAACATTTTTTCAGGCCTAAGATGCATTTTAAGGCCTTTTTTGGAATGCTGACATATTCTGAACTTTCAGGGTTGTAGGATGCATTTTTCGTGCCAAAAATATTTTTGGGAATTTCAGGGGTCTAGCATGCGGGTTAATGTCCTTTTCAGACTTCAAATGTTTTTGGGAGATTCAGAGCTCTCTCACACCGTTTTTGGGCCACCGACATATTCTGGACTTTATGGGGTCTACGATGCCTGTTGACTCCTTTTTTGGGCATCCAAACATTTCAACATTTTTTCAGGCCTAAAATGCATTTTAAGGCCTTTTTGGGCTGCTAACATTTTCTTAACTTTCAGGGGTGTAGGATGCATTTTTCGTGCCAGAAATATTTTTGGTAATTACAGTGGTCTAGGATGTGGGTTAATGCCCCTTTCAGGCTGTAAATGTTTTTGGGACATTCAGAGATCTCTCACAATGTTTTTGGGCCACCAACATTTTACAGACTTTAGAGGGTCTACGATGCCTGTAAACCCCTTTTTTGGGCCTCCAAAGATTTCAACATTTTTGCAGGCCTAAGATGCATTTTAAGGCCTTTTTTGTGCTGCTAACATTTTCTGAACTTTCAGGGGTGTAGGATGCATTTTTCGTGGCAAAAATATTTTGGAGAATTACAGTGGTCTAGGATATGGGTTAATGCCCCTTTCAGGCTGTAAATGTTTTTGGGACATTCAGAGATCTCTCACAATGTTTTTGGGCCACCAACATTTTCCAGACTTTAGGGGGTCTACGATGCCTGTAAACCCCTTTTTTGGGCCTCCAAAGATTTCAACATTTTTGCAGGCCTAAGATGCATTTTAAGGCCTTTTTGGGCTGCTAACATATTCTGTGCTTTCGGGGTTGTAGGATCCATTTTTTGTGGCAAAAATATTTTTGTTTTGGGAATTTCAGTGGTCTAGGATGTGGGTTAATGCCCCTTTCAGGCTGCAAATGCTTTTGGGACATTCAGACCTCTCTCACACTGTTTTTGGGCCACCAACATTTTCTGAACTTTAGGGGGTCTAAGATGCCTGTAAACCCCTTTTTTGGGCACCAAACATTTCAACATTTTTGCAGGCCTAAGATGCATTTTAAGGCCTTTTTTGGGCTGCTAACATTTTCTGAACTTTCAGGGGTGTAGGATGCATTTTTCGTACCAGAAATATTTTTGGTAATTTCAGTGGTCTAGGATTTGGGTTAATGCCCCTTTTGGGCTGCTAATGTTTTTGGGACATTCAGAGCTCTCTCACAATGTCTTTGGGCCACCAACATTTTCTGGACTTTAGGGGGTCTACGATGCCGGTAAACCTTTTTTTTGGGCCTCCAAACATTTCAACATTTTTGCAGGCCTAAATTGCATTTAAGGCCTTTTTTGGGCTGCTAACATATTCTGTACTTTCAGGGGTTTAGGATGCATTTTTCGTGCCAAAAATATTTTTGGGAATTTCAGTGGTCTAGGATTTGGGTTAATGCCCCTTTCAGGCTGCAAATGTTTTTGGGACATTCAGAGCTCTCTCACAATGTTTTTGGGCCACCAACATTTTCCAGACTTTAGGGGGTCTACGATGCCTGTAAACCCCTTTTTTGGGCCTCCAAAGATTTCAACATTTTTTCAGGCCTAAAATGCATTTAAGGCCTTTTTTGGGCTGCTAACATATTCTGTACTTTCAGGGGGGTAGGATGCATTTTTCGTACCAAAAATATTTTTGGGAATTTCAGTGGTCTAGGATGCGGGTTAATGCCCCTTTCAGGCTGTAAATGTTTTTGGGACATTCAGAGATCTCTCACAATGTTTTTGGGCCACCAACATTTTCCAGACTTTAGGGGGTCTACGATGCCTGTAAACCCCTTTTTTGGGCCTCCAAAGATTTCAACATTTTTTCAGGCCTAAGATGCATTTTAATGCCTTTTTTGGAATGCTGACATATTCTGAACTTTCAGGGTTGTAGGGTGCATTTTTCGTGCCAAAAATATTTTTGGGAATTTCAGGGGTCTAGCATGCGGGTTAATGTCCTTTTCAGACTGCAAATGTTTTTGGGAGATTCAGAGCTCTCTCACACCGTTTTTGGGCCACCGACATATTCTGGACTTTAGGGGGTCTTCGATGCCTGTTAACCCCTTTTTTGGGCATCCAAACATTTCAACATTTTTGCAGGCCTAAGATGGATTTTAAGGCCTTTTTGGGCTGCTAACATTTTCTGAACTTTCAGGGGTGTAGGATGCATTTTTCGTGCCAGAAATATTTTTGGTAATTTCAGTGGTCTAGGATTTGGGTTAATGCCCCTTTCAGGCTGCAAATGTTTTTGGGGCATTCAGAGCTCTCTCACAATGTTTTTGGGCCACCAACATTTTCTGGACTTTAGGGGGTCTACGATGCCTGTAAACCTTTTTTTTGGGCCTCCAAACATTTCAACATTTTTGCAGGCCTAAAATGCATTTAAGGCCTTTTTTGGGCTGCTAACATATTCTGTACTTTCAGGGGGGTAGGATGCATTTTTCGTGCCAAAAATATTTTTGGGAATTTCAGTGGTCTAGGATGCAGTTTAATGCCCCTTTCAAGCTGCAAATGCTTTTGGGACATTCCGAGCTCTCTCACAATGCTTTTGGGCCACCAACATTTTATGGACTTTAGGGGGTCTACGATGCCTGTAAACCCCTTTTTTGGGCCTCCAAAGATTTCAACATTTTTGCAGGCCTAAGATGCATTTTAAGGCCTTTTTGGGCTGCTAACATATTCTGTGCTTTCGGGGTTGTAGGATCCATTTTTCGTGGCAAAAATATTTTTGTTTTGGGAATTTCAGTGGTCTAGGATGTGGGTTAATGCCCCTTTCAGGCTGCAAATGCTTTTGGGACATTCAGACCTCTCTCACACTGTTTTTGGGCCACCAACATTTTCTGAACTTTAGGGGGTCTAAGATGCCTGTAAACCCCTTTTTTGGGCACCAAACATTTCAACATTTTTGCAGGCCTAAGATGCATTTAAGGCCTTTTTTGGGCTGCTAACATATTCTGTACTTTCAGGGGTTTAGGATGCATTTTTCGTGCCAAAAATATTTTTGGGAATTTCAGTGGTCTAGGATTTGGGTTAATGCCCCTTTCAGGCTGCAAATGTTTTTGGGACATTCAGAGCTCTCTCACAATGTTTTTGGGCCACCAACATTTTCCAGACTTTAGGGGGTCTACGATGCCTGTGAACCCCTTTTTTGGGCCTCCAAAGATTTCAACATTTTTTCAGGCCTAAGATGCATTTTAAGGCCTTTTTTGGAATGCTGACATATTCTGAACTTTCAGGGTTGTAGGATGCATTTTTCGTGTCAAAAATATTTTTGGGAATTTCAGGGGTCTAGCATGCGGGTTAATGTCCTTTTCAGACTGCAAATGTTTTTGGGAGATTCAGAGCTCTCTCACACCGTTTTTGGGCCACCGACATATTCTGGACTTTATGGGGTCTACGATGCCTGTTAACCCCTTTTTTGGGCATCCAAACATTTCAACATTTTTGCAGGCCTAAAATGCATTTTAAGGCCTTTTTGGGCTGCTAACATATTCTGTGCTTTCGGGGTTGTAGGATCCATTTTTCGTGGCAAAAATATTTTTGTTTTGGGAATTTCAGTGGTCTAGGATGTGGGTTAATGCCCCTTTCAGGCTGCAAATGCTTTTGGGACATTCAGACCTCTCTCACACTGTTTTTGGGCCACCAACATTTTCTGAACTTTAGGGGGTCTAAGATGCCTGTAAACCCCTTTTTTGGGCACCAAACATTTCAACATTTTTGCAGGCCTAAGATGCATTTTAAGGCCTTTTTTGGGCTGCTAACATTTTCTGAACTTTCAGGGGTGTAGGATGCATTTTTCGTGCCAGAAATATTTTTGGTAATTTCAGTGGTCTAGGATTTGGGTTAATGCCCCTTTTGGGCTGCTAATGTTTTTGGGACATTCAGAGCTCTCTCACAATGTCTTTGCGCCACCAACATTTTCTGGACTTTAGGGGGTCTACGATGCCGGTAAACCTTTTTTTTGGGCCTCCAAACATTTCAACATTTTTGCAGGCCTAAATTGCATTTAAGGCCTTTTTTGGGCTGCTAACATATTCTGTACTTTCAGGGGTTTAGGATGCATTTTTCGTGCCAAAAATATTTTTGGGAATTTCAGTGGTCTAGGATTTGGGATAATGCCCCTTTCAGGCTGCAAATGTTTTTGGGACATTCAGAGCTCTCACAATGTTTTTGGGCCACCAACATTTTCCAGACTTTAGGGGGTCTACGATGCCTGTAAACCCCTTTTTTGGGCCTCCAAAGATTTCAACATTTTTTCAGGCCTAAAATGCATTTAAGGCCTTTTTTGGGCTGCTAACATATTCTGTACTTTCAGTGGGGTAGGATGCATTTTTCGTACCAAAAATATTTTTGGGAATTTCAGTGGTCTAGGATGCGGGTTAATGCCCCTTTCAGGCTGCAAATGTTTTTGGGACATTCAGAGATCTCTCACAATGTTTTTGGGCCACCAACATTTTCCAGACTTTAGGGGGTCTACGATGCCTGTAAACCCCTTTTTTGGGCCTCCAAAGATTTCAACATTTTTTCAGGCCTAAGATGCATTTTAATGCCTTTTTTGGAATGCTGACATATTCTGAACTTTCAGGGTTGTAGGATGCATTTTTCGTGCCAAAAATATTTTTGGGAATTTCAGGGGTCTAGCATGCGGGTTAATGTCCTTTTCAGACTGCAAATGTTTTTGGGAGATTCAGAGCTCTCTCACACCGTTTTTGGGCCACCGACATATTCTGGACTTTAGGGGGTCTTCGATGCCTGTTAACCCCTTTTTTGGGCATCCAAACATTTCAACATTTTTGCAGGCCTAAGATGGATTTTAAGGCCTTTTTGGGCTGCTAACATTTTCTGAACTTTCAGGGGTATAGGATGCATTTTTCGTGCCAGAAATATTTTTGGTAATTTCAGTGGTCTAGGATTTGGGTTAATGCCCCTTTCAGGCTGCAAATGTTTTTGGGGCATTCAGAGCTCTCTCACAATGTTTTTGGGCCACCAACATTTTCTGGACTTTAGGGGGTCTACGATGCCTGTAAACCTTTTTTTTGGGCCTCCAAACATTTCAACATTTTTGCAGGCCTAAAATGCATTTAAGGCCTTTTTTGGGCTGCTAACATATTCTGTACTTTCAGGGGGGTAGGATGCATTTTTCGTGCCAAAAATATTTTTGGGAATTTCAGTGGTCTAGGATGCAGTTTAATGCCCCTTTCAAGCTGCAAATGCTTTTGGGACATTCCGAGCTCTCTCACAATGCTTTTGGGCCACCAACATTTTATGGACTTTAGGGGGTCTACGATGCCTGTAAACCCCTTTTTTGGGCCTCCAAAGATTTCAACATTTTTGCAGGCCTAAGATGCATTTTAAGGCCTTTTTGGGCTGCTAACATATTCTGTGCTTTCGGGGTTGTAGGATCCATTTTTCGTGGCAAAAATATTTTTGTTTTGGGAATTTCAGTGGTCTAGGATGTGGGTTAATGCCCCTTTCAGGCTGCAAATGCTTTTGGGACATTCAGACCTCTCTCACACTGTTTTTGGGCCACCAACATTTTCTGAACTAGGGGGTCTAAGATGCCTGTAAACCCCTTTTTTGGGCACCAAACATTTCAACATTTTTGCAGGCCTAAGATGCATTTAAGGCCTTTTTTGGGCTGCTAACATATTCTGTACTTTCAGGGGTTTAGGATGCATTTTTCGTGCCAAAAATATTTTTGGGAATTTCAGTGGTCTAGGATTTGGGTTAATGCCCCTTTCAGGCTGCAAATGTTTTTGGGACATTCAGAGCTCTCTCACAATGTTTTTGGGCCACCAACATTTTCCAGACTTTAGGGGGTCTACGATGCCTGTGAACCCCTTTTTTGGGCCTCCAAAGATTTCAACATTTTTTCAGGCCTAAGATGCATTTTAAGGCCTTTTTTGGAATGCTGACATATTCTGAACTTTCAGGGTTGTAGGATGCATTTTTCGTGTCAAAAATATTTTTGGGAATTTCAGGGGTCTAGCATGCGGGTTAATGTCCTTTTCAGACTGCAAATGTTTTTGGGAGATTCAGAGCTCTCTCACACCGTTTTTGGGCCACCGACATATTCTGGACTTTATGGGGTCTACGATGCCTGTTAACCCCTTTTTTGGGCATCCAAACATTTCAACATTTTTGCAGGCCTAAAATGCATTTTAAGGCCTTTTTGGGCTGCTAACATATTCTGTGCTTTCGGGGTTGTAGGATCCATTTTTCGTGGCAAAAATATTTTTGTTTTGGGAATTTCAGTGGTCTAGGATGTGGGTTAATGCCCCTTTCAGGCTGCAAATGCTTTTGGGACATTCAGACCTCTCTCACACTGTTTTTGGGCCACCAACATTTTCTGAACTTTAGGGGGTCTAAGATGCCTGTAAACCCCTTTTTTGGGCACCAAACATTTCAACATTTTTGCAGGCCTAAGATGCATTTTAAGGCCTTTTTTGGGCTGCTAACATTTTCTGAACTTTCAGGGGTGTAGGATGCATTTTTCGTGCCAGAAATATTTTTGGTAATTTCAGTGGTCTAGGATTTGGGTTAATGCCCCTTTTGGGCTGCTAATGTTTTTGGGACATTCAGAGCTCTCTCACAATGTCTTTGGGCCACCAACATTTTCTGGACTTTAGGGGGTCTACGATGCCGGTAAACCTTTTTTTTGGGCCTCCAAACATTTCAACATTTTTGCAGGCCTAAATTGCATTTAAGGCCTTTTTTGGGCTGCTAACATATTCTGTACTTTCAGGGGTTTAGGATGCATTTTTCGTGCCAAAAATATTTTTGGGAATTTCAGTGGTCTAGGATTTGGGTTAATGCCCCTTTCAGGCTGCAAATGTTTTTGGGACATTCAGAGCTCTCTCACAATGTTTTTGGGCCACCAACATTTTCCAGACTTTAGGGGGTCTACGATGCCTGTAAACCCCTTTTTTGGGCCTCTAAAGATTTCAACATTTTTTCAGGCCTAAGATGCATTTTAAGGCCTTTTTTGGAATGCTGACATATTCTGAACTTTCAGGGTTGTAGGATGCATTTTTCGTGTCAAAAATATTTTTGGGAATTTCAGGGGTCTAGCATGCGGGTTAATGTCCTTTTAAGACTGCAAATGTTTTTGGGAGATTCAGAGCTCTCTCACACCGTTTTTGGGCCACCGACATATTCTGGACTTTATGGGGTCTACGATGCCTGTTGACTCCTTTTTTGGGCATCCAAACATTTCAACATTTTTGCAGGCCTAAAATGCATTTTAAGGCCTTTTTGGGCTGCTAACATTTTCTGAACTTTCAGGGGTGTAGGATGCATTTTTCGTGCCAGAAATATTTTTGGTAATTACAGTGGTCTAGGATGTGGGTTAATGCCCCTTTCAGGCTGTAAATGTTTTTGGGACATTCAGAGATCTCTCACAATGTTTTTGGGCCACCAACATTTTACAGACTTTAGAGGGTCTACGATGCCTGTAAACCCCTTTTTTGGGCCTCCAAAGATTTCAACATTTTTGCAGGCCTAAGATGCATTTTAAGGCCTTTTTTGTGCTGCTAACATTTTCTGAACTTTCAGGGGTGTAGGATGCATTTTTCGTGGCAAAAATATTTTGGAGAATTACAGTGGTCTAGGATGTGGGTTAATGCCCCTTTCAGGCTGTAAATGTTTTTGGGACATTCAGAGATCTCTCACAATGTTTTTGGGCCACCAACATTTTCCAGACTTTAGGGGGCCTACGATGCCTGTAAACCCCTTTTTTGGACCTCCAAAGATTTCAACATTTTTTCAGGCCTAAGATGCATTTTAAGGCCTTTTTTGGAATTCTGACATATTCTGAACTTTCAGGGTTGTAGGATGCATTTTTCGTGCCAAAAATATTTTTGGGAATTTCAGGGGTCTAGCATGCGGGTTAATGTCCTTTTCAGACTGCAAATGTTTTTGGGAGATTCAGAGCTCTCTCACATCGTTTTTGGGCCACCGACATATTCTGGACTTTAGGGGGTCTACGATGCCTGTAAACCCCTTTTTTGGGCATACAAACATTTCAACATTTTTGCAGGCCTAAGATGCATTTTAAGGCCTTTTTGGGCTGCTAACATTTTCTGAACTTTCAGGGGTGTAGGATGCATTTTTTCGTGCCAGAAATATTTTTGGTAATTTCAGTGGTCTAGGATGCAGGTTAATGCCCCTTTCAAGCTGCAAATGCTTTTGGGACATTCCGAGCTCTCTCACACTGCTTTTGGGCCACCAACATTTTCTGAACTTTAGGGGGTCTAAGATGCCTGTAAACCCCTTTTTTGGGCATCCAAACATTTCAACATTTTTGCAGGCCTAAGATGCTTTTTAAGGCCTTTTTTGGGCTGCTAACATATTCTGTGCTTTCGGGGTTGTAGGATCCATTTTTCGTGGCAAAAATATTTTTGTTTTGGGAATTTCAGTGGTCTAGGATGTGGGTTAATGCCCCTTTCAGGCTGCAAATGCTTTTGGGACATTCAGACCTCTCTCACACTGTTTTTGGGCCACCAACATTTTCTGAACTTTAGGGGGTCTAAGATGCCTGTAAACCCCTTTTTTGGGCATCCAAACATTTCAACATTTTTGCAGGCCTAAGATGCTTTTTAAGGCCTTTTTTGGGCTGCTAACATTTTCTGAACTTTCAGGGGTGTAGGATGCATTTTTCGTGCCAGAAATATTTTTGGTAATTTCAGTGGTCTAGGATTTGGGTTAATGCCCCTTTTGGGATGCTAATGTTTTTGGGACATTCAGAGCTCTCTCACAATGTCTTTGGGCCACCAACATTTTCTGGACTTTAGGGGGTCTACGATGCCGGTAAACCTTTTTTTTGGGCCTCCAAACATTTCAACATTTTTGCAGGCCTAAATTGCATTTAAGGCCTTTTTTGGGCTGCTAACATATTCTGTACTTTCAGGGGTTTAGGATGCATTTTTCGTGCCAAAAATATTTTTGGGAATTTCAGTGGTCTAGGATTTGGGTTAATGCCCCTTTCAGGCTGCAAATGTTTTTGGGACATTCAGAGCTCTCTCACAATGTTTTTGGGCCACCAACATTTTCTGGACTTTACGGGGTCTACGATGTCTGTAAACCCCTTTTTTGGGCCTCCAAAGATTTCAACATTTTTGCCGGCCTAAGATGCATTTTAAGGCCTTTTTTTGGCTGCTAACATATTCTGTACTTTCGGGGATGTAGGATGCATTTTTCGTGCCAAAAATATTTTTGGGAATTTCAGTGGTCTAGGATGCGGGTTAATGCCCCTTTCAAGCTGCAAATGCTTTTGGGACATTCTGAGCTCTCTCACACTGCTTTTGGGCCACCAACATTTGCTGGACTTTAGGTGGTCTACGATGCCTGTAAACCCCTTTTTTGGGCCTCCAAAGATTTCAACATTTTTGCCGGCCTAAGATGCATTTTAAGGCCTTTTTTGGGCTGCTAACATATTCTGTACTTTCGGGGATGTAGGATGCATTTTTCGTGGCAAAAATATTTTGGAGAATTACAGTGGTCTAGGATGTGGGTTAATGCCCCTTTCAGGCTGTAAATGTTTTTGGGACATTCAGAGATCTCTCACAATGTTTTTGGGCCACCAACATTTTCCAGACTTTAGGGGGTCTACGATGCCTGTAAACCCCTTTTTTGGGCATACAAACATTTCAACATTTTTGCAGGCCTAAGATGCATTTTAAGGCCTTTTTGGGCTGCTAACATTTTCTGAACTTTCAGGGGTGTAGGATGCATTTTTTTCGTGCCAGAAATATTTTTGGTAATTTCAGTGGTCTAGGATGCGGGTTAATGCCCCTTTCAAGCTGCAAATGCTTTTGGGACATTCAGAGATCTCTCACAATGTTTTTGGGCCACCAACATTTTACAGACTTTAGGGGGTCTACGATGCCTGTAAACCCCTTTTTTGGGCCTCCAAAGATTTCAACATTTTTGCAGGCCTAAAATGCATTTTAAGGCCTTTTTTGGGCTGCTAACATATTCTGTACTTTCGGGGTTGTAGGATCCATTTTTCGTGGCAAAAATATTTTTGTTTTGGGAATTTCAGTGGTCTAGGATGTGGGTTAATGCCCCTTTCAGGCTGCAAATGCTTTTGGGACATTCAGAGCTCTCTCACACTGTTTTTGGGCCACCAACATTTTCTGAACTTTAGGGGGTCTAAGATGCCTGTAAACCCCTTTTTTGGGCATCCAAACATTTCAACATTTTTGCCGGCCTAAGATGCATTTTAAGGCCTTTTTTGGGCTGCTAACATTTTCTGAACTTTCAGGGGTGTAGGATGCATTTTTCGTGCCAGAAATATTTTTGGTAATTTCAGTGGTCTAGGATTTGGGTTAATGCCCCTTTTGGGCTGCTAATGTTTTTGGGACATTCAGAGCTCTCTCACAATGTCTTTGGGCCACCAACATTTTCTGGACTTTAGGGGGTCTATGATGCCGGTAAACCTTTTTTTTGGGCCTCCAAACATTTCAACATTTTTGCAGGCCTAAATTGCATTTAAGGCCTTTTTTGGGCTGCTAACATATTCTGTACTTTCAGGGGTTTAGGATGCATTTTTCGTGCCAAAAATATTTTTGGGAATTTCAGTGGTCTAGGATTTGGGTTAATGCCCCTTTCAGGCTGCAAATGTTTTTGGGACATTCAGAGCTCTCTCACAATGTTTTTGGGCCACCAACATTTTCTGGACTTTAGGGTGTCTACGATGTCTGTAAACCCCTTTTTTGGGCCTCCAAAGATTTCAACATTTTTGCCGGCCTAAGATGCATTTTAAGGCCTTTTTTTGGCTGCTAACATATTCTGTACTTTCGGGGATGTAGGATGCATTTTTCGTGCCAAAAATATTTTTGGGAATTTCAGTGGTCTAGGATGCGGGTTAATGCCCCTTTCAAGCTGCAAATGCTTTTGGGACATTCTGAGCTCTCTCACACTGCTTTTGGGTCACCAACATTTTCTGGACTTTAGGTGGTCTACGATGCCTGTAAACCCCTTTTTTGGGCCTCCAAAGATTTCAACATTTTTGCCGGCCTAAGATGCATTTTAAGGCCTTTTTCGGGCTGCTAACATATTCTGTACTTTCGGGGATGTAGGATGCATTTTTCGTGGCAAAAATAATTTGGAGAATTACAGTGGTCTAGGATGTGGGTTAATGCCCCTTTCAGGCTGTAAATGTTTTTGGGACATTCAGAGATCTCTCACAATGTTTTTGGGCCACCAACATTTTCCAGACTTTAGGGGGACTACGATGCCTGTAAACCCCTTTTTTGGGCCTCCAAAGATTTCAACATTTTTTCAGGCCTAAAATGCATTTAAGGCCTTTTTTGGGCTGCTAACATATTCTGTACTTTCAGGGGGGTAGGATGCATTTTTCGTACCAAAAATATTTTTGGGAATTTCAGTGGTCTAGGATGCGGGTTAATGCCCCTTTCAGGCTGTAAATGTTTTTGGGACATTCAGAGATCTCTCACAATGTTTTTGGGCCACCAACATTTTCCAGACTTTAGGGGGTCTACGATGCCTGTAAACCCCTTTTTTGGGCCTCCAAAGATTTCAACATTTTTTCAGGCCTAAGATGCATTTTAATGCCTTTTTTGGAATGCTGACATATTCTGAACTTTCAGGGTTGTAGGATGCATTTTTCGTGCCAAAAATATTTTTGGGAATTTCAGGGGTCTAGCATGCGGGTTAATGTCCTTTTCAGACTGCAAATGTTTTTGGGAGATTCAGAGCTCTCTCACACCGTTTTTGGGCCACCGACATATTCTGGACTTTAGGGGGTCTTCGATGCCTGTTAACCCGTTTTTTGGGCATCCAAACATTTCAACATTTTTGCAGGCCTAAGATGCATTTTAAGGCCTTTTTGGGCTGCTAACATTTTCTGAACTTTCAGGGGTGTAGGATGCATTTTTCGTGCCAGAAATATTTTTGGTAATTTCAGTGGTCTAGGATTTGGGTTAATGCCCCTTTCAGGCTGCAAATGTTTTTGGGGCATTCAGAGCTCTCTCACAATGTTTTTGGGCCACCAACATTTTCTGGACTTTAGGGGGTCTACGATGCCTGTAAACCTTTTTTTTGGGCCTCCAAACATTTCAACATTTTTGCAGGCCTAAAATGCATTTAAGGCCTTTTTTGGGCTGCTAACATATTCTGTACTTTCAGGGGGGTAGGATGCATTTTTCGTGCCAAAAATATTTTTGGGAATTTCAGTGGTCTAGGATGTGGGTTAATGCCCCTTTCAAGCTGCAAATGCTTTTGGGACATTCCGAGCTCTCTCACACTGCTTTTGGGCCACCAACATTTTATGGACTTTAGGGGGTCTACGATGCCTGTAAACCCCTTTTTTGGGCCTCCAAAGATTTCAACATTTTTGCAGGCCTAAGATGCATTTTAAGGCCTTTTTGGGCTGCTAACATATTCTGTGCTTTCGGGGTTGTAGGATCCATTTTTCGTGGCAAAAATATTTTTGTTTTGGGAATTTCAGTGGTCTAGGATGTGGGTTAATGCCCCTTTCAGGTTGCAAATGCTTTTGGGACATTCAGACCTCTCTCACACTGTTTTTGGGCCACCAACATTTTCTGAACTTTCGGGGGTCTAAGATGCCTGTAAACCCCTTTTTTGGGCATCCAAACATTTCAACATTTTTGCAGGCCTAAGATGCATTTTAAGGCCTTTTTTGGGCTGCTAACATTTTCTGAACTTTCAGGGGTGTAGGATGCATTTTTCGTGCCAGAAATATTTTTGGTAATTTCAGTGGTCTAGGATTTGGGTTAATGCCCCTTTTGGGCTGCTAATGTTTTTGGGACATTCAGAGCTCTCTCACAATGTCTTTGGGCCACCAACATTTTCTGGACTTTAGGGGGTCTACGATGCCGGTAAACCTTTTTTTTGGGCCTCCAAACATTTCAACATTTTTGCAGGCCTAAATTGCATTTAAGGCCGTTTTTGGGCTGCTAACATATTCTGTACTTTCAGGGGTTTAGGATGCATTTTTCGTGCCAAAAATATTTTTGGGAATTTCAGTGGTCTAGGATTTGGGTTAATGCCCCTTTCAGGCTGCAAATGTTTTTGGGACATTCAGAGCTCTCTCACAATGTTTTTGGGTCACCAACATTTTCCAGACTTTAGGGGGTCTACGATGCCTGTTAACCCCTTTTTTGGGCATCCAAAGATTTCAACATTTTTTCAGGCCTAAGATGCATTTTAAGGCCTTTTTGGGCTGCTAACATTTTCTGAACTTTCAGGGGTGTAGGATGCATTTTTCGTGCCAAAAATATTTTTGGGAATTTCAGGGGTCTAGCATGCGGGTTAATGCCCCTTTCAGGCTGTAAATGTTTTTGGGACATTTAGAGATCTCTCACAATGTTTTTGGGCCACCAACATTTTACAGACTTTAGGGGGTCTACGATCCCTGTAAACCCCTTTTTTGGGCCTCCAAAGATTTCAACATTTTTGCAGGCCTAAGATGCATTTTAAGGCCTTTTTTGTGCTGCTAACATTTTCTGAACTTTCAGGGGTGTAGGATGCATTTTTCGTGGCAAAAATATTTTGGAGAATTACAGTGGTCTAGGATGTGGGTTAATGCCCCTTTCAGGCTGTAAATGTTTTTGGGACATTCAGAGATCTCTCACAATGTTTTTGGGCCACCAACATTTTCCAGACTTTAGGGGGCCTACGATGCCTCTAAACCCCTTTTTCGGACCTCCAAAGATTTCAACATTTTTTCAGGCCTAAGATGCATTTTAAGGCCTTTTTTGGAATTCTGACATATTCTGAACTTTCAGGGTTGTAGGATGCATTTTTCGTGCCAAAAATATTTTTGGGAATTTCAGGGGTCTAGCATGCGGGTTAATGTCCTTTTCAGACTGCAAATGTTTTTGGGAGATTCAGAGCTCTCTCACACCGTTTTTGGGCCACCGACATATTCTGGACTTTAGGGGGTCTACGATGCCTGTAAACCCCTTTTTTGGGCATACAAACATTTCAACATTTTTGCAGGCCTAAGATGCATTTTAAGGCCTTTTTGGGCTGCTAACATTTTCTGAACTTTCAGGGGTGTAGTGTGCATTTTTTCGTGCCAGAAATATTTTTGGTAATTTCAGTGGTCTAGGATGCGGGTTAATGCCCCTTTCAAGCTGCAAATGCTTTTGGGACATTCAGAGATCTCTCACAATGTTTTTGGGCCACCAACATTTTACAGACTTTAGGGGGTCTACGATGCCTGTAAACCCCTTTTTTGGGCCTCCAAAGATTTCAACATTTTTGCAGACCTAAGATGCATTTCAAGGCCTTTTTTGGGCTGCTAACATATTCTGTACTTTCGGGGTTGTAGGATCCATTTTTCGTGGCAAAAATATTTTTGTTTTGGGAATTTCAGTGGTCTAGGATGTGGGTTAATGCCCCTTTCAGGCTGCAAATGCTTTTGGGACATTCAGAGCTCTCTCACACTGTTTTTGGGCCACCAACATTTTCTGAACTTTCAGGGGTGTAGGATGCATTTTTCGTGCCAGAAATATTTTTGGTAATTTCAGTGGTCTAGGATTTGGGTTAATGCCCCTTTTGGGCTGCTAATGTTTTTGGGACATTCAGAGCTCTCTCACAATGTCTTTGGGCCACCAACATTTTCTGGACTTTAGGGGGTCTACGATGTCTGTAAACCCCTTTTTTGGGCCTCCAAAGATTTCAACATTTTTGCCGGCCTAAGATGCATTTTAAGGCCTTTTTTTGGCTGCTAACATATTCTGTACTTTCGGGGATGTAGGATGCATTTTTCGTGCCAAAAATATTTTTGGGAATTTCAGTGGTCTAGGATGCGGGTTAATGCCCCTTTCAAGCTGCAAATGCTTTTGGGACATTCTGAGCTCTCTCACACTGCTTTTGGGCCACCAACATTTGCTGGACTTTAGGTGGTCTACGATGCCTGTAAACCCCTTTTTTGGGCCTCCAAAGATTTCAACATTTTTGCCGGCCTAAGATGCATTTTAAGGCCTTTTTTGGGCTGCTAACATATTCTGTACTTTCGGGGATGTAGGATGCACATTTCGTGGCAAAAATATTTTGGAGAATTACAGTGGTCTAGGATGTGGGTTAATGCCCCTTTCAGGCTGTAAATGTTTTTGGGACATTCAGAGATCTCTCACAATGTTTTTGGGCCACCAACATTTTCCAGACTTTAGGGGGTCTACGATGCCTGTAAACCCCTTTTTTGGGCCTCCAAAGATTTCAACATTTTTTCAGGCCTAAAATGCATTTAAGGCCTTTTTTGGGCTGCTAACATATTCTGTACTTTCAGGGGGGTAGGATGCATTTTTCGTACCAAAAATATTTTGGGGAATTTCAGTGGTCTAGGATGCGGGTTAATGCCCCTTTCAGGCTGGAAATGTTTTTGGGACATTCAGAGATCTCTCACAATGTTTTTGGGCCACCATCATTTTCCAAACTTTAGGGGGTCTACGATGCCTGTAAACCCCTTTTTTGGGCCTCCAAAGATTTCAACATTTTTTCAGGCCTAAGATGCATTTTAATGCCTTTTTGGAATGCTGACATATTCTGAACTTTCAGGGTTGTAGGATGCATTTTTCGTGCCAAAAATATTTTTGGGAATTTCAGGGGTCTAGCATGCGGGTTAATGTCCTTTTCAGACTGCAAATGTTTTTGGGAGATTCAGAGCTCTCTCACACCGTTTTTGGGCCACCGACATATTCTGGACTTTAGGGGTCTTCGATGCCTGTTAACCCCTTTTTTGGCATCCAAACATTTCAACATTTTTGCAGGCCTAAGATGCATTTTAAGGCCTTTTTGGGCTGCTAACATTTTCTGAACTTTCAGGGGTGTAGGATGCATTTTTCGTGCCAGAAATATTTTTGGTAATTTCAGTGGTCTAGGATTTGGGTTAATGCCCCTTTCAGGCTGCACATGTTTTTGGGACATTCAGAGCTCTCTCACAATGTTTTTGGGCCACCAACATTTTCTGGACTTTAGGGGGTCTACGATGCCTGTAAACCTTTTTTTTGGGCCTCCAAACATTTCAACATTTTTGCAGGCCTAAAATGCATTTAAGGCCTTTTTTGGGCTGCTAACATATTCTGTACTTTCAGGGGGGTAGGATGCATTTTTCGTGCCAAAAATATTTTTGGGAATTTCAGTGGTCTGGGATGCAGGTTAATGCCCCTTTCAAGCTGCAAATGCTTTTGGGACATTCCGAGCTCTCTCACACTGCTTTTGGGCCACCAACATTTTATGGACTTTAGGTGGTCTACGATGCCTGTAAACCCCTTTTTTGGGCCTCCAAAGATTTCAACATTTTTGCCGGCCTAAGATGCATTTTAAGGCCTTTTTTGGGCTGCTAACATATTCTGTACTTTCGGGGATGTAGGATGCATTTTTCGTGGCAAAAATATTTTGGAGAATTACAGTGGTCTAGGATGTGGGTTAATGCCCCTTTCAGGCTGTAAATGTTTTTGGGACATTCAGAGATCTCTCACAATGTTTTTGGGCCACCAACATTTTACAGACTTTAGGGGGTCTACGATGCCTGTAAACCCCTTTTTTGGGCCTCCAAAGATTTCAACATTTTTGCAGGCCTAAGATGCATTTTAAGGCCTTTTTTGGGCTGCTAACATATTCTGTGCTTTCGGGGTTGTAGGATCCATTTTTCGTGGCAAAAATATTTTTGTTTTGGGAATTTCAGTGGTCTAGGATGTGGGTTAATGCCCCTTTCAGGCTCCAAATGCTTTTGGGACATTCAGACCGCTCTCACACTGTTTTTGGGCCACCAACATTTTCTGAACTTTAGGGGGTCTAAGATGCCTGTAAACCCCTTTTTTGGGCATCCAAACATTTCAACATTTTTGCAGGCCTAAGATGCATTTTAAGGCCTTTTTTGGGCTGCTAACATTTTCTGAACTTTCAGGGGTGTAGGATGCATTTTTCGTGCCAGAAATATTTTTGGTAATTTCAGTGGTCTAGGATTTGGGTTAATGCCCCTTTTGGGCTGCTAATCATTTTGGGACATTCAGAGCTCTCTCACAATGTCTTTGGGCCACCAACATTTTCTGGACTTTAGGGGGTCTACGATGCCGGTAAACCTTTTTTTTGGGCCTCCAAACATTTCAACATTTTTGCAGGCCTAAATTGCATTGAAGGCCTTTTTTGGGCTGCTAACATATTCTGTACTTTCAGGGGTTTAGGATGCATTTTTCGTGCCAAAAATATTTTTGGGAATTTCAGTGGTCTAGGATTTGGGTTAATGCCCCTTTCAGGCTGCACATGTTTTTGGGACATTCAGAGCTCTCTCACAATGTTTTTGGGCCACCAACATTTTCTGGACTTTAGGGGGTCTACGATGTCTGTAAACCCCTTTTTTGGGCCTCCAAAGATTT
Organism: Ambystoma mexicanum; assembly: GCF_040938575.1. NCBI lineage: Eukaryota > Metazoa > Chordata > Amphibia > Caudata > Ambystomatidae > Ambystoma > Ambystoma mexicanum. Next base: position 599,335,302 of record NC_090929.1, read on the forward strand.
CAACATTTTTGCCGGCCTAAGATGCATTTTAAGGCCTTTTTTTGGCTGCTAACATATTCTGTACTTTCGGGGATGTAGGATGCATTTTTCGTGCCAAAAATATTTTGGGGAATTTCAGTGGTCTAGGATGCGGGTTAATGCCCCTTTTAAGCTGCAAATGCTTTTGGGACATTCTGAGCTCTCTCACATTGCTTTTGGGCCACCAACATTTTCTGGACTTTAGGTGGTCTACGATGCCTGTAAACCCCTTTTTTGGGCCTCCAAAGATTTCAACATTTTTGCCGGCCTAAGATGCATTTTAAGGCCTTTTTCGGGCTGCTAACATATTCTGTACTTTCGGGGATGTAGGATGCATTTTTTGTGGCAAAAATATTTTGGAGAATTACAGTGGTCTAGGATGTGGGTTAATGCCCCTTTCAGGCTGTAAATGTTTTTGGGACATTCAGAGATCTCTCACAATGTTTTTGGGCCACCAACATTTTCCAGACTTTAGGGGGTCTACGATGCCTGTAAACCCCTTTTTTGGGCCTCCAAAGATTTCAACATTTTTTCAGGCCTAAAATGCATTTAAGGCCTTTTTTGGGCTGCTAACATATTCTCTACTTTCAGGGGGGTAGGATGCATTTTTCGTACCAAAAATATTTTTGGGAATTTCAGTGGTCTAGGATGCGGGTTAATGCCCCTTTCAGGCTGTAAATGTTTTTGGGACATTCAGAGATCTCTCACAATGTTTTTGGGCCACCAACATTTTCCAGACTTTAGGGGGTCTACGATGCCTGTAAACCCCTTTTTTGGGCCTCCAAAGATTTCAACATTTTTTCAGGCCTAAGATGCATTTGAATGCCTTTTTTGGAATGCTGACATATTCTGAACTTTCAGGGTTGTAGGATGCATTTTTCGTGCCAAAAATATTTTTGGGAATTTCAGTGGTCTAGGATGCGGGTTAATGCCCCTTTCAGGCTGTAAATGTTTTTGGGACATTCTGAGCTCTCTCACATTGCTTTTGGGCCACCAACATTTTCCGGACTTTAGGTGGTCTACGATGCCTGTAAACCCCTTTTTTGGGCCTCCAAAGATTTCAACATTTTTGCCGGCCTAAGATGCATTTTAAGGCCTTTTTCGGGCTGCTAACATATTCTGTACTTTCGGGGATGTAGGATGCATTTTTCGTGGCAAAAATATTTTGGAGAATTACAGTGGTCTAGGATGTGGGTTAATGCCCCTTTCAGGCTGTAAATGTTTTTGGGACATTCAGAGATCTCTCACAATGTTTTTGGGCCACCAACATTTTCCAGACTTTAGGGGGTCTACGATGCCTGTAAACCCCTTTTTTGGGCCTCCAAAGATTTCAACATTTTTTCAGGCCTAAAATGCATTTAAGGCCTTTTTTGGGCTGCTAACATATTCTCTACTTTCAGGGGGGTAGGATGCATTTTTCGTACCAAAAATATTTTTGGGAATTTCAGTGGTCTAGGATGCGGGTTAATGCCCCTTTCAGGCTGTAAATGTTTTTGGGACATTCAGAGATCTCTCACAATGTTTTTGGGCCACCAACATTTTCCAGACTTTAGGGGGTCTACGATGCCTGTAAACCCCTTTTTTGGGCCTCCAAAGATTTCAACATTTTTTCAGGCCTAAGATGCATTTGAATGCCTTTTTTGGAATGCTGACATATTCTGAACTTTCAGGGTTGTAGGATGCATTTTTCGTGCCAAAAATATTTTTGGGAATTTCAGGGGTCTAGCATGCGGGTTAATGTCCTTTTCAGACTGCAAATGTTTTTGGGAGATTCAGAGCTCTCTCACACCGTTTTTGGGCCACCGACATATTCTGGACTTTAGGGGGTCTTCGATGCCTGTTAACCCCTTTTTTGGGCATCCAAACATTTCAACATTTTTGCAGGCCTAAGATGCATTTTAAGGCCTTTTTGGGCTGCTAACATTTTCTGAACTTTCAGGGGTGTAGGATGCATTTTTCGTGCCAGAAATATTTTTGGTAATTTCAGTGGTCTAGGATTTGGGTTAATGCCCCTTTCAGGCTGTAATTGTTTTTGGGACATTCAGAGATCTCTCACAATGTTTTTGGGCCACCATCATTTTCCAGACTTTAGGGGGCCTACGATGCCTGTAAACCCCTTTTTTGGACCTCCAAAGATTTCAACATTTTTTCAGGCCTAAGATGCATTTTAAGGCCTTTTTTGGAATTCTGACATATTCTGAACTTTCAGGGTTGTAGGATGCATTTTTCGTGCCAAAAATATTTTTGGGAATTTCAGGGGTCTAGCATGCGGGTTAATGTCCTTTTCAGACTGCAAATGTTTTTGGGAGATTCAGAGCTCTCTCACACCGTTTTTGGGCCACCGACATATTCTGGACTTTAGGGGGTCTACGATGCCTGTAAACCCCTTTTTTGGGCATACAAACATTTGAACATTTTTGCAGGCCTAAGATGCATTTTAAGGCCTTTTTGGGCTGCTAACATTTTCTGAACTTTCAGGGGTGTAGGATGCATTTTTCGTGGCAAAAATATTTTTGGTAATTTCAGTGGTCTAGGATGCGGGTTAATGCCCCTTTCAAGCTGCAAATGCTTTTGGGACATTCAGAGATCTCTCACAATGTTTTTGGGCCACCAACATTTTACAGACTTTAGGGGGTCTACGATGCCTGTAAACCCCTTTTTTGGGCCTCCAAAGATTTCAACATTTTTGCAGGCCTAAGATGCATTTTAAGGCCTTTTTTGGGCTGCTAACATATTCTGTACTTTCGGGGTTGTAGGATCCATTTTTCGTGGCAAAAATATTTTTGTTTTGGGAATTTCAGTTGTCTAGGATGTGGGTTAATGCCCCTTTCAGGCTGCAAATGCTTTTGGGACATTCAGAGCTCTCGCACACTGTTTTTGGGCCACCAACATTTTCTGAACTTTAGGGGGTCTAAGATGCCTGTAAACCCCTTTTTTGGGCATCCAAACATTTCAACATTTTTGCAGGCCTAAGATGCATTTTAAGGCCTTTTTTGGGCTGCTAACATTTTCTGAACTTTCAGGGGTGTAGGATGCATTTTTCGTGCCAGAAATATTTTTGGTAATTTCAGTGGTCTAGGATTTGGGTTAATGCCCCTTTTGGGCTGCTAATGTTTTTGGGACATTCTGAGCTCTCTCACACTGCTTTTGGGCCACCAACATTTTCTGGACTTTAGGTGGTCTACGATGCCTGTAAACCCCTTTTTTGGGCCTCCAAAGATTTCAACATTTTTGCCGGCCTAAGATGCATTTTAAGGCCTTTTTTGGGCTGCTAACATATTCTGTACTTTCGGGGATGTAGGATGCATTTTTCGTGGCAAAAATATTTTGGAGAATTACAGTGGTCTAGGATGTGGGTTAATGCCCCTTTCAGGCTGTAAATGTTTTTGGGACATTCAGAGATCTCTCACAATGTTTTTGGGCCACCAACATTTTCCAGACTTTAGGGGGTCTACGATGCCTGTAAACCCCTTTTTTGGGCCTCCAAAGATTTCAACATTTTTTCAGGCCTAAAATGCATTTAAGGCCTTTTTTGGGCTGCTAACATATTCTGTACTTTCAGGGGGGTAGGATGCATTTTTCGTACCAAAAATATTTTTGGGAATTTCAGTGGTCTAGGATGCGGGTTAATGCCCCTTTCAGGCTGTAATTGTTTTTGGGACATTCAGAGATCTCTCACAATGTTTTTGGGCCACCATCATTTTCCAGACTTTAGGGGGTCTACGATGCCTGTAAACCCCTTTTTTGGGCCTCCAAAGATTTCAACATTTTTTCAGGCCTAAGATGCATTTTAATGCCTTTTTTTGGAATGCTGACATATTCTGAACTTTCAGGGTTGTAGGATGCATTTTTCGTGCCAAAAATATTTTTGGGAATTTCAGGGGTCTAGCATGCGGGTTAATGTCCTTTTCAGACTGCAAATGTTTTTGGGAGATTCAGAGCTCTCTCACACCGTTTTTGGGCCACCGACATATTCTGGACTTTAGGGGTCTTCGATGCCTGTTAACCCCTTTTTTGGGCATCCAAACATTTCAACATTTTTGCAGGCCTAAGATGCATTTTAAGGCCTTTTTGGGCTGCTAACATTTTCTGAACTTTCAGGGGTGTAGGATGCATTTTTCGTGCCAGAAATATTTTTGGTAATTTCAGTGGTCTAGGATTTGGGTTAATGCCCCTTTCAGGCTGCAAATGTTTTTGGGACATTCAGAGCTCTCTCACAATGTTTTTGGGCCACCAACATTTTCTGGACTTTAGGGGGTCTACGATGCCTGTAAACCTTTTTTTTGGGCCTGTAAACCTTTTTTTTGGGCCTCCAAACATGTCAACATTTTTGCAGGCCTAAAATGCATTTAAGGCCTTTTTTGGGCTGCTAACATATTCTGTACTTTCGGGGATGTAGGATGCATTTTTCGTGGCAAAAATATTTTGGAGAATTACAGTGGTCTAGGATGTGGGTTAATGCCCCTTTCAGGCTGTAAATGATTTTGGGACATTCAGAGATCTCTCACAATGTTTTTGGGCCACCAACATTTTACAGACTTTAGGGGGTCTACGATGCCTGTAAACCCCTTTTTTGGGCCTCCAAAGATTTCAACATTTTTCAGGCCTAAGATGCATTTTAGGCCTTTTTTGGAATGCTGACATATTCTGAACTTTCAGGGTTGTAGGATGCATTTTTTCGTGCCAAAAATATTTTTGGGAATTTCAGGGGTCTAGCATGCGGGTTAATGTCCTTTTCAGACTGCAAATGTTTTTGGGAGATTCAGAGCTCTCTCACACCGTTTTTGGGCCACCGACATATTCTGGACTTTATGGGGTCTACGATGCCTGTAAACCCCTTTTTTGGGCATCCAAACATTTCAACATTTTTGCAGGCCTAAGATGCATTTTAAGGCCTTTTTGGGCTGCTAACATTTTCTGAACTTTCAGGGGTGTAGGATGCATTTTTCGTGCCAGAAATATTTTTGGTAATTTCAGTGGTATAGGATTTGGGTTAATGCCCCTTTCAGGCTGCAAATGTTTTTGGGACATTCAGAGCTCTCTCACAATGTTTTTGGGCCACCAACATTTTCTGGACTTTAGGGGGTCTACGATGCCTGTAAACCTTTTTTTTGGGCCTCCAAACATTTCAACATTTTTGCAGGCCTAAAATGCATTTAAGGCCTTTTTTGGGCTGCTATCATATTCTGTACTTTCAGGGGGGTAGGATGCATTTTTCGTGGTAAAAATATTTTTGGGAATTTCAGTGGTCTAGGATGCGGGTTAATGCCCCTTTCAAGCTGCAAATGCTTTTGGGACATTCCGAGCTCTCTCACACTGCTTTTGGGCCACCAACATTTTCTGGACTTTAGGTGGTCTACGATGCCTGTAAACCCCTTTTTTGGGCCTCCAAAGATTTCAACATTTTTGCCGGCGTAAGATGCATTTTAAGGCCTTTTTTGGGCTGCTAACATATTCTGTACTTTCGGGGATGTAGGATGCATTTTTCGTGGCAAAAATATTTTGGAGAATTACAGTGGTCTAGGATGTGGGTTAATGCCCCTTTCAGGCTGTAAATGTTTTTGGGACATTCAGAGATCTCTCACAATGTTTTTGGGCCACCAACATTTTATGGACTTTAGGTGGTCTACGATGCCTGTAAACCCCTTTTTTGGGCCTCCAAAGATTTCAACATTTTTGCAGGCCTAAGATGCATTTTAAGGCCTTTTTTGGGCTGCTAACATATTCTGTGCTTTCGGGGTTGTAGGATCCATTTTTCGTGGCAAAAATATTTTTGTTTTGGGAATTTCAGTGGTCTAGGATGTGGGTTAATGCCCCTTTCAGGCTGCAAATGCTTTTGGGACATTCAGAGCTCTCTCACACTGTTTTTGGGCCACCAACATTTTCTGAACTTTAGGGGGTCTAAGATGCCTGTAAACCCCTTTTTTGGGCATCCAAACATTTCAACATTTTTGCAGGCCTAAGATGCATTTTAAGGCCTTTTTTGGGCTGCTAACATTTTCTGAACTTTCAGGGGTGTAGGATGCATTTTTCGTGCCAGAAATATTTTTGGTAATTTCAGTGGTCTAGGATTTGGGTTAATGCCCCTTTTGGGCTGCTAATGTTTTTGGGACATTCAGAGCTCTCTCACAATGTCTTTGGGCCACCAACATTTTCTGGACTTTAGGGGGTCTACGATGCCGGTAAACCCCTTTTTTGGGCATACAAACATTTCAACATTTTTGCAGGCCTAAAATGCATTTTAAGGCCTTTTTGGGCTGCTAACATTTTCTGAACTTTCAGGGTTGTAGGATGCATTTTTCGTGCCAAAAATATTTTTGTTTTGGGAATTTCAGTGGTCTAGGATGCGGGTTAATGCCCCTTTCAGGCTGCAAATGTTTTTGGGACATTCAGAGCTCTCTCACAATGTTTTTGGGCCACCAACATTTTCTGGACTTTAGGGGGTCTACGATGCCTGTAAACCTTTTTTTTGGGCCTCCAAACATTTCAACATTTTTGCAGGCCTAAAATGCATTTAAGGCCTTTTTTGGGCTGCTAACATATTCTGTACTTTCAGGGGGGTAGGATGCATTTTTCGTGGTAAAAATATTTTTGGGAATTTCAGTGGTCTAGGATGCAGGTTAATGCCCCTTTCAAGCTGCAAATGCTTTTGGGACATTCCGAGTTCTCTCACACTGCTTTTGGGCCACCAACATTTTATGGACATTAGGTGGTCTACGATGCCTGTAAACCCCTTTTTTGGGCCTCCAAATATTTCAACATTTTTGCCGGCCTAAGATGCATTTTAAGGCCTTTTTTGGGCTGCTAACATATTCTGTACTTTCGGGGTTGTAGGATGCATTTTTCGTGCCAAAAATATTTTTGGTAATTTCAGTGGTCTAGGATGCGGGTTAATGCCCCTTTCAAGCTGCAAATGCTTTTGGGACATTCAGAGATCTCTCACAATGTTTTTGGGCCACCAACATTTTACAGACTTTAGGGGGTCTACGATGCCTGTAAACCCCTTTTTTGGGACTCCAAAGATTTCAACATTTTTGCAGGCCTAAGATGCATTTTAAGGCCTTTTTTGGGCTGCTAACATATTCTGTACTTTCGGGGTTGTAGGATCCATTTTTCGTGGCAAAAATATTTTTGTTTTGGGAATTTCAGTGGTCTAGGATGTGGGTTAATGTCCTTTTCAGACTGCAAATGTTTTTGGGAGATTCAGAGCTCTCTCACACCGTTTTTGGGCTACCGACATATTCTGGACTTTATGGGGTCTACGATGCCTGTAAACCCCTTTTTTGGGCATCCAAACATTTCAACATTTTTGCAGGCCTAAGATGCATTTTAAGGCCTTTTTGGGCTGCTAACATTTTCTGAACTTTCAGGGGTGTAGGATGCATTTTTCGTGCCAGAAATATTTTTGGTAATTTCAGTGGTCTAGGATTTGGGTTAATGCCCCTTTCAGGCTGCAAATGTTTTTGGGACATTCAGAGCTCTCTCACAATGTTTTTGGGCCACCAACATTTTCTGGACTTTAGGGGGTCTACGATGCCTGTAAACCTTTTTTTGGGGCCTCCAAACATTTCAACATTTATGCAGGCCTAAAATGCATTTAAGGCCTTTTTTGGGCTGCTAACATATTCTGTACTTTCAGGGGGGTAGGATGCATTTTTCGTGCCAAAAATATTTTTGGGAATTTCAGTGGTCTAGGATGCAGGTTAATGCCCCTTTCAAGCTGCAAATGCTTTTGGGACATTCCGAGCTCTCTCACACTGCTTTTGGGCCACCAACATTTTATGGACTTTAGGTGGTCTACGATGCCTGTAAACCCCTTTTTTGGGCCTCCAAAGATTTCAACATTTTTGCCGGCCTAAGATGCATTTTAAGGCCTTTTTTGGGCTGCTAACATATTCTGTACTTTCGGGGATGTAGGATGCATTTTTCGTGGCAAAAATATTTTGGAGAATTACAGTGGTCTAGGATGTGGGTTAATGCCCCTTTCAGGCTGTAAATGTTTTTGGGACATTCAGAGGTCTCTCACAATGTTTTTCGCCCACCAACATTTTCCAGACTTTAGGGGGTCTACGATGCCTGTAAACCCCTTTTTTGGGCCTCCAAAGATTTCAACATTTTTTCAGGCCTAAGATGCATTTTAATGCCTTTTTTGGAATGCTGACATATTCTGAACTTTCAGGGTTGTAGGATGCATTTTTCGTGCCAAAAATATTTTTGAGAATTTCAGGGGTCTAGCATGCGGGTTAATGTCCTTTTCAGACTGCAAATGTTTTTGGGAGATTCAGAGCTCTCTCACACCGTTATTGGGCCACCGACATATTCTGGACTTTAGGGGGTCTTCGATGCCTGTTAACCCCTTTTTTGGGCATCCAAACATTTCAACATTTTTGCAGGCCTAAGATGCATTTTAAGGCCTTTTTGGGCTACTAACATTTTCTGAACTTTCAGGGGTGTAGAATGCATTTTTCGTGCCAGAAATATTTTTGGTAATTTCAGTGGTCTAGGATTTGGGATAATGCCCCTTTCAGGCTGCAAATGTTTTTGGGGCATTCAGAGCTCTCTCACAATGTTTTTGGGCCACCAACATTTTCTGGACTTTAGGGGGTCTACGATGCCTGTAAACCTTTTTTTTGGGCCTCCAAACATTTCAACATTTTTGCAGGCCTAAAATGCATTTAAGGCCTTTTTTGGGCTGCTAACATATTCTGTACTTTCAGGGGGGTAGGATGCATTTTTCGTGCCAAAAATATTTTTGGGAATTTCAGTGGTCTAGGATGCAGGTTAATGCCCCTTTCAAGCTGCAAATGCTTTTGGGACATTCCGAGCTCTCTCACACTGCTTTTGGGCCACCAACATTTTATGGACTTTAGGGTGTCTACGATGCCTGTAAACCCCTTTTTTGGGCCTCCAAAGATTTCAACATTTTTGCAGGCCTAAGATGCATTTTAAGGCCTTTTTGGGCTGCTAACATATTCTGTGCTTTCGGGGTTGTAGGATCCATTTTTCGTGGCAAAAATATTTTTGTTTTGGGAATTTCAGTGGTCTAGGATGTGGGTTAATGCCCCTTTCAGGCTGCAAATGCTTTTGGGACATTCAGACCTCTCTCACACTGTTTTTGGGCCACCAACATTTTCTGGACTTTAGGGGGTCTACGATGCCGGTAAACCTTTTTTTTGGGCCTCCAAACATTTCAACATTTTTGCAGGCCTAAATTGCATTTAAGGCCTTTTTTGGGCTGCTAACATATTCTGTACTTTCAGGGGTTTAGGATGCATTTTTCGTGCCAAAAATATTTTTGGGAATTTCAGTGGTCTAGGATTTGGGTTAATGCCCCTTTCAGGCTGCAAATGTTTTTGGGACATTCAGAGCTCTCTCACAATGTTTTTGGGCCACCAACATTTTCCAGACTTTAGGGGGTCTACGATGCCTGTAAACCCCTTTTTTGGGCCTCCAAAGATTTCAACATTTTTTCAGGCCTAAGATGCATTTTAAGGCCTTTTTTGGAATGCTGACATATTCTGAACTTTCAGGGTTGAAGAATACATTTTTCGTGCCAAAAATATTTTTGGGAATTTCAGGGGTCTAGCATGCGGGTTAATGTCCTTTTCAGACTGCAAATGTTTTTGGGAGATTCAGAGCTCTCTCACACCGTTTTTGGGCCACCGACATATTCTGGACTTTATGGGGTCTACGATGCCTGTTAACCCCTTTTTTGGGCATCCAAACATTTCAACATTTTTGCAGGCCTAAAATGCATTTTAAGGCCTTTTTGGGCTGCTAACATTTTCTGAACTTTCAGGGGTGTAGGATGCATTTTTCGTGCCAGAAATATTTTTGGTAATTACAGTGGTCTAGGATGTGGGTTAATGCCCCTTTCAGGCTGTAAATGTTTTTGGGACATTCAGAGATCTCTCACAATGTTTTTGGGCCACCAACATTTTACAGACTTTAGGGGGTCTACGATGCCTGTAAACCCCTTTTTTGGGCCTCCAAAGATTTCAACATTTTTGCAGGCCTAAGATGCATTTTAAGGCCTTTTTTGTGCTGCTAACATTTTCTGAACTTTCAGGGGTGTAGGATGCATTTTTCGTGGCAAAAATATTTTGGAGAATTACAGTGGTCTAGGATGTGGGTTAATGCCCCTTTCAGGCTGTAAATGTTTTTGGGACATTCAGAGATCTCTCACAATGTTTTTGGGCCACCAACATTTTCCAGACTTTAGGGGGCCTACGATGCCTGTAAACCCCTTTTTTGGACCTCCAAAGATTTCAACATTTTTTCAGGCCTAAGGTGCATTTTAAGGCCTTTTTTGGAATTCTGACATATTCTGAACTTTCAGGGTTGTAGGATGCATTTTTCGTGCCAAAAATATTTTTGGGAATTTCAGGGGTCTAGCATGCGGGTTAATGTCCTTTTCAGACTGCAAATGTTTTTGGGAGATTCAGAGCTCTCTCACATCGTTTTTGGGCCACCAACATATTCTGGACTTTATGGGGTCTACGATGCCTGTAAACCCCTTTTTTGGGCATCCAAACATTTCAACATTTTTGCAGGCCTAAGATGCATTTTAAGGCCTTTTTGGGCTGCTAACATTTTCTGAACTTTCAGGGGTGTAGGATGCATTTTTCGTGCCAGAAATATTTTTGGTAATTTCAGTGGTCTAGGATTTGGGTTAATGCCCCTTTCAGGCTGCAAATGTTTTTGGGACATTCAGAGCTCTCTCACAATGTTTTTGGGCCACCAACATTTTCTGGACTTTAGGGGGTCTACGATGCCTGTAAACCTTTTTTTTGGGCCTCCAAACATTTCAACATTTATGCAGGCCTAAAATGCATTTAAGGCCTTTTTTGGGCTGCTAACATATTCTGTACTTTCAGGGGGGTAGGATGCATTTTTCGTGCCAAAAATATTTTTGGGAATTTCAGTGGTCTAGGATGCAGGTTAATGCCCCTTTCAAGCTGCAAATGCTTTTGGGACATTCCGAGCTCTCTCACACTGCTTTTGGGCCACCAACATTTTATGGACTTTAGGTGGTCTACGATGCCTGTAAACCCCTTTTTTGGGCCTCCAAAGATTTCAACATTTTTGCCGGCCTAAGATGCATTTTAAGGCCTTTTTTGGGCTGCTAACATATTCTGTACTTTCGGGGATGTAGGATGCATTTTTCGTGGCAAAAATATTTTGGAGAATTACAGTGGTCTAGGATGTGGGTTAATGCCCCTTTCAGGCTGTAAATGTTTTTGGGACATTCAGAGATCTCTCACACTGTTTTTGGGCCACCAACATTTTACAGACTTTAGGAGGTCTACGATGCCTGTAAACCCCTTTTTTGGGCCTCCAAAGATTTCAACATTTTTTCAGGCCTAAAATGCATTTAAGGCCTTTTTTGGGCTGCTAACATATTCTGTACTTTCAGGGGGGTAGGATGCATTTTTCGTACCAAAAATATTTTTGGGAATTTCAGTGGTCTAGGATGCGGGTTAATGCCCCTTTCAGGCTGTAAATGTTTTTGGGACATTCAGAGGTCTCTCACAATGTTTTTCGGCCACCAACATTTTCCAGACTTTAGGGGGTCTACGATGCCTGTAAACCCCTTTTTTGGGCCTCCAAAGATTTCAACATTTTTTCAGGCCTAAGATGCATTTTAATGCCTTTTTTGGAATGCTGACATATTCTGAACTTTCAGGGTTGTAGGATGCATTTTTCGTGCCAAAAATATTTTTGAGAATTTCAGGGGTCTAGCATGCGGGTTAATGTCCTTTTCAGACTGCAAATGTTTTTGGGAGATTCAGAGCTCTCTCACACCGTTTTTGGGCCACCGACATATTCTGGACTTTAGGGGGTCTTCGATGCCTGTTAACCCCTTTTTTGGGCATCCAAACATTTCAACATTTTTGCAGGCCTAAGATGCATTTTAAGGCCTTTTTGGGCTGCTAACATTTTCTGAACTTTCAGGGGTGTAGAATGCATTTTTCGTGCCAGAAATATTTTTGGTAATTTCAGTGGTCTAGGATTTGGGATAATGCCCCTTTCAGGCTGCAAATGTTTTTGGGGCATTCAGAGCTCTCTCACAATGTTTTTGGGCCACCAACATTTTCTGGACTTTAGGGGGTCTACGATGCCTGTAAACCTTTTTTTTGGGCCTCCAAACATTTCAACATTTTTGCAGGCCTAAAATGCATTTAAGGCCTTTTTTGGGCTGCTAACATATTCTCTACTTTCAGGGGGGTAGGATGCATTTTTCGTGCCAAAAATATTTTTGGGAATTTCAGTGGTCTAGGATGCAGGTTAATGCCCCTTTCAAGCTGCAAATGCTTTTGGGACATTCCGAGCTCTCTCACACTGCTTTTGGGCCACCAACATTTTATGGACTTTAGGGTGTCTACGATGCCTGTAAACCCCTTTTTTGGGCCTCCAAAGATTTCAACATTTTTGCAGGCCTAAGATGCATTTTAAGGCCTTTTTGGGCTGCTAACATATTCTGTGCTTTCGGGGTTGTAGGATCCATTTTTCGTGGCAAAAATATTTTTGTTTTGGGAATTTCAGTGGTCTAGGATGTGGGTTAATGCCCCTTTCAGGCTGCAAATGCTTTTGGGACATTCAGACCTCTCTCACACTGTTTTTGGGCCACCAACATTTTCTGGACTTTAGGGGGTCTACGATGCCGGTAAACCTTTTTTTTGGGCCTCCAAACATTTCAACATTTTTGCAGGCCTAAATTGCATTTAAGGCCTTTTTTGGGCTGCTAACATATTCTGTACTTTCAGGGGTTTAGGATGCATTTTTCGTGCCAAAAATATTTTTGGGAATTTCAGTGGTCTAGGATTTGGGTTAATGCCCCTTTCAGGCTGCAAATGTTTTTGGGACATTCAGAGCTCTCTCACAATGTTTTTGGGCCACCAACATTTTCCAGACTTTAGGGGGTCTACGATGCCTGTAAACCCCTTTTTTGGGCCTCCAAAGATTTCAACATTTTTTCAGGCCTAAGATGCATTTTAAGGCCTTTTTTGGAATGCTGACATATTCTGAACTTTCAGGGTTGAAGAATACATTTTTCGTGCCAAAAATATTTTTGGGAATTTCTGGGGTCTAGCATGCGGGTTAATGTCCTTTTCAGACTGCAAATGTTTTTGGGAGATTCAGAGCTCTCTCACACCGTTTTTGGGCCACCGACATATTCTGGACTTTATGGGGTCTACGATGCCTGTTAACCCCTTTTTTGGGCATCCAAACATTTCAACATTTTTGCAGGCCTAAAATGCATTTTAAGGCCTTTTTGGGCTGCTAACATTTTCTGAACTTTCAGGGGTGTAGGATGCATTTTTCGTGCCAGAAATATTTTTGGTAATTACAGTGGTCTAGGATGTGGGTTAATGCCCCTTTCAGGCTGTAAATGTTTTTGGGACATTCAGAGATCTCTCACAATGTTTTTGGGCCACCAACATTTTACAGACTTTAGGGGGTCTACGATGCCTGTAAACCCCTTTTTTGGGCCTCCAAAGATTTCAACATTTTTGCAGGCCTAAGATGCATTTTAAGGCCTTTTTTGTGCTGCTAACATTTTCTGAACTTTCAGGGGTGTAGGATGCATTTTTCGTGGCAAAAATATTTTGGAGAATTACAGTGGTCTAGGATGTGGGTTAATGCCCCTTTCAGGCTGTAAATGTTATTGGGACATTCAGAGATCTCTCACAATGTTTTTGGACAACCAACATTTTCCAGACTTTAGGGGGCCTACGATGCCTGTAAACCCCTTTTTTGGACCTCCAAAGATTTCAACATTTTTTCAGGCCTAAGATGCATTTTAAGGCCTTTTTTGGAATTCTGACATATTCTGAACTTTCAGGGTTGTAGGATGCATTTTTCGTGCCAAAAATATTTTTGGGAATTTCAGGGGTCTAGCATGCGGGTTAATGTCCTTTTCAGACTGCAAATGTTTTTGGGAGATTCAGAGCTCTCTCACACCGTTTTTGGGCCACCAACATATTCTGGACTTTAGGGGGTCTACGATGCCTGTAAACCCCTTTTTTGGGCATACAAACATTTCAACATTTTTGCAGGCCTAAGATGCATTTTAAGGCCTTTTTGGGCTGCTAACATTTTCTGAACTTTCAGGGGTGTAGGATGCATTTTTTCGTGCCAGAAATATTTTTGGTAATTTCAGTGGTCTAGGATGCGGGTTAATGCCCCTTTCAAGCTGCAAATGCTTTTGGGACATTCAGAGATCTCTCACAATGTTTTTGGGCCACCAACATTTTACAGACTTTAGGGGGTCTACGATGCCTGTAAACCCCTTTTTTGGGCCTCCAAAGATTTCAACATTTTTGCAGGCCTAAGATGCATTTCAAGGCCTTTTTTGGGCTGCTAACATATTCTGTACTTTCGGGGTTGTAGGATCCATTTTTCGTGGCAAAAATATTTTTGTTTTGGGAATTTCAGTGGTCTAGGATGCGGGTTAATGCCCCTTTCAAGCTGCAAATGCTTTTGGGAGATTCAGAGCTCTCTCACACTGTTTTTGGGCCACCAACATTTTCTGAACTTTAGGGGGTCTAAGATGCCTGTAAACCCCTTTTTTGGGCATCCAAACATTTCAACATTTTTGCAGGCCTAAGATGCATTTTAAGGCCTTTTTTGGGCTGCTAACATTTTCTGAACTTTCAGGGGTGTAGGATGCATTTTTCGTGCCAGAAATATTTTTGGGAATTTCAGTGGTCTAGGATTTGGGTTAATGCCCCTTTCAGGCTGCAAATGTTTTTGGGACATTCAGAGCTCTCTCACAATGTTTTTGGGCCACCAACATTTTCTGGACTTTAGGGGGTCTACGATGCCTGTAAACCCCTTTTTTGGGCCTCCAAAGATTTCAACATTTTTGCCGGCCTAAGATGCATTTTAAGGCCTTTTTTGGGCTGCTAACATATTCTGTACTTTCGGGGATGTAGGATGCATTTTTCGTGGCAAAAATATTTTGGAGAATTACAGTGGTCTAGGATGTGGGTTAATGCCCCTTTCAGGCTGTAAATGTTTTTGGGACATTCAGAGATCTCTCACAATGTTTTTGGGCCACCAACATTTTCCAGACTTTAGGGGGTCTACGATGCCTGTAAACCCCTTTTTTGGGCCTCCAAAGATTTCAACATTTTTTCAGGCCTAAAATGCATTTAAGGCCTTTTTTGGGCTGCTAACATATTCTGTACTTTCAGGGGGGTAGGATGCATTTTTCGTACCAAAAATATTTTTGGGAATTTCAGTGGTCTAGGATGCGGGTTAATGCCCCTTTCAGGCTGTAAATGTTTTTGGGACATTCAGAGATCTCTCACAATGTTTTTGGGCCACCATCATTTTCCAGACTTTAGGGGGTCTACGATGCCTGTAAACCCCTTTTTTGGGCCTCCAAAGATTTCAACATTTTTTCAGGCCTAAGATGCATTTTAATGCCTTTTTTGGAATGCTGACATATTCTGAACTTTCAGGGTTGTAGGATGCATTTTTCGTGCCAAAAATATTTTTGGGAATTTCAGGGGTCTAGCATGCGGGTTAATGTCCTTTTCAGACTGCAAATGTTTTTGGGAGATTCAGAGCTCTCTCACACCGTTTTTGGGCCACCGACATATTCTGGACTTTAGGGGTCTTCGATTCCTGTTAACCCCTTTTTTGGCATCCAAACATTTCAACATTTTTGCAGGCCTAAGATGCATTTTAAGGCCTTTTTGGGCTGCTAGCATTTTCTGAACTTTCAGGGGTGTAGGATGCATTTTTCGTGCCAGAAATATTTTTGGTAATTTCAGTGGTCTAGGATTTGGGTTAATGCCCCTTTCAGGCTGCACATGTTTTTGGGACATTCAGAGCTCTCTCACAATGTTTTTGGGCCACCAACATTTTCTGGACTTTAGGGGGTCTACGATGCCTGTAAACCTTTTTTTTGGGCCTCCAAACATTTCAACATTTTTGCAGGCCTAAAATGCATTTAAGGCCTTTTTTGGGCTGCTAACATATTCTGTACTTTCAGGGGGGTAGGATCCATTTTTTGTGGATAAAATATTTTTGTTTTGGGAATTTCAGTGGTCTAGGATGTGGGTTAATGCCCCTTTCAGGCTGCAAATGCTTTGGGACATTCAGACCTCTCTCACACTGTTTTTGGGCCACCAACATTTTCTGAACTTTAGGGGGTCTAAGATGCCTGTAAACCCCTTTTTTGGGCATCCAAACATTTCAACATTTTTGCAGGTCTAAGATGCATTTTAAGGCCTTTTTTGGGCTGCTAACATTTTCTGAACTTTCAGGGGTGTAGGATGCATTTTTCGTGCCAGAAATATTTTTGGTAATTTCAGTGGTCTAGGATTTGGGTTAATGCCCCTTTTGGGCTGCTAATGTTTTTGGGACATTCAGAGCTCTCTCACAATGTTTTTGGGCCACCAACATTTTCTGGACTTTAGGGGGTCTACGATGTCTGTAAACCCCTTTTTTGGGCCTCCAAAGATTTCAACATTTTTGCCGGCCTAAGATGCATTTTAAGGCCTTTTTTTGGCTGCTAACATATTCTGTACTTTCGGGGATGTAGGATGCATTTTTCGTGCCAAAAATATTTTTGGGAATTTCAGTGGTCTAGGATGCGGGTTAATGCCCCTTTCAAGCTGTAAATGTTTTTGGGACATTCAGAGATCTCTCACAATGTTTTTGGGCCACCAACATTTTCCAGACTTTAGGGGGTCTACGATGCCTGTAAACCCCTTTTTTGGGCCTCCAAAGATTTCAACATTTTTTCAGGCCTAAAATGCATTTAAGGCCTTTTTTGGGCTGCTAACATATTCTGTACTTTCAGGGGGGGTAGGATGCATTTTTCGGACCAAAAATATTTTTGGGAATTTCAGTGGTCTAGGATGCGGGTTAATGCCCCTTTCAGGCTGTAAATGTTTTGGGACATTCAGAGATCTCTCACAATGTTTTTGGGCCACCAACATTTTCCAGAGTTTAGGGGGTCTACGATGCCTGTAAACCCCTTTTTTGGGCCTCCAAAGATTTCAACATTTTTTCAGGCCTAAGATGCATTTTAATGCCTTTTTTGGAATGCTGACATATTCTGAACTTTCAGGGTTGTAGGATGCATTTTTCGTGCCAAAAATATTTTTGGGAATTTCAGGGGTCTAGCATGCGGGTTAATGTCCTTTTCAGACTGCAAATGTTTTTGGGAGATTCAGAGCTCTCTCACACCGTTTTTGGGCCACCGACATATTCTGGACTTTAGGGGGTCTTCGATGCCTGTTAACCCCTTTTTTGGGCATCCAAACATTTCAACATTTTTGCAGCCCTAAGATGCATTTTAAGGCCTTTTTGGCTGCTAACATTTTCTGAACTTTCAGGGGTGTAGGATGCATTTTTCGTGCCAGAAATATTTTTGGTAATTTCAGTGGTCTAGGATTTGGGTTAATGCCCCTTTTGGGCTGCTAATGTTTTTGGGACATTCAGAGCTCTCTCACAATGTTTTTGGGCCACCAACATTTTCTGGACTTTAGGGGGTCTACGATGCCTGTAAACCTTTTTTTTGGGCCTCCAAACATTTCAACATTTTTGCAGGCTTAAAATGCATTTAAGGCCTTTTTTGGGCTGCTAACATATTCTGTACTTTCAGGGGGGTAGGATGCATTTTTCGTGCCAAAAATATTTTTGGGAATTTCAGTGGTCTAGGATGCAGGTTAATGCCCCTTTCAATCTGCAAATGCTTTTGGGACATTCCGAGCTCTCTCACACTGCTTTTGGGCCAACAACATTTTATGGACATTAGGGGGTCTACGATGCCTGTAAACCCCTTTTTTGGGCCTCCAAAGATTTCAACATTTTTGCAGGCCTAAGATGCATTTTAAGGCCTTTTTTGGGCTGCTAACATATTCTGTGCTTTCGGGGTTGTAGGATCCATTTTTCGTGGCAAAAATATTTTTGTTTTGGGAATTTCAGTGGTCTAGGATGTGGGTTAATGCCCCTTTCAGGCTGCAAATGCTTTTGGGACATTCAGACCTCTCTCACACTGTTTTTGGGCCACCAACATTTTCTGAACTTTAGGGGGTCTAAGATGCCTGTAAACCCCTTTTTTGGGCATCCAAACATTTCAACATTTTTTCAGGCCTAAGATGCATTTTAAGGCCTTTTTTGGGCTGCTAACATTTTCTGAACTTTCAGGGGTGTAGGATGCATTTTTCGTGCCAGAAATATTTTTGGTAATTTCAGTGGTCTAGGATTTGGGTTAATGCCCCTTTTGGGCTGCTAATGTTTTTGGGACATTCAGAGCTCTCTCACAATGTCTTTGAGCCACCAACATTTTCTGGACTTTAGGGGGTCTACGATGCCGGTAAACCTTTTTTTTGGGCCTCCAAACATTTCAACATTTTTGCAGGCCTAAATTGCATTTAAGGCCTTTTTTGGGCTGCTAACATATTCTGTACTTTCAGGGGTTTAGGATGCATTTTTCGTGCCAAAAATATTTTTGGGAATTTCAGTGGTCTAGGATTTGGGTTAATGCCCCTTTCAGGCTGCAAATGTTTTTGGGACATTCAGAGCTCTCTCACAATGTTTTTGGGCCACCAACATTTTCCAGACTTTAGGGGGTCTACGATGCCTGTAAACCCCTTTTTTGGGCCTCCAAAGATTTCAACATTTTTTCAGGCCTAAGATGCATTTTAAGGCCTTTTTTGGAATGCTGACATATTCTGAACTTTCAGGGTTGTAGGATGCATTTTTCGTGCCAAAAATATTTTTGGGAATTTCAGGGGTCTAGCATGCGGATTAATGTCCTTTTCAGACTGCAAATGTTTTTGGGAGATTCAGAGCTCTCTCACACCGTTTTTGGGCCACCGACATATTCTGGACTTTATGGGGTCTACGATGCCTGTAAACCCCTTTTTTGGGCCTCCAAAGATTTCAACATTTTTGCAGGCCTAAGATGCATTTTAAGGCCTTTTTTGTGCTGCTAACATTTTCTGAACTTTCAGGGGTGTAGGATGCATTTTTCGTGGCAAAAATATTTTGGAGAATTACAGTGGTCTAGGATGTGGGTTAATGCCCCTTTCAGGCTGTAAATGTTTTTGGGACATTCAGAGATCTCTCACAATGTTTTTGGGCCACCAACATTTTCCAGACTTTAGGGGGCCTACGATGCCTGTAAACCCCTTTTTTGGACCTCCAAAGATTTCAACATTTTTTCAGGCCTAAGATGCATTTTAAGGCCTTTTTTGGAATTCTGACATATTCTGAACTTTCAGGGTTGTAGGATGCATTTTTCGTGCCAAAAATATTTTTGGGAATTTCAGGGGTCTAGCATGCGGGTTAATGTCCTTTTCAGACTGCAAATGTTTTTGGGAGATTCAGAGCTCTCTCACACCGTTTTTGGGCCACCGACATATTCTGGACTTTAGGGGGTCTACGATGCCTGTAAACCCCTTTTTTGGGCATACAAACATTTCAACATTTTTGCAGGCCTAAGATGCATTTTAAGGCCTTTTTGGGCTGCTAACATTTTCTGAACTTTTAGGGGTGTAGGATGCATTTTTTTGTGCCAGAAATATTTTTGGTAATTTCAGTGGTCTAGGATGCGGGTTAATGCCC
Organism: Ambystoma mexicanum; assembly: GCF_040938575.1. Lineage (NCBI taxonomy): Eukaryota > Metazoa > Chordata > Amphibia > Caudata > Ambystomatidae > Ambystoma > Ambystoma mexicanum. The sequence continues at coordinate 599,354,913 of NC_090929.1, forward strand.
CTTTCAAGCTGCAAATGCTTTTGGGACATTCAGAGATCTCTCACAATGTTTTTGGGCCACCAACATTTTACAGACTTTAGGGGGTCTACGATGCCTGTAAACCCCTTTTTTGGGCCTCCAAAGATTTCAACATTTTTGCAGGCCTAAGATGCATTTTAAGGCCTTTATTGGGCTGCTAACATATTCTGTACTTTCGGGGTTGTAGGATCCATTTTTCGTGGCAAAAATATTTTTGTTTTGGGAATTTCAGTGGTCTAGGATGTGGGTTAATGCCCCTTTCAGGCTGCAAATGCTTTTGGGACATTCAGAGCTCTCTCACACTGTTTTTGGGCCACCAACATTTTCTGAACTTTAGGGGGTCTAAGATGCCTGTAAACCCCTTTTTTGGGCATCCAAACATTTCAACATTTTTGCAGGCCTAAGATGCATTTTAAGGCCTTTTTTGGGCTGCTAACATTTTCTGAACTTTCAGGGGTGTAGGATGCATTTTTCGTGCCAGAAATATTTTTGGTAATTTCAGTGGTCTAGGATTTGGGTTAATGCCCCTTTTGGGCTGCTAATGTTTTTGGGACATTCAGAGCTCTCTCACAATGTCTTTGGGCCACCAACATTTTCTGGACCTTAGGGGGTCTACGATGCCGGTAAATCTTTTTTTTGGGCCTCCAAACATTTCAACATTTTTGCAGGCCTAAATTGCATTTAAGGCCTTTTTTGGGCTGCTAACATATTCTGTACTTTCAGGGGTTTAGGATGCATTTTTCGTGCCAAAAATATTTTTGGGAATTTCAGTGGTCTAGGATTTGGGTTAATGCCCCTTTCAGGCTGCAAATGTTTTTGGGACATTCAGAGCTCTCTCACAATGTTTTTGGGCCACCAACATTTTCTGGACTTTAGGTGGTCTACGATGCCTGTAAACCCCTTTTTTGGGCCTCCAAAGATTTCAACATTTTTGCCGGCCTAAGATGCATTTTAAGGCCTTTTTTGGGCTGCTAACATATTCTGTACTTTCGGGGATGTAGGATGCATTTTTCGTGGCAAAAATATTTTGGAGAATTACAGTGGTCTATGATGTGGGTTAATGCCCCTTTCAGGCTGTAAATGTTTTTGGGACATTCAGAGATCTCTCACAATGTTTTTGGGCCACCAACATTTTCCAGACTTTAGGGGGTCTACGATGCCTGTAAACCCCTTTTTTGGGCCTCCAAAGATTTCAACATTTTTTCAGGCCTAAAATGCATTTAAGGCCTTTTTTGGGCTGCTAACATATTCTGTACTTTCAGGGGGGTAGGATGCATTTTTCGTGCCAAAAATATTTTTGGGAATTTCAGGGGTCTAGCATGCGGGTTAATGTCCTTTTCAGACTGCAAATGTTTTTGGGAGATTCAGAGCTCTCTCACACCGTTTTTGGGCCACCGACATATTCTGGACTTTAGGGGGTCTACGATGCCTGTAAACCCCTTTTTTGGGCATACAAACATTTCAACATTTTTGCAGGCCTAAGATGCATTTTAAGGCCTTTTTGGGCTGCTAACATTTTCTGAACTTTTAGGGGTGTAGGATGCATTTTTTTGTGCCAGAAATATTTTTGGTAATTTCAGTGGTCTAGGATGCGGGTTAATGCCCCTTTCAAGCTGCAAATGCTTTTGGGACATTCAGAGATCTCTCACAATGTTTTTGGGCCACCAACATTTTACAGACTTTAGGGGGTCTACGATGCCTGTAAACCCCTTTTTTGGGCCTCCAAAGATTTCAACATTTTTGCAGGCCTAAGATGCATTTTAAGGCCTTTATTGGGCTGCTAACATATTCTGTACTTTCGGGGTTGTAGGATCCATTTTTCGTGGCAAAAATATTTTTGTTTTGGGAATTTCAGTGGTCTAGGATGTGGGTTAATGCCCCTTTCAGGCTGCAAATGCTTTTGGGACATTCAGAGCTCTCTCACACTGTTTTTGGGCCACCAACATTTTCTGAACTTTAGGGGGTCTAAGATGCCTGTAAACCCCTTTTTTGGGCATCCAAACATTTCAACATTTTTGCAGGCCTAAGATGCATTTTAAGGCCTTTTTTGGGCTGCTAACATTTTCTGAACTTTCAGGGGTGTAGGATGCATTTTTCGTGCCAGAAATATTTTTGGTAATTTCAGTGGTCTAGGATTTGGGTTAATGCCCCTTTTGGGCTGCTAATGTTTTTGGGACATTCAGAGCTCTCTCACAATGTCTTTGGGCCACCAACATTTTCTGGACTTTAGGGGGTCTACGATGCCTGTAAACCCCTTTTTTGGGCCTCCAAAGATTTCAACATTTTTGCCGGCCTAAGATGCATTTTAAGGCCTTTTTTGGGCTGCTAACATATTCTGTACTTTCGGGGATGTAGGATGCATTTTTCGTGGCAAAAATATTTTGGAGAATTACAGTGGTCTATGATGTGGGTTAATGCCCCTTTCAGGCTGTAAATGTTTTTGGGACATTCAGAGATCTCTCACAATGTTTTTGGGCCACCAACATTTTCCAGACTTTAGGGGGTCTACGATGCCTGTAAACCCCTTTTTTGGGCCTCCAAAGATTTCAACATTTTTTCAGGCCTAAAATGCATTTAAGGCCTTTTTTGGGCTGCTAACATATTCTGTACTTTCAGGGGGGTAGGATGCATTTTTCGTACCAAAAATATTTTTGGGAATTTCAGTGGTCTAGGATGCGGGTTAATGCCCCTTTCAGGCTGTAATTGTTTTTGGGACATTCAGAGATCTCTCACAATGTTTTTGGGCCACCATCATTTTCCAGACTTTAGGGGGTCTACGATGCCTGTAAACCCCTTTTTTGGGCCTCCAAAGATTTCAACATTTTTTCAGGCCTAAGATGCATTTTAATGCCTTTTTTTGGAATGCTGACATATTCTGAACTTTCAGGGTTGTAGGATGCATTTTTCGTGCCAAAAATATTTTTGGGAATTTCAGGGGTCTAGCATGCGGGTTAATGTCCTTTTCAGACTGCAAATGTTTTTGGGAGATTCAGAGCTCTCTCACACCGTTTTTGGGCCACCGACATATTCTGGACTTTAGGGGTCTTCGATGCCTGTTAACCCCTTTTTTGGGCATCCAAACATTTCAACATTTTTGCAGGCCTAAGATGCATTTTAAGGCCTTTTTGGGCTGCTAACATTTTCTGAACTTTCAGGGGTGTAGGATGCATTTTTCGTGCCAGAAATATTTTTGGTAATTTCAGTGGTCTAGGATTTGGGTTAATGCCCCTTTCAGGCTGCAAATGTTTTTGGGACATTCAGAGCTCTCTCACAATGTTTTTGGGCCACCAACATTTTCTGGACTTTAGGGGGTCTACGATGCCTGTAAACCTTTTTTTTGGGCCTGTAAACCTTTTTTTTGGGCCTCCAAACATTTCAACATTTTTGCAGGCCTAAAATGCATTTAAGGCCTTTTTTGGGCTGCTAACATATTCTGTACTTTCAGGGGGGTAGGATGCATTTTTCGTGCCAAAAATATTTTTGGGAATTTCAGTGGTCTAGGATGCGGGTTAATGCCCCTTTCAAGCTGAAAATGCTTTTGGGACATTCCAAGCTCTCTCACACTGCTTTTGGGCCACCAACATTTTCTGGACTTTAGGTGGTCTACGATGCCTGTAAACCCCTTTTTTGGGCCTCCAAAGATTTCAACATTTTTGCCGGCCTAAGATGCATTTTAAGGCCTTTTTTTGGCTGCTAACATATTCTGTACTTTCGGGGATGTAGGATGCATTTTTCGTGCCAAAAATATTTTTGGGAATTTCAGTGGTCTAGGATGCGGGTTAATGCCCCTTTCAAGCTGTAAATGTTTTTGGGACATTCAGAGATCTCTCACAATGTTTTTGGGCCACCAACATTTTCCAGACTTTAGGGGGTCTACGATGCCCTTAAACCCCTTTTTTGGGCCTCCAAAGATTTCAACATTTTTTCAGGCCTAAAATGCATTTAAGGCCTTTTTTGGGCTGCTAACATATTCTGTACTTTCAGGGGGGTAGGATGCATTTTTCGGACCAAAAATATTTTTGGGAATTTCAGTGGTCTAGGATGCGGGTTAATGCCCCTTTCAGGCTGTAAATGTTTTTGGGACATTCAGAGATCTCTCACACCGTTTTTGGGCCACCGACATATTCTGGACTTTAGGGGGTCTTCGATGCCTGTTAACCCCTTTTTTGGGCATCCAAACATTTCAACATTTTTGCAGCCCTAAGATGCATTTTAAGGCCTTTTTGGGCTGCTAACATTTTCTGAACTTTCAGGGGTGTAGGATGCATTTTTCGTGCCAGAAATATTTTTGGTAATTTCAGTGGTCTAGGATTTGGGTTAATGCCCCTTTTGGGCTGCTAATGTTTTTGGGACATTCAGAGCTCTCTCACAATGTCTTTGGGCCACCAACATTTTCTGGATTTTAGGGGGTCTACGATGCCGGTAAACCTTTTTTTTGGGCCTCCAAACATTTCAACATTTTTTCAGGCCTAAATTGCATTTAAGGCCTTTTTTGGGCTGCTAGCATATTCTGTACTTTCAGGGGTTTAGGATGCATTTTTCGTGCCAAAAATATTTTTGGGAATTTCAGTGGTCTAGGATTTGGGTTAATGCCCCTTTCAGGCTGCAAATGTTTTTGGGACATTCAGAGCTCTCTCACAATGTTTTTGGGCCACCAACATTTTCTGGACTTTAGGGGGTCTACGATGTCTGTAAACCCCTTTTTTGGGCCTCCAAAGATTTCAACATTTTTGCCGGCCTAAGATGCATTTTAAGGCCTTTTTTTGGCTGCTAACATATTCTGTACTTTCGGGGATGTAGGATGCATTTTTCGTGCCAAAAATATTTTTGGGAATTTCAGTGGTCTAGGATGCGGGTTAATGCCCCTTTCAAGCTGCAAATGCTTTTGGGACATTCTGAGCTCTCTCACACTGCTTTTGGGCCACCAACATTTTCTGGACTTTAGGTGGTCTACGATGCCTGTAAACCCCTTTTTTGGGCCTCCAAAGATTTCAACATTTTTGCCGGCCTAAGATGCATTTTAAGGCCTTTTTTGGGCTGCTAACATATTCTGTACTTTCGGGGATGTAGGATGCATTTTTTGTGGCAAAAATATTTTGGAGAATTACAGTGGTCTAGGATGTGGGTTAATGCCCCTTTCAGGCTGTAAATGTTTTTGGGACATTCAGAGATCTCTCACAATGTTTTTGGGCCACCAACATTTTCCAGACTTTAGGGGGTCTACAATGCCTGTAAACCCCTTTTTTGGGCCTCCAAAGATTTCAACATTTTTTCAGGCCTAAAATGCATTTAAGGCCTTTTTTGGGCTGCTAACATATTCTGTACTTTCAGGGGGGTAGGATGCATTTTTCGTACCAAAAATATTTTTGGGAATTTCAGTGGTCTAGGATGCGGGTTAATGCCTCTTTCAGGCTGTAAATGTTTTTGGGACATTCAGAGATCTCTCACAATGTTTTTGGGCCACCATCATTTTCCAGACTTTAGGGGGTCTACGATGCCTGTAAACCCCTTTTTTGGGCCTCCAAAGATTTCAACATTTTTTCAGGCCTAAGATGCATTTTAATGCCTTTTTTGGAATGCTGACATATTCTGAACTTTCAGGGTTGTAGGATGCATTTTTCGTGCCAAAAATATTTTTGGGAATTTCAGGGGTCTAGCATGCGGGTTAATGTCCTTTTCAGACTGCACATGTTTTTGGGAGATTCAGAGCTCTCTCACACCGTTTTTGGGCCACCAACATTTTCTGGACTTTAGGTGGTCTACGATGCCTGTAAACCCCTTTTTTGGGCCTCCACAAATTTCAACATTTTTGCCGGCCTAAGATGCATTTTAAGGCCTTTTTTGGGCTGCTAACATATTCTGTACTTTCGGGGATGTAGGATGCATTTTTCGTGGCAAAAATATTTTGGAGAATTACAGTGGTCTAGGATGTGGGTTAATGCCCCTTCCAGGCTGTAAATGTTTTTGGGACATTCAGAGATCTCTCACAATGTTTTTGGGCCACCAACCTTTTACAGACTTTAGGGGGTCTACAATGCCTGTAAACCCCTTTTTTGGGCCTCCAAAGATTTCAACATTTTTTCAGGCCTAAGATGCATTTTAGGCCTTTTTTGGAATGCTGACATATTCTGAACTTTCAGGGTTGTAGGATGCATTTTTCGTGCCAAAAATATTTTTGGGAATTTCAGGGGTCTAGCATGCGGGTTAATGTCCTTTTCAGACTGCAAATGTTTTTGGGAGATTCAGAGCTCTCTCACACCGTTTTTGGGCCACCGACATATTCTGGACTTTATGGGGTCTACGATGCCTGTAAACCCCTTTTTTGGGCATCCAAACATTTCAACATTTTTGCAGGCCTAAGATGCATTTTAAGGCCTTTTTGGGCTGCTAACATTTTCTGAACTTTCAGGGGTGTAGGATGCATTTTTCGTGCCAGAAATATTTTTGGTAATTTCAGTGGTCTAGGATTTGGGTTAATGCCCCTTTCAGGCTGCAAATGTTTTTGGGACATTCAGAGCTCTCTCACAATGTTTTTGGGCCACCAACATTTTCTGGACTTTAGGGGGTCTACGATGCCTGTAAACCTTTTTTTTGTGCCTCCAAACATTTCAACATTTATGCAGGCCTAAAATGCATTTAAGGCCTTTTTTGGGCTGCTAACATATTCTGTACTTTCAGGGGGGTAGGATGCATTTTTCGTGCCAAAAATATTTTTGGGAATTTCAGTGGTCTAGGATGCAGGTTAATGCCCCTTTCAAGCTGCAAATGCTTTTGGGACATTCCGAGCTCTCTCACACTGCTTTTGGGCCACCAACATTTTATGGACTTTAGGTGGTCTACGATGCCTGTAAACCCCTTTTTTGGGCCTCCAAAGATTTCAACATTTTTGCCGGCCTAAGATGCATTTTAAGGCCTTTTTTGGGCTGCTAACATATTCTGTACTTTCGGGGATGTAGGATGCATTTTTCGTGGCAAAAATATTTTGGAGAATTACAGTGGTCTAGGATGTGGGTTAATGCCCCTTTCAGGCTGTAAATGTTTTTGGGACATTCAGAGATCTCTCACAATGTTTTTGGGCCACCAACATTTTACAGACTTTAGGGGGTCTACGATGCCTGTAAACCCCTTTTTTGGGCCTCCAAAGATTTCAACATTTTTTCAGGCCTAAAATGCATTTAAGGCCTTTTTTGGGCTGCTAACATATTCTGTACTTTCAGGGGGGTAGGATGCATTTTTCGTACCAAAAATATTTTTGGGAATTTCAGTGGTCTAGGATGCGGGTTAATGCCCCTTTCAGGCTGTAAATGTTTTTGGGACATTCAGAGGTCTCTCACAATGTTTTTCGGCCACCAACATTTTCCAGACTTTAGGGGGTCTACGATGCCTGTAAACCCCTTTTTTGGGCCTCCAAAGATTTCAACATTTTTTCAGGCCTAAGATGCATTTTAATGCCTTTTTTGGAATGCTGACATATTCTGAACTTTCAGGGTTGTAGGATGCATTTTTCGTGCCAAAAATATTTTTGAGAATTTCAGGGGTCTAGCATGCGGGTTAATGTCCTTTTCAGACTGCAAATGTTTTTGGGAGATTCAGAGCTCTCTCACACCGTTTTTGGGCCACCGACATATTCTGGACTTTAGGGGGTCTTCGATGCCTGTTAACCCCTTTTTTGGGCATCCAAACATTTCAACATTTTTGCAGGCCTAAGATGCATTTTAAGGCCTTTTTGGGCTGCTAACATTTTCTGAACTTTCAGGGGTGTAGAATGCATTTTTCGTGCCAGAAATATTTTTGGTAATTTCAGTGGTCTAGGATTTGGGATAATGCCCCTTTCAGGCTGCAAATGTTTTTGGGGCATTCAGAGCTCTCTCACAATGTTTTTGGGCCACCAACATTTTCTGGACTTTAGGGGGTCTACGATGCCTGTAAACCTTTTTTTTGGGCCTCCAAACATTTCAACATTTTTGCAGGCCTAAAATGCATTTAAGGCCTTTTTTGGGCTGCTAACATATTCTGTACTTTCAGGGGGGTAGGATGCATTTTTCGTGCCAAAAATATTTTTGGGAATTTCAGTGGTCTAGGATGCAGGTTAATGCCCCTTTCAAGCTGCAAATGCTTTTGGGACATTCCGAGCTCTCTCACACTGCTTTTGGGCCACCAACATTTTATGGACTTTAGGGTGTCTACGATGCCTGTAAACCCCTTTTTTGGGCCTCCAAAGATTTCAACATTTTTGCAGGCCTAAGATGCATTTTAAGGCCTTTTTGGGCTGCTAACATATTCTGTGCTTTCGGGGTTGTAGGATCCATTTTTCGTGGCAAAAATATTTTTGTTTTGGGAATTTCAGTGGTCTAGGATGTGGGTTAATGCCCCTTTCAGGCTGCAAATGCTTTTGGGACATTCAGACCTCTCTCACACTGTTTTTGGGCCACCAACATTTTCTGGACTTTAGGGGGTCTACGATGCCGGTAAACCTTTTTTTTGGGCCTCCAAACATTTCAACATTTTTGCAGGCCTAAATTGCATTTAAGGCCTTTTTTGGGCTGCTAACATATTCTGTACTTTCAGGGGTTTAGGATGCATTTTTCGTGCCAAAAATATTTTTGGGAATTTCAGTGGTCTAGGATTTGGGTTAATGCCCCTTTCAGGCTGCAAATGTTTTTGGGACATTCAGAGCTCTCTCACAATGTTTTTGGGCCACCAACATTTTCCAGGCTTTAGGGGGTCTACGATGCCTGTAAACCCCTTTTTTGGGCCTCCAAAGATTTCAACATTTTTTCAGGCCTAAGATGCATTTTAAGGCCTTTTTTGGAATGCTGACATATTCTGAACTTTCAGGGTTGAAGAATACATTTTTCGTGTCAAAAATATTTTTGGGAATTTCAGGGGTCTAGCATGCGGGTTAATGTCCTTTTCAGACTGCAAATGTTTTTGGGAGATTCAGAGCTCTCTCACACCGTTTTTGGGCCACCGACATATTCTGGACTTTATGGGGTCTACGATGCCTGTTAACCCCTTTTTTGGGCATCCAAACATTTCAACATTTTTGCAGGCCTACAATGCATTTTAAGGCCTTTTTGGGCTGCTAACATTTTCTGAACTTTCAGGGGTGTAGGATGCATTTTTCGTGCCAGAAATATTTTTGGTAATTACAGTGGTCTAGGATGTGGGTTAATGCCCCTTTCAGGCTGTAAATGTTTTTGGGACATTCAGAGATCTCTCACAATGTTTTTGGGCCACCAACATTTTACAGACTTTAGGGGGTCTACGATGCCTGTAAACCCCTTTTTTGGGCCTCCAAAGATTTCAACATTTTTGCAGGCCTAAGATGCATTTTAAGGCCTTTTTTGTGCTGCTAACATTTTCTGAACTTTCAGGGGTGTAGGATGCATTTTTCGTGGCAAAAATATTTTGGAGAATTACAGTGGTCTAGGATGTGGGTTAATGCCCCTTTCAGGCTGTAAATGTTTTTGGGACATTCAGAGATCTCTCACAATGTTTTTGGGCCACCAACATTTTCCAGACTTTAGGGGGCCTACGATGCCTGTAAACCCCTTTTTTGGACCTCCAAAGATTTCAACATTTTTTCAGGCCTAAGATGCATTTTAAGGCCTTTTTTGGAATTCTGACATATTCTGAACTTTCAGGGTTGTAGGATGCATTTTTCGTGCCAAAAATATTTTTGGGAATTTCAGGGGTCTAGCATGCGGGTTAATGTCCTTTTCAGACTGCAAATGTTTTTGGGAGATTCAGAGCTCTCTCACACCGTTTTTGGGCCACCAACATATTCTGGACTTTAGGGGGTCTACGATGCCTGTAAACCCCTTTTTTGGGCATACAAACATTTCAACATTTTTGCAGGCCTAAGATGCATTTTAAGGCCTTTTTGGGCTGCTAACATTTTCTGAACTTTCAGGGGTGTAGGATGCATTTTTTCGTGCCAGAAATATTTTTGGTAATTTCAGTGGTCTAGGATGCGGGTTAATGCCCCTTTCAAGCTGCAAATGCTTTTGGGACATTCAGAGATCTCTCACAATGTTTTTGGGCCACCAACATTTTACAGACTTTAGGGGGTCTACGATGCCTGTAAACCCCTTTTTTGGGCCTCCAAAGATTTCAACATTTTTGCAGGCCTAAGATGCATTTCAAGGCCTTTTTTGGGCTGCTAACATATTCTGTACTTTCGGGGTTGTAGGATCCATTTTTCGTGGCAAAAATATTTTTGTTTTGGGAATTTCAGTGGTCTAGGATGCGGGTTAATGCCCCTTTCAAGCTGCAAATGCTTTTGGGACATTCAGAGCTCTCTCACACTGTTTTTGGGCCACCAACATTTTCTGAACTTTAGGGGGTCTAAGATGCCTGTAAACCCCTTTTTTGGGCATCCAAACATTTCAACATTTTTGCAGGCCTAAGATGCATTTTAAGGCCTTTTTTGGGCTGCTAACATTTTCTGAACTTTCAGGGGTGTAGGATGCATTTTTCGTGCCAGAAATATTTTTGGGAATTTCAGTGGTCTAGGATTTGGGTTAATGCCCCTTTCAGGCTGCAAATGTTTTTGGGACATTCAGAGCTCTCTCACAATGTTTTTGGGCCACCAACATTTTCTGGACTTTAGGGGGTCTACGATGCCTGTAAACCCCTTTTTTGGGCCTCCAAAGATTTCAACATTTTTTCAGGCCTAAAATGCATTTAAGGCCTTTTTTGGGCTGCTAACATATTCTGTACTTTCAGGGGGGTAGGATGCATTTTTCGTACCAAAAATATTTTTGGGAATTTCAGTGGTCTAGGATGCGGGTTAATGCCCCTTTCAGGCTGTAAATGTTTTTGGGACATTCAGAGATCTCTCACAATGTTTTTGGGCCACCATCATTTTCCAGACTTTAGGGGGTCTACGATGCCTGTAAACCCCTTTTTTGGGCCTCCAAAGATTTCAACATTTTTTCAGGCCTAAGATGCATTTTAATGCCTTTTTTGGAATGCTGACATATTCTGAACTTTCAGGGTTGTAGGATGCATTTTTCGTGCCAAAAATATTTTTGGGAATTTCAGGGGTCTAGCATGCGGGTTAATGTCCTTTTCAGACTGCAAATGTTTTTGGGAGATTCAGAGCTCTCTCACACCGTTTTTGGGCCACCGACATATTCTGGACTTTAGGGGTCTTCGATTCCTGTTAACCCCTTTTTTGGCATCCAAACCTTTCAACATTTTTGCAGGCCTAAGATGCATTTTAAGGCCTTTTTGGGCTGCTAGCATTTTCTGAACTTTCAGGGGTGTAGGATGCATTTTTCGTGCCAGAAATATTTTTGGTAATTTCAGTGGTCTAGGATTTGGGTTAATGCCCCTTTCAGGCTGCAAATGTTTTTGGGACATTCAGAGCTCTCTCACAATGTTTTTGGGCCACCAACATTTTCTGGACTTTAGGGGGTCTACGATGCCTGTAAACCTTTTTTTTGGGCCTCCAAACATTTCAACATTTTTGCAGGCCTAAAATGCATTTAAGGCCTTTTTTGGGCTGCTAACATATTCTGTACTTTCAGGGGGGTAGGATCCATTTTTCGTGGATAAAATATTTTTGTTTTGGGAATTTCAGTGGTCTAGGATGTGGGTTAATGCCCCTTTCAGGCTGCAAATGCTTTTGGGACATTCAGACCTCTCTCACACTGTTTTTGGGCCACCAACATTTTCTGAACTTTAGGGGGTCTAAGATGCCTGTAAACCCCTTTTTTGGGCATCCAAACATTTCAACATTTTTGCAGGCCTAAGATGCATTTTAAGGCCTTTTTGGGCTGCTAACATTTTCTGAACTTTCAGGGGTGTAGAATGCATTTTTCGTGCCAGAAATATTTTTGGTAATTTCAGTGGTCTAGGATTTGGGATAATGCCCCTTTCAGGCTGCAAATGTTTTTGGGGCATTCAGAGCTCTCTCACAATGTTTTTGGGCCACCAACATTTTCTGGACTTTAGGGGGTCTACGATGCCTGTAAACCTTTTTTTTGGGCCTCCAAACATTTCAACATTTTTGCAGGCCTAAAATGCATTTAAGGCCTTTTTTGGGCTGCTAACATATTCTGTACTTTCAGGGGGGTAGGATGCATTTTTCGTGCCAAAAATATTTTTGGGAATTTCAGTGGTCTAGGATGCAGGTTAATGCCCCTTTCAAGCTGCAAATGCTTTTGGGACATTCCGAGCTCTCTCACACTGCTTTTGGGCCACCAACATTTTATGGACTTTAGGTGGTCTACGATGCCTGTCAACCCCTTTTTTGGGCCTCCAAAGATTTCAACATTTTTGCCGGCCTAAGATGCATTTTAAGGCCTTTTTTGGGCTGCTAACATATTCTGTACTTTCGGGGATGTAGGATGCATTTTTCGTGGCAAAAATATTTTGGAGAATTACAGTGGTCTAGGATGTGGGTTAATGCCCCTTTCAGGCTGTAAATGTTTTTGGGACATTCAGAGATCTCTCACAATGTTTTTGGGCCACCAACATTTTACAGACTTTAGGGGGTCTACGATGCCTGTAAACCCCTTTTTTGGGCCTCCAAAGATTTCAACATTTTTTCAGGCCTAAAATGCATTTAAGGCCTTTTTTGGGCTGCTAACATATTCTGTACTTTCAGGGGGGTAGGATGCATTTTTCGTACCAAAAATATTTTTGGGAATTTCAGTGGTCTAGGATGCGGGTTAATGCCCCTTTCAGGCTGTAAATGTTTTTGGGACATTCAGAGGTCTCTCACAATGTTTTTCGGCCACCAACATTTTCCAGACTTTAGGGGGTCTACGATGCCTGTAAACCCCTTTTTTGGGCCTCCAAAGATTTCAACATTTTTTCAGGCCTAAGATGCATTTTAATGCCTTTTTTGGAATGCTGACATATTCTGAACTTTCAGGGTTGTAGGATGCATTTTTCGTGCCAAAAATATTTTTGAGAATTTCAGGGGTCTAGCATGCGGGTTAATGTCCTTTTCAGACTGCAAATGTTTTTGGGAGATTCAGAGCTCTCTCACACCGTTTTTGGGCCACCGACATATTCTGGACTTTAGGGGGTCTTCGATGCCTGTTAACCCCTTTTTTGGGCATCCAAACATTTCAACATTTTTGCAGGCCTAAGATGCATTTTAAGGCCTTTTTGGGCTGCTAACATTTTCTGAACTTTCAGGGGTGTAGAATGCATTTTTCGTGCCAGAAATATTTTTGGTAATTTCAGTGGTCTAGGATTTGGGATAATGCCCCTTTCAGGCTGCAAATGTTTTTGGGGCATTCAGAGCTCTCTCACAATGTTTTTGGGCCACCAACATTTTCTGGACTTTAGGGGGTCTACGATGCCTGTAAACCTTTTTTTTGGGCCTCCAAACATTTCAACATTTTTGCAGGCCTAAAATGCATTTAAGGCCTTTTTTGGGCTGCTAACATATTCTGTACTTTCAGGGGGGTAGGATGCATTTTTCGTGCCAAAAATATTTTTGGGAATTTCAGTGGTCTAGGATGCAGGTTAATGCCCCTTTCAAGCTGCAAATGCTTTTGGGACATTCCGAGCTCTCTCACAATGTTTTTGGGCCACCAACATTTTCTGGACTTTAGGGGGTCTACGATGCCTGTAAACCTTTTTTTTGGGCCTCCAAACATTTCAACATTTTTGCAGGCCTAAAATGCATTTAAGGCCTTTTTTGGGCTGCTAACATATTCTGTACTTTCAGGGGGGTAGGATGCATTTTTCGTGCCAAAAATATTTTTGGGAATTTCAGTGGTCTAGGATGCAGGTTAATGCCCCTTTCAAGCTGCAAATGCTTTTGGGACATTCCGAGCTCTCTCACACTGCTTTTGGGCCACCAACATTTTATGGACTTTAGGGTGTCTACGATGCCTGTAAACCCCTTTTTTGGGCCTCCAAAGATTTCAACATTTTTGCAGGCCTAAGATGCATTTTAAGGCCTTTTTGGGCTGCTAACATATTCTGTGCTTTCGGGGTTGTAGGATCCATTTTTCGTGGCAAAAATATTTTTGTTTTGGGAATTTCAGTGGTCTAGGATGTGGGTTAATGCCCCTTTCAGGCTGCAAATGCTTTTGGGACATTCAGACCTCTCTCACACTGTTTTTGGGCCACCAACATTTTCTGGACTTTAGGGGGTCTACGATGCCGGTATACCTTTTTTTTGGGCCTCCAAACATTTCAACATTTTTGCAGGCCTAAATTGCATTTAAGGCTTTTTTTGGGCTGCTAACATATTCTGTACTTTCAGGGGTTTAGGATGCATTTTTCGTGGCAAAAATATTTTTGGGAATTTCAGTGGTCTAGGATTTGGGTTAATGCCCCTTTCAGGCTGCAAATGTTTTTGGGACATTCAGAGCTCTCTCACAATGTTTTTGGGCCACCAACATTTTACAGACTTTAGGGGGTCTACGATGCCTGTAAACCCCTTTTTTGGGCCTCCAAAGATTTCAACATTTTTTCAGGCCTAAGATGCATTTTAAGGCCTTTTTTGGAATGCTGACATATTCTGAACTTTCAGGGTTGAAGAATACATTTTTCGTGTCAAAAATATTTTTGGGAATTTCAGGGGTCTAGCATGCGGGTTAATGTCCTTTTCAGACTGCAAATGTTTTTGGGAGATTCAGAGCTCTCTCACACTGTTTTTGGGCCACCGACATATTCTGGACTTTATGGGGTCTACGATGCCTGTTAACCCCTTTTTTGGGCATCCAAACATTTCAACATTTTTGCAGGCCTACAATGCATTTTAAGGCCTTTTTGGGCTGCTAACATTTTCTGAACTTTCAGGGGTGTAGGATGCATTTTTCGTGCCAGAAATATTTTTGGTAATTACAGTGGTCTAGGATGTGGGTTAATGCCCCTTTCAGGCTGTAAATGTTTTTGGGACATTCAGAGATCTCTCACAATGTTTTTGGGCCACCAACATTTTACAGACTTTAGGGGGTCTACGATGCCTGTAAACCCCTTTTTTGGTCCTCCAAAGATTTCAACATTTTTGCAGGCCTAAGATGCATTTTAAGGCCTTTTTTGTGCTGCTAACAT
The DNA here is from genome assembly GCF_040938575.1 of Ambystoma mexicanum. Classification (NCBI taxonomy): domain Eukaryota; kingdom Metazoa; phylum Chordata; class Amphibia; order Caudata; family Ambystomatidae; genus Ambystoma; species Ambystoma mexicanum. The sequence continues at coordinate 599,369,964 of NC_090929.1, forward strand.
TTTCTGAACTTTCAGGGGTGTAGGATGCATTTTTCGTGGCAAAAATATTTTGGAGAATTACAGTGGTCTAGGATGTGGGTTAATGCCCCTTTCAGGCTGTAAATGTTTTTGGGACATTCAGAGATCTCTCACAATGTTTTTGGGCCACCAACATTTTCCAGACTTTAGGGGGCCTACGATGCCTGTAAACCCCTTTTTTGGACCTCCAAAGATTTCAACATTTTTTCAGGCCTAAGATGCATTTTAAGGCCTTTTTTGGAATTCTGACATATTCTGAACTTTCAGGGTTGTAGGATGCATTTTTCGTGCCAAAAATATTTTTGGGAATTTCAGGGGTCTAGCATGCGGGTTAATGTCCTTTTCAGACTGCAAATGTTTTTGGGAGATTCAGAGCTCTCTCACACCGTTTTTGGGCCACCAACATATTCTGGACTTTAGGGGGTCTACGATGCCTGTAAACCCCTTTTTTGGGCATACAAACATTTCAACATTTTTGCAGGCCTAAGATGCATTTTAAGGCCTTTTTGGGCTGCTAACATTTTCTGAACTTTCAGGGGTGTAGGATGCATTTTTTCGTGCCAGAAATATTTTTGGTAATTTCAGTGGTCTAGGATGCGGGTTAATGCCCCTTTCAAGCTGCAAATGCTTTTGGGACATTCAGAGATCTCTCACAATGTTTTTGGGCCACCAACATTTTACAGACTTTAGGGGGTCTACGATGCCTGTAAACCCCTTTTTTGGGCCTCCAAAGATTTCAACATTTTTGCAGGCCTAAGATGCATTTCAAGGCCTTTTTTGGGCTGCTAACATATTCTGTACTTTCGGGGTTGTAGGATCCATTTTTCGTGGCAAAAATATTTTTGTTTTGGGAATTTCAGTGGTCTAGGATGCGGGTTAATGCCCCTTTCAAGCTGCAAATGCTTTTGGGACATTCAGAGCTCTCTCACACTGTTTTTGGGCCACCAACATTTTCTGAACTTTAGGGGGTCTAAGATGCCTGTAAACCCCTTTTTTGGGCATCCAAACATTTCAACATTTTTGCAGGCCTAAGATGCATTTTAAGGCCTTTTTTGGGCTGCTAACATTTTCTGAACTTTCAGGGGTGTAGGATGCATTTTTCGTGCCAGAAATATTTTTGGGAATTTCAGTGGTCTAGGATTTGGGTTAATGCCCCTTTCAGGCTGCAAATGTTTTTGGGACATTCAGAGCTCTCTCACAATGTTTTTGGGCCACCAACATTTTCTGGACTTTAGGGGGTCTACGATGCCTGTAAACCCCTTTTTTGGGCCTCCAAAGATTTCAACATTTTTGCCGGCCTAAGATGCATTTTAAGGCCTTTTTTGGGCTGCTAACATATTCTGTACTTTCGGGGATGTAGGATGCATTTTTCGTGGCAAAAATATTTTGGAGAATTACAGTGGTCTAGGATGTGGGTTAATGCCCCTTTCAGGCTGTAAATGTTTTTGGGACATTCAGAGATCTCTCACAATGTTTTTGGGCCACCAACATTTTCCAGACTTTAGGGGGTCTACGATGCCTGTAAACCCCTTTTTTGGGCCTCCAAAGATTTCAACATTTTTTCAGGCCTAAAATGCATTTAAGGCCTTTTTTGGGCTGCTAACATATTCTGTACTTTCAGGGGGGTAGGATGCATTTTTCGTACCAAAAATATTTTTGGGAATTTCAGTGGTCTAGGATGCGGGTTAATGCCCCTTTCAGGCTGTAAATGTTTTTGGGACATTCAGAGATCTCTCACAATGTTTTTGGGCCACCATCATTTTCCAGACTTTAGGGGGTCTACGATGCCTGTAAACCCCTTTTTTGGGCCTCCAAAGATTTCAACATTTTTTCAGGCCTAAGATGCATTTTAATGCCTTTTTTGGAATGCTGACATATTCTGAACTTTCAGGGTTGTAGGATGCATTTTTCGTGCCAAAAATATTTTTGGGAATTTCAGGGGTCTAGCATGCGGGTTAATGTCCTTTTCAGACTGCAAATGTTTTTGGGAGATTCAGAGCTCTCTCACACCGTTTTTGGGCCACCGACATATTCTGGACTTTAGGGGTCTTCGATTCCTGTTAACCCCTTTTTTGGCATCCAAACCTTTCAACATTTTTGCAGGCCTAAGATGCATTTTAAGGCCTTTTTGGGCTGCTAGCATTTTCTGAACTTTCAGGGGTGTAGGATGCATTTTTCGTGCCAGAAATATTTTTGGTAATTTCAGTGGTCTAGGATTTGGGTTAATGCCCCTTTCAGGCTGCAAATGTTTTTGGGACATTCAGAGCTCTCTCACAATGTTTTTGGGCCACCAACATTTTCTGGACTTTAGGGGGTCTACGATGCCTGTAAACCTTTTTTTTGGGCCTCCAAACATTTCAACATTTTTGCAGGCCTAAAATGCATTTAAGGCCTTTTTTGGGCTGCTAACATATTCTGTACTTTCAGGGGGGTAGGATCCATTTTTCGTGGATAAAATATTTTTGTTTTGGGAATTTCAGTGGTCTAGGATGTGGGTTAATGCCCCTTTCAGGCTGCAAATGCTTTTGGGACATTCAGACCTCTCTCACACTGTTTTTGGGCCACCAACATTTTCTGAACTTTAGGGGGTCTAAGATGCCTGTAAACCCCTTTTTTGGGCATCCAAACATTTCAACATTTTTGCAGGTCTAAGATGCATTTTAAGGCCTTTTTTGGGCTGCTAACATTTTCTGAACTTTCAGGGGTGTAGGATGCATTTTTCGTGCCAGAAATATTTTTGGTAATTTCAGTGGTCTAGGATTTGGGTTAATGCCCCTTTTGGGCTGCTAATGTTTTTGGGACATTCAGAGCTCTCTCACAATGTTTTTGGGCCACCAACATTTTCTGGACTTTAGGGGGTCTACGATGTCTGTAAACCCCTTTTTTGGGCCTCCAAAGATTTCAACATTTTTGCCGGCCTAAGATGCATTTTAAGGCCTTTTTTTGGCTGCTAACATATTCTGTACTTTCGGGGATGTAGGATGCATTTTTCGTGCCAAAAATATTTTTGGGAATTTCAGTGGTCTAGGATGCGGGTTAATGCCCCTTTCAAGCTGTAAATGTTTTTGGGACATTCAGAGATCTCTCACAATGTTTTTGGGCCACCAACATTTTCCAGACTTTAGGGGGTCTACGATGCCTGTAAACCCCTTTTTTGGGCCTCCAAAGATTTCAACATTTTTTCAGGCCTAAAATGCATTTAAGGCCTTTTTTGGGCTGCTAACATATTCTGTACTTTCAGGGGGGGTAGGATGCATTTTTCGGACCAAAAATATTTTTGGGAATTTCAGTGGTCTAGGATGCGGGTTAATGCCCCTTTCAGGCTGTAAATGTTTTTGGGACATTCAGAGATCTCTCACAATGTTTTTGGGCCACCAACATTTTCCAGAGTTTAGGGGGTCTACGATGCCTGTAAACCCCTTTTTTGGGCCTCCAAAGATTTCAACATTTTTTCAGGCCTAAGATGCATTTTAATGCCTTTTTTGGAATGCTGACATATTCTGAACTTTCAGGGTTGTAGGATGCATTTTTCGTGCCAAAAATATTTTTGGGAATTTCAGGGGTCTAGCATGCGGGTTAATGTCCTTTTCAGACTGCAAATGTTTTTGGGAGATTCAGAGCTCTCTCACACCGTTTTTGGGCCACCGACATATTCTGGACTTTAGGGGGTCTTCGATGCCTGTTAACCCCTTTTTTGGGCATCCAAACATTTCAACATTTTTGCAGCCCTAAGATGCATTTTAAGGCCTTTTTGGGCTGCTAACATTTTCTGAACTTTCAGGGGTGTAGGATGCATTTTTCGTGCCAGAAATATTTTTGGTAATTTCAGTGGTCTAGGATTTGGGTTAATGCCCCTTTTGGGCTGCTAATGTTTTTGGGACATTCAGAGCTCTCTCACAATGTTTTTGGGCCACCAACATTTTCTGGACTTTAGGGGGTCTACGATGCCTGTAAACCTTTTTTTTGGGCCTCCAAACATTTCAACATTTTTGCAGGCCTAAAATGCATTTAAGGCCTTTTTTGGGCTGCTAACATATTCTGTACTTTCAGGGGGGTAGGATGCATTTTTCGTGCCAAAAATATTTTTGGGAATTTCAGTGGTCTAGGATGCAGGTTAATGCCCCTTTCAATCTGCAAATGCTTTTGGGACATTCCGAGCTCTCTCACACTGCTTTTGGGCCACCAACATTTTATGGACTTTAGGGGGTCTACGATGCCTGTAAACCCCTTTTTTGGGCCTCCAAAGATTTCAACATTTTTGCAGGCCTAAGATGCATTTTAAGGCCTTTTTTGGGCTGCTAACATATTCTGTGCTTTCGGGGTTGTAGGATCCATTTTTCGTGGCAAAAATATTTTTGTTTTGGGAATTTCAGTGGTCTAGGATGTGGGTTAATGCCTCTTTCAGGCTGCAAATGCTTTTGGGACATTCAGACCTCTCTCACACTGTTTTTGGGCCACCAACATTTTCTGAACTTTAGGGGGTCTAAGATGCCTGTAAACCCCTTTTTTGGGCATCCAAACATTTCAACATTTTTTCAGGCCTAAGATGCATTTTAAGGCCTTTTTTGGGCTGCTAACATTTTCTGAACTTTCAGGGGTGTAGGATGCATTTTTCGTGCCAGAAATATTTTTGGTAATTTCAGTGGTCTAGGATTTGGGTTAATGCCCCTTTTGGGCTGCAAATGTTTTTGGGACATTCAGAGCTCTCTCACAATGTTTTTGGGCCACCAACATTTTCTGGACTTTAGGGGGTCTACGATGTCTGTAAACCCCTTTTTTGGGCCTCCAAAGATTTCAACATTTTTGCCGGCCTAAGATGCATTTTAAGGCCTTTTTTTGGCTGCTAACATATTCTGTACTTTCGGGGATGTAGGATGCATTTTTCGTGCCAAAAATATTTTTGGGAATTTCAGTGGTCTAGGATGCGGGTTAATGCCCCTTTCAAGCTGCAAATGCTTTTGGGACATTCTGAGCTCTCTCACACTGCTTTTGGGTCACCAACATTTTCTGGACTTTAGGTGGTCTACGATGCCTGTAAACCCCTTTTTTGGGCCTCCAAAGATTTCAACATTTTTGCCGGCCTAAGATGCATTTTAAGGCCTTTTTCGGGCTGCTAACATATTCTGTACTTTCGGGGATGTAGGATGCATTTTTCGTGGCAAAAATATTTTGGAGAATTACAGTGGTCTAGGATGTGGGTTAATGCCCCTTTCAGGCTGTAAATGTTTTTGGGACATTCAGAGATCTCTCACAATGTTTTTGGGCCACCAACATTTTCCAGACTTTAGGGGGTCTACGATGCCTGTAAACCCCTTTTTTGGGCCTCCAAAGATTTCAACATTTTTTCAGGCCTAAAATGCATTTAAGGCCTTTTTTGGGCTGCTAACATATTCTGTACTTTCAGGGGGGTAGGATGCATTTTTCGTACCAAAAATATTTTTGGGAATTTCAGTGGTCTAAGATGCGGGTTAATGCCCCTTTCAGGCTGTAAATGTTTTTGGGACATTCAGAGATCTCTCACAATGTTTTTGGGCCACCAACATTTTCCAGACTTTAGGGGGTCTACGATGCCTGTAAACCCCTTTTTTGGGCCTCCAAAGATTTCAACATTTTTTCAGGCCTAAGATGCATTTTAATGCCTTTTTTGGAATGCTGACATATTCTGAACTTTCAGGGTTGTAGGATGCATTTTTCGTGCCAAAAATATTTTTGGGAATTTCAGGGGTCTAGCATGCGGGTTAATGTCCTTTTCAGACTGCAAATGTTTTTGGGAGATTCAGAGCTCTCTCACACCGTTTTTGGGCCACCGACATATTCTGGACTTTAGGGGGTCTTCGATGCCTGTTAACCCCTTTTTTGGGCATCCAAACATTTCAACATTTTTGCAGGCCTAAGATGCATTTTAAGGCCTTTTTGGGCTGCTAACATTTTCTGAACTTTCAGGGGTGTAGGATGCATTTTTCGTGCCAGAAATATTTTTGGTAATTTCAGTGGTCTAGGATTTGGGTTAATGCCCCTTTCAGGCTGCAAATGTTTTTGGGGCATTCAGAGCTCTCTCACAATGTTTTTGGGCCACCAACATTTTCTGGACTTTAGGGGGTCTACGATGCCTGTAAACCTTTTTTTTGGGCCTCCAAACATTTCAACATTTTTGCAGGCCTAAAATGCATTTAAGGCCTTTTTTGGGCTGCTAACATATTCTGTACTTTCAGGGGGGTAGGATGCATTTTTCGTGCCAAAAATATTTTTGGGAATTTCAGTGGTCTAGGATGCAGGTTAATGCCCCTTTCAATCTGCAAATGCTTTTGGGACATTCCGAGCTCTCTCACACTGCTTTTGGGCCACCAACATTTTATGGACTTTAGGGGGTCTACGATGCCTGTAAACCCCTTTTTTGGGCCTCCAAAGATTTCAACATTTTTGCAGGCCTAAGATGCATTTTAAGGCCTTTTTTGGGCTGCTAACATATTCTGTGCTTTCGGGGTTGTAGGATCCATTTTTCGTGGCAAAAATATTTTTGTTTTGGGAATTTCAGTGGTCTAGGATGTGGGTTAATGCCCCTTTCAGGCTGCAAATGCTTTTGGGACATTCAGACCTCTCTCACACTGTTTTTGGGCCACCAACATTTTCTGAACTTTAGGGGGTCTAAGATGCCTGTAAACCCCTTTTTTGGGCATCCAAACATTTCAACATTTTTTCAGGCCTAAGATGCATTTTAAGGCCTTTTTTGGGCTGCTAACATTTTCTGAACTTTCAGGGGTGTAGGATGCATTTTTCGTGCCAGAAATATTTTTGGTAATTTCAGTGGTCTAGGATTTGGGTTAATGCCCCTTTTGGGCTGCTAATGTTTTTGGGACATTCAGAGCTCTCTCACAATGTCTTTGAGCCACCAACATTTTCTGGACTTTAGGGGGTCTACGATGCCGGTAAACCTTTTTTTTGGGCCTCCAAACATTTCAACATTTTTGCAGGCCTAAATTGCATTTAAGGCCTTTTTTGGGCTGCTAACATATTCTGTACTTTCAGGGGTTTAGGATGCATTTTTCGTGCCAAAAATATTTTTGGGAATTTCAGTGGTCTAGGATTTGGGTTAATGCCCCTTTCAGGCTGCAAATGTTTTTGGGACATTTAGACCTCTCTCACACTGTTTTTGGGCCACCAACATTTTCTGAACTTTAGGGGGTCTAAGATGCCTGTAAACCCCTTTTATGGGCATCCAAACATTTCAACATTTTTTCAGGCCTAAGATGCATTTTAAGGCCTTTTTTGGGCTGCTAACATTTTCTGAACTTTCAGGGGTGTAGGATGCATTTTTCGTGCCAGAAATATTTTTGGTAATTTCAGTGGTCTAGGATTTGGGTTAATGCCCCTTTTGGGCTGCTAATGTTTTTGGGACATTCAGAGCTCTCTCACAATGTCTTTGAGCCACCAACATTTTCTGGACTTTAGGGGGTCTACGATGCCTGTAAACCCCTTTTTTGGGCCTCCAAAGATTTCAACATTTTTTCAGGCCTAAGATGCATTTTAAGGCCTTTTTTGGAATGCTGACATATTCTGAACTTTCAGGGTTGTAGGATGCATTTTTCGTGCCAAAAATATTTTTGGTAATTTCAGTGGTCTAGGATTTGGGTTAATGCCCCTTTTGGGCTGCTAATGTTTTTGGGACATTCAGAGCTCTCTCACAATGTCTTTGAGCCACCAACATTTTCTGGACTTTAGGGGGTCTACGATGCCTGTAAACCCCTTTTTTGGGCCTCCAAAGATTTCAACATTTTTTCAGGCCTAAAATGCATTTAAGGCCTTTTTTGGGCTGCTAACATATTCTGTACTTTCAGGGGGGTAGGATGCATTTTTCGTACCAAAAATATTTTTGGGAATTTCAGTGGTCTAAGATGCGGGTTAATGCCCCTTTCAGGCTGTAAATGTTTTTGGGACATTCAGAGATCTCTCACAATGTTTTTGGGCCACCAACATTTTCCAGACTTTAGGGGGTCTACGATGCCTGTAAACCCCTTTTTTGGGCCTCCAAAGATTTCAACATTTTTTCAGGCCTAAGATGCATTTTAATGCCTTTTTTGGAATGCTGACATATTCTGAACTTTCAGGGTTGTAGGATGCATTTTTCGTGCCAAAAATATTTTTGGGAATTTCAGGGGTCTAGCATGCGGGTTAATGTCCTTTTCAGACTGCAAATGTTTTTGGGAGATTCAGAGCTCTCTCACACCGTTTTTGGGCCACCGACATATTCTGGACTTTAGGGGGTCTTCGATGCCTGTTAACCCCTTTTTTGGGCATCCAAACATTTCAACATTTTTGCAGGCCTAAGATGCATTTTAAGGCCTTTTTGGGCTGCTAACATTTTCTGAACTTTCAGGGGTGTAGGATGCATTTTTCGTGCCAGAAATATTTTTGGTAATTTCAGTGGTCTAGGATTTGGGTTAATGCCCCTTTCAGGCTGCAAATGTTTTTGGGGCATTCAGAGCTCTCTCACAATGTTTTTGGGCCACCAACATTTTCTGGACTTTAGGGGGTCTACGATGCCTGTAAACCTTTTTTTTGGGCCTCCAAACATTTCAACATTTTTGCAGGCCTAAAATGCATTTAAGGCCTTTTTTGGGCTGCTAACATATTCTGTACTTTCAGGGGGGTAGGATGCATTTTTCGTGCCAAAAATATTTTTGGGAATTTCAGTGGTCTAGGATGCAGGTTAATGCCCCTTTCAATCTGCAAATGCTTTTGGGACATTCCGAGCTCTCTCACACTGCTTTTGGGCCACCAACATTTTATGGACTTTAGGGGGTCTACGATGCCTGTAAACCCCTTTTTTGGGCCTCCAAAGATTTCAACATTTTTGCAGGCCTAAGATGCATTTTAAGGCCTTTTTTGGGCTGCTAACATATTCTGTGCTTTCGGGGTTGTAGGATCCATTTTTCGTGGCAAAAATATTTTTGTTTTGGGAATTTCAGTGGTCTAGGATGTGGGTTAATGCCCCTTTCAGGCTGCAAATGCTTTTGGGACATTCAGACCTCTCTCACACTGTTTTTGGGCCACCAACATTTTCTGAACTTTAGGGGGTCTAAGATGCCTGTAAACCCCTTTTTTGGGCATCCAAACATTTCAACATTTTTTCAGGCCTAAGATGCATTTTAAGGCCTTTTTTGGGCTGCTAACATTTTCTGAACTTTCAGGGGTGTAGGATGCATTTTTCGTGCCAGAAATATTTTTGGTAATTTCAGTGGTCTAGGATTTGGGTTAATGCCCCTTTTGGGCTGCTAATGTTTTTGGGACATTCAGAGCTCTCTCACAATGTCTTTGAGCCACCAACATTTTCTGGACTTTAGGGGGTCTACGATGCCGGTAAACCTTTTTTTTGGGCCTCCAAACATTTCAACATTTTTGCAGGCCTAAATTGCATTTAAGGCCTTTTTTGGGCTGCTAACATATTCTGTACTTTCAGGGGTTTAGGATGCATTTTTCGTGCCAAAAATATTTTTGGGAATTTCAGTGGTCTAGGATTTGGGTTAATGCCCCTTTCAGGCTGCAAATGTTTTTGGGACATTTAGACCTCTCTCACACTGTTTTTGGGCCACCAACATTTTCTGAACTTTAGGGGGTCTAAGATGCCTGTAAACCCCTTTTATGGGCATCCAAACATTTCAACATTTTTTCAGGCCTAAGATGCATTTTAAGGCCTTTTTTGGGCTGCTAACATTTTCTGAACTTTCAGGGGTGTAGGATGCATTTTTCGTGCCAGAAATATTTTTGGTAATTTCAGTGGTCTAGGATTTGGGTTAATGCCCCTTTTGGGCTGCTAATGTTTTTGGGACATTCAGAGCTCTCTCACAATGTCTTTGAGCCACCAACATTTTCTGGACTTTAGGGGGTCTACGATGCCTGTAAACCCCTTTTTTGGGCCTCCAAAGATTTCAACATTTTTTCAGGCCTAAGATGCATTTTAAGGCCTTTTTTGGAATGCTGACATATTCTGAACTTTCAGGGTTGTAGGATGCATTTTTCGTGCCAAAAATATTTTTGGGAATTTCAGGGGTCTAGCATGCGGGTTAATGTCCTTTTCAGACTGCAAATGTTTTTGGGAGATTCAGAGCTCTCTCACACCGTTTTTGGGCCACCGACATATTCTGGACTTTATGGGGTCTACGATGCCTGTAAACCCCTTTTTTGGGCCTCCAAAGATTTCAACATTTTTGCAGGCCTAAGATGCATTTTAAGGCCTTTTTTGTGCTGCTAACATTTTCTGAACTTTCAGGGGTGTAGGATGCATTTTTCGTGGCAAAAATATTTTGGAGAATTACAGTGGTCTAGGATGTGGGTTAATGCCCCTTTCAGGCTGTAGATGTTTTTGGGACATTCAGAGATCTCTCACAATGTTTTTGGGCCACCAACATTTTCCAGACTTTAGGGGGCCTACGATGCCTGTAAACCCCTTTTTTGGGCATACAAACATTTCAACATTTTTGCAGGCCTAAGATGCATTTTAAGGCCTTTTTGGGCTGCTAACATTTTCTGAACTTTTAGGGGTGTAGGATGCATTTTTTTGTGCCAGAAATATTTTTGGTAATTTCAGTGGTCTAGGATGCGGGTTAATGCCCCTTTCAAGCTGCAAATGCTTTTGGGACATTCAGAGATCTCTCACAATGTTTTTGGGCCACCAACATTTTACAGACTTTAGGGGGTCTACGATGCCTGTAAACCCCTTTTTTGGGCCTCCAAAGATTTCAACATTTTTGCAGGCCTAAGATGCATTTTAAGGCCTTTATTGGGCTGCTAACATATTCTGTACTTTCGGGGTTGTAGGATCCATTTTTCGTGGCAAAAATATTTTTGTTTTGGGAATTTCAGTGGTCTAGGATGTGGGTTAATGCCCCTTTCAGGCTGCAAATGCTTTTGGGACATTCAGAGCTCTCTCACACTGTTTTTGGGCCACCAACATTTTCTGAACTTTAGGGGGTCTAAGATGCCTGTAAACCCCTTTTTTGGGCATCCAAACATTTCAACATTTTTGCAGGCCTAAGATGCATTTTAAGGCCTTTTTTGGGCTGCTAACATTTTCTGAACTTTCAGGGGTGTAGGATGCATTTTTCGTGCCAGAAATATTTTTGGTAATTTCAGTGGTCTAGGATTTGGGTTAATGCCCCTTTTGGGCTGCTAATGTTTTTGGGACATTCAGAGCTCTCTCACAATGTCTTTGGGCCACCAACATTTTCTGGACTTTGGGGGTCTACGATGCCGGTAAATCTTTTTTTTGGGCCTCCAAACATTTCAACATTTTTGCAGGCCTAAATTGCATTTAAGGCCTTTTTTGGGCTGCTAACATATTCTGTACTTTCAGGGGTTTAGGATGCATTTTTCGTGCCAAAAATATTTTTGGGAATTTCAGTGGTCTAGGATTTGGGTTAATGCCCCTTTCAGGCTGCAAATGTTTTTGGGACATTCAGAGCTCTCTCACAATGTTTTTGGGCCACCAACATTTTCAGGACTTTAGGGGGTCTACGATGTCTGTAAACCCCTTTTTTGGGCCTCCAAAGATTTCAACATTTTTGCCGGCCTAAGATGCATTTTAAGGCCTTTTTTTGGCTGCTAACATATTCTGTACTTTCGGGGATGTAGGATGCATTTTTCGTGCCAAAAATATTTTTGGGAATTTCAGTGGTCTAGGATGCGGGTTAATGCCCCTTTCAAGCTGCAAATGCTTTTGGGACATTCTGAGCTCTCTCACACTGCTTTTGGGCCACCAACATTTTCCAGACTTTAGGGGGTCTACGATGCCTGTAAACCCCTTTTTTGGGCCTCCAAAGATTTCAACATTTTTTCAGGCCTAAGATGCATTTTAATGCCTTTTTTTGGAATGCTGACATATTCTGAACTTTCAGGGTTGTAGGATGCATTTTTCGTGCCAAAAATATTTTTGGGAATTTCAGGGGTCTAGCATGCGGGTTAATGTCCTTTTCAGACTGCAAATGTTTTTGGGAGATTCAGAGCTCTCTCACACCGTTTTTGGGCCACCGACATATTCTGGACTTTAGGGGTCTTCGATGCCTGTTAACCCCTTTTTTGGGCATCCAAACATTTCAACATTTTTGCAGGCCTAAGATGCATTTTAAGGCCTTTTTGGGCTGCTAACATTTTCTGAACTTTCAGGGGTGTAGGATGCATTTTTCGTGCCAGAAATATTTTTGGTAATTTCAGTGGTCTAGGATTTGGGTTAATGCCCCTTTCAGGCTGCAAATGTTTTTGGGACATTCAGAGCTCTCTCACAATGTTTTTGGGCCACCAACATTTTCTGGACTTTAGGGGGTCTACGATGCCTGTAAACCTTTTTTTTGGGCCTGTAAACCTTTTTTTTGGGCCTCCAAACATTTCAACATTTTTGCAGGCCTAAAATGCATTTAAGGCCTTTTTTGGGCTGCTAACATATTCTGTACTTTCAGGGGGGTAGGATGCATTTTTCGTGCCAAAAATATTTTTGGGAATTTCAGTGGTCTAGGATGCGGGTTAATGCCCCTTTCAAGCTGAAAATGCTTTTGGGACATTCCAAGCTCTCTCACACTGCTTTTGGGCCACCAACATTTTCTGGACTTTAGGTGGTCTACGATGCCTGTAAACCCCTTTTTTGGGCCTCCAAAGATTTCAACATTTTTGCCGGCCTAAGATGCATTTTAAGGCCTTTTTTTGGCTGCTAACATATTCTGTACTTTCGGGGATGTAGGATGCATTTTTCGTGCCAAAAATATTTTTGGGAATTTCAGTGGTCTAGGATGCGGGTTAATGCCCCTTTCAAGCTGTAAATGTTTTTGGGACATTCAGAGATCTCTCACAATGTTTTTGGGCCACCAACATTTTCCAGACTTTAGGGGGTCTACGATGCCCTTAAACCCCTTTTTTGGGCCTCCAAAGATTTCAACATTTTTTCAGGCCTAAAATGCATTTAAGGCCTTTTTTGGGCTGCTAACATATTCTGTACTTTCAGGGGGGTAGGATGCATTTTTCGGACCAAAAATATTTTTGGGAATTTCAGTGGTCTAGGATGCGGGTTAATGCCCCTTTCAGGCTGTAAATGTTTTTGGGACATTCAGAGATCTCTCACACAGTTTTTGGGCCACCGACATATTCTGGACTTTAGGGGGTCTTCGATGCCTGTTAACCCATTTTTTGGGCATCCAAACATTTCAACATTTTTGCAGCCCTAAGATGCATTTTAAGGCCTTTTTGGGCTGCTAACATTTTCTGAACTTTCAGGGGTGTAGGATGCATTTTTCGTGCCAGAAATATTTTTGGTAATTTCAGTGGTCTAGGATTTGGGTTAATGCCCCTTTTGGGCTGCTAATGTTTTTGGGACATTCAGAGCTCTCTCACAATGTCTTTGGGCCACCAACATTTTCTGGATTTTAGGGGGTCTACGATGCCGGTAAACCTTTTTTTTGGGCCTCCAAACATTTCAACATTTTTGCAGGCCTAAATTGCATTTAAGGCCTTTTTTGGGCTGCTAACATATTCTGTACTTTCAGGGGTTTAGGATGCATTTTTCGTGCCAAAAATATTTTTGGGAATTTCAGTGGTCTAGGATTTGGGTTAATGCCCTTTTCAGGCTGCAAATGTTTTTGGGACATTCAGAGCTCTCTCACAATGTTTTTGGGCCACCAACATTTTCTGGACTTTAGGGGGTCTACGATGTCTGTAAACCCCTTTTTTGGGCCTCCAAAGATTTCAACATTTTTGCCGGCCTAAGATGCATTTTAAGGCCTTTTTTTGGCTGCTAACATATTCTGTACTTTCGGGGATGTAGGATGCATTTTTCGTGCCAAAAATATTTTTGGGAATTTCAGTGGTCTAGGATGCGGGTTAATGCCCCTTTCAAGCTGCAAATGCTTTTGGGACATTCTGAGCTCTCTCACACTGCTTTTGGGCCACCAACATTTTCTGGACTTTAGGTGGTCTACGATGCCTGTAAACCCCTTTTTTGGGCCTCCAAAGATTTCAACATTTTTGCCGGCCTAAGATGCATTTTAAGGCCTTTTTTGGGCTGCTAACATATTCTGTACTTTCGGGGATGTAGGATGCATTTTTCGTGGCAAAAATATTTTGGAGAATTACAGTGGTCTAGGATGTGGGTTAATGCCCCTTTCAGGCTGTAAATGTTTTTGGGACATTCAGAGATCTCTCACAATGTTTTTGGGCCACCAACATTTTCCAGACTTTAGGGGGTCTACGATGCCTGTAAACCCCTTTTTTGGGCCTCCAAAGATTTCAACATTTTTTCAGGCCTAAAATGCATTTAAGGCCTTTTTTGGGCTGCTAACATATTCTGTACTTTCAGGGGGGTAGGATGCATTTTTCGTACCAAAAATATTTTTGGGAATTTCAGTGGTCTAGGATGCGGGTTAATGCCTCTTTCAGGCTGTAAATGTTTTTGGGACATTCAGAGATCTCTCACAATGTTTTTGGGCCACCATCATTTTCCAGACTTTAGGGGGTCTACGATGCCTGTAAACCCCTTTTTTGGGCCTCCAAAGATTTCAACATTTTTTCAGGCCTAAGATGCATTTTAATGCCTTTTTTGGAATGCTGACATATTCTGAACTTTCAGGGTTGTAGGATGCATTTTTCGTGCCAAAAATATTTTTGGGAATTTCAGGGGTCTAGCATGCGGGTTAATGTCCTTTTCAGACTGCACATGTTTTTGGGAGATTCAGAGCTCTCTCACACCGTTTTTGGGCCACCAACATTTTCTGGACTTTAGGTGGTCTACGATGCCTGTAAACCCCTTTTTTGGGCCTCCACAAATTTCAACATTTTTGCCGGCCTAAGATGCATTTTAAGGCCTTTTTTGGGCTGCTAACATATTCTGTACTTTCGGGGATGTAGGATGCATTTTTCGTGGCAAAAATATTTTGGAGAATTACAGTGGTCTAGGATGTGGGTTAATGCCCCTTCCAGGCTGTAAATGTTTTTGGGACATTCAGAGATCTCTCACAATGTTTTTGGGCCACCAACATTTTACAGACTTTAGGGGGTCTACAATGCCTGTAAACCCCTTTTTTGGGCCTCCAAAGATTTCAACATTTTTTCAGGCCTAAGATGCATTTTAGGCCTTTTTTGGAATGCTGACATATTCTGAACTTTCAGGGTTGTAGGATGCATTTTTCGTGCCAAAAATATTTTTGGGAATTTCAGGGGTCTAGCATGCGGGTTAATGTCCTTTTCAGACTGCAAATGTTTTTGGGAGATTCAGAGCTCTCTCACACCGTTTTTGGGCCACCGACATATTCTGGACTTTATGGGGTCTACGATGCCTGTAAACCCCTTTTTTGGGCATCCAAACATTTCAACATTTTTGCAGGCCTAAGATGCATTTTACGGCCTTTTTGGGCTGCTAACATTTTCTGAACTTTCAGGGGTGTAGGATGCATTTTTCGTGCCAGAAATATTTTTGGTAATTTCAGTGGTCTAGGATTTGGGTTAATGCCCCTTTCAGGCTGCAAATGTTTTTGGGACATTCAGAGCTCTCTCACAATGTTTTTGGGCCACCAACATTTTCTGGACTTTAGGGGGTCTACGATGCCTGTAAACCTTTTTTTTGGGCCTCCAAACATTTCAACATTTATGCAGGCCTAAAATGCATTTAAGGCCTTTTTTGGGCTGCTAACATATTCTGTACTTTCAGGGGGGTAGGATGCATTTTTCGTGCCAAAAATATTTTTGGGAATTTCAGTGGTCTAGGATGCAGGTTAATGCCCCTTTCAAGCTGCAAATGCTTTTGGGACATTCCGAGCTCTCTCACACTGCTTTTGGGCCACCAACATTTTATGGACTTTAGGTGGTCTACGATGCCTGTAAACCCCTTTTTTGGGCCTCCAAAGATTTCAACATTTTTGCCGGCCTAAGATGCATTTTAAGGCCTTTTTTGGGCTGCTAACATATTCTGTACTTTCGGGGATGTAGGATGCATTTTTCGTGGCAAAAATATTTTGGAGAATTACAGTGGTCTAGGATGTGGGTTAATGCCCCTTTCAGGCTGTAAATGTTTTTGGGACATTCAGAGATCTCTCACAATGTTTTTGGGCCACCAACATTTTACAGACTTTAGGGGGTCTACGATGCCTGTAAACCCCTTTTTTGGGCCTCCAAAGATTTCAACATTTTTTCAGGCCTAAGATGCATTTTAATGCCTTTTTTGGAATGCTGACATATTCTGAACTTTCAGGGTTGTAGGATGCATTTTTCGTGCCAAAAATATTTTTGAGAATTTCAGGGGTCTAGCATGCGGGTTAATGTCCTTTTCAGACTGCAAATGTTTTTGGGAGATTCAGAGCTCTCTCACACCGTTTTTGGGCCACCGACATATTCTGGACTTTAGGGGGTCTTCGATGCCTGTTAACCCCTTTTTTGGGCATCCAAACATTTCAACATTTTTGCAGGCCTAAGATGCATTTTAAGGCCTTTTTGGGCTGCTAACATTTTCTGAACTTTCAGGGGTGTAGAATGCATTTTTCGTGCCAGAAATATTTTTGGTAATTTCAGTGGTCTAGGATTTGGGATAATGCCCCTTTCAGGCTGCAAATGTTTTTGGGGCATTCAGAGCTCTCTCACAATGTTTTTGGGCCACCAACATTTTCTGGACTTTAGGGGGTCTACGATGCCTGTAAACCTTTTTTTTGGGCCTCCAAACATTTCAACATTTTTGCAGGCCTAAAATGCATTTAAGGCCTTTTTTGGGCTGCTAACATATTCTGTACTTTCAGGGGGGTAGGATGCATTTTTCGTGCCAAAAATATTTTTGGGAATTTCAGTGGTCTAGGATGCAGGTTAATGCCCCTTTCAAGCTGCAAATGCTTTTGGGACATTCCGAGCTCTCTCACACTGCTTTTGGGCCACCAACATTTTCTGGACTTTAGGGGGTCTACGATGCCTGTAAACCTTTTTTTTTGGGCCTCCAAACATTTCAACATTTTTGCAGGCCTAAAATGCATTTAAGGCCTTTTTTGGGCTGCTAACATATTCTGTACTTTCGGGGATGTAGGATGCATTTTTCGGGGCAAAAATATTTTGGAGAATTACAGTGGTCTAGGATGTGGGTTAATGCCCCTTTCAGGCTGTAAATGTTTTTGGGACATTCAGAGATCTCTCACAATGTTTTTGGGCCACCAACATTTTACAGACTTTAGGGGGTCTACGATGCCTGTAAACCCCTTTTTTGGGCCTCCAAAGATTTCAACATTTTTGCAGGCCTAAGATGCATTTTAAGGCCTTTTTTGGGCTGCTAACATATTCTGTGCTTTCGGGGTTGTAGGATCCATTTTTCATGGCAAAAATATTTTTGTTTTGGGAATTTCAGTGGTCTAGGATGTGGGTTAATGCCCCTTTCAGGCTGCAAATGCTTTTGGGACATTCAGAGCTCTCTCACACTGTTTTTGGGCCACCAACATTTTCTGAACTTTAGGGGGTCTAACATGCCTGTAAACCCCTTTTTTGGGCATCCAAACATTTCAACATTTTTGCAGGCCTAAGATGCATTTTAAGGCCTTTTTTGGGCTGCTAACATTTTCTGAACTTTCAGGGGTGTAGGATGCATTTTTCGTGCCAGAAATATTTTTGGTAATTTCAGTGGTCTAGGATTTGGGTTAATGCCCCTTTTGGGCTGCTAATGTTTTTGGGACATTCAGAGCTCTCTCACAATGTCTTTGGGCCACCAACATTTTCTGGACTTTAGGGGGTCTACGATGCCGGTAAACCCCTTTTTTGGGCATACAAACATTTCAACATTTTTGCAGGCCTAAGATGCATTTTAAGGCCTTTTTGGGCTGCTAACATTTTCTGAACTTTCAGGGTTGTAGGATGCATTTTTCGTGCCAAAAATATTTTTGGTAATTTCAGTGGTCTAGGATGCGGGTTAATGCCCCTTTCAAGCTGCAAATGCTTTTGGGACATTCAGAGATCTCTCACAATGTTTTTGGGCCACCAACATTTTACAGACTTTAGGGGGTCTACGATGCCTGTAAACCCCTTTTTTGGGCCTCCAAAGATTTCAACATTTTTGCAGGCCTAAGATGCATTTTAAGGCCTTTTTTGGGCTGCTAACATATTCTGTACTTTCGGGGTTGTAGGATCCATTTTTCGTGGCAAAAATATTTTTGTTTTGGGAATTTCAGTGGTCTAGGATGTGGGTTAATGCCCCTTTCAGGCTGCAAATGCTTTTGGGACATTCAGAGCTCTCTCACACTGTTTTTGGGCCACCAACATTTTCTGAACTTTAGGGGGTCTAACATGCCTGTAAACCCCTTTTTTGGGCATCCAAACATTTCAACATTTTTGCAGGCCTAAGATGCATTTTAAGGCCTTTTTTGGGCTGCTAACATTTTCTGAACTTTCAGGGGTGTAGGATGCATTTTTCGTGCCAGAAATATTTTTGGTAATTTCAGTGGTCTAGGATTTGGGTTAATGCCCCTTTTGGGCTGCTAATGTTTTTGGGACATTCAGAGCTCTCTCACAATGTCTTTGGGCCACCAACATTTTCTGGACTTTAGGGGGTCTACGATGCCGGTAAACCCCTTTTTTGGGCATACAAACATTTCAACATTTTTGCAGGCCTAAGATGCATTTTAAGGCCTTTTTGGGCTGCTAACATTTTCTGAACTTTCAGGGTTGTAGGATGCATTTTTCGTGCCAAAAATATTTTTGGTAATTTCAGTGGTCTAGGATGCGGGTTAATGCCCCTTTCAAGCTGCAAATGCTTTTGGGACATTCAGAGATCTCTCACAATGTTTTTGGGCCACCAACATTTTACAGACTTTAGGGGGTCTACGATGCCTGTAAACCCCTTTTTTGGGCCTCCAAAGATTTCAACATTTTTTCAGGCCTAAGATGCATTTTAGGCCTTTTTTGGAATGCTGACATATTCTGAACTTTCAGGGTTGTAGGATGCATTTTTCGTGCGAAAATATTTTTGGGAATTTCAGGGGTCTAGCATGCGGGTTAATGTCCTTTTCAGACTGCAAATGTTTTTGGGAGATTCAGAGCTCTCTCACACCGTTTTTGGGCCACCGACATATTCTGGACTATATGGGGTCTACGATGCCTGTAAACCCCTTTTTTGGGCATCCAAACATTTCAACATTTTTGCAGGCCTAAGATGCATTTTAAGGCCTTTTTTGGGCTGCTAACATTTTCTGAACTTTCAGGGGTGTAGGATGCATTTTTCGTGCCAGAAATATTTTTGGTAATTTCAGTGGTCTAGGATTTGGGTTAATGCCCCTTTTGGGCTGCTAATGTTTTTGGGACATTCAGAGCTCTCTCACAATGTCTTTGGGCCACCAACATTTTCTGGACTTTAGGGGGTCTACGATGCCGGTAAACCTTTTTTTTGGGCCTCCAAACATTTCAACATTTTTGCAGGCCTAAATTGCATTTAAGGCCTTTTTTGGGCTGCTAACATATTCTGTACTTTCGGGGATGTAGGATGCATTTTTCGTGGAAAAAATTTTTTGGAGAATTACAGTGGTCTAGGATGTGGGTTAATGCCCCTTTCAGGCTGTATATGTTTTTGGGACATTCAGCGATCTCTCACAATGTTTTTGGGCCACCAACATTTTACAGACTTTAGGGGGTCTACGATGCCTGTAAACCCCTTTTTTGGGCCTCCAAAGATTTCAACATTTTTTCAGGCCTAAGATGCATTTTAGGCCTTTTTTGGAATGCTGACATATTCTGAACTTTCAGGGTTGTAGGATGCATTTTTCGTGCCAAAATATTTTTGGGAATTTCAGGGGTCTAGCATGCGGGTTAATGTCCTTTTCAGACTGCAAATGTTTTTGGGAGATTCAGAGCTCTCTCACACCGTTTTTGGGCCACCGACATATTCTGGACTATATGGGGTCTACGATGCCTGTAAACCCCTTTTTTGGGCATCCAAACATTTCAACATTTTTGCAGGCCTAAGATGCATTTTAAGGCCTTTTTTGGGCTGCTAACATATTCTGTACTTTCGGGGATGTAGGATGCATTTTTCGTGGCAAAAATATTTTGGAGAATTACAGTGGTCTAGGATGTGGGTTAATGCCCCTTTCAGGCTGTAAATGTTTTTGGGACATTCAGAGATCTCTCACAATGTTTTTGGGCCACCAACATTTTACAGACTTTAGGGGGTCTACGATGCCTGTAAACCCCTTTTTTGGGCCTCCAAAGATTTCAACATTTTTTCAGGCCTAAGATGCATTTTAGGCCTTTTTTGGAATGCTGACATATTCTGAACTTTCAGGGTTGTAGGATGCATTTTTTCGTGCCAAAAATATTTTTGGGAATTTCAGGGGTCTAGCATGCGGGTTAATGTCCTTTTCAGACTGCAAATGTTTTTGGGAGATTCAGAGCTCTCTCACACCGTTTTTGGGCCACCGACATATTCTGGACTTTAAGGGGTCTACGATGCCTGTAAACCCCTTTTTTGGGCATCCAAACATTTCAACATTTTTGAGGCCTAAGATGCATTTTAAGGCCTTTTTGGGCTGCTAACATTTTCTGAACTTTCAGGGGTGTAGGATGCATTTTTCGTGCCAGAAATATTTTTGGTAATTTCAGTGGTCTAGGATTTGGGTTAATGCCCCTTTCAGGCTGCAAATGTTTTTGGGACATTCAGAGCTCTCTCACAATGTTTTTGGGCCACCAACATTTTCTGAACTTTAGGGGGTCTACGATGCCTGTAAACCCCTTTTTTGGGCATCCAAACATTTCAACATTTTTGCAGGCCTAAGATGCATTTTAAGGCCTTTTTTGGGCTGCTAACATTTTCTGAACTTTCAGGGGTGTAGGATGCATTTTTCGTGCCAGAAATATTTTTGGTAATTTCAGTGGTCTAGGATTTGGGTTAATGCCCCTTTTGGGCTGCTAATGTTTTTGGGACATTCAGAGCTCTCTCACAATGTCTTTGGGCCACCAACATTTTCTGGACTTTAGGGGGTCTACGATGCCGGTAAACCTTTTTTTTGGGCCTCCAAACATTTCAACATTTTTGCAGGCCTAAATTGCATTTAAGGCCTTTTTTGGGCTGCTAACATATTCTGTACTTTCAGGGGTTTAGGATGCATTTTTCGTGCCAAAAATATTTTTGGGAATTTGAGTGGTCTAGGATTTGGGTTAATGCCCCTTTCAGGCTGCAAATGTTTTTGGGACATTCAGAGCTCTCTCACAATGTTTTTGGGCCACCAACATTTTCTGGACTTTAGGGGGTCTACGATGCCTGTAAACCTTTTTTTTGGGCCTCCAAACATTTCAACATTTTTGCAGGCCTAAAATGCATTTAAGGCCTTTTTTGGGCTGCTAACATATTCTGTACTTTCAGGGGGGTAGGATGAATTTTTCGTGGTAAAAATATTTTTGGGAATTTCAGTGGTCTAGGATGCAGGTTAATGCCCCTTTCAAGCTGCAAATGCTTTTGGGACATTCCGAGCTCTCTCACACTGCTTTTGGGCCACCAACATTTTCTGGACTTTAGGGGGTCTACGATGCCTGTAAACCTTTTTTTTGGGCCTCCAAACATTTCAACATTTTTGCAGGCCTAAAATGCATTTAAGGCCTTTTTTGGGCTGCTAACATATTCTGTACTTTCGGGGATGTAGGATGCATTTTTCGGGGCAAAAATATTTTGGAGAATTACAGTGGTCTAGGATGTGGGTTAATGCCCCTTTCAGGCTGTAAATGTTTTTGGGACATTCAGAGATCTCTCACAATGTTTTTGGGCCACCAACATTTTACAGACTTTAGGGGGTCTACGATGCCTGTAAACCCCTTTTTTGGGCCTCCAAAGATTTCAACATTTTTGCAGGCCTAAGATGCATTTTAAGGCCTTTTTTGGGCTGCTAACATATTCTGTGCTTTCGGGGTTGTAGGATCCATTTTTCATGGCAAAAATATTTTTGTTTTGGGAATTTCAGTGGTCTAGGATGTGGGTTAATGCCCCTTTCAGGCTGCAAATGCTTTTGGGACATTCAGAGCTCTCTCACACTGTTTTTGGGCCACCAACATTTTCTGAACTTTAGGGGGTCTAACATGCCTGTAAACCCCTTTTTTGGGCATCCAAACATTTCAACATTTTTGCAGGCCTAAGATGCATTTTAAGGCCTTTTTTGGGCTGCTAACATTTTCTGAACTTTCAGGGGTGTAGGATGCATTTTTCGTGCCAGAAATATTTTTGGTAATTTCAGTGGTCTAGGATTTGGGTTAATGCCCCTTTTGGGCTGCTAATGTTTTTGGGACATTCAGAGCTCTCTCACAATGTCTTTGGGCCACCAACATTTTCTGGACTTTAGGGGGTCTACGATGCCGGTAAACCCCTTTTTTGGGCATACAAACATTTCAACATTTTTGCAGGCCTAAGATGCATTTTAAGGCCTTTTTGGGCTGCTAACATTTTCTGAACTTTCAGGGTTGTAGGATGCATTTTTCGTGCCAAAAATATTTTTGGTAATTTCAGTGGTCTAGGATGCGGGTTAATGCCCCTTTCAAGCTGCAAATGCTTTTGGGACATTCAGAGATCTCTCACAATGTTTTTGGGCCACCAACATTTTACAGACTTTAGGGGGTCTACGATGCCTGTAAACCCCTTTTTTGGGCCTCCAAAGATTTCAACATTTTTGCAGGCCTAAGATGCATTTTAAGGCCTTTTTTGGGCTGCTAACATATTCTGTACTTTCGGGGTTGTAGGATCCATTTTTCGTGGCAAAAATATTTTTGTTTTGGGAATTTCAGTGGTCTAGGATGTGGGTTCATGCCCCTTTCAGGCTGCAAATGCTTTTGGGACATTCAGAGCTCTCTCACACTGTTTTTGGGCCACCAACATTTTCTGAACTTTAGGGGGTCTAAGATGCCTGTAAACCCCTTTTTTGGGCATCCAAACATTTCAACATTTTTGCAGGCCTAAGATGCATTTTAAGGCCTTTTTTGGGCTGCTAACATTTTCTGAACTTTCAGGGGTGTAGGATGCATTTTTCGTGCCAGAAATATTTTTGGTAATTTCAGTGGTCTAGGATTTGGGTTAATGCCCCTTTTGGGCTGCTAATGTTTTTGGGACATTCAGAGCTCTCTCACAATGTCTTTGGGCCACCAACATTTTCTGGACTTTAGGGGGTCTACGATGCCGGTAAACCTTTTTTTTGGGCCTCCAAACATTTCATCATTTTTGCAGGCCTAAATTGCATTTAAGGCCTTTTTTGGGCTGCTAACATATTCTGTACTTTCGGGGATGTAGGATGCATTTTTCGTGGCAAAAATATTTTGGAGAATTACAGTGGTCTAGGATGTGGGTTAATGCCCCTTTCAGGCTGTAAATGTTTTTGGGACATTCAGCGATCTCTCACAATGTTTTTGGGCCACCAACATTTTACAGACTTTAGGGGGTCTACGATGCCTGTAAACCCCTTTTTTGGGCCTCCAAAGATTTCAACATTTTTTCAGGCCTAAGATGCATTTTAGGCCTTTTTTGGAATGCTGACATATTCTGAACTTTCAGGGTTGTAGGATGCATTTTTCGTGCCAAAATATTTTTGGGAATTTCAGGGGTCTAGCATGCGGGTTAATGTCCTTTTCAGACTGCAAATGTTTTTGGGAGATTCAGAGCTCTCTCACACCGTTTTTGGGCCACCGACATATTCTGGACTATATGGGGTCTACGATGCCTGTAAACCCCTTTTTTGGGCATCCAAACATTTCAACATTTTTGCAGGCCTAAGATGCATTTTAAGGCCTTTTTTGGGCTGCTAACATATTCTGTACTTTCGGGGATGTAGGATGCATTTTTCGTGGCAAAAATATTTTGGAGAATTACAGTGGTCTAGGATGTGGGTTAATGCCCCTTTCAGGCTGTAAATGTTTTTGGGACATTCAGAGATCTCTCACAATGTTTTTGGGCCACCAACATTTTACAGACTTTAGGGGGTCTACGATGCCTATAAACCCCTTTTTTGGGCCTCCAAAGATTTCAACATTTTTTCAGGCCTAAGATGCATTTTAGGCCTTTTTTGGAATGCTGACATATTCTGAACTTTCAGGGTTGTAGGATGCATTTTTTCGTGCCAAAAATATTTTTGGGAATTTCAGGGGTCTAGCATGCGGGTTAATGTCCTTTTCAGACTGCAAATGTTTTTGGGAGATTCAGAGCTCTCTCACACCGTTTTTGGGCCACCGACATATTCTGGACTTTAAGGGGTCTACGATGCCTGTAAACCCCTTTTTTGGGCATCCAAACATTTCAACATTTTTGCAGGCCTAAGATGCATTTTAAGGCCTTTTTGGGCTGCTAACATTTTCTGAACTTTCAGGGGTGTAGGATGCATTTTTCGTGCCAGAAATATTTTTGGTAATTTCAGTGGTCTAGGATTTGGGTTAATGCCCCTTTCAGGCTGCAAATGTTTTTGGGACATTCAGAGCTCTCTCACAATGTTTTTGGGCCACCAACATTTTCTGAACTTTAGGGGGTCTACGATGCCTGTAAACCCCTTTTTTGGGCATCCAAACATTTCAACATTTTTGCAGGCCTAAGATGCATTTTAAGGCCTTTTTTGGGCTGCTAACATTTTCTGAACTTTCAGGGGTGTAGGATGCATTTTTCGTGCCAGAAATATTTTTGGTAATTTCAGTGGTCTAGGATTTGGGTTAATGCCCCTTTTGGGCTGCTAATGTTTTTGGGACATTCAGAGCTCTCTCACAATGTCTTTGGGCCACCAACATTTTCTGGACTTTAGGGGGTCTACGATGCCGGTAAACCTTTTTTTTGGGCCTCCAAACATTTCAACATTTTTGCAGGCCTAAATTGCATTTAAGGCCTTTTTTGGGCTGCTAACATATTCTGTACTTTCAGGGGTTTAGGATGCATTTTTCGTGCCAAAAATATTTTTGGGAATTTGAGTGGTCTAGGATTTGGGTTAATGCCCCTTTCAGGCTGCAAATGTTTTTGGGACATTCAGAGCTCTCTCACAATGTTTTTGGGCCACCAACATTTTCTGGACTTTAGGGGGTCTACGATGCCTGTAAACCTTTTTTTTGGGCCTCCAAACATTTCAACATTTTTGCAGGCCTAAGATGCATTTTAAGGCCTTTTTTGGGCTGCTAACATATTCTGTACTTTCGGGGATGTAGGATGCATTTTTCGGGGCAAAAATATTTTGGAGAATTACAGTGGTCTAGGATGTGGGTTAATGCCCCTTTCAGGCTGTAAATGTTTTTGGGACATTCAGAGATCTCTCACAATGTTTTTGGGCCACCAACATTTTACAGACTTTAGGGGGTCTACGATGCCTGTAAACCCCTTTTTTGGGCCTCCAAAGATTTCAACATTTTTGCAGGCCTAAGATGCATTTTAAGGCCTTTTTTGGGCTGCTAACATATTCTGTGCTTTCGGGGTTGTAGGATCCATTTTTCATGGCAAAAATATTTTTGTTTTGGGAATTTCAGTGGTCTAGGATGTGGGTTAATGCCCCTTTCAGGCTGCAAATGCTTTTGGGACATTCAGAGCTCTCTCACACTGTTTTTGGGCCACCAACATTTTCTGAACTTTAGGGGGTCTAACATGCCTGTAAACCCCTTTTTTGGGCATCCAAACATTTCAACATTTTTGCAGGCCTAAGATGCATTTTAAGGCCTTTTTTGGGCTGCTAACATTTTCTGAACTTTCAGGGGTGTAGGATGCATTTTTCGTGCCAGAAATATTTTTGGTAATTTCAGTGGTCTAGGATTTGGGTTAATGCCCCTTTTGGGCTGCTAATGTTTTTGGGACATTCAGAGCTCTCTCACAATGTCTTTGGGCCACCAACATTTTCTGGACTTTAGGGGGTCTACGATGCCGGTAAACCCCTTTTTTGGGCATACAAACATTTCAACATTTTTGCAGGCCTAAGATGCATTTTAAGGCCTTTTTGGGCTGCTAACATTTTCTGAACTTTCAGGGTTGTAGGATGCATTTTTCGTGCCAAAAATATTTTTGGTAATTTCAGTGGTCTAGGATGCGGGTTAATGCCCCTTTCAAGCTGCAAATGCTTTTGGGACATTCAGAGATCTCTCACAATGTTTTTGGGCCACCAACATTTTACAGACTTTAGGGGGTCTACGATGCCTGTAAACCCCTTTTTTGGGCCTCCAAAGATTTCAACATTTTTGCAGGCCTAAGATGCATTTTAAGGCCTTTTTTGGGCTGCTAACATATTCTGTACTTTCGGGGTTGTAGGATCCATTTTTCGTGGCAAAAATATTTTTGTTTTGGGAATTTCAGTGGTCTAGGATGTGGGTTAATGCCCCTTTCAGGCTGCAAATGCTTTTGGGACATTCAGAGCTCTCTCACACTGTTTTTGGGCCACCAACATTTTCTGAACTTTAGGGGGTCTAAGATGCCTGTAAACCCCTTTTTTGGGCATCCAAACATTTCAACATTTTTGCAGGCCTAAGATGCATTTTAAGGCCTTTTTTGGGCTGCTAACATTTTCTGAACTTTCAGGGGTGTAGGATGCATTTTTCGTGCCAGAAATATTTTTGGTAATTTCAGTGGTCTAGGATTTGGGTTAATGCCCCTTTTGGGCTGCTAATGTTTTTGGGACATTCAGAGCTCTCTCACAATGTCTTTGGGCCACCAACATTTTCTGGACTTTAGGGGGTCTACGATGCCGGTAAACCTTTTTTTTGGGCCTCCAAACATTTCAACATTTTTGCAGGCCTAAATTGCATTTAAGGCCTTTTTTGGGCTGCTAACATATTCTGTACTTTCGGGGATGTAGGATGCATTTTTCGTGGCAAAAATATTTTGGAGAATTACAGTGGTCTAGGATGTGGGTTAATGCCCCTTTCAGGCTGTAAATGTTTTTGGGACATTCAGAGATCTCTCACAATGTTTTTGGGCCACCAACATTTTACAGACTTTAGGGGGTCTACGATGCCTGTAAACCCCTTTTTTGGGCCTCCAAAGATTTCAACATTTTTTCAGGCCTAAGATGCATTTTAGGCCTTTTTTGGAATGCTGACATATTCTGAACTTTCAGGGTTGTAGGATGCATTTTTTCGTGCCAAAAATATTTTTGGGAATTTCAGGGGTCTAGCATGCGGGTTAATGTCCTTTTCAGACTGCAAATGTTTTTGGGAGATTCAGAGCTCTCTCACACCGTTTTTGGGCCACCGACATATTCTGGACTTTAAGGGGTCTACGATGCCTGTAAACCCCTTTTTTGGGCATCCAAACATTTCAACATTTTTGCAGGCCTAAGATGCATTTTAAGGCCTTTTTGGGCTGCTAACATTTTCTGAACTTTCAGGAATGTAGGATGCATTTTTCGTGCCAGAAATATTTTTGGTAATTTCAGTGGTCTAGGATTTGGGTTAATGCCCCTTTCAGGCTGCAAATGTTTTTGGGACATTCAGAGCTCTCTCACAATGTTTTTGGGCCACCAACATTTTCTGAACTTTAGGGGGTCTACGATGCCTGTAAACCCCTTTTTTGGGCATCCAAACATTTCAACATTTTTGCAGGCCTAAGATGCATTTTAAGGCCTTTTTTGGGCTGCTAACATTTTCTGAACTTTCAGGGGTGTAGGATGCATTTTTCGTGCCAGAAATATTTTTGGTAATTTCAGTGGTCTAGGATTTGGGTTAATGCCCCTTTTGGGCTGCTAATGTTTTTGGGACATTCAGAGCTCTCTCACAATGTCTTTGGGCCACCAACATTTTCTGGACTTTAGGGGGTCTACGATGCCGGTAAACCTTTTTTTTGGGCCTCCAAACATTTCAACATTTTTGCAGGCCTAAATTGCATTTAAGGACTTTTTTGGGCTGCTAACATATTCTGTACTTTCAGGGGTTTAGGATGCATTTTTCGTGCCAAAAATATTTTTGGGAATTTGAGTGGTCTAGGATTTGGGTTAATGCCCCTTTCAGGCTGCAAATGTTTTTGGGACATTCAGAGCTCTCTCACAATGTTTTTGGGCCACCAACATTTTCTGGACTTTAGGGGGTCTACGATGCCTGTAAACCTTTTTTTTGGGCCTCCAAACATTTCAACATTTTTGCAGGCCTAAAATGCATTTAAGGCCTTTTTTGGGCTGCTAACATATTCTGTACTTTCAGGGGGGTAGGATGAATTTTTCGTGGTAAAAATATTTTTGGGAATTTCAGTGGTCTAGGATGCAGGTTAATGCCCCTTTCAAGCTGCAAATGCTTTTGGGACATTCCGAGCTCTCTCACACTGCTTTTGGGCCACCAACATTTTCTGGACTTTAGGGGGTCTACGATGCCTGTAAACCTTTTTTTTGGGCCTCCAAACATTTCAACATTTTTGCAGGCCTAAAATGCATTTAAGGCCTTTTTTGGGCTGCTAACATATTCTGTACTTTCGGGGATGTAGGATGCATTTTTCGGGGCAAAAATATTTTGGAGAATTACAGTGGTCTAGGATGTGGGTTAATGCCCCTTTCAGGCTGTAAATGTTTTTGGGACATTCAGAGATCTCTCACAATGTTTTTGGGCCACCAACATTTTACAGACTTTAGGGGGTCTACGATGCCTGTAAACCCCTTTTTTGGGCCTCCAAAGATTTCAACATTTTTGCAGGCCTAAGATGCATTTTAAGGCCTTTTTTGGGCTGCTAACATATTCTGTGCTTTCGGGGTTGTAGGATCCATTTTTCATGGCAAAAATATTTTTGTTTTGGGAATTTCAGTGGTCTAGGATGTGGGTTAATGCCCCTTTCAGGCTGCAAATGCTTTTGGGACATTCAGAGCTCTCTCACACTGTTTTTGGGCCACCAACATTTTCTGAACTTTAGGGGGTCTAACATGCCTGTAAACCCCTTTTTTGGGCATCCAAACATTTCAACATTTTTGCAGGCCTAAGATGCATTTTAAGGCCTTTTTTGGGCTGCTAACATTTTCTGAACTTTCAGGGGTGTAGGATGCATTTTTCGTGCCAGAAATATTTTTGGTAATTTCAGTGGTCTAGGATTTGGGTTAATGCCCCTTTTGGGCTGCTAATGTTTTTGGGACATTCAGAGCTCTCTCACAATGTCTTTGGGCCACCAACATTTTCTGGACTTTAGGGGGTCTACGATGCCGGTAAACCCCTTTTTTGGGCATACAAACATTTCAACATTTTTGCAGGCCTAAGATGCATTTTAAGGCCTTTTTGGGCTGCTAACATTTTCTGAACTTTCAGGGTTGTAGGATGCATTTTTCGTGCCAAAAATATTTTTGGTAATTTCAGTGGTCTAGGATGCGGGTTAATGCCCCTTTCAAGCTGCAAATGCTTTTGGGACATTCAGAGATCTCTCACAATGTTTTTGGGCCACCAACATTTTACAGACTTTAGGGGGTCTACGATGCCTGTAAACCCCTTTTTTGGGCCTCCAAAGATTTCAACATTTTTGCAGGCCTAAGATGCATTTTAAGGCCTTTTTTGGGCTGCTAACATATTCTGTACTTTCGGGGTTGTAGGATCCATTTTTCGTGGCAAAAATATTTTTGTTTTGGGAATTTCAGTGGTCTAGGATGTGGGTTAATGCCCCTTTCAGGCTGCAAATGCTTTTGGGACATTCAGAGCTCTCTCACACTGTTTTTGGGCCACCAACATTTTCTGAACTTTAGGGGGTCTAAGATGCCTGTAAACCCCTTTTTTGGGCATCCAAACATTTCAACATTTTTGCAGGCCTAAGATGCATTTTAAGGCCTTTTTTGGGCTGCTAACATTTTCTGAACTTTCAGGGGTGTAGGATGCATTTTTCGTGCCAGAAATATTTTTGGTAATTTCAGTGGTCTAGGATTTGGGTTAATGCCCCTTTTGGGCTGCTAATGTTTTTGGGACATTCAGAGCTCTCTCACAATGTCTTTGGGCCACCAACATTTTCTGGACTTTAGGGGGTCTACGATGCCGGTAAACCTTTTTTTTGGGCCTCCAAACATTTCAACATTTTTGCAGGCCTAAATTGCATTTAAGGCCTTTTTTGGGCTGCTAACATATTCTGTACTTTCGGGGATGTAGGATGCATTTTTCGTGGCAAAAATATTTTGGAGAATTACAGTGGTCTAGGATGTGGGTTAATGCCCCTTTCAGGCTGTAAATGTTTTTGGGACATTCAGCGATCTCTCACAATGTTTTTGGGCCACCAACATTTTACAGACTTTAGGGGGTCTACGATGCCTGTAAACCCCTTTTTTGGGCCTCCAAAGATTTCAACATTTTTTCAGGCCTAAGATGCATTTTAGGGCTTTTTTGGAATGCTGACATATTCTGAACTTTCAGGGTTGTAGGATGCATTTTTCGTGCCAAAATATTTTTGGGAATTTCAGGGGTCTAGCATGCGGGTTAATGTCCTTTTCAGACTGCAAATGTTTTTGGGAGATTCAGAGCTCTCTCACACCGTTTTTGGGCCACCGACATATTCTGGACTATATGGGGTCTACGATGCCTGTAAACCCCTTTTTTGGGCATCCAAACATTTCAACATTTTTGCAGGCCTAAGATGCATTTTAAGGCCTTTTTTGGGCTGCTAACATATTCTGTACTTTCGGGGATGTAGGATGCATTTTTCGTGGCAAAAATATTTTGGAGAATTACAGTGGTCTAGGATGTGGGTTAATGCCCCTTTCAGGCTGTAAATGTTTTTGGGACATTCAGAGATCTCTCACAATGTTTTTGGGCCACCAACATTTTACAGACTTTAGGGGGTCTACGATGCCTGTAAACCCCTTTTTTGGGCCTCCAAAGATTTCAACATTTTTTCAGGCCTAAGATGCATTTTAGGCCTTTTTTGGAATGCTGACATATTCTGAACTTTCAGGGTTGTAGGATGCATTTTTCGTGCCAAAATATTTTTGGGAATTTCAGGGGTCTAGCATGCGGGTTAATGTCCTTTTCAGACTGCAAATGTTTTTGGGAGATTCAGAGCTCTCACACCGTTTTTGGGCCACCGACATATTCTGGACTATATGGGGTCTACGATGCCTGTAAACCCCTTTTTTGGGCATCCAAACATTTCAACATTTTTGCAGGCCTAAGATGCATTTTAAGGCCTTTTTTGGGCTGCTAACATATTCTGTACTTTCGGGGATGTAGGATGCATTTTTCGTGGCAAAAATATTTTGGAGAATTACAGTGGTCTAGGATGTGGGTTAATGCCCCTTTCAGGCTGTAAATGTTTTTGGGACATTCAGAGATCTCTCACAATGTTTTTGGGCCACCAACATTTTACAGACTTTAGGGGGTCTACGATGCCTGTAAACCCCTTTTTTGGGCCTCCAAAGATTTCAACATTTTTTCAGGCCTAAGATGCATTTTAGGCCTTTTTTGGAATGCTGACATATTCTGAACTTTCAGGGTTGTAGGATGCATTTTTTCGTGCCAAAAATATTTTTGGGAATTTCAGGGGTCTAGCATGCGGGTTAATGTCCTTTTCAGACTGCAAATGTTTTTGGGAGATTCAGAGCTCTCTCACACCGTTTTTGGGCCACCGACATATTCTGGACTTTAAGGGGTCTACGATGCCTGTAAACCCCTTTTTTGGGCATCCAAACATTTCAACATTTTTGCAGGCCTAAGATGCATTTTAAGGCCTTTTTGGGCTGCTAACATTTTCTGAACTTTCAGGGGTGTAGGATGCATTTTTCGTGCCAGAAATATTTTTGGTAATTTCAGTGGTCTAGGATTTGGGTTAATGCCCCTTTCAGGCTGCAAATGTTTTTGGGACATTCAGAGCTCTCTCACAATGTTTTTGGGCCACCAACATTTTCTGAACTTTAGGGGGTCTACGATGCCTGTAAACCCCTTTTTTGGGCATCCAAACATTTCAACATTTTTGCAGGCCTAAGATGCATTTTAAGGCCTTTTTTGGGCTGCTAACATTTTCTGAACTTTCAGGGGTGTAGGATGCATTTTTCGTGCCAGAAATATTTTTGGTAATTTCAGTGGTCTAGGATTTGGGTTAATGCCCCTTTTGGGCTGCTAATGTTTTTGGGACATTCAGAGCTCTCTCACAATGTCTTTGGGCCACCAACATTTTCTGGACTTTAGGGGGTCTACGATGCCGGTAAACCTTTTTTTTGGGCCTCCAAACATTTCAACATTTTTGCAGGCCTAAATTGCATTTAAGGCCTTTTTTGGGCTGCTAACATATTCTGTACTTTCAGGGGTTTAGGATGCATTTTTCGTGCCAAAAATATTTTTGGGAATTTGAGTGGTCTAGGATTTGGGTTAATGCCCCTTTCAGGCTGCAAATGTTTTTGGGACATTCAGAGCTCTCTCACAATGTTTTTGGGCCACCAACATTTTCTGGACTTTAGGGGGTCTACGATGCCTGTAAACCTTTCTTTTGGGCCTCCAAACATTTCAACATTTTTGCAGGCCTAAAATGCATTTAAGGCCTTTTTTGGGCTGCTAACATATTCTGTACTTTCAGGGGGGTAGGATGCATTTTTCGTGGTAAAAATATTTTTGGGAATTTCAGTGGTCTAGGATGCAGGTTAATGCCCCTTTCAAGCT
The DNA here is from genome assembly GCF_040938575.1 of Ambystoma mexicanum. Lineage (NCBI taxonomy): Eukaryota > Metazoa > Chordata > Amphibia > Caudata > Ambystomatidae > Ambystoma > Ambystoma mexicanum. Next base: position 599,402,490 of record NC_090929.1, read on the forward strand.
GCAAATGCTTTTGGGACATTCCGAGCTCTCTCACACTGCTTTTGGGCCACCAACATTTTATGGACTTTAGGTGGTCTACGATGCCTGTTAACCCCTTTTTTGGGCCTCCAATGATTTCAACATTTTTGCCGGCCTAAGATGCATTTTAAGGCCTTTTTTGGGCTGCTAACATATTCTGTACTTTCGGGGATGTAGGATGCATTTTTCGGGGCAAAAATATTTTGGAGAATTACAGTGGTCTAGGATGTGGGTTAATGCCCCTTTCAGGCTGTAAATGTTTTTGGGACATTCAGAGATCTCTCACAATGTTTTTGGGCCACCAACATTTTACAGACTTTAGGGGGTCTACGATGCCTGTAAACCCCTTTTTTGGGCCTCCAAAGATTTCAACATTTTTGCAGGCCTAAGATGCATTTTAAGGCCTTTTTTGGGCTGCTAACATATTCTGTGCTTTCGGGGTTGTAGGATCCATTTTTCATGGCAAAAATATTTTTGTTTTGGGAATTTCAGTGGTCTAGGATGTGGGTTAATGCCCCTTTCAGGCTGCAAATGCTTTTGGGACATTCAGAGCTCTCTCACACTGTTTTTGGGCCACCAACATTTTCTGAACTTTAGGGGGTCTAACATGCCTGTAAACCCCTTTTTTGGGCATCCAAACATTTCAACATTTTTGCAGGCCTAAGATGCATTTTAAGGCCTTTTTTGGGCTGCTAACATTTTCTGAACTTTCAGGGGTGTAGGATGCATTTTTCGTGCCAGAAATATTTTTGGTAATTTCAGTGGTCTAGGATTTGGGTTAATGCCCCTTTTGGGCTGCTAATGTTTTTGGGACATTCAGAGCTCTCTCACAATGTCTTTGGGCCACCAACATTTTCTGGACTTTAGGGGGTCTACGATGCCGGTAAACCCCTTTTTTGGGCATACAAACATTTCAACATTTTTGCAGGCCTAAGATGCATTTTAAGGCCTTTTTGGGCTGCTAACATTTTCTGAACTTTCAGGGTTGTAGGATGCATTTTTCGTGCCAAAAATATTTTTGGTAATTTCAGTGGTCTAGGATGCGGGTTAATGCCCCTTTCAAGCTGCAAATGCTTTTGGGACATTCAGAGATCTCTCACAATGTTTTTGGGCCACCAACATTTTACAGACTTTAGGGGGTCTACGATGCCTGTAAACCCCTTTTTTGGGCCTCCAAAGATTTCAACATTTTTGCAGGCCTAAGATGCATTTTAAGGCCTTTTTTGGGCTGCTAACATATTCTGTACTTTCGGGGTTGTAGGATCCATTTTTCGTGGCAAAAATATTTTTGTTTTGGGAATTTCAGTGGTCTAGGATGTGGGTTAATGCCCCTTTCAGGCTGCAAATGCTTTTGGGACATTCAGAGCTCTCTCACACTGTTTTTGGGCCACCAACATTTTCTGAACTTTAGGGGGTCTAAGATGCCTGTAAACCCCTTTTTTGGGCATCCAAACATTTCAACATTTTTGCAGGCCTAAGATGCATTTTAAGGCCTTTTTTGGGCTGCTAACATTTTCTGAACTTTCAGGGGTGTAGGATGCATTTTTCGTGCCAGAAATATTTTTGGTAATTTCAGTGGTCTAGGATTTGGGTTAATGCCCCTTTTGGGCTGCTAATGTTTTTGGGACATTCAGAGCTCTCTCACAATGTCTTTGGGCCACCAACATTTTCTGGACTTTAGGGGGTCTACGATGCCGGTAAACCTTTTTTTTGGGCCTCCAAACATTTCAACATTTTTGCAGGCCTAAATTGCATTTAAGGCCTTTTTTGGGCTGCTAACATATTCTGTACTTTCGGGGATGTAGGATGCATTTTTCGTGGCAAAAATATTTTGGAGAATTACAGTGGTCTAGGATGTGGGTTAATGCCCCTTTCAGGCTGTAAATGTTTTTGGGACATTCAGCGATCTCTCACAATGTTTTTGGGCCACCAACATTTTACAGACTTTAGGGGGTCTACGATGCCTGTAAACCCCTTTTTTGGGCCTCCAAAGATTTCAACATTTTTTCAGGCCTAAGATGCATTTTAGGCCTTTTTTGGAATGCTGACATATTCTGAACTTTCAGGGTTGTAGGATGCATTTTTCGTGCCAAAATATTTTTGGGAATTTCAGGGGTCTAGCATGCGGGTTAATGTCCTTTTCAGACTGCAAATGTTTTTGGGAGATTCAGAGCTCTCTCACACCGTTTTTGGGCCACCGACATATTCTGGACTATATGGGGTCTACGATGCCTGTAAACCCCTTTTTTGGGCATCCAAACATTTCAACATTTTTGCAGGCCTAAGATGCATTTTAAGGCCTTTTTTGGGCTGCTAACATATTCTGTACTTTCGGGGATGTAGGATGCATTTTTCGTGGCAAAAATATTTTGGAGAATTACAGTGGTCTAGGATGTGGGTTAATGCCCCTTTCAGGCTGTAAATGTTTTTGGGACATTCAGAGATCTCTCACAATGTTTTTGGGCCACCAACATTTTACAGACTTTAGGGGGTCTACGATGCCTGTAAACCCCTTTTTTGGGCCTCCAAAGATTTCAACATTTTTTCAGGCCTAAGATGCATTTTAGGCCTTTTTTGGAATGCTGACATATTCTGAACTTTCAGGGTTGTAGGATGCATTTTTTCGTGCCAAAAATATTTTTGGGAATTTCAGGGGTCTAGCATGCGGGTTAATGTCCTTTTCAGACTGCAAATGTTTTTGGGAGATTCAGAGCTCTCTCACACCGTTTTTGGGCCACCGACATATTCTGGACTTTAAGGGGTCTACGATGCCTGTAAACCCCTTTTTTGGGCATCCAAACATTTCAACATTTTTGCAGGCCTAAGATGCATTTTAAGGCCTTTTTGGGCTGCTAACATTTTCTGAACTTTCAGGGGTGTAGGATGCATTTTTCGTGCCAGAAATATTTTTGGTAATTTCAGTGGTCTAGGATTTGGGTTAATGCCCCTTTCAGGCTGCAAATGTTTTTGGGACATTCAGAGCTCTCTCACAATGTTTTTGGGCCACCAACAATTTCTGAACTTTAGGGGGTCTACGATGCCTGTAAACCCCTTTTTTGGGCATCCAAACATTTCAACATTTTTGCAGGCCTAAGATGCATTTTAAGGCCTTTTTTGGGCTGCTAACATTTTCTGAACTTTCAGGGGTGTAGGATGCATTTTTCGTGCCAGAAATATTTTTGGTAATTTCAGTGGTCTAGGATTTGGGTTAATGCCCCTTTTGGGCTGCTAATGTTTTTGGGACATTCAGAGCTCTCTCACAATGTCTTTGGGCCACCAACATTTTCTGGACTTTAGGGGGTCTACGATGCCGGTAAACCTTTTTTTTGGGCCTCCAAACATTTCAACATTTTTGCAGGCCTAAATTGCATTTAAGGCCTTTTTTGGGCTGCTAACATATTCTGTACTTTCAGGGGTTTAGGATGCATTTTTCGTGCCAAAAATATTTTTGGGAATTTGAGTGGTCTAGGATTTGGGTTAATGCCCCTTTCAGGCTGCAAATGTTTTTGGGACATTCAGAGCTCTCTCACAATGTTTTTGGGCCACCAACATTTTCTGGACTTTAGGGGGTCTACGATGCCTGTAAACCTTTTTTTTGGGCCTCCAAACATTTCAACATTTTTGCAGGCCTAAAATGCATTTAAGGCCTTTTTTGGGCTGCTAACATATTCTGTACTTTCAGGGGGGTAGGATGAATTTTTCGTGGTAAAAATATTTTTGGGAATTTCAGTGGTCTAGGATGCAGGTTAATGCCCCTTTCAAGCTGCAAATGCTTTTGGGACATTCCGAGCTCTCTCACACTGCTTTTGGGCCACCAACATTTTCTGGACTTTAGGGGGTCTACGATGCCTGTAAACCTTTTTTTTGGGCCTCCAAACATTTCAACATTTTTGCAGGCCTAAAATGCATTTAAGGCCTTTTTTGGGCTGCTAACATATTCTGTACTTTCGGGGATGTAGGATGCATTTTTCGGGGCAAAAATATTTTGGAGAATTACAGTGGTCTAGGATGTGGGTTAATGCCCCTTTCAGGCTGTAAATGTTTTTGGGACATTCAGAGATCTCTCACAATGTTTTTGGGCCACCAACATTTTACAGACTTTAGGGGGTCTACGATGCCTGTAAACCCCTTTTTTGGGCCTCCAAAGATTTCAACATTTTTGCAGGCCTAAGATGCATTTTAAGGCCTTTTTTGGGCTGCTAACATATTCTGTGCTTTCGGGGTTGTAGGATCCATTTTTCATGGCAAAAATATTTTTGTTTTGGGAATTTCAGTGGTCTAGGATGTGGGTTAATGCCCCTTTCAGGCTGCAAATGCTTTTGGGACATTCAGAGCTCTCTCACACTGTTTTTGGGCCACCAACATTTTCTGAACTTTAGGGGGTCTACGATGCCTGTAAACCCCTTTTTTGGGCATCCAAACATTTCAACATTTTTGCAGGCCTAAGATGCATTTTAAGGCCTTTTTTGGGCTGCTAACATTTTCTGAACTTTCAGGGGTGTAGGATGCATTTTTCGTGCCAGAAATATTTTTGGTAATTTCAGTGGTCTAGGATTTGGGTTAATGCCCCTTTTGGGCTGCTAATGTTTTTGGGACATTCAGAGCTCTCTCACAATGTCTTTGGGCCACCAACATTTTCTGGACTTTAGGGGGTCTACGATGCCGGTAAACCCCTTTTTTGGGCATACAAACATTTCAACATTTTTGCAGGCCTAAGATGCATTTTAAGGCCTTTTTGGGCTGCTAACATTTTCTGAACTTTCAGGGTTGTAGGATGCATTTTTCGTGCCAAAAATATTTTTGGTAATTTCAGTGGTCTAGGATGCGGGTTAATGCCCCTTTCAAGCTGCAAATGCTTTTGGGACATTCAGAGATCTCTCACAATGTTTTTGGGCCACCAACATTTTACAGACTTTAGGGGGTCTACGATGCCTGTAAACCCCTTTTTTGGGCCTCCAAAGATTTCAACATTTTTGCAGGCCTAAAATGCATTTTAAGGCCTTTTTTGGGCTGCTAACATATTCTGTACTTTCGGGGTTGTAGGATCCATTTTTCGTGGCAAAAATATTTTTGTTTTGGGAATTTCAGTGGTCTAGGATGTGGGTTAATGCCCCTTTCAGGCTGCAAATGCTTTTGGGACATTCAGAGCTCTCTCACACTGTTTTTGGGCCACCAACATTTTCTGAACTTTAGGGGGTCTAAGATGCCTGTAAACCCCTTTTTTGGGCATCCAAACATTTCAACATTTTTGCAGGCCTAAGATGCATTTTAAGGCCTTTTTTGGGCTGCTAACATTTTCTGAACTTTCAGGGGTGTAGGATGCATTTTTCGTGCCAGAAATATTTTTGGTAATTTCAGTGGTCTAGGATTTGGGTTAATGCCCCTTTTGGGCTGCTAATGTTTTTGGGACATTCAGAGCTCTCTCACAATGTCTTTGGGCCACCAACATTTTCTGGACTTTAGGGGGTCTACGATGCCGGTAAACCTTTTTTTTGGGCCTCCAAACATTTCAACATTTTTGCAGGCCTAAATTGCATTTAAGGCCTTTTTTGGGCTGCTAACATATTCTGTACTTTCGGGGATGTAGGATGCATTTTTCGTGGCAAAAATATTTTGGAGAATTACAGTGGTCTAGGATGTGGGTTAATGCCCCTTTCAGGCTGTAAATGTTTTTGGGACATTCAGCGATCTCTCACAATGTTTTTGGGCCACCAACATTTTACAGACTTTAGGGGGTCTACGATGCCTGTAAACCCCTTTTTTGGGCCTCCAAAGATTTCAACATTTTTTCAGGCCTAAGATGCATTTTAGGCCTTTTTTGGAATGCTGACATATTCTGAACTTTCAGGGTTGTAGGATGCATTTTTCGTGCCAAAATATTTTTGGGAATTTCAGGGGTCTAGCATGCGGGTTAATGTCCTTTTCAGACTGCAAATGTTTTTGGGAGATTCAGAGCTCTCTCACACCGTTTTTGGGCCACCGACATATTCTGGACTATATGGGGTCTACGATGCCTGTAAACCCCTTTTTTGGGCATCCAAACATTTCAACATTTTTGCAGGCCTAAGATGCATTTTAAGGCCTTTTTTGGGCTGCTAACATATTCTGTACTTTCGGGGATGTAGGATGCATTTTTCGTGGCAAAAATATTTTGGAGAATTACAGTGGTCTAGGATGTGGGTTAATGCCCCTTTCAGGCTGTAAATGTTTTTGGGACATTCAGAGATCTCTCACAATGTTTTTGGGCCACCAACATTTTACAGACTTTAGGGGGTCTACGATGCCTGTAAACCCCTTTTTTGGGCCTCCAAAGATTTCAACATTTTTTCAGGCCTAAGATGCATTTTAGGCCTTTTTTGGAATGCTGACATATTCTGAACTTTCAGGGTTGTAGGATGCATTTTTTCGTGCCAAAAATATTTTTGGGAATTTCAGGGGTCTAGCATGCGGGTTAATGTCCTTTTCAGACTGCAAATGTTTTTGGGAGATTCAGAGCTCTCTCACACCGTTTTTGGGCCACCGACATATTCTGGACTTTAAGGGGTCTACGATGCCTGTAAACCCCTTTTTTGGGCATCCAAACATTTCAACATTTTTGCAGGCCTAAGATGCATTTTAAGGCCTTTTTGGGCTGCTAACATTTTCTGAACTTTCAGGGGTGTAGGATGCATTTTTCGTGCCAGAAATATTTTTGGTAATTTCAGTGGTCTAGGATTTGGGTTAATGCCCCTTTCAGGCTGCAAATGTTTTTGGGACATTCAGAGCTCTCTCACAATGTTTTTGGGCCACCAACATTTTCTGAACTTTAGGGGGTCTACGATGCCTGTAAACCCCTTTTTTGGGCATCCAAACATTTCAACATTTTGGCAGGCCTAAGATGCATTTTAAGGCCTTTTTTGGGCTGCTAACATTTTCTGAACTTTCAGGGGTGTAGGATGCATTTTTCGTGCCAGAAATATTTTTGGTAATTTCAGTGGTCTAGGATTTGGGTTAATGCCCCTTTTGGGCTGCTAATGTTTTTGGGACATTCAGAGCTCTCTCACAATGTCTTTGGGCCACCAACATTTTCTGGACTTTAGGGGGTCTACGATGCCGGTAAACCTTTTTTTTGGGCCTCCAAACATTTCAACATTTTTGCAGGCCTAAAATGCATTTAAGGCCTTTTTTGGGCTGCTAACATATTCTGTACTTTCAGGGGGGTAGGATGAATTTTTCGTGGTAAAAATATTTTTGGGAATTTCAGTGGTCTAGGATGCAGGTTAATGCCCCTTTCAAGCTGCAAATGCTTTTGGGACATTCCGAGCTCTCTCACACTGCTTTTGGGCCACCAACATTTTATGGACTTTAGGTGGTCTACGATGCCTGTAAACCCCTTTTTTGGGCCTCCAATGATTTCAACATTTTTGCCGGCCTAAGATGCATTTTAAGGCCTTTTTTGGGCTGCTAACATATTCTGTACTTTCGGGGATGTAGGATGCATTTTTCGGGGCAAAAATATTTTGGAGAATTACAGTGGTCTAGGATGTGGGTTAATGCCCCTTTCAGGCTGTAAATGTTTTTGGGACATTCAGAGATCTCTCACAATGTTTTTGGGCCACCAACATTTTACAGACTTTAGGGGGTCTACGATGCCTGTAAACCCCTTTTTTGGGACTCCAAAGATTTCAACATTTTTGCAGGCCTAAGATGCATTTTAAGGCCTTTTTTGGGCTGCTAACATATTCTGTGCTTTCGGGGTTGTAGGATCCATTTTTCATGGCAAAAATATTTTTGTTTTGGGAATTTCAGTGGTCTAGGATGTGGGTTAATGCCCCTTTCAGGCTGCAAATGCTTTTGGGACATTCAGAGCTCTCTCACACTGTTTTTGGGCCACCAACATTTTCTGAACTTTAGGGGGTCTAACATGCCTGTAAACCCCTTTTTTGGGCATCCAAACATTTCAACATTTTTGCAGGCCTAAGATGCATTTTAAGGCCTTTTTTGGGCTGCTAACATTTTCTGAACTTTCAGGGGTGTAGGATGCATTTTTCGTGCCAGAAATATTTTTGGTAATTTCAGTGGTCTAGGATTTGGGTTAATGCCCCTTTTGGGCTGCTAATGTTTTTGGGACATTCAGAGCTCTCTCACAATGTCTTTGGGCCACCAACATTTTCTGGACTTTAGGGGGTCTACGATGCCGGTAAACCCCTTTTTTGGGCATACAAACATTTCAACATTTTTGCAGGCCTAAGATGCATTTTAAGGCCTTTTTGGGCTGCTAACATTTTCTGAACTTTCAGGGTTGTAGGATGCATTTTTCGTGCCAAAAATATTTTTGGTAATTTCAGTGGTCTAGGATGCGGGTTAATGCCCCTTTCAAGCTGCAAATGCTTTTGGGACATTCAGAGATCTCTCACAATGTTTTTGGGCCACCAACATTTTACAGACTTTAGGGGGTCTACGATGCCTGTAAACCCCTTTTTTGGGCCTCCAAAGATTTCAACATTTTTGCAGGCCTAAGATGCATTTTAAGGCCTTTTTTGGGCTGCTAACATATTCTGTGCTTTCGGGGTTGTAGGATCCATTTTTCGTGGCAAAAATATTTTTGTTTTGGGAATTTCAGTGGTCTAGGATGTGGGTTAATGCCCCTTTCAGGCTGCAAATGCTTTTGGGACATTCAGACCTCTCTCACACTGTTTTTGGGCCACCAACATTTTCTGAACTTTAGGGGGTCTAAGATGCCTGTAAACCCCTTTTTTGGGCATCCAAACATTTCAACATTTTTTCAGGCCTAAGATGCATTTTAAGGCCTTTTTTGGGCTGCTAACATTTTCTGAACTTTCAGGGGTGTAGGATGCATTTTTCGTGCCAGAAATATTTTTGGTAATTTCAGTGGTCTAGGATTTGGGTTAATGCCCCTTTTGGGCTGCTAATGTTTTTGGGACATTCAGAGCTCTCTCACAATGTCTTTGAGCCACCAACATTTTCTGGACTTTAGGGGGTCTACGATGCCGGTAAACCTTTTTTTTGGGCCTCCAAACATTTCAACATTTTTGCAGGCCTAAATTGCATTTAAGGCCTTTTTTGGGCTGCTAACATATTCTGTACTTTCAGGGGTTTAGGATGCATTTTTCGTGCCAAAAATATTTTTGGGAATTTCAGTGGTCTAGGATTTGGGTTAATGCCCCTTTCAGGCTGCAAATGTTTTTGGGACATTTAGACCTCTCTCACACTGTTTTTGGGCCACCAACATTTTCTGAACTTTAGGGGGTCTAAGATGCCTGTAAACCCCTTTTATGGGCATCCAAACATTTCAACATTTTTTCAGGCCTAAGATGCATTTTAAGGCCTTTTTTGGGCTGCTAACATTTTCTGAACTTTCAGGGGTGTAGGATGCATTTTTCGTGCCAGAAATATTTTTGGTAATTTCAGTGGTCTAGGATTTGGGTTAATGCCCCTTTTGGGCTGCTAATGTTTTTGGGACATTCAGAGCTCTCTCACAATGTCTTTGAGCCACCAACATTTTCTGGACTTTAGGGGGTCTACGATGCCTGTAAACCCCTTTTTTGGGCCTCCAAAGATTTCAACATTTTTTCAGGCCTAAGATGCATTTTAAGGCCTTTTTTGGAATTCTGACATATTCTGAACTTTCAGGGTTGTAGGATGCATTTTTCGTGCCAAAAATATTTTTGGGAATTTCAGGGGTCTAGCATGCGGGTTAATGTCCTTTTCAGACTGCAAATGTTTTTGGGAGATTCAGAGCTCTCTCACACCGTTTTTGGGCCACCGACATATTCTGGACTTTAGGGGGTCTACGATGCCTGTAAACCCCTTTTTTGGGCATACAAACATTTCAACATTTTTGCAGGCCTAAGATGCATTTTAAGGCCTTTTTGGGCTGCTAACATTTTCTGAACTTTTAGGGGTGTAGGATGCATTTTTTTGTGCCAGAAATATTTTTGGTAATTTCAGTGGTCTAGGATGCGGGTTAATGCCCCTTTCAAGCTGCAAATGCTTTTGGGACATTCAGAGATCTCTCACAATGTTTTTGGGCCACCAACATTTTACAGACTTTAGGGGGTCTACGATGCCTGTAAACCCCTTTTTTGGGCCTCCAAAGATTTCAACATTTTTGCAGGCCTAAGATGCATTTTAAGGCCTTTATTGGGCTGCTAACATATTCTGTACTTTCGGGGTTGTAGGATCCATTTTTCGTGGCAAAAATATTTTTGTTTTGGGAATTTCAGTGGTCTAGGATGTGGGTTAATGCCCCTTTCAGGCTGCAAATGCTTTTGGGACATTCAGAGCTCTCTCACACTGTTTTTGGGCCACCAACATTTTCTGAACTTTAGGGGGTCTAAGATGCCTGTAAACCCCTTTTTTGGGCATCCAAACATTTCAACATTTTTGCAGGCCTAAGATGCATTTTAAGGCCTTTTTTGGGCTGCTAACATTTTCTGAACTTTCAGGGGTGTAGGATGCATTTTTCGTGCCAGAAATATTTTTGGTAATTTCAGTGGTCTAGGATTTGGGTTAATGCCCCTTTTGGGCTGCTAATGTTTTTGGGACATTCAGAGCTCTCTCACAATGTCTTTGGGCCACCAACATTTTCTGGACTTTAGGGGGTCTACGATGCCGGTAAATCTTTTTTTTGGGCCTCCAAACATTTCAACATTTTTGCAGGCCTAAATTGCATTTAAGGCCTTTTTTGGGCTGCTAACATATTCTGTACTTTCAGGGGTTTAGGATGCATTTTTCGTGCCAAAAATATTTTTGGGAATTTCAGTGGTCTAGGATTTGGGTTAATGCCCCTTTCAGGCTGCAAATGTTTTTGGGACATTCAGAGCTCTCTCACAATGTTTTTGGGCCACCAACATTTTCAGGACTTTAGGGGGTCTACGATGTCTGTAAACCCCTTTTTTGGGCCTCCAAAGATTTCAACATTTTTGCCGGCCTAAGATGCATTTTAAGGCCTTTTTTTGGCTGCTAACATATTCTGTACTTTCGGGGATGTAGGATGCATTTTTCGTGCCAAAAATATTTTTGGGAATTTCAGTGGTCTAGGATGCGGGTTAATGCCCCTTTCAAGCTGCAAATGCTTTTGGGACATTCTGAGCTCTCTCACACTGCTTTTGGGCCACCAACATTTTCCAGACTTTAGGGGGTCTACGATGCCTGTAAACCCCTTTTTTGGGCCTCCAAAGATTTCAACATTTTTTCAGGCCTAAGATGCATTTTAATGCCTTTTTTTGGAATGCTGACATATTCTGAACTTTCAGGGTTGTAGGATGCATTTTTCGTGCCAAAAATATTTTTGGGAATTTCAGGGGTCTAGCATGCGGGTTAATGTCCTTTTCAGACTGCAAATGTTTTTGGGAGATTCAGAGCTCTCTCACACCGTTTTTGGGCCACCGACATATTCTGGACTTTAGGGGTCTTCGATGCCTGTTAACCCCTTTTTTGGGCATCCAAACATTTCAACATTTTTGCAGGCCTAAGATGCATTTTAAGGCCTTTTTGGGCTGCTAACATTTTCTGAACTTTCAGGGGTGTAGGATGCATTTTTCGTGCCAGAAATATTTTTGGTAATTTCAGTGGTCTAGGATTTGGGTTAATGCCCCTTTCAGGCTGCAAATGTTTTTGGGACATTCAGAGCTCTCTCACAATGTTTTTGGGCCACCAACATTTTCTGGACTTTAGGGGGTCTACGATGCCTGTAAACCTTTTTTTTGGGCCTGTAAACCTTTTTTTTGGGCCTCCAAACATTTCAACATTTTTGCAGGCCTAAAATGCATTTAAGGCCTTTTTTGGGCTGCTAACATATTCTGTACTTTCAGGGGGGTAGGATGCATTTTTCGTGCCAAAAATATTTTTGGGAATTTCAGTGGTCTAGGATGCGGGTTAATGCCCCTTTCAAGCTGAAAATGCTTTTGGGACATTCCAAGCTCTCTCACACTGCTTTTGGGCCACCAACATTTTCTGGACTTTAGGTGGTCTACGATGCCTGTAAACCCCTTTTTTGGGCCTCCAAAGATTTCAACATTTTTGCCGGCCTAAGATGCATTTTAAGGCCTTTTTTTGGCTGCTAACATATTCTGTACTTTCGGGGATGTAGGATGCATTTTTCGTGCCAAAAATATTTTTGGGAATTTCAGTGGTCTAGGATGCGGGTTAATGCCCCTTTCAAGCTGTAAATGTTTTTGGGACATTCAGAGATCTCTCACAATGTTTTTGGGCCACCAACATTTTCCAGACTTTAGGGGGTCTACGATGCCCTTAAACCCCTTTTTTGGGCCTCCAAAGATTTCAACATTTTTTCAGGCCTAAAATGCATTTAAGGCCTTTTTTGGGCTGCTAACATATTCTGTACTTTCAGGGGGGTAGGATGCATTTTTCGGACCAAAAATATTTTTGGGAATTTCAGTGGTCTAGGATGCGGGTTAATGCCCCTTTCAGGCTGTAAATGTTTTTGGGACATTCAGAGATCTCTCACACAGTTTTTGGGCCACCGACATATTCTGGACTTTAGGGGGTCTTCGATGCCTGTTAACCCATTTTTTGGGCATCCAAACATTTCAACATTTTTGCAGCCCTAAGATGCATTTTAAGGCCTTTTTGGGCTGCTAACATTTTCTGAACTTTCAGGGGTGTAGGATGCATTTTTCGTGCCAGAAATATTTTTGGTAATTTCAGTGGTCTAGGATTTGGGTTAATGCCCCTTTTGGGCTGCTAATGTTTTTGGGACATTCAGAGCTCTCTCACAATGTCTTTGGGCCACCAACATTTTCTGGATTTTAGGGGGTCTACGATGCCGGTAAACCTTTTTTTTGGGCCTCCAAACATTTCAACATTTTTGCAGGCCTAAATTGCATTTAAGGCCTTTTTTGGGCTGCTAACATATTCTGTACTTTCAGGGGTTTAGGATGCATTTTTCGTGCCAAAAATATTTTTGGGAATTTCAGTGGTCTAGGATTTGGGTTAATGCCCCTTTCAGGCTGCAAATGTTTTTGGGACATTCAGAGCTCTCTCACAATGTTTTTGGGCCACCAACATTTTCTGGACTTTAGGGGGTCTACGATGTCTGTAAACCCCTTTTTTGGGCCTCCAAAGATTTCAACATTTTTGCCGGCCTAAGATGCATTTTAAGGCCTTTTTTTGGCTGCTAACATATTCTGTACTTTCGGGGATGTAGGATGCATTTTTCGTGCCAAAAATATTTTTGGGAATTTCAGTGGTCTAGGATGCGGGTTAATGCCCCTTTCAAGCTGCAAATGCTTTTGGGACATTCTGAGCTCTCTCACACTGCTTTTGGGCCACCAACATTTTCTGGACTTTAGGTGGTCTACGATGCCTGTAAACCCCTTTTTTGGGCCTCCAAAGATTTCAACATTTTTGCCGGCCTAAGATGCATTTTAAGGCCTTTTTTGGGCTGCTAACATATTCTGTACTTTCGGGGATGTAGGATGCATTTTTCGTGGCAAAAATATTTTGGAGAATTACAGTGGTCTAGGATGTGGGTTAATGCCCCTTTCAGGCTGTAAATGTTTTTGGGACATTCAGAGATCTCTCACAATGTTTTTGGGCCACCAACATTTTCCAGACTTTAGGGGGTCTACGATGCCTGTAAACCCCTTTTTTGGGCCTCCAAAGATTTCAACATTTTTTCAGGCCTAAAATGCATTTAAGGCCTTTTTTGGGCTGCTAACATATTCTGTACTTTCAGGGGGGTAGGATGCATTTTTCGTACCAAAAATATTTTTGGGAATTTCAGTGGTCTAGGATGCGGGTTAATGCCTCTTTCAGGCTGTAAATGTTTTTGGGACATTCAGAGATCTCTCACAATGTTTTTGGGCCACCAACATTTTACAGACTTTAGGGGGTCTACGATGCCTGTAAACCCCTTTTTTGGGCCTCCAAAGATTTCAACATTTTTTCAGGCCTAAGATGCATTTTAGGCCTTTTTTGGAATGCTGACATATTCTGAACTTTCAGGGTTGTAGGATGCATTTTTTCGTGCCAAAAATATTTTTGGGAATTTCAGGGGTCTAGCATGCGGGTTAATGTCCTTTTCAGACTGCAAATGTTTTTGGGAGATTCAGAGCTCTCTCACACCGTTTTTGGGCCACCGACATATTCTGGACTTTAAGGGGTCTACGATGCCTGTAAACCCCTTTTTTGGGCATCCAAACATTTCAACATTTTTGCAGGCCTAAGATGCATTTTAAGGCCTTTTTGGGCTGCTAACATTTTCTGAACTTTCAGGGGTGTAGGATGCATTTTTCGTGCCAGAAATATTTTTGGTAATTTCAGTGGTCTAGGATTTGGGTTAATGCCCCTTTCAGGCTGCAAATGTTTTTGGGACATTCAGAGCTCTCTCACAATGTTTTTGGGCCACCAACATTTTCTGAACTTTAGGGGGTCTACGATGCCTGTAAACCCCTTTTTTGGGCATCCAAACATTTCAACATTTTTGCAGGCCTAAGATGCATTTTAAGGCCTTTTTTGGGCTGCTAACATTTTCTGAACTTTCAGGGGTGTAGGATGCATTTTTCGTGCCAGAAATATTTTTGGTAATTTCAGTGGTCTAGGATTTGGGTTAATGCCCCTTTTGGGCTGCTAATGTTTTTGGGACATTCAGACCTCTCTCACAATGTCTTTGGGCCACCAACATTTTCTGGACTTTAGGGGGTCTACGATGCCGGTAAACCTTTTTTTTGGGCCTCCAAACATTTCAACATTTTTGCAGGCCTAAATTGCATTTAAGGCCTTTTTTGGGCTGCTAACATATTCTGTACTTTCAGGGGTTTAGGATGCATTTTTCGTGCCAAAAATATTTTTGGGAATTTGAGTGGTCTAGGATTTGGGTTAATGCCCCTTTCAGGCTGCAAATGTTTTTGGGACATTCAGAGCTCTCTCACAATGTTTTTGGGCCACCAACATTTTCTGGACTTTAGGGGGTCTACGATGCCTGTAAACCTTTTTTTTGGGCCTCCAAACATTTCAACATTTTTGCAGGCCTAAAATGCATTTAAGGCCTTTTTTGGGCTGCTAACATATTCTGTACTTTCAGGGGGGTAGGATGAATTTTTCGTGGTAAAAATATTTTTGGGAATTTCAGTGGTCTAGGATGCAGGTTAATGCCCCTTTCAAGCTGCAAATGCTTTTGGGACATTCCGAGCTCTCTCACACTGCTTTTGGGCCACCAACATTTTATGGACTTTAGGTGGTCTACGATGCCTGTAAACCCCTTTTTTGGGCCTCCAATGATTTCAACATTTTTGCCGGCCTAAGATGCATTTTAAGGCCTTTTTTGGGCTGCTAACATATTCTGTACTTTCGGGGATGTAGGATGCATTTTTCGGGGCAAAAATATTTTGGAGAATTACAGTGGTCTAGGATGTGGGTTAATGCCCCTTTCAGGCTGTAAATGTTTTTGGGACATTCAGAGATCTCTCACAATGTTTTTGGGCCACCAACATTTTACAGACTTTAGGGGGTCTACGATGCCTGTAAACCCCTTTTTTGGGCCTCCAAAGATTTCAACATTTTTGCAGGCCTAAGATGCATTTTAAGGCCTTTTTTGGGCTGCTAACATATTCTGTGCTTTCGGGGTTGTAGGATCCATTTTTCATGGCAAAAATATTTTTGTTTTGGGAATTTCAGTGGTCTAGGATGTGGGTTAATGCCCCTTTCAGGCTGCAAATGCTTTTGGGACATTCAGAGCTCTCTCACACTGTTTTTGGGCCACCAACATTTTCTGAACTTTAGGGGGTCTAACATGCCTGTAAACCCCTTTTTTGGGCATCCAAACATTTCAACATTTTTGCAGGCCTAAGATGCATTTTAAGGCCTTTTTGGGCTGCTAACATTTTCTGAACTTTCAGGGGTGTAGGATGCATTTTTCGTGCCAGAAATATTTTTGGTAATTTCAGTGGTCTAGGATTTGGGTTAATGCCCCTTTCAGGCTGCAAATGTTTTTGGGGCATTCAGAGCTCTCTCACAATGTTTTTGGGCCACCAACATTTTCTGGACTTTAGGGGGTCTACGATGCCTGTAAACCTTTTTTTTGGGCCTCCAAACATTTCAACATTTTTGCAGGCCTAAAATGCATTTAAGGCCTTTTTTGGGCTGCTAACATATTCTGTACTTTCAGGGGGGTAGGATGCATTTTTCGTGCCAAAAATATTTTTGGGAATTTCAGTGGTCTAGGATGCAGGTTAATGCCCCTTTCAATCTGCAAATGCTTTTGGGACATTCCGAGCTCTCTCACACTGCTTTTGGGCCACCAACATTTTATGGACTTTAGGGGGTCTACGATGCCTGTAAACCCCTTTTTTGGGCCTCCAAAGATTTCAACATTTTTGCAGGCCTAAGATGCATTTTAAGGCCTTTTTTGGGCTGCTAACATATTCTGTGCTTTCGGGGTTGTAGGATCCATTTTTCGTGGCAAAAATATTTTTGTTTTGGGAATTTCAGTGGTCTAGGATGTGGGTTAATGCCCCTTTCAGGCTGCAAATGCTTTTGGGACATTCAGACCTCTCTCACACTGTTTTTGGGCCACCAACATTTTCTGAACTTTAGGGGGTCTAAGATGCCTGTAAACCCCTTTTTTGGGCATCCAAACATTTCAACATTTTTTCAGGCCTAAGATGCATTTTAAGGCCTTTTTTGGGCTGCTAACATTTTCTGAACTTTCAGGGGTGTAGGATGCATTTTTCGTGCCAGAAATATTTTTGGTAATTTCAGTGGTCTAGGATTTGGGTTAATGCCCCTTTTGGGCTGCTAATGTTTTTGGGACATTCAGAGCTCTCTCACAATGTCTTTGAGCCACCAACATTTTCTGGACTTTAGGGGGTCTACGATGCCGGTAAACCTTTTTTTTGGGCCTCCAAACATTTCAACATTTTTGCAGGCCTAAATTGCATTTAAGGCCTTTTTTGGGCTGCTAACATATTCTGTACTTTCAGGGGTTTAGGATGCATTTTTCGTGCCAAAAATATTTTTGGGAATTTCAGTGGTCTAGGATTTGGGTTAATGCCCCTTTCAGGCTGCAAATGTTTTTGGGACATTTAGACCTCTCTCACACTGTTTTTGGGCCACCAACATTTTCTGAACTTTAGGGGGTCTAAGATGCCTGTAAACCCCTTTTATGGGCATCCAAACATTTCAACATTTTTTCAGGCCTAAGATGCATTTTAAGGCCTTTTTTGGGCTGCTAACATTTTCTGAACTTTCAGGGGTGTAGGATGCATTTTTCGTGCCAGAAATATTTTTGGTAATTTCAGTGGTCTAGGATTTGGGTTAATGCCCCTTTTGGGCTGCTAATGTTTTTGGGACATTCAGAGCTCTCTCACAATGTCTTTGAGCCACCAACATTTTCTGGACTTTAGGGGGTCTACGATGCCTGTAAACCCCTTTTTTGGGCCTCCAAAGATTTCAACATTTTTTCAGGCCTAAGATGCATTTTAAGGCCTTTTTTGGAATGCTGACATATTCTGAACTTTCAGGGTTGTAGGATGCATTTTTCGTGCCAAAAATATTTTTGGGAATTTCAGGGGTCTAGCATGCGGGTTAATGACCTTTTCAGACTGCAAATGTTTTTGGGAGATTCAGAGCTCTCTCACACCGTTTTTGGGCCACCGACATATTCTGGACTTTATGGGGTCTACGATGCCTGTAAACCCCTTTTTTGGGCCTCCAAAGATTTCAACATTTTTGCAGGCCTAAGATGCATTTTAAGGCCTTTTTTGTGCTGCTAACATTTTCTGAACTTTCAGGGGTGTAGGATGCATTTTTCGTGGCAAAAATATTTTGGAGAATTACAGTGGTCTAGGATGTGGGTTAATGCCCCTTTCAGGCTGTAGATGTTTTTGGGACATTCAGAGATCTCTCACAATGTTTTTGGGCCACCAACATTTTCCAGACTTTAGGGGGCCTACGATGCCTGTAAACCCCTTTTTTGGACCTCCAAAGATTTCAACATTTTTTCAGGCCTAAGATGCATTTTAAGGCCTTTTTTGGAATTCTGACATATTCTGAACTTTCAGGGTTGTAGGATGCATTTTTCGTGCCAAAAATATTTTTGGGAATTTCAGGGGTCTAGCATGCGGGTTAATGTCCTTTTCAGACTGCAAATGTTTTTGGGAGATTCAGAGCTCTCTCACACCGTTTTTGGGCCACCGACATATTCTGGACTTTAGGGGGTCTACGATGCCTGTAAACCCCTTTTTTGGGCATACAAACATTTCAACATTTTTGCAGGCCTAAGATGCATTTTAAGGCCTTTTTGGGCTGCTAACATTTTCTGAACTTTTAGGGGTGTAGGATGCATTTTTTTGTGCCAGAAATATTTTTGGTAATTTCAGTGGTCTAGGATGCGGGTTAATGCCCCTTTCAAGCTGCAAATGCTTTTGGGACATTCAGAGATCTCTCACAATGTTTTTGGGCCACCAACATTTTACAGACTTTAGGGGGTCTACGATGCCTGTAAACCCCTTTTTTGGGCCTCCAAAGATTTCAACATTTTTGCAGGCCTAAGATGCATTTTAAGGCCTTTATTGGGCTGCTAACATATTCTGTACTTTCGGGGTTGTAGGATCCATTTTTCGTGGCAAAAATATTTTTGTTTTGGGAATTTCAGTGGTCTAGGATGTGGGTTAATGCCCCTTTCAGGCTGCAAATGCTTTTGGGACATTCAGAGCTCTCTCACACTGTTTTTGGGCCACCAACATTTTCTGAACTTTAGGGGGTCTAAGATGCCTGTAAACCCCTTTTTTGGGCATCCAAACATTTCAACATTTTTGCAGGCCTAAGATGCATTTTAAGGCCTTTTTTGGGCTGCTAACATTTTCTGAACTTTCAGGGGTGTAGGATGCATTTTTCGTGCCAGAAATATTTTTGGTAATTTCAGTGGTCTAGGATTTGGGTTAATGCCCCTTTTGGGCTGCTAATGTTTTTGGGACATTCAGAGCTCTCTCACAATGTCTTTGGGCCACCAACATTTTCTGGACTTTAGGGGGTCTACGATGCCGGTAAATCTTTTTTTTGGGCCTCCAAACATTTCAACATTTTTGCAGGCCTAAATTGCATTTAAGGCCTTTTTTGGGCTGCTAACATATTCTGTACTTTCAGGGGTTTAGGATGCATTTTTCGTGCCAAAAATATTTTTGGGAATTTCAGTGGTCTAGGATTTGGGTTAATGCCCCTTTCAGGCTGCAAATGTTTTTGGGACATTCAGAGCTCTCTCACAATGTTTTTGGGCCACCAACATTTTCAGGACTTTAGGGGGTCTACGATGTCTGTAAACCCCTTTTTTGGGCCTCCAAAGATTTCAACATTTTTGCCGGCCTAAGATGCATTTTAAGGCCTTTTTTTGGCTGCTAACATATTCTGTACTTTCGGGGATGTAGGATGCATTTTTCGTGCCAAAAATATTTTTGGGAATTTCAGTGGTCTAGGATGCGGGTTAATGCCCCTTTCAAGCTGCAAATGCTTTTGGGACATTCTGAGCTCTCTCACACTGCTTTTGGGCCACCAACATTTTCCAGACTTTAGGGGGTCTACGATGCCTGTAAACCCCTTTTTTGGGCCTCCAAAGATTTCAACATTTTTTCAGGCCTAAGATGCATTTTAATGCCTTTTTTTGGAATGCTGACATATTCTGAACTTTCAGGGTTGTAGGATGCATTTTTCGTGCCAAAAATATTTTTGGGAATTTCAGGGGTCTAGCATGCGGGTTAATGTCCTTTTCAGACTGCAAATGTTTTTGGGAGATTCAGAGCTCTCTCACACCGTTTTTGGGCCACCGACATATTCTGGACTTTAGGGGTCTTCGATGCCTGTTAACCCCTTTTTTGGGCATCCAAACATTTCAACATTTTTGCAGGCCTAAGATGCATTTTAAGGCCTTTTTGGGCTGCTAACATTTTCTGAACTTTCAGGGGTGTAGGATGCATTTTTCGTGCCAGAAATATTTTTGGTAATTTCAGTGGTCTAGGATTTGGGTTAATGCCCCTTTCAGGCTGCAAATGTTTTTGGGACATTCAGAGCTCTCTCACAATGTTTTTGGGCCACCAACATTTTCTGGACTTTAGGGGGTCTACGATGCCTGTAAACCTTTTTTTTGGGCCTGTAAACCTTTTTTTTGGGCCTCCAAACATTTCAACATTTTTGCAGGCCTAAAATGCATTTAAGGCCTTTTTTGGGCTGCTAACATATTCTGTACTTTCAGGGGGGTAGGATGCATTTTTCGTGCCAAAAATATTTTTGGGAATTTCAGTGGTCTAGGATGCGGGTTAATGCCCCTTTCAAGCTGAAAATGCTTTTGGGACATTCCAAGCTCTCTCACACTGCTTTTGGGCCACCAACATTTTCTGGACTTTAGGTGGTCTACGATGCCTGTAAACCCCTTTTTTGGGCCTCCAAAGATTTCAACATTTTTGCCGGCCTAAGATGCATTTTAAGGCCTTTTTTTGGCTGCTAACATATTCTGTACTTTCGGGGATGTAGGATGCATTTTTCGTGCCAAAAATATTTTTGGGAATTTCAGTGGTCTAGGATGCGGGTTAATGCCCCTTTCAAGCTGTAAATGTTTTTGGGACATTCAGAGATCTCTCACAATGTTTTTGGGCCACCAACATTTTCCAGACTTTAGGGGGTCTACGATGCCCTTAAACCCCTTTTTTGGGCCTCCAAAGATTTCAACATTTTTTCAGGCCTAAAATGCATTTAAGGCCTTTTTTGGGCTGCTAACATATTCTGTACTTTCAGGGGGGTAGGATGCATTTTTCGGACCAAAAATATTTTTGGGAATTTCAGTGGTCTAGGATGCGGGTTAATGCCCCTTTCAGGCTGTAAATGTTTTTGGGACATTCAGAGATCTCTCACACAGTTTTTGGGCCACCGACATATTCTGGACTTTAGGGGGTCTTCGATGCCTGTTAACCCATTTTTTGGGCATCCAAACATTTCAACATTTTTGCAGCCCTAAGATGCATTTTAAGGCCTTTTTGGGCTGCTAACATTTTCTGAACTTTCAGGGGTGTAGGATGCATTTTTCGTGCCAGAAATATTTTTGGTAATTTCAGTGGTCTAGGATTTGGGTTAATGCCCCTTTTGGGCTGCTAATGTTTTTGGGACATTCAGAGCTCTCTCACAATGTCTTTGGGCCACCAACATTTTCTGGATTTTAGGGGGTCTACGATGCCGGTAAACCTTTTTTTTGGGCCTCCAAACATTTCAACATTTTTGCAGGCCTAAATTGCATTTAAGGCCTTTTTTGGGCTGCTAACATATTCTGTACTTTCAGGGGTTTAGGATGCATTTTTCGTGCCAAAAATATTTTTGGGAATTTCAGTGGTCTAGGATTTGGGTTAATGCCCCTTTCAGGCTGCAAATGTTTTTGGGACATTCAGAGCTCTCTCACAATGTTTTTGGGCCACCAACATTTTCTGGACTTTAGGGGGTCTACGATGTCTGTAAACCCCTTTTTTGGGCCTCCAAAGATTTCAACATTTTTGCCGGCCTAAGATGCATTTTAAGGCCTTTTTTTGGCTGCTAACATATTCTGTACTTTCGGGGATGTAGGATGCATTTTTCGTGCCAAAAATATTTTTGGGAATTTCAGTGGTCTAG
This sequence comes from Ambystoma mexicanum, assembly GCF_040938575.1. Taxonomy (NCBI): domain Eukaryota; kingdom Metazoa; phylum Chordata; class Amphibia; order Caudata; family Ambystomatidae; genus Ambystoma; species Ambystoma mexicanum. Next base: position 599,424,120 of record NC_090929.1, read on the forward strand.
GATGCGGGTTAATGCCCCTTTCAAGCTGCAAATGCTTTTGGGACATTCTGAGCTCTCTCACACTGCTTTTGGGCCACCAACATTTTCTGGACTTTAGGTGGTCTACGATGCCTGTAAACCCCTTTTTTGGGCCTCCAAAGATTTCAACATTTTTGCCGGCCTAAGATGCATTTTAAGGCCTTTTTTGGGCTGCTAACATATTCTGTACTTTCGGGGATGTAGGATGCATTTTTCGTGGCAAAAATATTTTGGAGAATTACAGTGGTCTAGGATGTGGGTTAATGCCCCTTTCAGGCTGTAAATGTTTTTGGGACATTCAGAGATCTCTCACAATGTTTTTGGGCCACCAACATTTTCCAGACTTTAGGGGGTCTACGATGCCTGTAAACCCCTTTTTTGGGCCTCCAAAGATTTCAACATTTTTTCAGGCCTAAAATGCATTTAAGGCCTTTTTTGGGCTGCTAACATATTCTGTACTTTCAGGGGGGTAGGATGCATTTTTCGTACCAAAAATATTTTTGGGAATTTCAGTGGTCTAGGATGCGGGTTAATGCCTCTTTCAGGCTGTAAATGTTTTTGGGACATTCAGAGATCTCTCACAATGTTTTTGGGCCACCAACATTTTACAGACTTTAGGGGGTCTACGATGCCTGTAAACCCCTTTTTTGGGCCTCCAAAGATTTCAACATTTTTTCAGGCCTAAGATGCATTTTAGGCCTTTTTTGGAATGCTGACATATTCTGAACTTTCAGGGTTGTAGGATGCATTTTTTCGTGCCAAAAATATTTTTGGGAATTTCAGGGGTCTAGCATGCGGGTTAATGTCCTTTTCAGACTGCAAATGTTTTTGGGAGATTCAGAGCTCTCTCACACCGTTTTTGGGCCACCGACATATTCTGGACTTTAAGGGGTCTACGATGCCTGTAAACCCCTTTTTTGGGCATCCAAACATTTCAACATTTTTGCAGGCCTAAGATGCATTTTAAGGCCTTTTTGGGCTGCTAACATTTTCTGAACTTTCAGGGGTGTAGGATGCATTTTTCGTGCCAGAAATATTTTTGGTAATTTCAGTGGTCTAGGATTTGGGTTAATGCCCCTTTCAGGCTGCAAATGTTTTTGGGACATTCAGAGCTCTCTCACAATGTTTTTGGGCCACCAACATTTTCTGAACTTTAGGGGGTCTACGATGCCTGTAAACCCCTTTTTTGGGCATCCAAACATTTCAACATTTTTGCAGGCCTAAGATGCATTTTAAGGCCTTTTTTGGGCTGCTAACATTTTCTGAACTTTCAGGGGTGTAGGATGCATTTTTCGTGCCAGAAATATTTTTGGTAATTTCAGTGGTCTAGGATTTGGGTTAATGCCCCTTTTGGGCTGCTAATGTTTTTGGGACATTCAGACCTCTCTCACAATGTCTTTGGGCCACCAACATTTTCTGGACTTTAGGGGGTCTACGATGCCGGTAAACCTTTTTTTTGGGCCTCCAAACATTTCAACATTTTTGCAGGCCTAAATTGCATTTAAGGCCTTTTTTGGGCTGCTAACATATTCTGTACTTTCAGGGGTTTAGGATGCATTTTTCGTGCCAAAAATATTTTTGGGAATTTGAGTGGTCTAGGATTTGGGTTAATGCCCCTTTCAGGCTGCAAATGTTTTTGGGACATTCAGAGCTCTCTCACAATGTTTTTGGGCCACCAACATTTTCTGGACTTTAGGGGGTCTACGATGCCTGTAAACCTTTTTTTTGGGCCTCCAAACATTTCAACATTTTTGCAGGCCTAAAATGCATTTAAGGCCTTTTTTGGGCTGCTAACATATTCTGTACTTTCAGGGGGGTAGGATGAATTTTTCGTGGTAAAAATATTTTTGGGAATTTCAGTGGTCTAGGATGCAGGTTAATGCCCCTTTCAAGCTGCAAATGCTTTTGGGACATTCCGAGCTCTCTCACACTGCTTTTGGGCCACCAACATTTTATGGACTTTAGGTGGTCTACGATGCCTGTAAACCCCTTTTTTGGGCCTCCAATGATTTCAACATTTTTGCCGGCCTAAGATGCATTTTAAGGCCTTTTTTGGGCTGCTAACATATTCTGTACTTTCGGGGATGTAGGATGCATTTTTCGGGGCAAAAATATTTTGGAGAATTACAGTGGTCTAGGATGTGGGTTAATGCCCCTTTCAGGCTGTAAATGTTTTTGGGACATTCAGAGATCTCTCACAATGTTTTTGGGCCACCAACATTTTACAGACTTTAGGGGGTCTACGATGCCTGTAAACCCCTTTTTTGGGCCTCCAAAGATTTCAACATTTTTGCAGGCCTAAGATGCATTTTAAGGCCTTTTTTGGGCTGCTAACATATTCTGTGCTTTCGGGGTTGTAGGATCCATTTTTCATGGCAAAAATATTTTTGTTTTGGGAATTTCAGTGGTCTAGGATGTGGGTTAATGCCCCTTTCAGGCTGCAAATGCTTTTGGGACATTCAGAGCTCTCTCACACTGTTTTTGGGCCACCAACATTTTCTGAACTTTAGGGGGTCTAACATGCCTGTAAACCCCTTTTTTGGGCATCCAAACATTTCAACATTTTTGCAGGCCTAAGATGCATTTTAAGGCCTTTTTGGGCTGCTAACATTTTCTGAACTTTCAGGGGTGTAGGATGCATTTTTCGTGCCAGAAATATTTTTGGTAATTTCAGTGGTCTAGGATTTGGGTTAATGCCCCTTTCAGGCTGCAAATGTTTTTGGGGCATTCAGAGCTCTCTCACAATGTTTTTGGGCCACCAACATTTTCTGGACTTTAGGGGGTCTACGATGCCTGTAAACCTTTTTTTTGGGCCTCCAAACATTTCAACATTTTTGCAGGCCTAAAATGCATTTAAGGCCTTTTTTGGGCTGCTAACATATTCTGTACTTTCAGGGGGGTAGGATGCATTTTTCGTGCCAAAAATATTTTTGGGAATTTCAGTGGTCTAGGATGCAGGTTAATGCCCCTTTCAATCTGCAAATGCTTTTGGGACATTCCGAGCTCTCTCACACTGCTTTTGGGCCACCAACATTTTATGGACTTTAGGGGGTCTACGATGCCTGTAAACCCCTTTTTTGGGCCTCCAAAGATTTCAACATTTTTGCAGGCCTAAGATGCATTTTAAGGCCTTTTTTGGGCTGCTAACATATTCTGTGCTTTCGGGGTTGTAGGATCCATTTTTCGTGGCAAAAATATTTTTGTTTTGGGAATTTCAGTGGTCTAGGATGTGGGTTAATGCCCCTTTCAGGCTGCAAATGCTTTTGGGACATTCAGACCTCTCTCACATTGTTTTTGGGCCACCAACATTTTCTGAACTTTAGGGGGTCTAAGATGCCTGTAAACCCCTTTTTTGGGCATCCAAACATTTCAACATTTTTTCAGGCCTAAGATGCATTTTAAGGCCTTTTTTGGGCTGCTAACATTTTCTGAACTTTCAGGGGTGTAGGATGCATTTTTCGTGCCAGAAATATTTTTGGTAATTTCAGTGGTCTAGGATTTGGGTTAATGCCCCTTTTGGGCTGCTAATGTTTTTGGGACATTCAGAGCTCTCTCACAATGTCTTTGAGCCACCAACATTTTCTGGACTTTAGGGGGTCTACGATGCCGGTAAACCTTTTTTTTGGGCCTCCAAACATTTCAACATTTTTGCAGGCCTAAATTGCATTTAAGGCCTTTTTTGGGCTGCTAACATATTCTGTACTTTCAGGGGTTTAGGATGCATTTTTCGTGCCAAAAATATTTTTGGGAATTTCAGTGGTCTAGGATTTGGGTTAATGCCCCTTTCAGGCTGCAAATGTTTTTGGGACATTTAGACCTCTCTCACACTGTTTTTGGGCCACCAACATTTTCTGAACTTTAGGGGGTCTAAGATGCCTGTAAACCCCTTTTATGGGCATCCAAACATTTCAACATTTTTTCAGGCCTAAGATGCATTTTAAGGCCTTTTTTGGGCTGCTAACATTTTCTGAACTTTCAGGGGTGTAGGATGCATTTTTCGTGCCAGAAATATTTTTGGTAATTTCAGTGGTCTAGGATTTGGGTTAATGCCCCTTTTGGGCTGCTAATGTTTTTGGGACATTCAGAGCTCTCTCACAATGTCTTTGAGCCACCAACATTTTCTGGACTTTAGGGGGTCTACGATGCCTGTAAACCCCTTTTTTGGGCCTCCAAAGATTTCAACATTTTTTCAGGCCTAAGATGCATTTTAAGGCCTTTTTTGGAATGCTGACATATTCTGAACTTTCAGGGTTGTAGGATGCATTTTTCGTGCCAAAAATATTTTTGGGAATTTCAGGGGTCTAGCATGCGGGTTAATGTCCTTTTCAGACTGCAAATGTTTTTGGGAGATTCAGAGCTCTCTCACACCGTTTTTGGGCCACCGACATATTCTGGACTTTATGGGGTCTACGATGCCTGTAAACCCCTTTTTTGGGCCTCCAAAGATTTCAACATTTTTGCAGGCCTAAGATGCATTTTAAGGCCTTTTTTGTGCTGCTAACATTTTCTGAACTTTCAGGGGTGTAGGATGCATTTTTCGTGGCAAAAATATTTTGGAGAATTACAGTGGTCTAGGATGTGGGTTAATGCCCCTTTCAGGCTGTAGATGTTTTTGGGACATTCAGAGATCTCTCACAATGTTTTTGGGCCACCAACATTTTCCAGACTTTAGGGGGCCTACGATGCCTGTAAACCCCTTTTTTGGACCTCCAAAGATTTCAACATTTTTTCAGGCCTAAGATGCATTTTAAGGCCTTTTTTGGAATTCTGACATATTCTGAACTTTCAGGGTTGTAGGATGCATTTTTCGTGCCAAAAATATTTTTGGGAATTTCAGGGGTCTAGCATGCGGGTTAATGTCCTTTTCAGACTGCAAATGTTTTTGGGAGATTCAGAGCTCTCTCACACCGTTTTTGGGCCACCGACATATTCTGGACTTTAGGGGGTCTACGATGCCTGTAAACCCCTTTTTTGGGCATACAAACATTTCAACATTTTTGCAGGCCTAAGATGCATTTTAAGGCCTTTTTGGGCTGCTAACATTTTCTGAACTTTTAGGGGTGTAGGATGCATTTTTTTGTGCCAGAAATATTTTTGGTAATTTCAGTGGTCTAGGATGCGGGTTAATGCCCCTTTCAAGCTGCAAATGCTTTTGGGACATTCAGAGATCTCTCACAATGTTTTTGGGCCACCAACATTTTACAGACTTTAGGGGGTCTACGATGCCTGTAAACCCCTTTTTTGGGCCTCCAAAGATTTCAACATTTTTGCAGGCCTAAGATGCATTTTAAGGCCTTTATTGGGCTGCTAACATATTCTGTACTTTCGGGGTTGTAGGATCCATTTTTCGTGGCAAAAATATTTTTGTTTTGGGAATTTCAGTGGTCTAGGATGTGGGTTAATGCCCCTTTCAGGCTGCAAATGCTTTTGGGACATTCAGAGCTCTCTCACACTGTTTTTGGGCCACCAACATTTTCTGAACTTTAGGGGGTCTAAGATGCCTGTAAACCCCTTTTTTGGGCATCCAAACATTTCAACATTTTTGCAGGCCTAAGATGCATTTTAAGGCCTTTTTTGGGCTGCTAACATTTTCTGAACTTTCAGGGGTGTAGGATGCATTTTTCGTGCCAGAAATATTTTTGGTAATTTCAGTGGTCTAGGATTTGGGTTAATGCCCCTTTTGGGCTGCTAATGTTTTTGGGACATTCAGAGCTCTCTCACAATGTCTTTGGGCCACCAACATTTTCTGGACTTTAGGGGGTCTACGATGCCGGTAAATCTTTTTTTTGGGCCTCCAAACATTTCAACATTTTTGCAGGCCTAAATTGCATTTAAGGCCTTTTTTGGGCTGCTAACATATTCTGTACTTTCAGGGGTTTAGGATGCATTTTTCGTGCCAAAAATATTTTTGGGAATTTCAGTGGTCTAGGATTTGGGTTAATGCCCCTTTCAGGCTGCAAATGTTTTTGGGACATTCAGAGCTCTCTCACAATGTTTTTGGGCCACCAACATTTTCAGGACTTTAGGGGGTCTACGATGTCTGTAAACCCCTTTTTTGGGCCTCCAAAGATTTCAACATTTTTGCCGGCCTAAGATGCATTTTAAGGCCTTTTTTTGGCTGCTAACATATTCTGTACTTTCGGGGATGTAGGATGCATTTTTCGTGCCAAAAATATTTTTGGGAATTTCAGTGGTCTAGGATGCGGGTTAATGCCCCTTTCAAGCTGCAAATGCTTTTGGGACATTCTGAGCTCTCTCACACTGCTTTTGGGCCACCAACATTTTCCAGACTTTAGGGGGTCTACGATGCCTGTAAACCCCTTTTTTGGGCCTCCAAAGATTTCAACATTTTTTCAGGCCTAAGATGCATTTTTTTTTTGAAAATCAATTTTATTAAGTTTCCTTGGTGCATAACGAGGTTACATTCTTGCATTGCATTTATTAATGTGAGTTAACATAAAGAGAAAACCAGACGAAACACACCCCATGCCCCCCCCCCTCCCTCTCCCTCCCCCCACCCCCCTTCAGTTCGCGCTTACATAGCCTTGATAAACACTTGCACAACGGGCTCTCTTAATGATGGAGGCGTCAATACAATATGCGTGTGGCACGCCAAAGTCATATGGGCCAAACGAGTTCAGTTCTCAGCCGGGTCCTTGGCCCATGGTCCCACATCCGTGGGGAGGAGGGGAATCCCTCAGCTCAGTCTTCAGGACCTAGACCACTCGGCCGTACTTATCAAAGAAGGGGAGCCAAATTTCCTCGATACTGGACTTAGACTCATCGAGCAGGTGTGTGAGGAACTCCATGTCGTAGATGGCCCTTACTTTGGTCACCCAGGTTTTTTCCCCTGGCATTCTCGGGTGTTTCCATTTCTGCGCTAGACAGCATCTAGCTGCTACCAGCATCACCTGGAGCATGTGATCATGAGTGTTACCCCGGTCCTCTTCGTTACTAATCCCGAAGAGGAAGAGCCACGGGCAGGATACTCGTTCTATCCCATCTACCCCTTTGATCCAGGTCCGCACCTTGTCCCAGTATTTCTGGACCACTGGGCATCCCCACCACATGTGGATATAGTCACCTCTCTCTGTCCTACATTTCCAACAGTGTGGGTCATATCCTGGACGCATTTTGGCTATTCTTTGCGGGGGGTAGTGCCATCTATGTAATATCTTGAGGGCCTGATGGCGATATTGGAGGGAGGATGTGGATCGATTGGCCCGTCTACACATCTCTGTCCATCTCTCGTCATCAATTTCCTCGCCCAGGTCCCTACCCCATTGTATGCGTGCTGGTGGCGGGTCTCGGGGGATGGAGAACAGAAAGAGCTTGTATAGGCGGGAGATTATCCCCTTGGAGCCCCTTGCGGTCAGAAGGAGTTTTTCAAAGTCTGTGAGTTCCCTCCTGAGGGTATCACCCCAAGATGGTTCCGTGAGGGCACCCTTAAGCTGAAGATATCGGAACGGGGAAAGCGTGCCTATTCCCAGGGCTTCCTCAAGGTCCTTCAAGGGGAGGAAGGAGCCCCCCACCCACAACTGGCCGGTCCTACTAAGGCCCGCCTCGAACCATGTCTGGTAGGCTGCTGGTTCCGCTATTTTGGCCAGGAAAGGAGGGGCCCAGATGCAGCTCAAGGGGGAGGGCCATGTCGTGAGCCATCTATAGTAACCTCCCTCTCTCCACAGGGACCACAGTACTCTTAGAATCGGGTGGTTCAAGACTGATCTGGGGATCGTTCTCCTTGGGACCCAGAGCCATTCCTCTAGTGTGACGGGCGCCAGGGGCCTATTGTCCATGGCTACCCACTGTTTTTTCGGTCCCGGTGAGAAGTGATCGACCAGGATCCTCAACTGGGAAGCCCTATAATACGTCTCGAGATCAGGGTAGCCCACCCCTCCATCTTCCTTGGTCCTAGTCAGAACCTCGTATGAAATCCTGTGTTTTTTGCCCTGCCAGAGGAATCTAAGGAGGATGCGTTTTGTCTCGTCAAAAAAGGCCTTGGGGACTTGGACCGGGAGCATTTGAAAGAGAAACAGAAATTTTGGGAGGATAACCATTTTTATAAGGTTAAGGCGTGCCATCCATGAGAGACCCGTTCCCGCCCACCTTTCTATGTCTCTCCTGATTGCTGACCAGAGGGGGGGGAAGTTGGCCCCATACAGGTCCTCAAGGTTACGTGTGATTTGGACTCCCAAGTAACGGAACCCCTCATCGCTCCGCTTGAAGGGGAGACCCTCCACAAAGGTCACCTCCGTGTCTGGCAGGTTCCCACCCATGAATGCGACCGATTTGTCCAAATTAACCTTATACCCCGATAGTTCTCCATATCTTGCGAGGCCCTGCAGAACCCGAGGGATTGTTTGGGACGGTCTGGTGACATAGAGCAGGGCGTCATCCGCAAAGAGGCAGATCTTGCAGTGCATATCCCCCATCTGTACACCACTGATGTCCGCATCATTGCGGATCGAGATTGCCCACGGTTCCATCACCAATGCGTAGATTAACGGAGACAGGGGGCATCCCTGCCTCGTGCCACGTTCAAGGGGGAATTCCCTAGACTCAATCCCGTTAGCCACCACTCTGGCCGAGGGGGAGGAGTAGAGCGCGGATATCCATCCCAACCACCTTGGACCCATCCCCACTGACAAGAGAACCTCCCTCATGAAAGCCCAGCTGACCCTGTCAAAGGCCTTCTCCGCGTCAAGAGCCAGTAGGAGAGCGCCTTCATTCCTGGCCTCGGTCGTGGCCAATACATGGAGGGTCTTCCTTAAATTATCGGAACCCTGTCTATTGAGGACGAATCCCGCCTGATCAGGATGTATCAGGCGTGGGAGGGAGTTTTCCAATCTGGAGGCCAGGATCCTAGCAAAGATCTTGGCATCTAAGTTGAGAAGTGAAATGGGTCTGTAAGACCCACAAGCTGCCCGGTCTTTACCAGGTTTAGGTATGACGGTGATGAGGGCCTGTAGGAAAGTCGGGGGGATCGTGTCGTTGCCTCTAATTTGGTTGAACAATTTGGTCAGGGGCTTCACTAAGGTGGACTGGGTCTGTTTATAGAAATCCGCTGTGTAGCCGTCAAGGCCAGGAGCCTTTCCGGCCTTCAGTCTCTTGATGGCTCCCTCCACCTCCTCTTCTGAAATTTCCCCCTCGAGGGCCTCCAAGTCCTGGTCGGTCAGTTTGGGGAGGGGGTGTTCTGCCAGGTAGGAGGCAATGTCCTCCCGAGATTCGCCCGCTTGCCTAGAATAGAGTTTGCTGTAGTACTCAGCAAAGCATTCCGTCACTTCATGCCGGTTCCCATGAACCCTGCCCTCTTCGTCGGTCAACCGGGTAATCCCTCTCTCCACTCTACACCCCCTCGACCTCTGAGCCAGCAGAGTGCCTACCCTGTCGCCCTGTTCGTAGTATCTCTGTTTGGTATATCGCATCCTCTTAACCACCTCCCCTATGAGAACCGTATGGAGCTCCTGTCTTTTGCCCTGCATCTCGTCCAATAGTGCCCTCCGGTCCACTCCCGGGACTCCCAGTCTGGCCCGCAAGATCTGCAGCTCCCCTCGGAGTCTGCTCTCGATCAGGCCCCTCTCTCTTTTACGCCTCGAGCCCTCCGCTATGAGGAGGCCTCTGAAGGTGGCCTTCCCCGCTTCCCATACCATGGACATGTCCGTCTCCCCCGTGTCATTTGTCTCGAAGTAGGCCAGCATTTCCTGCTTCATGAACTCACGGAATACTGGATCCCTAAGGAGCGTGTCGTTGCACCGCCATCGAGCCGATCTCGGGGCGATGGGCAGGGACCAGTTAGCTATAAGTAGTTCATGGTCCGACCACGTTATGGTCTCGACTTTTGGTTGGGTCATCGCCCCATCTCCCTCCTCTGAGGCCAACAGAAGGTCGATTCTGGTGTAGGTGCAGTGCGGGGGAGAAAAGAATGTGTAACCACCCTGGGCCGGGTACGCCTTGCGCCAAACATCTACCCAGTAGTGATCCTTCAAGAGGTTCTGCAAGGCCAGGTTATCCCTCGTGATCCCCTTGGGTACCCCACCTCTGGCGGACCACCAGTCCAGTTGGGGGTCGGCTATGAGATTAAAATCACCCCCGAGAATCATGGCCCCCTCGGCCCATTCATCCATGACACCAAAGATCCGTGTGAGGAACTCCACCTGGCCCGTGTTGGGCGCGTATACGGTGGCGAGAGTAACTCGCTGCCCCTCGCAAAGCCCCTTGACACCCAGAAATCGACCCCCAAACCCCCTCTTGGTTTCCACCCCCGTTAGTTGGAGAGCCCTTCCCAGGAGAATGCCCACCCCCTCCTTCTTCGAGGTCGGGTGTGAAGCCCAATAGTTGCTACCGATGTCTTTCCCCTTGATTCTGGATTCCCTCCCGCGCTTATAATGTGTTTCCTGTAGAAATAGGACCGTCAGGTGTTGTTTTCGGAACATGTTGCCCGTGAGGGATCTTTTATTTTGAGAGTTTAGACCCTTGACATTTAACGTGCCCACCTTCCCTTCAATCGTTGTCATCATACCGTGTGCGTATTCTGAACCCCTCGTGGTGATTGAATTTTAGTGCCCCTTGCCAAGCGTATTCTTGCGGTCTGAACTGAATTTCCCCCTGAGTCCCCCAAACTACCCCGTTATCCCCCCCATCCCCTCCCCCCTTGCAACTGACCCCCCTCCCCGTGTCTTCCCTCCCCCCTCCCCACCCTTGTACCTTGAGGCGTCCGTCCACTCTCCCCAACATGTGTTGGGGCCGGTCAACGAACCACCAAGGACTCCAACCCCAGCCCCGGGGTTTTCGTGTGTCTGGAGAGTCCCAGATCGCAAGTCCGATTCAGGTCGGCCCCTGCAGGCCTTCGGTGCACTTAACCGAGACAAAAACCAGAGACCCCGCCCGGGCCCTCAACCCACAACCAGAAACCCAAACGCGGGGCAACACAAATAAACAGTTAACTTTTTAACATAATGGTCTGCCGACCCAAGGTCCGGTGGGCCAAACGCGACACCGCCGCGGTGTCCGTTCAAGGCAGTTCGTGGGCCCGGGGCCTCCTGCGTCCGTACCCTGAATCGTCTCTCACCTCATGATTTTCTCTCCTTCCAATCGAACGTCATTTTCATGAGTCAGTGTGATTTTCCGGGTTCATCGACGGGTGTCTGGTTTTCCGAAACTTTCGGGCCCCCTTGACCTTAGATTTCCCACTGTGATTTCCTGGGCCGTCGGGACCCCTAGGGGGGTCCCGTGGTCCTCCCTCCTGGGCGCCCGAATGGCCCGCCTGGTCGTTCACCAGATCGTCCGTGGCTCTTCGTATGTCCTCCTCCGACACCAGGTGGTGTTTCTCACCTAGCCACTCAAACTCCAAATAGAAGGGGTGACCCCACCGATATCGGACTCCTTTTCCCTGCAACCATCTTGTGAGTGTGCCGCATTTCCTCCTCATTGACAGGGTTAGGGCCGAGAGGTCTTGGAAGATGGATACCTTTGAATCACCGTACTGTATGGTGCCAAGATGTCTCGCCTTTTCCAGGATTCTGATCTTGTCCCTGTAGTAGTGCAGCCGAACCAGAACCGAGCGTGGGCCTCTGCCTCCCCCCCCCCGCTCGGTGCACCCTGTCGAAGTTGGTCGCCCCCACGTCTTCCGTTCCCAGGGCGATCCTCACGATATCGTGCACTTTGCCTTCAAGTCCTTGTACGGATTCGCCCTCAGATTCCATCAGGCCAAAGATTCGAAGGTTGTTCCTCCTCTCCCTATTTTCCATGTCGTCAACCTTGAACCGAAGCTCTTCCTCGCGCCTTTCCATGTCTCGGAGTCTCATGTCCATTTGGGTTTCGAGGAGTGTCGCCGAAAGTTGGTTATTCTCGACGCCCTCCACGCGGTCTTCTAGGGTGGCGACCTTGGTGGTGAGGTCGGCCAGTTTGGCCCCCATGTCTGTCCTCATACCTCGTATCTCCTCCAGAATCGTTTGGATGTTGTTCTGGATAGCCCCCAGATCCGGGGGTGGGACGGTGGGGCTACCGGCGGCCATGGTCCTTTCTTTGGGAACAAACTGATATTTCAGCAAGTTCTCTCTCCAGTTCATGAGGGGTTCGTGTCGGCCAGTTTACGACGGACGCCGCCTTTCTCCGGGTCAGGCCGGGCCTCGGGCACCAGAGGCGCCGGGCGTGCGTTCCCTGTGTGGGTGGACGGTTTTCTTCAAGTCGGAGGATGCCCAGGGGAGGAAGCGCCGCGGGCTCACCCTCTCGGGCCTATTCGTGGGCGGCGCGGCTCGTGCTGTCTCCTGCGCCACTCCGCGCCAGGTCGTGGGGGAGGGGCAGCCGATATCGCCTTGGTCCGTGTAACTCCGCACAGGAGCGTCGGATCGGAACCAAAGTTGGACCCAGGTGGGGGACACAGGCTTCCACGTCTTTTGGGGGGGGTCGCGTAGTATATGGGACCCTCGTTTCGCCGATAAATCGTGATTCACCCGGGGCTGGGTGCGGAGCTCGACGTTCAGGCGTCCATCCTGCCCGCGCCCCCTGGTGGCCTCCCTAAGATGCATTTTAATGCCTTTTTTTGGAATGCTGACATATTCTGAACTTTCAGGGTTGTAGGATGCATTTTTCGTGCCAAAAATATTTTTGGGAATTTCAGGGGTCTAGCATGCGGGTTAATGTCCTTTTCAGACTGCAAATGTTTTTGGGAGATTCAGAGCTCTCTCACACCGTTTTTGGGCCACCGACATATTCTGGACTTTAGGGGTCTTCGATGCCTGTTAACCCCTTTTTTGGGCATCCAAACATTTCAACATTTTTGCAGGCCTAAGATGCATTTTAAGGCCTTTTTGGGCTGCTAACATTTTCTGAACTTTCAGGGGTGTAGGATGCATTTTTCGTGCCAGAAATATTTTTGGTAATTTCAGTGGTCTAGGATTTGGGTTAATGCCCCTTTCAGGCTGCAAATGTTTTTGGGACATTCAGAGCTCTCTCACAATGTTTTTGGGCCACCAACATTTTCTGGACTTTAGGGGGTCTACGATGCCTGTAAACCTTTTTTTTGGGCCTGTAAACCTTTTTTTTGGGCCTCCAAACATTTCAACATTTTTGCAGGCCTAAAATGCATTTAAGGCCTTTTTTGGGCTGCTAACATATTCTGTACTTTCAGGGGGGTAGGATGCATTTTTCGTGCCAAAAATATTTTTGGGAATTTCAGTGGTCTAGGATGCGGGTTAATGCCCCTTTCAAGCTGAAAATGCTTTTGGGACATTCCAAGCTCTCTCACACTGCTTTTGGGCCACCAACATTTTCTGGACTTTAGGTGGTCTACGATGCCTGTAAACCCCTTTTTTGGGCCTCCAAAGATTTCAACATTTTTGCCGGCCTAAGATGCATTTTAAGGCCTTTTTTTGGCTGCTAACATATTCTGTACTTTCGGGGATGTAGGATGCATTTTTCGTGCCAAAAATATTTTTGGGAATTTCAGTGGTCTAGGATGCGGGTTAATGCCCCTTTCAAGCTGTAAATGTTTTTGGGACATTCAGAGATCTCTCACAAAGTTTTTGGGCCACCAACATTTTCCAGACTTTAGGGGGTCTACGATGCCCTTAAACCCCTTTTTTGGGCCTCCAAAGATTTCAACATTTTTTCAGGCCTAAAATGCATTTAAGGCCTTTTTTGGGCTGCTAACATATTCTGTACTTTCAGGGGGGTAGGATGCATTTTTCGGACCAAAAATATTTTTGGGAATTTCAGTGGTCTAGGATGCGGGTTAATGCCCCTTTCAGGCTGTAAATGTTTTTGGGACATTCAGAGATCTCTCACACAGTTTTTGGGCCACCGACATATTCTGGACTTTAGGGGGTCTTCGATGCCTGTTAACCCATTTTTTGGGCATCCAAACATTTCAACATTTTTGCAGCCCTAAGATGCATTTTAAGGCCTTTTTGGGCTGCTAACATTTTCTGAACTTTCAGGGGTGTAGGATGCATTTTTCGTGCCAGAAATATTTTTGGTAATTTCAGTGGTCTAGGATTTGGGTTAATGCCCCTTTTGGGCTGCTAATGTTTTTGGGACATTCAGAGCTCTCTCACAATGTCTTTGGGCCACCAACATTTTCTGGATTTTAGGGGGTCTACGATGCCGGTAAACCTTTTTTTTGGGCCTCCAAACATTTCAACATTTTTGCAGGCCTAAATTGCATTTAAGGCCTTTTTTGGGCTGCTAACATATTCTGTACTTTCAGGGGTTTAGGATGCATTTTTCGTGCCAAAAATATTTTTGGGAATTTCAGTGGTCTAGGATTTGGGTTAATGCCCCTTTCAGGCTGCAAATGTTTTTGGGACATTCAGAGCTCTCTCACAATGTTTTTGGGCCACCAACATTTTCTGGACTTTAGGGGGTCTACGATGTCTGTAAACCCCTTTTTTGGGCCTCCAAAGATTTCAACATTTTTGCCGGCCTAAGATGCATTTTAAGGCCTTTTTTTGGCTGCTAACATATTCTGTACTTTCGGGGATGTAGGATGCATTTTTCGTGCCAAAAATATTTTTGGGAATTTCAGTGGTCTAGGATGCGGGTTAATGCCCCTTTCAAGCTGCAAATGCTTTTGGGACATTCTGAGCTCTCTCACACTGCTTTTGGGCCACCAACATTTTCTGGACTTTAGGTGGTCTACGATGCCTGTAAACCCCTTTTTTGGGCCTCCAAAGATTTCAACATTTTTGCCGGCCTAAGATGCATTTTAAGGCCTTTTTTGGGCTGCTAACATATTCTGTACTTTCGGGGATGTAGGATGCATTTTTCGTGGCAAAAATATTTTGGAGAATTACAGTGGTCTAGGATGTGGGTTAATGCCCCTTTCAGGCTGTAAATGTTTTTGGGACATTCAGAGATCTCTCACAATGTTTTTGGGCCACCAACATTTTCCAGACTTTAGGGGGTCTACGATGCCTGTAAACCCCTTTTTTGGGCCTCCAAAGATTTCAACATTTTTTCAGGCCTAAAATGCATTTAAGGCCTTTTTTGGGCTGCTAACATATTCTGTACTTTCAGGGGGGTAGGATGCATTTTTCGTACCAAAAATATTTTTGGGAATTTCAGTGGTCTAGGATGCGGGTTAATGCCTCTTTCAGGCTGTAAATGTTTTTGGGACATTCAGAGATCTCTCACAATGTTTTTGGGCCACCAACATTTTACAGACTTTAGGGGGTCTACGATGCCTGTAAACCCCTTTTTTGGGCCTCCAAAGATTTCAACATTTTTTCAGGCCTAAGATGCATTTTAGGCCTTTTTTGGAATGCTGACATATTCTGAACTTTCAGGGTTGTAGGATGCATTTTTTCGTGCCAAAAATATTTTTGGGAATTTCAGGGGTCTAGCATGCGGGTTAATGTCCTTTTCAGACTGCAAATGTTTTTGGGAGATTCAGAGCTCTCTCACACCGTTTTTGGGCCACCGACATATTCTGGACTTTAAGGGGTCTACGATGCCTGTAAACCCCTTTTTTGGGCATCCAAACATTTCAACATTTTTGCAGGCCTAAGATGCATTTTAAGGCCTTTTTGGGCTGCTAACATTTTCTGAACTTTCAGGGGTGTAGGATGCATTTTTCGTGCCAGAAATATTTTTGGTAATTTCAGTGGTCTAGGATTTGGGTTAATGCCCCTTTCAGGCTGCAAATGTTTTTGGGACATTCAGAGCTCTCTCACAATGTTTTTGGGCCACCAACATTTTCTGAACTTTAGGGGGTCTACGATGCCTGTAAACCCCTTTTTTGGGCATCCAAACATTTCAACATTTTTGCAGGCCTAAGATGCATTTTAAGGCCTTTTTTGGGCTGCTAACATTTTCTGAACTTTCAGGGGTGTAGGATGCATTTTTCGTGCCAGAAATATTTTTGGTAATTTCAGTGGTCTAGGATTTGGGTTAATGCCCCTTTTGGGCTGCTAATGTTTTTGGGACATTCAGACCTCTCTCACAATGTCTTTGGGCCACCAACATTTTCTGGACTTTAGGGGGTCTACGATGCCGGTAAACCTTTTTTTTGGGCCTCCAAACATTTCAACATTTTTGCAGGCCTAAATTGCATTTAAGGCCTTTTTTGGGCTGCTAACATATTCTGTACTTTCAGGGGTTTAGGATGCATTTTTCGTGCCAAAAATATTTTTGGGAATTTGAGTGGTCTAGGATTTGGGTTAATGCCCCTTTCAGGCTGCAAATGTTTTTGGGACATTCAGAGCTCTCTCACAATGTTTTTGGGCCACCAACATTTTCTGGACTTTAGGGGGTCTACGATGCCTGTAAACCTTTTTTTTGGGCCTCCAAACATTTCAACATTTTTGCAGGCCTAAAATGCATTTAAGGCCTTTTTTGGGCTGCTAACATATTCTGTACTTTCAGGGGGGTAGGATGAATTTTTCGTGGTAAAAATATTTTTGGGAATTTCAGTGGTCTAGGATGCAGGTTAATGCCCCTTTCAAGCTGCAAATGCTTTTGGGACATTCCGAGCTCTCTCACACTGCTTTTGGGCCACCAACATTTTATGGACTTTAGGTGGTCTACGATGCCTGTAAACCCCTTTTTTGGGCCTCCAATGATTTCAACATTTTTGCCGGCCTAAGATGCATTTTAAGGCCTTTTTTGGGCTGCTAACATATTCTGTACTTTCGGGGATGTAGGATGCATTTTTCGGGGCAAAAATATTTTGGAGAATTACAGTGGTCTAGGATGTGGGTTAATGCCCCTTTCAGGCTGTAAATGTTTTTGGGACATTCAGAGATCTCTCACAATGTTTTTGGGCCACCAACATTTTACAGACTTTAGGGGGTCTACGATGCCTGTAAACCCCTTTTTTGGGCCTCCAAAGATTTCAACATTTTTGCAGGCCTAAGATGCATTTTAAGGCCTTTTTTGGGCTGCTAACATATTCTGTGCTTTCGGGGTTGTAGGATCCATTTTTCATGGCAAAAATATTTTTGTTTTGGGAATTTCAGTGGTCTAGGATGTGGGTTAATGCCCCTTTCAGGCTGCAAATGCTTTTGGGACATTCAGAGCTCTCTCACACTGTTTTTGGGCCACCAACATTTTCTGAACTTTAGGGGGTCTAACATGCCTGTAAACCCCTTTTTTGGGCATCCAAACATTTCAACATTTTTGCAGGCCTAAGATGCATTTTAAGGCCTTTTTGGGCTGCTAACATTTTCTGAACTTTCAGGGGTGTAGGATGCATTTTTCGTGCCAGAAATATTTTTGGTAATTTCAGTGGTCTAGGATTTGGGTTAATGCCCCTTTCAGGCTGCAAATGTTTTTGGGGCATTCAGAGCTCTCTCACAATGTTTTTGGGCCACCAACATTTTCTGGACTTTAGGGGGTCTACGATGCCTGTAAACCTTTTTTTTGGGCCTCCAAACATTTCAACATTTTTGCAGGCCTAAAATGCATTTAAGGCCTTTTTTGGGCTGCTAACATATTCTGTACTTTCAGGGGGGTAGGATGCATTTTTCGTGCCAAAAATATTTTTGGGAATTTCAGTGGTCTAGGATGCAGGTTAATGCCCCTTTCAATCTGCAAATGCTTTTGGGACATTCCGAGCTCTCTCACACTGCTTTTGGGCCACCAACATTTTATGGACTTTAGGGGGTCTACGATGCCTGTAAACCCCTTTTTTGGGCCTCCAAAGATTTCAACATTTTTGCAGGCCTAAGATGCATTTTAAGGCCTTTTTTGGGCTGCTAACATATTCTGTGCTTTCGGGGTTGTAGGATCCATTTTTCGTGGCAAAAATATTTTTGTTTTGGGAATTTCAGTGGTCTAGGATGTGGGTTAATGCCCCTTTCAGGCTGCAAATGCTTTTGGGACATTCAGACCTCTCTCACACTGTTTTTGGGCCACCAACATTTTCTGAACTTTAGGGGGTCTAAGATGCCTGTAAACCCCTTTTTTGGGCATCCAAACATTTCAACATTTTTTCAGGCCTAAGATGCATTTTAAGGCCTTTTTTGGGCTGCTAACATTTTCTGAACTTTCAGGGGTGTAGGATGCATTTTTCGTGCCAGAAATATTTTTGGTAATTTCAGTGGTCTAGGATTTGGGTTAATGCCCCTTTTGGGCTGCTAATGTTTTTGGGACATTCAGAGCTCTCTCACAATGTCTTTGAGCCACCAACATTTTCTGGACTTTAGGGGGTCTACGATGCCGGTAAACCTTTTTTTTGGGCCTCCAAACATTTCAACATTTTTGCAGGCCTAAATTGCATTTAAGGCCTTTTTTGGGCTGCTAACATATTCTGTACTTTCAGGGGTTTAGGATGCATTTTTCGTGCCAAAAATATTTTTGGGAATTTCAGTGGTCTAGGATTTGGGTTAATGCCCCTTTCAGGCTGCAAATGTTTTTGGGACATTTAGACCTCTCTCACACTGTTTTTGGGCCACCAACATTTTCTGAACTTTAGGGGGTCTAAGATGCCTGTAAACCCCTTTTATGGGCATCCAAACATTTCAACATTTTTTCAGGCCTAAAATGCATTTTAAGGCCTTTTTTGGGCTGCTAACATTTTCTGAACTTTCAGGGGTGTAGGATGCATTTTTCGTGCCAGAAATATTTTTGGTAATTTCAGTGGTCTAGGATTTGGGTTAATGCCCCTTTTGGGCTGCTAATGTTTTTGGGACATTCAGAGCTCTCTCACAATGTCTTTGAGCCACCAACATTTTCTGGACTTTAGGGGGTCTACGATGCCTGTAAACCCCTTTTTTGGGCCTCCAAAGATTTCAACATTTTTTCAGGCCTAAGATGCATTTTAAGGCCTTTTTTGGAATGCTGACATATTCTGAACTTTCAGGGTTGTAGGATGCATTTTTCGTGCCAAAAATATTTTTGGGAATTTCAGGGGTCTAGCATGCGGGTTAATGTCCTTTTCAGACTGCAAATGTTTTTGGGAGATTCAGAGCTCTCTCACACCGTTTTTGGGCCACCGACATATTCTGGACTTTATGGGGTCTACGATGCCTGTAAACCCCTTTTTTGGGCCTCCAAAGATTTCAACATTTTTGCAGGCCTAAGATGCATTTTAAGGCCTTTTTTGTGCTGCTAACATTTTCTGAACTTTCAGGGGTGTAGGATGCATTTTTCGTGGCAAAAATATTTTGGAGAATTACAGTGGTCTAGGATGTGGGTTAATGCCCCTTTCAGGCTGTAGATGTTTTTGGGACATTCAGAGATCTCTCACAATGTTTTTGGGCCACCAACATTTTCCAGACTTTAGGGGGCCTACGATGCCTGTAAACCCCTTTTTTGGACCTCCAAAGATTTCAACATTTTTTCAGGCCTAAGATGCATTTTAAGGCCTTTTTTGGAATTCTGACATATTCTGAACTTTCAGGGTTGTAGGATGCATTTTTCGTGCCAAAAATATTTTTGGGAATTTCAGGGGTCTAGCATGCGGGTTAATGTCCTTTTCAGACTGCAAATGTTTTTGGGAGATTCAGAGCTCTCTCACACCGTTTTTGGGCCACCGACATATTCTGGACTTTAGGGGGTCTACGATGCCTGTAAACCCCTTTTTTGGGCATACAAACATTTCAACATTTTTGCAGGCCTAAGATGCATTTTAAGGCCTTTTTGGGCTGCTAACATTTTCTGAACTTTTAGGGGTGTAGGATGCATTTTTTTGTGCCAGAAATATTTTTGGTAATTTCAGTGGTCTAGGATGCGGGTTAATGCCCCTTTCAAGCTGCAAATGCTTTTGGGACATTCAGAGATCTCTCACAATGTTTTTGGGCCACCAACATTTTACAGACTTTAGGGGGTCTACGATGCCTGTAAACCCCTTTTTTGGGCCTCCAAAGATTTCAACATTTTTGCAGGCCTAAGATGCATTTTAAGGCCTTTATTGGGCTGCTAACATATTCTGTACTTTCGGGGTTGTAGGATCCATTTTTCGTGGCAAAAATATTTTTGTTTTGGGAATTTCAGTGGTCTAGGATGTGGGTTAATGCCCCTTTCAGGCTGCAAATGCTTTTGGGACATTCAGAGCTCTCTCACACTGTTTTTGGGCCACCAACATTTTCTGAACTTTAGGGGGTCTAAGATGCCTGTAAACCCCTTTTTTGGGCATCCAAACATTTCAACATTTTTGCAGGCCTAAGATGCATTTTAAGGCCTTTTTTGGGCTGCTAACATTTTCTGAACTTTCAGGGGTGTAGGATGCATTTTTCGTGCCAGAAATATTTTTGGTAATTTCAGTGGTCTAGGATTTGGGTTAATGCCCCTTTTGGGCTGCTAATGTTTTTGGGACATTCAGAGCTCTCTCACAATGTCTTTGGGCCACCAACATTTTCTGGACTTTAGGGGGTCTACGATGCCGGTAAATCTTTTTTTTGGGCCTCCAAACATTTCAACATTTTTGCAGGCCTAAATTGCATTTAAGGCCTTTTTTGGGCTGCTAACATATTCTGTACTTTCAGGGGTTTAGGATGCATTTTTCGTGCCAAAAATATTTTTGGGAATTTCAGTGGTCTAGGATTTGGGTTAATGCCCCTTTCAGGCTGCAAATGTTTTTGGGACATTCAGAGCTCTCTCACAATGTTTTTGGGCCACCAACATTTTCAGGACTTTAGGGGGTCTACGATGTCTGTAAACCCCTTTTTTGGGCCTCCAAAGATTTCAACATTTTTGCCGGCCTAAGATGCATTTTAAGGCCTTTTTTTGGCTGCTAACATATTCTGTACTTTCGGGGATGTAGGATGCATTTTTCGTGCCAAAAATATTTTTGGGAATTTCAGTGGTCTAGGATGCGGGTTAATGCCCCTTTCAAGCTGCAAATGCTTTTGGGACATTCTGAGCTCTCTCACACTGCTTTTGGGCCACCAACATTTTCCAGACTTTAGGGGGTCTACGATGCCTGTAAACCCCTTTTTTGGGCCTCCAAAGATTTCAACATTTTTTCAGGCCTAAGATGCATTTTAATGCCTTTTTTTGGAATGCTGACATATTCTGAACTTTCAGGGTTGTAGGATGCATTTTTCGTGCCAAAAATATTTTTGGGAATTTCAGGGGTCTAGCATGCGGGTTAATGTCCTTTTCAGACTGCAAATGTTTTTGGGAGATTCAGAGCTCTCTCACACCGTTTTTGGGCCACCGACATATTCTGGACTTTAGGGGTCTTCGATGCCTGTTAACCCCTTTTTTGGGCATCCAAACATTTCAACATTTTTGCAGGCCTAAGATGCATTTTAAGGCCTTTTTGGGCTGCTAACATTTTCTGAACTTTCAGGGGTGTAGGATGCATTTTTCGTGCCAGAAATATTTTTGGTAATTTCAGTGGTCTAGGATTTGGGTTAATGCCCCTTTCAGGCTGCAAATGTTTTTGGGACATTCAGAGCTCTCTCACAATGTTTTTGGGCCACCAACATTTTCTGGACTTTAGGGGGTCTACGATGCCTGTAAACCTTTTTTTTGGGCCTGTAAACCTTTTTTTTGGGCCTCCAAACATTTCAACATTTTTGCAGGCCTAAAATGCATTTAAGGCCTTTTTTGGGCTGCTAACATATTCTGTACTTTCAGGGGGGTAGGATGCATTTTTCGTGCCAAAAATATTTTTGGGAATTTCAGTGGTCTAGGATGCGGGTTAATGCCCCTTTCAAGCTGAAAATGCTTTTGGGACATTCCAAGCTCTCTCACACTGCTTTTGGGCCACCAACATTTTCTGGACTTTAGGTGGTCTACGATGCCTGTAAACCCCTTTTTTGGGCCTCCAAAGATTTCAACATTTTTGCCGGCCTAAGATGCATTTTAAGGCCTTTTTTTGGCTGCTAACATATTCTGTACTTTCGGGGATGTAGGATGCATTTTTCGTGCCAAAAATATTTTTGGGAATTTCAGTGGTCTAGGATGCGGGTTAATGCCCCTTTCAAGCTGTAAATGTTTTTGGGACATTCAGAGATCTCTCACAATGTTTTTGGGCCACCAACATTTTCCAGACTTTAGGGGGTCTACGATGCCCTTAAACCCCTTTTTTGGGCCTCCAAAGATTTCAACATTTTTTCAGGCCTAAAATGCATTTAAGGCCTTTTTTGGGCTGCTAACATATTCTGTACTTTCAGGGGGGTAGGATGCATTTTTCGGACCAAAAATATTTTTGGGAATTTCAGTGGTCTAGGATGCGGGTTAATGCCCCTTTCAGGCTGTAAATGTTTTTGGGACATTCAGAGATCTCTCACACAGTTTTTGGGCCACCGACATATTCTGGACTTTAGGGGGTCTTCGATGCCTGTTAACCCATTTTTTGGGCATCCAAACATTTCAACATTTTTGCAGCCCTAAGATGCATTTTAAGGCCTTTTTGGGCTGCTAACATTTTCTGAACTTTCAGGGGTGTAGGATGCATTTTTCGTGCCAGAAATATTTTTGGTAATTTCAGTGGTCTAGGATTTGGGTTAATGCCCCTTTTGGGCTGCTAATGTTTTTGGGACATTCAGAGCTCTCTCACAATGTCTTTGGGCCACCAACATTTTCTGGATTTTAGGGGGTCTACGATGCCGGTAAACCTTTTTTTTGGGCCTCCAAACATTTCAACATTTTTGCAGGCCTAAATTGCATTTAAGGCCTTTTTTGGGCTGCTAACATATTCTGTACTTTCAGGGGTTTAGGATGCATTTTTCGTGCCAAAAATATTTTTGGGAATTTCAGTGGTCTAGGATTTGGGTTAATGCCCCTTTCAGGCTGCAAATGTTTTTGGGACATTCAGAGCTCTCTCACAATGTTTTTGGGCCACCAACATTTTCTGGACTTTAGGGGGTCTACGATGTCTGTAAACCCCTTTTTTGGGCCTCCAAAGATTTCAACATTTTTGCCGGCCTAAGATGCATTTTAAGGCCTTTTTTTGGCTGCTAACATATTCTGTACTTTCGGGGATGTAGGATGCATTTTTCGTGCCAAAAATATTTTTGGGAATTTCAGTGGTCTAGGATGCGGGTTAATGCCCCTTTCAAGCTGCAAATGCTTTTGGGACATTCTGAGCTCTCTCACACTGCTTTTGGGCCACCAACATTTTCTGGACTTTAGGTGGTCTACGATGCCTGTAAACCCCTTTTTTGGGCCTCCAAAGATTTCAACATTTTTGCCGGCCTAAGATGCATTTTAAGGCCTTTTTTGGGCTGCTAACATATTCTGTACTTTCGGGGATGTAGGATGCATTTTTCGTGGCAAAAATATTTTGGAGAATTACAGTGGTCTAGGATGTGGGTTAATGCCCCTTTCAGGCTGTAAATGTTTTTGGGACATTCAGAGATCTCTCACAATGTTTTTGGGCCACCAACATTTTCCAGACTTTAGGGGGTCTACGATGCCTGTAAACCCCTTTTTTGGGCCTCCAAAGATTTCAACATTTTTTCAGGCCTAAAATGCATTTAAGGCCTTTTTTGGGCTGCTAACATATTCTGTACTTTCAGGGGGGTAGGATGCATTTTTCGTACCAAAAATATTTTTGGGAATTTCAGTGGTCTAGGATGCGGGTTAATGCCTCTTTCAGGCTGTAAATGTTTTTGGGACATTCAGAGATCTCTCACAATGTTTTTGGGCCACCAACATTTTACAGACTTTAGGGGGTCTACGATGCCTGTAAACCCCTTTTTTGGGCCTCCAAAGATTTCAACATTTTTTCAGGCCTAAGATGCATTTTAGGCCTTTTTTGGAATGCTGACATATTCTGAACTTTCAGGGTTGTAGGATGCATTTTTTCGTGCCAAAAATATTTTTGGGAATTTCAGGGGTCTAGCATGCGGGTTAATGTCCTTTTCAGACTGCAAATGTTTTTGGGAGATTCAGAGCTCTCTCACACCGTTTTTGGGCCACCGACATATTCTGGACTTTAAGGGGTCTACGATGCCTGTAAACCCCTTTTTTGGGCATCCAAACATTTCAACATTTTTGCAGGCCTAAGATGCATTTTAAGGCCTTTTTGGGCTGCTAACATTTTCTGAACTTTCAGGGGTGTAGGATGCATTTTTCGTGCCAGAAATATTTTTGGTAATTTCAGTGGTCTAGGATTTGGGTTAATGCCCCTTTCAGGCTGCAAATGTTTTTGGGACATTCAGAGCTCTCTCACAATGTTTTTGGGCCACCAACATTTTCTGAACTTTAGGGGGTCTACGATGCCTGTAAACCCCTTTTTTGGGCATCCAAACATTTCAACATTTTTGCAGGCCTAAGATGCATTTTAAGGCCTTTTTTGGGCTGCTAACATTTTCTGAACTTTCAGGGGTGTAGGATGCATTTTTCGTGCCAGAAATATTTTTGGTAATTTCAGTGGTCTAGGATTTGGGTTAATGCCCCTTTTGGGCTGCTAATGTTTTTGGGACATTCAGACCTCTCTCACAATGTCTTTGGGCCACCAACATTTTCTGGACTTTAGGGGGTCTACGATGCCGGTAAACCTTTTTTTTGGGCCTCCAAACATTTCAACATTTTTGCAGGCCTAAATTGCATTTAAGGCCTTTTTTGGGCTGCTAACATATTCTGTACTTTCAGGGGTTTAGGATGCATTTTTCGTGCCAAAAATATTTTTGGGAATTTGAGTGGTCTAGGATTTGGGTTAATGCCCCTTTCAGGCTGCAAATGTTTTTGGGACATTCAGAGCTCTCTCACAATGTTTTTGGGCCACCAACATTTTCTGGACTTTAGGGGGTCTACGATGCCTGTAAACCTTTTTTTTGGGCCTCCAAACATTTCAACATTTTTGCAGGCCTAAAATGCATTTAAGGCCTTTTTTGGGCTGCTAACATATTCTGTACTTTCAGGGGGGTAGGATGAATTTTTCGTGGTAAAAATATTTTTGGGAATTTCAGTGGTCTAGGATGCAGGTTAATGCCCCTTTCAAGCTGCAAATGCTTTTGGGACATTCCGAGCTCTCTCACACTGCTTTTGGGCCACCAACATTTTATGGACTTTAGGTGGTCTACGATGCCTGTAAACCCCTTTTTTGGGCCTCCAATGATTTCAACATTTTTGCCGGCCTAAGATGCATTTTAAGGCCTTTTTTGGGCTGCTAACATATTCTGTACTTTCGGGGATGTAGGATGCATTTTTCGGGGCAAAAATATTTTGGAGAATTACAGTGGTCTAGGATGTGGGTTAATGCCCCTTTCAGGCTGTAAATGTTTTTGGGACATTCAGAGATCTCTCACAATGTTTTTGGGCCACCAACATTTTACAGACTTTAGGGGGTCTACGATGCCTGTAAACCCCTTTTTTGGGCCTCCAAAGATTTCAACATTTTTGCAGGCCTAAGATGCATTTTAAGGCCTTTTTTGGGCTGCTAACATATTCTGTGCTTTCGGGGTTGTAGGATCCATTTTTCATGGCAAAAATATTTTTGTTTTGGGAATTTCAGTGGTCTAGGATGTGGGTTAATGCCCCTTTCAGGCTGCAAATGCTTTTGGGACATTCAGAGCTCTCTCACACTGTTTTTGGGCCACCAACATTTTCTGAACTTTAGGGGGTCTAACATGCCTGTAAACCCCTTTTTTGGGCATCCAAACATTTCAACATTTTTGCAGGCCTAAGATGCATTTTAAGGCCTTTTTGGGCTGCTAACATTTTCTGAACTTTCAGGGGTGTAGGATGCATTTTTCGTGCCAGAAATATTTTTGGTAATTTCAGTGGTCTAGGATTTGGGTTAATGCCCCTTTCAGGCTGCAAATGTTTTTGGGGCATTCAGAGCTCTCTCACAATGTTTTTGGGCCACCAACATTTTCTGGACTTTAGGGGGTCTACGATGCCTGTAAACCTTTTTTTTGGGCCTCCAAACATTTCAACATTTTTGCAGGCCTAAAATGCATTTAAGGCCTTTTTTGGGCTGCTAACATATTCTGTACTTTCAGGGGGGTAGGATGCATTTTTCGTGCCAAAAATATTTTTGGGAATTTCAGTGGTCTAGGATGCAGGTTAATGCCCCTTTCAATCTGCAAATGCTTTTGGGACATTCCGAGCTCTCTCACACTGCTTTTGGGCCACCAACATTTTATGGACTTTAGGGGGTCTACGATGCCTGTAAACCCCTTTTTTGGGCCTCCAAAGATTTCAACATTTTTGCAGGCCTAAGATGCATTTTAAGGCCTTTTTTGGGCTGCTAACATATTCTGTGCTTTCGGGGTTGTAGGATCCATTTTTCGTGGCAAAAATATTTTTGTTTTGGGAATTTCAGTGGTCTAGGATGTGGGTTAATGCCCCTTTCAGGCTGCAAATGCTTTTGGGACATTCAGACCTCTCTCACACTGTTTTTGGGCCACCAACATTTTCTGAACTTTAGGGGGTCTAAGATGCCTGTAAACCCCTTTTTTGGGCATCCAAACATTTCAACATTTTTTCAGGCCTAAGATGCATTTTAAGGCCTTTTTTGGGCTGCTAACATTTTCTGAACTTTCAGGGGTGTAGGATGCATTTTTCGTGCCAGAAATATTTTTGGTAATTTCAGTGGTCTAGGATTTGGGTTAATGCCCCTTTTGGGCTGCTAATGTTTTTGGGACATTCAGAGCTCTCTCACAATGTCTTTGAGCCACCAACATTTTCTGGACTTTAGGGGGTCTACGATGCCGGTAAACCTTTTTTTTGGGCCTCCAAACATTTCAACATTTTTGCAGGCCTAAATTGCATTTAAGGCCTTTTTTGGGCTGCTAACATATTCTGTACTTTCAGGGGTTTAGGATGCATTTTTCGTGCCAAAAATATTTTTGGGAATTTCAGTGGTCTAGGATTTGGGTTAATGCCCCTTTCAGGCTGCAAATGTTTTTGGGACATTTAGACCTCTCTCACACTGTTTTTGGGCCACCAACATTTTCTGAACTTTAGGGGGTCTAAGATGCCTGTAAACCCCTTTTATGGGCATCCAAACATTTCAACATTTTTTCAGGCCTAAGATGCATTTTAAGGCCTTTTTTGGGCTGCTAACATTTTCTGAACTTTCAGGGGTGTAGGATGCATTTTTCGTGCCAGAAATATTTTTGGTAATTTCAGTGGTCTAGGATTTGGGTTAATGCCCCTTTTGGGCTGCTAATGTTTTTGGGACATTCAGAGCTCTCTCACAATGTCTTTGAGCCACCAACATTTTCTGGACTTTAGGGGGTCTACGATGCCTGTAAACCCCTTTTTTGGGCCTCCAAAGATTTCAACATTTTTTCAGGCCTAAGATGCATTTTAAGGCCTTTTTTGGAATGCTGACATATTCTGAACTTTCAGGGTTGTAGGATGCATTTTTCGTGCCAAAAATATTTTTGGGAATTTCAGGGGTCTAGCATGCGGGTTAATGTCCTTTTCAGACTGCAAATGTTTTTGGGAGATTCAGAGCTCTCTCACACCGTTTTTGGGCCACCGACATATTCTGGACTTTATGGGGTCTACGATGCCTGTAAACCCCTTTTTTGGGCCTCCAAAGATTTCAACATTTTTGCAGGCCTAAGATGCATTTTAAGGCCTTTTTTGTGCTGCTAACATTTTCTGAACTTTCAGGGGTGTAGGATGCATTTTTCGTGGCAAAAATATTTTGGAGAATTACAGTGGTCTAGGATGTGGGTTAATGCCCCTTTCAGGCTGTAGATGTTTTTGGGACATTCAGAGATCTCTCACAATGTTTTTGGGCCACCAACATTTTCCAGACTTTAGGGGGCCTACGATGCCTGTAAACCCCTTTTTTGGACCTCCAAAGATTTCAACATTTTTTCAGGCCTAAGATGCATTTTAAGGCCTTTTTTGGAATTCTGACATATTCTGAACTTTCAGGGTTGTAGGATGCATTTTTCGTGCCAAAAATATTTTTGGGAATTTCAGGGGTCTAGCATGCGGGTTAATGTCCTTTTCAGACTGCAAATGTTTTTGGGAGATTCAGAGCTCTCTCACACCGTTTTTGGGCCACCGACATATTCTGGACTTTAGGGGGTCTACGATGCCTGTAAACCCCTTTTTTGGGCATACAAACATTTCAACATTTTTGCAGGCCTAAGATGCATTTTAAGGCCTTTTTGGGCTGCTAACATTTTCTGAACTTTTAGGGGTGTAGGATGCATTTTTTTGTGCCAGAAATATTTTTGGTAATTTCAGTGGTCTAGGATGCGGGTTAATGCCCCTTTCAAGCTGCAAATGCTTTTGGGACATTCAGAGATCTCTCACAATGTTTTTGGGCCACCAACATTTTACAGACTTTAGGGGGTCTACGATGCCTGTAAACCCCTTTTTTGGGCCTCCAAAGATTTCAACATTTTTGCAGGCCTAAGATGCATTTTAAGGCCTTTATTGGGCTGCTAACATATTCTGTACTTTCGGGGTTGTAGGATCCATTTTTCGTGGCAAAAATATTTTTGTTTTGGGAATTTCAGTGGTCTAGGATGTGGGTTAATGCCCCTTTCAGGCTGCAAATGCTTTTGGGACATTCAGAGCTCTCTCACACTGTTTTTGGGCCACCAACATTTTCTGAACTTTAGGGGGTCTAAGATGCCTGTAAACCCCTTTTTTGGGCATCCAAACATTTCAACATTTTTGCAGGCCTAAGATGCATTTTAAGGCCTTTTTTGGGCTGCTAACATTTTCTGAACTTTCAGGGGTGTAGGATGCATTTTTCGTGCCAGAAATATTTTTGGTAATTTCAGTGGTCTAGGATTTGGGTTAATGCCCCTTTTGGGCTGCTAATGTTTTTGGGACATTCAGAGCTCTCTCACAATGTCTTTGGGCCACCAACATTTTCTGGACTTTAGGGGGTCTACGATGCCGGTAAATCTTTTTTTTGGGCCTCCAAACATTTCAACATTTTTGCAGGCCTAAATTGCATTTAAGGCCTTTTTTGGGCTGCTAACATATTCTGTACTTTCAGGGGTTTAGGATGCATTTTTCGTGCCAAAAATATTTTTGGGAATTTCAGTGGTCTAGGATTTGGGTTAATGCCCCTTTCAGGCTGCAAATGTTTTTGGGACATTCAGAGCTCTCTCACAATGTTTTTGGGCCACCAACATTTTCAGGACTTTAGGGGGTCTACGATGTCTGTAAACCCCTTTTTTGGGCCTCCAAAGATTTCAACATTTTTGCCGGCCTAAGATGCATTTTAAGGCCTTTTTTTGGCTGCTAACATATTCTGTACTTTCGGGGATGTAGGATGCATTTTTCGTGCCAAAAATATTTTTGGGAATTTCAGTGGTCTAGGATGCGGGTTAATGCCCCTTTCAAGCTGCAAATGCTTTTGGGACATTCTGAGCTCTCTCACACTGCTTTTGGGCCACCAACATTTTCCAGACTTTAGGGGGTCTACGATGCCTGTAAACCCCTTTTTTGGGCCTCCAAAGATTTCAACATTTTTTCAGGCCTAAGATGCATTTTAATGCCTTTTTTTGGAATGCTGACATATTCTGAACTTTCAGGGTTGTAGGATGCATTTTTCGTGCCAAAAATATTTTTGGGAATTTCAGGGGTCTAGCATGCGGGTTAATGTCCTTTTCAGACTGCAAATGTTTTTGGGAGATTCAGAGCTCTCTCACACCGTTTTTGGGCCACCGACATATTCTGGACTTTAGGGGTCTTCGATGCCTGTTAACCCCTTTTTTGGGCATCCAAACATTTCAACATTTTTGCAGGCCTAAGATGCATTTTAAGGCCTTTTTGGGCTGCTAACATTTTCTGAACTTTCAGGGGTGTAGGATGCATTTTTCGTGCCAGAAATATTTTTGGTAATTTCAGTGGTCTAGGATTTGGGTTAATGCCCCTTTCAGGCTGCAAATGTTTTTGGGACATTCAGAGCTCTCTCACAATGTTTTTGGGCCACCAACATTTTCTGGACTTTAGGGGGTCTACGATGCCTGTAAACCTTTTTTTTGGGCCTGTAAACCTTTTTTTTGGGCCTCCAAACATTTCAACATTTTTGCAGGCCTAAAATGCATTTAAGGCCTTTTTTGGGCTGCTAACATATTCTGTACTTTCAGGGGGGTAGGATGCATTTTTCGTGCCAAAAATATTTTTGGGAATTTCAGTGGTCTAGGATGCGGGTTAATGCCCCTTTCAAGCTGAAAATGCTTTTGGGACATTCCAAGCTCTCTCACACTGCTTTTGGGCCACCAACATTTTCTGGACTTTAGGTGGTCTACGATGCCTGTAAACCCCTTTTTTGGGCCTCCAAAGATTTCAACATTTTTGCCGGCCTAAGATGCATTTTAAGGCCTTTTTTTGGCTGCTAACATATTCTGTACTTTCGGGGATGTAGGATGCATTTTTCGTGCCAAAAATATTTTTGGGAATTTCAGTGGTCTAGGATGCGGGTTAATGCCCCTTTCAAGCTGTAAATGTTTTTGGGACATTCAGAGATCTCTCACAATGTTTTTGGGCCACCAACATTTTCCAGACTTTAGGGGGTCTACGATGCCCTTAAACCCCTTTTTTGGGCCTCCAAAGATTTCAACATTTTTTCAGGCCTAAAATGCATTTAAGGCCTTTTTTGGGCTGCTAACATATTCTGTACTTTCAGGGGGGTAGGATGCATTTTTCGGACCAAAAATATTTTTGGGAATTTCAGTGGTCTAGGATGCGGGTTAATGCCCCTTTCAGGCTGTAAATGTTTTTGGGACATTCAGAGATCTCTCACACAGTTTTTGGGCCACCGACATATTCTGGACTTTAGGGGGTCTTCGATGCCTGTTAACCCATTTTTTGGGCATCCAAACATTTCAACATTTTTGCAGCCCTAAGATGCATTTTAAGGCCTTTTTGGGCTGCTAACATTTTCTGAACTTTCAGGGGTGTAGGATGCATTTTTCGTGCCAGAAATATTTTTGGTAATTTCAGTGGTCTAGGATTTGGGTTAATGCCCCTTTTGGGCTGCTAATGTTTTTGGGACATTCAGAGCTCTCTCACAATGTCTTTGGGCCACCAACATTTTCTGGATTTTAGGGGGTCTACGATGCCGGTAAACCTTTTTTTTGGGCCTCCAAACATTTCAACATTTTTGCAGGCCTAAATTGCATTTAAGGCCTTTTTTGGGCTGCTAACATATTCTGTACTTTCAGGGGTTTAGGATGCATTTTTCGTGCCAAAAATATTTTTGGGAATTTCAGTGGTCTAGGATTTGGGTTAATGCCCCTTTCAGGCTGCAAATGTTTTTGGGACATTCAGAGCTCTCTCACAATGTTTTTGGGCCACCAACATTTTCTGGACTTTAGGGGGTCTACGATGTCTGTAAACCCCTTTTTTGGGCCTCCAAAGATTTCAACATTTTTGCCGGCCTAAGATGCATTTTAAGGCCTTTTTTTGGCTGCTAACATATTCTGTACTTTCGGGGATGTAGGATGCATTTTTCGTGCCAAAAATATTTTTGGGAATTTCAGTGGTCTAGGATGCGGGTTAATGCCCCTTTCAAGCTGCAAATGCTTTTGGGACATTCTGAGCTCTCTCACACTGCTTTTGGGCCACCAACATTTTCTGGACTTTAGGTGGTCTACGATGCCTGTAAACCCCTTTTTTGGGCCTCCAAAGATTTCAACATTTTTGCCGGCCTAAGATGCATTTTAAGGCCTTTTTTGGGCTGCTAACATATTCTGTACTTTCGGGGATGTAGGATGCATTTTTCGTGGCAAAAATATTTTGGAGAATTACAGTGGTCTAGGATGTGGGTTAATGCCCCTTTCAGGCTGTAAATGTTTTTGGGACATTCAGAGATCTCTCACAATGTTTTTGGGCCACCAACATTTTCCAGACTTTAGGGGGTCTACGATGCCTGTAAACCCCTTTTTTGGGCCTCCAAAGATTTCAACATTTTTTCAGGCCTAAAATGCATTTAAGGCCTTTTTTGGGCTGCTAACATATTCTGTACTTTCAGGGGGGTAGGATGCATTTTTCGTACCAAAAATATTTTTGGGAATTTCAGTGGTCTAGGATGCGGGTTAATGCCTCTTTCAGGCTGTAAATGTTTTTGGGACATTCAGAGATCTCTCACAATGTTTTTGGGCCACCAACATTTTACAGACTTTAGGGGGTCTACGATGCCTGTAAACCCCTTTTTTGGGCCTCCAAAGATTTCAACATTTTTTCAGGCCTAAGATGCATTTTAGGCCTTTTTTGGAATGCTGACATATTCTGAACTTTCAGGGTTGTAGGATGCATTTTTTCGTGCCAAAAATATTTTTGGGAATTTCAGGGGTCTAGCATGCGGGTTAATGTCCTTTTCAGACTGCAAATGTTTTTGGGAGATTCAGAGCTCTCTCACACCGTTTTTGGGCCACCGACATATTCTGGACTTTAAGGGGTCTACGATGCCTGTAAACCCCTTTTTTGGGCATCCAAACATTTCAACATTTTTGCAGGCCTAAGATGCATTTTAAGGCCTTTTTGGGCTGCTAACATTTTCTGAACTTTCAGGGGTGTAGGATGCATTTTTCGTGCCAGAAATATTTTTGGTAATTTCAGTGGTCTAGGATTTGGGTTAATGCCCCTTTCAGGCTGCAAATGTTTTTGGGACATTCAGAGCTCTCTCACAATGTTTTTGGGCCACCAACATTTTCTGAACTTTAGGGGGTCTACGATGCCTGTAAACCCCTTTTTTGGGCATCCAAACATTTCAACATTTTTGCAGGCCTAAGATGCATTTTAAGGCCTTTTTTGGGCTGCTAACATTTTCTGAACTTTCAGGGGTGTAGGATGCATTTTTCGTGCCAGAAATATTTTTGGTAATTTCAGTGGTCTAGGATTTGGGTTAATGCCCCTTTTGGGCTGCTAATGTTTTTGGGACATTCAGACCTCTCTCACAATGTCTTTGGGCCACCAACATTTTCTGGACTTTAGGGGGTCTACGATGCCGGTAAACCTTTTTTTTGGGCCTCCAAACATTTCAACATTTTTGCAGGCCTAAATTGCATTTAAGGCCTTTTTTGGGCTGCTAACATATTCTGTACTTTCAGGGGTTTAGGATGCATTTTTCGTGCCAAAAATATTTTTGGGAATTTGAGTGGTCTAGGATTTGGGT
The DNA here is from genome assembly GCF_040938575.1 of Ambystoma mexicanum. Lineage (NCBI taxonomy): Eukaryota > Metazoa > Chordata > Amphibia > Caudata > Ambystomatidae > Ambystoma > Ambystoma mexicanum. The sequence goes on from NC_090929.1 coordinate 599,457,082, forward strand.
TAATGCCCCTTTCAGGCTGCAAATGTTTTTGGGACATTCAGAGCTCTCTCACAATGTTTTTGGGCCACCAACATTTTCTGGACTTTAGGGGGTCTACGATGCCTGTAAACCTTTTTTTTGGGCCTCCAAACATTTCAACATTTTTGCAGGCCTAAAATGCATTTAAGGCCTTTTTTGGGCTGCTAACATATTCTGTACTTTCAGGGGGGTAGGATGAATTTTTCGTGGTAAAAATATTTTTGGGAATTTCAGTGGTCTAGGATGCAGGTTAATGCCCCTTTCAAGCTGCAAATGCTTTTGGGACATTCCGAGCTCTCTCACACTGCTTTTGGGCCACCAACATTTTATGGACTTTAGGTGGTCTACGATGCCTGTAAACCCCTTTTTTGGGCCTCCAATGATTTCAACATTTTTGCCGGCCTAAGATGCATTTTAAGGCCTTTTTTGGGCTGCTAACATATTCTGTACTTTCGGGGATGTAGGATGCATTTTTCGGGGCAAAAATATTTTGGAGAATTACAGTGGTCTAGGATGTGGGTTAATGCCCCTTTCAGGCTGTAAATGTTTTTGGGACATTCAGAGATCTCTCACAATGTTTTTGGGCCACCAACATTTTACAGACTTTAGGGGGTCTACGATGCCTGTAAACCCCTTTTTTGGGCCTCCAAAGATTTCAACATTTTTGCAGGCCTAAGATGCATTTTAAGGCCTTTTTTGGGCTGCTAACATATTCTGTGCTTTCGGGGTTGTAGGATCCATTTTTCATGGCAAAAATATTTTTGTTTTGGGAATTTCAGTGGTCTAGGATGTGGGTTAATGCCCCTTTCAGGCTGCAAATGCTTTTGGGACATTCAGAGCTCTCTCACACTGTTTTTGGGCCACCAACATTTTCTGAACTTTAGGGGGTCTAAGATGCCTGTAAACCCCTTTTTTGGGCATCCAAACATTTCAACATTTTTGCAGGCCTAAGATGCATTTTAAGGCCTTTTTTGGGCTGCTAACATTTTCTGAACTTTCAGGGGTGTAGGATGCATTTTTCGTGCCAGAAATATTTTTGGTAATTTCAGTGGTCTAGGATTTGGGTTAATGCCCCTTTTGGGCTGCTAATGTTTTTGGGACATTCAGAGCTCTCTCACAATGTCTTTGGGCCACCAACATTTTCTGGACTTTAGGGGGTCTACGATGCCGGTAAACCCCTTTTTTGGGCATACAAACATTTCAACATTTTTGCAGGCCTAAATTGCATTTAAGGCCTTTTTTGGGCTGCTAACATATTCTGTACTTTCAGGGGTTTAGGATGCATTTTTCGTGCCAAAAATATTTTTGGGAATTTCAGTGGTCTAGGATTTGGGTTAATGCCCCTTTCAGGCTGCAAATGTTTTTGGGACATTCAGAGCTCTCTCACAATGTTTTTGGGCCACCAACATTTTCTGGACTTTAGGGGGTCTACGATGTCTGTAAACCCCTTTTTTGGGCCTCCAAAGATTTCAACATTTTTGCCGGCCTAAGATGCATTTTAAGGCCTTTTTTTGGCTGCTAACATATTCTGTACTTTCGGGGATGTAGGATGCATTTTTCGTGGCAAAAATATTTTGGAGAATTACAGTGGTCTAGGATGTGGGTTAATGCCCCTTTCAGGCTGTAAATGTTTTTGGGACATTCAGAGATCTCTCACAATGTTTTTGGGCCACCATCATTTTCCAGACTTTAGGGGGTCTGCGATGCCTGTAAACCCCTTTTTTGGGCCTCCAAAGATTTCAACATTTTTTCAGGCCTAAGATGCATTTTAATGCCTTTTTTGGAATGCTGACATATTCTGAACTTTCAGGGTTGTAGGATGCATTTTTCGTGCCAAAAATATTTTTGGGAATTTCAGGGGTCTAGCATGCGGGTTAATGTCCTTTTCAGACTGCACATGTTTTTGGGAGATTCAGAGCTCTCTCACACCGTTTTTGGGCCACCAACATTTTCTGGACTTTAGGTGGTCTACGATGCCTGTAAACCCCTTTTTTGGGCCTCCACAAATTTCAACATTTTTGCCGGCCTAAGATGCATTTTAAGGCCTTTTTTGGGCTGCTAACATATTCTGTACTTTCGGGGATGTAGGATGCATTTTTCGTGGCAAAAATATTTTGGAGAATTACAGTGGTCTAGGATGTGGGTTAATGCCCCTTTCAGGCTGTAAATGTTTTTGGGACATTCAGAGATCTCTCACAATGTTTTTGGGCCACCAACATTTTACAGACTTTAGGGGGTCTACGATGCCTGTAAACCCCTTTTTTGGGCCTCCAAAGATTTCAACATTTTTTCAGGCCTAAGATGCATTTTAGGCCTTTTTTGGAATGCTGACATATTCTGAACTTTCAGGGTTGTAGGATGCATTTTTTCGTGCCAAAAAATTTTTTGGGAATTTCAGGGGTCTAGCATGCGGGTTAATGTCCTTTTCAGACTGCAAATGTTTTTGGGAGATTCAGAGCTCTCTCACACCGTTTTTGGGCCACCGACATATTCTGGACTTTAAGGGGTCTACGATGCCTGTAAACCCCTTTTTTGGGCATCCAAACATTTCAACATTTTTGCAGGCCTAAGATGCATTTTAAGGCCTTTTTGGGCTGCTAACATTTTCTGAACTTTCAGGGGTGTAGGATGCATTTTTCGTGCCAGAAATATTTTTGGTAATTTCAGTGGTCTAGGATTTGGGTTAATGCCCCTTTCAGGCTGCAAATGTTTTTGGGACATTCAGAGCTCTCTCACAATGTTTTTGGGCCACCAACATTTTCTGGACTTTAGGGGGTCTACGATGCCTGTAAACCCCTTTTTTGGGCATCCAAACATTTCAACATTTTTACAGGCCTAAGATGCATTTTAAGGCCTTTTTTGGGCTGCTAACATTTTCTGAACTTTCAGGGGTGTAGGATGCATTTTTCGTGCCAAAAATATTTTTGGGAATTTCAGTGGTCTAGGATTTGGGTTAATGCCCCTTTCAGGCTGCAAATGTTTTTGGGACATTCAGAGCTCTCTCACAATGTTTTTGGGCCACCAACATTTTCTGGACTTTAGGGGGTCTACGATGTCTGTAAACCCCTTTGTTTGGGCCTCCAAAGATTTCAACATTTTTGCCGGCCTAAGATGCATTTTAAGGCCTTTTTTTGGCTGCTAACATATTCTGTACTTTCGGGGATGTAGGATGCATTTTTCGTGCCAAAAATATTTTTGGGAATTTCAGTGGTCTAGGATGCGGGTTAATGCCCCTTTCAAGCTGCAAATGCTTTTGGGACATTCTGAGCTCTCTCACACTGCTTTTGGGCCACCAACATTTTCTGGACTTTAGGTGGTCTACGATGCCTGTAAACCCCTTTTTTGGGCCTCCAAAGATTTCAACATTTTTGCCGGCCTAAGATGCATTTTAAGGCCTTTTTTGGGCTGCTAACATATTCTGTACTTTCGGGGATATAGGATGCATTTTTCGTACCAAAAATATTTTTGGGAATTTCAGTGGTCTAGGATGCGGGTTAATGCCCCTTTCAGGCTGTAATTGTTTTTGGGACATTCAGAGATCTCTCACAATGTTTTTGGGCCACCATCATTTTCCAGACTTTAGAGGGTCTACGATGCCTGTAAACCCCTTTTTTGGGCCTCCAAAGATTTCAACATTTTTTCAGGCCTAAGATGCATTTTAATGCCTTTTTTGGAATGCTGACATATTCTGAACTTTCAGGGTTGTAGGATGCATTTTTCGTGCCAAAAATATTTTTGGGAATTTCAGGGGTCTAGCATGCGGGTTAATGTCCTTTTCAGACTGCAAATGTTTTTGGGAGATTCAGAGCTCTCTCACACCGTTTTTGGGCCACCGACATATTCTGGACTTTAGGGGTCTTCGATGCCTATTAACCCCTTTTTTGGGCATCCAAACATTTCAACATTTTTGCAGGCCTAAGATGCATTTTAAGGCCTTTTTGGGCTGCTAACATTTTCTGAACTTTCAGGGGTGTAGGATGCATTTTTCGTGCCAGAAATATTTTTGGTAATTTCAGTGGTCTAGGATTTGGGTTAATGCCCCTTTCAGGCTGCAAATGTTTTTGGGACATTCAGAGCTCTCTCACAATGTTTTTGGGCCACCAACATTTTCTGGACTTTAGGGGGTCTACGATGCCTGTAAACCTTTTTTTTGGGCCTGTAAACCTTTTTTTTGGGCCTCCAAACATTTCAACATTTTTGCAGGCCTAAAATGCATTTAAGGCCTTTTTTGGGCTGCTAACATATTCTGTACTTTCAGAGGGGTAGGATGCATTTTTCGTGCCAAAAATATTTTTGGGAATTTCAGTGGTCTAGGATGCGGGTTAATTCCCCTTTCAAGCTGCAAATGCTTTTGGGACATTCCAAGCTCTCTCACACTGCTTTTGGGCTGCTAACATATTCTGTACTTTCGGGGATGTAGGATGCATTTTTCGTGGTAAAAATATTTTGGAGAATTACAGTGGTCTAGGATGTGGGTTAATGCCCCTTTCAGGCTGTAAATGTTTTTGGGACATTCAGAGATCTCTCACAATGTTTTTGGGCCACCAACATTTTACAGACTTTAGGGGGTCTACAATGCCTGTAAACCCCTTTTTTGGGCCTCCAAAGATTTCAACATTTTTTCAGGCCTAAGATGCATTTTAGGCCTTTTTTGGAATGCTGACATATTCTGAACTTTCAGGGTTGTAGGATGCATTTTTTCGTGCCACAAATATTTTTGGGAATTTCAGGGGTCTAGCATGCGGGTTAATGTCCTTTTCAGACTGCAAATGTTTTTGGGAGATTCAGAGCTCTCTCACACCGTTTTTGGGCCACCGACATATTCTGGACTTTATGGGGTCTACGATGCCTGTAAACCCCTTTTTTGGGCATCCAAACATTTCAACATTTTTGCAGGCCTAAGATGCATTTTAAGGCCTTTTTGGGCTGCTAACATTTTCTGAACTTTCAGGGGTGTAGGATGCATTTTTCGTGCCAGAAATATTTTTGGTAATTTCAGTGGTCTAGGATTTGGGTTAACGACCCTTTTGGGCTGCTAATGTTTTTGGGACATTCAGAGCTCTCTCATAATGTCTTTAGGCCACCAACATTTTCTGGACTTTAGGGGGTCTACGATGCCGGTAAACCCGTTTTTTGGGCATACAAACATTTCAACATTTTTGCAGGCCTAAGATGCATTTTAAGGCCTTTTTGGGCTGCTAACATTTTCTGAACTTTCAGGGTTGTAGGATGCATTTTTCGTGCCAAAAATATTTTTGGTAATTTCAGTGGTCTAGGATTTGGGTTAATGCCCCTTTCAGGCTGCAAATGTTTTTGGGACATTCAGAGCTCTCTCACAATGTTTTTGGGCCACCAACATTTTCTGGACTTTAGGGGGTCTACGATGCCTGTAAACCTTTTTTTTGGGCCTCCAAACATTTCAACATTTTTGCAGGCCTAAAATGCATTTAAGGCCTTTTTTGGGCTGCTAACATATTCTGTACTTTCAGGGGGGTAGGATGCATTTTTCGTGGTAAAATTATTTTTGGGAATTTCAGTGGTCTAGGATGCAGGTTAATGCCCCTTTCAAGCTGCAAATGCTTTTGGGACATTCCGAGCTCTCTCACACTGCTTTTGGGCCACCAACATTTTATGGACTTTAGGTGGTCTACGATGCCTGTAAACCCCTTTTTTGGGCCTCCAAATATTTCAACATTTTTGCCGGCCATAGATGCATTTTAAGGCCTTTTTTGGGCTGCTAACATATTCTGTACTTTCGGGGATGTAGGATGCATTTTTCGTGGCAAAAATATTTTGGAGAATTACAGTGGTCTAGGATGTGGGTTAATGCCCCTTTCAGGCTGTAAATGTTTTTGGGACATTCAGAGATCTCTCACAATGTTTTTGGGCCACCAACATTTTACAGACTTTAGGGGGTCTACGATGCCTGTAAACCCCTTTTTTGGGCCTCCAAAGATTTCAACATTTTTGCAGTCCTAAGATGCATTTTAAGGCCTTTTTTGGGCTGCTAACATATTCTGTGCTTTCGGGGTTGTAGGATCCATTTTTCGTGGATAAAATATTTTTGTTTTGGGAATTTCAGTGGTCTAGGATGTGGGTTAATGCCCCTTTCAGGCTGCAAATGCTTTTGGGACATTCAGACCTCTCTCACACTGTTTTTGGGCCACCAACATTTTCTGAACTTTAGGGGGTCTAAGATGCCTGTAAACCCCTTTTTTGGGCATCCAAACATTTCAACATTTTTGCAGGCCTAAGATGCATTTTAAGGCCTTTTTTGGGCTGCTAACATTTTCTGAACTTTCAGGGGTGTAGGATGCATTTTTCGTGCCAGAAATATTTTTGGTAATTTCAGTGGTCTAGGATTTGGGTTAATGCCCCTTTTGGGCTGCTAATGTTTTTGGGACATTCAGAGCTCTCTCACAATGTCTTTGGGCCACCAACATTTTCTGGACTTTAGGGGGTCTACGATGCCGGTAAACCCCTTTTTTGGGCATACAAACATTTCAACATTTTTGCAGGCCTAAGATGCATTTTAAGGCCTTTTTGGGCTGCTAACATTTTCTGAACTTTCAGGGTTGTAGGATGCATTTTTCGTGCCAAAAATATTTTTGCTAATTTCAGTGGTCTAGGATGCGGGTTAATGCCCCTTTCAAGCTGCAAATGCTTTTGGGACATTCAGAGATCTCTCACAATGTTTTTGGGCCACCAACATTTTACAGACTTTAGGGGGTCTACGATGCCTGTAAACCCCTTTTTTGGGCCTCCAAAGATTTCAACATTTTTGCAGGCCTAAGATGCATTTTAAGGCCTTTTTTGGGCTGCTAACATATTCTGTACTTTCGGGGTTGTAGGATCCATTTTTCGTGGCAAAAATATTTTTGTTTTGGGAATTTCAGTGGTCTAGGATGTGGGTTAATGCCCCTTTCAGGCTGCAAATGCTTTTGGGACATTCAGAGCTCTCTCACACTGTTTTTGGGCCACCAACATTTTCTGAACTTTAGGGGGTCTAAGATGCCTGTAAACCCCTTTTTTGGGCATCCAAACATTTCAACATTTTTGCAGGCCTAAGATGCATTTTAAGGCCTTTTTTGGGCTGCTAACATTTTCTGAACTTTTAGGGGTGTAGGATGCATTTTTCGTGCCAGAAATATTTTTGGTAATTTCAGTGGTCTAGGATTTGGGTTAATGCCCCTTTTGGGCTGCTAATGTTTTTGGGACATTCAGAGCTCTCTCACAATGTCTTTGGGCCACCAACATTTCTAGATTTTAGGGGGTCTACGATGCCGGTAAACCTTTTTTTTGGGCCTCCAAACATTTCAACATTTTTGCAGGCCTAAATTGCATTTAAGGCCTTTTTTGGGCTGCTAACATATTCTGTACTTTCAGGGGTTTAGGATGCATTTTTCGTGCCAAAAATATTTTTGGGAATTTCAGTGGTCTAGGATTTGGGTTAATGCCCCTTTCAGGCTGCAAATGTTTTTGGGACATTCAGAGCTCTCTCACAATGTTTTTGGGCCACCAACATTTTCTGGACTTTAGGGGGTCTACGATGTCTGTAAACCCCTTTTTTGGGCCTCCAAAGATTTCAACATTTTTGCCGGCCTAAGATGCATTTTAAGGCCTTTTTTTGGCTGCTAACATATTCTGTACTTTCGGGGATGTAGGATGCATTTTTCGTGCCAAAAATATTTTTGGGAATTTCAGTGGTCTAGGATGCGGGTTAATGCCCCTTTCAAGCTGCAAATGCTTTTGGGACATTCTGAGCTCTCTCACACTGCTTTTGGGCCACCAACATTTTCTGGACTTTAGGTGGTCTACGATGCCTGTAAACCCCTTTTTTGGGCCTCCAAAGATTTCAACATTTTTGCCGGCCTAAAATGCATTTTAAGGCCTTTTTTGGGCTGCTAACATATTCTGTACTTTCGGGGATGTAGGATGCATTTTTCGTGGCAAAAATATTTTGGAGAATTACAGTGGTCTAGGATGTGGGTTAATGCCCCTTTCAGGCTGTAAATGTTTTTGGGACATTCAGAGATCTCTCACAATGTTTTTGGGCCACCAACATTTTCCAGACTTTAGGGGGTCTACGATGCCTGTAAACCCCTTTTTTGGGCCTCCAAAGATTTCAACATTTTTTCAGGCCTAAAATGCATTTAAGGCCTTTTTTGGGCTGCTAACATATTCTGTACTTTCAGGGGGGTAGGATGCATTTTTCGTACCAAAAATATTTTTGGGAATTTCAGTGGTCTAGGATGCGGGTTAATGCCCCTTTCAGGCTGTAAATGTTTTTGGGACATTCAGAGATCTCTCACAATGTTTTTGGGCCACCATCATTTTCCAGACGTTAGGGGGTCTACGATGCCTGTAAACCCCTTTTTTGGGCCTCCAAAGATTTCAACATTTTTTCAGGCCTAAGATGCATTTTAATGCCTTTTTTGGAATGCTGACATATTCTGAACTTTCAGGGTTGTAGGATGCATTTTTCGTGCCAAAAATATTTTTGGGAATTTCAGGGGTCTAGCATGCGGGTTAATGTCCTTTTCAGACTGCAAATGTTTTTGGGAGATTCAGAGCTCTCTCACACCGTTTTTGGGCCACCGACATATTCTGGACTTTATGGGGTCTACGATGCCTGTAAACCCCTTTTTTGGGCATCCAAACATTTCAACATTTTTGCAGGCCTAAGATGCATTTTAAGGCCTTTTTTGGAATGCTGACATATTCTGAACTTTCAGGGTTGTAGGATGCATTTTTCGTGCCAAAAATATTTTTGGGAATTTCAGGGGTCTAGCATGCGGGTTAATGTCCTTTTCAGACTGCAAATGTTTTTGGGAGATTCAGAGCTCTCTCACACCGTTTTTGGGCCACCGACATATTCTGGACTTTATGGGGTCTACGATGCCTGTAAACCCCTTTTTTGGGCATCCAAACATTTCAACATTTTTGCAGGCCTAAGATGCATTTTAAGGCCTTTTTTGGAATGCTGACATATTCTGAACTTTCAGGGGTGTAGGATGCATTTTTCGTGCCAGAAATATTTTTGGTAATTTCAGTGGTCTAGGATTTGGGTTAATGCCCCTTTCAGGCTGCAAATGTTTTTGGGGCATTCAGAGCTCTCTCACAATGTTTTTGGGCCACCAACATTTTCTGGACTTTAGGGGGTCTACGATGCCTGTAAACCTTTTTTTTGGGCCTCCAAACATTTCAACATTTTTGCAGGCCTAAAATGCATTTAAGGCCTTTTTTGGGCTGCTAACATATTCTGTACTTTCAGGGGGGTAGGATGCATTTTTCGTACCAAAAATATTTTTGGGAATTTCAGTGGTCTAGGATGCGGGTTAATGCCCTTTTCAGGCTGTAAATGTTTTTGGGACATTCAGAGATCTCTCACAATGTTTTTGGGCCACCAACATTTTCCAGACTTTAGGGGGTCTACGATGCCTGTAAACCCCTTTTTTGGGCCTCCAAAGATTTCAACATTTTTTCAGGCCTAAGATGCATTTTAATGCCTTTTTTGGAATGCTGACATATTCTGAACTTTCAGGGTTGTAGGATGCATTTTTCGTGCCAAAAATATTTTTGGGAATTTCAGGGGTCTAGCATGCGGGTTAATGTCCTTTTCAGACTGCAAATGTTTTTGGGAGATTCAGAGCTCTCTCACACCGTTTTTGGGCCACCGACATATTCTGGACTTTAGGGGGTCTTCGATGCCTGTTAACCCCTTTTTTGGGCATCCAAACATTTCAACATTTTTGCAGGCCTAAGATGCATTTTAAGGCCTTTTTGGGCTGCTAACATTTTCTGAACTTTCAGGGGTGTAGGATGCATTTTTCGTGCCAGAAATATTTTTGGTAATTTCAGTGGTCTAGGATTTGGGTTAATGCCCCTTTCAGGCTGCAAATGTTTTTGGGGCATTCAGAGCTCTCTCACAATGTTTTTGGGCCACCAACATTTTCTGGACTTTAGGGGGTCTACGATGCCTGTAAACCTTTTTTTTGGGCCTCCAAACATTTCAACATTTTTGCAGGCCTAAAATGCATTTAAGGCCTTTTTTGGGCTGCTAACATATTCTGTACTTTCAGGGGGGTAGGATGCATTTTTCGTGCCAAAAATATTTTTGGGAATTTCAGTGGTCTAGGATGCAGGTTAATGCCCCTTTCAAGCTGCAAATGCTTTTGGGACATTCCGAGCTCTCTCACACTGCTTTTGGGCCACCAACATTTTATGGACTTTAGGGTGTCTACGATGCCTGTAAACCCCTTTTTTGGGCCTCCAAAGATTTCAACATTTTTGCAGGCCTAAGATGCATTTTAAGGCCTTTTTGGGCTGCTAACATATTCTGTGCTTTCGGGGTTGTAGGATCCATTTTTCGTGGCAAAAATATTTTTGTTTTCGGAATTTCAGTGGTCTAGGATGTGGGTTAATGCCCCTTTCAGGCTGCAAATGCTTTTGGGACATTCAGACCTCTCTCACACTGTTTTTGGGCCACCAACATTTTCTGGACTTTAGGGGGTCTACGATGCCGGTAAACCTTTTTTTTGGACCTCCAAACATTTCAACATTTTTGCAGGCCTAAATTGCATTTAAGGCCTTTTTTGGGCTGCTAACATATTCTGTACTTTCAGGGGTTTAGGATGCATTTTTCGTGCCAAAAATATTTTTGGGAATTTCAGTGGTCTAGGATTTGGGTTAATGCCCCTTTCAGGCTGCAAATGTTTTTGGGACATTCAGAGCTCTCTCACAATGTTTTTGGGCCACCAACATTTTCCAGACTTTAGGGGGTCTACGATGCCTGTAAACCCCTTTTTTGGGCCTCCAAAGATTTCAACATTTTTTCAGGCCTAAGATGCATTTTAAGGCCTTTTTTGGAATGCTGACATATTCTGAACTTTCAGGGTTGTAGGATGCATTTTTCGTGCCAAAAATATTTTTGGGAATTTCAGGGGTCTAGCATGCGGGTTAATGTCCTTTTCAGACTGCAAATGTTTTTGGGAGATTCAGAGCTCTCTCACATCGTTTTTGGGCCACCGACATATTCTGGACTTTATGGGGTCTACGATGACTGTTAACCCCTTTTTTGGGCATCCAAACATTTCAACATTTTTGCAGGCCTAAAATGCATTTTAAGGCCTTTTTGGGCTGCTAACATTTTCTGAACTTTCAGGGGTGTAGGATGCATTTTTCGTGCCAGAAATATTTTTGGTAATTACAGTGGTCTAGGATGTGGGTTAATGCCCCTTTCAGGCTGCAAATGCCTTTGCGACATTCAGAGATCTCTCACAATGTTTTTGGGCCACCAACATTTTACAGACTTTAGGGGGTCTACGATGCCGGTAAACCTTTTTTTTGGACCTCCAAACATTTCAACATTTTTGCAGGCCTAAATTGCATTTAAGGCCTTTTTTGGGCTGCTAACATATTCTGTACTTTCAGGGGTTTAGGATGCATTTTTCGTGCCAAAAATATTTTTGGGAATTTCAGTGGTCTAGGATTTGGGTTAATGCCCCTTTCAGGCTGCAAATGTTTTTGGGACATTCAGAGCTCTCTCACAATGTTTTTGGGCCACCAACATTTTCCAGACTTTAGGGGGTCTACGATGCCTGTAAACCCCTTTTTTGGGCCTCCAAAGATTTCAACATTTTTTCAGGCCTAAGATGCATTTTAAGGCCTTTTTTGGAATGCTGACATATTCTGAACTTTCAGGGTTGTAGGATGCATTTTTCGTGCCAAAAATATTTTTGGGAATTTCAGGGGTCTAGCATGCGGGTTAATGTCCTTTTCAGACTGCAAATGTTTTTGGGAGATTCAGAGCTCTCTCACATCGTTTTTGGGCCACCGACATATTCTGGACTTTATGGGGTCTACGATGACTGTTAACCCCTTTTTTGGGCATCCAAACATTTCAACATTTTTGCAGGCCTAAAATGCATTTTAAGGCCTTTTTGGGCTGCTAACATTTTCTGAACTTTCAGGGGTGTAGGATGCATTTTTCGTGCCAGAAATATTTTTGGTAATTACAGTGGTCTAGGATGTGGGTTAATGCCCCTTTCAGGCTGTAAATGTTTTTGGGACATTCAGAGCTCTCTCACAATGTTTTTGGGCCACCAACATTTTCTGGACTTTAGGGGGTCTACGATGCCTGTAAACCCCTTTTTTGGGCCTCCAAAGATTTCAACATTTTTGCCGGCCTAAGATGCATTTTAAGGCCTTTTTTGGGCTGCTAACATATTCTGTACTTTCGGGGATGTAGGATGCATTTTTTGTGGCAAAAATATTTTGGAGAATTACAGTGGTCTAGGAGGTGGGTTAACGCCCCTTTCAGGCTGTAAATGTTTTTGGGACATTCAGAGATCTCTCACAATGTTTTTGGGCCACCAACATTTTCCAGACTTTAGGGGGTCTACGATGCCTGTAAACCCCTTTTTTGGGCCTCCAAAGATTTCAACATTTTTTCAGGCCTAAAATGCATTTAAGGCCTTTTTTGGGCTGCTAACATATTCTGTACTTTCAGGGGGGTAGGATGCATTTTTCGTACCAAAAATATTTTTGGGAATTTCAGTGGTCTAGGATGCGGGTTAATGCCCCTTTCAGGCTGTAAATGTTTTTGGGACATTCAGAGATCTCTCACAATGTTTTTGGGCCACCATCATTTTCCAGACTTTAGGGGGTCTACAATGCCTGTAAACCCCTTTTTTGGGCCTCCAAAGATTTCAACATTTTTTCAGGCCTAAGATGCATTTTAATGCCTTTTTTGGAATGCTGACATATTCTGAACTTTCAGGGTTGTAGGATGCATTTTTCGTGCCAAAAATATTTTTGGGAATTTCAGGGGTCTAGCATGCGGGTTAATGTCCTTTTCAGACTGCAAATGTTTTTGGGAGATTCAGAGCTCTCTCACACCGTTTTTGGGCCACCGACATATTCTGGACTTTAGGGGTCTTCGATTCCTGTTAACCCCTTTTTTGGCATCCAAACATTTCAACATTTTTGCAGGCCTAAGATGCATTTTAAGGCCTTTTTGGGCTGCTAACATTTTCTGAACTTTCAGGGGTGTAGGATGCATTTTTCGTGCCAGAAATATTTTTGGTAATTTCAGTGGTCTAGGATTTGGGTTAATGCCCCTTTCAGGCTGCAAATGTTTTTGGGACATTCAGAGCTCTCTCACAATGTTTTTGGGCCACCAACATTTTCTGGACTTTAGGGGGTCTACGATGCCTGTAAACCTTTTTTTTGGGCCTCCAAACATTTCAACATTTTTGCAGGCCTAAAATGCATTTAAGGCCTTTTTTGGGCTGCTAACATATTCTGTACTTTCAGGGGGGTAGGATGCATATTTCGTGCCAAAAATATTTTTGGGAATTTCAGTGGTCTAGGATGCAGGTTAATGCTCCTTTCAAGCTGCAAATGCTTTTGGGACATTCCGAGCTCTCTCACACTGCTTTTGGGCCACCAATATTTTATGGACTTTAGGTGGTCTACGGTGCCTGTAAACCCCTTTTTTGGGCCTCCAAAGATTTCAACATTTTTTCAGGCCTAAGATGCATTTTAAGGCCTTTTTTGGGCTGCTAACATATTCTGTACTTTCGGGGATGTAGGATGCATTTTTCGTGGCAAAAATATTTTGGAGAATTACAGTGGTCTAGGATGTGGGTTAATGCCCCTTTCAGGCTGTAAATGTTTTTGGGACATTCAGAGATCTCTCACAATGTTTTTGGGCCACCAACATTTTACAGACTTTAGGGGGTCTACGATGCCTGTAAACCCCTTTTTTGGGCCTCCAAAGATTTCAACATTTTTGCAGGCCTAAGATGCATTTTAAGGCCTTTTTTGGGCTGCTAACATATTCTGTGCTTTCGGGGTTGTAGGATCCATTTTTCGTGGCAAAAATATTTTTGTTTTGGGAATTTCAGTGGTCTAGGATTTGGGTTAATGCCCCTTTTGGGCTGCTAATGTTTTTGGGACATTCAGAGCTCTCTCACAATATCTTTGGGCCACCAACATTTTCTGGACTTTAGGGGGTCTACGATGCCGGTAAACCTTTTTTTTGGGCCTCCAAACATTTCAACATTTTTGCAGGCCTAAATTGCATTTAAGGCCTTTTTTGGGCTGCTAACATATTCTGTACTTTCAGGGGTTTAGGATGCATTTTTCGTGGCAAAAATATTTTTGGGAATTTCAGTGGTCTAGGATTTGGGTTAATGCCCCTTTCAGGCTGCAAATGTTTTTGGGAAATTCAGAGCTCTCTCACAATGTTTTTGGGCCAGCAACATTTTCTGGACTTTAGGGGGTCTACGATGTCTGTAAACCCCTTTTTTGGGCCTCCAAAGATTTCAACATTTTTGCCGGCCTAAGATGCATTTAAGGCCTTTTTTTGGCTGCTAACATATTCTGTACTTTCGGGGATGTAGGATGCATTTTTCGTGGCAAAAATATTTTGGAGAATTACAGTGGTCTAGGATGTGGGTTAATGCCCCTTTCAAGCTGTAAATGTTTTTGGGACATTCAGAGATCTCTCACAATGTTTTTGGGCCACCAACATTTTCCAGACTTTAGGGGGTCTACGATGCCTGTAAACCCCTTTTTTGGGTCTCCAAAGATTTCAACATTTTTTCAGGCCTAAAATGCATTTAAGGCCTTTTTTGGGCTGCTAACATATTCTGTACTTTCAGGGGGGTAGGATGCATTTTTCGGACCAAAAATATTTTTGGGAATTTCAGTGGTCTAGGATGCGGGTTAATGCCCCTTTCAGGCTGTAAATGTTTTTGGGACATTCAGAGATCTCTCACAATGTTTTTGGGCCACCAACATTTTCCAGAGTTTAGGGGGTCTACGATGCCTGTAAACCCCTTTTTTGGGCCTCCAAAGATTTCAACATTTTTTCAGGCCTAAGATGCATTTTAATGCCTTTTTTGGAATGCTGACATATTCAGAACTTTCAGGGTTGTAGGATGCATTTTTCGTGCCAAAAATATTTTTGGGAATTTCAGGGGTCTAGCATGCGGGTTAATGTCCTTTTCAGACTGCAAATGTTTTTGGGCGATTCAGAGCTCTCTCACACCGTTTTTGGGCCACCGACATATTCTGGACTTTAGGGGGTCTTCGATGCCTGTTAACCCCTTTTTTGGGCATCCAAACATTTCAACATTTTCGCAGGCCTAAGATGCATTTTAAGGCCTTTTTGGGCTGCTAACATTTTCTGAACTTTCAGGGGTGTAGGATGCATTTTTCGTGCCAGAAATATTTTTGGTAATTTCAGTGGTCTAGGATTTGGGTTAATGCCCCTTTTGGGCTGCTAATGTTTTTGGGACATTCAGAGCTCTCTCACAATGTTTTTGGGCCACCAACATTTTCTGGACTTTAGGGGGTCTACGATGCCTGTAAACCTTTTTTTTGGGCCTCCAAACATTTCAACATTTTTGCAGGCCTAAAATGCATTTAAGGCCTTTTTTGGGCTGCTAACATATTCTGTACTTTCAGGGGGGTAGGATGCATTTTTCGTGCCAAAAATATTTTTGGGAATTTCAGTGGTCTAGGATGCAGGTTAATGCCCCTTTCAATCTGCAAATGCTTTTGGGACATTCCGAGCTCTCTCACACTGCTTTTGGGCCACCAACATTTTATGGACTTTAGGGGGTCTACGATGCCTGTAAACCCCTTTTTTGGGCCTCCAAAGATTTCAACATTTTTGCAGGCCTAAGATGCATTTTAAGGCCTTTTTTGGGCTGCTAACATATTCTGTTCTTTCGGGGTTGTAGGATCCATTTTTCGTGGCAAAAATATTTTTGTTTTGGGAATTTCAGTGGTCTAGGATGTGGGTTAATGCCCCTTTCAGGCTGCAAATGCTTTTGGGACATTCAGACCTCTCTCACACTGTTTTTGGGCCACCAACATTTTCTGAACTTTAGGGGGTCTAAGTTGCCTGTAAACCCCTTTTTTGGGCATCCAAACATTTCAACATTTTTGCAGGCCTAAGATGCATTTTAAGGCCTTTTTTGGGCTGCTAACATTTTCTGAACTTTCAGGGGTGTAGGATGCATTTTTCGTGCCAGAAATATTTTTGGTAATTTCAGTGGTCTAGGATTTGGGTTAATGCCCCTTTCAGGCTGTAAATGTTTTTGGGACATTCAGAGCTCTCTCACAATGTCTTTGGGCCACCAACATTTTCTGGACTTTAGGGGGTCTACGATGCCTGTAAACCTTTTTTTTGGGCCTCCAAAGATTTCAACATTTTTGCAGGCCTAAGATGCATTTTAAGGCCTTTTTTGTGCTGCTAACATTTTCTGAACTTTCAGGGGGGTAGGATGCATTTTTCGTGACAAAAATATTTTAGAGAATTACAGTGGTCTAGGATGTGGGTTAATGCCCCTTTCAGGCTGTAAATGTGTTTGGGACATTCAGAGATCTCTCACAATGTTTTTGGGCCACCAACATTTTCCAGACTTTAGGGGGCCTACGATGCCTGTAAACCCCTTTTTTGGACCTCCAAAGATTTCAACATTTTTTCAGGCCTAAGATGCATTTTAAGGCCTTTTTTGGAATTCTGAGATATTCTGAACTTTCAGGGTTGTAGGATGCATTTTTCGTGCCAAAAATATTTTTGGGAATTTCAGGGGTCTAGCATGCGGGTTAATGTCCTTTTCAGACTGCAAATGTTTTTGGGAGATTCTGAGCTCTCTCACACCGTTTTTGGGCCACCGACATATTCTGGACTTTAGGGGGTCTACGATGCCTGTAAACCCCTTTTTTGGGCATACAAACATTTCAACATTTTTGCAGGCCTAAGATGCATTTTAAGGCCTTTTTGGGCTGCTAACATTTTCTGAACTTTCAGGGGTGTAGGATGCATTTTTTTGTGCCAGAAATATTTTTGGTAATTTCAGTGGTCTAGGATGCGGGTTAATGCCCCTTTCAAGCTGCAAATGCTTTTGGGACATTCAGAGATCTCTCACAATGTTTTTGGGCCACCAACATTTTACAGACTTTAGGGGGTCTACGATGCCTGTAAACCCCTTTTTTGGGCCTCCAAAGATTTCAACATTTTTGCAGGCCTAAGATGCATTTTAAGGCCTTTTTTGGGCTGCTAACATATTCTGTACTTTCGGGGTTGTAGGATCCATTTTTCGTGGCAAAAATATTTTTGTTTTGGGAATTTCAGTGGTCTAGGATGTGGGTTAATGCCCCTTTCAGGCTGCAAATGCTTTTGGGACATTCAGAGCTCTCTCACACTGTTTTTGGGCCACCAACATTTTCTGAACTTTAGGGGGTCTAAGATGCCTGTAAACCCCTTTTTTGGGCATCCAAACATTTCAACATTTTTGCAGGCCTAAGATGCATTTTAAGGCCTTTTTTGGGCTGCTAACATTTTCTGAACTTTCAGGGGTGTAGGATGCTTTTTTCGTGCCAAAAATATTTTTGGTAATTTCAGTGGTCTAGGATTTGGGTTAATGCCCCTTTTGGGCTGCTAATGTTTTTGGGACATTCAGAGCTCTCTCACAATGTCTTTGGGCCACCAACATTTTCTGGACTTTAGGGGGTCTACGATGCCGGTAAACCTTTTTTTTGGGCCGCCAAACATTTCAACTGTTTTGCAGGCCTAAATTGCATTTAAGGCCTTTTTTGGGCTGCTAACATATTCTGTACTTTCAGGGGTTTAGGATGCATTTTTCGTGCCAAAAATATTTTTGGGAATTTCAGTGGTCTAGGATTTGGGTTAATGCCCCTTTCAGGCTGCAAATGTTTTTGGGACATTCAGAGCTCTCTCACAATGTTTTTGGGCCACCAACATTTTCTGGACTTTAGGGGGTCTACGATGTCTGTAAACCCCTTTTTTGGGCCTCCAAAGATTTCAACATTTTTGCCGGCCTAAGATGCATTTTAAGGCCTTTTTTTGGCTGCTAACATATTCTGTACTTTCAGGGATGTAGGATGCATTTTTCGTGGCAAAAATATTTTGGAGAATTACAGTGGTCTTGGATGTGGGTTAATGCCCCTTTCAGGCTGTAAATGTTTTTGGGACATTCAGAGATCTCTCACAATGTTTTTGGGCCACCAACATTTTCCAGACTTTAGGGGGTCTACGATGCCTGTAAACCCCTTTTTTGGGCCTCCAAAGATTTCAACATTTTTTCAGGCCTAAAATGCATTTAAGGCCTTTTTTGGGCTGCTAACATATTCTGTACTTTCAGGGGGGTAGGATGCATTTTTCGTACCAAAAATATTTTTGGGAATTTCAGTGGTCTAGGATGCGGGTTAATGCCCCTTTCAGGCTGTAATTGTTTTTGGGACATTCAGAGATCTCTCACAATGTTTTTGGGCCACCATCATTTTCCAGACTTTAGGGGGTCTACGATGCCTGTAAACCCCTTTTTTGGGCCTCCAAAGATTTCAACATTTTTTCAGGCCTAAGATGCTTTTTAATGCCTTTTTTTGGAATGCTGACATATTCTGAACTTTCAGGGTTGTAGGATGCATTTTTCGTGCCAAAAATATTTTTGGGAATTTCAGGGGTCTAGCATGCGGGTTAATGTCCTTTTCAGACTGCAAATGTTTTTGGGAGATTCAGAGCTCTCTCACACCGTTTTTGGGCCACCGACATATTCTGGACTTTAGGGGTCTTCGATGCCTGTTAACCCCTTTTTTGGGCATCCAAACATTTCAACATTTTTGCAGGCCTAAGATGCATTTTAAGGCCTTTTTGGGCTGCTAACATTTTCTGAACTTTCAGGGGTGTAGGATGCATTTTTCGTGCCAGAAATATTTTTGGTAATTTCAGTGGTCTAGGATTTGGGTTAATGCCCCTTTCAGGCTGCAAATGTTTTTGGGACATTCAGAGCTCTCTCACAATGTTTTTGGGCCACCAACATTTTCTGGACTTTAGGGGGTCTACGATGCCTGTAAACCTTTTTTTTGGGCCTGTAAACCTTTTTTTTGGGCCTCCAAACATTTCAACATTTTTGCAGGCCTAAAATGCATTTAAGGCCTTTTTTGGGCTGCTAACATATTCTGTACTTTCAGGGGGGTAGGATGCATTTTTCGTGCCAAAAATATTTTTGGGAATTTCAGTGGTCTAGGATGCGGGTTAATGCCCCTTTCAAGCTGCAAATGCTTTTGGGACATTCCAAGCTCTCTCACACTGCTTTTGGGCCACCAACATTTTCTGGACTTTAGGTGGTCTACGATGCCTGTAAACCCCTTTTTTGGGCCTCCAAAAATTTCA
Source organism: Ambystoma mexicanum (assembly GCF_040938575.1). NCBI lineage: Eukaryota > Metazoa > Chordata > Amphibia > Caudata > Ambystomatidae > Ambystoma > Ambystoma mexicanum. The sequence goes on from NC_090929.1 coordinate 599,476,316, forward strand.
ACATTTTTGCCGGCCTAAGATGCATTTTAAGGCCTTTTTTGGGCTGCTAACATATTCTGTACTTTCGGGGATGTAGGATGCATTTTTCGTGGCAAAAATATTTTGGAGAATTACAGTGGTCTAGGATGTGGGTTAATGCCCCTTTCAGGCTGTAAATGTTTTTGGGACATTCAGAGATCTCTCACAATGTTTTTGGGCCACCAACATTTTACAGACTTTAGGGGGTCTACGATGCCTGTAAACCCCTTTTTTGGACCTCCAAAGATTTCAACATTTTTTCAGGCCTAAGATGCATTTTAAGGCCTTTTTTGGAATTCTGACATATTCTGAACTTTCAGGGTTGTAGGATGCATTTTTCGTGCCAAAAATATTTTTGGGAATTTCAGGGGTCTAGCATGCGGGTTAATGTCCTTTTCAGACTGCAAATGTTTTTGGGAGATTCTGAGCTCTCTCACACCGTTTTTGGGCCACCAACATATTCTGGACTTTAGGGGGTCTACGATGCCTGTAAACCCCTTTTTTGGGCATACAAACATTTCAACATTTTTGCAGGCCTAAGATGCATTTTAAGGCCTTTTTGGGCTGCTAACATTTTCTGAACTTTCAGGGGTGTAGGATGCATTTTTTTGTGCCAGAAATATTTTTGGTAATTTCAGTGGTCTAGGATGCGGGTTAATGCCCCTTTCAAGCTGCAAATGCTTTTGGGACATTCAGAGATCTCTCACAATGTTTTTGGGCCACCAACATTTTACAGACTTTAGGGGGTCTACGATGCCTGTAAACCCCTTTTTTGGGCCTCCAAAGATTTCAACATTTTTGCAGGCCTAAGATGCATTTTAAGGCCTTTTTTGGGCTGCTAACATATTCTGTACTTTCGGGGTTGTAGGATCCATTTTTCGTGGCAAAAATATTTTTGTTTTGGGAATTTCAGTGGTCTAGGATGTGGGTTAATGCCCCTTTCAGGCTGCAAATGCTTTTGGGACATTCAGAGCTCTCTCACACTGTTTTTGGGCCACCAACATTTTCTGAACTTTAGGGGGTCTAACATGCCTGTAAACCCCTTTTTTGGGCATCCAAACATTTCAACATTTTTGCAGGCCTAAGATGCATTTTAAGGCCTTTTTTGGGCTGCTAACATTTTCTGAACTTTCAGGGGTGTAGGATGCATTTTTCGTGCCAAAAATATTTTTGGTAATTTCAGTGGTCTAGGATTTGGGTTAATGCCCCTTTTGGGCTGCTAATGTTTTTGGGACATTCAGAGCTCTCTCACAATGTCTTTGGGCCACCAACATTTTCTGGACTTTAGGGGGTCTACGATGCCGGTAAACCTTTTTTTGGGCCGCCAAACATTTCAACTGTTTTGCAGGCCTAAATTGCATTTAAGGCCTTTTTTGGGCTGCTAACATATTCTGTACTTTCAGGGGTTTAGGATGCATTTTTCGTGCCAAAAATATTTTTGGGAATTTCAGTGGTCTAGGATTTGGGTTAATGCCCCTTTCAGGCTGCAAATGTTTTTGGGACATTCAGAGCTCTCTCACAATGTTTTTGGGCCACCAACATTTTCTGGACTTTAGGGGGTCTACGATGTCTGTAAACCCCTTTTTTGGGCCTCCAAAGATTTCAACATTTTTGCCGGCCTAAGATGCATTTTAAGGCCTTTTTTTGGCTGCTAACATATTCTGTACTTTCGGGGATGTAGGATGCATTTTTCGTGGCAAAAATATTTTGGAGAATTACAGTGGTCTTGGATGTGGGTTAATGCCCCTTTCAGGCTGTAAATGTTTTTGGGACATTCAGAGATCTCTCACAATGTTTTTGGGCCACCAACATTTTCCAGACTTTAGGGGGTCTACGATGCCTGTAAACCCCTTTTTTGGACCTCCAAAGATTTCAACATTTTTTCAGGCCTAAAATGCATTTAAGGCCTTTTTTGGGCTGCTAACATATTCTGTACTTTCAGGGGGGTAGGATGCATTTTTCGTACCAAAAATATTTTTGGGAATTTCAGTGGTCTAGGATGCGGGTTAATGCCCCTTTCAGGCTGTAATTGTTTTTGGGACATTCAGAGATCTCTCACAATGTTTTTGGGCCACCATCATTTTCCAGACTTTAGGGGGTCTACGATGCCTGTAAACCCCTTTTTTGGGCCTCCAAAGATTTCAACATTTTTTCAGGCCTAAGATGCATTTTAATGCCTTTTTTTGGAATGCTGACATATTCTGAACTTTCAGGGTTGTAGGATGCATTTTTCGTGCCAAAAATATTTTTGGGAATTTCAGGGGTCTAGCATGCGGGTTAATGTCCTTTTCAGACTGCAAATGTTTTTGGGAGATTCAGAGCTCTCTCACACCGTTTTTGGGCCACCGACATATTCTGGACTTTAGGGGTCTTCGATGCCTGTTAACCCCTTTTTTGGGCATCCAAACATTTCAACATTTTTGCAGGCCTAAGATGCATTTTAAGGCCTTTTTGGGCTGCTAACATTTTCTGAACTTTCAGGGGTGTAGGATGCATTTTTCGTGCCAGAAATATTTTTGGTAATTTCAGTGGTCTAGGATTTGGGTTAATGCCCCTTTCAGGCTGTAAATGTTTTTGGGACATTCAGAGCTCTCTCACAATGTTTTTTGGCCACCAACATTTTCTGGACTTTAGGGGGTCTACGATGCCTGTAAACCTTTTTTTTGGGCCTGTAAACCTTTTTTTTGGGCCTCCAAACATTTCAACATTTTTGCAGGCCTAAAATGCATTTAAGGCCTTTTTTGGGCTGCTAACATATTCTGTACTTTCAGGGGGGTAGGATGCATTTTTCGTGCCAAAAATATTTTTGGGAATTTCAGTGGTCTAGGATGCGGGTTAATGCCCCTTTCAAGCTGCAAATGCTTTTGGGACATTCCAAGCTCTCTCACACTGCTTTTGGGCCACCAACATTTTCTGGACTTTAGGTGGTCTACGATGCCTGTAAACCCCTTTTTTGGGCCTCCAAAAATGTCAACATTTTTGCCGGCCTAAGATGCATTTTAAGGCCTTTTTTGGGCTGCTAACATATTCTGTACTTTCGGGGATGTAGGATGCATTTTTCGTGGCAAAAATATTTTGGAGAATTACAGTGGTCTAGGATGTGGGTTAATGCCCCTTTCAGGCTGTAAATGTTTTTGGGACATTCAGAGATCTCTCACAATGTTTTTGGGCCACCAACATTTTACAGACTTTAGGGGGTCTACGATGCCTGTAAACCCCTTTTTTGGGCCTCCAAAGATTTCAACATTTTTTCAGGCCTAAGATGCATTTTAGGCCTTTTTTGGAATGCTGACATATTCTGAACTTTCAGGGTTGTAGGATGCATTTTTTCGTGCCAAAAATATTTTTGGGAATTTCAGGGGTCTAGCATGCGGGTTAATGTCCTTTTCAGACTGCAAATGTTTTTGGGAGATTCAGAGCTCTCTCACACCGTTTTTGGGCCACCGACATATTCTGGACTTTATGGGGTCTACGATGCCTGTAAACCCCTTTTTTGGGCATCCAAACATTTCAACATTTTTGCAGGCCTAAGATGCATTTTAAGGCCTTTTTGGGCTGCTAACATTTTCTGAACTTTCAGGGGTGTAGGATGCATTTTTCGTGCCAGAAATATTTTTGGTAATTTCAGTGGTCTAGGATGCGGGTTAATGCCCCTTTCAGGCTGCAAATGTTTTTGGGACATTCAGAGCTCTCTCACAATGTTTTTGGGCCACCAACATTTTCTGGACTTTAGGGGGTCTACGATGCCTGTAAACCTTTTTTTTGGGCCTCCAAACATTTCAACATTTTTGCAGGCCTAAAATGCATTTAAGGCCTTTTTTGGGCTGCTAACATATTCTGTACTTTCAGGGGGGTAGGATGCATTTTTCGTGGTAAAAATATTTTTGGGAATTTCAGTGGTCTAGGATGCAGGTTAATGCCCCTTTCAAGCTGCAAATGCTTTTGGGACATTCCGAGCTCTCTCACACTGCTTTTGGGCCACCAACATTTTATGGACTTTAGGTGGTCTACGATGCCTGTAAACCCCTTTTTTGGGCCTCCAAAGATTTCAACATTTTTGCAGGCCTAAGATGCATTTTAAGGCCTTTTTTGGGCTGCTAACATATTCTGTGCTTTCGGGGGTTGTAGGATCCATTTCTCGTGGCAAAAATATTTTTGTTTTGGGAATTTCAGTGGTCTAGGATGTGGGTTAATGCCCCTTTCAGGCTGCAAATGCTTTTGGGACATTCAGAGCTCTCTCACACTGTTTTTGGGCCACCAACATTTTCTGAACTTTAGGGGGTCTAAGATGCCTGTAAACCCCTTTTTTGGGCATCCAAACATTTCAACATTTTTGCAGGCCTAAGATGCATTTTAAGGCCTTTTTTGGGCTGCTAACATTTTCTGAACTTTCAGGGGTGTAGGATGCATTTTTCGTGGCAAAAATATTTTGGAGAATTACAGTGGTCTAGGATGTGGGTTAATGCCCCTTTCAGGCTGTTAATGTTTTTGGGACATTCAGAGATCTCTCACAATGTTTTTGGGCCACCAACATTTTACAGACTTTAGGGGGTCTACGATGCCTGTAAACCCCTTTTTTGGGCCTCCAAAGATTTCAACATTTTTTCAGGCCTAAGATGCATTTTAGGCCTTTTTTGGAATGCTGACATATTCTGAACTTTCAGGGTTGTAGGATGCATTTTTTCGCGCCAAAAATATTTTTGGGAATTTCAGGGGTCTAGCATGCGGGTTAATGTCCTTTTCAGACTGCAAATGTTTTTGGGAGATTCAGAGCTCTCTCACACCGTTTTTGGGCCACCGACATATTCTGGACTTTATGGGGTCTACGATGCCTGTAAACCCCTTTTTTGGACATCCAAACATTTCAACATTTTTGCAGGCCTAAGATGCATTTTAAGGCCTTTTTGGGCTGCTAACATTTTCTGAACTTTCAGGGGTGTAGGATGCATTTTTCGTGCCAGAAATATTTTTGGTAATTTCAGTGGTCTAGGATGCGGGTTAATGCCCCTTTCAGGCTGCAAATGTTTTTGGGACATTCAGAGCTCTCTCACAATGTTTTTGGGCCACCAACATTTTCTGGACTTTAGGGGGTCTACGATGCCTGTAAACCTTTTTTTTGGGCCTCCAAACATTTCAACATTTTTGCAGGCCTAAAATGCATTTAAGGCCTTTTTTGGGCTGCTAACATATTCTGTACTTTCAGGGGGGTAGGATGCATTTTTCGTGGTACAAAATATTTTTGGGAATTTCAGTGGTCTAGGATGCAGGTTAATGCCCCTTTCAAGCTGCAAATGCTTTTGGGACATTCCGAGCTCTCTCACACTGCTTTTGGGCCACCAACATTTTATGGACTTTAGGTGGTCTACGATGCCTGTAAACCCCTTTTTTGGGCCTCCAAAGATTTCAACATTTTTGCAGGCCTAAGATGCATTTTAAGGCCTTTTTTGGGCTGCTAACATATTCTGTGCTTTCGGGGTTGTAGGATCCATTTTTCGTGGCAAAAATATTTTTGTTTTGGGAATTTCAGTGGTCTAGGATGTGGGTTAATGCCCCTTTCAGGCTGCAAATGCTTTTGGGACATTCAGAGCTCTCTCACACTGTTTTTGGGCCACCAACATTTTCTGAACTTTAGGGGGTCTAAGATGCCTGTAAACCCCTTTTTTGGGCATCCAAACATTTCAACATTTTTGCAGGCCTAAGATGCATTTTAAGGCCTTTTTTGGGCTGCTAACATTTTCTGAACTTTCAGGGGTGTAGGATGCATTTTTCGTGCCAGAAATATTTTTGGTAATTTCAGTGGTCTAGGATTTGGGTTAATGCCCCTTTTGGGCTGCTAATGTTTTTGGGACATTCAGAGCTCTCTCACAATGTCTTTGGGCCACCAACATTTTCTGGATTTTAGGGGGTCTACGATGCCGGTAAACCTTTTTTTTGGGCCTCCAAACATTTCAACATTTTTGCAGGCCTAAATTGCATTTAAGGCCTTTTTTGGGCTGCTAACATATTCTGTACTTTCAGGGGTTTAGGATGCATTTTTCGTGCCAAAAATATTTTTGGGAATTTCAGTGGTCTAGGATTTGGGTTAATGCCCCTTTCAGGCTGCAAATGTTTTTGGGACATTCAGAGCTCTCTCACAATGTTTTTGGGCCACCAACATTTTCTGGACTTTAGGGGGTCTACGATGTCTGTAAACCCCTTTTTTGGGCCTCCAAAGATTTCAACATTTTTGCCGGCCTAAGATGCATTTTAAGGCCTTTTTTTGGCTGCTAACATATTCTGTACTTTCGGGGATGTAGGATGCATTTTTCGTGCCAAAAATATTTTTGGGAATTTCAGTGGTCTAGGATGCGGGTTAATGCCCCTTTCAAGCTGCAAATGCTTTTGGGACATTCTGAGCTCTCTCACACTGCTTTTGGGCCACCAACATTTTCTGGACTTTAGGTGGTCTACGATGCCTGTAAACCCCTTTTTTGGGCCTCCAAAGATTTCAACATTTTTACCGGCCTAAGATGCATTTTAAGGCCTTTTTTGGGCTGCTAACATATTCTGTACTTTCGGGGATGTAGGATGCATTTTTCGTGGCAAAAATATTTTGGAGAATTACAGTGGTCTAGGATGTGGGTTAATGCCCCTTTCAGGCTGTAAATGTTTTTGGGACATTCAGAGATCTCTCACAATGTTTTTGGGCCACCAACATTTTCCAGACTTTAGGGGGTCTACGATGCCTGTAAACCCCTTTTTTGGGCCTCCAAAGATTTCAACATTTTTTCAGGCCTAAAATGCATTTAAGGCCTTTTTTCGGCTGCTAACATATTCTGTACTTTCAGGGGGGTAGGATGCATTTTTCGTACCAAAAATATTTTTGGGAATTTCAGTGGTCTAGGATGCGGGTTAATGCCCCTTTCAGGCTGTAAATGTTTTTGGGACATTCAGAGATCTCTCACAATGTTTTTGGGCCACCATCATTTTCCAGACTTTAGGTGGTCTACGATGCCTGTAAACCCCTTTTTTGGGCCTCCAAAGATTTCAACATTTTTTCAGGCCTAAGATGCATTTTAATGCCTTTTTTGGAATGCTGACATATTCTGAACTTTCAGGGTTGTAGGATGCATTTTTCGTGCCAAAAATATTTTTGGGAATTTCAGGGGTCTAGCATGCGGGTTAATGTCCTTTTCAGACTGCACATGTTTTTGGGAGATTCAGAGCTCTCTCACACCGTTTTTGGGCCACCGACATATTCTGGACTTTATGGGGTCTACGATGCCTGTAAACCCCTTTTTTGGGCATCCAAACATTTCAACATTTTTGCAGGCCTAAGATGCATTTTAAGGCCTTTTTTGGGCTGCTAACATTTTCTGAACTTTCAGGGGTGTAGGATGCATTTTTCGTGCCAGAAATATTTTTGGTAATTTCAGTGGTCTAGGATTTGGGTTAATGCCCCTTTCAGGCTGCAAATGTTTTTGGGACATTCAGAGCTCTCTCACAATGTTTTTGGGCCACCAACATTTTCTGGACTTTAGGGGGTCTACGATGCCTGTAAACCTTTTTTTTGGGCCTCCAAACATTTCAACATTTATGCAGGCCTAAAATGCATTTAAGGCCTTTTTTGGGCTGCTAACATATTCTGTACTTTCAGGGGGGTAGGATGCATTTTTCGTGGTAAAAATATTTTTGGGAATTTCAGTGGTCTAGGATGCAGGTTAATGCCCCTTTCAAGCTGCAAATGCTTTTGGGACATTCGGAGCTCTCTCACACTGCTTTTAGGCCACCAACATTTTATGGACTTTAGGTGGTCTACGATGCCTGTAAACCCCTTTTTTGGGCCTCCAAAGATTTCAACATTTTTGCCGGCCTAAGATGCATTTTAAGGCCTTTTTTGGGCTGCTAACATATTCTGTACTTTCGGGGATATAGGATGCATTTTTCGTGGCAAAAATATTTTGGAGAATTACAGTGGTCTAGGATGTGGGTTAATGCCCCTTTCAGGCTGTAAATGTTTTTGGGACATTCAGAGATCTCTCACAATGTTTTTGGGCCACCAACATTTTACAGACTTTAGGGGGTCTACGATGCCTGTAAACCCCTTTTTTGGGCCTCCAAAGATTTCAACATTTTTGCAGGCCTAAGATGCATTTTAAGGCCTTTTTTGGGCTGCTAACATATTCTGTGCTTTCGGGGTTGTAGGATCCATTTTTCGTGGCAAAAATATTTTTGTTTTGGGAATTTCAGTGGTCTAGGATGTGGGTTAATGCCCCTTTCAGGCTGCAAATGCTTTTGGGACATTCAGACCTCTCTCACACTGTTTTTGGGCCACCAACATTTTCTGGATTTTAGGGGGTCTACGATGCCGGTAAACCTTTTTTTTGGGCCTCCAAACATTTCAACATTTTTGCAGGCCTACATTGCATTTAAGGCCTTTTTTGGGCTGCTAACATATTCTGTACTTTCAGGGGTTTAGGATGCATTTTTCGTGCCAGAAATATTTTTGGTAATTTCAGTGGTCTAGGATTTGGGAATAATGCCCCTTTTGGGCTGCTAATGTTTTTGGGACATTCAGAGCTCTCTCACAATGTCTTTGGGCCACCAACATTTTCTGGACTTTAGGGGGTCTACGATGCCGGTAAACCTTTTTTTTGGGCCTCCAAACATTTCAACATTTTTGCAGGCCTAAATTGCATTTAAGGCCTTTTTTGGGCTGCTAACATATTCTGTACTTTCAGGGGTTTAGGATGCATTTTTCGTGCCAAAAATATTTTTGGGAATTTCAGTGGTCTAGGATTTGGGTTAATGCCCCTTTCAGGCTGCAAATGTTTTTGGGACATTCAGAGCTCTCTCACAATGTTTTTGGGCCACCAACATTTTCTGGACTTTAGGGGGTCTACGATGTCTGTAAACCCCTTTTTTGGGCCTCCAAAGATTTCAACATTTTTGCCGGCCTAAGATGCATTTTAAGGCCTTTTTTTGGCTGCTAACATATTCTGTACTTTCGGGGATGTAGGATGCATTTTTCGTGCCAAAAATATTTTTGGGAATTTCAGTGGTCTAGGATGCGGGTTAATGCCCCTTTCAAGCTGCAAATGCTTTTGGGACATTCTGAGCTCTCTCACACTGCTTTTGGGCCACCAACATTTTCTGGACTTTAGGTGGTCTACGATGCCTGTAAACCCCTTTTTTGGGCCTCCAAAGATTTCAACATTTTTGCCGGCCTAAGATGCATTTTAAGGCCTTTTTTGGGCTGCTAACATATTCTGTACTTTCGGGGATGTAGGATGCATTTTTCGTGGCAAAAATATTTTGGAGAATTACAGTGGTCTAGGATGTGGGTTAATGCCCCTTTCAGGCTGTAAATGTTTTTGGGACATTCAGAGATCTCTCACAATGTTTTTGGGCCACCAACATTTTCCAGACTTTAGGGGGTCTACGATGCCTGTAAACCCCTTTTTTGGGCCTCCAAAGATTTCAACATTTTTTCAGGCCTAAGATGCATTTTAATGCCTTTTTTGGAATGCTGACATATTCTGAACTTTCAGGGTTGTAGGATGCATTTTTCGTGCCAAAAATATTTTTGGGAATTTCAGGGGTCTAGCATGCGGGTTAATGTCCTTTTCAGACTGCACATGTTTTTGGGAGATTCAGAGCTCTCTCACACCGTTTTTGGGCCACCGACATATTCTGGACTTTATGGGGTCTACGATGCCTGTAAACCCCTTTTTTGGGCATCCAAACATTTCAACATTTTTGCAGGCCTAAGATGCATTTTAAGGCCTTTTTTGGGCTGCTAACATTTTCTGAACTTTCAGGGGTGTAGGATGCATTTTTCGTGCCAGAAATATTTTTGGTAATTTCAGTGGTCTAGGATTTGGGTTAATGCCCCTTTCAGGCTGCAAATGTTTTTGGGACATTCAGAGCTCTCTCACAATGTTTTTGGGCCACCAACATTTTCTGGACTTTAGGGGGTCTACGATGCCTGTAAACCTTTTTTTTGGGCCTCCAAACATTTCAACATTTATGCAGGCCTAAAATGCATTTAAGGCCTTTTTTGGGCTGCTAACATATTCTGTACTTTCAGGGGGGTAGGATGCATTTTTCGTGCCAAAAATATTTTTGGGAATTTCAGTGGTCTAGGATGCAGGTTAATGCCCCTTTCAAGCTGCAAATGCTTTTGGGACATTCCGAGCTCTCTCACACTGCTTTTGGGCCACCAACATTTTATGGACTTTAGGTGGTCTACGATGCCTGTAAACCCCTTTTTTGGGCCTCCAAAGATTTCAACATTTTTGCCGGCCTAAGATGCATTTTAAGGCCTTTTTTGGGCTGCTAACATATTCTGTACTTTCGGGGATATAGGATGCATTTTTCGTGGCAAAAATATTTTGGAGAATTACAGTGGTCTAGGATGTGGGTTAATGCCCCTTTCAGGCTGTAAATGTTTTTGGGACATTCAGAGATCTCTCACAATGTTTTTGGGCCACCAACATTTTACAGACTTTAGGGGGTCTACGATGCCTGTAAACCCCTTTTTTGGGCCTCCAAAGATTTCAACATTTTTGCAGGCCTAAGATGCATTTTAAGGCCTTTTTTGGGCTGCTAACATATTCTGTGCTTTCGGGGTTGTAGGATCCATTTTTCGTGGCAAAAATATTTTTGTTTTGGGAATTTCAGTGGTCTAGGATGTGGGTTAATGCCCCTTTCAGGCTGCAAATGCTTTTGGGACATTCAGACCTCTCTCACACTGTTTTTGGGCCACCAACATTTTCTGAACTTTAGGGGGTCTAAGATGCCTGTAAACCCCTTTTTTGGGCATCCAAACATTTCAACATTTTTGCAGGCCTAAGATGCATTTTAAGGCCTTTTTTGGGCTGCTAACATTTTCTGAACTTTCAGGGGTGTAGGATGCATTTTTCGTGCCAGAAATATTTTTGGTAATTTCAGTGGTCTAGGATTTGGGTTAATGCCCCTTTTGGGCTGCTAATGTTTTTGGGACATTCAGAGCTCTCTCACAATGTCTTTGGGCCACCAACATTTTCTGGACTTTAGGGGGTCTACGATGCCGGTAAACCTTTTTTTTGGGCCTCCAAACATTTCAACATTTTTGCAGGCCTAAATTGCATTTAAGGCCTTTTTTGGGCTGCTAACATATTCTGTACTTTCAGGGGGGTAGGATGCATTTTTCGTACCAAAAATATTTTTGGGAATTTCAGTGGTCTAGGATGCGGGTTAATGCCCCTTTCAGGCTGTAAATGTTTTTGTGACATTCAGAGATCTCTCACAATGTTTTTGGGCCACCATCATTTTCCAGACTTTAGGGGGTCTACGATGCCTGTAAACCCCTTTTTTGGGCCTCCAAAGATTTCAACATTTTTTCAGGCCTAAGATGCATTTTAATGCCTTTTTTGGAATGCTGACATATTCTGAACTTTCAGGGTTGTAGGATGCATTTTTCGTGCCAAAAATATTTTTGGGAATTTCAGGGGTCTAGCATGCGGGTTAATGTCCTTTTCAGACTGCAAATGTTTTTGGGAGATTCAGAGCTCTCTCACACCGTTTTTTGGCCACCGACATATTCTGGACTTTAGGGGTCTTCGATGCCTGTTAACCCCTTTTTTGGGCATCCAAACATTTCAACATTTTTGCAGGCCTAAGATGCATTTTAAGGCCTTTTTGGGCTGCTAACATTTTCTGAACTTTCAGGGGTGTAGGATGCATTTTTCGTGCCAGAAATATTTTTGGTAATTTCAGTGGTCTAGGATTTGGGTTAATGCCCCTTTCAGGCTGGAAATGTTTTTGGGACATTCAGAGCTCTCTCACAATGTTTTTGGGCCACCAACATTTTCTGGACTTTAAGGGGTCTACGATGCCTGTAAACCTTTTTTTTGGGCCTCCAAACATTTTAACATTTTTGCAGGCCTAAAATGCATTTTAGGCCTTTTTTGGGCTGCTAACATATTCTGTACTTTCAGGGGGGTAGGATGCATTTTTCGTGCCAAAAATATTTTTGGGAATTTCAGTGGTCTAGGATGCGGGTTAATGCCCCTTTCAAGCTGCAAATGCTTTTGGGACATTCCAAGCTCTCTCACACTGCTTTTGGGCCACCAACATTTTCTGGACTTTAGGTGGTCTACGATGCCTGTAAACCCCTTTTTTGGGCCTCCACAAATTTCAACATTTTTGCCGGCCTAAGATGCATTTTAAGGCCTTTTTTGGGCTGCTAACATATTCTGTACTTTCGGGGATGTAGGATGCATTTTTCGTGGCAAAAATATTTTGGAGAATTACAGTGGTCTAGGATGTGGGTTAATGCCCCTTTCAGGCTGTAAATGTTTTTGGGACATTCAGAGATCTCTCACAATGTTTTTGGGCCACCAACATTTTACAGACTTTAGGGGGTCTACGATGCCTGTAAACCCCTTTTTTGGGCCTCCAAAGATTTCAACATTTTTTCAGGCCTAAGATGCATTTTAGGCCTTTTTTGGAATGCTGACATATTCTGAACTTTCAGGGTTGTAGGATGCATTTTTCGTGCCAAAAATATTTTTGGGAATTTCAGGGGTCTAGCATGCGGGTTAATGTCCTTTTCAGACTGCAAATGTTTTTGGGAGATTCAGAGCTCTCTCACACCGTTTTTGGGCCACCGACATATTCTGGACTTTATGGGGTCTACGATGCCTGTAAACCCCTTTTTTGGGCATCCAAACATTTCAACATTTTTGCAGGCCTAAAATGCATTTTAAGGCCTTTTTGGGCTGCTAACATTTTCTGAACTTTCAGGGGTGTAGGATGCATTTTTCGTGCCAGAAATATTTTTGGTAATTTCAGTGGTCTAGGATTTGGGTTAATGCCCCTTTCAGGCTGCAAATGTTTTTGGGACATTCAGAGCTCTCTCACAATGTTTTTGGGCCACCAACATTTTCTGGACTTTAGGGGGTCTACGATGCCTGTAAACCTTTTTTTTGGGCCTCCAAACATTTCAACATTTTTGCAGGCCTAAAATGCATTTAAGGCCTTTTTTGGGCTGCTAACATATTCTGTACTTTCAGGGGGGTAGGATGCATTTTTCGTGCCAAAAATATTTTTGGGAATTTCAGTGGTCTAGGATGCAGGTTAATGCCCCTTTCAAGCTGCAAATGCTTTTGGGACATTCCGAGCTCTCTCACACTGCTTTTGGGCCACCAACATTTTATGGACTTTAGGTGGTCTACGATGCCTGTAAACCCCTTTTTTGGACCTCCAAAGATTTCAACATTTTTGCCGGCCTAAGATGCATTTTAAAGCCTTTTTTGGGCTGCTAACATATTCTGTACTTTCGGGGATGTAGGATGCATTTTTCGTGGCAAAAATATTTTGGAGAATTACAGTGGTCTAGGATGTGGGTTAATGCCCCTTTCAGGCTGTAAATGTTTTTGGGACATTCAGAGATCTCTCACAATGTTTTTGGGCCACCAACATTTTACAGACTTTAGGGGGTCTACGATGCCTGTAAACCCCTTTTTTGGGCCTCCAAAGATTTCAACATTTTTGCAGGCCTAAGATGCATTTTAAGGCCTTTTTTGGGCTGCTAACATATTCTGTGCTTTCGGGGTTGTAGGATCCATTTTTCGTGGCAAAAATATTTTTGTTTTGGGAATTTCAGTGGTCTAGGATGTGGGTTAATGCCCCTTTCAGGCTGCAAATGCTTTTGGGACATTCAGACCTCTCTCACACTGTTTTTGGGCCACCAACATTTTCTGAACTTTAGGGGGTCTAAGATGCCTGTAAACCCCTTTTTTGGGCATCCAAACATTTCAACATTTTTGCAGGCCTAAGATGCATTTTAAGGCCTTTTTTGGGCTGCTAACATTTTCTGAACTTTCAGGGGTGTAGGATGCATTTTTCGTGCCAGAAATATTTTTGGTAATTTCAGTGGTCTAGGATTTGGGTTAATGCCCCTTTTGGGCTGCTAATGTTTTTGGGACATTCAGAGCTCTCTCACAATGTCTTTGGGCCACCAACATTTTCTGGACTTTAGGGGGTCTACGATGCCGGTAAACCTTTTTTTTGGGCCTCCAAACATTTCAACATTTTTGCAGGCCTAAATTGCATTTCAGGCCTTTTTTGGGCTGCTAACATATGCTGTACTTTCAGGGGTTTAGGATGCATTTTTCGTGCCAAAAATATTTTTGGGAATTTCAGTGGTCTAGGATTTGGGTTAATGCCCCTTTCAGGCTGCAAATGTTTTTGGGACATTCAGAGCTCTCTCACAATGTTTTTGGGCCACCAACATTTTCTGGACTTTAGGGGGTCTACGATGCCTGTAAACCTTTTTTTTGGGCCTCCAAACATTTCAACATTTTTGCAGGCCTAAAATGCATTTAAGGCCTTTTTTGGGCTGCTAACATATTCTGTACTTTCGGGGGGGTAGGATGCATTTCTCGTGCCAAAAATATTTTTGGGAATTTCAGTGGTCTAGGATGCAGGTTAATGCCCCTTTCAAGCTGCAAATGCTTTTGGGAAATTCCGAGCTCTCTCACACTGCTTTTGGGCCACCAACATTTTATGGACTTTAGGTGGTCTACGATGCCTGTAAACCCCTTTTTTGGGCCTCCAAAGATTTCAACATTTTTGCCGGCCTAAGATGCATTTTAAGGCCTTTTTTGGGCTGCTAACATATTCTGTACTTTCGGGGATGTAGGATGCATTTTTCGTGGCAAAAATATTTTGGAGAATTACAGTGGTCTAGGATGTGGGTTAATGCCCCTTTCAGGCTGTAAATGTTTTTGGGACATTCAGAGATCTCTCACAATGTTTTTGGGCCACCAACATTTTACAGACTTTAGGGGGTCTACAATGCCTGTAAACCCCTTTTTTGGGCCTCCAAAGATTTCAACATTTTTGCAGGCCTAAGATGCATTTTAAGGCCTTTTTTGGGCTGCTAACATATTCTGTGCTTTCGGGGTTGTAGGATCCATTTTTCGTGGCAAAAATATTTTTGTTTTGGGAATTTCAGTGGTCTAGGATGTGGGTTAATGCCCCTTTCAGGCTGCAAATGCTTTTGGGACATTCAGACCTCTCTCACACTGTTTTTGGGCCACCAACATTTTCTGAACTTTAGGGGGTCTAAGATGCCTGTAAACCCCTTTTTTGGGCATCCAAACATTTCAACATTTTTGCAGGCCTAAGATGCATTTTAAGGCCTTTTTTGGGCTGCTAACATTTTCTGAACTTTCAGGGGTGTAGGATGCATTTTTCGTGCCAGAAATATTTTTGGTAATTTCAGTGGTCTAGGATTTGGGTTAATGCCCCTTTTGGGCTGCTAATGTTTTTGGGACATTCAGAGCTCTCTCACAATGTCTTTGGGCCACCAACATTTTCTGGACTTTAGGGGGTCTACGATGCCGGTAAACCTTTTTTTTGGGCCTCCAAACATTTCAACATTTTTGCAGGCCTAAATTGCATTTAAGGCCTTTTTTGGGCTGCTAACATATGCTGTACTTTCAGGGGTTTAGGATGCATTTTTCGTGCCAAAAATATTTTTGGGAATTTCAGTGGTCTAGGATTTGGGTTAATGCCCCTTTCAGGCTGCAAATGTTTTTGGGACATTCAGAGCTCTCTCACAATGTTTTTGGGCCACCAACATTTTCTGGACTTTAGGGGGTCTACGATGTCTGTAAACTCCTTTTTTGGGCCTCCAAAGATTTCAACATTTTTGCCGGCCTAAGATGCATTTTAAGGCCTTTTTTTGGCTGCTAAGATATTCTGTACTTTTGGGGATGTAGGATGCATTTTTCGTGCCAAAAATATTTTTGGGAATTTCAGTGGTCTAGGATGCGGGTTAATGCCCCTTTCAAGCTGCAAATGCTTTTGGGACATTCTGAACTCTCTCACACTGCTTTTGGGCCACCAACATTTTCTGGACTTTAGGTGGTCTACGATGCCTGTAAACCCCTTTTTTGGGCCTCCAAAGATTTCAACATTTTTGCCGGCCTAAGATGTATTTTAAGGCCTTTTTTGGGCTGCTAACATATTCTGTACTTTCGGGGATGTAGGATGCATTTTTCGTGGCAAAAATATTTTGGAGAATTACAGTGGTCTAGGATGTGGGTTAATGCCCCTTTCAGGCTGTAAATGTTTTTGGGACATTCAGAGATCTCTGGGCCACCAACATTTTCCAGACTTTAGGGGGTCTACGATGCCTGTAAACCCCTTTTTTGGGCCTCCAAAGATTTCAACATTTTTTCAGGCCTAAAATGCATTTAAGGCCTTTTTTGGGCTGCTAACATATTCTGTACTTTCAGGGGGGTAGGATGCATTTTTCGTACCAAAAATATTTTTGGGAATTTCAGTGGTCTAGGATGCGGGTTAATGCCCCTTTCAGGCTGTAAATGTTTTTGGGACATTCAGAGATCTCTCACAATGTTTTTGGGCCACCAACATTTTCCAGACTTTAGGGGGTCTACGATGCCTGTAAACCCCTTTTTTGGGCCTCCAAAGATTTCAACATTTTTTCAGGCCTAAGATGCATTTTAATGCCTTTTTTGGAATGCTGACATATTCTGAACTTTCAGGGTTGTAGGATGCATTTTTCGTGCCAAAAATATTTTTGGGAATTTCAGGGGTCTAGCATGCGGGTTAATGTCCTTTTCAGACTGCAAATGTTTTTGGGAGATTCAGAGCTCTCTCACACCGTTTTTGGGCCACTGACATATTCTGGACTTTAGGGGGTCTTCGATACCTGTTAACCCCTTTTTTGGGCATCCAAACATTTCAACATTTTTGCAGGCCTAAGATGCATTTTAAGGCCTTTTTGGGCTGCTAACATTTTCTGAACTTTCAGGGGTGTAGGATGCATTTTTCGTGCCAGAAATATTTTTGGTAATTTCAGTGGTCTAGGATTTGGGTTAATGCCCCTTTCAGGCTGCAAATGTTTTGGGGCATTCAGAGCTCTCTCACAATGTTTTTGGGCCACCAACATTTTCTGGACTTTAGGGGGTCTACGATGCCTGTAAACCTTTTTTTTGGGCCTCCAAACATTTCAACATTTTTGCAGGCCTAAAATGCATTTAAGGCCTTTTTTGGGCTGCTAACATATTCTGTACTTTCAGGGGGGTAGGATGCATTTTTCATGCCAAAAATATTTTTGGGAATTTCAGTGGTCTAGGATGCAGGTTAATGCCCCTTTCAAGCTGCAAATGCTTTTGGGACATTCCGAGCTCTCTCACACTGCTTTTGGGCCACCAACATTTTATGGACTTTAGGGGGTCTACGATGCCTGTAAACCCCTTTTTTGGGCCTCCAAAGATTTCAACATTTTTGCAGGCCTAAGATGCATTTTAAGGCCTTTTTTGGGCTGCTAACATATTCTGTGCTTTCGGGGTTGTAGGATCCATTTTTCGTGGCAAAAATATTTTTGTTTTGGGAATTTAAGTGGTCTAGGATGTAGGTTAATGCCCCTTTCAGGCTGCAAATGCTTTTGGGACATTCAGACCTCTCTCACACTGTTTTTGGGCCACCAACATTTTCTGAACTTTAGGGGGTCTAAGATGCCTGTAAACCCCTTTTTTGGGCATCCAAACATTTCAACATTTTTGCAGGCCTAAGATGCATTTTAAGGCCTTTTTTGGGCTGCTAACATTTTCTGAACTTTCAGGGGTGTAGGATGCATTTTTCGTGCCAGAAATATTTTTGGTAATTTCAGTGGTCTAGGATTTGGGTTAATGCCCCTTTTGGGCTGCTAATGTTTTTGGGACATTCAGAGCTCTCTCACAATGTCTTTGGGCCACCAACATTTTCTGGACTTTAGGGGGTCTATGATGCCGGTAAACCTTTTTTTTGGGCCTCCAAACATTTCAACATTTTTGCAGGCCTAAATTGCATTTAAGGCCTTTTTTGGGCTGCTAACATATTCTGTACTTTCAGGGGTTTAGGATGCATTTTTCGTACCAAAAATATTTTTGGGAATTTCAGTGGTCTAGGATTTGGGTTAATGCCCCTTTCAGGCTGCAAATGTTTTTGGGACATTCAGAGCTCTCTCACAATGTTTTTGGGCCACCAACATTTTCCAGACTTTAGGGGGTCTACGATGCCTGTAAACCCCTTTTTTGGGCCTCCAAAGATTTCAACATTTTTTCAGGCCTAAGATGCATTTTAAGGCCTTTTTTGGAATGCTGACATATTCTGAACTTTCAGGGTTGTAGGATGCATTTTTCGTGCCAAAAATATTTTTGGGAATTTCAGGGGTCTAGCATGCGGGTTAATGTCCTTTTCAGACTGCAAATGTTTTTGGGAGATTCAGAGCTCTCTCACACCGTTTTTGGGCCACCGACATATTCTGGACTTTATGGGGTCTACGATGCCTGTTAACCCCTTTTTTGGGCATCCAAACATTTCAACATTTTTGCAGGCCTAAAATGCATTTTAAGGCCTTTTTGGGCTGCTAACATTTTCTGAACTTTCAGGGGTGTAGGATGCATTTTTCGTGCCAGAAATATTTTTGGTAATTACAGTGGTCTAGGATGTGGGTTAATGCCCCCTTCAGGCTGTAAATGTTTTTGGGACATTCAGAGATCTCTCACAATGTTTTTGGGCCACCAACATTTTACAGACTTTAGGGGGTCTACGATGCCTGTAAACCCCTTTTTTGGGCCTCCAAAGATTTCAACATTTTTGCAGGCCTAAGATGCATTTTAAGGCCTTTTTTGTGCTGCTAACATTTTCTGAACGTTCAGGGGTGTAGGATGCATTTTTCGTGGCAAAAATATTTTGGAGAATTACAGTGGTCTAGGATGTGGGTTAATGCCCCTTTCAGGCTGTAAATGTTTTTGGGACATTCAGAGATCTCTCACAATGTTTTTGGGCCACCAACATTTTCCAGACTTTAGGGGGCCTACGATGCCTGTAAACCCCTTTTTTGGACCTCCAAAGATTTCAACATTTTTTCAGGCCTAAGATGCATTTTAAGGCCTTTTTTGGAATTCTGACATATTCTGAACTGTCAGGGTTGTAGGATGCATTTTTCGTGCCAAAAATATTTTTGGGAATTTCAGGGGTCTAGCATGCGGGTTAATGTCCTTTTCAGACTGCAAATGTTTTTGGGGGATTCAGAGCTCTCTCACACCGTTTTTGGGCCTCCGACATATTCTGGACTTTAGGGGGTCTACGATGCCTGTAAACCCCTTTTTTGGGCATACAAACATTTCAACATTTTTGCAGGCCTAAGATGCATTTTAAGGCCTTTTTGGGCTGCTAACATTTTCTGAACTTTCAGGGGTGTAGGATGCATTTTTTCGTGCCAGAAATATTTTTGGTAATTTCAGTGGTCTAGGATGCGGGTTAATGCCCCTTTCAAGCTGCAAATGCTTTTGGGACATTCAGAGATCTCTCACAATGTTTTTGGGCCACCAACATTTTACAGACTTTAGGGGGTCTACGATGCCTGTAAACCTTTTTTTTGGGCCTCCAAACATTTCAACATTTTTGCAGGCCTAAAATGCATTTAAGGCCTTTTTTGGGCTGCTAACATATTCTGTGCTTTCGGGGATGTAGGATGCATTTTTCGTGGCAAAAATATTTTGGAGAATTACAGTGGTCTAGGATGTGGGTTAATGCCCCTTTCAGGCTGTAAATGTTTTTGGGACATTCAGAGATCTCTCACAATGTTTTTGGGCCACCAACATTTTACAGACTTTAGGGGGTCTACGATGCCTGTAAACCCCTTTTTTGGGCCTCCAAAGATTTCAACATTTTTGCAGGCCTAAGATGCATTTTAAGGCCTTTTTTGGGCTGCTAACATATTCTGTGCTTTCGGGGTTGTAGGATCCATTTTTCGTGGCAAAAATATTTTTGTTTTGGGAATTTCAGTGGTCTAGGATGTGGGTTAATGCCCCTTTCAGGCTGCAAATGCTTTTGGGACATTCAGACCTCTCTCACACTGTTTTTGGGCCACCAACATTTTCTGAACTTTAGGGGGTCTAAGATGCCTGTAAACCCCTTTTTTGGGCATCCAAACATTTCAACATTTTTGCAGGCCTAAGATGCATTTTAAGGCCTTTTTTGGGCTGCTAACATTTTCTGAACTTTCAGGGGTGTAGGATGCATTTTTCGTGCCAGAAATATTTTTGGTAATTTCAGTGGTCTAGGATTTGGGTTAATGCCCCTTTTGGGCTGCTAATGTTTTTGGGACATTCAGAGCTCTCTCACAATGTCTTTGGGCCACCAACATTTTCTGGACTTTAGGGGGTCTACGATGCCGGTAAACCTTTTTTTTGGGCCTCCAAACATTTCAACATTTTTGCAGGCCTAAATTGCATTTAAGGCCTTTTTTGGGCTGCTAACATATTCTGTACTTTCAGGGGTTTAGGATGCATTTTTCGTGCCAAAAATATTTTTGGGAATTTCAGTGGTCTAGGATTTGGGTTAATGCCCCTTTCAGGCTGCAAATGTTTTTGGGACATTCAGAGCTCTCTCACAATGTTTTTGGGCCACCAACATTTTCTGGACTTTAGGGGGTCTACGATGTCTGTAAACCCCTTTTTTGGGCCTCCAAAGATTTCAACATTTTTGCCGGCCTAAGATGCATTTTAAGGCCTTTTTTGGAATGCTGACATATTCTGAACTTTCAGGGTTGTAGGATGCATTTTTCGTGCCAAAAATATTTTTGGGAATTTCAGGGGTCTAGCATGCGGGTTAATGTCCTTTTCAGACTGCAAATGTTTTTGGGAGATTCAGAGCTCTCTCACACCGTTTTTGGGCCACCGACATATTCTGGACTTTATGGGGTCTACGATGCCTGTTAACCCCTTTTTTGGGCATCCAAACATTTCAACATTTTTGCAGGCCTAAGATGCATTTTAAGGCCTTTTTGGGCTGCTAACATTTTCTGAACTTTCAGGGGTGTAGGATGCATTTTTTCGTGCCAGAAATATTTTTGGTAATTTCAGTGGTCTAGGATGCGGGTTAATGCCCCTTTCAAGCTGCAAATGCTTTTGGGACATTCCGAGCTCTCTCACACTGCTTTTGGGCCACCAACTTTTTATGGACTTTAGGGGGTCTAAGATGCCTGTAAACCCCTTTTTTGGGCCTCCAAAGATTTCAACATTTTTTCAGGCCTAAGATGCATTTTAATGCCTTTTTTGGAATGCTGACATATTCTGAACTTTCAGGGTTGTAGGATGCATTTTTCGTGCCAAAAATATTTTTGGGAATTTCAGGGTTCTAGCATGCGGGTTAATGTCCTTTTCAGACTGCAAATGTTTTTGGGAGATTCAGAGCTCTCTCACACCGTTTTTGGGCCACCGACATATTCTGGACTTTAGGGGGTCTACGATGCCTGTAAACCCCTTTTTTGGGCATACAAACATTTCAACATTTTTGCAGGCCTAAGATGCATTTTAAGGCCTTTTTGGGCTGCTAACATTTTCTGAACTTTCAGGGGTGTAGGATGCATTTTTTCGTGCCAGAAATATTTTTGGTAATTTCAGTGGTCTAGGATGCGGGTTAATGCCCCTTTCAAGCTGCAAATGCTTTTGGGACATTCAGAGATCTCTCACAATGTTTTTGGGCCACCAACATTTTACAGACTTTAGGGGGTCTACGATGCCTGTAAACCCCTTTTTTGGGCCTCCAATGATTTCAACATTTTTGCAGGCCTAAAATGCATTTAAGGCCTTTTTTGGGCTGCTAACATATTCTGTACTTTCAGGGGGGTAGGATGCATTTTTCGTGCCAAAAATATTTTTGGGAATTTCAGTGGTCTAGGATGCAGGTTAATGCCCCTTTCAAGCTGCAAATGCTTTTGGGACATTCCAAGCTCTCTCACACTGCTTTTGGGCCACCACCATTTTATGGACTTTAGGTGGTCTACGATGCCTGTAAACCCCTTTTTTGGGCCTCCAAAGATTTCAACATTTTTGCCGGCCTAAGATGCATTTTAAGGCCTTTTTTGGGCTGCTAACATATTCTGTACTTTCGGGGATGTAGGATGCATTTTTCGTGGCAAAAATATTTTGGAGAATTACAGTGGTCTAGGATGTGGGTTAATGCCCCTTTCAGGCTGTAAATGTTTTTGGGACATTCAGAGATCTCTCACAATGTTTTTGGGCCACCAACATTTTACAGACTTTAGGGGGTCTACGATGCCTGTAAACCCCTTTTTTGGGCCTCCAAAGATTTCAACATTTTTGCAGGCCTAAGATGCATTTTAAGGCCTTTTTTGGGCTGCTAACATATTCTGTGCTTTCGGGGTTGTAGGATCCATTTTTCGTGGCAAAAATATTTTTGTTTTGGGAATTTCAGTGGTCTAGGATGTGGGTTAATGCCCCTTTCAGGCTGCAAATGCTTTTGGGACATTCAGACCTCTCTCACACTGTTTTTGGGCCACCAACATTTTCTGAACTTTAGGGGGTCTAAGATGCCTGTAAACCCCTTTTTTGGGCATCCAAACATTTCAACATTTGTGCAGGCCTAAGATGCATTTTAAGGCCTTTTTTGGGCTGCTAACATTTTCTGAACTTTCTGGGGTGTAGGATGCATTTTTCGTGCCAGAAATATTTTTTGTAATTTCAGTGGTCTAGGATTTGGGTTAATGCCCCTTTTGGGCTGCTAATGTTTTTGGGACATTCAGAGCTCTCTCACAATGTCTTTGGGCCACCAACATTTTCTGGACTTTAGGGGGTCTACGATGCCGGTAAACCTTTTTTTGGGCCTCCAAACATTTCAACATTTTTGCAGGCCTAAATTGCATTTAAGGCCTTTTTTGGGCTGCTAACATATTCTGTACTTTCAGGGGTTTAGGATGCATTTTTCGTGCCAAAAATATTTTTGGGAATTTCAGTGGTCTAGGATTTGGGTTAATGCCCCTTTCAGGCTGCAAATGTTTTTGGGACATTCAGAGCTCTCTCACAATGTTTTTGGGCCACCAACATTTTCTGGACTTTAGGGGGTCTACGATGTCTGTAAACCCCTTTTTTGGGCCTCCAAAGATTTCAACATTTTTGCCGGCATAAGATGCATTTTAAGGCCTTTTTTTGGCTGCTAACATATTCTGTACTTTCGGGGATGTAGGATGCATTTTTCGTGACAAAAATATTTTTGGGAATTTCAGTGGTCTAGGATGCGGGTTAATGCCCCTTTCAATCTGCAAATGCTTTTGGGACATTCTGAGCTCTCTCACACTGCTTTTGGGCCACCAACATTTTCTGGACTTTAGGTGGTCTACGATGCCTGTAAACCCCTTTTTTGGGCCTCCAAAGATTTCAACATTTTTGCCGCCCTAAGATGCATTTTAAGGCCTTTTTCGGGCTGCTAACATATTCTGTACTTTCGGGGATGTAGGATGCATTTTTCGTGGCAAAAACAATTTGGAAAATTACAGTGGTCTAGGATGTGGGTTAATGCCCCTTTCAGGCTGTAAATGTTTTTGGGACATTCAGAGATCTCTCACAATGTTTTTGGGCCACCAACATTTTCCAGACTTTAGGGGGTCTACGATGCCTGTAAACCCCTTTTTTTGGGCCTCCAAAGATTTCAACATTTTTTCAGGCCTAAAATGCATTTAAGGCCTTTTTTGGGCTGCTAACATATTCTGTACTTTTAGGGGGGTAGGATGCATTTTTCGTACCAAAAATATTTTTGGGAATTTCAGTGGTCTAGGATGCGGGTTAATGCCCCTTTCAGGCTGTAAATGTTTTTGGGCCATTCAGAGATCTCTCACAATGTTTTTGGGCCACCAACATTTTCCAGACTTTAGAGGGTCTACGATGCCTGTAAACCCCTTTTTTGGGCCTCCAAAGATTTCAACATTTTTTCAGGCCTAAGATGCATTTTAATGCCTTTTCTGGAATGCTGACATATTCTGAACTTTCAGGGTTGTAGGATGCATTTTTCGTGCCAAAAATATTTTTGGGAATTTCAGGGGTCTAGCATGCGGGTTAATGTCCTTTTCAGACTGCAAATGTTTTTGGGAGATTCAGAGCTCTCTCACACCGTTTTTGGGCCACCGACATATTCTGGACTTTAGGGGGTCTTCGATGCCTGTTAACCCCTTTTTTGGGCATCCAAACATTTCAACATTTTTGCAGGCCTAAAATGCATTTAAGGCCTTTTTTGGGCTGCTAACATATTCTGTACTTTCAGGGGGGTAGGATGCATTTTTCGTGCCAAAAATATTTTTGGGAATTTCAGTGGTCTAGGATGCAGGTTAATGCCCCTTTCAAGCTGCAAATGCTTTTGGGACATTCCGAGCTCTCTCACACTGCTTTTGGGCCACCAACTTTTTATGGACTTTAGGGGGTCTACGATGCCTGTAAACCCCTTTTTTGGGCCTCCAAAGATTTCAACATTTTTGCAGGCCTAAGATGCATTTTAAGGCCTTTTTTGGGATGCTAACATATTCTGTGCTTTCGGGGTTGTAGGATCCATTTTTCGTGGCAAAAATATTTTTGTTTTGGGAATTTCAGTGGTCTAGGATGTGGGTTAATGCCCCTTTCAGGCTGCAAATGCTTTTGGGACATTCAGACCTCTCTCACACTGTTTTTGGGCCACCAACATTTTCTGAACTTTAGGGGGTCTAAGATGCCTGTAAACCCCTTTTTTGGGCATCCAAACATTTCAACATTTTTGCAGGCCTAAGATGCATTTTAAGGCCTTTTTTGGGCTGCTAACATTTTCTGAACTTTCAGGGGTGTAGGATGCATTTTCCGTGCCAGAAATATTTTTGGTAATTTCAGTGGTCTAGGATTTGGGTTAATGCCCCTTTTGGGCTGCTAATGTTTTTGGGACATTCAGAGCTCTCTCACAATGTCTTTGGGCCACCAACATTTTCTGGACTTTAGGGGGTCTACGATGCCGGTAAACCTTTTTTTTGGGCCTCCAAACATTTCAACATTTTTGCAGGCCTAAATTGCATTTAAGGCCTTTTTTGGGCTGCTAACATATTCTGTACTTTCAGGGGTTTAGGATGCATTTTTCGTGCCAAAAATATTTTTGGGAATTTCAGTGGTCTAGGATTTGGGTTAATGCCCCTTTCAGGCTGCAAATGTTTTTGGGACATTCAGAGCTCTCTCACAATGTTTTTGGGCCACCAACATTTTCCAAACTTTAGGGGGTCTACGATGCCTGTAAACCCCTTTTTTGGGCCTCCAAAGATTTCAACATTTTTTCAGGCCTAAGATGCATTTTAAGGCCTTTTTTGGAATGCTGACATATTCTGAACTTTCAGGGTTGTAGGATGCATTTTTCGTGCCAAAAATATTTTTGGGAATTTCAGGGGTCTAGCATGCGGGTTAATGTCCTTTTCAGACGTCAAATGTTTTTGGGACATTCAGAGATCTCTCACAATGTTTTTGGGCCACCAACATTTTACAGACTTTAGGGGGTCTACGATGCCTGTAAACCCCTTTTTTGGGCCTCCAAAGATTTCAACATTTTTGCAGGCCTAAGATGCATTTTAAGGCCTTTTTTGTGCTGCTAACATTTTCTGAACTTTCAGGGGTGTAGGATGCATTTTTTGTGGCAAAAATATTTTGGAGAATTACAGTGGTCTAGGATGTGGGTTAATGCCCCTTTCAGGCTGTAAATGTTTTTGGGACATTCAGAGATCTCTCACAATGTTTTTGGGCCACCAACATTTTCCAGACTTTAGGGGGCCTACGATGCCTGTAAACCCCTTTTTTGGACCTCCAAAGATTTCAACATTTTTTCAGGCCTAAGATGCATTTTAAGGCCTTTTTTGATATTCTGACATATTCTGAACTTTCAGGGTTGTAGGATGCATTTTTCGTGCCAAAAATATTTTTGGGAATTTCAGGGGTCTAGCATGCGGGTTAATGTCCTTTTCAGACTGCAAATGTTTTTGGGAGATTCAGAGCTCTCTCACACCGTTTTTGGGCCACCGACATATTCTGGACTTTAGGGGGTTTACGATGCCTGTAAACCCCTTTTTTGGGCATACAAACATTTCAACATTTTTGCAGGCCTAAGATGCATTTTAAGGCCTTTTTGGGCTGCTAACATTTTATGAACTTTCAGGGGTGTAGGATGCATTTTTTCGTGCCAGAAATATTTTTGGTAATTTCAGTGGTCTAGGATTTGGGTTAATGCCCCTTTTGGGCTGCTAATGTTTTTGGGACATTCAGAGCTCTCTCACAATGTCTTTGGGCCACCAACATTTTCTGGACTCTATGGGGTCTACGATGCCGGTAAACCTTTTTTTTGGGCCTCCAAACATTTCAACATTTTTGCAGGCCTAAATTGCATTTAAGGCCTTTTTTGGGCTGCTAACATATTCTGTACTTTCAGGGGTTTAGGATGCATTTTTCGTGCCAAAAATATTTTTGGGAATTTCAGTGGTCTAGGATTTGGGTTAATGCCCCTTTCAGGCTGCAAATGTTTTTGGGACATTCAGAGCTCTCTCACAATGTTTTTGGGCCACCAACATTTTCTGGACTTTAGGGGGTCTACGATGTCTGTAAACCCCTTTTTTGGGCCTCCAAAGATTTCAACATTTTTGCCAGCCTAAGATGCATTTTAAGGCCTTTTTTTGGCTGCTAACATATTCTGTACTTTCGGGGATGTAGGATGCATTTTTCGTGCCAAAAATATTTTTGGGAATTTCAGTGGTCTAGGATGCGGGTTAATGCCCCTTTCAAGCTGCAAATGCTTTTGGGACATTCTGAGCTCTCTCACACTGCTTTTGGGCCACCAACATTTTCTGGACTTTAGGTGGTCTACGATGCCTGTAAACCCCTTTTTTGGGCCTCCAAAGATTTCAACATTTTTGCCGGCCTAAGATGCATTTTAAGGCCTTTTTTGGGCTGCTAACATATTCTGTACTTTCGGGGATGTAGGATGCATTTTTCGTGGCAAAAATATTTTGGAGAATTACAGTGGTCTAGGATGTGGGTTAATGCCCCTTTCAGGCTGTAAATGTTTTTGGGACATTCAGAGATCTCTCACAATGTTTTTGGGCCACCAACATTTTCCAGACTTTAGGGGGTCTACGATGCCTGTAAACCCCTTTTTTGGGCCTCCAAAGATTTCAACATTTTTGCCGGCCTAAGATGCATTTTAAGGCCTTTTTTGGGCTGCTAACATATTCTGTACTTTCGGGGATGTAGGATGCATTTTTCGTGGCAAAAATATTTTGGAGAATTACAGTGGTCTAGGATGTGGGTTAATGCCCCTTTCAGGCTGTAAATGTTTTTGGGACATTCAGAGCTCTCTCACAATGTTTTTGGGCCACCAACATTTTCTGGACTTTAGGGGGTCTACGATGCCTGTAAACCTTTTTTTTGGGCCTCCAAACATTTCAACATTTTTGCAGGCCTAAAATGCATTTAAGGCCTTTTTTGGGCTGCTAACATATTCTGTACTTTCAGGGGGGTAGGATGCATTTTTCGTGCCAAAAATATTTTTGGGAATTTCAGTGGTCTAGGATGCGGGTTAATGCCCCTTTCAAGCTGCAAATGCTTTTGGGACATTCCAAGCTCTCTCACACTGCTTTTGGGCCACCAACATTTTCTGGACTTTAGGTGGTCTACGATGCCTGTAAACCCCTTTTTTGGGCCTCCAAAAATTTCAACATTTTTGCCGGCCTAAGATGCATTTTAAGGCCTTTTTTGGGCTGCTAACATATTCTGTACTTTCGGGGATGTAGGATGCATTTTTCGTGGCAAAAATATTTTGGAGAATTACAGTGGTCTAGGATGTGGGTTAATGCCCCTTTCAGGCTGTAAATGTTTTTGGGACATTCAGAGATCTCTCACAATGTTTTTGGGCCACCAACATTTTACAGACTTTAGGGGGTCTACGATGCCTGTAAACCCCTTTTTTGGGCCTCCAAAGATTTCAACATTTTTTCAGGCCTAAGATGCATTTTAGGCCTTTTTTGGAATGCTGACATATTCTGTACTTTCGGGGATGTAGGATGCATTTTTCGTGCCAAAAATATTTTTGGGAATTTCAGGGGTCTAGCATGCGGGTTAATGTCCTTTTCAGACTGCAAATGTTTTTGGGAGATTCGGAGCTCTCTCACACCGTTTTTGGGCCACCGACATATTCTGGACTTTATGGGGTCTACGATGCCTGTAAACCCCTTTTCTGGGCATCTGGTCTAGGATGTGGGTTAATGCCCCTTTCAGGCTGTAAATTTTTTTTTTGGACATTCAGAGCTCTCTCACAATGTTTTTAGGCCACCAACATTTTCTGGACTTTAGGGGGTCTACGAAGCCTGTAAACCGTTTTTTTGGGCCTCCAAACATTTCAACATTTTTGCAGGCCTAAAATGCATTTAAGGCCTTTTTTGGGCTGCTAACATATTCTGTACTTTCAGGGGGGTAGGATGCATTTTTCGTGCCAAAAATATTTTTGGGAATTTCAGTGGTCTAGGATGCAGGTTAATGCCCCTTTCAAGCTGCAAATGCTTTTGGGACATTCCAAGCTCTCTCACACTGCTTTTGGGCCACCAACATTTTATGGACTTTAGGTGGTCTACGATGCCTGTAAACAACTTTTTTGGGCCTCCAAAGATTTCAACATTTTTGCCGGCCTAAGATGCATTTTAAGGCCTTTTTTGGGCTGCTAACATATTCTGTACTTTCGGGGATGTAGGATGCATTTTTCGTGGCAAAAATATTTTGGAGAATTACAGTGGTCTAGGATGTGGGTTAATGCCCCTTTCAGGCTGTAAATGTTTTTGGGACATTCAGAGATCTCTCACAATGTTTTTGGGCCACCAACATTTTACAGACTTTAGGGGGTCTACGATGCCTGTAAACCCCTTTTTTGGGCCTCCAAAGATTTCAACATTTTTGCAGGCCTAAGATGCATTTTAAGGCCTTTTTTGGGCTGCTAACATATTCTGTGCTTTCGGGGTTGTAGGATCCATTTTTTGTGGCAAAAATATTTTTGTTTTGGGAATTTCAGTGGTCTAGGATGTGGGTTAATGCCCCTTTCAGGCTGCAAATGCTTTTGGGACATTCAGACCTCTCTCACACTGTTTTTGGGCCACCAACATTTTCTGGACTTTAGGTGGTCTACGGTGCCTGTAAACCTTTTTTTTGGGCCTCCAAACATTTCAACATTTTTGCAGGCCTAAAATGCATTTAAGGCCTTTTTTGGGCTGCTAACATATTCTGTACTTTCAGGGGGGTAGGATGCATTTTTCGTGCCAAAAATATTTTTGGGAATTTCAGTGGTCTAGGATGCAGGTTAATGCCCCTTTCAAGCTGCAAATGCTTTTGGGACATTCCAAGCTCTCTCACACTGCTTTTGGGCCACCAACATTTTATGGACTTTAGGTGGTCTACGATGCCTGTAAACAACTTTTTTGGGCCTCCAAAGATTTCAACATTTTTGCCGGCCTAAGATGCATTTTAAGGCCTTTTTTGGGCTGCTAACATATTCTGTACTTTCGGGG
The DNA here is from genome assembly GCF_040938575.1 of Ambystoma mexicanum. Classification (NCBI taxonomy): domain Eukaryota; kingdom Metazoa; phylum Chordata; class Amphibia; order Caudata; family Ambystomatidae; genus Ambystoma; species Ambystoma mexicanum. The sequence goes on from NC_090929.1 coordinate 599,505,720, forward strand.
ATGTAGGATGCATTTTTCGTGGCAAAAATATTTTGGAGAATTACAGTGGTCTAGGATGTGGGTTAATGCCCCTTTCAGGCTGTAAATGTTTTTGGGACATTCAGAGATCTCTCACAATGTTTTTGGGCCACCAACATTTTACAGACTTTAGGGGGTCTACGATGCCTGTAAACCCCTTTTTTGGGCCTCCAAAGATTTCAACATTTTTGCAGGCCTAAGATGCATTTTAAGGCCTTTTTTGGGCTGCTAACATATTCTGTGCTTTCGGGGTTGTAGGATCCATTTTTTGTGGCAAAAATATTTTTGTTTTGGGAATTTCAGTGGTCTAGGATGTGGGTTAATGCCCCTTTCAGGCTGCAAATGCTTTTGGGACATTCAGACCTCTCTCACACTGTTTTTGGGCCACCAACATTTTCTGGACTTTAGGTGGTCTACGGTGCCTGTAAACCCCTTTTTTGGGCCTCCAAAGATTTCAACATTTTTGCCGGCCTAAGATGCATTTTAAGGCCTTTTTTGGGCTGCTAACATATTCTGTACTTTCGGGGATGTAGGATGCATTTTTCGTGGCAAAAATATTTTGGAGAATTACAGTGGTCTAGGATGTGGGTTAATGCCCCTTTCAGGCTGTAAATGTTTTTGGGACATTCAGATATCTCTCACAATGTTTTTGGGCCACCAACATTTTCCAGACTTTAGGGGGTCTACGATGCCTGTAAACCCCTTTTTTGGGCCTCCAAAGATTTCAACATTTTTTCAGGCCTAAAATGCATTTAAGGCCTTTTTTGGGCTGCTAACATATTCTGTACTTTCAGGGGGGTAGGATGCATTTTTCGTACCAAAGATATTTTTGGGAATTTCAGTGGTCTAGGATGCGGGTTAATGCCCCTTTCAGGCTGTAAATGTTTTTGGGACATTCAGAGATCTCTCACAATGTTTTTGGGCCACCAACATTTTCCAGACTTTAGGGGGTCTACGATGCCTGTAAACCCCTTTTTTGGGCCTCCAAAGATTTCAACATTTTTTCAGGCCTAAGATGCATTTTAATGCCTTTTTGGAATGCTGACATATTCTGAACTTTCAGGGTTGTAGGATGCATTTTTCGTGCCAAAAATATTTTTGGGAATTTCAGGGGTCTAGCATGCGGGTTAATGTCCTTTTCAGACTGCAAATATTTTTGGGAGATTCAGAGCTCTCTCACACCGTTTTTGGGCCACCGACATATTCTGGACTTTAGGGGGTCTTCGATGCCTGTTAACCCCTTTTTTGGGCATCCAAACATTTCAACATTTTTGCAGGCCTAAGATGGATTTTAAGGCCTTTTTGGGCTGCTAACATTTTCTGAACTTTCAGGGGTGTAGGATGCATTTTTCGTGCCAGAAATATTTTTGGTAATTTCAGTGGTCTAGGATTTGGGTTAATGCCCCTTTCAGGCTGCAAATGTTTTTGGGGCATTCAGAGCTCTCTCACAATGTTTTTGGGCCACCAACATTTTCTGGACTTTAGGGGGTCTACGATGCCTGTAAACCCCTTTTTTGGGCCTCCAAAGATTTCAACATTTTTGCAGGCCTAAGATGCATTTTAAGGCCTTTTTTGTGCTGCTAACATTTTCTGAACTTTCAGGGGTGTAGGATGCATTTTTCGTGGCAAAAATATTTTGGAGAATTACAGTGGTCTAGGATGTGGGTTAATGCCCCTTTCAGGCTGTAAATGTTTTTGGGACATTCAGAGATCTCTCACAATGTTTTTGGGCCACCAACATTTTCCAGACTTTAGGGGGCCTACGATGCCTGTAAACCCCTTTTTTGGACCTCCAAAGATTTCAACATTTTTTCAGGCCTAAGATGCATTTTAAGGCCTTTTTTGGAATTCTGACATATTCTGAACTTTCAGGGTTGTAGGATGCATTTTTTCGTGCCAGAAATATTTTTGGTAATTTCAGTGGTCTAGGATGCGGGTTAATGCCCCTTTCAAGCTGCAAATGCTTTTGGGACATTCAGAGATCTCTCACAATGTTTTTGGGCCACCAACATTTTACAGACTTTAGGGGGTCTACGATGCCTGTAAACCCCTTTTTTGGGCCTCCAAAGATTTCAACATTTTTGCAGGCCTAAGATGCATTTTAAGGCCTTTTTTGGGCTGCTAACATATTCTGTACTTTCGGGGTTGTAGGATCCATTTTTCGTGGCAAAAATATTTTTGTTTTGGGAATTTCAGTGGTCTAGGATGTGGGTTAATGCCCCTTTCAGGCTGCAAATGCTTTTGGGACATTCAGAGCTCTCTCACACTGTTTTTGGGCCACCAACATTTTCTGAACTTTAGGGGGTCTAAGATGCCTGTAAACCCCTTTTTTGGGCATCCAAACATTTCAACATTTTTGCAGGCCTAAGATGCATTTTAAGGCCTTTTTTGGGCTGCTAACATTTTCTGTACTTTCAGGGGTTTAGGATGCATTTTTCGTGCCAAAAATATTTTTGGGAATTTCAGTGGTCTAGGATTTGGGTTAATGCCCCTTTCAGGCTGCAAATGTTTTTGGGACATTCAGAGCTCTCTCACAATGTTTTTGGGCCACCAACATTTTCTGGACTTTAGGGGGCCTACGATGCCTGTAAACCCCTTTTTTGGACCTCCAAAGATTTCAACATTTTTTCAGGCCTAAGATGCATTTTAAGGCCTTTTTTGGAATTCTGACATATTCTGAACTTTCAGGGTTGTAGGATGCATTTTTTCGTGCCAGAAATATTTTTGGTAATTTCAGTGGTCTAGGATGCGGGTTAATGCCCCTTTCAAGCTGCAAATGCTTTTGGGACATTCAGAGATCTCTCACAATGTTTTTGGGCCACCAACATTTTACAGACTTTAGGGGGTCTACGATGCCTGTAAACCCCTTTTTTGGGCCTCCAAAGATTTCAACATTTTTGCAGGCCTAAGATGCATTTTAAGGCCTTTTTTGTGGTCTGCTAACATATTCTGTACTTTCGGGGTTGTAGGATCCATTTTTCGTGGCAAAAATATTTTTGTTTTGGGAATTTCAGTGGTCTAGGATGTGGGTTAATGCCCCTTTCAGGCTGCAAATGCTTTTGGGACATTCAGAGCTCTCTCACACTGTTTTTGGGCCACCAACATTTTCTGAACTTTAGGGGGTCTAAGATGCCTGTAAACCCCTTTTTTGGGCATCCAAACATTTCAACATTTTTGCAGGCCTAAGATGCATTTTAAGGCCTTTTTTGGGCTGCTAACATTTTCTGTACTTTCAGGGGTTTAGGATGCATTTTTCGTGCCAAAAATATTTTTGGGAATTTCAGTGGTCTAGGATTTGGGTTAATGCCCCTTTCAGGCTGCAAATGTTTTTGGGACATTCAGAGCTCTCTCACAATGTTTTTGGGCCACCAACATTTTCTGGACTTTAGGGGGTCTACGATGTCTGTAAACCCCTTTTTTGGGCCTCCAAAGATTTCAACATTTTTGCCAGCCTAAGATGCATTTTAAGGCCTTTTTTTGGCTGCTAACATATTCTGTACTTTCGGGGATGTAGGATGCATTTTTCGTGCCAAAAATATTTTTGGGAATTTCAGTGGTCTAGGATGCGGGTTAATGCCCCTTTCAAGCTGCAAATGTTTTTGGGACATTCAGAGATCTCTCACAATGTTTTTGGGCCACCAACATTTTCCAGACTTTATGGGGTCTACGATGCCTGTAAACCCCTTTTTTGGGCCTCCAAAGATTTCAACATTTTTGCCGGCCTAAGATGCATTTTAAGGCCTTTTTTGGGCTGCTAACATATTCTGTACTTTCGGGGATTTAGGATGCATTTTTCGTGGCAAAAATATTTTGGAGAATTACAGTGGTCTAGGATGTGGGTTAATGCCCCTTTCAGGCTGTAAATGTTTTTGGGACATTCAGAGCTCTCTCACAATGTTTTTGGGCCACCAACATTTTCTGGACTTTAGGGGGTCTACGATGCCTGTAAACCTTTTTTTTGGGCCTCCAAACATTTCAACATTTTTGCAGGCCTAAAATGCATTTAAGGCCTTTTTTGGGCTGCTAACATATTCTGTACTTTCAGGGGGGTAGGATGCATTTTTCGTGCCAAAAATATTTTTGGGAATTTCAGTGGTCTAGGATGCAGGTTAATGCCCCTTTCAGGCTGTAAATGTTTTTGGGACATTCAGAGATCTCTCACAATGTTTTTGGGCCACCAACATTTTCCAGACTTTAGGGGGCCTACGATGCCTGTAAACCCCTTTTTTGGACCTCCAAAGATTTCAACATTTTTTCAGGCCTAAGATGCATTTTAAGGCCCTTTTTGGAATTCTGACATATTCTGAACTTTCAGGGTTGTAGGATGCATTTTTTCGTGCCAGAAATATTTTTGGTAATTTCAGTGGTCTAGGATGCGGGTTAATGCCCCTTTCAAGCTGCAAATGCTTTTGGGACATTCAGAGATCTCTCACAATGTTTTTGGGCCACCAACATTTTACAGACTTTAGGGGGTCTACGATGCCTGTAAACCCCTTTTTTGGGCCTCCAAAGATTTCAACATTTTTGCAGGCCTAAGATGCATTTTAAGGCCTTTTTTGGGCTGCTAACATATTCTGTACTTTCGGGGTTGTAGGATCCATTTTTCGTGGCAAAAATATTTTTGTTTTGGGAATTTCAGTGGTCTAGGATGTGGGTTAATGCCCCTTTCAGGCTGCAAATGCTTTTGGGACATTCAGAGCTCTCTCACACTGTTTTTGGGCCACCAACATTTTCTGAACTTTAGGGGGTCTAAGATGCCTGTAAACCCCTTTTTTGGGCATCCAAACATTTCAACATTTTTGCAGGCCTAAAATGCATTTTAAGGCCTTTTTGGGCTGCTAACATTTTCTGAACTTTCAGGGGTGTAGGATGCATTTTTCGTGCCAGAAATATTTTTGGTAATTTCAGTGGTCTAGGATTTGGGTTAATGCCCCTTTCAGGCTGCAAATGTTTTTGGGACATTCAGAGCTCTCTCACAATGTTTTTAGGCCACCAACATTTTCTGGACTGTAGGGGGTCTACGATGCCTGTAAACCTTTTTTTTGGGCCTCCAAACATTTCAACATTTTTGCAGGCCTAAAATGCATTTAAGGCCTTTTTTGGGCTGCTAACATATTCTGTACTTTCAGGGGGGTAGGATGCATTTTTCGTGCCAAAAATATTTTTGGGAATTTCAGTGGTCTAGGATGCAGGTTAATGCCCCTTTCAAGCTGCAAATGCTTTTGGGACATTCCAAGCTCTCTCACACTGCTTTTGGGCCACCAACATTTTATGGACTTTAGGTGGTCTACGATGCCTGTAAACAACTTTTTTGGGCCTCCAAAGATTTCAACATTTTTGCCGGCCTAAGATGCATTTTAAGGCCTTTTTTGGGCTGCTAACATATTCTGTACTTTCGGGGATGTAGGATGCATTTTTCGTGGCAAAAATATTTTGGAGAATTACAGTGGTCTAGGATGTGGGTTAATGCCCCTTTCAGGCTGTAAATGTTTTTGGGACATTCAGAGATCTCTCACAATGTTTTTGGGCCACCAACATTTTACAGACTTTAGGGGGTCTACGATGCCTGTAAACCCCTTTTTTGGGCCTCCAAAGATTTCAACATTTTTGCAGGCCTAAGATGCATTTTAAGGCCTTTTTTGGGCTGCTAACATATTCTGTGCTTTCGGGGTTGTAGGATCCATTTTTTGTGGCAAAAATATTTTTGTTTTGGGAATTTCAGTGGTCTAGGATGTGGGTTAATGCCCCTTTCAGGCTGCAAATGCTTTTGGGACATTCAGACCTCTCTCACACTGTTTTTGGGCCACCAACATTTTCTGGACTTTAGGTGGTCTACGATGCCTGTAAACCCCTTTTTTGGGCCTCCAAAGATTTCAACATTTTTGCCGGCCTAAGATGAATTTTAAGGCCTTTTTTGGGCTGCTAACATATTCTGTACTTTCGGGGATGTAGGATGCATTTTTCATGGCAAAAATATTTTGGAGAATTACAGTGGTCTAGGATGTGGGTTAATGCCCCTTTCAGGCTGTAAATGTTTTTGGGACATTCAGAGATCTCTCACAATGTTTTTGGGCCACCAACATTTTCCAGACTTTAGGGGGTCTACGATGCCTGTAAACCCCTTTTTTGGGCCTCCAAAGATTTCAACATTTTTTCAGGCCTAAAATGCATTTAAGGCCTTTTTTGGGCTGCTAACATATTCTGTACTTTCAGGGGGGTAGGATGCATTTTTCGTACCAAAGATATTTTTGGGAATTTCAGTGGTCTAGGATGCGGGTTAATGCCCCTTTCAGGCTGTAAATGTTTTTGGGACATTCAGAGATCTCTCACAATGTTTTTGGGCCACCAACATTTTCCAGACTTTAGGGGGTCTACGATGCCTGTAAACCCCTTTTTTGGGCCTCCAAAGATTTCAACATTTTTTCAGGCCTAAGATGCATTTTAATGCCTTTTTTGGAATGCTGACATATTCTGAACTTTCAGGGTTGTAGGATGCATTTTTCGTGCCAAAAATATTTTTGGGAATTTCAGGGGTCTAGCATGCGGGTTAATGTCCTTTTCAGACTGCAAATATTTTTGGGAGATTCAGAGCTCTCTCACACCGTTTTTGGGCCACCGACATATTCTGGACTTTAGGGGGTCTTCGATGCCTGTTAACCCCTTTTTTGGGCATCCAAACATTTCAACATTTTTGCAGGCCTAAGATGCATTTTAAGGCCTTTTTGGGCTGCTAACATTTTCTGAACTTTCAGGGGTGTAGGATGCATTTTTCGTGCCAGAAATATTTTTGGTAATTTCAGTGGTCTAGGATTTGGGTTAATGCCCCTTTCAGGCTGCAAATGTTTTCGGGGCATTCAGAGCTCTCTCACAATGTTTTTGGGCCACCAACATTTTCTGGACTTTAGGGGGTCTACGATGCCTGTAAACCCCTTTTTTGGGCCTCCAAAGATTTCAACATTTTTGCAGGCCTAAGATGCATTTTAAGGCCTTTTTTGTGCTGCTAACATTTTCTGAACTTTCAGGGGTGTAGGATGCATTTTTCGTGGCAAAAATATTTTGGAGAATTACAGTGGTCTAGGATGTGGGTTAATGCCCCTTTCAGGCTGTAAATGTTTTTGGGACATTCAGAGATCTCTCACAATGTTTTTGGGCCACCAACATTTTCCAGACTTTAGGGGGCCTACGATGCCTGTAAACCCCTTTTTTGGACCTCCAAAGATTTCAACATTTTTTCAGGCCTAAGATGCATTTTAAGGCCTTTTTTGGAATTCTGACATATTCTGAACTTTCAGGGTTGTAGGATGCATTTTTTCGTGCCAGAAATATTTTTGGTAATTTCAGTGGTCTAGGATGCGGGTTAATGCCCCTTTCAAGCTGCAAATGCTTTTGGGACATTCAGAGATCTCTCACAATGTTTTTGGGCCACCAACATTTTACAGACTTTAGGGGGTCTACGATGCCTGTAAACCCCTTTTTTGGGCCTCCAAAGATTTCAACATTTTTGCAGGCCTAAGATGCATTTTAAGGCCTTTTTTGGGCTGCTAACATATTCTGTACTTTCGGGGTTGTAGGATCCATTTTTCGTGGCAAAAATATTTTTGTTTTGGGAATTTCAGTGGTCTAGGATGTGGGTTAATGCCCCTTTCAGGCTGCAAATGCAAATGCTTTTGGGACATTCAGAGCTCTCTCACACTGTTTTTGGGCCACCAACATTTTCTGAACTTTAGGGGGTCTAAGATGCCTGTAAACCCCTTTTTTGGGCATCCAAACATTTCAACATTTTTGCAGGCCTAAGATGCATTTTAAGGCCTTTTTTGGGCTGCTAACATTTTCTGAACTTTCAGGGGTGTAGGATGCATTTTTCGTGCCAGAAATATTTTTGGTAATTTCAGTGGTCTAGGATTTGGGTTAATGCCCCTTTTCAGACTGCAAATGTTTTTGGGAGATTCAGAGCTCTCTCACACCGTTTTTGGGCCACCGACATATTCTGGACTTTATGGGGTCTACGATGCCTATAAACCCCTTTTTTGGGCATCCAAACATTTCAACATTTTTGCAGGCCTAAATTGCATTTAAGGCCTTTTTTGGGCTGCTAACATATTCTGTACTTTCAGGGGTTTAGGATGCATTTTTCGTGCCAAAAATATTTTTGGGAATTTCAGTGGTCTAGGATTTGGGTTAATGCCCCTTTCAGGCTGCAAATGTTTTTGGGACATTCAGAGCTCTCTCACAATGTTTTTGGGCCACCAACATTTTCTGGACTTTAGGGGGTCTACGATGTCTGTAAACCCCTTTTTTGGGCCTCCAAAGATTTCAACATTTTTGCAGCCTAAGATGCATTTTAAGGCCTTTTTTTGGCTGCTAACATATTCTGTACTTTCGGGGATGTAGGATGCATTTTTCGTGCCAAAAATATTTTTGGGAATTTCAGTGGTCTAGGATGCGGGTTAATGCCCCTTTCAAGCTGCAAATGCTTTTGGGACATTCTGAGCTCTCTCACACTGCTTTTGGGCCACCAACATTTTCTGGACTTTAGGTGGTCTACGATGCCTGTAAACCCCTTTTTTGGGCCTCCAAAGATTTCAACATTTTTGCCGGCCTAAGATGCATTTTAAGGCCTTTTTTGGGCTGCTAACATATTCTGTACTTTCGGGGATGTAGGATGCATTTTTCGTGGCAAAAATATTTTGGAGAATTACAGTGGTCTAGGATGTGGGTTAATGCCCCTTTCAGGCTGTAAATGTTTTTGGGACATTCAGAGCTCTCTCACAATGTTTTTGGGCCACCAACATTTTCTGGACTTTAGGGGGTCTACGATGCCTGTAAACCTTTTTTTTGGGCCTCCAAACATTTCAACATTTTTGCAGGCCTAAAATGCATTTAAGGCCTTTTTTGGGCTGCTAACATATTCTGTACTTTCAGGGGGGTAGGATGCATTTTTCGTGCCAGAAATATTTTTGGTAATTTCAGTGGTCTAGGATTTGGGTTAATGCCCCTTTTCAGACTGCAAATGTTTTTGGGAGATTCAGAGCTCTCTCACACCGTTTTTGGGCCACCGACATATTCTGGACTTTATGGGGTCTACGATGCCTATAAACCCCTTTTTTGGGCATCCAAACATTTCAACATTTTTGCAGGCCTAAATTGCATTTAAGGCCTTTTTTGGGCTGCTAACATATTCTGTACTTTCAGGGGTTTAGGATGCATTTTTCGTGCCAAAAATATTTTTGGGAATTTCAGTGGTCTAGGATTTGGGTTAATGCCCCTTTCAGGCTGCAAATGTTTTTGGGACATTCAGAGCTCTCTCACAATGTTTTTGGGCCACCAACATTTTCTGGACTTTAGGGGGTCTACGATGTCTGTAAACCCCTTTTTTGGGCCTCCAAAGATTTCAACATTTTTGCAGCCTAAGATGCATTTTAAGGCCTTTTTTTGGCTGCTAACATATTCTGTACTTTCGGGGATGTAGGATGCATTTTTCGTGCCAAAAATATTTTTGGGAATTTCAGTGGTCTAGGATGCGGGTTAATGCCCCTTTCAAGCTGCAAATGCTTTTGGGACATTCTGAGCTCTCTCACACTGCTTTTGGGCCACCAACATTTTCTGGACTTTAGGTGGTCTACGATGCCTGTAAACCCCTTTTTTGGGCCTCCAAAGATTTCAACATTTTTGCCGGCCTAAGATGCATTTTAAGGCCTTTTTTGGGCTGCTAACATATTCTGTACTTTCGGGGATGTAGGATGCATTTTTCGTGGCAAAAATATTTTGGAGAATTACAGTGGTCTAGGATGTGGGTTAATGCCCCTTTCAGGCTGTAAATGTTTTTGGGACATTCAGAGCTCTCTCACAATGTTTTTGGGCCACCAACATTTTCTGGACTTTAGGGGGTCTACGATGCCTGTAAACCTTTTTTTTGGGCCTCCAAACATTTCAACATTTTTGCAGGCCTAAAATGCATTTAAGGCCTTTTTTGGGCTGCTAACATATTCTGTACTTTCAGGGGGGTAGGATGCATTTTTCGTGCCAAAAATATTTTTGGGAATTTCAGTGGTCTAGGATGCAGGTTAATGCCCCTTTCAGGCTGTAAATGTTTTTGGGACATTCAGAGATCTCTCACAATGTTTTTGGGCCACCAACATTTTCCAGACTTTAGGGGGCCTACGATGCCTGTAAACCCCTTTTTTGGACCTCCAAAGATTTCAACATTTGTTCAGGCCTAAGATGCATTTTAAGGCCCTTTTTGGAATTCTGACATATTCTGAACTTTCAGGGTTGTAGGATGCATTTTTTCGTGCCAGAAATATTTTTGGTAATTTCAGTGGTCTAGGATGCGGGTTAATGCCCCTTTCAAGCTGCAAATGCTTTTGGGACATTCAGAGATCTCTCACAATGTTTTTGGGCCACCAACATTTTACAGACTTTAGGGGGTCTACGATGCCTGTAAACCCCTTTTTTGGGCCTCCAAAGATTTCAACATTTTTGCAGGCCTAAGATGCATTTTAAGGCCTTTTTTGGGCTGCTAACATATTCTGTACTTTCGGGGTTGTAGGATCCATTTTTCGTGGCAAAAATATTTTTGTTTTGGGAATTTCAGTGGTCTAGGATGTGGGTTAATGCCCCTTTCAGGCTGCAAATGCTTTTGGGACATTCAGAGCTCTCTCACACTGTTTTTGGGCCACCAACATTTTCTGAACTTTAGGGGGTCTAAGATGCCTGTAAACCCCTTTTTTGGGCATCCAAACATTTCAACATTTTTGCAGGCCTAAAATGCATTTTAAGGCCTTTTTGGGCTGCTAACATTTTCTGAACTTTCAGGGGTGTAGGATGCATTTTTCGTGCCAGAAATATTTTTGGTAATTTCAGTGGTCTAGGATTTGGGTTAATGCCCCTTTCAGGCTGCAAATGTTTTTGGGACATTCAGAGCTCTCTCACAATGTTTTTAGGCCACCAACATTTTCTGGACTTTAGGGGGTCTACGATGCCTGTAAACCTTTTTTTTGGGCCTCCAAACATTTCAACATTTTTGCAGGCCTAAAATGCATTTAAGGCCTTTTTTGGGCTGCTAACATATTCTGTACTTTCAGGGGGGTAGGATGCATTTTTCGTGCCAAAAATATTTTTGGGAATTTCAGTGGTCTAGGATGCAGGTTAATGCCCCTTTCAAGCTGCAAATGCTTTTGGGACATTCCAAGCTCTCTCACACTGCTTTTGGGCCACCAACATTTTATGGACTTTAGGTGGTCTACGATGCCTGTAAACAACTTTTTTGGGCCTCCAAAGATTTCAACATTTTTGCCGGCCTAAGATGCATTTTAAGGCCTTTTTTGGGCTGCTAACATATTCTGTACTTTCGGGGATGTAGGATGCATTTTTCGTGGCAAAAATATTTTGGAGAATTACAGTGGTCTAGGATGTGGGTTAATGCCCCTTTCAGGCTGTAAATGTTTTTGGGACATTCAGAGATCTCTCACAATGTTTTTGGGCCACCAACATTTTACAGACTTTAGGGGGTCTACGATGCCTGTAAACCCCTTTTTTGGGCCTCCAAAGATTTCAACATTTTTGCAGGCCTAAGATGCATTTTAAGGCCTTTTTTGGGCTGCTAACATATTCTGTGCTTTCGGGGTTGTAGGATCCATTTTTTGTGGCAAAAATATTTTTGTTTTGGGAATTTCAGTGGTCTAGGATGTGGGTTAATGCCCCTTTCAGGCTGCAAATGCTTTTGGGACATTCAGACCTCTCTCACACTGTTTTTGGGCCACCAACATTTTCTGGACTTTAGGTGGTCTACGATGCCTGTAAACCCCTTTTTTGGGCCTCCAAAGATTTCAACATTTTTGCCGGCCTAAGATGCATTTTAAGGCCTTTTTTGGGCTGCTAACATATTCTGTACTTTCGGGGATGTAGGATGCATTTTTCGTGGCAAAAATATTTTGGAGAATTACAGTGGTCTAGGATGTGGGTTAATGCCCCTTTCAGGCTGTAAATGTTTTTGGGACATTCAGATATCTCTCACAATGTTTTTGGGCCACCAACATTTTCCAGACTTTAGGGGGTCTACGATGCCTGTAGACCCCTTTTTTGGGCCTCCAAAGATTTCAACATTTTTTCAGGCCTAAAATGCATTTAAGGCCTTTTTTGGGCTGCTAACATATTCTGTACTTTCAGGGGGGTAGGATGCATTTTTCGTACCAAAGATATTTTTGGGAATTTCAGTGGTCTAGGATGCGGGTTAATGCCCCTTTCAGGCTGTAAATGTTTTTGGGACATTCAGAGATCTCTCACAATGTTTTTGGGCCACCAACATTTTCCAGACTTTAGGGGGTCTACGATGCCTGTAAACCCCTTTTTTGGGCCTCCAAAGATTTCAACATTTTTTCAGGCCTAAGATGCATTTTAATGCCTTTTTGGAATGCTGACATATTCTGAACTTTCAGGGTTGTAGGATGCATTTTTCGTGCCAAAAATATTTTTGGGAATTTCAGGGGTCTAGCATGCGGGTTAATGTCCTTTTCAGACTGCAAATGTTTTTGGGAGATTCAGAGCTCTCTCACACCGTTTTTGGGCCACCGACATATTCTGGACTTTAGGGGGTCTTCGATGCCTGTTAACCCCTTTTTTGGGCATCCAAACATTTCAACATTTTTGCAGGCCTAAGATGCATTTTAAGGCCTTTTTGGGCTGCTAACATTTTCTGAACTTTCAGGGGTGTAGGATGCATTTTTCGTGCCAGAAATATTTTTGGTAATTTCAGTGGTCTAGGATTTGGGTTAATGCCCCTTTCAGGCTGCAAATGTTTTTGGGGCATTCAGAGCTCTCTCACAATGTTTTTGGGCCACCAACATTTTCTGGACTTTAGGGGGTCTACGATGCCTGTAAACCCCTTTTTTGGGCCTCCAAAGATTTCAACATTTTTGCAGGCCTAAGATGCATTTTAAGGCCTTTTTTGTGCTGCTAACATTTTCTGAACTTTCAGGGGTGTAGGATGCATTTTTCGTGGCAAAAATATTTTGGAGAATTACAGTGGTCTAGGATGTGGGTTAATGCCCCTTTCAGGCTGTAAATGTTTTTGGGACATTCAGAGATCTCTCACAATGTTTTTGGGCCACCAACATTTTCCAGACTTTAGGGGGCCTACGATGCCTGTAAACCCCTTTTTTGGACCTCCAAAGATTTCAACATTTTTTCAGGCCTAAGATGCATTTTAAGGCCCTTTTTGGAATTCTGACATATTCTGAACTTTCAGGGTTGTAGGATGCATTTTTTCGTGCCAGAAATATTTTTGGTAATTTCAGTGGTCTAGGATGCGGGTTAATGCCCCTTTCAAGCTGCAAATGCTTTTGGGACATTCAGAGATCTCTCACAATGTTTTTGGGCCACCAACATTTTACAGACTTTAGGGGGTCTTCGATGCCTGTAAACCCCTTTTTTGGGCCTCCAAAGATTTCAACATTTTTGCAGGCCTAAGATGCATTTTAAGGCCTTTTTTGGGCTGCTAACATATTCTGTACTTTCGGGGTTGTAGGATCCATTTTTCGTGGCAAAAATATTTTTGTTTTGGGAATTTCAGTGGTCTAGGATGTGGGTTAATGCCCCTTTCAGGCTGCAAATGCTTTTGGGACATTCAGAGCTCTCTCACACTGTTTTTGGGCCACCAACATTTTCTGAACTTTAGGGGGTCTAAGATGCCTGGAAACCCCTTTTTTGGGCATCCAAACATTTCAACATTTTTGCAGGCCTAAAATGCATTTTAAGGCCTTTTTTGGGCTGCTAACATTTTCTGAACTTTCAGGGGTGTAGGATGCATTTTTCGTGCCAGAAATATTTTTGGTAATTTCAGTGGTCTAGGATTTGGGTTAATGCCCCTTTTCAGACTGCAAATGTTTTTGGGAGATTCAGAGCTCTCTCACACCGTTTTTGGGCCACCGACATATTCTGGACTTTATGGGGTCTACGATGCCTGTAAACCCCTTTTTTGGGCATCCAAACATTTCAACATTTTTGCAGGCCTAAATTGCATTTAAGGCCTTTTTTGGGCTGCTAACATATTCTGTACTTTCAGGGGTTTAGGATGCATTTTTCGTGCCAAAAATATTTTTGGGAATTTCAGTGGTCTAGGATTTGGGTTAATGCCCCTTTCAGGCTGCAAATGTTTTTGGGACATTCAGAGCTCTCTCACAATGTTTTTGGGCCACCAACATTTTCTGGACTTTAGGGGGTCTACGATGCCTGTAAACCCCTTTTTTGGGCCTCCAAAGATTTCAGCATTTTTGCCGGCCTAAGATGCATTTTAAGGCCTTTTTTGGGCTGCTAACATATTCTGTACTTTCGGGGATGTAGGATGCATTTTTCGTGGCAAAAATATTTTGGAGAATTACAGTGGTCTAGGATGTGGGTTAATGCCCCTTTCAGGCTGTAAATGTTTTTGGGACATTCAGAGATCTCTCACAATGTTTTTGGGCCACCAACATTTTCCAGACTTTATGGGGTCTACGATGCCTGTAAACCCCTTTTTTGGGCCTCCAAAGATTTCAACATTTTTGCCGGCCTAAGATGCATTTTAAGGCCTTTTTTGGGCTGCTAACATATTCTGTACTTTCGGGGATGTAGGATGCATTTTTCGTGGCAAAAATATTTTGGAGAATTACAGTGGTCTAGGATGTGGGTTAATGCCCCTTTCAGGCTGTAAATGTTTTTGGGACATTCAGAGCTCTCTCACAATGTTTTTGGGCCACCAACATTTTCTGGACTTTAGGGGGTCTACGATGCCTGTAAACCTTTTTTTTGGGCCTCCAAACATTTCAACATTTTTGCAGGCCTAAAATGCATTTAAGGCCTTTTTTGGGCTGCTAACATATTCTGTACTTTCAGGGGGGTAGGATGCATTTTTCGTGCCAAAAATATTTTTGGGAATTTCAGTGGTCTAGGATGCAGGTTAATGCCCCTTTCAGGCTGTAAATGTTTTTGGGACATTCAGAGATCTCTCACAATGTTTTTGGGCCACCAACATTTTCCAGACTTTAGGGGGCCTACGATGCCTGTAAACCCCTTTTTTGGACCTCCAAAGATTTCAACATTTTTTCAGGCCTAAGATGCATTTTAAGGCCCTTTTTGGAATTCTGACATATTCTGAACTTTCAGGGTTGTAGGATGCATTTTTTCGTGCCAGAAATATTTTTGGTAATTTCAGTGGTCTAGGATGCGGGTTAATGCCCCTTTCAAGCTGCAAATGCTTTTGGGACATTCAGAGATCTCTCACAATGTTTTTGGGCCACCAACATTTTACAGACTTTAGGGGGTCTACGATGCCTGTAAACCCCTTTTTTGGGCCTCCAAAGATTTCAACATTTTTGCAGGCCTAAGATGCATTTTAAGGCCTTTTTTGGGCTGCTAACATATTCTGTACTTTCGGGGTTGTAGGATCCATTTTTCGTGGCAAAAATATTTTTGTTTTGGGAATTTCAGTGGTCTAGGATGTGGGTTAATGCCCCTTTCAGGCTGCAAATGCTTTTGGGACATTCAGAGCTCTCTCACACTGTTTTTGGGCCACCAACATTTTCTGAACTTTAGGGGGTCTAAGATGCCTGTAAACCCCTTTTTTGGGCATCCAAACATTTCAACATTTTTGCAGGCCTAAAATGCATTTTAAGGCCTTTTTGGGCTGCTAACATTTTCTGAACTTTCAGGGGTGTAGGATGCATTTTTCGTGCCAGAAATATTTTTGGTAATTTCAGTGGTCTAGGATTTGGGTTAATGCCCCTTTCAGGCTGCAAATGTTTTTGGGACATTCAGAGCTCTCTCACAATGTTTTTGGGCCACCAACATTTTCTGGACTTTAGGGGGTCTACGATGTCTGTAAACCCCTTTTTTGGGCCTCCAAAGATTTCAACATTTTTGCCAGCCTAAGATGCATTTTAAGGCCTTTTTTTGGCTGCTAACATATTCTGTACTTTCGGGGATGTAGGATGCATTTTTCGTGCCAAAAATATTTTTGGGAATTTCAGTGGTCTAGGATGCGGGTTAATGCCCCTTTCAAGCTGCAAATGCTTTTGGGACATTCTGAGCTCTCTCACACTGCTTTTGGGCCACCAACATTTTCTGGACTTTAGGTGGTCTACGATGCCTGTAAACCCCTTTTTTGGGCCTCCAAAGATTTCAACATTTTTGCAGGCCTAAGATGCATTTTAAGGCCTTTTTTGGGCTGCTAACATATTCTGTACTTTCGGGGTTGTAGGATCCATTTTTCGTGGCAAAAATATTTTTGTTTTGGGAATTTCAGTGGTCTAGGATGTGGGTTAATGCCCCTTTCAGGCTGCAAATGCTTTTGGGACATTCAGAGCTCTCTCACACTGTTTTTGGGCCACCAACATTTTCTGAACTTTAGGGGGTCTAAGATGCCTGTAAACCCCTTTTTTGGGCATCCAAACATTTCAACATTTTTGCAGGCCTAAGATGCATTTTAAGGCCTTTTTTGGGCTGCTAACATTTTCTGTACTTTCGGGGATGTAGGATGCATTTTTCGTGCCAAAAATATTTTTGGGAATTTCAGTGGTCTAGGATTTGGGTTAATGCCCCTTTCAGGCTGCAAATGTTTTTGGGACATTCAGAGCTCTCTCACAATGTTTTTGGGCCACCAACATTTTCTGGACTTTAGGGGGTCTACGATGTCTGTAAACCCCTTTTTTGGGCCTCCAAAGATTTCAACATTTTTGCCAGCCTAAGATGCATTTTAAGGCCTTTTTTTGGCTGCTAACATATTCTGTACTTTCGGGGATGTAGGATGCATTTTTCGTGCCAAAAATATTTTTGGGAATTTCAGTGGTCTAGGATGCGGGTTAATGCCCCTTTCAAGCTGCAAATGCTTTTGGGACATTCTTAGCTCTCTCACACTGCTTTTGGGCCACCAACATTTTCTGGACTTTAGGTGGTCTACGATGCCTGTAAACCCCTTTTTTGGGCCTCCAAAGATTTCAACATTTTTGCCGGCCTAAGATGCATTTTAAGGCCTTTTTTGGGCTGCTAACATATTCTGTACTTTTGGGGATGTAGGATGCATTTTTCGTGGCAAAAATATTTTGGAGAATTACAGTGGTCTAGGATGTGGGTTAATGCCCCTTTCAGGCTGTAAATGTTTTTGGGACATTCAGAGATCTCTCACAATGTTTTTGGGCCACCAACATTTTCCAGACTTTATGGGGTCTACGATGCCTGTAAACCCCTTTTTTGGGCCTCCAAAGATTTCAACATTTTTGCCGGCCTAAGATGCATTTTAAGGCCTTTTTTGGGCTGCTAACATATTCTGTACTTTCGGGGATTTAGGATGCATTTTTCGTGGCAAAAATATTTTGGAGAATTACAGTGGTCTAGGATGTGGGTTAATGCCCCTTTCAGGCTGTAAATGTTTTTGGGACATTCAGAGCTCTCTCACAATGTTTTTGGGCCACCAACATTTTCTGGACTTTAGGGGGTCTACGATGCCTGTAAAGCTTTTTTTTGGGCCTCCAAACATTTCAACATTTTTGCAGGCCTAAAATGCATTTAAGGCCTTTTTTGGGCTGCTAACATATTCTGTACTT
Source organism: Ambystoma mexicanum (assembly GCF_040938575.1). Lineage (NCBI taxonomy): Eukaryota > Metazoa > Chordata > Amphibia > Caudata > Ambystomatidae > Ambystoma > Ambystoma mexicanum. Next base: position 599,523,314 of record NC_090929.1, read on the forward strand.
TCAGGGGGGTAGGATGCATTTTTCGTGCCAAAAATATTTTTGGGAATTTCAGTGGTCTAGGATGCAGGTTAATGCCCCTTTCAGGCTGTAAATGTTTTTGGGACATTCAGAGATCTCTCACAATGTTTTTGGGCCACCAACATTTTCCAGACTTTAGGGGGCCTACGATGCCTGTAAACCCCTTTTTTGGACCTCCAAAGATTTCAACATTTTTTCAGGCCTAAGATGCATTTTAAGGCCCTTTTTGGAATTCTGACATATTCTGAACTTTCAGGGTTGTAGGATGCATTTTTTCGTGCCAGAAATATTTTTGGTAATTTCAGTGGTCTAGGATGCGGGTTAATGCCCCTTTCAAGCTGCAAATGCTTTTGGGACATTCAGAGATCTCTCACAATGTTTTTGGGCCACCAACATTTTACAGACTTTAGGGGGTCTACGATGCCTGTAAACCCCTTTTTTGGGCCTCCAAAGATTTCAACATTTTTGCAGGCCTAAGATGCATTTTAAGGCCTTTTTTGGGCTGCTAACATATTCTGTACTTTCGGGGTTGTAGGATCCATTTTTCGTGGCAAAAATATTTTTGTTTTGGGAATTTCAGTGGTCTAGGATGTGGGTTAATGCCCCTTTCAGGCTGCAAATGCTTTTGGGACATTCAGAGCTCTCTCACACTGTTTTTGGGCCACCAACATTTTCTGAACTTTAGGGGGTCTAAGATGCCTGTAAACCCCTTTTTTGGGCATCCAAACATTTCAACATTTTTGCAGGCCTAAAATGCATTTTAAGGCCTTTTTGGGCTGCTAACATTTTCTGAACTTTCAGGGGTGTAGGATGCATTTTTCGTGCCAGAAATATTTTTGGTAATTTCAGTGGTCTAGGATTTGGGTTAATGCCCCTTTCAGGCTGCAAATGTTTTTGGGACATTCAGAGCTCTCTCACAATGTTTTTAGGCCACCAACATTTTCTGGACTGTAGGGGGTCTACGATGCCTGTAAACCTTTTTTTTGGGCCTCCAAACATTTCAACATTTTTGCAGGCCTAAAATGCATTTAAGGCCTTTTTTGGGCTGCTAACATATTCTGTACTTTCAGGGGGGTAGGATGCATTTTTCGTGCCAAAAATATTTTTGGGAATTTCAGTGGTCTAGGATGCAGGTTAATGCCCCTTTCAAGCTGCAAATGCTTTTGGGACATTCCAAGCTCTCTCACACTGCTTTTGGGCCACCAACATTTTATGGACTTTAGGTGGTCTACGATGCCTGTAAACAACTTTTTTGGGCCTCCAAAGATTTCAACATTTTTGCCGGCCTAAGATGCATTTTAAGGCCTTTTTTGGGCTGCTAACATATTCTGTACTTTCGGGGATGTAGGATGCATTTTTCGTGGCAAAAATATTTTGGAGAATTACAGTGGTCTAGGATGTGGGTTAATGCCCCTTTCAGGCTGTAAATGTTTTTGGGACATTCAGAGATCTCTCACAATGTTTTTGGGCCACCAACATTTTACAGACTTTAGGGGGTCTACGATGCCTGTAAACCCCTTTTTTGGGCCTCCAAAGATTTCAACATTTTTGCAGGCCTAAGATGCATTTTAAGGCCTTTTTTGGGCTGCTAACATATTCTGTGCTTTCGGGGTTGTAGGATCCATTTTTTGTGGCAAAAATATTTTTGTTTTGGGAATTTCAGTGGTCTAGGATGTGGGTTAATGCCCCTTTCAGGCTGCAAATGCTTTTGGGACATTCAGACCTCTCTCACACTGTTTTTGGGCCACCAACATTTTCTGGACTTTAGGTGGTCTACGATGCCTGTAAACCCCTTTTTTGGGCCTCCAAAGATTTCAACATTTTTTCAGGCCTAAAATGCATTTAAGGCCTTTTTTGGGCTGCTAACATATTCTGTACTTTCAGGGGGGTAGGATGCATTTTTCGTACCAAAGATATTTTTGGGAATTTCAGTGGTCTAGGATGTGGGTTAATGCCCCTTTCAGGCTGTAAATGTTTTTGGGACATTCAGATATCTCTCACAATGTTTTTGGGCCACCAACATTTTCCAGACTTTAGGGGGTCTACGATGCCTGTAAACCCCTTTTTTGGGCCTCCAAAGATTTCAACATTTTTTCAGGCCTAAAATGCATTTAAGGCCTTTTTTGGGCTGCTAACATATTCTGTACTTTCAGGGGGGTAGGATGCATTTTTCGTACCAAAGATATTTTTGGGAATTTCAGTGGTCTAGGATGCGGGTTAATGCCCCTTTCAGGCTGTAAATGTTTTTGGGACATTCAGAGATCTCTCACAATGTTTTTGGGCCACCAACATTTTCCAGACTTTAGGGGGTCTACGATGCCTGTAAACCCCTTTTTTGGGCCTCCAAAGATTTCAACATTTTTTCAGGCCTAAGATGCATTTTAATGCCTTTTTTGGAATGCTGACATATTCTGAACTTTCAGGGTTGTAGGATGCATTTTTCGTGCCAAAAATATTTTTGGGAATTTCAGGGGTCTAGCATGCGGGTTAATGTCCTTTTCAGACTGCAAATATTTTTGGGAGATTCAGAGCTCTCTCACACCGTTTTTGGGCCACCGACATATTCTGGACTTTAGGGGGTCTTCGATGCCTGTTAACCCCTTTTTTGGGCATCCAAACATTTCAACATTTTTGCAGGCCTAAGATGCATTTTAAGGCCTTTTTGGGCTGCTAACATTTTCTGAACTTTCAGGGGTGTAGGATGCATTTTTCGTGCCAGAAATATTTTTGGTAATTTCAGTGGTCTAGGATTTGGGTTAATGCCCCTTTCAGGCTGCAAATGTTTTTGGGGCATTCAGAGCTCTCTCACAATGTTTTTGGGCCACCAACATTTTCTGGACTTTAGGGGGTCTACGATGCCTGTAAACCCCTTTTTTGGGCCTCCAAAGATTTCAACATTTTTGCAGGCCTAAGATGCATTTTAAGGCCTTTTTTGTGCTGCTAACATTTTCTGAACTTTCAGGGGTGTAGGATGCATTTTTCGTGGCAAAAATATTTTGGAGAATTACAGTGGTCTAGGATGTGGGTTAATGCCCCTTTCAGGCTGTAAATGTTTTTGGGACATTCAGAGATCTCTCACAATGTTTTTGGGCCACCAACATTTTCCAGACTTTAGGGGGCCTACGATGCCTGTAAACCCCTTTTTTGGACCTCCAAAGATTTCAACATTTTTTCAGGCCTAAGATGCATTTTAAGGCCTTTTTTGGAATTCTGACATATTCTGAACTTTCAGGGTTGTAGGATGCATTTTTTCGTGCCAGAAATATTTTTGGTAATTTCAGTGGTCTAGGATGCGGGTTAATGCCCCTTTCAAGCTGCAAATGCTTTTGGGACATTCAGAGATCTCTCACAATGTTTTTGGACCACCAACATTTTACAGACTTTAGGGGGTCTACGATGCCTGTAAACCCCTTTTTTGGGCCTCCAAAGATTTCAACATTTTTGCAGGCCTAAGATGCATTTTAAGGCCTTTTTTGGGCTGCTAACATATTCTGTACTTTCGGGGTTGTAGGATCCATTTTTCGTGGCAAAAATATTTTTGTTTTGGGAATTTCAGTGGTCTAGGATGTGGGTTAATGCCCCTTTCAGGCTGCAAATGCTTTTGGGACATTCAGAGCTCTCTCACAATGTTTTTGGGCCACCAACATTTTCTGGACTTTAGGGGGTCTACGATGCCTGTAAACCCCTTTTTTGGGCCTCCAAAGATTTCAACATTTTTGCAGGCCTAAGATGCATTTTAAGGCCTTTTTTGTGCTGCTAACATTTTCTGAACTTTCAGGGGTGTAGGATGCATTTTTCGTGGCAAAAATATTTTGGAGAATTACAGTGGTCTAGGATGTGGGTTAATGCCCCTTTCAGGCTGTAAATGTTTTTGGGACATTCAGAGATCTCTCACAATGTTTTTGGGCCACCAACATTTTCCAGACTTTAGGGGGCCTACGATGCCTGTAAACCCCTTTTTTGGACCTCCAAAGATTTCAACATTTTTTCAGGCCTAAGATGCATTTTAAGGCCTTTTTTGGAATTCTGACATATTCTGAACTTTCAGGGTTGTAGGATGCATTTTTTCGTGCCAGAAATATTTTTGGTAATTTCAGTGGTCTAGGATGCGGGTTAATGCCCCTTTCAAGCTGCAAATGCTTTTGGGACATTCAGAGATCTCTCACAATGTTTTTGGACCACCAACATTTTACAGACTTTAGGGGGTCTACGATGCCTGTAAACCCCTTTTTTGGGCCTCCAAAGATTTCAACATTTTTGCAGGCCTAAGATGCATTTTAAGGCCTTTTTTGGGCTGCTAACATATTCTGTACTTTCGGGGTTGTAGGATCCATTTTTCGTGGCAAAAATATTTTTGTTTTGGGAATTTCAGTGGTCTAGGATGTGGGTTATTGCCCCTTTCAGGCTGCAAATGCTTTTGGGACATTCAGAGCTCTCTCACACTGTTTTTGGGCCACCAACATTTTCTGAACTTTAGGGGGTCTAAGATGCCTGTAAACCCCTTTTTTGGGCATCCAAACATTTCAACATTTTTGCAGGCCTAAGATGCATTTTAAGGCCTTTTTTGGGCTGCTAACATTTTCTGAACTTTCAGGGGTGTAGGATGCATTTTTCGTGCCAGAAATATTTTTGGTAATTTCAGTGGTCTAGGATTTGGGTTAATGCCCCTTTTCAGACTGCAAATGTTTTTGGGAGATTCAGAGCTCTCTCACACCGTTTTTGGGCCACCGACATATTCTGGACTTTATGGGGTCTACGATGCCTGTAAACCCCTTTTTTGGGCATCCAAACATTTCAACATTTTTGCAGGCCTAAATTGCATTTAAGGCCTTTTTTGGGCTGCTAACATATTCTGTACTTTCAGGGGTTTAGGATGCATTTTTCGTGCCAAAAATATTTTTGGGAATTTCAGTGGTCTAGGATTTGGGTTAATGCCCCTTTCAGGCTGCAAATGTTTTTGGGACATTCAGAGCTCTCTCACAATGTTTTTGGGCCACCAACATTTTCTGGACTTTAGGGGGTCTACGATGTCTGTAAACCCCTTTTTTGGGCCTCCAAAGATTTCAACATTTTTGCCAGCCTAAGATGCATTTTAAGGCCTTTTTTTGGCTGCTAACATATTCTGTACTTTCGGGGATGTAGGATGCATTTTTCGTGCCAAAAATATTTTTGGGAATTTCAGTGGTCTAGGATGCGGGTTAATGCCCCTTTCAAGCTGCAAATGCTTTTGGGACATTCTGAGCTCTCTCACACTGCTTTTGGGCCACCAACATTTTCTGGACTTTAGGTGGTCTACGATGCCTGTAAACCCCTTTTTTGGGCCTCCAAAGATTTCAACATTTTTGCCGGCCTAAGATGCATTTTAAGGCCTTTTTTGGGCTGCTAACATATTCTGTACTTTCGGGGATGTAGGATGCATTTTTCGTGGCAAAAATATTTTGGAGAATTACAGTGGTCTAGGATGTGGGTTAATGCCCCTTTCAGGCTGTAAATGTTTTTGGGACATTCAGAGATCTCTCACAATGTTTTTGGGCCACCAACATTTTCCAGAATTTATGGGGTCTACGATGCCTGTAAACCCCTTTTTTGGGCCTCCAAAGATTTCAACATTTTTGCCGGCCTAAGATGCATTTTAAGGCCTTTTTTGGGCTGCTAACATATTCTGTACTTTCGGGGATGTAGGATGCATTTTTCGTGGCAAAAATATTTTGGAGAATTACAGTGGTCTAGGATGTGGGTTAATGCCCCTTTCAGGCTGTAAATGTTTTTGGGACATTCAGAGCTCTCTCACAATGTTTTTGGGCCACCAACATTTTCTGGACTTTAGGGGGTCTACGATGCCTGTAAACCTTTTTTTTGGGCCTCCAAACATTTCAACATTTTTGCAGGCCTAAAATGCATTTAAGGCCTTTTTTGGGCTGCTAACATATTCTGTACTTTCAGGGGGGTAGGATGCATTTTTCGTGCCAAAAATATTTTTGGGAATTTCAGTGGTCTAGGATGCAGGTTAATGCCCCTTTCAGGCTGTAAATGTTTTTGGGACATTCAGAGATCTCTCACAATGTTTTTGGGCCACCAACATTTTCCAGACTTTAGGGGGCCTACGATGCCTGTAAACCCCTTTTTTGGACCTCCAAAGATTTCAACATTTGTTCAGGCCTAAGATGCATTTTAAGGCCCTTTTTGGAATTCTGACATATTCTGAACTTTCAGGGTTGTAGGATGCATTTTTTCGTGCCAGAAATATTTTTGATAATTTCAGTGGTCTAGGATGCGGGTTAATGCCCCTTTCAAGCTGCAAATGCTTTTGGGACATTCAGAGATCTCTCACAATGTTTTTGGGCCACCAACATTTTACAGACTTTAGGGGGTCTACGATGCCTGTAAACCCCTTTTTTGGGCCTCCAAAGATTTCAACATTTTTGCAGGCCTAAGATGCATTTTAAGGCCTTTTTTGGGCTGCTAACATATTCTGTACTTTCGGGGTTGTAGGATCCATTTTTCGTGGCAAAAATATTTTTGTTTTGGGAATTTCAGTGGTCTAGGATGTGGGTTAATGCCCCTTTCAGGCTGCAAATGCTTTTGGGACATTCAGAGCTCTCTCACACTGTTTTTGGGCCACCAACATTTTCTGAACTTTAGGGGGTCTAAGATGCCTGTAAACCCCTTTTTTGGGCATCCAAACATTTCAACATTTTTGCAGGCCTAAAATGCATTTTAAGGCCTTTTTGGGCTGCTAACATTTTCTGAACTTTCAGGGGTGTAGGATGCATTTTTCGTGCCAGAAATATTTTTGGTAATTTCAGTGGTCTAGGATTTGGGTTAATGCCCCTTTCAGGCTGCAAATGTTTTTGGGACATTCAGAGCTCTCTCACAATGTTTTTAGGCCACCAACATTTTCTGGACTTTAGGGGGTCTACGATGCCTGTAAACCTTTTTTTTGGGCCTCCAAACATTTCAACATTTTTGCAGGCCTAAAATGCATTTAAGGCCTTTTTTGGGCTGCTAACATATTCTGTACTTTCAGGGGGGTAGGATGCATTTTTCGTGGCAAAAATATTTTGGAGAATTTCAGTGGTCTAGGATGTGGGTTAATGCCCCTTTCAGGCTGTAAATGTTTTTGGGACATTCAGAGATCTCTCACAATGTTTTTGGGCCACCAACATTTTACAGACTTTAGGGGGTCTACGATGCCTGTAAACCCCTTTTTTGGGCCTCCAAAGATTTCAACATTTTTGCAGGCCTAAGATGCATTTTAAGGCCTTTTTTGTGCTGCTAACATATTCTGTGCTTTCGGGGTTGTAGGATCCATTTTTTGTGGCAAAAATATTTTTGTTTTGGGAATTTCAGTGGTCTAGGATGTGGGTTAATGCCCCTTTCAGGCTGCAAATGCTTTTGGGACATTCAGACCTCTCTCACACTGTTTTTGGGCCACCAACATTTTCTGGACTTTAGGTGGTCTACGATGCCTGTAAACCCCTTTTTTGGGCCTCCAAAGATTTCAACATTTTTGCCGGCCTAAGATGCATTTTAAGGCCTTTTTTGGGCTGCTAACATATTCTGTACTTTCGGGGATGTAGGATGCATTTTTCGTGGCAAAAATATTTTGGAGAATTACAGTGGTCTAGGATGTGGGTTAATGCCCCTTTCAGGCTGTAAATGTTTTTGGGACATTCAGATATCTCTCACAATGTTTTTGGGCCACCAACATTTTCCAGACTTTAGGGGGTCTACGATGCCTGTAAACCCCTTTTTTGGGCCTCCAAAGATTTCAACATTTTTTCAGGCCTAAAATGCATTTAAGGCCTTTTTTGGGCTGCTAACATATTCTGTACTTTCAGGGGGGTAGGATGCATTTTTCGTACCAAAGATATTTTTGGGAATTTCAGTGGTCTAGGATGCGGGTTAATGCCCCTTTCAGGCTGTAAATGTTTTTGGGACATTCAGAGATCTCTCACAATGTTTTTGGGCCACCAACATTTTCCAGACTTTAGGGGGTCTACGATGCCTGTAAACCCCTTTTTTGGGCCTCCAAAGATTTCAACATTTTTGCAGGCCTAAGATGCATTTTAATGCCTTTTTTGGAATGCTGACATTTTCTGAACTTTCAGGGGTGTAGGATGCACTTTTCGTGGCAAAAATATTTTGGAGAATTACAGTGGTCTAGGATGTGGGTTAATGCCCCTTTCAGGCTGTAAATGTTTTTGGGACATTCAGAGATCTCTCCCAATGTTTTTGGGCCACCAACATTTTCCAGACTTTAGGGGGCCTACGATGCCTGTAAACCCCTTTTTTGGACCTCCAAAGATTTCAACATTTTTTCAGGCCTAAGATGCATTTTAAGGCTTTTTTTGGAATTCTGACATATTCTGAACTTTCAGGGTTGTAGGATGCATTTTTTCGTGCCAGAAATATTTTTGGTAATTTCAGTGGTCTAGGATGCGGGTTAATGCCCCTTTCAAGCTGCAAATGCTTTTGGGACATTCAGAGATCTCTCACAATGTTTTTGGGCCACCAATATTTTACAGACTTTAGGGGGTCTACGATGCCTGTAAACCCCTTTTTTGGGCCTCCAAAGATTTCAACATTTTTGCAGGCCTAAGATGCATTTTAAGGCCTTTTTTGGGCTGCTAACATATTCTGTACTTTCGGGGTTGTAGGATCCATTTTTCGTGGCAAAAATATTTTTGTTTTGGGAATTTCAGTGGTCTAGGATGTGGGTTAATGCCCCTTTCAGGCTGCAAATGCTTTTGGGACATTCAGAGCTCTCTCACACTGTTTTTGGGCCACCAACATTTTCTGAACTTTAGGGGGTCTAAGATGCCTGTAAACCCCTTTTTTGGGCATCCAAACATTTCAACATTTTTGCAGGCCTAAGATGCATTTTAAGGCCTTTTTTGGGCTGCTAACATTTTCTGAACTTTCAGGGGTGTAGGATGCATTTTTCGTGCCAGAAATATTTTTGGTAATTTCAGTGGTCTAGGATTTGGGTTAATGCCCCTTTTCAGACTGCAAATGTTTTTGGGAGATTCAGAGCTCTCTCACACCGTTTTTGGGCCACCGACATATTCTGGACTTTATGGGGTCTACGATGCCTGTAAACCCCTTTTTTGGGCATCCAAACATTTCAACATTTTTGCAGGCCTAAATTGCATTTTAAGGCCTTTTTTGGGCTGCTAACATATTCTGTACTTTCAGGGGTTTAGGATGCATTTTTCGTGCCAAAAATATTTTTGGGAATTTCAGTGGTCTAGGATTTGGGTTAATGCCCCTTTCAGGCTGCAAATGTTTTTGGGACATTCAGAGCTCTCTCACACTGTTTTTGGGCCACCAACATTTTCTGGACTTTAGGTGGTCTACGATGCCTGTAAACCCCTTTTTTGGGCCTCCAAAGATTTCAACATTTTTGCCGGCCTAAGATGCATTTTAAGGCCTTTTTTGGGCTGCTAACATATTCTGTACTTTCGGGGATGTAGGATGCATTTTTCGTGGCAAAAATATTTTGGAGAATTACAGTGGTCTAGGATGTGGGTTAATGCCCCTTTCAGGCTGTAAATGTTTTTGGGACATTCAGATATCTCTCACAATGTTTTTGGGCCACCAACATTTTCCAGACTTTAGGGGGTCTACGATGCCTGTAAACCCCTTTTTTGGGCCTCCAAAGATTTCAACATTTTTTCAGGCCTAAAATGCATTTAAGGCCTTTTTTGGGCTGCTAACATATTCTGTACTTTCAGGGGGGTAGGATGCATTTTTCGTACCAAAGATATTTTTGGGAATTTCAGTGGTCTAGGATGCGGGTTAATGCCCCTTTCAGGCTGTAAATGTTTTTGGGACATTCAGAGATCTCTCACAATGTTTTTGGGCCACCAACATTTTCCAGACTTTAGGGGGTCTACGATGCCTGTAAACCCCTTTTTTGGGCCTCCAAAGATTTCAACATTTTTTCAGGCCTAAGATGCATTTTAATGCCTTTTTTGGAATGCTGACACATTCTGAACTTTCAGGGTTGTAGGATGCATTTTTCGTGCCAAAAATATTTTTGGTAATTTCAGGGGTCTAGGATTTGGGTTAATGCCCCTTTCAGGCTGCAAATGTTTTTGGGGCATTCAGAGCTCTCTCACAATGTTTTTGGGCCACCAACATTTTCTGGACTTTAGGGGGTCTACGATGTCTGTAAACCCCTTTTTTGGGCCTCCAAAGATTTCAACATTTTTGCAGGCCTAAGATGCATTTTAAGGCCTTTTTTGTGCTGCTAACATTTTCTGAACTTTCAGGGGTGTAGGATGCATTTTTCGTGGCAAAAATATTTTGGAGAATTACAGTGGTCTAGGATGTGGGTTAATGCCCCTTTCAGGCTGTAAATGTTTTTGGGACATTCAGAGATCTCTCACAATGTTTTTGGGCCACCAACATTTTCCAGACTTTAGGGGGCCTACGATGCCTGTAAACCCCTTTTTTGGACCTCCAAAGATTTCAACATTTTTTCAGGCCTAAGATGCATTTTAAGGCCTTTTTTGGAATTCTGACATATTCTGAACTTTCAGGGTTGTAGGATGCATTTTTTCGTGCCAGAAATATTTTTGGTAATTTCAGTGGTCTAGGATGCGGGTTAATGCCCCTTTCAAGCTGCAAATGCTTTTGGGACATTCAGAGATCTCTCACAATGTTTTTGGGCCACCAATATTTTACAGACTTTAGGGGGTCTACGATGCCTGTAAACCCCTTTTTTGGGCCTCCAAAGATTTCAACATTTTTGCAGGCCTAAGATGCATTTTAAGGCCTTTTTTGGGCTGCTAACATATTCTGTACTTTCGGGGTTGTAGGATCCATTTTTCGTGGCAAAAATATTTTTGTTTTGGGAATTTCAGTGGTCTAGGATGTGGGTTAATGCCCCTTTCAGGCTGCAAATGCTTTTGGGACATTCAGAGCTCTCTCACACTGTTTTTGGGCCACCAACATTTTCTGAACTTTAGGGGGTCTAAGATGCCTGTAAACCCCTTTTTTGGGCATCCAAACATTTCAACATTTTTGCAGGCCTAAATTGCATTTAAGGCCTTTTTTGGGCTGCTAACATATTCTGTACTTTCAGGGGTTTAGGATGCATTTTTCGTGCCAAAAATATTTTTGGGAATTTCAGTGGTCTAGGATTTGGGTTAATGCCCCTTTCAGGCTGCAAATGTTTTTGGGACATTCAGAGCTCTCTCACAATGTTTTTGGGCCACCAACATTTTCTGGACTTTAGGGGGTCTACGATGTCTGTAAACCCCTTTTTTGGGCCTCCAAAGATTTCAACATTTTTGCCAGCCTAAGATGCATTTTAAGGCCTTTTTTTGGCTGCTAACATATTCTGTACTTTCGGGGATGTAGGATGCATTTTTCGTGCCAAAAATATTTTTGGGAATTTCAGTGGTCTAGGATGCGGGTTAATGCCCCTTTCAAGCTGCAAATGCTTTTGGGACATTCTGAGCTCTCTCACACTGCTTTTGGGCCACCAACATTTTCTGGACTTTAGGTGGTCTACGATGCCTGTAAACCCCTTTTTTGGGCCTCCAAAGATTTCAGCATTTTTGCCGGCCTAAGATGCATTTTAAGGCCTTTTTTGGGCTGCTAACATATTCTGTACTTTCGGGGATGTAGGATGCATTTTTCGTGGCAAAAATATTTTGGAGAATTACAGTGGTCTAGGATGTGGGTTAATGCCCCTTTCAGGCTGTAAATGTTTTTGGGACATTCAGATATCTCTCACAATGTTTTTGGGCCACCAACATTTTCCAGACTTTAGGGGGTCTACGATGCCTGTAAACCCCTTTTTTGGGCCTCCAAAGATTTCAACATTTTTTCAGGCCTAAAATGCATTTAAGGCCTTTTTTGGGCTGCTAACATATTCTGTACTTTCAGGGGGGTAGGATGCATTTTTCGTACCAAAGATATTTTTGGGAATTTCAGTGGTCTAGGATGCGGGTTAATGCCCCTTTCAGGCTGTAAATGTTTTTGGGACATTCAGAGATCTCTCACAATGTTTTTGGGCCACCAACATTTTCCAGACTTTAGGGGGTCTACGATGCCTGTAAACCCCTTTTTTGGGCCTCCAAAGATTTCAACATTTTTTCAGGCCTAAGATGCATTTTAATGCCTTTTTTGGAATGCTGACATATTCTGAACTTTCAGGGTTGTAGGATGCATTTTTCGTGCCAAAAATATTTTTGGTAATTTCAGGGGTCTAGGATTTGGGTTAATGCCCCTTTCAGGCTGCAAATGTTTTTGGGGCATTCAGAGCTCTCTCACAATGTTTTTGGGCCACCAACATTTTCTGGACTTTAGGGGGTCTACGATGCCTGTAAACCCCTTTTTTGGGCCTCCAAAGATTTCAACATTTTTGCAGGCCTAAGATGCATTTTAAGGCCTTTTTTGTGCTGCTAACATTTTCTGAACTTTCAGGGGTGTAGGATGCATTTTTCGTGGCAAAAATATTTTGGAGAATTACAGTGGTCTAGGATGTGGGTTAATGCCCCTTTCAGGCTGTAAATGTTTTTGGGACATTCAGAGATCTCTCACAATGTTTTTGGGCCACCAACATTTTCCAGACTTTAGGGGGCCTACGATGCCTGTAAACCCCTTTTTTGGACCTCCAAAGATTTCAACATTTTTTCAGGCCTAAGATGCATTTTAAGGCCTTTTTTGGAATTCTGACATATTCTGAACTTTCAGGGTTGTAGGATGCATTTTTTCGTGCCAGAAATATTTTTGGTAATTTCAGTGGTCTAGGATGCGGGTTAATGCCCCTTTCAAGCTGCAAATGCTTTTGGGACATTCAGAGATCTCTCACAATGTTTTTGGGCCACCAATATTTTACAGACTTTAGGGGGTCTACGATGCCTGTAAACCCCTTTTTTGGGCCTCCAAAGATTTCAACATTTTTGCAGGCCTAAGATGCATTTTAAGGCCTTTTTTGGGCTGCTAACATATTCTGTACTTTCGGGGTTGTAGGATCCATTTTTCGTGGCAAAAATATTTTTGTTTTGGGAATTTCAGTGGTCTAGGATGTGGGTTAATGCCCCTTTCAGGCTGCAAATGCTTTTGGGACATTCAGAGCTCTCTCACACTGTTTTTGGGCCACCAACATTTTCTGAACTTTAGGGGGTCTAAGATGCCTGTAAACCCCTTTTTTGGGCATCCAAACATTTCAACATTTTTGCAGGCCTAAGATGCATTTTAAGGCCTTTTTTGGGCTGCTAACATTTTCTGAACTTTCAGGGGTGTAGGATGCATTTTTCGTGCCAGAAATATTTTTGGTAATTTCAGTGGTCTAGGATTTGGGTTAATGCCCCTTTTCAGACTGCAAATGTTTTTGGGAGATTCAGAGCTCTCTCACACCGTTTTTGGGCCACCAACATATTCTGGACTTTATGGGGTCTACGATGCCTGTAAACCCCTTTTTTGGGCATCCAAACATTTCAACATTTTTGCAGGCCTAAATTGCATTTAAGGCCTTTTTTGGGCTGCTAACATATTCTGTACTTTCAGGGGTTTAGGATGCATTTTTCGTGCCAAAAATATTTTTGGGAATTTCAGTGGTCTAGGATTTGGGTTAATGCCCCTTTCAGACTGCAAATGTTTTTGGGACATTCAGAGCTCTCTCACAATGTTTTTGGGCCACCAACATTTTCTGGACTTTAGGGGGTCTACGATGTCTGTAAACCCCTTTTTTGGGCCTCCAAAGATTTCAACATTTTTGCCAGCCTAAGATGCATTTTAAGGCCTTTTTTTGGCTGCTAACATATTCTGTACTTTCGGGGATGTAGGATGCATTTTTCGTGCCAAAAATATTTTTGCGAATTTCAGTGGTCTAGGATGCGGGTTAATGCCCCTTTCAAGCTGCAAATGCTTTTGGGACATTCTGAGCTCTCTCACACTGCTTTTGGGCCACCAACATTTTCTGGACTTTAGGTGGTCTACGATGCCTGTAAACCCCTTTTTTGGGCCTCCAAAGATTTCAGCATTTTTGCCGGCCTAAGATGCATTTTAAGGCCTTTTTTGGGCTGCTAACATATTCTGTACTTTCGGGGATGTAGGATGCATTTTTCGTGGCAAAAATATTTTGGAGAATTACAGTGGTCTAGGATGTGGGTTAATGCCCCTTTCAGGCTGTAAATGTTTTTGGGACATTCAGAGATCTCTCACAATGTTTTTGGGCCACCAACATTTTCCAGACTTTATGGGGTCTACGATGCCTGTAAACCTTTTTTTTGGGCCTCCAAACATTTCAACATTTTTGCAGGCCTAAAATGCATTTAAGGCCTTTTTTGGGCTGCTAACATATTCTGTACTTTCAGGGGGGTAGGATGCATTTTTCGTGCCAAAAATATTTTTGGGAATTTCAGTGGTCTAGGATGCAGGTTAATGCCCCTTTCAGGCTGTAAATGTTTTTGGGACATTCAGAGATCTCTCACAATGTTTTTGGGCCACCAACATTTTCCAGACTTTAGGGGGCCTACGATGCCTGTAAACCCCTTTTTTGGACCTCCAAAGATTTCAACATTTTTTCAGGCCTAAGATGCATTTTAAGGCCCTTTTTGGAATTCTGACATATTCTGAACTTTCAGGGTTGTAGGATGCATTTTTTCGTGCCAGAAATATTTTTGGTAATTTCAGTGGTCTAGGATGCGGGTTAATGCCCCTTTCAAGCTGCAAATGCTTTTGGGACATTCAGAGATCTCTCACAATGTTTTTGGGCCACCAACATTTTACAGACTTTAGGGGGTCTACGATGCCTGTAAACCCCTTTTTTGGGCCTCCAAAGATTTCAACATTTTTGCAGGCCTAAGATGCATTTTAAGGCCTTTTTTGGGCTGCTAACATATTCTGTACTTTCGGGGTTGTAGGATCCATTTTTCGTGGCAAAAATATTTTTGTTTTGGGAATTTCAGTGGTCTAGGATGTGGGTTAATGCCCCTTTCAGGCTGCAAATGCTTTTGGGACATTCAGAGCTCTCTCACACTGTTTTTGGGCCACCAACATTTTCTGAACTTTAGGGGGTCTAAGATGCCTGTAAACCCCTTTTTTGGGCATCCAAACATTTCAACATTTTTGCAGGCCTAAAATGCATTTTAAGGCCTTTTTGGGCTGCTAACATTTTCTGAACTTTCAGGGGTGTAGGATGCATTTTTCGTGCCAGAAATATTTTTGGTAATTTCAGTGGTCTAGGATTTGGGTTAATGCCCCTTTCAGGCTGCAAATGTTTTTGGGACATTCAGAGCTCTCTCACAATGTTTTTAGGCCACCAACATTTTCTGGACTTTAGGGGGTCTACGATGCCTGTAAACCTTTTTTTTGGGCCTCCAAACATTTCAACATTTTTGCAGGCCTAAAATGCATTTAAGGCCTTTTTTGGGCTGCTAACATATTCTGTACTTTCAGGGGGGTAGGATGCATTTTTCGTGCCAAAAATATTTTTGGGAATTTCAGTGGTCTAGGATGCAGGTTAATGCCCCTTTCAAGCTGCAAATGCTTTTGGGACATTCCAAGCTCTCTCACACTGCTTTTGGGCCACCAACATTTTATGGACTTTAGATGGTCTACGATGCCTGTAAACAACTTTTTTGGGCCTCCAAAGATTTCAACATTTTTGCCGGCCTAAGATGCATTTTAAGGCCTTTTTTGGGCTGCTAACATATTCTGTACTTTCGGGGATGTAGGATGCATTTTTCGTGGCAAAAATATTTTGGAGAATTACAGTGGTCTAGGATGTGGGTTAATGCCCCTTTCAGGCTGTAAATGTTTTTGGGACATTCAGAGATCTCTCACAATGTTTTTGGGCCACCAACATTTTACAGACTTTAGGGGGTCTACGATGCCTGTAAACCCCTTTTTTGGGCCTCCAAAGATTTCAACATTTTTGCAGGCCTAAGATGCATTTTAAGGCCTTTTTTGGGCTGCTAACATATTCTGTGCTTTCGGGGTTGTAGGATCCATTTTTTGTGGCAAAAATATTTTTGTTTTGGGAATTTCAGTGGTCTAGGATGTGGGTTAATGCCCCTTTCAGGCTGCAAATGCTTTTGGGACATTCAGACCTCTCTCACACTGTTTTTGGGCCACCAACATTTTCTGGACTTTAGGTGGTCTACGATGCCTGTAAACCCCTTTTTTGGGCCTCCAAAGATTTCAACATTTTTGCCGGCCTAAGATGCATTTTAAGGCCTTTTTTGGGCTGCTAACATATTCTGTACTTTCGGGGATGTAGGATGCATTTTTCGTGGCAAAAATATTTTGGAGAATTACAGTGGTCTAGGATGTGGGTTAATGCCCCTTTCAGGCTGTAAATGTTTTTGGGACATTCAGATATCTCTCACAATGTTTTTGGGCCACCAACATTTTCCAGACTTTAGGGGGTCTACGATGCCTGTAAACCCCTTTTTTGGGCCTCCAAAGATTTCAACATTTTTTCAGGCCTAAAATGCATTTAAGGCCTTTTTTGGGCTGCTAACATATTCTGTACTTTCAGGGGGGTAGGATGCATTTTTCGTACCAAAGATATTTTTGGGAATTTCAGTGGTCTAGGATGCGGGTTAATGCCCCTTTCAGGCTGTAAATGTTTTTGGGACATTCAGAGATCTCTCACAATGTTTTTGGGCCACCAACATTTTCCAGACTTTAGGGGGTCTACGATGCCTGTAAACCCCTTTTTTGGGCCTCCAAAGATTTCAACATTTTTTCAGGCCTAAGATGCATTTTAATGCCTTTTTTGGAATGCTGACATATTCTGAACTTTCAGGGTTGTAGGATGCATTTTTCGTGCCAAAAATATTTTTGGGAATTTCAGGGGTCTAGCATGCGGGTTAATGTCCTTTTCAGACTGCAAATATTTTTGGGAGATTCAGAGCTCTCTCACACCGTTTTTGGGCCACCGACATATTCTGGACTTTAGGGGGTCTTCGATGCCTGTTAACCCCTTTTTTGGGCATCCAAACATTTCAACATTTTTGCAGGCCTAAGATGCATTTTAAGGCCTTTTTGGGCTCCTAACATTTTCTGAACTTTCAGGGGTGTAGGATGCATTTTTCGTGCCAGAAATATTTTTGGTAATTTCAGTGGTCTAGGATTTGGGTTAATGCCCCTTTCAGGCTGCAAATGTTTTTGGGGCATTCAGAGCTCTCTCACAATGTTTTTGGGCCACCAACATTTTCTGGACTTTAGGGGGTCTACGATGCCTGTAAACCCCTTTTTTGGGCCTCCAAAGATTTCAACATTTTTGCAGGCCTAAGATGCATTTTAAGGCCTTTTTTGTGCTGCTAACATTTTCTGAACTTTCAGGGGTGTAGGATGCATTTTTCGTGGCAAAAATATTTTTGTTTTGGGAATTTCAGTGGTCTAGGATGTGGGTTAATGCCCCTTTCAGGCTGCAAATGCTTTTGGGACATTCAGAGCTCTCTCACACTGTTTTTGGGCCACCAACATTTTCTGAACTTTAGGGGGTCTAGGATGCCTGTAAACCCCTTTTTTGGGCATCCAAACATTTCAACATTTTTGCAGGCCTAAGATGCATTTTAAGGCCTTTTTTTGGGCTGCTAACATTTTCTGAACTTTCAGGGGTGTAGGATGCATTTTTCGTGCCAGAAATATTTTTGGTAATTTCAGTGGTCTAGGATTTGGGTTAATGCCCCTTTTCAGACTGCAAATGTTTTTGGGAGATTCAGAGCTCTCTCACACCGTTTTTGGGCCACCGACATATTCTGGACTTTATGGGGTCTACGATGCCTGTAAACCCCTTTTTTGGGCATCCAAACATTTCAACATTTTTGCAGGCCTAAATTGCATTTAAGGCCTTTTTTGGGCTGCTAACATATTCTGTACTTTCAGGGGTTTAGGATGCATTTTTCGTGCCAAAAATATTTTTGGGAATTTCAGTGGTCTAGGATTTGGGTTAATGCCCCTTTCAGGCTGCAAATGTTTTTGGGACATTCAGAGCTCTCTCACAATGTTTTTGGGCCACCAACATTTTCTGGACTTTAGGGGGTCTACGATGTCTGTAAACCCCTTTTTTGGGCCTCCAAAGATTTCAGCATTTTTGCCGGCCTAAGATGCATTTTAAGGCCTTTTTTGGGCTGCTAACATATTCTGTACTTTCGGGGATGTAGGATGCATTTTTCGTGGCAAAAATATTTTGGAGAATTACAGTGGTCTAGGATGTGGGTTAATGCCCCTTTCAGGCTGTAAATGTTTTTGGGACATTCAGAGATCTCTCACAATGTTTTTGGGCCACCAACATTTTCCAGACTTTATGGGGTCTACGATGCCTGTAAACCCCTTTTTTGGGCCTCCAAAGATTTCAACATTTTTGCCGGCCTAAGATGCATTTTAAGGCCTTTTTTGGGCTGCTAACATATTCTGTACTTTCGGGGATGTAGGATGCATTTTTCGTGGCAAAAATATTTTGGAGAATTACAGTGGTCTAGGATGTGGGTTAATGCCCCTTTCAGGCTGTAAATGTTTTTGGGACATTCAGAGCTCTCTCACAATGTTTTTGGGCCACCAACATTTTCTGGACTTTAGGGGGTCTACGATGCCTGTAAACCTTTTTTTTGGGCCTCCAAACATTTCAACATTTTTGCAGGCCTAAAATGCATTTAAGGCCTTTTTTGGGCTGCTAACATATTCTGTACTTTCAGGGGGGTAGGATGCATTTTTCGTGCCAAAAATATTTTTGGGAATTTCAGTGGTCTAGGATGCAGGTTAATGCCCCTTTCAGGCTGTAAATGTTTTTGGGACATTCAGAGATCTCTCACAATGTTTTTGGGCCACCAACATTTTCCAGACTTTAGGGGGCCTACGATGCCTGTAAACCCCTTTTTTGGACCTCCAAAGATTTCAACATTTTTTCAGGCCTAAGATGCATTTTAAGGCCCTTTTTGGAATTCTGACATATTCTGAACTTTCAGGGTTGTAGGATGCATTTTTTCGTGCCAGAAATATTTTTGGTAATTTCAGTGGTCTAGGATGCGGGTTAATGCCCCTTTCAAGCTGCAAATGCTTTTGGGACATTCAGAGATCTCTCACAATGTTTTTGGGCCACCAACATTTTAGAGACTTTAGGGGGTCTACGATGCCTGTAAACCCCTTTTTTGGGCCTCCAAAGATTTCAACATTTTTGCAGGCCTAAGATGCATTTTAAGGCCTTTTTTGGGCTGCTAAAATATTCTGTACTTTCGGGGTTGTAGGATCCATTTTTCGTGGCAAAAATATTTTTGTTTTGGGAATTTCAGTGGTCTAGGATGTGGATTAATGCCCCTTTCAGGCTGCAAATGCTTTTGGGACATTCAGAGCTCTCTCACACTGTTTTTGGGCCACCAACATTTTCTGAACTTTAGGGGGTCTAAGATGCCTGTAAACCCCTTTTTTGGGCATCCAAACATTTCAACATTTTTGCAGGCCTAAAATGCATTTTAAGGCCTTTTTGGGCTGCTAACATTTTCTGAACTTTCAGGGGTGTAGGATGCATTTTTCGTGCCAGAAATATTTTTGGTAATTTCAGTGGTCTAGGATTTGGGTTAATGCCCCTTTCAGGCTGCAAATGTTTTTGGGACATTCAGAGCTCTCTCACAATGTTTTTAGGCCACCAACATTTTCTGGACTTTAGGGGGTCTACGATGCCTGTAAACCTTTTTTTTGGGCCTCCAAACATTTCAACATTTTTGCAGGCCTAAAATGCATTTAAGGCCTTTTTTGGGCTGCTAACATATTCTGTACTTTCAGGGGGGTAGGATGCATTTTTCGTGCCAAAAATATTTTTGGGAATTTCAGTGGTCTAGGATGCAGGTTAATGCCCCTTTCAAGCTGCAAATGCTTTTGGGACATTCCAAGCTCTCTCACACTGCTTTTGGGCCACCAACATTTTATGGACTTTAGGTGGTCTACGATGCCTGTAAACAACTTTTTTGGGCCTCCAAAGATTTCAACATTTTTGCCGGCCTAAGATGCATTTTAAGGCCTTTTTTGGGCTGCTAACATATTCTGTACTTTCGGGGATGTAGGATGCATTTTTCGTGGCAAAAATATTTTGGAGAATTACAGTGGTCTAGGATGTGGGTTAATGCCCCTTTCAGGCTGTAAATGTTTTTGGGACATTCAGAGATCTCTCACAATGTTTTTGGGCCACCAACATTTTACAGACTTTAGGGGGTCTACGATGCCTGTAAACCCCTTTTTTGGGCCTCCAAAGATTTCAACATTTTTGCAGGCCTAAGATGCATTTTAAGGCCTTTTTTGGGCTGCTAACATATTCTGTGCTTTCGGGGTTGTAGGATCCATTTTTTGTGGCAAAAATATTTTTGTTTTGGGAATTTCAGTGGTCTAGGATGTGGGTTAATGCCCCTTTCAGGCTGCAAATGCTTTTGGGACATTCAGACCTCTCTCACACTGTTTTTGGGCCACCAACATTTTCTGGACTTTAGGTGGTCTACGATGCCTGTAAACCCCTTTTTTGGGCCTCCAAAGATTTCAACATTTTTGCCGGCCTAAGATGCATTTTAAGGCCTTTTTTGGGCTGCTAACATATTCTGTACTTTCGGGGATGTAGGATGCATTTTTCGTGGCAAAAATATTTTGGAGAATTACAGTGGTCTAGGATGTGGGTTAATGCCCCTTTCAGGCTGTAAATGTTTTTGGGACATTCAGATATCTCTCACAATGTTTTTGGGCCACCAACATTTTCCAGACTTTAGGGGGTCTACGATGCCTGTAAACCCCTTTTTTGGGCCTCCAAAGATTTCAACATTTTTTCAGGCCTAAGATGCATTTTAATGCCTTTTTTGGAATGCTGACATATTCTGAACTTTCAGGGTTGTAGGATGCATTTTTCGTGCCAAAAATATTTTTGGGAATTTCAGGGGTCTAGCATGCGGGTTAATGTCCTTTTCAGACTGCAAATATTTTTGGGAGATTCAGAGCTCTCTCACACCGTTTTTGGGCCACCGACATATTCTGGACTTTAGGGGGTCTTCGATGCCTGTTAACCCCTTTTTTGGGCATCCAAACATTTCAACATTTTTGCAGGCCTAAGATGCATTTTAAGGCCTTTTTGGGCTGCTAACATTTTCTGAACTTTCAGGGGTGTAGGATGCATTTTTCGTGCCAGAAATATTTTTGGTAATTTCAGTGGTCTAGGATTTGGGTTAATGCCCCTTTCAGGCTGCAAATGTTTTTGGGGCATTCAGAGCTCTCTCACAATGTTTTTGGGCCACCAACATTTTCTGGACTTTAGGGGGTCTACGATGCCTGTAAACCCCTTTTTTGGGCCTCCAAAGATTTCAACATTTTTGCAGGCCTAAGATGCATTTTAAGGCCTTTTTTGTGCTGCTAACATTTTCTGAACTTTCAGGGGTGTAGGATGCATTTTTCGTGGCAAAAATATTTTGGAGAATTACAGTGGTCTAGGATGTGGGTTAATGCCCCTTTCAGGCTGTAAATGTTTTTGGGACATTCAGAGATCTCTCACAATGTTTTTGGGCCACCAACATTTTCCAGACTTTAGGGGGCCTACGATGCCTGTAAACCCCTTTTTTGGACCTCCAAAGATTTCAACATTTTTTCAGGCCTAAGATGCATTTTAAGGCCTTTTTTGGAATTCTGACATATTCTGAACTTTCAGGGTTGTAGGATGCATTTTTTCGTGCCAGAAATATTTTTGGTAATTTCAGTGGTCTAGGATGTGGGTTAATGCCCCTTTCAGGCTGTAAATGTTTTTGGGACATTCAGAGATCTCTCACAATGTTTTTGGGCCACCAACATTTTACAGACTTTAGGGGGTCTACGATGCCTGTAAACCCCTTTTTTGGGCCTCCAAAGATTTCAACATTTTTGCAGGCCTAAGATGCATTTTAAGGCCTTTTTTGGGCTGCTAACATATTCTGTACTTTCGGGGTTGTAGGATCCATTTTTCGTGGCAAAAATATTTTTGTTTTGGGAATTTCAGTGGTCTAGGATGTGGGTTAATGCCCCTTTCAGGCTGCAAATGCTTTTGGGACTTTCAGAGCTCTCTCACACTGTTTTTGGGCCACCAACATTTTCTGAACTTTAGGGGGTCTAAGATGCCTGTAAACCCCTTTTTTGGGCATCCAAACATTTCAACATTTTTGCAGGCCTAAGATGCATTTTAGGGCCTTTTTTGGGCTGCTAACATTTTCTGAACTTTCAGGGGTGTAGGATGCATTTTTCGTGCCAGAAATATTTTTGGTAATTTCAGTGGTCTAGGATTTGGGTTAATGCCCCTTTTCAGACTGCAAATGTTTTTGGGAGATTCAGAGCTCTCTCACACCGTTTTTGGGCCACCGACATATTCTGGACTTTATGGGGTCTACGATGCCTGTAAACCCCTTTTTTGGGCATCCAAACATTTCAACATTTTTGCAGGCCTAAATTGCATTTAAGGCCTTTTTTGGGCTGCTAACATATTCTGTACTTTCAGGGGTTTAGGATGCATTTTTCGTGCCAAAAATATTTTTGGGAATTTCAGTGGTCTAGGATTTGGGTTAATGCCCCTTTCAGGCTGCAAATGTTTTTGGGACATTCAGAGCTCTCTCACAATGTTTTTGGGCCACCAACATTTTCTGGACTTTAGGGGGTCTACGATGTCTGTAAACCCCTTTTTTGGGCCTCCAAAGATTTCAACATTTTTGCCAGCCTAAGATGCATTTTAAGGCCTTTTTTTGGCTGCTAACATATTCTGTACTTTCGGGGATGTAGGATGCATTTTTCGTGGCAAAAATATTTTGGAGAATTACAGTGGTCTAGGATGTGGGTTAATGCCCCTTTCAGGCTGTAAATGTTTTTGGGACATTCAGAGATCTCTCACAATGTTTTTGGGCCACCAACATTTTCTGGACTTTAGGGGGTCTACGATGCCGGGTAAACCTTTTTTTTGGGCCTCCAAACATTTCAACATTTTTGCAGGCCTAAAATGCATTTAAGGCCTTTTTTGGGCTGCTAACATATTCTGTACTTTCAGGGGGGTAGGATGCATTTTTCGTGCCAAAAATATTTTTGGGAATTTCAGTGGTCTAGGATGCGGGTTAATGCCCCTTTCAAGCTGCAAATGCTTTTGGGACATTCCAAGCTCTCTCACACTGCTTTTGGGCCACCAACATTTTCTGGACTTTAGGTGGTCTACGATGCCTGTAAACCTCTTTTTTGGGCCTCCAAAAATTTCAACATTTTTGCCGGCCTAAGATGCATTTTAAGGCCTTTTTTGGGCTGCTAACATATTCTGTACTTTCGGGGATGTAGGATGCATTTTTCGTGGCAAAAATATTTTGGAGAATTACAGTGGTCTAGGATGTGGGTTAATGCCCCTTTCAGGCTGTAAATGTTTTTGGGACATTCAGAGATCTCTCACAATGTTTTTGGGCCACCAACATTTTACAGACTTTAGGGGGTCTACGATGCCTGTAAACCCCTTTTTTGGGCCTCCAAAGATTTCAACATTTTTTCAGGCCTAAGATGCATTTTAGGCCTTTTTTGGAATGCTGACATATTCTGAACTTTCAGGGTTGTAGGATGCATTTTTCGTGCCAAAAATATTTTTGGGAATTTCAGGGGTCTAGCATGCGGGTCAATGTCCTTTTCAGACTGCAAATGTGTTTGGGAGATTCAGAGCTCTCTCACACCGTTTTTGGGCCACCGACATATTCTGGACTTTACGGGGTCTACGATGCCTGTAAACCCCTTTTTTGGGCATCCAAACATTTCAACATTTTTGCAGGCCTAAGATGCATTTTAAGGCCTTTTTGGGCTGCTAACATTTTCTGAACTTTCAGGGGTGTAGGATGCATTTTTCGTGCCAGAAATATTTTTGGTAATTTCAGTGGTCTAGGATTTGGGTTAATGCCCCTTTCAGGCTGCAAATGTTTTTGGGACATTCAGAGCTCTCTCACAATGTTTTTGGGCCACCAACATTTTCTGGACTTTAGGGGGTCTACGATGCCTGTAAACCTTTTTTTTGGGCCTCCAAACATTTCATCATTTTTGCAGGCCTAAAATGCATTTAAGGCCTTTTTTGGGCTGCTAACATATTCTGTACTTTCAGGGGTGTAGGATGCATTTTTCGTGCCAAAAATATTTTTGGGAATTTCAGTGGTCTAGGATGCAGGTTAATGCCCCTTTCAAGCTGCAAATGCTTTTGGGACATTCCGAGCTCTCTCACACTGCTTTTGGGCCACCAACATTTTATGGACTTTAGGTGGTCTACGATGCCTGTAAACAACTTTTTTGGGCCTCCAAAGATTTCAACATTTTTGTCGGCCTAAGATGCATTGTAAGGCCTTTTTTGGGCTGCTAACATATTCTGTACTTTCGGGGATGTAGGATGCATTTTTCGTGGCAAAAATATTTTGGAGAATTACAGTGGTCTAGGATGTGGGTTAATGCCCCTTTCAGGCTGTAAATGTTTTTGGGACATTCAGAGATCTCTCACAATGTTTTTGGGCCACCAACATTTTACAGACTTTAGGGGGTCTACGATGCCTGTAAACCCCTTTTTTGGGCCTCCAAAGATTTCAACATTTTTGCAGGCCTAAGATGCATTTTAAGGCCTTTTTTGGGCTGCTAACATATTCTGTGCTTTCGGGGTTGTAGGATCCATTTTTCGTGGCAAAAATATTTTTGTTTTGGGAATTTCAGTGGTCTAGGATGTGGGTTAATGCCCCTTTCAGGCTGCAAATGCTTTTGGGACATTCCGACCTCTCTCACACTGTTTTTGGGCCACCAACATTTTCTGAACTTTAGGGGGTCTAAGATGCCTGTAAACCCCTTTTTTGGGCATCCAAACATTTCAACATTTTTGCAGGCCTAAGATGCATTTTAAGGCCTTTTTTGGGCTGCTAACATTTTCTGAACTTTCAGGGGTGTAGGATGCATTTTTCGTGCCAGAAATATTTTTGGTAATTTCAGTGGTCTAGGATTTGGGTTAATGCCCCTTTTGGGCTGCTAATGTTTTTGGGACATTCAGAGCTCTCTCACAATGTCTTTGGGCCACCAACATTTTCTGGACTTTAGGGGGTCTACGATGCCGGTAAACCTTTTTTTTGGGCCTCCAAACATTTCAACATTTTTGCAGGCCTAAATTGCATTTAAGGCCTTTTTTGGGCTGCTAACATATTCTGTACTTTCAGGGGTTTAGGATGCATTTTTCGTGCCAAAAATATTTTTGGGAATTTCAGTGGTCTAGGATTTGGGTTAATGCCCCTTTCTGGCTGCAAATGTTTTTGGGACATTCAGAGCTCTCTCACAATGTTTTTGGGCCACCAACATTTTCTGGACTTTAGGGGGTCTACGATGTCTGTAAACCCCTTTTTTGGGCCTCCAAAGATTTCAACATTTTTGCCGGCCTAAGATGCATTTTAAGGCCTTTTTTTGGCTGCTAACATATTCTGTACTTTCGGGGATGTAGGATGCATTTTTCGTGCCAAAAATATTTTTGGGAATTTCAGTGGTCTAGGATGTGGGTTAATGCCCCTTTCAAGCTGCAAATGCTTTTGGGCCATTCTGAGCTCTCTCACACTGCTTTTGGGCCACCAACATTTTCTGGACTTTAGGTGGTCTACGATGCCTGTAAACCCCTTTTTTGGGCCTCCAAAGATTTCAACATTTTTGCCGGCCTAAGATGCATTTTAAGGCCTTTTTTGGGCTGCTAACATATTCTGTACTTTCGGGGATGTAGGATGCATTTTTCGTGGCAAAAATATTTTGGAGAATTACAGTGGTCTAGGATGTGGGTTAATGCCCCTTTCAGGCTGTAAATGTTTTTGGGACATTCAGAGATCTCTCACAATGTTTTTGGGCCACCAACATTTTCCAGACTTTAGGGGGTCTACGATGCCTGTAAACCCCTTTTTTGGGCCTCCAAAGATTTCAACATTTTTTCAGGCCTAAAATGCATTTAAGGCCTTTTTTGGGCTGCTAACATATTCTGTACTTTCAGGGGGGTAGGATGCATTTTTCGTACCAAAAATATTTTTGGGAATTTCAGTGGTCTAGGATGCGGGTTAATGCCCGTTTCAGGCTGTAAATGTTTTTGGGACATTCAGAGATCTCTCACAATGTTTTTGGGCCACCAACATTTTCCAGACTTTAGGGGTCTACGATGCCTGTAAACCCCTTTTTTGGGCCTCCAAAGATTTCAACATTTTTTCAGGCCTAAGATGCATTTTAATGCCTTTTTTGGAATGCTGACATATTCTGAACTTTCAGGGTTGTAGGATGCATTTTTCGTGCCAAAAATATTTTTGGGAATTTCAGGGGTCTAGCATGCGGGTTAATGTCCTTTTCAGACTGCAAATATTTTTGGGAGATTCAGAGCTCTCTCACACCGTTTTTGGGCCACCAACATATTCTGGACTTTAGGGGGTCTTCGATGCCTGTTAACCCCTTTTTTGGGCATCCAAACATTTCAACATTTTTGCAGGCCTAAGATGCATTTTAAGGCCTTTTTGGGCTGCTAACATTTTCTGAACTTTCAGGGGTGTAGGATGCATTTTTCGTGCCAGAAATATTTTTGGTAATTTCAGTGGTCTAGGATTTGGGTTAATGCCCCTTTCAGGCTGCAAATGTTTTTGGGGCATTCAGAGCTCTCTCACAATGTTTTTGGGCCACCAACATTTTCTGGACTTTAGGGGGTCTACGATGCCTGTAAACCTTTTTTTTGGGCCTCCAAACATTTCAACATTTTTGCAGGCCTAAAATGCATTTAAGGCCTTTTTTGGGCTGCTAACATATTCTGTACTTTCAGGGGGGTAGGATGCATTTTTCGTGCCAAAAATATTTTTGGGAATTTCAGTGGTCTAGGATGCAGGTTAATGCCCCTTTCAAGCTGCAAATGCTTTTGGGACATTCCGAGCTCTCTCACACTGCTTTTGGGCCACCAACATTTTATGGACTTTAGGGGGTCTACGATGCCTGTAAACCCCTTTTTTGGGCCTCCAAAGATTTCAACATTTTTGCAGGCCTAAGATGCATTTTAAGGCCTTTTTTGGGCTGCTAACATATTCTGTGCTTTCGGGGTTGTAGGATCCATTTTTCGTGGCAAAAATATTTTTGTTTTGGGAATTTCAGTGGTCTAGGATGTGGTTTAATGCCCCTTTCAGGCTGCAAATGCTTTTGGGACATTCAGAGCTCTCTCACACTGTTTTTGGGCCACACACACATTTTCTGAATTTTAGGGGGTCTACGATGCCTGTAAACCCCTTTTTTGGGCATCCAAACATTTCAACATTTTTGCAGGCCTAAGATGCATTTTAAGGCCTTTTTTGGCTGCTAACATTTTCTGAACTTTCAGGGGTGTAGGATGCATTTTTCGTGCCAGAAATATTTTTGGTAATTTCAGTGGTCTAGGATTTGGGTTAATGCCCCTTTTGGGCTGCTAATGTTTTTGGAACATTCAGAGCTCTCTCACAATGTCTTTGGGCCACCAACATTTTCTGGACTTTAGGGGGTCTACGATGCCTGTAAACCTTTTTTTTCGCCTCCAAACATTTCAACATTTTTGTAGGCCTAAAATGCATTTAAGGCCTTTTTTGGGCTGCTAACATATTCTGTACTTTCAGGGGGGTAGGATGCATTTTTCGTGCCAAAAATATTTTTGGGAATTTCAGTGGTCTAGGATGCAGGTTAATGCCCCTTTCAAGCTGCAAATGCTTTTGGGACATTCCGAGCTCTCTCACACTGCTTTTGGGCCACCAACATTTTATGGACTTTAGGTGGTCTACGATGCCTGTAAACAACTTTTTTGGGCCTCCAAAGATTTCAACATTTTTGCCGGCCTAAGATGCATTTTAAGGCCTTTTTTGGGCTGCTAACATATTCTGTACTTTCGGGGATGTAGGATGCATTTTTCGTGGCAAAAATATTTTGGAGAATTACAGTGGTCTAGGATGTGGGTTAATGCCCCTTTCAGGCTGTAAATGTTTTTGGGACATTCAGAGATCTCTCACAATGTTTTTGGGCCACCAACATTTTACAGACTTTAGGGGGTCTACGATGCCTGTAAACCCCTTTTTTGGGCCTCCAAAGATTTCAACATTTTTGCAGGCCTAAGATGCATTTTAAGGCCTTTTTTGGGCTGCTAACATATTCTGTGCTTTCGGGGTTGTAGGATCCATTTTTCGTGGCAAAAATATTTTTGTTTTGGGAATTTCAGTGGTCTAGGATGTGGGTTAATGCCCCTTTCAGGCTGCAAATGCTTTTGGGACATTCAGACCTCTCTCACACTGTTTTTGGGCCACCAACATTTTCTGAACTTTAGGGGGTCTAAGATGCCTGTAAACCCCTTTTTTGGGCATCCAAACATTTCAACATTTTTGCAGGCCTAAGATGCATTTTAAGGCCTTTTTTGGGCTGCTAACATTTTCTGAACTTTCAGGGGTGTAGGATGCATTTTTCGTGCCAGAAATATTTTTGGTAATTTCATTGGTCTAGGATTTGGGTTAATGCCCCTTTTGGGCTGCTAATGTTTTTGGGACATTCAGAGCTCTCTCACAATGTCTTTGGGCCACCAACATTTTCTGGACTTTAGGGGGTCTACGATGCCGGTAAACCTTTTTTTGGGCCTCCAAACATTTCAACATTTTTGCAGGCCTAAATTGCATTTAAGGCCTTTTTTGGGCTGCTAACATATTCTGTACTTTCAGGGGTTTAGGATGCATTTTTCGTGCCAAAAATATTTTTGGGAATTTCAGTGGTCTAGGATTTGGGTTAATGCCCCTTTCAGGCTGCAAATGTTTTTGGGACATTCAGGGCTCTCTCACAATGTTTTTGGGCCACCAACATTTTCTGGACTTTAGGGGGTCTACGATGTCTGTAAACCCCTTTTTTGGGCCTCCAAAGATTTCAACATTTTTGCCGGCCTAAGATGCATTTTAAGGCCTTTTTTTGGCTGCTAACATATTCTGTACTTTCGGGGATGTAGGATGCATTTTTCGTGCCAAAAATATTTTTGGGAATTTCAGTGGTCTAGGATGCGGGTTAATGCCCCTTTCAAGCTGCAAATGCTTTTGGGACATTCTGAGCTCTCTCACACTGCTTTTGGGCCACCAACATTTTCTGGACTTTAGGTGGTCTACGATGCCTGTAAACCCCTTTTTTGGGCCTCCAAAGATTTCAACATTTTTGCCGGCCTAAGATGCATTTTAAGGCCTTTTTCGGGCTGCTAACATATTCTGTACTTTCGGGGATGTAGGATGCATTTTTCGTGGCAAAAATATTTTGGAGAATTACAGTGGTCTAGGATGTGGGTTAATGCCCCTTTCAGGCTGTAAATGTTTTTGGGACATTCAGAGATCTCTCACAATGTTTTTGGGCCACCAACATTTTCCAGACTTTAGGGGGTCTACGATGCCTGTAAACGCCTTTTTTGGGCCTCCAAAGATTTCAACATTTTTTCAGGCCTAAAATGCATTTAAGGCCTTTTTTGGGCTGCTAACATATTCTGTACTTTCAGGGGGGTAGGATGCATTTTTCGTACCAAAAATATTTTTGGGAATTTCAGTGGTCTAGGATGCGGGTTAATACCCCTTTCAGGCTGTAAATGTTTTTGGGACATTCAGAGATCTCTCACAATGTTTTTGGGCCACCAACATTTTCCAGACTTTAGGGGTCTCCGATGCCTGTAAACCCCTTTTTTGGGCCTCCAAAGATTTCAACATTTTTTCAGGCCTAAGATGCATTTTAATGCCTTTTTTGGAATGCTGACATATTCTGAACTTTCAGGGTTGTAGGATGCATTTTTCGTGCCAAAAATATTTTTGGGAATTTCAGGGGTCTAGCATGCGGGTTAATGTCCTTTTCAGACTGCAAATATTTTTGGGAGATTCAGAGCTCTCTCACACCGTTTTTGGGCCACCAACATATTCTGGACTTTAGGGGGTCTTCGATGCCTGTTAACCCCTTTTTTGGGCATCCAAACATTTCAACATTTTTGCTGGCCTAAGATGCATTTTAAGGCCTTTTTGGGCTGCTAACATTTTCTGAACTTTCAGGGGTGTAGGATGCATTTTTCGTGCCAGAAATATTTTTGGTAATTTCAGTGGTCTAGGATTTGGGTTAATGCCCCTTTCAGGCTGCAAATGTTTTTGGGGCATTCAGAGCTCTCTCACAATGTTTTTGGGCCACCAACATTTTCTGGACTTTAGGGGGTCTACGATGCCTGTAAACCTTTTTTTTGGGCCTCCAAACATTTCAACATTTTTGCAGGCCTAAAATGCATTTAAGGCCTTTTTTGGGCTGCTAACATATTCTGTACTTTCAGGGGGGTAGGATGCATTTTTCGTGCCAGAAATATTTTTGGTAATTTCAGTGGTCTAGGATTTGGGTTAATGCCCCTTTTGGGCTGCTAATGTTTTTGGAACATTCAGAGCTCTCTCACAATGTCTTTGGGCCACCGACATATTCTGGACTTCAGGGGGTCTACGATGCCTGTAAACCCCTTTTTTGGGCATCCAAACATTTCAACATTTTTGCAAGCCTAAAATGCATTTTAAGGCCTTTTTGGGCTGCTAACATTTTCTGAACTTTCAGGGGTGTAGGGTGCATTTTTCGTGCCAGAAATATTTTTGGTAATTACAGTGGTCTAGGATGTGGGTTAATGCCCCTTTCAGGCTGTAAATGTTTTTGGGACATTCAGAGATCTCTCACAATGTTTTTGGGCCACCAACATTTTACAGACTTTAGGGGGTCTACGATGCCTGTAAACCCCTTTTTTGGGCCTCCAAAGATTTCAACATTTTTGCAGGCCTAAGATGCATTTTAAGGCCTTTTTTGTGATGCTAACATTTTCTGAACTTTCAGGGGTGTGGGATGCATTTTTCGTGGCAAAAATATTTTGGAGAATTACAGTGGTCTAGGATGTGGGTTAATGCCCCTTTCAGGCTGTAAATGTTTTTGGGACATTCAGAGATCTCTCACAATGTTTTTGGGCCACCAACATTTTCCAGACTTTAGGGGGCCTACGATGCCTGTAAACCCCTTTTTTGGACCTCCAAAGATTTCAACATTTTTTCAGGCCTAAGATGCATTTTAAGGCCTTTTTTGGAATTCTGACATATTCTGAACTTTCAGGGTTGTAGGATGCATTTTTCGTGCCAAAAATATTTTTGGGAATTTCAGGGGTCTAGCATGCGGGTTAATGTCCTTTTCAGACTGCAAATGTTTTTGGGAGATTCAGAGCTCTCTCACAATGTTTTTGGGCCACCAACATTTTCTGGACTTTAGGGGGTCTACGATGCCTGTAAACCTTTTTTTTTGGGCCTCCAAACATTTCAACATTTTTGCAGGCCTAAAATGCATTTAAGGCCTTTTTTGGGCTGCTAACATATTCTGTACTTTCAGGGGGGTAGGATGCATTTTTCGTGCCAAAAATATTTTTGGGAATTTCAGTGGTCTAGGATGCAGGTTAATGCCCCTTTCAAGCTGCAAATGCTTTTGGGACATTCCGAGCTCTCTCACACTGCTTCTGGGCCACCAACATTTTATGGACTTTAGGTGGTCTACGATGCCTGTAAACCCCTTTTTTGGGCCTCCAAAGATTTCAACATTTTTGCAGGCCTAAGATGCATTTTAAGGCCTTTTTTGGGCTGCTAACATATTCTGTACTTTCGGGGATGTAGGATGCATTTTTCGTGGCAAAAATATTTTGGAGAATTACAGTGGTCTAGGATGTGGGTTAATGCCCCTTTCAGGCTGTAAATGTTTTTGGGACATTCAGAGATCTCGCACAATGTTTTTGGGCCACCAACATTTTACAGACTTTAGGGGGTCTACGATGCCTGTAAACCCCTTTTTTGGGCCTCCAAAGATTTCAACATTTTTGCAGGCCTAAGATGCATTTTAAGGCCTTTTTTGGGCTGCTAACATAGTCTGTGCTTTCGGGGTTGTAGGATCCATTTTTCGTGGCAAAAATATTTTTGTTTTGGGAATTTCAGTGGTCTAGGATGTGGGTTAATGCCCCTTTCAGGCTGCAAATGCTTTTGGGACATTCAGACCTCTCTCACACTGTTTTTGGGCCACCAACATTTTCTGAACTTTAGGGGGTCTAAGATGCCTGTAAACCCCTTTTTTGGGCCTCCAAAGATTTCAACATTTTTGCCGGCCTAAGATGCATTTTAAGGCCTTTTTTGGGCTGCTAACATATTCTGTACTTTCGGGGATGTAGGATGCATTTTTCGTGGCAAAAATATTTTGGAGAATTACAGTGGTCTAGGATGTGGGTTAATGCCCCTTTCAGGCTGTAAATGTTTTTGGGACATTCAGATATCTCTCACAATGTTTTTGGGCCACCAACATTTTCCAGACTTTAGGGGGTCTACGATGCCTGTAAACCCCTTTTTTGGGCCTCCAAAGATTTCAACATTTTTTCAGGCCTAAAATGCATTTAAGGCCTTTTTTGGGCTGCTAACATATTCTGTACTTTCAGGGGGGTAGGATGCATTTTTCGTACCAAAGATATTTTTGGGAATTTCAGTGGTCTAGGATGCGGGTTAATGCCCCTTTCAGGCTGTAAATGTTTTTGGGACATTCAGAGATCTCTCACAATGTTTTTGGGCCACCAACATTTTCCAGACTTTAGGGGGTCTACGATGCCTGTAAACCCCTTTTTTGGGCCTCCAAAGATTTCAACATTTTTTCAGGCCTAAGATGCATTTTAATGCCTTTTTTGGAATGCTGACATATTCTGAACTTTCAGGGTTGTAGGATGCATTTTTCGGGCCAAAAATATTTTTGGGAATTTCAGGGGTCTAGCATGCGGGTTAATGTCCTTTTCAGACTGCAAATATTTTTGGGAGATTCAGAGCTCTCTCACACCGTTTTTGGGCCACCGACATATTCTGGACTTTAGGGGGTCTTCGATGCCTGTTAACCCCTTTTTTGGGCATCCAAACATTTCAACATTTTTGCAGGCCTAAGATGCATTTTAAGGCCTTTTTGGGCTGCTAACATTTTCTGAACTTTCAGGGGTGTAGGATGCATTTTTCGTGCCAGAAATATTTTTGGTAATTTCAGTGGTCTAGGATTTGGGTTAATGCCCCTTTCAGGCTGCAAATGTTTTTGGGGCATTCAGAGCTCTCTCACAATGTTTTTGGGCCACCAACATTTTCTGGACTTTAGGGGGTCTACGATGCCTGTAAACCCCTTTTTTGGGCCTCCAAAGATTTCAACATTTTTGCAGGCCTAAGATGCATTTTAAGGCCTTTTTTGTGCTGCTAACATTTTCTGAACTTTCAGGGGTGTAGGATGCATTTTTCGTGGCAAAAATATTTTTGTTTTGGGAATTTCAGTGGTCTAGGATGTGGGTTAATGCCCCTTTCAGGCTGCAAATGCTTTTGGGACATTCAGAGCTCTCTCACACTGTTTTTGGGCCACCAACATTTTCTGAACTTTAGGGGGTCTAAGATGCCTGTAAACCCCTTTTTTGGGCATCCAAACATTTCAACATTTTTGCAGGCCTAAGATGCATTTTAAGGCCTTTTTTTGGGCTGCTAACATTTTCTGAACTTTCAGGGGTGTAGGATGCATTTTTCGTGCCAGAAATATTTTTGGTAATTTCAGTGGTCTAGGATTTGGGTTAATGCCCCTTTTCAGACTGCAAATGTTTTTGGGAGATTCAGAGCTCTCTCACACCGTTTTTGGGCCACCGACATATTCTGGACTTTATGGGGTCTACGATGCCTGTAAACCCCTTTTTTGGGCATCCAAACATTTCAACATTTTTGCAGGCCTAAATTGCATTTAAGGCCTTTTTTGGGCTGCTAACATATTCTGTACTTTCAGGGGTTTAGGATGCATTTTTCGTGCCAAAAATATTTTTGGGAATTTCAGTGGTCTAGGATTTGGGTTAATGCCCCTTTCAGGCTGCAAATGTTTTTGGGACATTCAGAGCTCTCTCACAATGTTTTTGGGCCACCAACATTTTCTGGACTTTAGGGGGTCTACGATGTCTGTAAACCCCTTTTTTGGGCCTCCAAAGATTTCAACATTTTTGCCAGCCTAAGATGCATTTTAAGGCCTTTTTTTGGCTGCTAACATATTCTGTACTTTCGGGGATGTAGGATGCATTTTTCGTGCCAAAAATATTTTTGGGAATTTCAGTGGTCTAGGATGCGGGTTAATGCCCCTTTCAAGCTGCAAATGCTTTTGGGACATTCTGAGCTCTCTCATACTGCTTTTGGGCCACCAACATTTTCTGGACTTTAGGTGGTCTACGATGCCTGTAAACCCCTTTTTTGGGCCTCCAAAGATTTCAACATTTTTGCCGGCCTAAGATGCATTTTAAGGCCTTTTTTGGGCTGCTAACATATTCTGTACTTTCGGGGATGTAGGATGCATTTTTCGTGGCAAAAATATTTTGGAGAATTACAGTGGTCTAGGATGTGGGTTAATGCCCCTTTCAGGCTGTAAATGTTTTTGGGACATTCAGAGATCTCTCACAATGTTTTTGGGCCACCAACATTTTCCAGACTTTATGGGGTCTACGATGCCTGTAAACCCCTTTTTTGGGCCTCCAAAGATTTCAACATTTTTGCCGGCCTAAGATGCATTTTAAGGCCTTTTTTGGGCTGCTAACATATTCTGTACTTTCGGGGATGTAGGATGCATTTTTCGTGGCAAAAATATTTTGGAGAATTACAGTGGTCTAGGATGTGGGTTAATGCCCCTTTCAGGCTGTAAATGTTTTTGGGACATTCAGAGCTCTCTCACAATGTTTTTGGGCCACCAACATTTTCCAGACTTTAGGGGGCCTACGATGCCTGTAAACCCCTTTTTTGGACCTCCAAAGATTTCAACATTTTTTCAGGCCTAAGATGCATTTTAAGGCCCTTTTTGGAATTCTGACATATTCTGAACTTTCAGGGTTGTAGGATGCATTTTTTCGTGCCAGAAATATTTTTGGTAATTTCAGTGGTCTAGGATGCGGGTTAATGCCCCTTTCAAGCTGCAAATGCTTTTGGGACATTCAGAGATCTCTCACAATGTTTTTGGGCCACCAACATTTTAGAGACTTTAGGGGGTCTACGATGCCTGTAAACCCCTTTTTTGGGCCTCCAAAGATTTCAACATTTTTGCAGGCCTAAGATGCATTTTAAGGCCTTTTTTGGGCTGCTAACATATTCTGTACTTTCGGGGTTGTAGGATCCATTTTTCGTGGCAAAAATATTTTTGTTTTGGGAATTTCAGTGGTCTAGGATGTGGATTAATGCCCCTTTCAGGCTGCAAATGCTTTTGGGACATTCAGAGCTCTCTCACACTGTTTTTGGGCCACCAACATTTTCTGAACTTTAGGGGGTCTAAGATGCCTGTAAACCCCTTTTTTGGGCATCCAAACATTTCAACATTTTTGCAGGCCTAAAATGCATTTTAAGGCCTTTTTGGGCTGCTAACATTTTCTGAACTTTCAGGGGTGTAGGATGCATTTTTCGTGCCAGAAATATTTTTGGTAATTTCAGTGGTCTAGGATTTGGGTTAATGCCCCTTTCAGGCTGCAAATGTTTTTGGGACATTCAGAGCTCTCTCACAATGTTTTTAGGCCACCAACATTTTCTGGACTTTAGGGGGTCTACGATGCCTGTAAACCTTTTTTTTGGGCCTCCAAACATTTCAACATTTTTGCAGGCCTAAAATGCATTTAAGGCCTTTTTTGGGCTGCTAACATATTCTGTACTTTCAGGGGGGTAGGATGCATTTTTCGTGCCAAAAATATTTTTGGGAATTTCAGTGGTCTAGGATGCAGGTTAATGCCCCTTTCAAGCTGCAAATGCTTTTGGGACATTCCAAGCTCTCTCACACTGCTTTTGGGCCACCAACATTTTATGGACTTTAGGTGGTCTACGATGCCTGTAAACAACTTTTTTGGGCCTCCAAAGATTTCAACATTTTTGCCGGCCTAAGATGCATTTTAAGGCCTTTTTTGGGCTGCTAACATATTCTGTACTTTCGGGGATGTAGGATGCATTTTTCGTGGCAAAAATATTTTGGAGAATTACAGTGGTCTAGGATGTGGGTTAATGCCCCTTTCAGGCTGTAAATGTTTTTGGGACATTCAGAGATCTCTCACAATGTTTTTGGGCCACCAACATTTTACAGACTTTAGGGGGTCTACGATGCCTGTAAACCCCTTTTTTGGGCCTCCAAAGATTTCAACATTTTTGCAGGCCTAAGATGCATTTTAAGGCCTTTTTTGGGCTGCTAACATATTCTGTGCTTTCGGGGTTGTAGGATCCATTTTTTGTGGCAAAAATATTTTTGTTTTGGGAATTTCAGTGGTCTAGGATGTGGGTTAATGCCCCTTTCAGGCTGCAAATGCTTTTGGGACATTCAGACCTCTCTCACACTGTTTTTGGGCCACCAACATTTTCTGGACTTTAGGTGGTCTACGATGCCTGTAAACCCCTTTTTTGGGCCTCCAAAGATTTCAACATTTTTGCCGGCCTAAGATGCATTTTAAGGCCTTTTTTGGGCTGCTAACATATTCTGTACTTTCGGGGATGTAGGATGCATTTTTCGTGGCAAAAATATTTTGGAGAATTACAGTGGTCTAGGATGTGGGTTAATGCCCCTTTCAGGCTGTAAATGTTTTTGGGACATTCAGATATCTCTCACAATGTTTTTGGGCCACCAACATTTTCCAGACTTTAGGGGGTCTACGATGCCTGTAAACCCCTTTTTTGGGCCTCCAAAGATTTCAACATTTTTTCAGGCCTAAGATGCATTTTAATGCCTTTTTTGGAATGCTGACATATTCTGAACTTTCAGGGTTGTAGGATGCATTTTTCGTGCCAAAAATATTTTTGGGAATTTCAGGGGTCTAGCATGCGGGTTAATGTCCTTTTCAGACTGCAAATATTTTTGGGAGATTCAGAGCTCTCTCACACCGTTTTTGGGCCACCGACATATTCTGGACTTTAGGGGGTCTTCGATGCCTGTTAACCCCTTTTTTGGGCATCCAAACATTTCAACATTTTTGCAGGCCTAAGATGCATTTTAAGGCCTTTTTGGGCTGCTAACATTTTCTGAACTTTCAGGGGTGTAGGATGCATTTTTCGTGCCAGAAATATTTTTGGTAATTTCAGTGGTCTAGGATTTGGGTTAATGCCCCTTTCAGGCTGCAAATGTTTTTGGGGCATTCAGAGCTCTCTCACAATGTTTTTGGGCCACCAACATTTTCTGGACTTTAGGGGGTCTACGATGCCTGTAAACCCCTTTTTTGGGCCTCCAAAGATTTCAACATTTTTGCAGGCCTAAGATGCATTTTAAGGCCTTTTTTGTGCTGCTAACATTTTCTGAACTTTCAGGGGTGTAGGATGCATTTTTCGTGGCAAAAATATTTTGGAGAATTACAGTGGTCTAGGATGTGGGTTAATGCCCCTTTCAGGCTGTAAATGTTTTTGGGACATTCAGAGATCTCTCACAATGTTTTTGGGCCACCAACATTTTCCAGACTTTAGGGGGCCTACGATGCCTGTAAACCCCTTTTTTGGACCTCCAAAGATTTCAACATTTTTTCAGGCCTAAGATGCATTTTAAGGCCTTTTTTGGAATTCTGACATATTCTGAACTTTCAGGGTTGTAGGATGCATTTTTTCGTGCCAGAAATATTTTGGGTAATTTCAGTGGTCTAGGATGTGGGTTAATGCCCCTTTCAGGCTGTAAATGTTTTTGGGACATTCAGAGATCTCTCACAATGTTTTTGGGCCACCAACATTTTACAGACTTTAGGGGGTCTACGATGCCTGTAAACCCCTTTTTTGGGCCTCCAAAGATTTCAACATTTTTGCAGGCCTAAGATGCATTTTAAGGCCTTTTTTGGGCTGCTAACATATTCTGTACTTTCGGGGTTGTAGGATCCATTTTTCGTGGCAAAAATATTTTTGTTTTGGGAATTTCAGTGGTCTAGGATGTGGGTTAATGCCCCTTTCAGGCTGCAAATGCTTTTGGGACTTTCAGAGCTCTCTCACACTGTTTTTGGGCCACCAACATTTTCTGAACTTTAGGGGGTCTAAGATGCCTGTAAACCCCTTTTTTGGGCATCCAAACATTTCAACATTTTTGCAGGCCTAAGATGCATTTTAAGGCCTTTTTTGGGCTGCTAACATTTTCTGAACTTTCAGGGGTGTAGGATGCATTTTTCGTGCCAGAAATATTTTTGGTAATTTCAGTGGTCTAGGATTTGGGTTAATGCCCCTTTTCAGACTGCAAATGTTTTTGGGAGATTCAGAGCTCTCTCACACCGTTTTTGGGCCACCGACATATTCTGGACTTTATGGGGTCTACGATGCCTGTAAACCCCTTTTTTGGGCATCCAAACATTTCAACATTTTTGCAGGCCTAAATTGCATTTAAGGCCTTTTTTGGGCTGCTAACATATTCTGTACTTTCAGGGGTTTAGGATGCATTTTTCGTGCCAAAAATATTTTTGGGAATTTCAGTGGTCTAGGATTTGGGTTAATGCCCCTTTCAGGCTGCAAATGTTTTTGGGACATTCAGAGCTCTCTCACAATGTTTTTGGGCCACCAACATTTTCTGGACTTTAGGGGGTCTACGATGTCTGTAAACCCCTTTTTTGGGCCTCCAAAGATTTCAACATTTTTGCCAGCCTAAGATGCATTTTAAGGCCTTTTTTTGGCTGCTAACATATTCTGTACTTTCGGGGATGTAGGATGCATTTTTCGTGGCAAAAATATTTTGGAGAATTACAGTGGTCTAGGATGTGGGTTAATGCCCCTTTCAGGCTGTAAATGTTTTTGGGACATTCAGAGCTCTCTCACAATGTTTTTGGGCCACCAACATTTTCTGGACTTTAGGGGGTCTACGATGCCGGGTAAACCTTTTTTTTGGGCCTCCAAACATTTCAACATTTTTGCAGGCCTAAAATGCATTTAAGGCCTTTTTTGGGCTGCTAACATATTCTGTACTTTCAGGGGGGTAGGATGCATTTTTCGTGCCAAAAATATTTTTGGGAATTTCAGTGGTCTAGGATGCGGGTTAATGCCCCTTTCAAGCTGCAAATGCTTTTGGGACATTCCAAGCTCTCTCACACTGCTTTTGGGCCACCAACATTTTCTGGACTTTAGGTGGTCTACGATGCCTGTAAACCTCTTTTTTGGGCCTCCAAAAATTTCAACATTTTTGCCGGCCTAAGATGCATTTTAAGGCCTTTTTTGGGCTGCTAACATATTCTGTACTTTCGGGGATGTAGGATGCATTTTTCGTGGCAAAAATATTTTGGAGAATTACAGTGGTCTAGGATGTGGGTTAATGCCCCTTTCAGGCTGTAAATGTTTTTGGGACATTCAGAGATCTCTCACAATGTTTTTGGGCCACCAACATTTTACAGACTTTAGGGGGTCTACGATGCCTGTAAACCCCTTTTTTGGGCCTCCAAAGATTTCAACATTTTTTCAGGCCTAAGATGCATTTTAGGCCTTTTTTGGAATGCTGACATATTCTGAACTTTCAGGGTTGTAGGATGCATTTTTCGTGCCAAAAATATTTTTGGGAATTTCAGGGGTCTAGCATGCGGGTTAATGTCCTTTTCAGACTGCAAATGTGTTTGGGAGATTCAGAGCTCTCTCACACCGTTTTTGGGCCACCGACATATTCTGGACTTTACGGGGTCTACGATGCCTGTAAACCCCTTTTTTGGGCATCCAAACATTTCAACATTTTTGCAGGCCTAAGATGCATTTTAAGGCCTTTTTGGGCTGCTAACATTTTCTGAACTTTCAGGGGTGTAGGATGCATTTTTCGTGCCAGAAATATTTTTGGTAATTTCAGTGGTCTAGGATTTGGGTTAATGCCCCTTTCAGGCTGCAAATGTTTTTGGGACATTCAGAGCTCTCTCACAATGTTTTTGGGCCACCAACATTTTCTGGACTTTAGGGGGTCTACGATGCCTGTAAACCTTTTTTTTGGGCCTCCAAACATTTCAACATTTTTGCAGGCCTAAAATGCATTTAAGGCCTTTTTTGGGCTGCTAACATATTCTGTACTTTCAGGGGGGTAGGATGCATTTTTCGTGCCAAAAATATTTTTGGGAATTTCAGTGGTCTAGGATGCAGGTTAATGCCCCTTTCAAGCTGCAAATGCTTTTGGGACATTCCGAGCTCTCTCACACTGCTTTTGGGCCACCAACATTTTATGGACTTTAGGTGGTCTACGATGCCTGTAAACAACTTTTTTGGGCCT
Organism: Ambystoma mexicanum; assembly: GCF_040938575.1. Classification (NCBI taxonomy): domain Eukaryota; kingdom Metazoa; phylum Chordata; class Amphibia; order Caudata; family Ambystomatidae; genus Ambystoma; species Ambystoma mexicanum. The sequence goes on from NC_090929.1 coordinate 599,563,553, forward strand.
CCAAAGATTTCAACATTTTTGTCGGCCTAAGATGCATTGTAAGGCCTTTTTTGGGCTGCTAACATATTCTGTACTTTCGGGGATGTAGGATGCATTTTTCGTGGCAAAAATATTTTGGAGAATTACAGTGGTCTAGGATGTGGGTTAATGCCCCTTTCAGGCTGTAAATGTTTTTGGGACATTCAGAGATCTCTCACAATGTTTTTGGGCCACCAACATTTTACAGACTTTAGGGGGTCTACGATGCCTGTAAACCCCTTTTTTGGGCCTCCAAAGATTTCAACATTTTTGCAGGCCTAAGATGCATTTTAAGGCCTTTTTTGGGCTGCTAACATATTCTGTGCTTTCGGGGTTGTAGGATCCATTTTTCGTGGCAAAAATATTTTTGTTTTGGGAATTTCAGTGGTCTAGGATGTGGGTTAATGCCCCTTTCAGGCTGCAAATGCTTTTGGGACATTCCGACCTCTCTCACACTGTTTTTGGGCCACCAACATTTTCTGAACTTTAGGGGGTCTAAGATGCCTGTAAACCCCTTTTTTGGGCATCCAAACATTTCAACATTTTTGCAGGCCTAAGATGCATTTTAAGGCCTTTTTTGGGCTGCTAACATTTTCTGAACTTTCAGGGGTGTAGGAAGCATTTTTCGTGCCAGAAATATTTTTGGTAATTTCAGTGGTCTAGGATTTGGGTTAATGCCCCTTTTGGGCTGCTAATGTTTTTGGGACATTCAGAGCTCTCTCACAATGTCTTTGGGCCACCAACATTTTCTGGACTTTAGGGGGTCTACGATGCCGGTAAACCTTTTTTTTGGGCCTCCAAACATTTCAACATTTTTGCAGGCCTAAATTGCATTTAAGGCCTTTTTTGGGCTGCTAACATATTCTGTACTTTCAGGGGTTTAGGATGCATTTTTCGTGCCAAAAATATTTTTGGGAATTTCAGTGGTCTAGGATTTGGGTTAATGCCCCTTTCTGGCTGCAAATGTTTTTGGGACATTCAGAGCTCTCTCACAATGTTTTTGGGCCACCAACATTTTCTGGACTTTAGGGGGTCTACGATGTCTGTAAACCCCTTTTTTGGGCCTCCAAAGATTTCAACATTTTTGCCGGCCTAAGATGCATTTTAAGGCCTTTTTTTGGCTGCTAACATATTCTGTACTTTCGGGGATGTAGGATGCATTTTTCGTGCCAAAAATATTTTTGGGAATTTCAGTGGTCTAGGATGTGGGTTAATGCCCCTTTCAAGCTGCAAATGCTTTTGGGACATTCTGAGCTCTCTCACACTGCTTTTGGGCCACCAACATTTTCTGGACTTTAGGTGGTCTACGATGCCTGTAAACCCCTTTTTTGGGCCTCCAAAGATTTCAACATTTTTGCCGGCCTAAGATGCATTTTAAGGCCTTTTTTGGGCTGCTAACATATTCTGTACTTTCGGGGATGTAGGATGCATTTTTCGTGGCAAAAATATTTTGGAGAATTACAGTGGTCTAGGATGTGGGTTAATGCCCCTTTCAGGCTGTAAATGTTTTTGGGACATTCAGAGATCTCTCACAATGTTTTTGGGCCACCAACATTTTCCAGACTTTAGGGGGTCTACGATGCCTGTAAACCCCTTTTTTGGGCCTCCAAAGATTTCAACATTTTTTCAGGCCTAAAATGCATTTAAGGCCTTTTTTGGGCTGCTAACATATTCTGTACTTTCAGGGGGGTAGGATGCATTTTTCGTACCAAAAATATTTTTGGGAATTTCAGTGGTCTAGGATGCGGGTTAATGCCCGTTTCAGGCTGTAAATGTTTTTGGGACATTCAGAGATCTCTCACAATGTTTTTGGGCCACCAACATTTTCCAGACTTTAGGGGTCTACGATGCCTGTAAACCCCTTTTTTGGGCCTCCAAAGATTTCAACATTTTTTCAGGCCTAAGATGCATTTTAATGCCTTTTTTGGAATGCTGACATATTCTGAACTTTCAGGGTTGTAGGATGCATTTTTCGTGCCAAAAATATTTTTGGGAATTTCAGGGGTCTAGCATGCGGGTTAATGTCCTTTTCAGACTGCAAATATTTTTGGGAGATTCAGAGCTCTCTCACACCGTTTTTGGGCCACCAACATATTCTGGACTTTAGGGGGTCTTCGATGCCTGTTAACCCCTTTTTTGGGCATCCAAACATTTCAACATTTTTGCAGGCGTAAGATGCATTTTAAGGCCTTTTTGGGCTGCTAACATTTTCTGAACTTTCAGGGGTGTAGGATGCATTTTTCGTGCCAGAAATATTTTTGGTAATTTCAGTGGTCTAGGATTTGGGTTAATGCCCCTTTCAGGCTGCAAATGTTTTTGGGGCATTCAGAGCTCTCTCACAATGTTTTTGGGCCACCAACATTTTCTGGACTTTAGGGGGTCTACGATGCCTGTAAACCTTTTTTTTGGGCCTCCAAACATTTCAACATTTTTGCAGGCCTAAAATGCATTTAAGGCCTTTTTTGGGCTGCTAACATATTCTGTACTTTCAGGGGGGTAGGATGCATTTTTCGTGCCAAAAATATTTTTGGGAATTTCAGTGGTCTAGGATGCAGGTTAATGCCCCTTTCAAGCTGCAAATGCTTTTGGGACATTCCGAGCTCTCTCACACTGCTTTTGGGCCACCAACATTTTATGGACTTTAGGGGGTCTACGATGCCTGTAAACCCCTTTTTTGGGCCTCCAAAGATTTCAACATTTTTGCAGGCCTAAGATGCATTTTAAGGCCTTTTTTGGGCTGCTAACATATTCTGTGCTTTCGGGGTTGTAGGATCCATTTTTCGTGGCAAAAATATTTTTGTTTTGGGAATTTCAGTGGTCTAGGATGTGGTTTAATGCCCCTTTCAGGCTGCAAATGCTTTTGGGACATTCAGAGCTCTCTCACACTGTTTTTGGGCCACACACACATTTTCTGAACTTTAGGGGGTCTACGATGCCTGTAAACCCCTTTTTTGGGCATCCAAACATTTCAACATTTTTGCAGGCCTAAGATGCATTTTAAGGCCTTTTTTGGCTGCTAACATTTTCTGAACTTTCAGGGGTGTAGGATGCATTTTTCGTGCCAGAAATATTTTGGGTAATTTCAGTGGTCTAGGATTTGGGTTAATGCCCCTTTTGGGCTGCTAATGTTTTTGGAACATTCAGAGCTCTCTCACAATGTCTTTGGGCCACCAACATTTTCTGGACTTTAGGGGGTCTACGATGCCTGTAAACCTTTTTTTTGGGCCTCCAAACATTTCAACATTTTTGTAGGCCTAAAATGCATTTAAGGCCTTTTTTGGGCTGCTAACATATTCTGTACTTTCAGGGGGGTAGGATGCATTTTTCGTGCCAAAAATATTTTTGGGAATTTCAGTGGTCTAGGATGCAGGTTAATGCCCCTTTCAAGCTGCAAATGCTTTTGGGACATTCCGAGCTCTCTCACACTGCTTTTGGGCCACCAACATTTTATGGACTTTAGGTGGTCTACGATGCCTGTAAACAACTTTTTTGGGCCTCCAAAGATTTCAACATTTTTGCCGGCCTAAGATGCATTTTAAGGCCTTTTTTGGGCTGCTAACATATTCTGTGCTTTCGGGGATGTAGGATGCATTTTTCGTGGCAAAAATATTTTGGAGAATTACAGTGGTCTAGGATGTGGGTTAATGCCCCTTTCAGGCTGTAAATGTTTTTGGGACATTCAGAGATCTCTCACAATGTTTTTGGGCCACCAACATTTTACAGACTTTAGGGGGTCTACGATGCCTGTAAACCCCTTTTTTGGGCCTCCAAAGATTTCAACATTTTTGCAGGCCTAAGATGCATTTTAAGGCCTTTTTTGGGCTGCTAACATATTCTGTGCTTTCGGGGTTGTAGGATCCATTTTTCGTGGCAAAAATATTTTTGTTTTGGGAATTTCAGTGGTCTAGGATGTGGGTTAATGCCCCTTTCAGGCTGCAAATGCTTTTGGGACATTCAGACCTCTCTCACACTGTTTTTGGGCCACCAACATTTTCTGAACTTTAGGGGGTCTAAGATGCCTGTAAACCCCTTTTTTGGGCATCCAAACATTTCAACATTTTTGCAGGCCTAAGATGCATTTTAAGGCCTTTTTTGGGCTGCTAACATTTTCTGAACTTTCAGGGGTGTAGGATGCATTTTTCGTGCCAGAAATATTTTTGGTAATTTCATTGGTCTAGGATTTGGGTTAATGCCCCTTTTGGGCTGCTAATGTTTTTGGGACATTCAGAGCTCTCTCACAATGTCTTTGGGCCATCAACATTTTCTGGACTTTAGGGGGTCTACGATGCCGGTAAACCTTTTTTTGGGCCTCCAAACATTTCAACATTTTTGCAGGCCTAAATTGCATTTAAGGCCTTTTTTGGGCTGCTAACATATTCTGTACTTTCAGGGGTTTAGGATGCATTTTTCGTGCCAAAAATATTTTTGGGAATTTCAGTGGTCTTGGATTTGGGTTAATGCCCCTTTCAGGCTGCAAATGTTTTTGGGACATTCAGGGCTCTCTCACAATGTTTTTGGGCCACCAACATTTTCTGGACTTTAGGGGGTCTACGATGTCTGTAAACCCCTTTTTTGGGCCTCCAAAGATTTCAACATTTTTGCCGGCCTAAGATGCATTTTAAGGCCTTTTTTTGGCTGCTAACATATTCTGTACTTTCGGGGATGTAGGATGCATTTTTCGTGCCAAAAATATTTTTGGGAATTTCAGTGGTCTAGGATGCGGGTTAATGCCCCTTTCAAGCTGCAAATGCTTTTGGGACATTCTGAGCTCTCTCACACTGCTTTTGGGCCACCAACATTTTCTGGACTTTAGGTGGTCTACGATGCCTGTAAACCCCTTTTTTGGGCCTCCAAAGATTTCAACATTTTTGCCGGCCTAAGATGCATTTTAAGGCCTTTTTCGGGCTGCTAACATATTCTGTACTTTCGGGGATGTAGGATGCATTTTTCGTGGCAAAAATATTTTGGAGAATTACAGTGGTCTAGGATGTGGGTTAATGCCCCTTTCAGGCTGTAAATGTTTTTGGGACATTCAGAGATCTCTCACAATGTTTTTGGGCCACCAACATTTTCCAGACTTTAGGGGGTCTACGATGCCTGTAAACCCCTTTTTTGGGCCTCCAAAGATTTCAACATTTTTTCAGGCCTAAAATGCATTTAAGGCCTTTTTTGGGCTGCTAACATATTCTGTACTTTCAGGGGGGTAGGATGCATTTTTCGTACCAAAAATATTTTTGGGAATTTCAGTGGTCTAGGATGCGGGTTAATACCCCTTTCAGGCTGTAAATGTTTTTGGGACATTCAGAGATCTCTCACAATGTTTTTGGGCCACCAACATTTTCCAGACTTTAGGGGTCTCCGATGCCTGTAAACCCCTTTTTTGGGCCTCCAAAGATTTCAACATTTTTTCAGGCCTAAGATGCATTTTAATGCCTTTTTTGGAATGCTGACATATTCTGAACTTTCAGGGTTGTAGGATGCATTTTTCGTGCCAAAAATATTTTTGGGAATTTCAGGGGTCTAGCATGCGGGTTAATGTCCTTTTCAGACTGCAAATATTTTTGGGAGATTCAGAGCTCTCTCACACCGTTTTTGGGCCACCAACATATTCTGGACTTTAGGGGGTCTTCGATGCCTGTTAACCCCTTTTTTGGGCATCCAAACATTTCAACATTTTTGCTGGCCTAAGATGCATTTTAAGGCCTTTTTGGGCTGCTAACATTTTCTGAACTTTCAGGGGTGTAGGATGCATTTTTCGTGCCAGAAATATTTTTGGTAATTTCAGTGGTCTAGGATTTGGGTTAATGCCCCTTTCAGGCTGCAAATGTTTTTGGGGCATTCAGAGCTCTCTCACAATGTTTTTGGGCCACCAACATTTTCTGGACTTTAGGGGGTCTACGATGCCTGTAAACCTTTTTTTTGGGCCTCCAAACATTTCAACATTTTTGCAGGCCTAAAATGCATTTAAGGCCTTTTTTGGGCTGCTAACATATTCTGTACTTTCAGGGGGGTAGGATGCATTTTTCGTGCCAGAAATATTTTTGGTAATTTCAGTGGTCTAGGATTTGGGTTAATGCCCCTTTTGGGCTGCTAATGTTTTTGGAACATTCAGAGCTCTCTCACAATGTCTTTGGGCCACCGACATATTCTGGACTTCAGGGGGTCTACGATGCCTGTAAACCCCTTTTTTGGGCATCCAAACATTTCAACATTTTTGCAAGCCTAAAATGCATTTTAAGGCCTTTTTGGGCTGCTAACATTTTCTGAACTTTCAGGGGTGTAGGGTGCATTTTTCGTGCCAGAAATATTTTTGGTAATTACAGTGGTCTAGGATGTGGGTTAATGCCCCTTTCAGGCTGTAAATGTTTTTGGGACATTCAGAGATCTCTCACAATGTTTTTGGGCCACCAACATTTTACAGACTTTAGGGGGTCTACGATGCCTGTAAACCCCTTTTTTGGGCCTCCAAAGATTTCAACATTTTTGCAGGCCTAAGATGCATTTTAAGGCCTTTTTTGTGATGCTAACATTTTCTGAACTTTCAGGGGTGTGGGATGCATTTTTCGTGGCAAAAATATTTTGGAGAATTACAGTGGTCTAGGATGTGGGTTAATGCCCCTTTCAGGCTGTAAATGTTTTTGGGACATTCAGAGATCTCTCACAATGTTTTTGGGCCACCAACATTTTCCAGACTTTAGGGGGCCTACGATGCCTGTAAACCCCTTTTTTGGACCTCCAAAGATTTCAACATTTTTTCAGGCCTAAGATGCATTTTAAGGCCTTTTTTGGAATTCTGACATATTCTGAACTTTCAGGGTTGTAGGATGCATTTTTCGTGCCAAAAATATTTTTGGGAATTTCAGGGGTCTAGCATGCGGGTTAATGTCCTTTTCAGACTGCAAATGTTTTTGGGAGATTCAGAGCTCTCTCACAATGTTTTTGGGCCACCAACATTTTCTGGACTTTAGGGGGTCTACGATGCCTGTAAACCTTTTTTTTTGGGCCTCCAAACATTTCAACATTTTTGCAGGCCTAAAATGCATTTAAGGCCTTTTTTGGGCTGCTAACATATTCTGTACTTTCAGGGGGGTAGGATGCATTTTTCGTGCCAAAAATATTTTTGGGAATTTCAGTGGTCTAGGATGCAGGTTAATGCCCCTTTCAAGCTGCAAATGCTTTTGGGACATTCCGAGCTCTCTCACACTGCTTCTGGGCCACCAACATTTTATGGACTTTAGGTGGTCTACGATGCCTGTAAACCCCTTTTTTGGGCCTCCAAAGATTTCAACATTTTTGCAGGCCTAAGATGCATTTTAAGGCCTTTTTTGGGCTGCTAACATATTCTGTACTTTCGGGGATGTAGGATGCATTTTTCGTGGCAAAAATATTTTGGAGAATTACAGTGGTCTAGGATGTGGGTTAATGCCCCTTTCAGGCTGTAAATGTTTTTGGGACATTCAGAGATCTCGCACAATGTTTTTGGGCCACCAACATTTTACAGACTTTAGGGGGTCTACGATGCCTGTAAACCCCTTTTTTGGGCCTCCAAAGATTTCAACATTTTTGCAGGCCTAAGATGCATTTTAAGGCCTTTTTTGGGCTGCTAACATAGTCTGTGCTTTCGGGGTTGTAGGATCCATTTTTCGTGGCAAAAATATTTTTGTTTTGGGAATTTCAGTGGTCTAGGATGTGGGTTAATGCCCCTTTCAGGCTGCAAATGCTTTTGGGACATTCAGACCTCTCTCACACTGTTTTTGGGCCACCAACATTTTCTGAACTTTAGGGGGTCTAAGATGCCTGTAAACCCCTTTTTTGGGCCTCCAAAGATTTCAACATTTTTGCCGGCCTAAGATGCATTTTAAGGCCTTTTTTGGGCTGCTAACATATTCTGTACTTTCGGGGATGTAGGATGCATTTTTCGTGGCAAAAATATTTTGGAGAATTACAGTGGTCTAGGATGTGGGTTAATGCCCCTTTCAGGCTGTAAATTTTTTTGGGACATTCAGATATCTCTCACAATGTTTTTGGGCCACCAACATTTTCCAGACTTTAGGGGGTCTACGATGCCTGTAAACCCCTTTTTTGGGCCTCCAAAGATTTCAACATTTTTTCAGGCCTAAAATGCATTTAAGGCCTTTTTTGGGCTGCTAACATATTCTGTACTTTCAGGGGGGTAGGATGCATTTTTCGTACCAAAGATATTTTTGGGAATTTCAGTGGTCTAGGATGCGGGTTAATGCCCCTTTCAGGCTGTAAATGTTTTTGGGACATTCAGAGATCTCTCACAATGTTTTTGGGCCACCAACATTTTCCAGACTTTAGGGGGTCTACGATGCCTGTAAACCCCTTTTTTGGGCCTCCAAAGATTTCAACATTTTTTCAGGCCTAAGATGCATTTTAATGCCTTTTTTGGAATGCTGACATATTCTGAACTTTCAGGGTTGTAGGATGCATTTTTCGGGCCAAAAATATTTTTGGGAATTTCAGGGGTCTAGCATGCGGGTTAATGTCCTTTTCAGACTGCAAATATTTTTGGGAGATTCAGAGCTCTCTCACACCGTTTTTGGGCCACCGACATATTCTGGACTTTAGGGGGTCTTCGATGCCTGTTAACCCCTTTTTTGGGCATCCAAACATTTCAACATTTTTGCAGGCCTAAGATGCATTTTAAGGCCTTTTTGGGCTGCTAACATTTTCTGAACTTTCAGGGGTGTAGGATGCATTTTTCGTGCCAGAAATATTTTTGGTAATTTCAGTGGTCTAGGATTTGGGTTAATGCCCCTTTCAGGCTGCAAATGTTTTTGGGGCATTCAGAGCTCTCTCACAATGTTTTTGGGCCACCAACATTTTCTGGACTTTAGGGGGTCTACGATGCCTGTAAACCCCTTTTTTGGGCCTCCAAAGATTTCAACATTTTTGCAGGCCTAAGATGCATTTTAAGGCCTTTTTTGGGCTGCTAACATATTCTGTACTTTCAGGGGGGTAGGATGCATTTTTCGTGCCAAAAATATTTTTGGGAATTTCAGTGGTCTAGGATGCAGGTTAATGCCCCTTTCAAGCTGCAAATGCTTTTGGGACATTCCGAGCTCTCTCACACTGCTTCTGGGCCACCAACATTTTATGGACTTTAGGTGGTCTACGATGCCTGTAAACCCCTTTTTTGGGCCTCCAAAGATTTCAACATTTTTGCAGGCCTAAGATGCATTTTAAGGCCTTTTTTGGGCTGCTAACATATTCTGTAATTTCGGGGATGTAGGATGCATTTTTCGTGGCAAAAATATTTTGGAGAATTACAGTGGTCTAGGATGTGGGTTAATGCCCCTTTCAGGCTGTAAATGTTTTTGGGACATTCAGAGATCTCGCACAATGTTTTTGGGCCACCAACATTTTACAGACTTTAGGGGGTCTACGATGCCTGTAAACCCCTTTTTTGGGCCTCCAAAGATTTCAACATTTTTGCAGGCCTAAGATGCATTTTAAGGCCTTTTTTGGGCTGCTAACATAGTCTGTGCTTTCGGGGTTGTAGGATCCATTTTTCGTGGCAAAAATATTTTTGTTTTGGGAATTTCAGTGGTCTAGGATGTGGGTTAATGCCCCTTTCAGGCTGCAAATGCTTTTGGGACATTCAGACCTCTCTCACACTGTTTTTGGGCCACCAACATTTTCTGAACTTTAGGGGGTCTAAGATGCCTGTAAACCCCTTTTTTGGGCCTCCAAAGATTTCAACATTTTTGCCGGCCTAAGATGCATTTTAAGGCCTTTTTTGGGCTGCTAACATATTCTGTACTTTCGGGGATGTAGGATGCATTTTTCGTGGCAAAAATATTTTGGAGAATTACAGTGGTCTAGGATGTGGGTTAATGCCCCTTTCAGGCTGTAAATTTTTTTGGGACATTCAGATATCTCTCACAATGTTTTTGGGCCACCAACATTTTCCAGACTTTAGGGGGTCTACGATGCCTGTAAACCCCTTTTTTGGGCCTCCAAAGATTTCAACATTTTTTCAGGCCTAAAATGCATTTAAGGCCTTTTTTGGGCTGCTAACATATTCTGTACTTTCAGGGGGGTAGGATGCATTTTTCGTACCAAAGATATTTTTGGGAATTTCAGTGGTCTAGGATGCGGGTTAATGCCCCTTTCAGGCTGTAAATGTTTTTGGGACATTCAGAGATCTCTCACAATGTTTTTGGGCCACCAACATTTTCCAGACTTTAGGGGGTCTACGATGCCTGTAAACCCCTTTTTTGGGCCTCCAAAGATTTCAACATTTTTTCAGGCCTAAGATGCATTTTAATGCCTTTTTTGGAATGCTGACATATTCTGAACTTTCAGGGTTGTAGGATGCATTTTTCGGGCCAAAAATATTTTTGGGAATTTCAGGGGTCTAGCATGCGGGTTAATGTCCTTTTCAGACTGCAAATATTTTTGGGAGATTCAGAGCTCTCTCACACCGTTTTTGGGCCACCGACATATTCTGGACTTTAGGGGGTCTTCGATGCCTGTTAACCCCTTTTTTGGGCATCCAAACATTTCAACATTTTTGCAGGCCTAAGATGCATTTTAAGGCCTTTTTGGGCTGCTAACATTTTCTGAACTTTCAGGGGTGTAGGATGCATTTTTCGTGCCAGAAATATTTTTGGTAATTTCAGTGGTCTAGGATTTGGGTTAATGCCCCTTTCAGGCTGCAAATGTTTTTGGGGCATTCAGAGCTCTCTCACAATGTTTTTGGGCCACCAACATTTTCTGGACTTTAGGGGGTCTACGATGCCTGTAAACCCCTTTTTTGGGCCTCCAAAGATTTCAACATTTTTGCAGGCCTAAGATGCATTTTAAGGCCTTTTTTGTGCTGCTAACATTTTCTGAACTTTCAGGGGTGTAGGATGCATTTTTCGTGGCAAAAATATTTTGGAGAATTACAGTGGTCTAGGATGTGGGTTAATGCCCCTTTCAGGCTGTAAATGTTTTTGGGACATTCAGAGATCTCTCACAATGTTTTTGGGCCACCAACATTTTCCAGACTTTAGGGGGCCTACGATGCCTGTAAACCCCTTTTTTGGACCTCCAAAGATTTCAACATTTTTTCAGGCCTAAGATGCATTTTAAGGCCTTTTTTGGAATTCTGACATATTCTGAACTTTCAGGGTTGTAGGATGCATTTTTTCGTGCCAGAAATATTTTTGGTAATTTCAGTGGTCTAGGATGCGGGTTAATGCCCCTTTCAAGCTGCAAATGCTTTTGGGACATTCAGAGATCTCTCACAATGTTTTTGGGCCACCAACATTTTACAGACTTTAGGGGGTCTACGATGCCTGTAAACCCCTTTTTTGGGCCTCCAAAGATTTCAACATTTTTGCAGGCCTAAGATGCATTTTAAGGCCTTTTTTGGGCTGCTAACATATTCTGTACTTTCGGGGTTGTAGGATCCATTTTTCGTGGCAAAAATATTTTTGTTTTGGGAATTTCAGTGGTCTAGGATGTGGGTTAATGCCCCTTTCAGGCTGCAAATGCTTTTGGGACATTCAGAGCTCTCTCACACTGTTTTTGGGCCACCAACATTTTCTGAACTTTAGGGGTCTAAGATGCCTGTAAACCCCTTTTTTGGGCATCCAAACATTTCAACATTTTTGCAGGCCTAAGATGCATTTTAAGGCCTTTTTTGGGCTGCTAACATTTTCTGAACTTTCAGGGGTGTAGGATGCATTTTTCGTGCCAGAAATATTTTTGGTAATTTCAGTGGTCTAGGATTTGGGTTAATGCCCCTTTTCAGACTGCAAATGTTTTTGGGAGATTCAGAGCTCTCTCACACCGTTTTTGGGCCACCGACATATTCTGGACTTTATGGGGTCTACGATGCCTGTAAACCCCTTTTTTGGGCATCCAAACATTTCAACATTTTTGCAGGCCTAAATTGCATTTAAGGCCTTTTTTGGGCTGCTAACATATTCTGTACTTTCAGGGGTTTAGGATGCATTTTTCGTGCCAAAAATATTTTTGGGAATTTCAGTGGTCTAGGATTTGGGTTAATGCCCCTTTCAGGCTGCAAATGTTTTTGGGACATTCAGAGCTCTCTCACAATGTTTTTGGGCCACCAACATTTTCTGGACTTTAGGGGGTCTACGATGTCTGTAAACCCCTTTTTTGGGCCTCCAAAGATTTCAACATTTTTGCCGGCCTAAGATGCATTTTAAGGCCTTTTTTGGGCTGCTAACATATTCTGTACTTTCGGGGATGTAGGATGCATTTTTCGTGGCAAAAATATTTTGGAGAATTACAGTGGTCTAGGATGTGGGTTAATGCCCCTTTCAGGCTGTAAATGTTTTTGGGACATTCAGAGCTCTCTCACAATGTTTTTGGGCCACCAACATTTTCTGGACTTTAGGGGGTCTACGATGCCTGTAAACCTTTTTTTTGGGCCTCCAAACATTTCAACATTTTTGCAGGCCTAAAATGCATTTAAGGCCTTTTTTGGGCTGCTAACATATTCTGTACTTTCAGGGGGGTAGGATGCATTTTTCGTGCCAAAAATATTTTTGGGAATTTCAGTGGTCTAGGATGCAGGTTAATGCCCCTTTCAGGCTGTAAATGTTTTTGGGACATTCAGAGATCTCTCACAATGTTTTTGGGCCACCAACATTTTCCAGACTTTAGGGGGCCTACGATGCCTGTAAACCCCTTTTTTGGACCTCCAAAGATTTCAACATTTTTTCAGGCCTAAGATGCATTTTAAGGCCCTTTTTGGAATTCTGACATATTCTGAACTTTCAGGGTTGTAGGATGCATTTTTTCGTGCCAGAAATATTTTTGGTAATTTCAGTGGTCTAGGATGCGGGTTAATGCCCCTTTCAAGCTGCAAATGCTTTTGGGACATTCAGAGATCTCTCACAATGTTTTTGGGCCACCAACATTTTACAGACTTTAGGGGGTCTACGATGCCTGTAAACCCCTTTTTTGGGCCTCCAAAGATTTCAACATTTTTGCAGGCCTAAGATGCATTTTAAGGCCTTTTTTGGGCTGCTAACATATTCTGTACTTTCGGGGTTGTAGGATCCATTTTTCGTGGCAAAAATATTTTTGTTTTGGGAATTTCAGTGGTCTAGGATGTGGGTTAATGCCCCTTTCAGGCTGCAAATGCTTTTGGGACATTCAGAGCTCTCTCACACTGTTTTTGGGCCACCAACATTTTCTGAACTTTAGGGGGTCTAAGATGCCTGTAAACCCCTTTTTTGGGCATCCAAACATTTCAACATTTTTGCAGGCCTAAAATGCATTTTAAGGCCTTTTTTGGGCTGCTAACATTTTCTGAACTTTCAGGGGTGTAGGATGCATTTTTCGTGCCAGAAATATTTTTGGTAATTTCAGTGGTCTAGGATTTGGGTTAATGCCCCTTTTCAGACTGCAAATGTTTTTGGGAGATTCAGAGCTCTCTCACACCGTTTTTGGGCCACCGACATATTCTGGACTTTATGGGGTCTACGATGCCTGTAAACCCCTTTTTTGGGCATCCAAACATTTCAACATTTTTGCAGGCCTAAATTGCATTTAAGGCCTTTTTTGGGCTGCTAACATATTCTGTACTTTCAGGGGTTTAGGATGCATTTTTCGTGCCAAAAATATTTTTGGGAATTTCAGTGGTCTAGGATTTGGGTTAATGCCCCTTTCAGGCTGCAAATGTTTTTGGGACATTCAGAGCTCTCTCACAATGTTTTTGGGCCACCAACATTTTCTGGACTTTAGGGGGTCTACGATGTCTGTAAACCCCTTTTTTGGGCCTCCAAAGATTTCAACATTTTTGCCAGCCTAAGATGCATTTTAAGGCCTTTTTTTGGCTGCTAACATATTCTGTACTTTCGGGGATGTAGGATGCATTTTTCGTGCCAAAAATATTTTTGGGAATTTCAGTGGTCTAGGATGCGGGTTAATGCCCCTTTCAAGCTGCAAATGCTTTTGGGACATTCTGAGCTCTCTCACACTGCTTTTGGGCCACCAACATTTTCTGGACTTTAGGTGGTCTACGATGCCTGTAAACCCCTTTTTTGGGCCTCCAAAGATTTCAACATTTTTGCCGGCCTAAGATGCATTTTAAGGCCTTTTTTGGGCTGCTAACATATTCTGTACTTTCGGGGATGTAGGATGCATTTTTCGTGGCAAAAATATTTTGGAGAATTACAGTGGTCTAGGATGTGGGTTAATGCCCCTTTCAGGCTGTAAATGTTTTTGGGACATTCAGAGATCTCTCACAATGTTTTTGGGCCACCAACATTTTCCAGACTTTATGGGGTCTACGATGCCTGTAAACCCCTTTTTTGGGCCTCCAAAGATTTCAACATTTTTGCCGGCCTAAGATGCATTTTAAGGCCTTTTTTGGGCTGCTAACATATTCTGTACTTTCGGGGATGTAGGATGCATTTTTCGTGGCAAAAATATTTTGGAGAATTACAGTGGTCTAGGATGTGGGTTAATGCCCCTTTCAGGCTGTAAATGTTTTTGGGACATTCAGAGCTCTCTCACAATGTTTTTGGGCCACCAACATTTTCTGGACTTTAGGGGGTCTACGATGCCGGTAAACCTTTTTTTTGGGCCTCCAAACATTTCAACATTTTTGCAGGCCTAAAATGCATTTAAGGCCTTTTTTGGGCTGCTAACATATTCTGTACTTTCAGGGGGGTAGGATGCATTTTTCGTGCCAAAAATATTTTTGGGAATTTCAGTGGTCTAGGATGCGGGTTAATGCCCCTTTCAAGCTGCAAATGCTTTTGGGACATTCCAAGCTCTCTCACACTGCTTTTGGGCCACCAACATTTTCTGGACTTTAGGTGGTCTACGATGCCTGTAAACCTCTTTTTTGGGCCTCCAAAAATTTCAACATTTTTGCCGGCCTAAGATGCATTTTAAGGCCTTTTTTGGGCTGCTAACATATTCTGTACTTTCGGGGATGTAGGATGCATTTTTCGTGGCAAAAATATTTTGGAGAATTACAGTGGTCTAGGATGTGGGTTAATGCCCCTTTCAGGCTGTAAATGTTTTTGGGACATTCAGAGATCTCTCACAATGTTTTTGGGCCACCAACATTTTACAGACTTTAGGGGGTCTACGATGCCTGTAAACCCCTTTTTTGGGCCTCCAAAGATTTCAACATTTTTTCAGGCCTAAGATGCATTTTAGGCCTTTTTTGGAATGCTGACATATTCTGAACTTTCAGGGTTGTAGGATGCATTTTTCGTGCCAAAAATATTTTTGGGAATTTCAGGGGTCTAGCATGCGGGTTAATGTCCTTTTCAGACTGCAAATGTTTTTGGGAGATTCAGAGCTCTCTCACACCGTTTTTGGGCCACCGACATATTCTGGACTTTATGGGGTCTACGATGCCTGTAAACCCCTTTTTTGGGCATCCAAACATTTCAACATTTTTGCAGGCCTAAGATGCATTTTAAGGCCTTTTTTGGGCTGCTAACATTTTCTGAACTTTCAGGGGTGTAGGATGCATTTTTCGTGCCAGAAATATTTTTGGTAATTTCAGTGGTCTAGGATTTGGGTTAATGCCCCTTTCAGGCTGCAAATGTTTTTGGGACATTCAGAGCTCTCTCACAATGTTTTTGGGCCACCAACATTTTCTGGACTTTAGGGGGTCTACGATGCCTGTAAACCTTTTTTTTGGGCCTCCAAACATTTCAACATTTTTGCAGGCCTAAAATGCATTTAAGGCCTTTTTTGGGCTGCTAACATATTCTGTACTTTCAGGGGGGTAGGATGCATTTTTCGTGCCAAAAATATTTTTGGGAATTTCAGTGGTCTAGGATGCAGGTTAATGCCCCTTTCAAGCTGCAAATGCTTTTGGGACATTCCGAGCTCTCTCACACTGCTTTTGGGCCACCAACATTTTATGGACTTTAGGTGGTCTACGATGCCTGTAAACAACTTTTTTGGGCCTCCAAAGATTTCAACATTTTTGCCGGCCTAAGATGCATTTTAAGGCCTTTTTTGGGCTGCTAACATATTCTGTACTTTCGGGGATGTAGGATGCATTTTTCGTGGCAAAAATATTTTGGAGAATTACAGTGGTCTAGGATGTGGGTTAATGCCCCTTTCAGGCTGTAAATGTTTTTGGGACATTCAGAGATCTCTCACAATGTTTTTGGGCCACCAACATTTTACAGACTTTAGGGGGTCTACGATGCCTGTAAACCCCTTTTTTGGGCCTCCAAAGATTTCAACATTTTTGCAGGCCTAAGATGCATTTTAAGGCCTTTTTTGGGCTGCTAACATATTCTGTGCTTTCGGGGTTGTAGGATCCATTTTTCGTGGCAAAAATATTTTTGTTTTGGGAATTTCAGTGGTCTAGGATGTGGGTTAATGCCCCTTTCAGGCTGCAAATGCTTTTGGGACATTCCGACCTCTCTCACACTGTTTTTGGGCCACCAACATTTTCTGAACTTTAGGGGGTCTAAGATGCCTGTAAACCCCTTTTTTGGGCATCCAAACATTTCAACATTTTTGCAGGCCTAAGATGCATTTTAAGGCCTTTTTTGGGCTGCTAACATTTTCTGAACTTTCAGGGGTGTAGGATGCATTTTTCGTGCCAGAAATATTTTTGGTAATTTCAGTGGTCTAGGATTTGGGTTAATGCCCCTTTTGGGCTGCTAATGTTTTTGGGACATTCAGAGCTCTCTCACAATGTCTTTGGGCCACCAACATTTTCTGGACTTTAGGGGGTCTACGATGCCGGTAAACCTTTTTTTTGGGCCTCCAAACATTTCAACATTTTTGCAGGCCTAAATTGCATTTAAGGCCTTTTTTGGGCTGCTAACAAAGATTTCAACATTTTTTCAGGCCTAAGATGCATTTTAGGCCTTTTTTGGAATGCTGACATATTCTGAACTTTCAGGGTTGTAGGATGCATTTTTCGTGCCAAAAATATTTTTGGGAATTTCAGGGGTCTAGCATGCGGGTTAATGTCCTTTTCAGACTGCAAATGTTTTTGGGAGATTCAGAGCTCTCTCACACCGTTTTTGGGCCACCGACATATTCTGGACTTTATGGGGTCTACGATGCCTGTAAACCCCTTTTTTGGGCATCCAAACATTTCAACATTTTTGCAGGCCTAAGATGCATTTTAAGGCCTTTTTGGGCTGCTAACATTTTCTGAACTTTCAGGGGTGTAGGATGCATTTTTCGTGCCAGAAATATTTTTGGTAATTTCAGTGGTCTAGGATTTGGGTTAATGCCCCTTTCAGGCTGCAAATGTTTTTGGGACATTCAGAGCTCTCTCACAATGTTTTTGGGCCACCAACATTTTCTGGACTTTAGGGGGTCTACGATGCCTGTAAACCTTTTTTTTGGGCCTCCAAACATTTCAACATTTTTGCAGGCCTAAAATGCATTTAAGGCCTTTTTTGGGCTGCTAACATATTCTGTACTTTCAGGGGGGTAGGATGCATTTTTCGTGCCAAAAATATTTTTGGGAATTTCAGTGGTCTAGGATGCAGGTTAATGCCCCTTTCAAGCTGCAAATGATTTTGGGACATTCCGAGCTCTCTCACACTGCTTTTGGGCCACCAACATTTTATGGACTTTAGGTGGTCTACGATGCCTGTAAACAACTTTTTTGGGCCTCCAAAGATTTCAACATTTTTGCCGGCCTAAGATGCATTTTAAGGCCTTTTTTGGGCTGCTAACATATTCTGTACTTTCGGGGATGTAGGATGCATTTTTCGTGGCAAAAATATTTTGGAGAATTACAGTGGTCTAGGATGTGGGTTAATGCCCCTTTCAGGCTGTAAATGTTTTTGGGACATTCAGAGATCTCTCACAATGTTTTTGGGCCACCAACATTTTACAGACTCTAGGGGGTCTACGATGCCTGTAAACCCCTTTTTTGGGCCTCCAAAGATTTCAACATTTTTGCAGGCCTAAGATGCATTTTAAGGCCTTTTTTGGGCTGCTAACATATTCTGTGCTTTCGGGGTTGTAGGATCCATTTTTCGTGGCAAAAATATTTTTGTTTTGGGAATTTCAGTGGTCTAGGATGTGGGTTAATGCCCCTTTCAGGCTGCAAATGCTTTTGGGACATTCCGACCTCTCTCACACTGTTTTTGGGCCACCAACATTTTCTGAACTTTAGGGGGTCTAAGATGCCTGTAAACCCCTTTTTTGGGCATCCAAACATTTCAACATTTTTGCAGGCCTAAGATGCATTTTAAGGCCTTTTTTGGGCTGCTAACATTTTCTGAACTTTCAGGGGTGTAGGATGCATTTTTCGTGCCAGAAATATTTTTGGTAATTTCAGTGGTCTAGGATTTGGGTTAATGCCCCTTTTGGGCTGCTAATGTTTTTGGGACATTCAGAGCTCTCTCACAATGTCTTTGGGCCACCAACATTTTCTGGACTTTAGGGGGTCTACGATGCCGGTAAACCTTTATTTTGGGCCTCCAAACATTTCAACATTTTTGCAGGCCTAAATTGCATTTAAGGCCTTTTTTGGGCTGCTAACATATTCTGTACTTTCAGGGGTTTAGGATGCATTTTTCGTGCCAAAAATATTTTTGGGAATTTCAGTGGTCTAGGATTTGGGTTAATGCCCCTTTCAGGCTGCAAATGTTTTTGGGACATTCAGAGCTCTCTCACAATGTTTTTGGGCCACCAACATTTTCTGGACTTTAGGGGGTCTACGATGTCTGTAAACCCCTTTTTTGGGCCTCCAAAGATTTCAACATTTTTGCCGGCCTAAGATGCATTTTAAGGCCTTTTTTTGGCTGCTAACATATTCTGTACTTTCGGGGATGTAGGATGCATTTTTCGTGCCAAAAATATTTTTGGGAATTTCAGTGGTCTAGGATGCGGGTTAATGCCCCTTTCAAGCTGCAAATGCTTTTGGGACATTCTGAGCTCTCTCACACTGCTTTTGGGCCACCAACATTTTCTGGACTTTAGGTGGTCTACGATGCCTGTAAACCCCTTTTTTGGGCCTCCAAAGATTTCAACATTTTTGCCGGCCTAAGATGCATTTTAAGGCCTTTTTCGGGCTGCTAACATATTCTGTACTTTCGGGGATGTAGGATGCATTTTTCGTGGCAAAAATATTTTGGAGAATTACAGTGGTCTAGGATGTGGGTTAATGCCCCTTTCAGGCTGTAAATGTTTTTGGGACATTCAGAGATCTCTCACAATGTTTTTGGGCCACCAACATTTTCCAGACTTTAGGGGGTCTACGATGCCTGTAAACCCCTTTTTTGGGACTCCAAAGATTTCAACATTTTTTCAGGCCTAAAATGCATGTAAGGCCTTTTTTGGGCTGCTAACATATTCTGTACTTTCAGGGGGGTAGGATGCATTTTTCGTACCAAAAATATTTTTGGGAATTTCAGTGGTCTAGGATGCGGGTTAATGCCCCTTTCAGGCTGTAAATGTTTTTGGGACATTCAGAGATCTCTCACAATGTTTTTGGGCCACCAACATTTTCCAGACTTTAGGGGTCTACGATGCCTGTAAACCCCTTTTTTGGGCCTCCAAAGATTTCAACATTTTTTCAGGCCTAAGATGCATTTTAATGCCTTTTTTGGAATGCTGACATATTCTGAACTTTCAGGGTTGTAGGATGCATTTTTCGTGCCAAAAATATTTTTGGGAATTTCAGGGGTCTAGCATGCGGGTTAATGTCCTTTTCAGACTGCAAATATTTTTGGGAGATTCAGAGCTCTCTCACACCGTTTTTGGGCCACCAACATTTTATGGACTTTAGGTGGTCTACGATGCCTGTAAACAACTTTTTTGGGCCTCCAAAGATTTCAACATTTTTGCCGGCCTAAGATGCATTTTAAGGCCTTTTTTGGGCTGCTAACATATTCTGTACTTTCGGGGATGTAGGATGCATTTTTCGTGGCAAAAATATTTTGGAGAATTACAGTGGTCTAGGATGTGGGTTAATGCCCCTTTCAGGCTGTAAATGTTTTTGGGACATTCAGAGATCTCTCACAATGTTTTTGGGCCACCAACATTTTACAGACTTTAGGGGGTCTACGATGCCTGTAAACCCCTTTTTTGGGCCTCCAAAGATTTCAACATTTTTGCAGGCCTAAGATGCATTTTAAGGCCTTTTTTGGGCTGCTAACATATTCTGTGCTTTCGGGGTTGTAGGATCCATTTTTCGTGGCAAAAATATTTTTGTTTTGGGAATTTCAGTGGTCTAGGATGTGGGTTAATGCCCCTTTCAGGCTGCAAATGCTTTTGGGACATTCCGACCTCTCTCACACTGTTTTTGGGCCACCAACATTTTCTGAACTTTAGGGGGTCTAAGATGCCTGTAAACCCCTTTTTTGGGCATCCAAACATTTCAACATTTTTGCAGGCCTAAGATGCATTTTAAGGCCTTTTTTGGGCTGCTAACATTTTCTGAACTTTCAGGGGTGTAGGATGCATTTTTCGTGCCAGAAATATTTTTGGTAATTTCAGTGGTCTAGGATTTGGGTTAATGCCCCTTTTGGGCTGCTAATGTTTTTGGGACATTCAGAGCTCTCTCACAATGTCTTTGGGCCACCAACATTTTCTGGACTTTAGGGGGTCTACGATGCCGGTAAACCTTTTTTTTGGGCCTCCAAACATTTCAACATTTTTGCAGTCCTAAATTGCATTTAAGGCCTTTTTTGGGCTGCTAACAAAGATTTCAACATTTTTTCAGGCCTAAGATGCATTTTAGGCCTTTTTTGGAATGCTGACATATTCTGAACTTTCAGGGTTGTAGGATGCATTTTTCGTGCCAAAAATATTTTTGGGAATTTCAGGGGTCTAGCATGCGGGTTAATGTCCTTTTCAGACTGCAAATGTTTTTGGGAGATTCAGAGCTCTCTCACACCGTTTTTGGGCCACCGACATATTCTGGACTTTATGGGGTCTACGATGCCTGTAAACCCCTTTTTTGGGCATCCAAACATTTCAACATTTTTGCAGGCCTAAGATGCATTTTAAGGCCTTTTTGGGCTGCTAACATTTTCTGAACTTTCAGGGGTGTAGGATGCATTTTTCGTGCCAGAAATATTTTTGGTAATTTCAGTGGTCTAGGATTTGGGTTAATGCCCCTTTCAGGCTGCAAATGTTTTTGGGACATTCAGAGCTCTCTCACAATGTTTTTGGGCCACCAACATTTTCTGGACTTTAGGGGGTCTACGATGCCTGTAAACCTTTTTTTTGGGCCTCCAAACATTTCAACATTTTTGCAGGCCTAAAATGCATTTAAGGCCTTTTTTGGGCTGCTAACATATTCTGTACTTTCAGGGGGGTAGGATGCATTTTTCGTGCCAAAAATATTTTTGGGAATTTCAGTGGTCTAGGATGCAGGTTAATGCCCCTTTCAAGCTGCAAATGATTTTGGGACATTCCGAGCTCTCTCACACTGCTTTTGGGCCACCAACATTTTATGGACTTTAGGTGGTCTACGATGCCTGTAAACAACTTTTTTGGGCCTCCAAAGATTTCAACATTTTTGCCGGCCTAAGATGCATTTTAAGGCCTTTTTTGGGCTGCTAACATATTCTGTACTTTCGGGGATGTAGGATGCATTTTTCGTGGCAAAAATATTTTGGAGAATTACAGTGGTCTAGGATGTGGGTTAATGCCCCTTTCAGGCTGTAAATGTTTTTGGGACATTCAGAGATCTCTCACAATGTTTTTGGGCCACCAACATTTTACAGACTCTAGGGGGTCTACGATGCCTGTAAACCCCTTTTTTGGGCCTCCAAAGATTTCAACATTTTTGCAGGCCTAAGATGCATTTTAAGGCCTTTTTTGGGCTGCTAACATATTCTGTGCTTTCGGGGTTGTAGGATCCATTTTTCGTGGCAAAAATATTTTTGTTTTGGGAATTTCAGTGGTCTAGGATGTGGGTTAATGCCCCTTTCAGGCTGCAAATGCTTTTGGGACATTCCGACCTCTCTCACACTGTTTTTGGGCCACCAACATTTTCTGAACTTTAGGGGGTCTAAGATGCCTGTAAACCCCTTTTTTGGGCATCCAAACATTTCAACATTTTTGCAGGCCTAAGATGCATTTTAAGGCCTTTTTTGGGCTGCTAACATTTTCTGAACTTTCAGGGGTGTAGGATGCATTTTTCGTGCCAGAAATATTTTTGGTAATTTCAGTGGTCTAGGATTTGGGTTAATGCCCCTTTTGGGCTGCTAATGTTTTTGGGACATTCAGAGCTCTCTCACAATGTCTTTGGGCCACCAACATTTTCTGGACTTTAGGGGGTCTACGATGCCGGTAAACCTTTATTTTGGGCCTCCAAACATTTCAACATTTTTGCAGGCCTAAATTGCATTTAAGGCCTTTTTTGGGCTGCTAACATATTCTGTACTTTCAGGGGTTTAGGATGCATTTTTCGTGCCAAAAATATTTTTGGGAATTTCAGTGGTCTAGGATTTGGGTTAATGCCCCTTTCAGGCTGCAAATGTTTTTGGGACATTCAGAGCTCTCTCACAATGTTTTTGGGCCACCAACATTTTCTGGACTTTAGGGGGTCTACGATGTCTGTAAACCCCTTTTTTGGGCCTCCAAAGATTTCAACATTTTTGCCGGCCTAAGATGCATTTTAAGGCCTTTTTTTGGCTGCTAACATATTCTGTACTTTCGGGGATGTAGGATGCATTTTTCGTGCCAAAAATATTTTTGGGAATTTCAGTGGTCTAGGATGCGGGTTAATGCCCCTTTCAAGCTGCAAATGCTTTTGGGACATTCTGAGCTCTCTCACACTGCTTTTGGGCCACCAACATTTTCTGGACTTTAGGTGGTCTACGATGCCTGTAAACCCCTTTTTTGGGCCTCCAAAGATTTCAACATTTTTGCCGGCCTAAGATGCATTTTAAGGCCTTTTTCGGGCTGCTAACATATTCTGTACTTTCGGGGATGTAGGATGCATTTTTCGTGGCAAAAATATTTTGGAGAATTACAGTGGTCTAGGATGTGGGTTAATGCCCCTTTCAGGCTGTAAATGTTTTTGGGACATTCAGAGATCTCTCACAATGTTTTTGGGCCACCAACATTTTCCAGACTTTAGGGGGTCTACGATGCCTGTAAACCCCTTTTTTGGGACTCCAAAGATTTCAACATTTTTTCAGGCCTAAAATGCATGTAAGGCCTTTTTTGGGCTGCTAACATATTCTGTACTTTCAGGGGGGTAGGATGCATTTTTCGTACCAAAAATATTTTTGGGAATTTCAGTGGTCTAGGATGCGGGTTAATGCCCCTTTCAGGCTGTAAATGTTTTTGGGACATTCAGAGATCTCTCACAATGTTTTTGGGCCACCAACATTTTCCAGACTTTAGGGGTCTACGATGCCTGTAAACCCCTTTTTTGGGCCTCCAAAGATTTCAACATTTTTTCAGGCCTAAGATGCATTTTAATGCCTTTTTTGGAATGCTGACATATTCTGAACTTTCAGGGTTGTAGGATGCATTTTTCGTGCCAAAAATATTTTTGGGAATTTCAGGGGTCTAGCATGCGGGTTAATGTCCTTTTCAGACTGCAAATATTTTTGGGAGATTCAGAGCTCTCTCACACCGTTTTTGGGCCACCAACATATTCTGGACTTTAGGGGGTCTTCGATGCCTGTTAACCCCTTTTTTGGGCATCCAAACATTTCAACATTTTTGCAGGCCTAAAATGCATTTAAGGCCTTTTTTGGGCTGCTAACATATTCTGTACTTTCAGGGGGGTAGGATGCATTTTTCGTGCCAAAAATATTTTTGGGAATTTCAGTGGTCTAGGATGCAGGTTAATGCCCCTTTCAAGCTGCAAATGCTTTTGGGACATTCCGAGCTCTCTCACACTGCTTTTGGGCCACCAACATTTTATGGACTTTAGGGGGTCTACGATGCCTGTAAACCCCTTTTTTGGGCCTCCAAAGATTTCAACATTTTTGCAGGCCTAAGATGCATTTTAAGGCCTTTTTTGGGCTGCTAACATATTCTGTGCTTTCGGGGTTGTAGGATCCATTTTTCGTGGCAAAAATATTTTTGTTTTGGGAATTTCAGTGGTCTAGGATGTGGTTTAATGCCCCTTTCAGGCTGCAAATGCTTTTGGGACATTCAGAGCTCTCTCACACTGTTTTTGGGCCACACACACATTTTCTGAACTTTAGGGGGTCTACGATGCCTGTAAACCCCTTTTTTGGGCATCCAAACATTTCAACATTTTTGCAGGCCTAAGATGCTTTTTAAGGCCTTTTTTGGGCTGCTAACATTTTCTGAACTTTCAGGGGTGTAGGATGCATTTTTCGTGCCAGAAATATTTTTGGTAATTTCAGTGGTCTAGGATTTGGGTTAATGCCCCTTTTGGGCTGCTAATGTTTTTGGAACATTCAGAGCTCTCTCACAATGTCTTTGGGCCACCAACATTTTCTGGACTTTAGGGGGTCTACGATGCCTGTAAACCTTTTTTTTGGGCCTCCAAACATTTCAACATTTTTGCAGGCCTAAAATGCATTTAAGGCCTTTTTTGGGCTGCTAACATATTCTGTACTTTCAGGGGGGTAGGATGCATTTTTCGTGCCAAAAATATTTTTGGGAATTTCAGTGGTCTAGGATGCAGGTTAATGCCCCTTTCAAGCTGCAAATGCTTTTGGGACATTCCGAGCTCTCTCACACTGCTTTTGGGCCACCAACATTTTATGGACTTTAGGTGGTCTACGATGCCTGTAAACAACTTTTTTGGGCCTCCAAAGATTTCAACATTTTTGCCGGCCTAAGATGCATTTTAAGGCCTTTTTTGGGCTGCTAACATATTCTGTACTTTCGGGGATGTAGGATGCATTTTTCGTGGCAAAAATATTTTGGAGAATTACAGTGGTCTAGGATGTGGGTTAATGCCCCTTTCAGGCTGTAAATGTTTTTGGGACATTCAGAGATCTCTCACAATGTTTTTGGGCCACCAACATTTTACAGACTTTAGGGGGTCTACGATGCCTGTAAACCCCTTTTTTGGGCCTCCAAAGATTTCAACATTTTTGCAGGCCTAAGATGCATTTTAAGGCCTTTTTTGGGCTGCTAACATATTCTGTGCTTTCGGGGTTGTAGGATCCATTTTTCGTGGCAAAAATATTTTTGTTTTGGGAATTTCAGTGGTCTAGGATGTGGGTTAATGCCCCTTTCAGGCTGCAAATGCTTTTGGGACATTCAGACCTCTCTCACACTGTTTTTGGGCCACCAACATTTTCTGAACTTTAGGGGGTCTAAGATGCCTGTAAACCCCTTTTTTGGGCATCCAAACATTTCAACATTTTTGCAGGCCTAAGATGCATTTTAAGGCCTTTTTTGGGCTGCTAACATTTTCTGAACTTTCAGGGGTGTAGGATGCATTTTTCGTGCCAGAAATATTTTTGGTAATTTCAGTGGTCTAGGATTTGGGTTAATGCCCCTTTTGGGCTGCTAATGTTTTTGGGACATTCAGAGCTCTCTCACAATGTCTTTGGGCCACCAACATTTTCTGGACTTTAGGGGGTCTACGATGCCGGTAAACCTTTTTTTTGGGCCTCCAAACATTTCAACATTTTTGCAGGCCTAAATTGCATTTAAGGCTTTTTTTGGGCTGCTAACATATTCTGTACTTTCAGGGGTTTAGGATGCATTTTTCGTGCCAAAAATATTTTTGGGAATTTCAGTGGTCTAGGATTTGGGTTAATGCCCCTTTCAGGCTGCAAATGTTTTTGGGACATTCAGAGCTCTCTCACAATGTTTTTGGGCCACCAACATTTTCTGGACTTTAGGGGGTCTACGATGTCTGTAAACCCCTTTTTTGGGCCTCCAAAGATTTCAACATTTTTGCCGGCCTAAGATGCATTTTAAGGCCTTTTTTTGGCTGCTAACATATTCTGTACTTTCGGGGATGTAGGATGCATTTTTCGTGCCAAAAATATTTTTGGGAATTTCAGTGGTCTAGGATGCGGGTTAATGCCCCTTTCAAGCTGCAAATGCTTTTGGGACATTCTGAGCTCTCTCACACTGCTTTTGGGCCACCAACATTTTCTGGACTTTAGGTGGTCTACGATGCCTGTAAACCCCTTTTTTGGGCCTCCAAAGATTTCAACATTTTTGCCGGCCTAAGATGCATTTTAAGGCCTTTTTCGGGCTGCTAACATATTCTGTACTTTCGGGGATGTAGGATGCATTTTTCGTGGCAAAAATATTTTGGAGAATTACAGTGGTCTAGGATGTGGGTTAATGCCCCTTTCAGGCTGTAAATGTTTTTGGGACATTCAGAGATCTCTCACAATGTTTTTGGGCCACCAACATTTTCCAGACTTTAGGGGGTCTACGATGCCTGTAAACCCCTTTTTTGGGACTCCAAAGATTTCAACATTTTTTCAGGCCTAAAATGCATGTAAGGCCTTTTTTGGGCTGCTAACATATTCTGTACTTTCAGGGGGGTAGGATGCATTTTTCGTACCAAAAATATTTTTGGGAATTTCAGTGGTCTAGGATGCGGGTTAATGCCCCTTTCAGGCTGTAAATGTTTTTGGGACATTCAGAGATCTCTCACAATGTTTTTGGGCCACCAACATTTTCCAGACTTTAGGGGTCTACGATGCCTGTAAACCCCTTTTTTGGGCCTCCAAAGATTTCAACATTTTTTCAGGCCTAAGATGCATTTTAATGCCTTTTTTGGAATGCTGACATATTCTGAACTTTCAGGGTTGTAGGATGCATTTTTCGTGCCAAAAATATTTTTGGGAATTTCAGGGGTCTAGCATGCGGGTTAATGTCCTTTTCAGACTGCAAATATTTTTGGGAGATTCAGAGCTCTCTCACACCGTTTTTGGGCCACCAACATATTCTGGACTTTAGGGGGTCTTCGATGCCTGTTAACCCCTTTTTTGGGCATCCAAACATTTCAACATTTTTGCAGGCCTAAGATGCATTTTAAGGCCTTTTTGGGCTGCTAACATTTTCTGAATTTTTGGTAATTTCAGTGGTCTAGGATTTGGGTTAATGCCCCTTTCAGGCTGCAAATGTTTTTGGGGCATTCAGAGCTCTCTCACAATGTTTTTGGGCCACCAACATTTTCTGGACTTTAGGGGGTCTACGATGCCTGTAAACCTTTTTTTTGGGCCTCCAAACATTTCAACATTTTTGCAGGCCTAAAATGCATTTAAGGCCTTTTTTGGGCTGCTAACATATTCTGTACTTTCAGGGGGGTAGGATGCATTTTTCGTGCCAAAAATATTTTTGGGAATTTCAGTGGTCTAGGATGCAGGTTAATGCCCCTTTCAAGCTGCAAATGCTTTTGGGACATTCCGAGCTCTCTCACACTGCTTTTGGGCCACCAACATTTTATGGACTTTAGGGGGTCTACGATGCCTGTAAACCCCTTTTTTGGGCCTCCAAAGATTTCAACATTTTTGCAGGCCTAAGATGCATTTTAAGGCCTTTTTTGGGCTGCTAACATATTCTGTGCTTTCGGGGTTGTAGGATCCATTTTTCGTGGCAAAAATATTTTTGTTTTGGGAATTTCAGTGGTCTAGGATGTGGTTTAATGCCCCTTTCAGGCTGCAAATGCTTTTGGGACATTCAGAGCTCTCTCACACTGTTTTTGGGCCACACACACATTTTCTGAACTTTAGGGGGTCTACGATGCCTGTAAACCCCTTTTTTGGGCATCCAAACATTTCAACATTTTTGCAGGCCTAAGATGCATTTTAAGGCCTTTTTTGGGCTGCTAACATTTTCTGAACTTTCAGGGGTGTAGGATGCATTTTTCGTGCCAGAAATATTTTTGGTAATTTCAGTGGTCTAGGATTTGGGTTAATGCCCCTTTTGGGCTGCTAATGTTTTTGGAACATTCAGAGCTCTCTCACAATGTCTTTGGGCCACCAACATTTTCTGGACTTTAGGGGGTCTACGATGCCTGTAAACCTTTTTTTTGGGCCTCCAAACATTTCAACATTTTTGCAGGCCTAAAATGCATTTAAGGCCTTTTTTGGGCTGCTAACATATTCTGTACTTTCAGGGGGGTAGGATGCATTTTTCGTGCCAAAAATATTTTTGGGAATTTCAGTGGTCTAGGATGCAGGTTAATGCCCCTTTCAAGCTGCAAATGCTTTTGGGACATTCCGAGCTCTCTCACACTGCTTTTGGGCCACCAACATTTTATGGACTTTAGGTGGTCTACGATGCCTGTAAACAACTTTTTTGGGCCTCCAAAGATTTCAACATTTTTGCCGGCCTAAGATGCATTTTAAGGCCTTTTTTGGGCTGCTAACATATTCTGTACTTTCGGGGATGTAGGATGCATTTTTCGTGGCAAAAATATTTTGGAGAATTACAGTGGTCTAGGATGTGGGTTAATGCCCCTTTCAGGCTGTAAATGTTTTTGGGACATTCAGAGATCTCTCACAATGTTTTTGGGCCACCAACATTTTACAGACTTTAGGGGGTCTACGATGCCTGTAAACCCCTTTTTTGGGCCTCCAAAGATTTCAACATTTTTGCAGGCCTAAGATGCATTTTAAGGCCTTTTTTGGGCTGCTAACATATTCTGTGCTTTCGGGGTTGTAGGATCCATTTTTCGTGGCAAAAATATTTTTGTTTTGGGAATTTCAGTGGTCTAGGATGTGGGTTAATGCCCCTTTCAGGCTGCAAATGCTTTTGGGACATTCAGACCTCTATCACACTGTTTTTGGGCCACCAACATTTTCTGAACTTTAGGGGGTCTAAGATGCCTGTAAACCCCTTTTTTGGGCATCCAAACATTTCAACATTTTTGCAGGCCTAAGATGCATTTTAAGGCCTTTTTTGGGCTGCTAACATTTTCTGAACTTTCAGGGGTGTAGGATGCATTTTTCGTGCCAGAAATATTTTTGGTAATTTCAGTGGTCTAGGATTTGGGTTAATGCCCCTTTTGGGCTGCTAATGTTTTTGGGACATTCAGAGCTCTCTCACAATGTCTTTGGGCCACCAACATTTTCTGGACTTTAGGGGGTCTACGATGCCGGTAAACCTTTTTTTTGGGCCTCCAAACATTTCAACATTTTTGCAGGCCTAAATTGCATTTAAGGCCTTTTTTGGGCTGCTAACATATTCTGTACTTTCAGGGGTTTAGGATGCATTTTTCGTGCCAAAAATATTTTTGGGAATTTCAGTGGTCTAGGATTTGGGTTAATGCCCCTTTCAGGCTGCAAATGTTTTTGGGACATTCAGGGCTCTCTCACAATGTTTTTGGGCCACCAACATTTTCTGGACTTTAGGGGGTCTACGATGTCTGTAAACCCCTTTTTTGGGCCTTCAAAGATCAAAGATTTCAACATTTTTGCCGGCCTAAGATGCATTTTAAGGCCTTTTTTTGGCTGCTAACATATTCTGTACTTTCGGGGATGTAGGATGCATTTTTCGTGCCAAAAATATTTTTGGGAATTTCAGTGGTCTAGGATGCGGGTTAATGCCCCTTTCAAGCTGCAAATGCTTTTGGGACATTCTGAGCTCTCTCACACTGCTTTTGGGCCACCAACATTTTCTGGACTTTAGGTGGTCTACGATGCCTGTAAACCCCTTTTTTGGGCCTCCAAAGATTTCAACATTTTTGCCGCCTAAGATGCATTTTAAGGCCTTTTTCGGGCTGCTAACATATTCTGTACTTTCGGGGATGTAGGATGCATTTTTCGTGGCAAAAATATTTTGGAGAATTACAGTGGTCTAGGATGTGGGCTAATGCCCCTTTCAGGCTGTAAATGTTTTTGGGACATTCAGAGATCTCTCACAATGTTTTTGGGCCACCAACATTTTCCAGACTTTAGGGGGTCTACGATGCCTGTAAACCCCTTTTTTGGGCCTCCAAAGATTTCAACATTTTTTCAGGCCTAAGATGCATTTTAATGCCTTTTTTGGAATGCTGACATATTCTGAACTTTCAGGGTTGTAGGATGCATTTTTCGTGCCAAAAATATTTTTGGGAATTTCAGGGGTCTAGCATGCGGGTTAATGTCCTTTTCAGACTGCAAATATTTTTGGGAGATTCAGAGCTCTCTCACACCGTTTTTGGGCCACCAACATATTCTGGACTTTAGGGGGTCTTCGATGCCTGTTAACCCCTTTTTTGGGCATCCAAACATTTCAACATTTTTGAAGGCCTAAGATGCATTTTAAGGCCTTTTTGGGCTGCTAACATTTTCTGAACTTTCAGGGGTGTAGGATGCATTTTTCGTGCCAGAAATATTTTTGGTAATTTCAGTGGTCTAGGATTTGGGTTAATGCCCCTTTCAGGCTGCAAATGTTTTTGGGGCATTCAGAGCTCTCTCACAATGTTTTTGGGCCACCAACATTTTCTGGACTTTAGGGGGTCTACGATGCCTGTAAACCTTTTTTTTGGGCCTCCAAACATATCAACATTTTTACAGGCCTAAAATGCATTTAAGTCCTTTTTTGGGCTGCTAACATATTCTGTACTTTCAGGGGGGTAGGATGCATTTTTCGTGCCAAAAATATTTTTGGGAATTTCAGTGGTCTAGGATGCAGGTTAATGCCCCTTTCAAGCTGCAAATGCTTTTGGGACATTCCGAGCTCTCTCTCACTGCTTTTGGGCCACCAACATTTTATGGACTTTAGGGGGTCTACGATGCCTGTAAACCCCTTTTTTGGGCCTCCAAAGATTTCAACATTTTTGCAGGCCTAAGATGCATTTTAAGGCCTTTTTTGGGCTGCTAACATATTCTGTGCTTTCGGGGTTGTAGGATCCATTTTTCGTGGCAAAAATATTTTTGTTTTGGGAATTTCAGTGGTCTAGGATGTGGTTTAATGCCCCTTTCAGGCTGCAAATGCTTTTGGGACATTCAGAGCTCTCTCACACTGTTTTTGGGCCACACACACATTTTCTGAACTTTAGGGGGTCTACGATGCCTGTAAACCCCTTTTTTGGGCATCCAAACATTTCAACATTTTTGCAGGCCTAAGATGCATTTTAAGGCCTTTTTTGGGCTGCTAACATTTTCTGAACTTTCAGGGGTGTAGGATGCATTTTTCGTGCCAGAAATATTTTCGGTAATTTCAGTGGTCTAGGATTTGGGTTAATGCCCCTTTTGGGCTGCTAATGTTTTTGGAACATTCAGAGCTCTCTCACAATGTCTTTGGGCCACCAACATTTTCTGGACTTTAGGGGGTCTACGATGCCGGTAAACCTTTTTTTTGGGCCTCCAAACATTTCAACATTTTTGCAGGCCTAAATTGCATTTAAGGCCTTTTTTGGGCTGCTAACATATTCTGTACTTTCAGGGGTTTAGGATGCATTTTTCGCGCCAAAAATTTTTTGGGGAATTTCAGTGGTCTAGGATTTGGGTTAATGCCCCTTTCAGGCTGCAAATGTTTTTGGGACATTCAGAGCTCTCTCACAATGCTTTTGGGCCACCAACATTTTCCAGACTTTAGGGGGTCTACGATGCCTGTAAACCCCTTTTTTGGGCCTCCAAAGATTTCAACATTTTTTCAGGCCTAAGATGCATTTTAAGGCCTTTTTTGGAATGCTGACATATTCTGAACTTTCAGGGTTGTAGGATGCATTTTTCGTGCCAAAAATATTTTTGGGAATTTCAGGGGTCTAGCATGCGGGTTAATGTCCTTTTCAGACTGCAAATGTTTTTGGGAGATTCAGAGCTCTCTCACACCGTTTTTGGGCCACCGACATATTCTGGACTTTATGGGGTCTACGATGCCTGTTAACCCCTTTTTTGGGCTTCCAAACATTTCAACATTTTTGCAGGCCTAAAATGCATTTTAAGGCCTTTTTGGGCTGCTAACATTTTCTGAACTTTCAGGGGTGTAGGGTGCATTTTTCGTGCCAGAAATATTTTTGGTAATTACAGTGGTCTAGGATGTGGGTTAATGCCCCTTTCAGGCTGTAAATGTTTTTGGGACATTCAGAGATCTCTCACAATGTTTTTGGGCCACCAACATTTTCCAGACTTTAGGGGGCCTACGATGCCTGTAAACCCCTTTTTTGGACCTCCAAAGATTTCAACATTTTTTCAGGCCTAAGATGCATTTTAAGGCCTTTTTTGGAATTCTGACATATTCTGAACTTTCAGGGTTGTAGGATGCATTTTTCGTGCCAAAAATATTTTTGGGAATTTCAGTGGTCTATGATTTGGGTTAATGCCCCTTTCAAGCTGCAAATGCTTTTGGGACATTCAGAGCTCTCTCACACTGTTTTTGGGCCACCAACATTTTCTGAACTTTAGGGGGTCTACGATGCCTGTAAACCCCTTTTTTGGGCATCCAAACATTTCAACATTTTTGCAGGCCTAAGATGCATTTTAAGGCCTTTTTTGGGCTGCTAACATTTTCTGAACTTTCAGGGGTGTAGGATGGATTTTTCGTGCCAGAAATATTTTTGGTAATTTCAGTGGTCTAGGATTTGGTTTAATGCCCCTTTTGGGCTGCTAATGTTTTTGGGACATTCAGAGCTCTCTCACAATGTCTTTGGGCCACCAACATTTTCTGGACTTTAGGGGGTCTACGATGCCGGTAAACCTTTTTTTTGGGCCTCCAAACAGTTCA
This sequence comes from Ambystoma mexicanum, assembly GCF_040938575.1. NCBI lineage: Eukaryota > Metazoa > Chordata > Amphibia > Caudata > Ambystomatidae > Ambystoma > Ambystoma mexicanum. The sequence goes on from NC_090929.1 coordinate 599,596,094, forward strand.
ACATTTTTGCAGGCCTAAATTGCATTTAAGGCCTTTTTTGGGCTGCTAACATATTCTGTACTTTCAGGGGTTTAGGATGCATTTTTCGTGCCAAAAATATTTTTGGGAATTTCAGTGGTCTAGGATTTGGGTTAATGCCCCTTTCAGGCTGCAAATGTTTTTGGGACATTCAGAGCTCTCTCACAATGTTTTTGGGCCACCAACATTTTCTGGACTTTAGGGGGTCTACGATGTCTGTAAACCCCTTTTTTGGGCCTCCAAAGATTTCAACATTTTTGCCAGCCTAAGATGCATTTTAAGGCCTTTTTTTGGCTGCTAACATATTCTGTACTTTCGGGGATGTAGGATGCATTTTTCGTGCCAAAAATATTTTTGGGAATTTCAGTGGTCTAGGATGCGGGTTAATGCCCCTTTCAAGCTGCAAATGCTTTTGGGACATTCTGAGCTCTCTCACACTGCTTTTGGGCCACCAACATTTTCTGGACTTTAGGTGGTCTACGATGCCTGTAAACCCCTTTTTTGGGCCTCCAAAGATTTCAACATTTTTGCCGGCCTAAGATGCATTTTAAGGCCTTTTTTGGGCTGCTAACATATTCTGTACTTTCGGGGATGTAGGATGCATTTTTCGTGGCAAAAATATTTTGGAGAATTACAGTGGTCTAGGATGTGGGTTAATGCCCCTTTCAGGCTGTAAATGTTTTTGGGACATTCAGAGATCTCTCACAATGTTTTTGGGCCACCAACATTTTCCAGACTTTATGGGGTCTACGATGCCTGTAAACCCCTTTTTTGGGCCTCCAAAGATTTCAACATTTTTGCCGGCCTAAGATGCATTTTAAGGCCTTTTTTGGGCTGCTAACATATTCTGTACTTTCGGGGATGTAGGATGCATTTTTCGTGGCAAAAATATTTTGGAGAATTACAGTGGTCTAGGATGTGGGTTAATGCCCCTTTCAGGCTGTAAATGTTTTTGGGACATTCAGAGCTCTCTCACAATGTTTTTGGGCCACCAACATTTTCTGGACTTTAGGGGGTCTACGATGCCGGTAAACCTTTTTTTTGGGCCTCCAAACATTTCAACATTTTTGCAGGCCTAAAATGCATTTAAGGCCTTTTTAAGGCTGCTAACATATTCTGTACTTTCAGGGGGGTAGGATGCATTTTTCGTGCCAAAAATATTTTTGGGAATTTCAGTGGTCTAGGATGCGGGTTAATGCCCCTTTCAAGCTGCAAATGCTTTTGGGACATTCCAAGCTCTCTCACACTGCTTTTGGGCCACCAACATTTTCTGGACTTTAGGTGGTCTACGATGCCTGTAAACCTCTTTTTTGGGCCTCCAAAAATTTCAACATTTTTGCCGGCCTAAGATGCATTTTAAGGCCTTTTTTGGGCTGCTAACATATTCTGTACTTTCGGGGATGTAGGATGCATTTTTCGTGGCAAAAATATTTTGGAGAATTACAGTGGTCTAGGATGTGGGTTAATGCCCCTTTCAGGCTGTAAATGTTTTTGGGACATTCAGAGATCTCTCACAATGTTTTTGGGCCACCAACATTTTACAGACTTTAGGGGGTCTACGATGCCTGTAAACCCCTTTTTTGGGCCTCCAAAGATTTCAACATTTTTTCAGGCCTAAGATGCATTTTAGGCCTTTTTTGGAATGCTGACATATTCTGAACTTTCAGGGTTGTAGGATGCATTTTTCGTGCCAAAAATATTTTTGGGAATTTCAGGGGTCTAGCATGCGGGTTAATGTCCTTTTCAGACTGCAAATGTTTTTGGGAGATTCAGAGCTCTCTCACACCGTTTTTGGGCCACCGACATATTCTGGACTTTATGGGGTCTACAATGCCTGTAAACCCCTTTTTTGGGCATCCAAACATTTCAACATTTTTGCAGGCCTAAGATGCATTTTAAGGCCTTTTTGGGCTGCTAACATTTTCTGAACTTTCAGGGGTGTAGGATGCATTTTTCGTGCCAGAAATATTTTTGGTAATTTCAGTGGTCTAGGATTTGGGTTAATGCCCCTTTCAGGCTGCAAATGTTTTTGGGACATTCAGAGCTCTCTCACAATGTTTTTGGGCCACCAACATTTTCTGGACTTTAGGGGGTCTACGATGCCTGTAAACCTTTTTTTTGGGCCTCCAAACATTTCAACATTTTTGCAGGCCTAAAATGCATTTAAGGCCTTTTTTGGGCTGCTAACATATTCTGTACTTTCAGGGGGGTAGGATGCATTTTTCGTGCCAAAAATATTTTTGGGAATTTCAGTGGTCTAGGATGCAGGTTAATGCCCCTTTCAAGCTGCAAATGCTTTTGGGACATTCCGAGCTCTCTCACACTGCTTTTGGGCCACCAACATTTTATGGACTTTAGGTGGTCTACGATGCCTGTAAACAACTTTTTTGGGCCTCCAAAGATTTCAACATTTTTGTCGGCCTAAGATGCATTTTAAGGCCTTTTTTGGGCTGCTAACATATTCTGTACTTTCGGGGATGTAGGATGCATTTTTCGTGGCAAAAATATTTTGGAGAATTACAGTGGTCTAGGATGTGGGTTAATGCCCCTTTCAGGCTGTAAATGTTTTTGGGACATTCAGAGATCTCTCACAATGTTTTTGGGCCACCAACATTTTACAGACTTTAGGGGGTCTACGATGCCTGTAAACCCCTTTTTTGGGCCTCCAAAGATTTCAACATTTTTGCAGGCCTAAGATGCATTTTAAGGCCTTTTTTGGGCTGCTAACATATTCTTTGCTTTCGGGGTTGTAGGATCCATTTTTCGTGGCAAAAATATTTTTGTTTTGGGAATTTCAGTGGTCTAGGATGTGGGTTAATGCCCCTTTCAGGCTGCAAATGCTTTTGGGACATTCCGACCTCTCTCACACTGTTTTTGGGCCACCAACATTTTCTGAACTTTAGGGGGTCTAAGATGCCTGTAAACCCCTTTTTTGGGCATCCAAACATTTCAACATTTTTGCAGGCCTAAGATGCATTTTAAGGCCTTTTTTGGGCTGCTAACATTTTCTGAACTTTCAGGGGTGTAGGATGCATTTTTCGTGCCAGAAATATTTTTGGTAATTTCAGTGGTCTAGGATTTGGGTTAATGCCCCTTTTGGGCTGCTAATGTTTTTGGGACATTCAGAGCTCTCTCACAATGTCTTTGGGCCACCAACATTTTCTGGACTTTAGGGGGTCTACGATGCCGGTAAACCTTTTTTTGGGGCCTCCAAACATTTCAACATTTTTGCAGGCCTAAATTGCATTTAAGGCCTTTTTTGGGCTGCTAACAAAGATTTCAACATTTTTTCAGGCCTAAAATGCATTTTAGGCCTTTTTTGGAATGCTGACATATTCTGAACTTTCAGGGTTGTAGGATGCATTTTTCGTGCCAAAAATATTTTTGGGAATTTCAGGGGTCTAGCATGCGGGTTAATGTCCTTTTCAGACTGCAAATGTTTTTGGGAGATTCAGAGCTCTCTCACACCGTTTTTGGGCCACCGACATATTCTGGACTTTATGGGGTCTACGATGCCTGTAAACCCCTTTTTTGGGCATCCAAACATTTCAACATTTTTGCAGGCCTAAGATGCATTTTAAGGCCTTTTTGGGCTGCTAACATTTTCTGAACTTTCAGGGGTGTAGGATGCATTTTTCGTGCCAGAAATATTTTTGGTAATTTTTAGTGGTCTAGGATTTGGGTTAATGCCCCTTTCAGGCTGCAAATGTTTTTGGGACATTCAGAGCTCTCTCACAATGTTTTTGGGCCACCAACATTTTCTGGACTTTAGGGGGTCTACGATGCCTGTAAACCTTTTTTTTGGGCCTCCAAACATTTCAACATTTTTGCAGGCCTAAAATGCATTTAAGGCCTTTTTTGGGCTGCTAACATATTCTGTACTTTCAGGGGGGTAGGATGCATTTTTCGTGCCAAAAATATTTTTGGGAATTTCAGTGGTCTAGGATGCAGGTTAATGCCCCTTTCAAGCTGCAAATGCTTTTGGGACATTCCGAGCTCTCTCACACTGCTTTTGGGCCACCAACATTTTATGGACTTTAGGTGGTCTACGATGCCTGTAAACAACTTTTTTGGGCCTCCAAAGATTTCAACATTTTTGCCGGCCTAAAATGCATTTTAAGGCCTTTTTTGGGCTGCTAACATATTCTGTACTTTCGGGGATGTAGGATGCATTTTTCGTGGCAAAAATATTTTGGAGAATTACAGTGGTCTAGGATGTGGGTTAATGCCCCTTTCAGGCTGTAAATGTTTTTGGGACATTCAGAGATCTCTCACAATGTTTTTGGGCCACCAACATTTTACAGACTTTAGGGGGTCTACGATGCCTGTAAACCCCTTTTTTGGGCCTCCAAAGATTTCAACATTTTTGCAGGCCTAAGATGCATTTTAAGGCCTTTTTTGGGCTGCTAACATATTCTGTGCTTTCGGGGTTGTAGGATCCATTTTTCGTGGCAAAAATATTTTTGTTTTGGGAATTTCAGTGGTCTAGGATGTGGGTTAATGCCCCTTTCAGGCTGCAAATGCTTTTGGGACATTCCGACCTCTCTCACACTGTTTTTGGGCCACCAACATTTTCTGAACTTTAGGGGGTCTAAGATGCCTGTAAACCCCTTTTTTGGGCATCCAAACATTTCAACATTTTTCCAGGCCTAAGATGCATTTTAAGGCCTTTTTTGGGCTGCTAACATTTTCTGAACTTTCAGGGGTGTAGGATGCATTTTTCGTGCCAGAAATATTTTTGGTAATTTCAGTGGTCTAGGATTTGGGTTAATGCCCCTTTTGGGCTGCTAATGTTTTTGGGACATTCAGAGCTCTCTCACAATGTCTTTGGGCCACCAACATTTTCTGGACTTTAGGGGGTCTACGATGCCGGTAAACCTTTTTTTTGGGCCTCCAAACATTTCAACATTTTTGCAGGCCTAAATTGCATTTAAGGCCTTTTTTGGGCTGCTAACATATTCTGTACTTTCAGGGGTTTAGGATGCATTTTTCGTGCCAAAAATATTTTTGGGAATTTCAGTGGTCTAGGATTTGGGTTAATGCCCCTTTCAGGCTGCAAATGTTTTTGGGACATTCAGAGCTCTCTCACAATGTTTTTGGGCCACCAACATTTTCTGGACTTTAGGGGGTCTACGATGTCTGTAAACCCCTTTTTTGGGCCTCCAAAGATTTCAACATTTTTGCCGGCCTAAGATGCATTTTAAGGCCTTTTTTTGGCTGCTAACATATTCTGTACTTTCGGGGATGTAGGATGCATTTTTCGTGCCAAAAATATTTTTGGGAATTTCAGTGGTCTAGGATGCGGGTTAATGCCCCTTTCAAGCTGCAAATGCTTTTGGGACATTCTGAGCTCTCTCACACTGCTTTTGGGCCACCAACATTTTCTGGACTTTAGGTGGTCTACGATGCCTGTAAACCCCTTTTTTGGGCCTCCAAAGATTTCAACATTTTTGCCGGCCTAAGATGCATTTTAAGGCCTTTTTCGGGCTGCTAACATATTCTGTACTTTCGGGGATGTAGGATGCATTTTTCGTGGCAAAAATATTTTGGAGAATTACAGTGGTCTAGGATGCGGGTTAATGCCCCTTTCAGGCTGTAAATGTTTTTGGGACATTCAGAGATCTCTCACAATGTTTTTGGGCCACCAACATTTTCCAGACTTTAGGGGTCTACGATGCCTGTAAACCCCTTTTTTGGGCCTCCAAAGATTTCAACATTTTTTCAGGCCTAAGATGCATTTTAATGCCTTTTTTGGAATGCTGACATATTCTGAACTTTCAGGGTTGTAGGATGCATTTTTCGTGCCAAAAATATTTTTGGGAATTTCAGGGGTCTAGCATGCGGGTTAATGTCCTTTTCAGACTGCAAATATTTTTGGGAGATTCAGAGCTCTCTCACACCGTTTTTGGGCCACCAACATATTCTGGACTTTAGGGGGTCTTCGATGCCTGTTAACCCCTTTTTTGGGCATCCAAACATTTCAACATTTTTGCAGGCCTAAGATGCATTTTAAGGCCTTTTTGGGCTGCTAACATTTTCTGAATTTTTGGTAATTTCAGTGGTCTAGGATTTGGGTTAATGCCCCTTTCAGGCTGCAAATGTTTTTGGGGCATTCAGAGCTCTCTCACAATGTTTTTGGGCCACCAACATTTTCTGGACTTTAGGGGGTCTACGATGCCTGTAAACCTTTTTTTTGGGCCTCCAAACATTTCAACATTTTTGCAGGCCTAAAATGCATTTAAGGCCTTTTTTGGGCTGCTAACATATTCTGTACTTTCAGGGGGGTAGGATGCATTTTTCGTGCAAAAAAATTTTTTTGGGGAATTTCAGTGGTCTAGGATGCAGGTTAATGCCCCTTTCAAGCTGCAAATGCTTTTGGGACATTCCGAGCTCTCTCACACTGCTTTTGGGCCACCAACATTTTATGGACTTTAGGGGGTCTATGATGCCTGTAAACCCCTTTTTTGGGCCTCCAAAGATTTCAACATTTTTGCAGGCCTAAGATGCATTTTAAGGCCTTTTTTGGGCTGCTAACATATTCTGTGCTTTCGGGGTTGTAGGATCCATTTTTCGTGGCAAAAATATTTTTGTTTTGGGAATTTCAGTGGTCTAGGATGTGGTTTAATGCCCCTTTCAGGCTGTAAATGCTTTTGGGACATTCAGAGCTCTCTCACACTGTTTTTGGGCCACACACACATTTTCTGAACTTTAGGGGGTCTACGATGCCTGTAAACCCCTTTTTTGGGCATCCAAACATTTCAACATTTTTGCAGGCCTAAGATGCATTTTAAGGCCTTTTTTGGGCTGCTAACATTTTCTGAACTTTCAGGGGTGTAGGATGCATTTTTCGTGCCAGAAATATTTTTGGTAATTTCAGTGGTCTAGGATTTGGGTTAATGCCCCTTTTGGGCTGCTAATGTTTTTGGAACATTCAGAGCTCTCTCACAATGTCTTTGGGCCACCAACATTTTCTGGACTTTAGGGGGTCTACGATGCCTGTAAACCTTTTTTTTGGGCCTCCAAACATTTCAAAATTTTTGCAGGCCTAAAATGCATTTAAGGCCTTTTTTGGGCTGCTAACATATTCTGTACTTTCAGGGGGGTAGGATGCATTTTTCGTGCCAAAAATATTTTTGGGAATTTCAGTGGTCTAGGATGCAGGTTAATGCCCCTTTCAAGCTGCAAATGCTTTTGGGACATTCCGAGCTCTCTCACACTGCTTTTGGGCCACCAACATTTTATGGACTTTAGGTGGTCTACGATGCCTGTAAACAACTTTTTTGGGCCTCCAAAGATTTCAACATTTTTGCCGGCCTAAGATGCATTTTAAGGCCTTTTTTGGGCTGCTAACATATTCTGTACTTTCGGGGATGTAGGATGCATTTTTCGTGGCAAAAATATTTTGGAGAATTACAGTGGTCTAGGATGTGGGTTAATGCCCCTTTCAGGCTGTAAATGTTTTTGGGACATTCAGAGATCTCTCACAATGTTTTTGGGCCACCAACATTTTACAGACTTTAGGGGGTCTACGATGCCTGTAAACCCCTTTTTTGGGCCTCCAAAGATTTCAACATTTTTGCAGGCCTAAGATGCATTTTAAGGCCTTTTTTGGGCTGCTAACATATTCTGTGCTTTCGGGGTTGTAGGATCCATTTTTCGTGGCAAAAATATTTTTGTTTTGGGAATTTCAGTGGTCTAGGATGTGGGTTAATGCCCCTTTCAGGCTGCAAATGCTTTTGGGACATTCAGACCTCTCTCACACTGTTTTTGGGCCACCAACATTTTCTGAACTTTAGGGGGTCTAAGATGCCTGTAAACCCCTTTTTTGGGCATCCAAACATTTCAACATTTTTGCAGGCCTAAGATGCATTTTAAGGCCTTTTTTGGGCTGCTAACATTTTCTGAACTTTCAGGGGTGTAGGATGCATTTTTCGTGCCAGAAATATTTTTGGTAATTTCAGTGGTCTAGGATTTGGGTTAATGCCCCTTTTGGGCTGCTAATGTTTTTGGGACATTCAGAGCTCTCTCACAATGTCTTTGGGCCACCAACATTTTCTGGACTTTAGGGGGTCTACGATGCCGGTAAACCTTTTTTTTGGGCCTCCAAACATTTCAACATTTTTGCAGGCCTAAATTGCATTTAAGGCCTTTTTTGGGCTGCTAACATATTCTGTACTTTCAGGGGTTTAGGATGCATTTTTCGTGCCAAAAATATTTTTGGGAATTTCAGTGGTCTAGGATTTGGGTTAATGCCCCTTTCAGGCTGCAAATGTTTTTGGGACATTCAGGGCTCTCTCACAATGTTTTTGGGCCACCAACATTTTCTGGACTTTAGGGGGTCTACAATGTCTGTAAACCCCTTTTTTGGGCCTCCAAAGATTTCAACATTTTTGCCGGCCTAAGATGCATTTTAAGGCCTTTTTTGGGCTGCTACATATTCTGTACTTTCGGGGATGTAGGATGCATTTTTCGTGGCAAAAATATTTTGGAGAATTACAGTGGTCTAGGATGTGGGTTAATGCCCCTTTCAGGCTGTAAATGTTTTTGGGACATTCAGAGATCTCTCACAATGTTTTTGGGCCACCAACATTTTACAGACTTTAGGGGGTCTACGATGCCTGTAAACCCCTTTTTTGGGCCTCCAAAGATTTCAACATTTTTGCAGGCCTAAGATGCATTTTAAGGCCTTTTTTGGGCTGCTAACATATTCTGTGCTTTCGGGGTTGTAGGATCCATTTTTCGTGGCAACAATATTTTTGTTTTGGGAATTTCAGTGGTCTAGGATGTGGGTTAATGCCCCTTTCAGGCTGCAAATGCTTTTGGGACATTCAGACCTCTCTCACACTGTTTTTGGCACACCAACATTTTCTGAACTTTAGGGGGTCTAAGATGCCTGTAAACCCCTTTTTTGGGCATCCAAACATTTCAACATTTTTGCAGGCCTAAGATGCATTTTAAGGCCTTTTTTGGGCTGCTAACATTTTCTGAACTTTCAGGGGTGTAGGATGCATTTTTAGTGCCAGAAATATTTTTGGTAATTTCAGTGGTCTAGGATTTGGGTTAATGCCCCTTTTGGGCTGCTAATGTTTTTGGGACATTCAGAGCTCTCTCACAATGTCTTTGGGCCACCAACATTTTCTGGACTTTAGGGGGTCTACGATGCCGGTAAAACTTTTTTTTGGGCCTCCAAACATTTCAACATTTTTGCAGGCCTAAATTGCATTTAAGGCCTTTTTTGGGCTGCTAACATATTCTGTACTTTCAGGGGTTTAGGATGCATTTTTCGTGCCAAAAATATTTTTGGGAATTTCAGTGGTCTAGGATTTGGGTTAATGCCCCTTTCAGGCTGCAAATGTTTTTGGGACATTCAGGGCTCTCTCACAATGTTTTTGGGCCACCAACATTTTCTGGACTTTAGGGGGTCTACGATGTCTGTAAACCCCTTTTTTGGGCCTCCAAAGATTTCAACATTTTTGCCGGCCTAAGATGCATTTTAAGGCCTTTTTTTGGCTGCTAACATATTCTGTACTTTCGGGGATGTAGGATGCATTTTTCGTGCCAAAAATATTTTTGGGAATTTCAGTGGTCTAGGATGCGGGTTAATGCCCCTTTCAAGCTGCAAATGCTTTTGGGACATTCTGAGCTCTCTCACACTGCTTTTGGGCCACCAACATTTTCTGGACTTTAGGTGGTCTACGATGCCTGTAAACCCCTTTTTTGGGCCTCCAAAGATTTCAACATTTTTGCCGGCCTAAGATGCATTTTAAGGCCTTTTTCGGGCTGCTAACATATTCTGTACTTTCGGGGATGTAGGATGCATTTTTCGTGGCAAAAATATTTTGGAGAATTACAGTGGTCTAGGATGTGGGCTAATGCCCCTTTCAGGCTGTAAATGTTTTTGGGACGTTCAGAGATCTCTCACAATGTTTTTGGGCCACCAACATTTTCCAGACTTTAGGGGGTCTACGATGCCTGTAAACCCCTTTTTTGGGCCTCCAAAGATTTCAACATTTTTTCAGGCCTAAAATGCATTTAAGGCCTTTTTTGGGCTGCTAACATATTCTGTACTTTCAGGGGGGTAGGATGCATTTTTCGTACCAAAAATATTTTTGGGAATTTCAGTGGTCTAGGATGCGGGTTAATGCCCCTTTCAGGCTGTAAATGTTTTTGGGACATTCAGAGATCTCTCACAATGTTTTTGGGCCACCAACATTTTCCAGACTTTAGGGGTCTACGATGCCTGTAAACCCCTTTTTTGGGCCTCCAAAGATTTCAACATTTTTTCAGGCCTAAGATGCATTTTAATGCCTTTTTTGGAATGCTGACATATTCTGAACTTTCAGGGTTGTAGGATGCATTTTTCGTGCCAAAAATATTTTTGGGAATTTCAGGGGTCTAGCATGCGGGTTAATGTCCTTTTCAGACTGCAAATATTTTTGGGAGATTCAGAGCTCTCTCACACCGTTTTTGGGCCACCAACATATTCTGGACTTTAGGGGGTCTTCGATGCCTGTTAACCCCTTTTTTGGGCATCCAAACATTTCAACATTTTTGCTGGCCTAAGATGCATTTTAAGGCCTTTTTGGGCTGCTAACATTTTCTGAACTTTCAGGGGTGTAGGATGCATTTTTCGTGCCAGAAATATTTTTGGTAATTTCAGTGGTCTAGGATGTGGGTTAATGCCCCTTTCAGGCTGCAAATGTTTTTGGGGCATTCAGAGCTCTCTCACAATGTTTTTGGGCCACCAACATTTTCTGGACTTTAGGGGGTCTACGATGCCTGTAAACCTTTTTTTTGGGCCTCCAAACATTTCAACATTTTTGCAGGCCTAAAATGCATTTAAGGCCTTTTTTGGGCTGCTAACATATTCTGTACTTTCAGGGGGGTAGGATGCATTTTTCGTGCCAGAAATATTTTTGGTAATTTCAGTGGTCTAGGATTTGGGTTAATGCCCCTTTTGGGCTGCTAATGTTTTTGGAACATTCAGAGCTCTCTCACAATGTCTTTGGGCCACCGACATATTCTGGACTTTAGGGGGTCTACGATGCCTGTAAACCCCTTTTTTGGGCATCCAAACATTTCAACATTTTTGCAGGCCTAAAATGCATTTTAAGGCCTTTTTGGGCTGCTAACATTTTCTGAACTTTCAGGGGTGTAGGATGCATTTTTCGTGCCAGAAATATTTTTGGTAATTACAGTGGTCTAGGATGTGGGTTAATGCCCCTTTCAGGCTGTAAATGTTTTTGGGACATTCAGAGATCTCTCACAATGTTTTTGGGCCACCAACATTTTACAGACTTTAGGGGGTCTACGATGCCTGTAAACCCCTTTTTTGGGCCTCCAAAGATTTCAACATTTTTGCAGGCCTAAGATGCATTTTAAGGCCTTTTTTGTGATGCTAACATTTTCTGAACTTTCAGGGGTGTGGGATGCATTTTTCGTGGCAAAAATATTTTGGAGAATTACAGTGGTCTAGGATGTGGGTTAATGCCCCTTTCAGGCTGTAAATGTTTTTGGGACATTCAGAGATCTCTCACAATGTTTTTGGGCCACCAACATTTTCCAGACTTTAGGGGGCCTACGATGCCTGTAAACCCCTTTTTTTGGACCTCCAAAGATTTCAACATTTTTTCAGGCCTAAGATGCATTTTAAGGCCTTTTTTGGAATTCTGACATATTCTGAACTTTCAGGGTTGTAGGATGCATTTTTCGTGCCAAAAATATTTTTGGGAATTTCAGGGGTCTAGCATGCGGGTTAATGTCCTTTTCAGACTGCAAATGTTTTTGGGAGATTCAGAGCTCTCTCACAATGTCTTTGGGCCACCAACATTTTCCAGACTTTAGGGGGCCTACGATGCCTGTAAACCCCTTTTTTGGACCTCCAAAGATTTCAACATTTTTTCAGGCCTAACATGCATTTTAAGGCCTTTTTTGGAATTCTGACATATTCTGAACTTTCAGGGTTGTAGGATGCATTTTTCGTGCCAAAAATATTTTTGGGAATTTCAGGGGTCTAGCATGCGGGTTAATGTCCTTTTCAGACTGCAAATGTTTTTGGGAGATTCAGAGCTCTCTCACACCGTTTTTGGGCCACCGACATATTCTGGACTTTAGGGGGTCTACGATGCCTGTAAACCCCTTTTTTGGGCATACAAACATTTCAACATTTTTGCAGGCCTAAGATGCATTTTAAGGCCTTTTTTGGGCTGCTAACATTTTCTGAACTTTCAGGGGTGTAGGATGCATTTTTCGTGCCAGAAATATTTTTGGTAATTTCAGTGGTCTAGGATTTGGGTTAATGCCCCTTTTGGGCTGCTAATGTTTTTGGGACATTCAGAGCTCTCTCACAATGTCTTTGGGCCACCAACATTTTCTGGACTTTAGGGGGTCTACGATGCCGGTAAACCTTTTTTTTGGGCCTCCAAACATTTCAACATTTTTGCAGGCCTAAATTGCATTTAAGGCCTTTTTTGGGCTGCTAACAAAGATTTCAACATTTTTTCAGGCCTAAGATGCATTTTAGGCCTTTTTTGGAATGCTGACATATTCTGAACTTTCAGGGTTGTAGGATGCATTTTTCGTGCCAAAAATATTTTTGGGAATTTCAGGGGTCTAGCATGCGGGTTAATGTCCTTTTCAGACTGCAAATGTTTTTGGGAGATTCAGAGCTCTCTCACACCGTTTTTGGGCCACCGACATATTCTGGACTTTATGGGGTCTACGATGCCTGTAAACCCCTTTTTTGGGCATCCAAACATTTCAACATTTTTGCAGGCCTAAGATGCATTTTAAGGCCTTTTTGGGCTGCTAACATTTTCTGAACTTTCAGGGGTGTAGGATGCATTTTTCGTGCCAGAAATATTTTTGGTAATTTCAGTGGTCTAGGATTTGGGTTAATGCCCCTTTCAGGCTGCAAATGTTTTTGGGACATTCAGAGCTCTCTCACAATGTTTTTGGGCCACCAACATTTTCTGGACTTTAGGGGGTCTACGATGCCTGTAAACCTTTTTTTTGGGCCTCCAAACATTTCAACATTTTTGCAGGCCCAAAATGCATTTAAGGCCTTTTTTGGGCTGCTAACATATTCTGTACTTTCAGGGGGGTAGGATGCATTTTTCGTGCCAAAAATATTTTTGGGAATTTCAGTGGTCTAGGATGCAGGTTAATGCCCCTTTCAAGCTGCAAATGCTTTTGGGACATTCCGAGCTCTCTCACACTGCTTTTGGGCCACCAACATTTTATGGACTTTAGGTGGTCTACGATGCCTGTAAACAACTTTTTTGGGCCTCCAAAGATTTCAACATTTTTGCCGGCCTAAGATGCATTTTAAGGCCTTTTTTGGGCTGCTAACATATTCTGTACTTTCGGGGATGTAGGATGCATTTTTCGTGGCAAAAATATTTTGGAGAATTACAGTGGTCTAGGATGTGGGTTAATGCCCCTTTCAGGCTGTAAATGTTTTTGGGACATTCAGAGATCTCTCACAATGTTTTTGGGCCACCAACATTTTACAGACTTTAGGGGCTCTACGATGCCTGTAAACCCCTTTTTTAGGCCTCCAAAGATTTCAACATTTTTGCAGGCCTAAGATGCATTTTAAGGCCTTTTTTGGGCTGCTAACATATTCTGTGCTTTCGGGGTTGTAGGATCCATTTTTCGTGGCAAAAATATTTTTGTTTTGGGAATTTCAGTGGTCTAGGATGTGGGTTAATGCCCCTTTCAGGCTGCAAATGCTTTTGGGACATTCCGACCTCTCTCACACTGTTTTTGGGCCACCAACATTTTCTGAACTTTAGGGGGTCTAAGATGCCTGTAAACCCCTTTTTTGGGCATCCAAACATTTCAACATTTTTGCAGGCCTAAGATGCATTTTAAGGCCTTTTTTGGGCTGCTAACATTTTCTGAACTTTCAGGGGTGTAGGATGCATTTTTCGTGCCAGAAATATTTTTGGTAATTTCAGTGGTCTAGGATTTGGGTTAATGCCCCTTTTGGGCTGCTAATGTTTTTGGGACATTCAGAGCTCTCTCACAATGTCTTTGTGCCACCAACATTTTCTGGACTTTAGGGGGTCTACGATGCCGGTAAACCTTTTTTTTGGGCCTCCAAACATTTCAACATTTTTGCAGGCCTAAATTGCATTTAAGGCCTTTTTTGGGCTGCTAACATATTCTGTACTTTCAGGGGTTTAGGATGCATTTTTCGTGCCAAAAATATTTTTGGGAATTTCAGTGGTCTAGGATTTGGGTTAATGCCCCTTTCAGGCTGCAAATGTTTTTGGGACATTCAGAGCTCTCTCACAATGTTTTTGGGCCACCAACATTTTCTGGACTTTAGGGGGTCTACGATGTCTGTAAACCCCTTTTTTGGGCCTCCAAAGATTTCAACATTTTTGCCGGCCTAAGATGCATTTTAAGGCCTTTTTTTGGCTGCTAACATATTCTGTACTTTCGGGGATGTAGGATGCATTTTTCGTGCCAAAAATATTTTTGGGAATTTCAGTGGTCTAGGATGCGGGTTAATGCCCCTTTCAAGCTGCAAATGCTTTTGGGACATTCTGAGCTCTCTCACACTGCTTTTGGGCCACCAACATTTTCTGGACTTTAGGTGGTCTACGATGCCTGTAAACCCCTTTTTTGGGCCTCCAAAGATTTCAACATTTTTGCCGGCCTAAGATGCATTTTAAGGCCTTTTTCGGGCTGCTAACATATTCTGTACTTTCGGGGATGTAGGATGCATTTTTCGTGGCAAAAATATTTTGGAGAATTACAGTGGTCTAGGATGTGGGTTAATGCCCCTTTCAGGCTGTAAATGTTTTTGGGACATTCAGAGATCTCTCACAATGTTTTTGGGCCACCAACATTTTCCAGACTTTAGGGGGTCTACGATGCCTGTAAACCCCTTTTTTGGGACTCCAAAGATTTCAACATTTTTTCAGGCCTAAAATGCATGTAAGGCCTTTTTTGGGCTGCTAACATATTCTGTACTTTCAGGGGGGTAGGATGCATTTTTCGTACCAAAAATATTTTTGGGAATTTCAGTGGTCTAGGATGCGGGTTAATGCCCCTTTCAGGCTGTAAATGTTTTTGGGACATTCAGAGATCTCTCACAATGTTTTTGGGCCACCAACATTTTCCAGACTTTAGGGGTCTACGATGCCTGTAAACCCCTTTTTTGGGCCTCCAAAGATTTCAACATTTTTTCAGGCCTAAGATGCATTTTAATGCCTTTTTTGGAATGCTGACATATTCTGAACTTTCAGGGTTGTAGGATGCATTTTTCGTGCCAAAAATATTTTTGGGAATTTCAGGGGTCTAGCATGCGGGTTAATGTCCTTTTCAGACTGCAAATATTTTTGGGAGATTCAGAGCTCTCTCACACCGTTTTTGGGCCACCAACATATTCTGGACTTTAGGGGGTCTTCGATGCCTGTTAACCCCTTTTTTGGGCATCCAAACATTTCAACATTTTTGCAGGCCTAAGATGCATTTTAAGGCCTTTTTGGGCTGCTAACATTTTCTGAATTTTTGGTAATTTCAGTGGTCTAGGATTTGGGTTAATGCCCCTTTCAGGCTGCAAATGTTTTTGGGGCATTCAGAGCTCTCTCACAATGTTTTTGGGCCACCAACATTTTCTGGACTTTAGGGGGTCTACGATGCCTGTAAACCTTTTTTTTGGGCCTCCAAACATTTCAACATTTTTGCAGGCCTAAAAAGCATTTAAGGCCTTTTTTGGGCTGCTAACATATTCTGTACTTTCAGGGGGGTAGGATGCATTTTTCGTGCCAAAATTATTTTTGGGAATTTCAGTGGTCTAGGATGCAGGTTAATGCCCCTTTCAAGCTGCAAATGCTTTTGGGACATTCCGAGCTCTCTCACACTGCTTTTGGGCCACCAACATTTTATGGACTTTAGGGGGTCTACGATGCCTGTAAACCCCTTTTTTGGGCCTCCAAAGATTTCAACATTTTTGCAGGCCTAAGATGCATTTTAAGGCCTTTTTTGGGCTGCTAACATATTCTGTGCTTTCGGGGTTGTAGGATCCATTTTTCGTGGCAAAAATATTTTTGTTTTGGGAATTTCAGTGGTCTAGGATGTGGTTTAATGCCCCTTTCAGGCTGCAAATGCTTTTGGGACATTCAGAGCTCTCTCACACTGTTTTTGGGCCACACACACATTTTCTGAACTTTAGGGGGTCTACGATGCCTGTAAACCCCTTTTTTGGGCATCCAAACATTTCAACATTTTTGCAGGCCTAAGATGCATTTTAAGGCCTTTTTTGGGCTGCTAACATTTTCTGAACTTTCAGGGGTGTAGGATGCATTTTTCGTGCCAGAAATATTTTTGGTAATTTCAGTGGTCTAGGATTTGGGTTAATGCCCCTTTTGGGCTGCTAATGTTTTTGGAACATTCAGAGCTCTCTCACAATGTCTTTGGGCCACCAACATTTTCTGGACTTTAGGGGGTCTACGATGCCTGTAAACCTTTTTTTTGGGCCTCCAAACATTTCAACATTTTTGCAGGCCTAAAATGCATTTAAGGCCTTTTTTGGGCTGCTAACATATTCTGTACTTTCAGGGGGGTAGGATGCATTTTTCGTGCCAAAAATATTTTTGGGAATTTCAGTGGTCTAGGATGCAGGTTAATGCCCCTTTCAAGCTGCAAATGCTTTTGGGACATTCCGAGCTCTCTCACACTGCTTTTGGGCCACCAACATTTTATGGACTTTAGGTGGTCTACGATGCCTGTAAACAACTTTTTTGGGCCTCCAAAGATTTCAACATTTTTGCCGGCCTAAGATGCATTTTAAGGCCTTTTTTGGGCTGCTAACATATTCTGTACTTTCGGGGATGTAGGATGCATTTTTCGTGGCAAAAATATTTTGGAGAATTACAGTGGTCTAGGATGTGGGTTAATGCCCCTTTCAGGCTGTAAATGTTTTTGGGACATTCAGAGATCTCTCACAATGTTTTTGGGCCACCAACATTTTACAGACTTTAGGGGGTCTACGATGCCTGTAAACCCCTTTTTTGGGCCTCCAAAGATTTCAACATTTTTGCAGGCCTAAGATGCATTTTAAGGCCTTTTTTGGGCTGCTAACATATTCTGTGCTTTCGGGGTTGTAGGATCCATTTTTCGTGGCAAAAATATTTTTGTTTTGGGAATTTCAGTGGTCTAGGATGTGGGTTAATGCCCCTTTCAGGCTGCAAATGCTTTTGGGACATTCAGACCTCTCTCACACTGTTTTTGGGCCACCAACATTTTCTGAACTTTAGGGGGTCTAAGATGCCTGTAAACCCCTTTTTTGGGCATCCAAACATTTCAACATTTTTGCAGGCCTAAGATGCATTTTAAGGCCTTTTTTGGGCTGCTAACATTTTCTGAACTTTCAGGGGTGTAGGATGCATTTTTCGTGCCAGAAATATTTTTGGTAATTTCAGTGGTCTAGGATTTGGGTTAATGCCCCTTTTGGGCTGCTAATGTTTTTGGGACATTCAGAGCTCTCTCACAATGTCTTTGGGCCACCAACATTTTCTGGACTTTAGGGGGTCTACGATGCCGGTAAACCTTTTTTTTGGGCCTCCAAACATTTCAACATTTTTGCAGGCCTAAATTGCATTTAAGGCCTTTTTTGGGCTGCTAACATATTCTGTACTTTCAGGGGTTTAGGATGCATTTTTCGTGCCAAAAATATTTTTGGGAATTTCAGTGGTCTAGGATTTGGGTTAATGCCCCTTTCAGGCTGCAAATGTTTTTGGGACATTCAGGGCTCTCTCACAATGTTTTTGGGCCACCAACATTTTCTGGACTTTAGGGGGTCTACAATGTCTGTAAACCCCTTTTTTGGGCCTCCAAAGATTTCAACATTTTTGCCGGCCTAAGATGCATTTTAAGGCCTTTTTTGGGCTGCTAACATATTCTGTACTTTCGGGGATGTAGGATGCATTTTTCGTGGCAAAAATATTTTGGAGAATTACAGTGGTCTAGGATGTGGGTTAATGCCCCTTTCAGGCTGTAAATGTTTTTGGGACATTCAGAGATCTCTCACAATGTTTTTGGGCCACCAACATTTTACAGACTTTAGGGGGTCTACGATGCCTGTAAACCCCTTTTTTGGGCCTCCAAAGATTTCAACATTTTTGCAGGCCTAAGATGCATTTTAAGGCCTTTTTTGGGCTGCTAACATATTCTGTGCTTTCGGGGTTGTAGGATCCATTTTTTGTGGCAAAAATATTTTTGTTTTGGGAATTTCAGTGGTCTAGGATGTGGGTTAATGCCCCTTTCAGGCTGCAAATGCTTTTGGGACATTCAGACCTCTCTCACACTGTTTTTGGGCCACCAACATTTTCTGAACTTTAGGGGGTCTAAGATGCCTGTAAACCCCTTTTTTGGGCATCCAAACATTTCAACATTTTTGCAGGCCTAAGATGCATTTTAAGGCCTTTTTTGGGCTGCTAACATTTTCTGAACTTTCAGGGGTGTAGGATGCATTTTTCGTGCCAGAAATATTTTTGGTAATTTCAGTGGTCTAGGATTTGGGTTAATGCCCCTTTTGGGCTGCTAATGTTTTTGGGACATTCAGAGCTCTCTCACAATGTCTTTGGGCCACCAACATTTTCTGGACTTTAGGGGGTCTACGATGCCGGTAAACCTTTTTTTTGGGCCTCCAAACATTTCAACATTTTTGCAGGCCTAAATTGCATTTAAGGCCTTTTTTGGGCTGCTAACATATTCTGTACTTTCAGGGGTTTAGGATGCATTTTTCGTGCCAAAAATATTTTTGGGAATTTCAGTGGTCTAGGATTTGGGTTAATGCCCCTTTCAGGCTGCAAATGTTTTTGGGACATTCAGGGCTCTCTCACAATGTTTTTGGGCCACCAACATTTTCTGGACTTTAGGGGGTCTACGATGTCTGTAAACCCCTTTTTTGGGCCTCCAAAGATTTCAACATTTTTGCCGGCCTAAGATGCATTTTAAGGCCTTTTTTTGGCTGCTAACATATTCTGTACTTTCGGGGATGTAGGATGCATTTTTCGTGCCAAAAATATTTTTGGGAATTTCAGTGGTCTAGGATGCGGGTTAATGCCCCTTTCAAGCTGCAAATGCTTTTGGGACATTCTGAGCTCTCTCACACTGCTTTTGGGCCACCAACATTTTCTGGACTTTAGGTGGTCTACGATGCCTGTAAACCCCTTTTTTGGGCCTCCAAAGATTTCAACATTTTTGCCGGCCTAAGATGCATTTTAAGGCCTTTTTCGGGCTGCTAACATATTCTGTACTTTCGGGGATGTAGGATGCATTTTTCGTGGCAAAAATATTTTGGAGAATTACAGTGGTCTAGGATGTGGGCTAATGCCCCTTTCAGGCTGTAAATGTTTTTGGGACATTCAGAGATCTCTCACAATGTTTTTGGGCCACCAACATTTTCCAGACTTTAGGGGGTCTACGATGCCTGTAAACCCCTTTTTTGGGCCTCCAAAGATTTCAACATTTTTTCAGGCCTAAAATGCATTTAAGGCCTTTTTTGGGCTGCTAACATATTCTGTACTTTCAGGGGGGTAGGATGCATTTTTTGTACCAAAAATATTTTTGGGAATTTCAGTGGTCTAGGATGCGGGTTAATGCCCCTTTCAGGCTGTAAATGTTTTTGGGACATTCAGAGATCTCTCACAATGTTTTTGGGCCACCAACATTTTCCAGACTTTAGGGGTCTACGATGCCTGTAAACCCCTTTTTTGGGCCTCCAAAGATTTCAACATTTTTTCAGGCCTAAGATGCATTTTAATGCCTTTTTTGGAATGCTGACATATTCTGAACTTTCAGGGTTGTAGGATGCATTTTTCGTGCCAAAAATATTTTTGGGAATTTCAGGGGTCTAGCATGCGGGTTAATCTCCTTTTCAGACTGCAAATATTTTTGGGAGATTCAGAGCTCTCTCACACCGTTTTTGGGCCACCAACATATTCTGGACTTTAGGGGGTCTTCGATGCCTGTTAACCCCTTTTTTGGGCATCCAAACATTTCAACATTTTTGCTGGCCTAAGATGCATTTTAAGGCCTTTTTGGGCTGCTAACATTTTCTGAACTTTCAGGGGTGTAGGATGCATTTTTCGTGCCAGAAATATTTTTGGTAATTTCAGTGGTCTAGGATTTGGGTTAATGCCCCTTTCAGGCTGCAAATGTTTTTGGGGCATTCAGAGCTCTCTCACAATGTTTTTGGGCCACCAACATTTTCTGGACTTTAGGGGGTCTACGATGCCTGTAAACCTTTTTTTTGGGCCTCCAAACATTTCAACATTTTTGCAGGCCTAAAATGCATTTAAGGCCTTTTTTGGGCTGCTAACATATTCTGTACTTTCATGGGGGTAGGATGCATTTTTCGTGCCAGAAATATTTTTGGTAATTTCAGTGGTCTAGGATTTGGGTTAATGCCCCTTTTGGGCTGCTAATGTTTTTGGAACATTCAGAGCTCTCTCACAATGTCTTTGGGCCACCGACATATTCTGGACTTTAGGGGGTCTACGATGCCTGTAAACCCCTTTTTTGGGCATCCAAACATTTCAACATTTTTGCAGGCCTAAAATGCATTTTAAGGCCTTTTTGGGCTGCTAACATTTTCTGAACTTTCAGGGGTGTAGGGTGCATTTTTCGTGCCAGAAATATTTTTGGTAATTACAGTGGTCTAGGATGTGGGTTAATGCCCCTTTCAGGCTGTAAATGTTTTTGGGACATTCAGAGATCTCTCACAATGTTTTTGGGCCACCAACATTTTACAGACCTTAGGGGGTCTACGATGCCTGTAAACCCCTTTTTTGGGCCTCCAAAGATTTCAACATTTTTGCAGGCCTAAGATGCATTTTAAGGCCTTTTTTGTGATGCTAACATTTTCTGAACTTTCAGGGGTGTGGGATGCATTTTTCGTGGCAAAAATATTTTGGAGAATTACAGTGGTCTAGGATGTGGGTTAATGCCCCTTTCAGGCTGTAAATGTTTTTGGGACATTCAGAGATCTCTCACAATGTTTTTGGGCCACCAACATTTCCCAGACTTTAGGGGGCCTACGATGCCTGTAAACCCCTTTTTTTGGACCTCCAAAGATTTCAACATTTTTTCAGGCCTAAGATGCATTTTAAGGCCTTTTTTGGAATTCTGACATATTCTGAACTTTCAGGGTTGTAGGATGCATTTTTCGTGCCAAAAATATTTTTGGGAATTTCAGGGGTCTAGCATGCGGGTTAATGTCCTTTTCAGACTGCAAATGTTTTTGGGAGATTCAGAGCTCTCTCACAATGTTTTTGGGCCACCAACATTTTCCAGACTTTAGGGGGCCTACGATGCCTGTAAACCCCTTTTTTGGACCTCCAAAGATTTCAACATTTTTTCAGGCCTAACATGCATTTTAAGGCCTTTTTTGGAATTCTGACATATTCTGAACTTTCAGGGTTGTAGGATGCATTTTTCGTGCCAAAAATATTTTTGGGAATTTCAGGGGTCTAGCATGCGGGTTAATGTCCTTTTCAGACTGCAAATGTTTTTGGGAGATTCAGAGCTCTCTCACACCGTTTTTGGGCCACCGACATATTCTGGACTTTAGGGGGTCTACGATGCCTGTAAACCCCTTTTTTGGGCATACAAACATTTCAACATTTTTGCAGGCCTAAGATGCATTTTAAGGCCGTTTTGGGCTGCTAACATTTTCTGAACTTTCAGGGGTGTAGGATGCATTTTTTCGTGCCAGAAATATTTTTGGTAATTTCAGTGGTCTAGGATGCGGGTTAATGCCCCTTTCAAGCTGCAAATGCTTTTGGGACATTCAGAGATCTCTCACAATGTTTTTGGGCCACCAACATTTTACAGACTTTAGGGGGTCTACGATGCCTGTAATCCCCTTTTTTGGACCTCCAAAGATTTCAACATTTTTTCAGGCCTAAGATGCATTTTAGGCCTTTTTTGGAATGCTGACATATTCTGAACTTTCAGGGTTGTAGGATGCATTTTTCGAAATTCCCGAAAAATATTTTTGGGAATTTCAGGGGTCTAGCATGCGGGTTAATGTCCTTTTCAGACTGCAAATGTTTTTGGGAGATTCAGAGCTCTCTCACACCGTTTTTGGGCCACCAACATATTCTGGACTTTATGGGGTCTACGATGCCTGTAAACCCCTTTTTTGGGCATCCAAACATTTCAACATTTTTGCAGGCCTAAGATGCATTTTAAGGCCTTTTTGGGCTGCTAACATTTTCTGAACTTTCAAGGGTGTAGGATGCATTTTTCGTGCCAGAAATATTTTTGGTAATTTCAGTGGTCTAGGATTTGGGTTAATGCCCCTTTCAGGCTGCAAATGTTTTTGGGACATTCAGAGCTCTCTCACAATGTTTTTGGGCCACCAACATTTTCTGGACTTTAGGGGGTCTACGATGCCTGTAAACCTTTTTTTTTGGGCCTCCAAACATTTCAACATTTTTGCAGGCCTAAAATGCATTTAAGGCCTTTTTTGGGCTGCTAACATATTCTGTACTTTCAGGGGGGTAGGATGCATTTTTCGTGCCAAAAATATTTTTGGGAATTTCAGTGGTCTAGGATGCAGGTTAATGCCCCTTTCAAGCTGCAAATGCTTTTGGGACATTCCGAGCTCTCTCACACTGCTTCTGGGCCACCAACATTTTATGGACTTTAGGTGGTCTACGATGCCTGTAAACCCCTTTTTTGGGCCTCCAAAGATTTCAACATTTTTGCAGGCCTAAGATGCATTTTAAGGCCTTTTTTGGGCTGCTAACATATTCTGTACTTTCGGGGATGTAGGATGCATTTTTCGTGGCAAAAATATTTTGGAGAATTACAGTGGTCTAGGATGTGGGTTAATGCCCCTTTCAGGCTGTAAATATTTTTGGGACATTCAGAGATCTCGCACAATGTTTTTGGGCCACCAACATTTTACAGACTTTAGGGGGTGTACGATGCCTGTAAACCCCTTTTTTGGGCCTCCAAAGATTTCAACATTTTTGCAGGCCTAAGATGCATTTTAAGGCCTTTTTTGGGCTGCTAACATAGTCTGTGCTTTCGGGGTTGTAGGATACATTTTTCGTGGCAAAAATATTTTTGTTTTGGGAATTTCAGTGGTCTAGGATGTGGGTTAATGCCCCTTTCAGGCTGCAAATGCTTTTGGGACATTCAGACCTCTCTCACACTGTTTTTGGGCCACCAACATTTTCTGAACTTTAGGGGGTCTAAGATGCCTGTAAACCCCTTTTTTGGGCATCCAAACATTTCAACATTTTTGCAGGCCTAAGATGCATTTTAAGGCCTTTTTGGGCTGCTAACATTTTCTGAACTTTCAGGGGTGTAGGATGCATTTTTTCGTGCCAGAAATATTTTTGGTAATTTCAGTGGTCTAGGATGCGGGTTAATGCCCCTTTCAAGCTGCAAATGCTTTTGGGACATTCAGAGATCTCTCACAATGTTTTTGGGCCACCAACATTTTACAGACTTTAGGGGGTCTACGATGCCTGTAATCCCCTTTTTTGGACCTCCAAAGATTTCAACATTTTTTCAGGCCTAAGATGCATTTTAGGCCTTTTTTGGAATGCTGACATATTCTGAACTTTCAGGGTTGTAGGATGCATTTTTCGTGCCAAAAATATTTTCGGGAATTTCAGGGGTCTAGCATGCGGGTTAATGTCCTTTTCAGACTGCAAATGTTTTTGGGAGATTCAGAGCTCTCTCACACCGTTTTTGGGCCACCGACATATTCTGGACTTTATGGGGTCTACGATGCATGTAAACCCCTTTTTTCAGCATCCAAACATTTCAACATTTTTGCAGGCCTAAGATGCATTTTAAGGCCTTTTTGGGCTGCTAACATTTTCTGAACTTTCAAGGGTGTAGGATGCATTTTTCGTGCCAGAAATATTTTTGGTAATTTTAGTGGTCTAGGATTTGGGTTAATGCCCCTTTCAGGCTGCAAATGTTTTTGGGACATTCAGAGCTCTCTCACAATGTTTTTGGGCCACCAACATTTTCTGGACTTTAGGGGGTCTACGATGCCTGTAAACCTTTTTTTTTGGGCCTCCAAACATTTCAACATTTTTGCAGGCCTAAAATGCATTTAAGGCCTTTTTTGGGCTGCTAACATATTCTGTACTTTCAGGGGGGTAGGATGCATTTTTCGTGCCAAAAATATTTTTGGGAATTTCAGTGGTCTAGGATGCAGGTTAATGCCCCTTTCAAGCTGCAAATGCTTTTGGGACATTCCGAGCTCTCTCACACTGCTTTTGGGCCACCAACATTTTATGGACTTTAGGTGGTCTACGATGCCTGTATCCCCTTTTTTGGGCCTCCAAAGATTTCAACATTTTTGCCGGCCTAAGATGCATTTTAAGGCCTTTTTTGGGCTGCTAACATATTCTGTACTTTCGGGGATGTAGGATGCATTTTTCGTGGCAAAAATATTTTGGAGAATTACAGTGGTCTAGGATGTGGGTTAATGCCCCTTTCAGGCTGTAAATGTTTTTGGGACATTCAGAGATCTCGCACAATGTTTTTGTGCCACTAACATTTTACAGACTTTAGGGGGTCTACGATGCCTGTAAACCCCTTTTTTGGGCCTCCAAAGATTTCAACATTTTTGCAGGCCTAAGATGCATTTTAAGGCCTTTTTTGCGCTGCTAACATAGTCTGTGCTTTCGGGGTTGTAGGATCCATTTTTCGTGGCAAAAATATTTTTGTTTTGGGAATTTCAGTGGTCTAGGATGTGGGTTAATGCCCCTTTCAGGCTGCAAATGCTTTTGGGACATTCAGACCTCTCTCACACTGTTTTTGGGCCACCAACATTTTCTGAACTTTAGGGGGTCTAAGATGCCTGTAAACCCCTTTTTTGGGCATCCAAACATTTCAACATTTTTGCAGGCCTAAATTGCATTTAAGGCCTTTTTTGGGCTGCTAAGATATTCTGTACTTTCAGGGGTTTAGGATGCATTTTTCGTGCCAAAAATATTTTTGGGAATTTCAGTGGTCTAGGATTTGGGTTAATGCCCCTTTCAGGCTGCAAATGTTTTTGGGACATTCAGAGCTCTCTCACAATGTTTTTGGGCCACCAACATTTTCTGGACTTTAGGGGGTCTACGATGTCTGTAAACCCCTTTTTTGGGCCTCCAAAGATTTCAACATTTTTGCCGGCCTAAGATGCATTTTAAGGCCTTTTTTTGGCTGCTAACATATTCTGTACTTTCGGGGATGTAGGATGCATTTTTCGTGCCAAAAATATTTTTGGGAATTTCAGTGGTCTAGGATGCGGGTTAATGCCCCTTTCAAGCTGCAAATGCTTTTGGGACATTCTGAGCTCTCTCACACTGCTTTTGGGCCACCAACATTTTCTGGACTTTAGGTGGTCTACGATGCCTGTAAACCCCTTTTTTGGGCCTCCAAAGATTTCAACATTTTTGCCGGCCTAAGATGCATTTTAAGGCCTTTTTCGGGCTGCTAACATATTCTGTACTTTCGGGGATGTAGGATGCATTTTTCGTGGCAAAAATATTTTGGAGAATTACAGTGGTCTAGCATGTGGGTTAATGCCCCTTTCAGGCTGTAAATGTTTTTGGGACATTCAGAGATCGCTCACAATGTTTTTGGGCCACCAACATTTTCCAGACTTTAGGGGGTCTACGATGCCTGTAAACCCCTTTTTTGGGCCTCCAAAGATTTCAACATTTTTTCAGGCCTAAAATGCATTTAAGGCCTTTTTTGGGCTGCTAACATATTCTGTACTTTCAGGGGGGTAGGATGCATTTTTCGTGCCAAAAATATTTTTGGGAATTTCAGTGGTCTAGGATGCAGGTTAATGCCCCTTTCAAGCTGCAAATGCTTTTGGGACATTCCGAGCTCTCTCACACTGCTTTTGGGCCACCAACATTTTATGGACTTTAGGTGGTCTACGATGCCTGTAAACAACTTTTTTGGGCATCCAAAGATTTCAACATTTTTGCCGGCCTAAGATGCATTTTAAGGCCTTTTTTGGGCTGCTAAGATATTCTGTACTTTCGGGGATGTAGGATGCATTTTTCGTGGCAAAAATATTTTGGAGAATTACAGTGGTCTAGGATTTGGGTTAATGCCCCTTTCAGGCTGCAAATGTTTTTGGGACATTCAGAGATCTCTCACAATGTTTTTGGGCCACCAACATTTTCCAGACTTTAGGGGTCTACGATGCCTGTAAACCCCTTTTTTGGGCCTCCAAAGATTTCAACATTTTTTCAGGCCTAAGATGCATTTTAATGCCTTTTTTGGAATGCTGACATATTCTGAACTTTCAGGGTTGTAGGATGCATTTTTCGTGCCAAAAATATTTTTGGGAATTTCAGGGTCTAGCATGCGGGTTAATGTCCTTTTCTGACTGCAAATATTTTTGGGAGATTCAGAGCTCTCTCACACCGTTTTTGGGCCACCAACATATTCTGGACTTTAGGGGGTCTTCGATGCCTGTTAACCCCTTTTTTGGGCATCCAAAGATTTCAACATTTTTGCAGGCCTAAGATGCATTTTAAGGCCTTTTTTGGGCTGCTAACATATTCTGTGCTTTCGGGGTTGTAGGATCAATTTTTCGTGGCAAAAATATTTTTGTTTTGGGAATTTCAGTGGTCTAGGATGTGGTTTAATGCCCCTTTCAGGCTGCAAATGCTTTTGGGACATTCAGAGCTCTCTCACACTGTTTTTGGGCCACACACACATTTTCTGAACTTTAGGGGGTCTACGATGCCTGTAAACCCCTTTTTTGGGCATCCAAACATTTCAACATTTTTGCAGGCCTAAGATGCATTTTAAGGCCTTTTTTGGGCTGCTAACATTTTCTGAACTTTCAGGGGTGTAGGATGCATTTTTCGTGCCAGAAATATTTTTGGTAATTTCAGTGGTCTAGGATTTGGGTTAATGCCCCTTTTGGGCTGCTAATGTTTTTGCAACATTCAGAGCTCTCTCACAATGTCTTTGGGCCACCAACATTTTCTGGACTTTAGGGGGTCTACGATGCCTGTAAACCTTTTTTTTTGGGCCTCCAAACATTTCAACATTTTTGCAGGCCTAAAATGCATTTAAGGCCTTTTTTGGGCGGCTAACATATTCTGTACTTTCAGGGGGGTAGGATGCATTTTTCGTGCCAAAAATATTTTTGGGAATTTCAGTGGTCTAGGATGCAGGTTAATGCCCCTTTCAAGCTGCAAATGCTTTTGGGACATTCCGAGCTCTCTCACACTGCTTTTGGGCCACCAACATTTTATGGACTTTAGGTGGTCTACGATGCCTGTAAACAACTTTTTTGGGCCTCCAAAGATTTCAACATTTTTGCAGGCCTAAATTGCATTTAAGGCCTTTTTTGGGCTGCTAACATATTCTGTACTTTCAGGGGTTTAGGATGCATTTTTCGCGCCAAAAATTTTTTGGGGAATTTCAGTGGTCTAGGATTTGGGTTAATGCCCCTTTCAGGCTGCAAATGTTTTTGGGACATTCAGAGCTCTCTCACAATGTTTTTGGGCCACCAACATTTTCCAGACTTTAGGGGGTCTACGATGCCTGTAAACCCCTTTTTTGGGCCTCCAAAGATTTCAACATTTTTTCAGGCCTAAGATGCATTTTAATGCCTTTTTTGGAATGCTGACATATTCTGAACTTTCAGGGTTGTAGGATGCATTTTTCGTGCCAAAAATATTTTTGGGAATTTCAGGGGTCTAGCATGCGGGTTAATGTCCTTTTCAGACTGCAAATATTTTTGGGAGATTCAGAGCTCTCTCACACCGTTTTTGGGCCACCAACATATTCTGGACTTTAGGGGGTCTTCGATGCCTGTTAACCCCTTTTTTGGGCATCCAAACATTTCAACATTTTTGCAGGCCTAAGATGCATTTTAAGGCCTTTTTGGGCTGCTAACATTTTCTGAACTTTCAGGGGTGTAGGATGCATTTTTCGTGCCAGAAATATTTTTGGTAATTTCAGTGGTCTAGGATTTGGGTTAATGCCCCTTTCAGGCTGCAAATGTTTTTGGGGCATTCAGAGCTCTCTCACAATGTTTTTGGGCCACCAACATTTTCTGGACTTTAGGGGGTCTACGATGCCTGTAAACCTTTTTTTTGGGCCTCCAAACATATCAACATTTTTACAGGCCTAAAATGCATTTAAGTCCTTTTTTGGGCTGCTAACATATTCTGTACTTTCAGGGGGGTAGGATGCATTTTTCGTGCCAAAAATATTTTTGGGAATTTCAGTGGTCTAGGATGCAGGTTAATGCCCCTTTCAAGCTGCAAATGCTTTTGGGACATTCCGAGCTCTCTCTCACTGCTTTTGGGCCACCAACATTTTATGGACTTTAGGGGGTCTACGATGCCTGTAAACCCCTTTTTTGGGCCTCCAAAGATTTCAACATTTTTGCAGGCCTAAGATGCATTTTAATGCCTTTTTTGGAATGCTGACATATTCTGAACTTTCAGGGTTGTAGGATGCATTTTTCGTGCCAAAAATATTTTTGGGAATTTCAGGGGTCTAGCATGCGGGTTAATGTCCTTTTCAGACTGCAAATGTTTTTGGGAGATTCAGAGCTCTCTCACACCGTTTTTGGGCCACCGACATATTCTGGACTTTATGGGGTCTACGATGCCTGTTAACCCCTTTTTTGGGCATCCAAACATTTCAACATTTTTGCAGGCCTAAAATGCATTTTAAGGCCTTTTTGGGCTGCTAACATTTTCTGAACTTTCAGGGGTGTAGGGTGCATTTTTCGTGCCAGAAATATTTTTGGTAATTACAGTGGTCTAGGATGTGGGTTAATGCCCCTTTCAGGCTGTAAATGTTTTTGGGACATTCAGAGATCTCTCACAATGTTTTTGGGCCACCAACATTTTACAGACTTTAGGGGGTCTACGATGCCTGTAAACCCCTTTTTTTGGGCCTCCAAAGATTTCAACATTTTTGCAGGCCTAAGATGCATTTTAAGGCCTTTTTTGTGATGCTAACATTTTCTGAACTTTCAGGGGTGTAGGATGCATTTTTCGTGCCAAAAATATTTTTGGGAATTTCAGGGGTCTAGCATGCGGGTTAATGCCCCTTTCAGGCTGTAAATGTTTTTGGGACATTCAGAGCTCTCTCACAATGTTTTTGGGCCACCAACATTTTCCAGACTTTAGGGGGCCTACGATGCCTGTAAACCCTTTTTTTGGACCTCCAAAGATTTCAACATTTTTTCAGGCCTAAGATGCATTTTAAGGCCTTTTTTGGAATTCTGACATATTCTGAACTTTCAGGGTTGTAGGATGCATTTTTCGTGCCAAAAATATTTTTGGGAATTTCAGTGGTCTATGATTTGGGTTAATGCCCCTTTCAAGCTGCAAATGCTTTTGGGACATTCAGAGCTCTCTCACACTGTTTTTGGGCCACCAACATTTTCTGAACTTTAGGGGGTCTACGATGCCTGTAAACCCCTTTTTTGGGCATCCAAACATTTCAACATTTTTGCAGGCCTAAGATGCATTTTAAGGCCTTTTTTGGGCTGCTAACATTTTCTGAACTTTCAGGGGTGTAGGATGGATTTTTCGTGCCAGAAATATTTTTGGTAATTTCAGTGGTCTAGGATTTGGTTTAATGCCCCTTTTGGGCTGCTAATGTTTTTGGGACATTCAGAGCTCTCTCACAATGTCTTTGGGCCACCAACATTTTCTGGACTTTAGGGGGTCTACGATGCCGGTAAACCTTTTTTTTGGGCCTCCAAACAGTTCAACATTTTTGCAGGCCTAAATTGCATTTAAGGCCTTTTTTGGGCTGCTAACATATTCTGTACTTTCAGGGGTTTAGGATGCATTTTTCGTGCCAAAAAGATTTTTGGGAATTTCAGTGGTCTATGATTTGGGTTAATGCCCTTTCAGGCTGCAAATGCTTTTGGGACATTCAGAGCTCTCTCACACTGTTTTTGGGCCACCAACATTTTCTGAACTTTAGGGGGTCTACGATGCCTGTAAACCCCTTTTTTGGGCCTCCAAACATTTCAACATTTTTGCAGGCCTAAAATGCATTTAAGGCCTTTTTTGGGCTGCTAACATATTCTGTACTTTCAGGGGGGTAGGATGCATTTTTCATCCCAAAAATATTTTGGGGAATTTCAGTGGTCTAGGATGCGGGTTAATGCCCCTTTCAAGCTGCAAATGCTTTTGGGACATTCCGAGCTCTCTCACACTGCTTTTGGGCCACCAACATTTTATGGACTTTAGGTGGTCTACGATGCCTGTAAACCCCTTTTTTGGGCCTCCAAAGATTTCAACATTTTTGCCGGCCTAAGATGCATTTTAAGGCCTTTTTTGGGCTGCTAACATATTCTGTACTTTCGGGGATGTAGGATGCATTTTTCGTGGCAAAAATATTTTGGAGAATTACAGTGGTCTAGGATGTGGGTTAATGCCCCTTTCACGCTGTAAATGTTTTTGGGACATTCAGAGATCTCTCACAATGTTTTTGGGCCACCAACATTTTACAGACTTTAGGGGGTCTACGATGCCTGTAAACCCCTTTTTTGGGCCTCCAAAGATTTCAACATTTTTGCAGGCCTAAAATGCATTTTAAGGCCTTTTTTGGGCTGCTAACATATTCTGTACTTTCGGGGTTGTAGGATCCATTTTTCGTGGCAAAAATATTTTTGTTTTGGGAATTTCAGTGGTCTAGGATGTGGGTTAATGCCCCTTTCAGGCTGCAAATGCTTTTGGGACATTCAGAGCTCTCTCACACTGTTTTTGGGCCACCAACATTTTCTGAACTTTAGGGGGTCTACGATGCCGGTAAACCTTTTTTTTGGGCCTCCAAACATTTCAACATTTTTGCAGGCCTAAGATGCATTTTAAGGCCTTTTTTGGGCTGCTAACATTTTCTGAACTTTCAGGGGTGTAGGATGGATTTTTCGTGCCAGAAATATTTTTGGTAATTTCAGTGGTCTAGGATTTGGGTTAATGCCCCTTTCAGGCTGCAAATGTTTTTGGGACATTCAGAGCTCTCTCACAATGTTTTTGGGCCACCAACATTTTCTGGACTTTAGGGGGTCTACGATGCCTGTAAACTTTTTTTTTGGGCCTCCAAACATTTCAACATTTTTGCAGGCCTAAAATGCATTTAAGGTCTTTTTTGGGCTGCTAACATATTCTGTACTTTCAGGGGGGTAGGATGCATTTTTCGTGCCAAAAATATTTTGGAGAATTACAGTGGTCTAGGATTTGGGTTAATGCCCCTTTCAAGCTGCAAATGCTTTTGGGACGTTCCGAGCTCTCTCACACTGCTTTTGGGCCACCAACATTTTCTGGACTTTAGGTGGTCTACGATGCCTGTAAACCCCTTTTTTGGGCCTCCAAAGATTTCAACATTTTTGCCGGCCTAAGATGCATTTTAAGGCCTTTTTTGGGCTGCTAACATATTCTGAACTTTCAGGGTTGTAGGATGCATTTTTCGTGCCAAAAATATTTTTGGGAATTTCAGGGGTCTAGCATGCGGGTTAATGCCCCTTTCAGGCTGCAAATGTTTTGGGACATTCAGAGCTCTCTCACAATGTTTTTGGGCCACCAACATTTTCCAGACTTTAGGGGGCCTACGATGCCTGTAAACCCCTTTTTTGGACCTCCAAAGATTTCAACATTTTTTCAGGCCTAAGATGCATTTTAAGGCCTTTTTTGGAATTCTGACATATTCTGAACTTTCAGGGTTGTAGGATGCATTTTTCGTGCCAAAAATATTTTTGGGAATTTCAGTGGTCTATGATTTGGGTTAATGCCCCTTTCAAGCTGCAAATGCTTTTGGGACATTCAGAGCTCTCTCACACTGTTTTTGGGCCACCAACATTTTCTGAACTTTAGGGGGTCTACGATGCCTGTAAACCCCTTTTTTGGGCATCCAAACATTTCAACATTTTTGCAGGCCTAAGATGCATTTTAAGGCCTTTTTTGGGCTGCTAACATTTTCTGAACTTTCAGGGGTGTAGGATGGATTTTTCGTGCCAGAAATATTTTTGGTAATTTCAGTGGTCTAGGATTTGGTTTAATGCCCCTTTTGGGCTGCTAATGTTTTTGGGACATTCAGAGCTCTCTCACAATGTCTTTGGGCCACCAACATTTTCTGGACTTTAGGGGGTCTACGATGCCGGTAAACCTTTTTTTTGGGCCTCCAAACAGTTCAACATTTTTGCAGGCCTAAATTGCATTTAAGGCCTTTTTTGGGCTGCTAACATATTCTGTACTTTCAGGGGTTTAGGATGCATTTTTCGTGCCAAAAAGATTTTTGGGAATTTCAGTGGTCTAGGATTTGGGTTAATGCCCCTTTCAGGCTGCAAATGCTTTTGGGACATTCAGAGCTCTCTCACACTGTTTTTGGGCCACCAACATTTTCTGAACTTTAGGGGGTCTACGATGCCTGTAAACCCCTTTTTTGGGCCTCCAAACATTTCAACATTTTTGCAGGCCTAAAATGCATTTAAGGCCTTTTTTGGGCTGCTAACATATTCTGTACTTTCAGGGGGGTAGGATGCATTTTTCATGCCAAAAATATTTTGGGGAATTTCAGTGGTCTAGGATGCGGGTTAATGCCCCTTTCAAGCTGCAAATGCTTTTGGGACATTCCGAGCTCTCTCACACTGCTTTTGGGCCACCAACATTTTATGGACTTTAGGTGGTCTACGATGCCTGTAAACCCCTTTTTTGGGCCTCCAAAGATTTCAACATTTTTGCCGGCCTAAGATGCATTTTAAGGCCTTTTTTGGGCTGCTAACATATTCTGTACTTTCGGGGTTGTAGGATCCATTTTTCGTGGCAAAAATATTTTTGTTTTGGGAATTTCAGTGGTCTAGGATGTGGGTTAATGCCCCTTTCAGGCTGCAAATGCTTTTGGGACATTCAGAGCTCTCTCACACTGTTTTTGGGCCACCAACATTTTCTGAACTTTAGGGGGTCTACGATGCCGGTAAACCTTTTTTTTGGGCCTCCAAACATTTCAACATTTTTGCAGGCCTAAGATGCATTTTAAGGCCTTTTTTGGGCTGCTAACATTTTCTGAACTTTCAGGGGTGTAGGATGGATTTTTCGTGCCAGAAATATTTTTGGTAATTTCAGTGGTCTAGGATTTGGGTTAATACCCCTTTTGGGCTGCTAATGTTTTTGGGACATTCAGAGCTCTCTCACAATGTCTTTGGGCCACCAACATTTTCTGGACTTTAGGGGGTCTACGATGCCGGTAAACCTTTTTTTTGGGCCTCCAAACAGTTCAACATTTTTGCAGGCCTAAATTGCATTTAAGGCCTTTTTTGGGCTGCTAACATATTCTGTACTTTCAGGGGTTTAGGATGCATTTTTCGTGCCAAAAAGATTTTTGGGAATTTCAGTGGTCTAGGATTTGGGTTAATGCCCCTTTCAGGCTGCAAATGTTTTTGGGACATTCAGAGCTCTCTCACAATGTTTTTGGGCCACCAACATTTTCTGGACTTTAGGGGGTCTACGATGCCTGTAAACTTTTTTTTTGGGCCTCCAAACATTTCAACATTTTTGCAGGCCTAAAATGCATTTAAGGCCTTTTTTGGGCTGCTAACATATTCTGTATGTTCAGGGGGGTAGGATGCATTTTTCGTGCCAAAAATATTTTTGGGAATTTCAGTGGTCTAGGATGCGGGTTAATGCCCCTTTCAAGCTGCAAATGCTTTTGGGACATTCCGAGCTCTCTCACACTGCTTTTGGGCCACCAACATTTTATGGACTTTAGGTAGTCTACGATGCCTGTAAACCCCTTTTTTGGGCCTCCAAAGATTTCAACATTTTTGCCGGCCTAAGATGCATTTTAAGGCCTTTTTTGGGCTGCTAACATATTCTGTACTTTCGGGGATGTAGGATGCATTTTTCGTGGCAAAAATATTTTGGAGAATTACAGTGGTCTAGGATGTGGGTTAATGCCCCTTTCAAGCTGTAAATGTTTTTGGGACATTCAGAGCTCTCTCACAATGTTTTTGGGCCACCAACATTTTCCAGACTTTAGGGGGTCTATGATGCCTGTAAACCCCTTTTTTGGGCCTCCAAAGATTTCAACATTTTTTCAGGCCTAAAATGCATTTTAAGGCCTTTTTTGGAATGCTGACATATTCTGAACTTTCGGGGTTGTAGGATGCATTTTTCGTGCCAAAAATATTTTTGGGAATTTCAGGGGTCTAGCATGCGGGTTAATGTCCTTTTCAGACTGCAAATGTTTTTGGGAGATTCAGAGCTCTCTCACACCGTTTTTGGGCCACCGACATATTCTGGACTTTAGGGGGTCTACGATGCCTGTAAACCCCTTTTTTGGGCATCCAAACATTTCAACATTTTTGCAGGCCTAAGATGCATTTTAAGGCCTTTTTGGGCTGCTAACATTTTCTGAACTTTCAGGGGTGTAGGATGCATTTTTCGTGCCATAAATATTTTTGGTAATTTCAGCGGTCTAGGATTTGGGTTAATGCCCCGTTCAGGCTACAAATGTTTTTGGGACATTCAGAGCTCTCTCACAATGTTTTTGGGCCACCAACATTTTCTGGACTTTAGGGGGTCTACGATGCCTGTAAACCTATTTTTTGGGCCTCCAAACATTTCAACATTTTTGCAGGCCTAAAATGCATTTAAGGCCTTTTTTGGGCTGCTAACATATTCTGTACTTTCAGGGGGGTAGGATGCATTTTTCGTGCCAAAAATATTTTTGGGAATTTCAGTGGTCTAGGATGCGGGTTAATGCCCCTTTCAGGCTGCAAATGCTTTTGGGACATTCAGAGCTCTCTCACACTGCTTTTGGGCCACCAACATTTTATGGACTTTAGGTGGTCTACGATGCCTGTAAACCCCTTTTTTGGGCCTCCAAAGATTTCAACATTTTTTCAGGCCTAAGATGCATTTTAAGGCCTTTTTTGGAATGCTGACATATTCTGAACTTTCAGGGTTGTAGGATGCATTTTTCGTGCCAAAAATATTTTTGGGAATTTCAGGGGTCTAGCATGCGGGTTAATGTCCTTTTCAGACTGCAAATGTTTTTGGGAGATTCAGAGCTCTCTCACACCGTTTTTGGGCCACCGACATATTCTGGACTTTAGGGGGTCTACGATGCCTGTAAACCCCTTTTTCGGGCATCCAAACATTTCAACATTTTTGCAGGCCTAAGATGCATTTTAAGGCCTTTTTGGGCTGCTAACATTTTCTGAACTTTCAGGGGTGTAGGATGCATTTTTCGTGCCAGAAATATTTTTGGTAATTTCAGTGGTCTAGGATTTGGGTTAATGCCCCTTTCAGGCTGCAAATGTTTTTGGGACATTCAGAGCTCTCTCACAATGTTTTTGGGCCACCAACATTTTCTGGACTTTAGGGGGTCTACGATGCCTGTAAACCCTTTTTTGGGCCTCCAAAGATTTCAACATTTTTGCCGGCCTAAGATGCATTTTAAGGCCTTTTTTGGGCTGCTAACATATTCTGTACTTTCGGGGATGTAGGATGCATTTTTCGTGCCAAAAATATTTTGGAGAATTACAGTGGTCTAGGATGTGGGTTAATGCCCCTTTCAGGCTGTAAATGTTTTTGGGACATTCAGAGATCTCTCACAATGTTTTTGGGCCACCAACATTTTCCAGACTTTAGGGGGTCTACGATGCCTGTAAACCCCTTTTTTGGGCCTCCAAAGATTTCAACATTTGTTCGGGCCTAAGATGCATTTTAAGACCTTTTTTGGAATGCTGACATATTCTGAACTTTCAGGGTTGTAGGATGCATTTTTCGTGCCAAAAATATTTTTGGGAATTTCAGGGGTCTAGCATGCGGGTTAATGTCCTTTTCAGACTGCAAATGTTTTTGGGACATTCAGAGATCTCTCACAATGTTTTTGGGCCACCAACATTTTACAGACTTTAGGGGGTCTACGATGCCTGTAAACCCCTTTTTTGGGCCTCCAAAGATTTCAACATTTTTGCAGGCCTAAGATGCATTTTAAGGCCTTTTTCGGGCTGCTAACATATTCTGTACTTTCGGGGTTGTAGGATCCATTTTTCGTGGCAAAAATATTGTTGTTTTGGGAATTTCAGTGGTCTAGGATGTGGGTTAATGCCCCTTTCAGGCTGCAAATGCTTTTGGGACATTCAGAGCTCTCTCACACTGTTTTTGGGCCACCAACATTTTCTGAACTTTAGGGGGTCTACGATGCCTGTAAACCCCTTTTTTGGGCCTCCAAACATTTCAACATTTTTGCAGGCCTAAAATGCATTTAAGGCCTTTTTTGGGCTGCTAACATATTCTGTACTTTCAGGGGGGTAGGATGCATTTTTCATGCCAAAAATATTTTGGGGAATTTCAGTGGTCTAGGATGCGGGTTAATGCCCCTTTCAAGCTGCAAATGCTTTTGGGACATTCCGAGCTCTCTCACACTGCTTTTGGGCCACCAACATTTTATGGACTTTAGGTGGTCTACGATGCCTGTAAACCCCTTTTTTGGGCCTCCAAAGATTTCAACATTTTTGCCGGCCTAAGATGCATTTTAAGGCCTTTTTTGGGCTGCTAACATATTCTGTACTTTCGGGGATGTAGGATGCATTTTTCGTGGCAAAAATATTTTGGAGAATTACAGTGGTCTAGGATGTGGGTTAATGCCCCTTTCACGCTGTAAATGTTTTTGGGACATTCAGAGATCTCTCACAATGTTTTTGGGCCACCAACATTTTACAGACTTTAGGGGGTCTACGATGCCTGTAAACCCCTTTTTTGGGCCTCCAAAGATTTCAACATTTTTGCAGGCCTAAAATGCATTTTAAGGCCTTTTTTGGGCTGCTAACATATTCTGTACTTTCGGGGTTGTAGGATCCATTTTTCGTGGCAAAAATATTTTTGTTTTGGGAATTTCAGTGGTCTAGGATGTGGGTTAATGCCCCTTTCAGGCTGCAAATGCTTTTGGGACATTCAGAGCTCTCTCACACTGTTTTTGGGCCACCAACATTTTCTGAACTTTAGGGGGTCTACGATGCCTGTAAACCCCTTTTTTGGGCATCCAAACATTTCAACATTTTTGCAGGCCTAAGATGCATTTTAAGGCCTTTTTTGGGCTGCTAACATTTTCTGAACTTTCAGGGGTGTAGGATGGATTTTTCGTGCCAGAAATATTTTTGGTAATTTCAGTGGTCTAGGATTTGGGTTAATGCCCCTTTTGGGCTGCTAATGTTTTTGGGACATTCAGAGCTCTCTCACAATGTCTTTGGGCCACCAACATTTTCTGGACTTTAGGGGGTCTACGATGCCGGTAAACCTTTTTTTTGGGCCTCCAAACAGTTCAACATTTTTGCAGGCCTAAATTGCATTTAAGGCCTTTTTTGGGCTGCTAACATATTCTGTACTTTCAGGGGTTTAGGATGCATTTTTCGTGCCAAAAAGATTTTTGGGAATTTCAGTGGTCTAGGATTTGGGTTAATGCCCCTTTCAGGCTGCAAATGTTTTTGGGACATTCAGAGCTCTCTCACAATGTTTTTGGGCCACCAACATTTTCTGGACTTTAGGGGGTCTACGATGCCTGTAAACTTTTTTTTTGGGCCTCCAAACATTTCAACATTTTTGCAGGCCTAAAATGCATTTAAGGCCTTTTTTGGGCTGCTAACATATTCTGTACTTTCAGGGGGGTAGGATGCATTTTTCGTGCCAAAAATATTTTGGAGAATTACAGTGGTCTAGGATTTGGGTTAATGCCCCTTTCAAGCTGCAAATGCTTTTGGGACATTCCGAGCTCTCTCACACTGCTTTTGGGCCACCAACATTTTCTGGACTTTAGGTGGTCTACGATGCCTGTAAACCCCTTTTTTGGGCCTCCAAAGATTTCAACATTTTTGCCGGCCTAAGATGCATTTTAAGGCCTTTTTTGGGCTGCTAACATATTCTGAACTTTCAGGGTTGTAGGATGCATTTTTCGTGCCAAAAATATTTTTGGGAATTTCAGGGGTCTAGCATGCGGGTTAATGCCCCTTTCAGGCTGCAAATGTTTTGGGACATTCCAAGCTCTCTCACAATGTTTTTGGGCCACCAACATTTTCTGGACTTTAGGGGGTCTACGATGCCTGTAAACCTTTTTTTGGGCCTCCAAACATTTCAACATTTTTGCAGGCCTAAAATGCATTTAAGGCCTTTTTTTGGGCTGCTAACATATTCTGTACTTTCAGGGGGGTAGGATGCATTTTTCGTGCCAAAAATATTTTCGGGAATTTCAGTGGTCTAGGATGCGGGTTAATGCCCCTTTCAGGCTGCAAATGCTTTTGGGACATTCAGAGCTCTCTCACACTGCTTTTGGGCCACCAACATTTTATGGACTTTAGGTGGTCTACGATGCCTGTAAACCCCTTTTTTGGGCCTCCAAAGATTTCAACATTTTTTCAGGCCTAAGATGCATTTTAAGGCCTTTTTTGGAATGCTGACATATTCTGAACTTTCAGGGTTGTAGGATGCATTTTTCGTGCCAAAAATATTTTTGGGAATTTCAGGGGTCTAGCATGCGGGTTAATGTCCTTTTCAGACTGCAAATGTTTTAGGGAGATTCAGAGCTCTCTCACACCGTTTTTGGGCCACCGACATATTCTGGACTTTAGGGGGTCTACGATGCCTGTAAACCCCTTTTTCGGGCATCCAAACATTTCAACATTTTTGCAGGCCTAAGATGCATTTTAAGGCCTTTTTGGGCTGCTAACATTTTCTGAACTTTCAGGGGTGTAGGATGCATTTTTCGTGCCAGAAATATTTTTGGTAATTTCAGTGGTCTAGGATTTGGGTTAATGCCCCTTTCAGGCTGCAAATGTTTTTGGGACATTCAGAGCTCTCTCACAATGTTTTTGGGCCACCAACATTTTCTGGACTTTAGGGGGTCTACGATGCCTGTAAACCCTTTTTTGGGCCTCCAAAGATTTCAACATTTTTGCCGGCCTAAGATGCATTTTAAGGCCTTTTTTGGGCTGCTAACATATTCTGTACTTTCGGGGATGTAGGATGCATTTTTCGTGCCAAAAATATTTTGGAGAATTACAGTGGTCTAGGATGTGGGTTAATGCCCCTTTCAGGCTGTAAATGTTTTTGGGACATTCAGAGATCTCTCACAATGTTTTTGGGCCACCAACATTTTCCAGACTTTAGGGGGTCTACGATGCCTGTAAACCCATTTTTTGGGCCTCCAAAGATTTCAACATTTGTTCGGGCCTAAGATGCATTTTAAGACCTTTTTTGGAATGCTGACATATTCTGAACTTTCAGGGTTGTAGGATGCATTTTTCGTGCCAAAAATATTTTTGGGAATTTCAGGGGTCTAGCATGCGGGTTAATGTCCTTTTCAGACTGCAAATGTTTTTGGGACATTCAGAGATCTCTCACAATGTTTTTGGGCCACCAACATTTTACAGACTTTAGGGGGTCTACGATGCCTGTAAACCCCTTTTTTGGGCCTCCAAAGATTTCAACATTTTTGCAGGCCTAAGATGCATTTTAAGGCCTTTTTCGGGCTGCTAACATATTCTGTACTTTCGGGGTTGTAGGATCCATTTTTCGTGGCAAAAATATTGTTGTTTTGGGAATTTCAGTGGTCTAGGATGTGGGTTAATGCCCCTTTCAGGCTGCAAATGCTTTTGGGACATTCAGAGCTCTCTCACACTGTTTTTGGGCCACCAACATTTTCTGAACTTTAGGGGGTCTACGATGCCTGTAAACCCCTTTTTTGGGCCTCCAAACATTTCAACATTTTTGCATGCCTAAAATGCATTTAAGGCCTTTTTTGGGCTGCTAACATATTCTGTACTTTCAGGGGGGTAGGATGCATTTTTCATGCCAAAAATAT
The DNA here is from genome assembly GCF_040938575.1 of Ambystoma mexicanum. Lineage (NCBI taxonomy): Eukaryota > Metazoa > Chordata > Amphibia > Caudata > Ambystomatidae > Ambystoma > Ambystoma mexicanum. Next base: position 599,635,958 of record NC_090929.1, read on the forward strand.
TTTGGGGAATTTCAGTGGTCTAGGATGCGGGTTAATGCCCCTTTCAAGCTGCAAATGCTTTTGGGACATTCCGAGCTCTCTCACACTGCTTTTGGGCCACCAACATTTTATGGACTTTAGGTGGTCTACGATGCCTGTAAACCCCTTTTTTGGGCCTCCAAAGATTTCAACATTTTTGCCGGCCTAAGATGCATTTTAAGGCCTTTTTTGGGCTGCTAACATATTCTGTACTTTCGGGGATGTAGGATGCATTTTTCGTGGCAAAAATATTTTGGAGAATTACAGTGGTCTAGGATGTGGGTTAATGCCCCTTTCACGCTGTAAATGTTTTTGGGACATTCAGAGATCTCTCACAATGTTTTTGGGCCACCAACATTTTACAGACTTTAGGGGGTCTACGATGCCTGTAAACCCCTTTTTTGGGCCTCCAAAGATTTCAACATTTTTGCAGGCCTAAAATGCATTTTAAGGCCTTTTTTGGGCTGCTAACATATTCTGTACTTTCGGGGTTGTAGGATCCATTTTTCGTGGCAAAAATATTTTTGTTTTGGGAATTTCAGTGGTCTAGGATGTGGGTTAATGCCCCTTTCAGGCTGCAAATGCTTTTGGGACATTCAGAGCTCTCTCACACTGTTTTTGGGCCACCAACATTTTCTGAACTTTAGGGGGTCTACGATGCCTGTAAACCCCTTTTTTGGGCATCCAAACATTTCAACATTTTTGCAGGCCTAAGATGCATTTTAAGGCCTTTTTTGGGCTGCTAACATTTTCTGAACTTTCAGGGGTGTAGGATGGATTTTTCGTGCCAGAAATATTTTTGGTAATTTCAGTGGTCTAGGATTTGGGTTAATGCCCCTTTTGGGCTGCTAATGTTTTTGGGACATTCAGAGCTCTCTCACAATGTCTTTGGGCCACCAACATTTTCTGGACTTTAGGGGGTCTACGATGCCGGTAAACCTTTTTTTTGGGCCTCCAAACAGTTCAACATTTTTGCAGGCCTAAATTGCATTTAAGGCCTTTTTTGGGCTGCTAACATATTCTGTACTTTCAGGGGTTTAGGATGCATTTTTCGTGCCAAAAAGATTTTTGGTAATTTCAGTGGTCTAGGATTTGGGTTAATGCCCCTTTCAGGCTGCAAATGTTTTTGGGACATTCAGAGCTCTCTCACAATGTTTTTGGGCCACCAACATTTTCTGGACTTTAGGGGGTCTACGATGCCTGTAAACTTTTTTTTTGGGCCTCCAAACATTTCAACATTTTTGCAGGCCTAAAATGCATTTAAGGCCTTTTTTGGGCTGCTAACATATTCTGTACTTTCAGGGGGGTAGGATGCATTTTTCGTGCCAAAAATATTTTGGAGAATTACAGTGGTCTAGGATTTGGGTTAATGCCCCTTTCAAGCTGCAAATGCTTTTGGGACATTCCGAGCTCTCTCACACTGCTTTTGGGCCACCAACATTTTCTGGACTTTAGGTGGTCTACGATGCCTGTAAACCCCTTTTTTGGGCCTCCAAAGATTTCAACATTTTTGCCGGCCTAAGATGCATTTTAAGGCCTTTTTTGGGCTGCTAACATATTCTGAACTTTCAGGGTTGTAGGATGCATTTTTCGTGCCAAAAATATTTTTGGGAATTTCAGGGGTCTAGCATGCGGGTTAATGCCCCTTTCAGGCTGCAAATGTTTTGGGACATTCCAAGCTCTCTCACAATGTTTTTGGGCCACCAACATTTTCTGGACTTTAGGGGGTCTACGATGCCTGTAAACCTTTTTTTGGGCCTCCAAACATTTCAACATTTTTGCAGGCCTAAAATGCATTTAAGGCCTTTTTTTGGGCTGCTAACATATTCTGTACTTTCAGGGGGGTAGGATGCATTTTTCGTGCCAAAAATATTTTCGGGAATTTCAGTGGTCTAGGATGCGGGTTAATGCCCCTTTCAAGCTGCAAATGCTTTTGGGACATTCCGAGCTCTCTCACACTGCTTTTGGGCCACCAACATTTTATGGACTTTAGGTGGTCTACGATGCCTGTAAACCCCTTTTTTGGGCCACCAAAGATTTCAACATTTTTGCCGGCCTAAGATGCATTTTAAGGCCTTTTTTGGGCTGCTAACATATTCTGTACTTTCGGGGATGTAGGATGCATTTTTCGTGGCAAAAATATTTTGGAGAATTACAGTGGTCTAGGATGTGGGTTAATGCCCCTTTCAGGCTGTAAATTTTTTTGGGACATTCAGAGATCTCTCACAATGTTTTTGGGCCACCAACATTTTACAGACTTTAGGGGGTCTACGATGCCTGTAAACCCCTTTTTTGGGCCTCCAAAGATTGCAACATTTTTGCAGGCCTAAGATGCATTTTAAGGCCTTTTTCGGGCTGCTAACATATTCTGTACTTTCGGGGTTGTAGGATCCATTTTTCATGGCAAAAATATTTTTGTTTTGGGAATTTCAGTGGTCTAGGATGTGGGTTAATGCCCCTTTCAGGCTGCAAATGCTTTTGGGACATTCAGAGCTCTCTCACACTGTTTTTGGGCCACCAACATTTTCTGAACTTTAGGGGGTCTACGATGCCTGTAAACCCCTTTTTTGGGCATCCAAACATTTCAACATTTTTGCAGGCCTAAGATGCATTTTAAGGCCTTTTTTGGGCTGCTAACATTTTCTGAACTTTCAGGGGTGTAGGATGCATTTTTCGTGCAAGAAATATTTTTGGTAATTTCAATGGTCTAGGATTTGGGTTAATGCCCCTTTTGGGCTGCTAATGTTTTTGGGACATTCAGAGCTCTCTCACAATGTCTTTGGGCCACCAACATTTTCTGGACTTTAGGGGGTCTACGATGCTGGTAAACCTTTTTTTTGGGCCTCCAAACATTTCAACATTTTTGCAGGCCTAAATTGCATTTAAGGCCTTTTTTGGGCTGCTAACATATTCTGTACTTTCAGGGGTTTAGGATCCATTTTTCGTGCCAAAAATATTTTGGAGAATTACACTGGTCTAGGATGTGGGTTAATGCCCCTTTCAGGCTGTAAATGTTTTTGGGACATTCAGAGATATCTCACAATGTTTTTGGGCCACCAACATTTTCCAGACTTTAGGGGGTCTACGATGCCTGTAAACCCCTTTTTTGGGCCTCCAAAGATTTCAACATTTTTTCGGGCCTAAGATGCATTTTAAGGCCTTTTTTGGAATGCTGACATATTCTGAACTTTCAGGGTTGTAGGATGCATTTTTCGTGCCAAAAATATTTTTGGGAATTTCAGGGGTCTAGCATGCTGGTTAATGTCCTTTTCAGACTGCAAATGTTTTTGGGACATTCAGAGATCTCTCACAATGTTTTTGGGCCACCAACATTTTACAGACTTTAGGGGGTCTACGATGCCTGTAAACCCCTTTTTTGGGCATCCAAACATTTCAACATTTTTGCAGGCCTAAAATGCATTTAAGGCCTTTTTTGGGCTGCTAACATATTCTGTACTTTCAGGGGGGTAGGATGCATTTTTCGTGCCAAAAATATTTTTGGGAATTTCAGTGGTCTAGGATGCAGGTTAATGCCCCGTTCAAGCTGCAAATGCTTTTGGGACATTCCGAGCTCTCTCACACTGCTTTTGGGCCACCAACATTTTCTGGACTTTAGGTGGTCAACGATTCCTGTAAACCCCTTTTTTGGGCCTCCAAAGATTTCAACATTTTTTGCCAGCCTAAGATGCATTTTAAGGCCTTTTTTGGGCTGCTAACATATTCTGTACTTTCGGGGACGTAGGATGCATTTTTCGTGGCAAAAATATTTTGGAGAATTACAGTGGTCTAGGATGTGGGTTAATGCCCCTTTCAGGCTGTAAATGTTTTTGGGACATTCAGAGATCTCGCACAATGTTTTTGGGCCACCAACATTTTCCAGACTTTAGGGGGTCTAAGATGCCTGTAAACCCCTTTTTTGGGCCTCCAAAGATTTCAACATTTTTTCAGGCCTAAGATGCATTTTGAGGCCTTTTTTGGAATGCTGACATATTCTGAACTTTCAGGGTTGTAGGATGCATTTTTCGTGCCAAAAATATTTTTGGGAATTTCAGGGGTCTAGCATGCGGGTTAATCTCCTTTTCAGACTGCAAATGTTTTTGGGAGATTCAGAGCTCTCTCACACCGCTTTTGGGCCACTGACATATTCTGGACTTTAGGGGGTCTACGATGCCTGTAAACCCCTTTTTCGGGCATCCAAACATTTCAACATTTTTGCAGGCCTAAGTTGCATTTTAAGGCCTTTTTGGGCTGCTAACATTTTCTGAACTTTCAGGGGTGTAGGATGCATTTTTCGTGCCAGAAATATTTTTGGTAATTTCAGTGGTCTAGGATGCGGGTTAATGCCCCTTTCAAGCTGCAAATGCTTTTGGGACATTCCGAGCTCTCTCACACTGCTTTTGGGCCACCAACATTTTATGGACTTTAGGTAGTCTACGATGCCTGTAAACCCCTTTTTTGGGCCTCCAAAGATTTCAACATTTTTGCCGGCCTAAGATGCATTTTAAGGCCTTTTTTGAGCTGCTAACATATTCTGTACTTTCGGGGATGTAGGATGCATTTTTCGTGGCAAAAATATTTTGGAGAATTACAGTGGTCTATGATTTGGGTTAATGCCCCTTTCAAGCTGCAAACTGAAGAGGGAAAATGGAGACCAAATCCATGCCCCCGCACCCCAAGCGCCCCAGCGCACCCATGGGTGACAAATATGCTGAAACACACCCACTTCACCAACAGTGCAACTTCTATGCTACATTAGAATCAACGCTGCAATATCAGAATCTACAAACACAAAAATCCCTGTTTAAAGCCTTGCAAATGCCTATATGAACTAACATGGACTAAATGCACAGTGTAAAGCTATGTTTCAGGAAAATTACAGCTAAGTTCATTTCACTCACTGAACACTGAACACTGGCTGCGGGAGCCTTATCAACATTCCTCGCAAAACAAGTCCGACTTGCCAAGGCCGCAAATTCAAGATAAAACTACTTTCTGCAGACAGACATTTTTTAATTATCCACAAATGCGAGTAAATCACGGCAACCCAGTGTGTTTTTTTTTTCTTTCTGGGAAAGAAAGACATTTTCTCAAGGACACGCACAACATTGAAACATAATTTGTAACAAGCCAGAACCAGGTGTGAACTGCTTGTCCAGCTAAAAGTTATGGGAACAAAGTCACATTGCAACATGATTAGGATTAGGTAATGGGGGCTGGCACAGCTAAATCAACCCACTGACGCAGGAGGTAAATATCCAATTATCAGGCTCTCTATAAGTGCTACATATGTAACCCACCACTCTGCAGCCAATAACAGGAGGAGATAGGTTTCTGGGAGCTGATCCAATTTTGTGAGGTCAGCCTGCAGTGTGATTATAAAACTTACTTGCAAGACAGCCCCGGGGGAGACGGCGCCTGAACTCACGATGCTTTTCTTTGGCTTTTTTCTCTTTTCTGTGCTTAGAAATAAAGCAGTTTGAAACATGTTGCTGCCTGCTTGGAACTCTGTTGCATTTCTGGGGGCCATATGGGAGGTGTTGGGGCCTCCCATAGCTGGTGAGGATATGGCTGCTGGCCCCCCACTGCCCTGGGGGTGGGGGGGGATCCAGCTTCTCCCCGACAAGTTGGTGCCCTCTGTGAGGCTCATTGCTCATTGTAACATGGGTAATTGAGCTCTGCCTGCGCAAGCCCTGTGATGGACTGAGCTCCCTGCCGCCGACTCAAGGAAGCTGTGAGACCCTCGCCTGCACCTGAAGACCACCGGAAAAACGCGTAACCGGCTAAAGGCTTCGGGGGCCAGTTGGAAATACCCCGCTTGAGGGCAGGTGAGAGCCCTGCAGGAGAAGGGGTCCGGTGAAGCGCATTGAGGGAGTGTCCAGCAGTGGTGCAATTGCCAGTGCAGCATAGGAAAATGTAAGTAAACAAGCAACATGGGCTCTGAGGGGGGGAAATGTTTAAAGTAGAAATGTTAAAGTGTTTTTTTTTTTAATTTTTTTTTTTTTTTTTTTAATTTTTTTTAGGGAGGGATTGTAAATTGGGTGGTGGGTGATTGTACATTGTCACAAAATTCAGCGCATTGGTAGTGATCGGCACGTGAATTGTAGTTGGGACTGGGGTGGTGGCAGTGGTCCCTTCTTGTGTTTTTGAGCATATTGGGTGGGGTAGTGACTCCCTACACATAGAACAGGAGTGCCGCGCTGATTGGTCTAGAACAGGATTGCCGCGCTGATTGGTCTGGATGGTGATTTCATGTACGGGGTCTGGATTTCCTATGAATTGACGTTATAGATCAATGAGTAGATGAGGTTCCCTGCTAATTGAGCGTTTTAGTTCAGTGAGTGGATGATGTTTCCCCGCAGGAGGTAGCTACATTGTTCCCGAGTGCGGAAGATAGTTGGCTGGTTAAGGTCCCCTGGTGAGGAGCGTATCATGCACTAGGCGACGCAGTGTGTGCAGTCCAATTATAAGAGTTTATTGTGGTTTACCTTGTTCCAGTTGAGACAGGAAGACAGCTGTGGGGATTGTGGGGTTTTATTTTGGGATTTTTTGTGGGGTTGGGAGAAATGGGTTATTGTTCTGTGTATGCACATTTGTCTTTTCATTTGCATTGTGTTTTTAGTTTGGTGACGTCACCTTCAGATTGATGCATAAGGACACAAAGTTTTGATGGTGAGGAGATAGTGGTGTGGTTTTGGAGAATAGGTGACCCAGGGGCGGTGTGTGGAAGACACATGCGCAAGATTGTGGGGGTGTGCCGGAGAAGGCAATGGTTTGGTGAAGATGGATTGCACGTGGAGTGCACTGGCTAAGGTGCGGAGCAAAGAAGGCTCACAGAAGTTGAAAAAATGTTCAATTATTTTCTAACTTTTGCTCCCTGAACAGCGGACTACCGAAATTTTCGAATTGAATAGAGGTAAAATGTATCACACAATACAGAAATGACTCCCCTTCACTTGTTGTGTAGCACACAGCTTCCATGCTGAAATAAGTGAGTAAAACATAGTGTGCAAAGATTCAAAAGTACTGAAGGTAAATTAAAAAGACCATGGCTGCTCATAGGCGGCTTCTCCAGAAGCGTGCAGCAATCGCTAAGGACACACATACACAGCACTTACACGGGAATAGCTTTAAAAGCACATGTGCAGCAATAGCTAAGGACACACATACACAGCACTTACACGGGAATAGCTTTAAAAGCACATGGCTACAGTTGAACTGTGTGCACGAAGGAAAAGGAAAATGCGAGGGGTCAGCTGATGTTGAACAAACACGAGCAGAGGGAAGAGGGGATTCACCCTTCTGAACCTCCGCGAGTGTAATATTTGATGACACAGGGGCAGAGAAAGGCAGATGAGGACAAGTAGGCACAAAATAAATAATTAAAGCATGGGATGGGAGGGGCAGTTAAAAACAGCTTCAACACACACGCACAAGAATCACAATAGCAGTGTCAACAATCACCACAATATGAACCGCCCATGTGGGGAGGATACATGGGGCAGGATGGGATCATTTCAGCAGACACCACAAGCACCAATGCAGGTACTGTTACCACTACATGTACAGACACAACAAATGACAGCACCACTACCCCAGGACTGACTAGAATGACAACACAGGGGCACTGCACAGCAGCCAGCACCCATACAGAACACTGACACAATAGCAATGGTACCGGTTACATGACTGGGTGGGGTCTTCCTGATGGGGAACAAATCTTTCAAAGGACATAGATTGACATTATACCGCTAATAGGACAGCCCAAGACAAACTTGATTTGACTCACTCTGCCACACACACTCATGCTCCGCTTCACCGACAGAGCGGGCGAGACGCGCGCCGACACACACACTCACGCACACTCAATAATGCAGAGGACAATTGCATAGGGGTGGTGATAGGTATCAAAACATTTTCTTTTCTGGGTGACAGTGGGGCGACTAGGCCATGCATTAGGGAAGAGACATTTGTGACATCATGAGCAATGTGGATATGACCACCTTATTAACCGAGAAATACATAACTTGTTAAACACCAGACATACACATGTTGAAAGTAAGGAAGATTGTTTAAGAATAATGGGGGTGCACGGTACAGAGGGGGGGTGCATAATGATAGCGCATCACAAGAGAGTACATTTAGCTACATTTTGAGCACACATCTTTCAGTGAGGAGACTGGGCTCATGAATACACGATTAACACAGAACAATTAAATGAGACACACAAGGTGGAAGAAGGTGCACTTGAGGGGGGAGGACTACATTTCATTGACAGTTCACCACAGGAGGAGAGAAATAGGGGTAAAGGGTGGATGATCCATGTTCCCAACAGAATTAATTTGGCGACAAAATAACAGTGCAAGTGGTACTGCCACTAGCGCTTTTGAAAATAACACTGGCACAAATGCATTAGCCAACACACATAGGGAAAGAGGTCATTGTTGCACGAACTGGAGCATAATGGTTGTATTAAAATTTGAAAGCAGATATTGGGGGGAGAAATATATATTGTTTAAATGTAACAGTAATTAGAAATATATATTGTTTAAATGTAACAGTAATTAGAAATATATATTGTTTAAATGTAACAGTAATTACAGTAGTGGAGTAATAAAATACTAGACTAAATGAGTAATTAACAGAGTAGGTAAGGTTTAAAAAGTGGACATGGGGTGGGATAGAGAGAATGGGAGCAAATTGGTAGCGGGTTTCATTAGTACCAGCTTAAAGTGCCTGCAGTTAGTACCAGCTTAAAGTGCCTGCAGTTCACTGCGAGGCACGCCCTGAGAAGTGTGAGAGGAGCCATAGAAATAAATAAATAAATAAATAAATAAAAAAGATTTTAAAACCCTGCGATTATCTTAACTAAGTAACATGGTGCACTTAATTTAGAAACACAGCCACCCTATATGACAAATTTACCACCCTAATGTTTCCCTATTTAGCTTGTCAGTGCCTGATGCCCCACGGGACAAAGGCACGCACTATAAACAGCTTACAACAAAAGCACTGTAAATACAAAGATCCAAAGGCCCATTTGTACACTAGCACCCAAATTGCATATATATGATCCAAGTGTGTAATGAGTATCTTCACAAAAATTAAGTGCCTACCCATTTTCTGGGTACATTCCGAATTGTGTAATAATTTACAGTCAGACCGCCATTGAACGCCACCAGGTGGTGACAGGATGGTGCATAGGTGTACCATTGGCTCCTCCCACTAGGACACTGAATAATGTGAGAGTAGTGCAGAGAGGTTAGGTCAAGAAAATGAAGAATATGTAAATTCTCAGGTCTCAAGCGCTTCCATTTCATTTCTCGCCAGATACAAAGGACCCAGGGCAGGCCTGAAGACAACGGACAACCAACACCCAATGGCTATGGACTACAGTGGGACATTTTCCCCTCCTGACAGACTTTGTCAGAAGTGTAAGGCGTCAAGCCCTACAAAGCGGTGGCCACCCTGGCAACGAGGGAGCAACGATCAACAGGGCCAACGCAAGAGATTTTCATGAACTGCAAAATAGCACGAACTCTCCCGAGTTAGGGAAACATGGCCATCCCATGGTCCAACGCACACTAGCAACTAGAATAGGGACTGACACACGCATTTCCAAAGTTTAATTGAGTTTCATATTACATTTTGTGCACCTACAGCTGTAACACTGTTTTGTTTCTTCTCTTTTCCCCGCACATGCAGGTTGTTGCGTATGTATGCTGTTAGAAATGTGTAGGAAATTTCCTTAATGTTATCTTCCATTAGAAACTGTGAGGTCCACTGAGTAAAACATTGTGAAGAATTCCCCACTCAATTGCCCACCCTATCAAGAACCTCAGACCCCTTAGAACATGTTTCCCTGAAGTATATTTCCTTGCTTGCATTGAATAAACAGCCCAAGATTTTCCCTACCCATATTGAGAAATTTTGAAAACACGAAATGTCCAGGGGAAGGTTTGATTTTTGCCCCTAGTGATTGTTTAGTTCGCGGAGCTTGATGTTACTAACATGTACTAACGTATTAACGCTTTTCTTGCGATTTTCAGGCGGGCAACTTTATCATCTCATCAGCTGCAAGGACCCAGCAGCGTAAGTGGTTATGGGCACGCAAATAAGGACTTTTACCTTCACGATGGGACTATTAATGATGAACGAAATTATGGGGGTGGTACTTTGAAAATTATTTGTAATAATGAGCATTACCGCTGTATCCCCTGCTAACATTCCCTAACCTAAGCAGGAACAGTTACGTCGTCAGTGGGTAAGGAAAAGCTGCTGCTAAACTAAGGAGAGTTAAAGGCAGACACAAGGGGAGTAAAACATACACATAACACACATATCAGAAGTGACCAACAACATGCACACATGTACAAAATTGGTAGGGACACCACTGGAGAGAGCTGTCCTGACTGTTCTTTAACATATGCCGGAAGAGAATTGATTACAACAGAAATTACTACAGCAGAGCACGACGCCCATGTATGACAAGGTGCGAAGAAGATTGCAAGGGAAAACAGCAACATTGAGATTGGAAATAAATAAATAAATAAATAATAAAAGAAGAAAGAAAAACAAAAGGAGAGAAGAACAAATAAAATAATAAGAGACAAAAATATGATAAGTGCCTAACAGAGTGAGAGAAAAGAGCAAAGATGGTCACTGAAGAAGGACGTATACTGTTAAGGTACCAACGTTATGTTACCAGCACAACAGTGACAAGAAGTGGACAATCATGCTGGATGCAAGAAGGTTGAGAGAAGTTGCGAGATGAGAGCAGGAACATCACTGCTTATGGACTACTATTGAGCACATGCATCCAAAGATCAAGAGAAACTACCACTGAATTGGGGAGGAGAGTGTTGATTGGTGCGCATCAGCATGCCCTTGTTGGTGATGACCAAGGAAGATGTGAAGAGTGACACATTCACCAAGGTGGAAAACAACGGAAGAAGAGAAACAGACAGAGAAGTAAAAAGAGGGGGGAATTACTTCTCGAGCGAGAAAGAAGAATGAGTGGGTGCAGTACAAGCATACCAAAGAATGATCAGCAAAAAATGCATCTGAAAAGAGAAAGCAAAGAACTAGCTAGTGCTTGCATGGTGATGGATGACATCATGACTGCCTGGTTGCTTGAAGGTGATAACGGAAGGACGAGTACCGAGCACAGCACCCTTGTGCAAGATAGAGATACATTGCAAAAGAAGAACAGAAGAAGTTATCGGAATGCAAACAAGAGACATGGTGAAAGGAAGAGCCGGACTAAGATAGCGGTGCGCAACATGGTTCCAGCAGTAATAAAGGTGGCCACTCCCTGTGATCAGAGGAAGTACGAAGGGGAGTGAGTGTGGTGGAACACAGAAGGGGAACACTGCTATATGTACTGTTGATCAACAACAATGCAGAAAATTATGGACACTTCAAGGAATTGGCAAAGATATGCAGACCGGAAGGAGGTGAATGTTGCTTGGTGGTGTGGTCGACAAAGTCGACCAGAGGGGGGACTGAAGAGGGAAAATGGAGACCAAATCCATGCCCCCGCACCCCAAGCGCCCCAGCGCACCCATGGGTGACAAATATGCTGAAACACACCCACTTCACCAACAGTGCAACTTCTATGCTACATTAGAATCAATGCTGCAATATCAGAATCTACAAACACAAAAATCCCTGTTTAAAGCCTTGCAAATGCCTATATGAACTAACATGGACTAAATGCACAGTGTAAAGCTATGTTTCAGGAAAATTACAGCTAAGTTCATTTCACTCACTGAACACTGAACACTGGCTGCGGGAGCCTTATCAACATTCCTCGCAAAACAAGTCCGACTTGCCAAGGCCGCAAATTCAAGATAAAACTACTTTCTGCAGACAGACATTTTTTAATTATCCACAAATGCGAGTAAATCACGGCAACCCAGTGTGTTTTTTTTTTCTTTCTGGGAAAGAAAGACATTTTCTCAAGGACACGCACAACATTGAAACATAATTTGTAACAAGCCAGAACCAGGTGTGAACTGCTTGTCCAGCTAAAAGTTATGGGAACAAAGTCACATTGCAACATGATTAGGATTAGGTAATGGGGGCTGGCACAGCTAAATCAACCCACTGACGCAGGAGGTAAATATCCAATTATCAGGCTCTCTATAAGTGCTACATATGTAACCCACCACTCTGCAGCCAATAACAGGAGGAGATAGGTTTCTGGGAGCTGATCCAATTTTGTGAGGTCAGCCTGCAGTGTGATTATAAAACTTACTTGCAAGACAGCCCCGGGGGAGACGGCGCCTGAACTCACGATGCTTTTCTTTGGCTTTTTTCTCTTTTCTGTGCTTAGAAATAAAGCAGTTTGAAACATGTTGCTGCCTGCTTGGAACTCTGTTGCATTTCTGGGGGCCATATGGGAGGTGTTGGGGCCTCCCATAGCTGGTGAGGATATGGCTGCTGGCCCCCCACTGCCCTGGGGGTGGGGGGGGATCCAGCTTCTCCCCGACAAAATGCTTTTGGGACATTCCGAGCTCTCTCACACTGCTTTTGGGCCACCAACATTTTATGGACTTTAGGTGGTCTACGATGCCTGTAAACCCCTTTTTTGGGCCACCAAAGATTTCAACATTTTTGCCGGCCTAAGATGCATTTTAAGGCCTTTTTTGGGCTGCTCACATATTCTGTACTTTCGGGGATGTAGGATGCATTTTTCGTGGCAAAAATATTTTGGATAATTACAGTGGTCTAGGATGTGGGTTAATGCCCCTTTCAGGCTGTAAATGTTTTTGGGACATTCAGAGATCTCTCACAATGTTTTTGGGCCACCAACATTTTCCAGACTTTAGGGGGTCTACGATGCCTGTAAACCCCTTTTTTGGGCCTCCAAAGATTTCAACATTTTTTCAGGCCTAAGATGCATTTTAAGGCCTTTTTTGGAATGCTGACATATTCTGAACTTTCGGGGTTGTAGGATGCATTTTTCGTGCCAAAAATATTTTTGGGAATTTCAGGGGTCTAGCATGCTGGTTAATGTCCTTTTCAGACTGCAAATGTTTTTGGGAGATTCAGAGCTCTCTCACACCGTTTTTGGGCCACCGACATATTCTGGACTTTAGGGGGTCTACGATGCCTGTAAACCCCTTTTTTGGGCATCCAAACATTTCAACATTTTTGCAGGCCTAAGATGCATTTTAAGGCCTTTTTGGGCTGCTAACATTTTCTGAACTTTCAGGGGTGTAGGATGCATTTTTTGTGCCATAAATATTTTTGGTAATTTCAGCGGTCTAGGATTTGGGTTAATGCCCCTTTCAGGCTGCAAATGTTTTTGGGACATTCAGAGCTCTCTCACAATGTTTTTGGGCCACCAACATTTTCTGGACTTTAGGGGGTCTACGATGCCTGTAAACCTTTTTTTTGGGCCTCCAAACATTTCAACATTTTTGCAGGCCTAAAATGCATTTAAGGCCTTTTTTGGGCTGCTAACATATTCTGTACTTTCAGGGGGGTAGGATGCATTTTTCGTGCCAAAAATATTTTTGGGAATTTCAGTGGTCTAGGATGCGGGTTAATGCCCCTTTCAGGCTGCAAATGCTTTTGGGACATTCCGAGCTCTCTCACACTGCTTTTGGGCCACCAACATTTTATGGACTTTAGGTGGTCTACGATGCCTGTAAACCCCTTTTTTGGGCCTCCAAAGATTTCAACATTTTTTCAGGCCTAAGATGCATTTTAAGGCCTTTTTTGGAATGCTGACATATTCTGAACTTTCAGGGTTGTAGGATGCATTTTTCGTGCCAAAAATATTTTTGGGAATTTCAGGGGTCTAGCATGCGGGTTAATGTCCTTTTCAGACTGCAAATGTTTTTGGGAGATTCAGAGCTCTCTCACACCGTTTTTGGGCCACCGACATATTCTGGACTTTAGGGGGTCTACGATGCCTGTAAACCCCTTTTTCGGGCATCCAAACATTTCAACATTTTTGCAGGCCTAAGATGCATTTTAAGGCCTTTTTGGGCTGCTAACATTTTCTGAACTTTCAGGGGTGTAGGATGCATTTTTCGTGCCAGAAATATTTTTGGTAATTTCAGTGGTCTAAGATTTGGGTTAATGCCCCTTTCAGGCTGCAAATGTTTTTGGGACATTCAGAGCTCTCTCACAATGTTTTTGGGCCACCAACATTTTCTGGACTTTAGGGGGTCTACGATGCCTGTAAACCCTTTTTTGGGCCTCCAAAGATTTCAACATTTTTGCCGGCCTAAGATGCATTTTAAGGCCTTTTTTGGGCTGCTAACATATTCTGTACTTTCGGGGATGTAGGATGCATTTTTCGTGGCAAAAATATTTTGGAGAATTACAGTGGTCTAGGATGTGGGTTAATGCCCCTTTCAGGCTGTAAATGTTTTTAGGACATTCAGAGATCTCTCACAATGTTTTTGGGCCACCAACATTTTCCAGACTTTAGGGGGTCTACGATGCCTGTAAACCCCTTTTTTGGGCCTCCAAAGATTTCAACATTTTTTCGGGCCTAAGATGCATTTTAAGACCTTTTTTGGAATGCTGACATATTCTGAACTTTCAGGGTTGTAGGATGCATTTTTCGTGCCAAAAATATTTTTGGGAATTTCAGGGGTCTAGCATGCGGGTTAATGTCCTTTTCAGACTGCAAATGTTTTTGGGACATTCAGAGATCTCTCACAATGTTTTTGGGCCACCAACATTTTACAGACTTTAGGGGGTCTACGATGCCTGTAAACCCCTTTTTTGGGCCTCCAAAGATTTCAACATTTTTGCAGGCCTAAGATGCATTTTAAGGCCTTTTTCGGGATGCTAACATATTCTGTACTTTCGGGGTTGTAGGATCCATTTTTCGTGGCAAAAATATTTTTGTTTTGGGAATTTCAGTGGTCTAGGATGTGGGTTAATGCCCCTTTCAGGCTGCAAATGCTTTTGGGACATTCAGAGCTCTCTCACACTGTTTTTGGGCCACCAACATTTTCTGAACTTTAGGGGGTCTACGATGCCTGTAAACCCCTTTTTTGGGCCTCCAAACATTTCAACATTTTTGCAGTCCTAAAATGCATTTAAGGCCTTTTTTGGGCTGCTAACATATTCTGTACTTTCAGGGGGGTAGGATGCATTTTTCATGCCAAAAATATTTTGGGGAATTTCAGTGGTCTAGGATGCGGGTTAATGCCCCTTTCAAGCTGCAAATGCTTTTGGGACATTCCGAGCACTCTCACACTGCTTTTGGGCCACCAACATTTTATGGACTTTAGGTGGTCTACGATGCCTGTAAACCCCTTTTTTGGGCCTCCAAAGATTTCAACATTTTTGCCGGCCTAAGATGCATTTTAAGGCCTTTTTTGGGCTGCTAACATATTCTGTACTTTCGGGGTTGTAGGATCCATTTTTCGTGGCAAAAATATTTTTGTTTTGGGAATTTCAGTGGTCTAGGATGTGGGTTAATGCCCCTTTCAGGCTGCAAATGCTTTTGGGACATTCAGAGCTCTCTCACACTGTTTTTGGGCCACCAACATTTTCTGAACTTTAGGGGGTCTACGATGCCTGTAAACCCCTTTTTTGGGCATCCAAACATTTCAACATTTTTGCAGGCCTAAGATGCATTTTAAGGCCTTTTTTGGGCTGCTAACATTTTCTGAACTTTCAGGGGTGTAGGATGGATTTTTCGTGCCAGAAATATTTTTGGTAATTTCAGTGGTCTAGGATTTGGGTTAATGCCCCTTTTGGGCTGCTAATGTTTTTGGGACATTCAGAGCTCTCTCACAATGTCTTTGGGCCACCAACATTTTCTGGACTTTAGGGGGTCTACGATGCCGGTAAACCTTTTTTTTGGGCCTCCAAACAGTTCAACATTTTTGCAGGCCTAAATTGCATTTAAGGCCTTTTTTGGGCTGCTAACATATTCTGTACTTTCAGGGGTTTAGGATGCATTTTTTGTGCCAAAAATATTTTTGGGAATTTCAGTGGTCTAGGATTTGGGTTAATGCCCCTTTCAAGCTGCAAATGCTTTTGGGACATTCCGAGCTCTCTCACACTGCTTTTGGGCCACCAACATTTTCTGGACTTTAGGTGGTCTACGATGCCTGTAAACCCCTTTTTTGGGCCTCCAAAGATTTCAACATTTTTGCCGGCCTAAGATGCATTTTAAGGCCTTTTTTGGGCTGCTAACATATTCTGTACTTTCAGGGTTGTAGGATGCATTTTTCGTGCCAAAAATATTTTTGGGAATTTCAGGGGTCTAGCATGCGGGTTAATGCCCCTTTCAGGCTGCAAATGTTTTGTGACATTCAGAGCTCTCTCACAATGTTTTTGGGCCACCAACATTTTCTGGACTTTAGGGGGTCTACGATGCCTGTAAACCTTTTTTTGGGCCTCCAAACATTTCAACATTTTTGCAGGCCTAAAATGCATTTAAGGCCTTTTTTTGGGCTGCTAACATATTCTGTACTTTCAGGGGGGTAGGATGCATTTTTCGTGCCAAAAATATTTTCGGGAATTTCAGTGGTCTAGGATGCGGGTCAATGCCCCTTTCAAGCTGCAAATGCTTTTGGGACATTCCGAGCTCTCTCACACTGCTTTTGGGCCACCAACATTTTATGGACTTTAGGTGGTCTACGATGCCTGTAAACCCCTTTTTTGGGCCTCCAAAGATTGCAACATTTTTGCAGCCCTAAGATGCATTTTAAGGCCTTTTTCGGGCTGCTAACATATTCTGTACTTTCGGGGTTGTAGGATCCATTTTTCATGGCAAAAATATTTTTGGGAATTTCAGGGGTCTAGCATGCGGGTTAATGTCCTTTTCAGACTGCAAATGTTTTTGGGAGATTCAGAGCTCTCTCACACCGTTTTTGGGCCACCAACATATTCTGGACTTTAGGGGGTCTACGATGCCTGTAAACCCCTTTTTCGGGCATCCAAACATTTCAACATTTTTGCAGGCCTAAGATGCATTTTAAGGCCTTTTTGGGCTGCTAACATTTTCTGAACTTTCAGGGGTGTAGGATGCATTTTTCGTGCCAGAAATATTTTTGGTAATTTCAGTGGTCTAGGATTTGGGTTAATGCCCCTTTCAGGCTGCAAATATTTTTGGGACATTCAGAGCTCTCTCACAATGTTTTTGGGCCACCAACATTTTCTGGACTTTAGGGGGTCTACGATGCCTGTAAACCCTTTTTTGGGCCTCCAAAGATTTCAACATTTTTGCCGGCCTAAGATGCATTTTAAGGCCTTTTTTGGGCTGCTAACATATTCTGTACTTTCGGGGATGTAGGATGCATTTTTCGTGGCAAAAATATTTTGGAGAATTACAGTGGTCTAGGATGTGGGTTAATGCCCCTTTCAGGCTGTAAATGTTTTTGGGACATTCAGAGATCTCTCACAATGTTTTTGGGCCACCAACATTTTCCAGACTTTAGGGGGTCTACGATGCCTGTAAACCCCTTTTTTGGGCCTCCAAAGATTTCAACATTTTTTCGGGCCTAAGATGCATTTTAAGACCTTTTTTGGAATGCTGACATATTCTGAACTTTCAGGGTTGTAGGATGCATTTTTCGTGCCAAAAATATTTTTGGGAATTTCAGGGGTCTAGCATGCGGGTTAATGTCCTTTTCAGACTGCAAATGTTTTTGGGACATTCAGAGATCTCTCACAATGTTTTTGGGCCACCAACATTTTACAGACTTTAGGGGGTCTACGATGCCTGTAAACCCCTTTTTTGGGCCTCCAAAGATTTCAACATTTTTGCAGGCCTAAGATGCATTTTAAGGCCTTTTTCGGGATGCTAACATATTCTGTACTTTCGGGGTTGTAGGATCCATTTTTCGTGGCAAAAATATTTTTGTTTTGGGAATTTCAGTGGTCTAGGATGTGGATTAATGCCCCTTTCAGGCTGCAAATGCTTTTGGGACATTCAGAGCTCTCTCACACTGTTTTTGGGCCACCAACATTTTCTGAACTTTAGGGGGTCTACGATGCCTGTAAACCCCTTTTTTGGGCCTCCAAACATTTCAACATTTTTGCAGTCCTAAAATGCATTTAAGGCCTTTTTTGGGCTGCTAACATATTCTGTACTTTCAGGGGGGTAGGATGCATTTTTCATGCCAAAAATATTTTGGGGAATTTCAGTGGTCTAGGATGCGGGTTAATGCCCCTTTCAAGCTGCAAATGCTTTTGGGACATTCCGAGCTCTCTCACACTGCTTTTGGGCCACCAACATTTTATGGACTTTAGGTGGTCTACGATGCCTGTAAACCCCTTTTTTGGGCCTCCAAAGATTTCAACATTTTTGCCGGCCTAAGGTGCATTTTAAGGCCTTTTTTGGGCTGCTAACATATTCTGTACTTTCGGGGTTGTAGGATCCATTTTTCGTGGCAAAAATATTTTTGTTTTGGGAATTTCAGTGGTCTAGGATGTGGGTTAATGCCCCTTTCAGGCTGCAAATGCTTTTGGGACATTCAGAGCTCTCTCACACTGTTTTTGGGCCACCAACATTTTCTGAACTTTAGGGGGTCTACGATGCCTGTAAACCCCTTTTTTGGGCATCCAAACATTTCAACATTTTTGCAGGCCTAAGATGCATTTTAAGGCCTTTTTTGGGCTGCTAACATTTTCTGAACTTTCAGGGGTGTAGGATGGATTTTTCGTGCCAGAAATATTTTTGGTAATTTCAGTGGTCTAGGATTTGGGTTAATGCCCCTTTTGGGCTGCTAATGTTTTTGGGACATTCAGAGCTCTCTCACAATGTCTTTGGGCCACCAACATTTTCTGGACTTTAGGGGGTCTACGATGCCGGTAAACCTTTTTTTTGGGCCTCCAAACAGTTCAACATTTTTGCAGGCCTAAATTGCATTTAAGGCCTTTTTTGGGCTGCTAACATATTCTGTACTTTCAGGGGTTTAGGATGCATTTTTTGTGCCAAAAATATTTTTGGGAATTTCAGTGGTCTAGGATTTGGGTTAATGCCCCTTTCAAGC
Source organism: Ambystoma mexicanum (assembly GCF_040938575.1). Lineage (NCBI taxonomy): Eukaryota > Metazoa > Chordata > Amphibia > Caudata > Ambystomatidae > Ambystoma > Ambystoma mexicanum. The sequence continues at coordinate 599,654,953 of NC_090929.1, forward strand.
TGCAAATGCTTTTGGGACATTCCGAGCTCTCTCACACTGCTTTTGGGCCACCAACATTTTCTGGACTTTAGGTGGTCTACGATGCCTGTAAACCCCTTTTTTGGGCCTCCAAAGATTTCAACATTTTTGCCGGCCTAAGATGCATTTTAAGGCCTTTTTTGGGCTGCTAACATATTCTGTACTTTCAGGGTTGTAGGATGCATTTTTCGTGCCAAAAATATTTTTGGGAATTTCAGGGGTCTAGCATGCGGGTTAATGCCCCTTTCAGGCTGCAAATGTTTTGTGACATTCAGAGCTCTCTCACAATGTTTTTGGGCCACCAACATTTTCTGGACTTTAGGGGGTCTACGATGCCTGTAAACCTTTTTTTGGGCCTCCAAACATTTCAACATTTTTGCAGGCCTAAAATGCATTTAAGGCCTTTTTTTGGGCTGCTAACATATTCTGTACTTTCAGGGGGGTAGGATGGATTTTTCGTGCCAAAAATATTTTCGGGAATTTCAGTGGTCTAGGATGCGGGTCAATGCCCCTTTCAAGCTGCAAATGCTTTTGGGACATTCCGAGCTCTCTCACACTGCTTTTGGGCCACCAACATTTTATGGACTTTAGGTGGTCTACGATGCCTGTAAACCCCTTTTTTGGGCCTCCAAAGATTGCAACATTTTTGCAGCCCTAAGATGCATTTTAAGGCCTTTTTCGGGCTGCTAACATATTCTGTACTTTCGGGGTTGTAGGATCCATTTTTCATGGCAAAAATATTTTTGTTTTGGGAATTTCAGTGGTCTAGGATGTGGGTTAATGCCCCTTTCAGGCTGCAAATGCTTTTGGGACATTCAGAGCTCTCTCACACTGTTTTTGGGCCACCGACATTTTCTGAACTTTAGGGGGTCTACGATGCCTGTAAACCCCTTTTTTGGGCATCCAAACATTTCAACATTTTTGCAGGCCTAAGATGCATTTTAAGGCCTTTTTTGGGCTGCTAACATTTTCTGAACTTTCAGGGGTGTAGGATGCATTTTTCGTGCAAGAAATATTTTTGGTAATTTCAGTGGTCTAGGATTTGGGTTAATGCCCCTTTTGGGCTGCTAATGTTTTTGGGACATTCAGAGCTCTCTCACAATGTCTTTGGGCCACCAACATTTTCTGGACTTTAGGGGGTCTACGATGCTGGTAAACCTTTTTTTTGGGCCTCCAAACATTTCAACATTTTTGCAGGCCTAAATTGCATTTAAGGCCTTTTTTGGGCTGCTAACATATTCTGTACTTTCAGGGGTTTAGGATCCATTTTTCGTGCCAAAAATATTTTTGGGAATTTCAGTGGTCTAGGATTTGGGTTAATGCCCTTTTCAGGCTGCAAATGTTTTTGGGACATTCAGAGCTCTCTCACAATGTTTTTGGGCCACCAACATTTTCTGGACTTTAGGGGGTCTACGATGCCTGTAAACCCTTTTTTGGGCCTCCAAACATTTCAACATTTTTGCAGGCCTAAATTGCATTTAAGGCCTTTTTTGGGCTGCTAACATATTCTGTACTTTCGGGGATGTAGGATGCATTTTTCGTGGCAAAAATATTTTGGAGAATTACACTGGTCTAGGATGTGGGTTAATGCCCCTTTCAGGCTGTAAATGTTTTTGGGACATTCAGAGATATCTCACAATGTTTTTGGGCCACCAACATTTTCCAGACTTTAGGGGGTCTACGATGCCTGTAAACCCCTTTTTTGGGCCTCCAAAGATTTCAACATTTTTTCGGGCCTAAGATGCATTTTAAGGCCTTTTTTGGAATGCTGACATATTCTGAACTTTCAGGGTTGTAGGATGCATTTTTCGTGCCAAAAATATTTTTGGGAATTTCAGGGGTCTAGCATGCTGGTTAATGTCCTTTTCAGACTGCAAATGTTTTTGGGACATTCAGAGATCTCTCACAATGTTTTTGGGCCACCAACATTTTACAGACTTTAGGGGGTCTACGATGCCTGTAAACCCCTTTTTTGGGCCTCCAAAGATTTCAACATTTTTGCAGGCCTAAGATGCATTTTAAGGCCTTTTTCGGGCTGCTAACATATTCTGTACTTTCGGGGTTGTAGGATCCATTTTTCGTGGCAAAAATATTTTTGTTTTGGGAATTTCAGTGGTCTAGGATGTGGGTTAATGCCCCTTTCAGGCTGCAAATGCTTTTGGGACATTCAGAGCTCTCTCACACTGTTTTTGGGCCACCAACATTTTCTGAACTTTAGGGGGTCTACGATGCCTGTAAACCCCTTTTTTGGGCATCCAAACATTTCAACATTTTTGCAGGCCTAAAATGCATTTAAGGCCTTTTTTGGGCTGCTAACATATTCTGTACTTTCAGGGGTGTAGGATGCATTTTTCGTGCCAAAAATATTTTTGGGAATTTCAGTGGTCTAGGATGCAGGTTAATGCCCCTTTCAAGCTGCAAATGCTTTTGGGACATTCCGAGCTCTCACACTGCTTTTGGGCCACCAACATTTTCTGGACTTTAGGTGGTCAACGATTCCTGTAAACCCCTTTTTTGGGCCTCCAAAGATTTCAACATTTTTGCCAGCCTAAGATGCATTTTAAGGCCTTTTTTGGGCTGCTTACATATTCTGTACTTTTGGGGACGTAGGATGCATTTTTCGTGGCAAAAATATTTTGGAGAATTACAGTGGTCTAGGATGTGGGTTAATGCCCCTTTCAGGCTGTAAATGTTTTTGGGACATTCAGAGATCTCGCACAATGTTTTTGGGCCACCAACATTTTCCAGACTTTAGGGGGTCTAAGATGCCTGTAAACCCCTTTTTTGGGCCTCCAAAGATTTCAACATTTTTTCAGGCCTAAGATGCATTTTGAGGCCTTTTTTGGAATGCTGACATATTCCGAACTTTCAGGGTTGTAGGATGCATTTTTCGTGCCAAAAATATTTTTGGGAATTTCAGGGGTCTAGCATGTGGGTTAATGTCCTTTTCAGACTGCAAATGTTTTTGGGAGATTCAGAGCTCCCTCACACCGCTTTTGGGCCACTGACATATTCTGGACTTTAGGGGGTCTACGATGCCTGTAAACCCCTTTTTCGGGCATCCAAACATTTCAACATTTTTGCAGGCCTAAGTTGCATTTTAAGGCCTTTTTGGGCTGCTAACATTTTCTGAACTTTCAGGGGTGTAGGATGCATTTTTCGTGCCAGAAATATTTTTGGTAATTTCAGTGGTCTAGGATTTGGGTTAATGCCCCTTTCAGGCTGCAAATGTTTTTGGGACATTCAGAGCTCTCTCACAATGTTTTTGGGCCACCAACATTTTCTGGACTTTAGGGGGTCTACGATGCCTGTAAACTTTTTTTTTGGGCCTCCAAACATTTCAACATTTTTGCAGGCCTAAAATGCATTTAAGGCCTTTTTTGGGCTGCTAACATATTCTGTACTTTCAGGGGGGTAGGATGCATTTTTCGTGCCAAAAATATTTTTGGGAATTTCAGTGGTCTATGATGCAGGTTAATGCCCCTTTCAAGCTGCAAATGCTTTTGGGACATTCCGAGCTCTCTCACACTGCTTTTGGGCCACCAACATTTTCTGGACTTTAGGTGGTCAACGATTCCTGTAAACCCCTTTTTTGGGCCACCAAAGATTTCAACATTTTTGCCGGCCTAAGATGCATTTTAAGGCCTTTTTTGGGCTGCTCATATATTCTGTACTTTCGGGGATGTAGGATGCATTTTTCGTGGCAAAAATATTTTGGAGAATAACAGTGGTCTAGGATGTGGGTTAATGCCCCTTTCAGGCTGTAAATGTTTTTGGGACATTCAGAGATCTCTCACAATGTTTTTGGGCCACCAACATTTTCCAGACTTTAGGGGGTCTACGATGCCTGTAAACCCCTTTTTTGGGCCTCCAAAGATTTCAACATTTTTTCAGGCCTAAGATGCATTTTAAGGCCTTTTTTGGAATGCTGACATATTCTGAACTTTCGGGGTTGTAGGATGCATTTTTCGTGCCAAAAATATTTTTGGGAATTTCAGGGGTCTAGCATGCGGGTTAATGTCCTTTTCAGACTGCAAATGTTTTTGGGAGATTCAGAGCTCTCTCACACCGTTTTTGGGCCACCGACATATTCTGGACTTTAGGGGGTCTACGATGCCTGTAAACCCCTTTTTTGGGCATCCAAACATTTCAACATTTTTGCAGGCCTAAGATGCATTTTAAGGCCTTTTTGGGCTGCTAACATTTTCTGAACTTTCAGGGGTGTAGGATGCATTTTTCGTGCCATAAATATTTTTGGTAATTTCAGCGGTCTAGGATTTGGGTTAATGCCCCTTTGAGGCTGCAAATGTTTTTGGGACATTCAGAGCTCTCTCACAATGTTTTTGGGCCACCAACATTTTCTGGACTTTAGGGGGTCTACGATGCCTGTAAACCTTTTTTTTGGGCCTCCAAACATTTCAACATTTTTGCAGGCCTAAAATGCATTTAAGGCCTTTTTTGGGCTGCTAACATATTCTGTACTTTCAGGGGGGTAGGATGCATTTTTCGTGCCAAAAATATTTTTGGGAATTTCAGTGGTCTAGGATGCGGGTTAATGCCCCTTTCAGGCTACAAATGCTTTTGGGACATTCCGAGCTCTCTCACACTGCTTTTGGGCCACCAACATTTTATGGACTTTAGGTGGTCTACGATGCCTGTAAACCCCTTTTTTGGGCCTCCAAAGATTTCAACATTTTTTCAGGCCTAAGATGCATTTTAAGGCCTTTTTTGGAATGCTGACATATTCTGAACTTTCAGGGTTGTAGGATGCATTTTTCGTGCCAAAAATATTTTTGGGAATTTCAGGGGTCTAGCATGCGGGTTAATGTCCTTTTCAGACTGCAAATGTTTTTGGGAGATTCAGAGCTCTCTCACACCGTTTTTGGGCCACCGACATATTCTGGACTTTAGGGGGTCTACGATGCCTGTAAACCCCTTTTTTGGGCATCCAAACATTTCAACATTTTTGCAGGCCTAAGATGCATTTTAAGGCCTTTTTTGGGCTGCTAACATTTTCTGAACTTTCAGGGGTGTAGGATGCATTTTTCGTGCAAGAAATATTTTTGGTAATTTCAGTGGTCTAGGATTTGGGTTAATGCCCCTTTTGGGCTGCTAATGTTTTTGGGACATTCAGAGCTCTCTCACAATGTCTTTGGGCCACCAACATTTTCTGGACTTTAGGGGGTCTACGATGCTGGTACACCTTTTCTTTGGGCCTCCAAACATTTCAACATTTTTGCAGGCCTAAATTGCATTTAAGGCCTTTTTTGGGCTGCTAACATATTCTGTACTTTCAGGGGTTTAGGATCCATTTTTCGTGCCAAAAATATTTTTGGGAATTTCAGTGGTCTAGGATTTGGGTTAATGCCCCTTTCAGGCTGCAAATGTTTTTGGGACATTCAGAGCTCTCTCACAATGTTTTTGGGCCACCAACATTTTCTGGACTTTAGGGGGTCTACGATGCCTGTAAACCCTTTTTTGGGCCTCCAAAGATTTCAACATTTTTGCCGGCCTAAGATGCATTTTAAGCCCTTTTTTGGGCTGCTAACATATTCTGTACTTTCGGGGATGTAGGATGCATTTTTCGTGGCAAAAATATTTTGGAGAATTACACTGGTCTAGGATGTGGGTTAATGCCCCTTTCAGGCTGTAAATGTTTTTGGGACATTCAGAGATATCTCACAATGTTTTTGGGCCACCAACATTTTCCAGACTTTAGGGGGTCTACGATGCCTGTAAACCCCTTTTTTGGGCCTCCAAAGATTTCAACATTTTTTCGGGCCTAAGATGCATTTTAAGGCTTTTTTTGGAATGCTGACATATTCTGAACTTTCAGGGTTGTAGGATGCATTTTTCGTGCCAAAAATATTTTTGGGAATTTCAGGGGTCTAGCATGCTGGTTAATGTCCTTTTGAGACTGCAAATGTTTTTGGGACATTCAGAGATCTCTCACAATGTTTTTGGGCCACCAACATTTTACAGACTTTAGGGGGTCTACGATGCCTGTAAACCCCTTTTTTGGGCCTCCAAAGATTTCAACATTTTTGCAGGCCTAAGATGCATTTTAAGGCCTTTTTCGGGCTGCTAACATATTCTGTACTTTCGGGGTTGTAGGATCCATTTTTCGTGGCAAAAATATTTTTGTTTTGGGAATTTCAGTGGTCTAGGATGTGGGTTAATGCCCCTTTCAGGCTGCAAATGCTTTTGGGACATTCAGAGCTCTCTCACACTGTTTTTGGGCCACCAACATTTTCTGAACTTTAGGGGGTCTACGATGCCTGTAAACCCCTTTTTTGGGCATCCAAACATTTCAACATTTTTGCAGGCCTAAAATGCATTTAAGGCCTTTTTTGGGCTGCTAACATATTCTGTACTTTCAGGGGGGTAGGATGCATTTTTCGTGCCAAAAATATTTTTGGGAATTTCAGTGGTCTATGATGCAGGTTAATGCCCCTTTCAAGCTGCAAATGCTTTTGGGACATTCCGAGCTCTCTCACACTGCTTTTGGGCCACCAACATTTTCTGGACTTTAGGTGGTCAACGATTCCTGTAAACCCCTTTTTTGGGCCTCGAAAGATTTCAACATTTTTGCCAGCCTAAGATGCATTTTAAGGCCTTTTTTGGGCTGCTTACATATTCTGTACTTTCGGGGATGTAGGATGCATTTTTCGTGGCAAAAATATTTTGGAGAATTACACTGGTCTAGGATGTGGGTTAATGCCCCTTTCAGGCTGTAAATGTTTTTGGGACATTCAGAGATATCTCACAATGTTTTTGGGCCACCAACATTTTCCAGACTTTAGGGGGTCTACGATGCCTGTAAACCCCTTTTTTGGGCCTCCAAAGATTTCAACATTTTTTCGGGCCTAAGATGCATTTTAAGGCTTTTTTTGGAATGCTGACATATTCTGAACTTTCAGGGTTGTAGGATGCATTTTTCGTGCCAAAAATATTTTTGGGAATTTCAGGGGTCTAGCATGCTGGTTAATGTCCTTTTGAGACTGCAAATGTTTTTGGGACATTCAGAGATCTCTCACAATGTTTTTGGGCCACCAACATTTTACAGACTTTAGGGGGTCTACGATGCCTGTAAACCCCTTTTTTGGGCCTCCAAAGATTTCAACATTTTTGCAGGCCTAAGATGCATTTTAAGGCCTTTTTCGGGCTGCTAACATATTCTGTACTTTCGGGGTTGTAGGATCCATTTTTCGTGGCAAAAATATTTTTGTTTTGGGAATTTCAGTGGTCTAGGATGTGGGTTAATGCCCCTTTCAGGCTGCAAATGCTTTTGGGACATTCAGAGCTCTCTCACACTGTTTTTGGGCCACCAACATTTTCTGAACTTTAGGGGGTCTACGATGCCTGTAAACCCCTTTTTTGGGCATCCAAACATTTCAACATTTTTGCAGGCCTAAAATGCATTTAAGGCCTTTTTTGGGCTGCTAACATATTCTGTACTTTCAGGGGGGTAGGATGCATTTTTCGTGCCAAAAATATTTTTGGGAATTTCAGTGGTCTATGATGCAGGTTAATGCCCCTTTCAAGCTGCAAATGCTTTTGGGACATTCCGAGCTCTCTCACACTGCTTTTGGGCCACCAACATTTTCTGGACTTTAGGTGGTCAACGATTCCTGTAAACCCCTTTTTTGGGCCTCGAAAGATTTCAACATTTTTGCCAGCCTAAGATGCATTTTAAGGCCTTTTTTGGGCTGCTTACATATTCTGTACTTTCGGGGACGTAGGATGCATTTTTCGTGGCAAAAATATTTTGGAGAATTACAGTGGTCTAGGATGTGGGCTAATGCCCCTTTCAGGCTGTAAATGTTTTTGGGACATTCAGAGATCTCGCACAATGTTTTTGGGCCACCAACATTTTTCCAGACTTTAGGGGGTCTAAGATGCCTGTAAACCCCTTTTTTGGGCCTCCAAAGATTTCAACATTTTTTCAGGCCTAAGATGCATTTTGAGGCCTTTTTTGGAATGCTGACATATTCTGAACTTTCAGGGTTGTAGGATGCATTTTTCGTGCCAAAAATATTTTTGGGAATTTCAGGGGTCTAGCATGCGGGTTAATGTCCTTTTCAGACTGCAAATGTTTTTGGGAGATTCAGAGCTCTCTCACACCGCTTTTGGGCCACTGACATATTCTGGACTTTAGGGGGTCTACGATGCCTGTAAACCCCTTTTTCGGGCATCCAAACATTTCAACATTTTTGCAGGCCTAAGTTGCATTTTAAGGCCTTTTTGGGCTGCTAACATTTTCTGAACTTTCAGGGGTGTAGGATGCATTTTTCGTGCCAGAAATATTTTTGGTAATTTCAGTGGTCTAGGATGCGGGTTAATGCCCCTTTCAAGCTGCAAATGCTTTTGGGACATTCCGAGCTCTCTCACACTGCTTTTGGGCCACCAACATTTTATGGACTTTAGGTAGTCTACGATGCCTGTAAACCCCTTTTTTGGGCCTCCAAAGATTTCAACATTTTTGCCGGCCTAAGATGCATTTTAAGGCCTTTTTTGGGCTGCTCACATATTCTGTACTTTCGGGGATGTAGGATGCATTTTTCGTGGCAAAAATATTTTGGAGAATAACAGTGGTCTAGGATGTGGGTTAATGCCCCTTTCAGGCTGTAAATGTTTTTGGGACATTCCGAGCTCTCTCACACTGCTTTTGGGCCACCAACATTTTATGGACTTTATGTGGTCTACGATGCCTGTAAACCCCTTTTTTGGGCCACCAAAGATTTCAACATTTTTGCCGGCCTAAGATGCATTTGAAGGCCTTTTTTGGGCTGCTCACATATTCTGTACTTTCGGGGATGTAGGATGCATTTTTCGTGGCAAAAATATTTTGGAGAATAACAGTGGTCTAGGATGTGGGTTAATGCCCCTTTCAGGCTGTAAATGTTTTTGGGACATTCAGAGATCTCTCACAATGTTTTTGGGCCACCAACATTTTCCAGACTTTAGGGGGTCTACGATGCCTGTAAACCCCTTTTTTGGGCCTCCAAAGATTTCAACATTTTTTCAGGCCTAAGATGCATTTTAAGGCCTTTTTTGGAATGCTGACATATTCTGAACTTTCGGGGTTGTAGGATGCATTTTTCGTGCCAAAAATATTTTTGGGAATTTCAGGGGTCTAGCATGCGGGTTAATGTCCTTTTCAGACTGCAAATGTTTTTGGGAGATTCAGAGCTCTCTCACACCGTTTTTGGGCCACCGACATATTCTGGACTTTAGGGGGTCTACGATGCCTGTAAACCCCTTTTTTGGGCATCCAAACATTTCAACATTTTTGCAGGCCTAAGATGCATTTTAAGGCCTTTTTGGGCTGCTAACATTTTCTGAACTTTCAGGGGTGTAGGATACATTTTTCGTGCCATAAATATTTTTGGTAATTTCAGCGGTCTAGGATTTGGGTTAATGCCCCTTTCAGGCTGCAAATGTTTTTGGGACATTCAGAGCTCTCTCACAATGTTTTTGGGCCACCAACATTTTCTGGACTTTAGGGGGTCTACGATGCCTGTAAACCTTTTTTTTGGGCCTCCAAACATTTCAACATTTTTGCAGGCCTAAAATGCATTTAAGGCCTTTTTTGGGCTGCTAACATATTCTGTACTTTCAGGGGGGTAGGATGCATTTTTCGTGCCAAAAATATTTTTGGGAATTTCAGTGGTCTAGGATGCGGGTTAATGCCCCTTTCAGGCTGCAAATGCTTTTGGGACATTCCGAGCTCTCTCACACTGCTTTTGGGCCACCAACATTTTATGGACTTTAGGTGGTCTACGATGCCTGTAAACCCCTTTTTTGGGCCTCCAAAGATTTCAACATTTTTTCAGGCCTAAGATGCATTTTAAGGCCTTTTTTGGAATGCTGACATATTCTGAACTTTCAGGGTTGTAGGATGCATTTTTCGTGCCAAAAATATTTTTGGGAATTTCAGGGGTCTAGCATGCGGGTTAATGTCCTTTTCAGACTGCAAATGTTTTTGGGAGATTCAGAGCTCTCTCACACCGTTTTTGGGCCACCGACATATTCTGGACTTTAGGGGGTCTACGATGCCTGTAAACCCCTTTTTTGGGCATCCAAACATTTCAACATTTTTGCAGGCCTAAGATGCATTTTAAGGCCTTTTTTGGGCTGCTAACATTTTCTGAACTTTCAGGGGTGTAGGATGCATTTTTCGTGCAAGAAATATTTTTGGTAATTTCAGTGGTCTAGGATTTGGGTTAATGCCACTTTTGGGCTGCTAATGTTTTTGGGACATTCAGAGCTCTCTCACAATGTCTTTGGGCCACCAACATTTTCCAGACTTTAGGGGGTCTACGATGCCTGTAAACCCCTTTTTTGGGCCTCCAAAGATTTCAACATTTTTTCAGGCCTAAGATGCATTTTAAGGCCTTTTTTGGAATGCTGACATATTCTGAACTTTCGGGGTTGTAGGATGCATTTTTCGTGCCAAAAATATTTTTGGGAATTTCAGGGGTCTAGCATGCGGGTTAATGTCCTTTTCAGACTGCAAATGTTTTTGGGAGATTCAGAGCTCTCTCACACCGTTTTTGGGCCACCGACATATTCTGGACTTTAGGGGGTCTACGATGCCTGTAAACCCCTTTTTTGGGCATCCAAACATTTCAACATTTTTGCAGGCCTAAGATGCATTTTAAGGCCTTTTTGGGCTGCTAACATTTTCTGAACTTTCAGGGGTGTAGGATGCATTTTTCGTGCCATAAATATTTTTGGTAATTTCAGCGGTCTAGGATTTGGGTTAATGCCCCTTTCAGGCTGCAAATGTTTTTGGGACATTCAGAGCTCTCTCACAATGTTTTTGGGCCACCAACATTTTCTGGACTTTAGGGGGTCTACGATGCCTGTAAACCTTTTTTTTGGGCCTCCAAACATTTCAACATTTTTGCAGGCCTAAAATGCATTTAAGGCCTTTTTTGGGCTGCTAACATATTCTGTACTTTCAGGGGGGTAGGATGCATTTTTCGTGCCAAAAATATTTTTGGGAATTTCAGTGGTCTAGGATGCGGGTTAATGCCCCTTTCAGGCTGCAAATGCTTTTGGGACATTCCGAGCTCTCTCACACTGCTTTTGGGCCACCAACATTTTATGGACTTTAGGTGGTCTACGATGCCTGTAAACCCCTTTTTTGGGCCTCCAAAGATTTCAACATTTTTTCAGGCCTAAGATGCATTTTAAGGCCTTTTTTGGAATGTTGACATATTCTGAACTTTCAGGGTTGTAGGATGCATTTTTCGTGCCAAAAATATTTTTGGGAATTTCAGGGGTCTAGCATGCGGGTTAATGTCCTTTTCAGACTGCAAATGTTTTTGGGAGATTCAGAGCTCTCTCACACCGTTTTTGGGCCACCGACATATTCTGGACTTTAGGGGGTCTACGATGCCTGTAAACCCCTTTTTTGGGCATCCAAACATTTCAACATTTTTGCAGGCCTAAGATGCATTTTAAGGCCTTTTTTGGGCTGCTAACATTTTCTGAACTTTCAGGGGTGTAGGATGCATTTTTCGTGCAAGAAATATTTTTGGTAATTTCAGTGGTCTAGGATTTGGGTTAATGCCCCTTTTGGGCTGCTAATGTTTTTGGGACATTCAGAGCTCTCTCACAATGTCTTTGGGCCACCAACATTTTCTGGACTTTAGGGGGTCTACGATGCTGGTACACCTTTTTTTTGGGCCTCCAAACATTTCAACATTTTTGCAGGCCTAAATTGCATTTAAGGCCTTTTTTGGGCTGCTAACATATTCTGTACTTTCAGGGGTTTAGGATCCATTTTTCGTGCCAAAAATATTTTTGGGAATTTCAGTGGTCTAGGATTTGGGTTAATGCCCCTTTCAGGCTGCAAATGTTTTTGGGACATTCAGAGCTCTCTCACAATGTTTTTGGGCCACCAACATTTTCTGGACTTTAGGGGGTCTACGATGCCTGTAAACCCTTTTTTGGGCCTCCAAAGATTTCAACATTTTTGCCGGCCTAAGATGCATTTTAAGCCCTTTTTTGGGCTGCTAACATATTCTGTACTTTCGGGGATGTAGGATGCATTTTTCGTGGCAAAAATATTTTGGAGAATTACACTGGTCTAGGATGTGGGTTAATGCCCCTTTCAGGCTGTAAATGTTTTTGGGACATTCAGAGATATCTCACAATGTTTTTGGGCCACCAACATTTTCTGGACTTTAGGGGGTCTACGATGCCTGTAAACCTTTTTTTTGGGCCTCCAAACATTTCAACATTTTTGCAGGCCTAAAATGCATTTAAGGCCTTTTTTGGGCTGCTAACATATTCTGTACTTTCAGGGGGGTAGGATGCATTTTTCGTGCCAAAAATATTTTTGGGAATTTCAGTGGTCTAGGATGCGGGTTAATGCCCCTTTCAGGCTGCAAATGCTTTTGGGACATTCCGAGCTCTCTCACACTGCTTTTGGGCCACCAACATTTTATGGACTTTAGGTGGTCTACGATGCCTGTAAACCCCTTTTTTGGGCCTCCAAAGATTTCAACATTTTTTCAGGCCTAAGATGCATTTTAAGGCCTTTTTTGGAATGCTGACATATTCTGAACTTTCAGGGTTGTAGGATGCATTTTTCGTGCCAAAAATATTTTTGGGAATTTCAGGGGTCTAGCATGCGGGTTAATGTCCTTTTCAGACTGCAAATGTTTTTGGGAGATTCAGAGCTCTCTCACACCGTTTTTGGGCCACCGACATATTCTGGACTTTAGGGGGTCTACGATGCCTGTAAACCCCTTTTTTGGGCATCCAAACATTTCAACATTTTTGCAGGCCTAAGATGCATTTTAAGGCCTTTTTGGGCTGCTAACATTTTCTGAACTTTCAGGGGTGTAGGATGCATTTTTCGTGCCAGAAATATTTTTGGTAATTTCAGTGGTCTGGGATTTGGGTTAATGCCCCTTTTGGGCTGCTAATGTTTTTGGGACATTCAGAGCTCTCTCACAATGTCTTTGGGCCACCAACATTTTCTGGACTTTAGGGGGTCTACGATGCTGGTACACCTTTTTTTTGGGCCTCCAAACATTTCAACATTTTTGCAGGCCTAAATTGCATTTAAGGCCTTTTTTGGGCTGCTAACATATTCTGTACTTTCAGGGGTTTAGGATCCATTTTTCGTGCCAAAAATATTTTTGGGAATTTCAGTGGTCTAGGATTTGGGTTAATGCCCCTTTCAGGCTGCAAATGTTTTTGGGACATTCAGAGCTCTCTCACAATGTTTTTGGGCCACCAACATTTTCTGGACTTTAGGGGGTCTACGATGCCTGTAAACCCTTTTTTGGGCCTCCAAAGATTTCAACATTTTTGCCGGCCTAAGATGCATTTTAAGCCCTTTTTTGGGCTGCTAACATATTCTGTACTTTCGGGGATGTAGGATGCATTTTTCGTGGCAAAAATATTTTGGAGAATTACACTGGTCTAGGATGTGGGTTAATGCCCCTTTCAGGCTGCAAATGCTTTTGGGACATTCAGAGCTCTCTCACACTGTTTTTGGGCCACCAACATTTTCTGAACTTTAGGGGGTCTACGATGCCTGTAAACCCCTTTTTTGGGCATCCAAACATTTCAACATTTTTGCAGGCCTAAAATGCATTTAAGGCCTTTTTTGGGCTGCTAACATATTCTGTACTTTCAGGGGGGTAGGATGCATTTTTCGTGCCAAAAATATTTTTGGGAATTTCAGTGGTCTAGGATGCAGGTTAATGCCCCTTTCAAGCTGCAAATGCTTTTGGGACATTCCGAGCTCTCTCACACTGCTTTTGGGCCACCAACATTTTCTGGACTTTAGGTGGTCAACGATTCCTGTAAACCCCTTTTTTGGGCCTCGAAAGATTTCAACATTTTTGCCAGCCTAAGATGCATTTTAAGGCCTTTTTTGGGCTGCTTACATATTCTGTACTTTCGGGGACGTAGGATGCATTTTTCGTGGCAAAAATATTTTGGAGAATTACAGTGGTCTAGGATGTGGGTTAATGCCCCTTTCAGGCTGTAAATGTTTTTGGGACATTCAGAGATCTCGCACAATGTTTTTGGGCCACCAACATTTTTCCAGACTTTAGGGGGTCTAAGATGCCTGTAAACCCCTTTTTTGGGCCTCCAAAGATTTCAACATTTTTTCAGGCCTAAGATGCATTTCGAGGCCTTTTTTGGAATGCTGACATATTCTGAACTTTCAGGGTTGTAGGATGCATTTTTCGTGCCAAAAATATTTTTGGGAATTTCAGGGGTCTAGCATGCGGGTTAATGTCCTTTTCAGACTGCAAATGTTTTTGGGAGATTCAGAGCTCTCTCACACCGCTTTTGGGCCACTGACATATTCTGGACTTTAGGGGGTCTACGATGCCTGTAAACCCCTTTTTCGGGCATCCAAACATTTCAACATTTTTGCAGGCCTAAGTTGCATTTTAAGGCCTTTTTGGGCTGCTAACATTTTCTGAACTTTCAGGGGTGTAGGATGCATTTTTCGTGCCAGAAATATTTTTGGTAATTTTAGTGGTCTAGGATTTGGGTTAATGCCCCTTTCAGGCTGCAAATGTTTTTGGGACATTCAGAGCTCTCTCACAATGTTTTTGGGCCACCAACATTTTCTGGACTTTAGGGGGTCTACGATGCCTGTAAACTTTTTTTTTGGGCCTCCAAACATTTCAACATTTTTGCAGGCCTAAAATGCATTTAAGGCCTTTTTTGGGCTGCTAACATATTCTGAACTTTCAGGGGTGTAGGATGCATTTTTCGTGCCAAAAATATTTTTGGGAATTTCAGTGGTCTAGGATGCGGGTTAATGCCCCTTTCAAGCTGCAAATGCTTTTGGGACATTCCGAGCTCTCTCACACTGCTTTTGGGCCACCAACATTTTATGGACTTTAGGTAGTCTACGATGCCTGTAAACCCCTTTTTTGGGCCTCCAAAGATTTCAACATTTTTGCCGGCCTAAGATGCATTTTAAGGCCTTTTTTGGGCTGCTAACATATTCTGTACTTTCGGGGATGTAGGATGCATTTTTCGTGGCAAAAATATTTTGGAGAATTACAGTGGTCTATGATTTGGGTTAATGCCCCTTTCAAGCTGCAAATGCTTTTGGGACATTCCGAGCTCTCTCACACTGCTTTTGGGCCACCAACATTTTATGGACTTTATGTGGTCTACGATGCCTGTAAACCCCTTTTTTGGGCCACCAAAGATTTCAACATTTTTGCCGGCCTAAGATGCATTTTAAGGCCTTTTTTGGGCTGCTCACATATTCTGTACTTTCGGGGATGTAGGATGCATTTTTCGTGGCAAAAATATTTTGGAGAATTACAGTGGTCTAGGATGTGGGTTAATGCCCCTTTCAGGCTGTAAATGTTTTTGGGACATTCAGAGATCTCTCACAATGTTTTTGGGCCACCAACATTTTCCAGACTTTAGGGGGTCTACGATGCCTGTAAACCCCTTTTTTGGGCCTCCAAAGATTTCAACATTTTTTCAGGCCTAAGATGCATTTTAAGGCCTTTTTTGGAATGCTGACATATTCTGAACTTTCGGGGTTGTAGGATGCATTTTTCGTGCCAAAAATATTTTTGGGAATTTCAGGGGTCTAGCATGCGGGTTAATGTCCTTTTCAGACTGCAAATGTTTTTGGGAGATTCAGAGCTCTCTCACACCGTTTTTGGGCCACCGACATATTCTGGACTTTAGGGGGTCTACGATGCCTGTAAACCCCTTTTTTGGGCATCCAAACATTTCAACATTTTTGCAGGCCTAAGATGCATTTTAAGGCCTTTTTGGGCTGCTAACATTTTCTGAACTTTCAGGGGTGTAGGATGCATTTTTCGTGCCATAAATATTTTTGGTAATTTCACCGGTCTAGGATTTGGGTTAATGCCCCTTTCAGGCTGCAAATGTTTTTGGGACATTCAGAGCTCTCTCACAATGTTTTTGGGCCACCAACATTTTCTGGACTTTAGGGGGTCTACGATGCCTGTAAACCTTTTTTTTGGGCCTCCAAACATTTCAACATTTTTGCAGGCCTAAAATGCATTTAAGGCCTTTTTTGGGCTGCTAACATATTCTGTACTTTCAGGGGGGTAGGATGCATTTTTCGTGCCAAAAATATTTTTGGGAATTTCAGTGGTCTAGGATGCGGGTTAATGCCCCTTTCAGGCTGCAAATGCTTTTGGGACATTCCGAGCTCTCTCACACTGCTTTTGGGCCACCAACATTTTATGGACTTTAGGTGGTCTACGATGCCTGTAAACCCCTTTTTTGGGCCTCCAAAGATTTCAACATTTTTTCAGGCCTAAGATGCATTTTAAGGCCTTTTTTGGAATGCTGATATATTCTGAACTTTCAGGGTTGTAGGATGCATTTTTCGTGCCAAAAATATTTTTGGGAATTTCAGGGGTCTAGCATGCGGGTTAATGTCCTTTTCAGACTGCAAATGTTTTTGGGAGATTCAGAGCTCTCTCACACCGTTTTTGGGCCACCGACATATTCTGGACTTTAGGGGGTCTACGATGCCCATAAACCCCTTTTTGGGCATCCAAACATTTCAACATTTTTGCAGGCCTAAGATGCATTTTAAGGCCTTTTTGGGCTGCTAACATTTTCTGAACTTTCAGGGGTGCAGGATGCATTTTTCGTGCCAGAAATATTTTTGGTAATTTCAGTGGTCTAGGATTTGGGTTAATGCCCCTTTCAGGCTGCAAATGTTTTTGGGACATTCAGAGCTCTCTCACAATGTTTTTGGGCCACCAACATTTTCTGGACTTTAGGGGGTCTACGATGCCTGTAAACCCCTTTTTTGGGCCTCCAAAGATTTCGACATTTTTTCGGGCCTAAGATGCATTTTAAGACCTTTTTTGGAATGCTGACATATTCTGAACTTTCAGGGTTGTAGGATGCATTTTTCGTGCCAAAAATATTTTTGGGAATTTCAGGGGTCTAGCATGCGGGTTAATGTCCTTTTCAGACTGCAAATGTTTTTGGGAGATTCAGAGCTCTCTCACACCGTTTTTGGGCCACTGACATATTCTGGACTTTAGGGGGTCTACGATGCCTGTAAACCCCTTTTTCGGGCATCCAAACATTTCAACATTTTTGCAGGCCTAAGTTGCATTTTAAGGCCTTTTTGGGCTGCTAACATTTTCTGAACTTTCAGGGGTGTAGGATGCATTCTTCGTGCCAGAAATATTTTTGGTAATTTCAGTGGTCTAGGATTTGGGTTAATGCCCCTTTCAGGCTGCAAATGTTTTTGGGACATTCAGAGCTCTCTCACAATGTTTTTGGGCCACCAACATTTTCTGGACTTTAGGGGGTCTACGATGCCTGTAAACTTTTTTTTTGGGCCTCCAAACATTTCAACATTTTTGCAGGCCTAAAATGCATTTTAAGGCCTTTTTTGGGCTGCTCACATATTCTGTACTTTCGGGGATGTAGGATGCATTTTTCGTGGCAAAAATATTTTGGAGAATTACAGTGGTCTAGGATGTGGGTAATGCCCCTTTCAGGCTGTAAATGTTTTTGGGACATTCAGAGATCTCTCACAATGTTTTTGGGCCACCAACATTTTCCAGACTTTAGGGGGTCTACGATGCCTGTAAACCCCTTTTTTGGGCCTCCAAAGATTTCAACATTTTTTCAGGCCTAAGATGCATTTTAAGGCCTTTTTTGGAATGCTGACATATTCTGAACTTTCAGGGTTGTAGGATGCATTTTTCGTGCCAAACATATTTTTGGGAATTTCAGGGGTCTAGCATGCGGGTTAATGTCCTTTTCAGACTGCAAATGTTTTTGGGAGATTCAGAGCTCTCTCACACCGTTTTTGGGCCACCGACATATTCTGGACTTTAGGGGGTCTACGATGCCTGTAAACCCCTTTTTTGGGCATCCAAACATTTCAACATTTTTGCAGGCCTAAGATGCATTTTAAGGCCTTTTTTAGGGCTGCTAACATTTTCTGAACTTTCAGGGGTGTAGGATGCATTTTTCGTGCCATGAATATTTTTGGTAATTTCAGCGGTCTAGGATTTCGGTTAATGCCCCTTTCAGGCTGCAAATGTTTTTGGGACATTCAGAGCTCTCTCACAATGTTTTTGGGCCACCAACATTTTCTGGACTTTAGGGGGTCTACGATGCCTGTAAACCCCTTTTTCGGGCATCCAAACATTTCAACATTTTTGCAGGCCTAAGTTGCATTTTAAGGCCTTTTTGGGCTGCTAACATTTTCTGAACTTTCAGGGGTGTAGGATGCATTCTTCGTGCCAGAAATATTTTTGGTAATTTCAGTGGTCTAGGATTTGGGTTAATGCCCCTTTCAGGCTGCAAATGTTTTTGGGACATTCAGAGCTCTCTCACAATGTTTTTGGGCCACCAACATTTTCTGGACTTTAGGGGGTCTACGATGCCTGTAAACTTTTTTTTTGGGCCTCCAAACATTTCAACATTTTTGCAGGCCTAAAATGCATTTAAGGCCTTTTTTGGGCTGCTAACATATTCTGTACGTTCAGGGGGGTAGGATGCATTTTTCGTGGCAAAAATATTTTTGGGAATTTCAGTGGTCTAGGATGCGGGTTAATGCCCCTTTCAAGCTGCAAATGCTTTTGGGACATTCCGAGCTCTCTCACACTGCTTTTGGGCCACCAACATTTTCTGGACTTTAGGTGGTCTACGATGCCTGTAAACCCCTTTTTTGGGCCACCAAAGATTTCAACATTTTTGCCGGCCTAAGATGCATTTTAAGGCCTTTTTTGGGCTGCTCACATATTCTGTACTTTCGGGGATGTAGGATGCATTTTTCGTGGCAAAAATATTTTGGAGAATTACAGTGGTCTAGGATGTGGGTAATGCCCCTTTCAGGCTGTAAATGTTTTTGGGACATTCAGAGATCTCTCACAATGTTTTTGGGCCACCAACATTTTCCAGACTTTAGGGGGTCTACGATGCCTGTAAACCCCTTTTTTGGGCCTCCAAAGATTTCAACATTTTTTCAGGCCTAAGATGCATTTTAAGGCCTTTTTTGGAATGCTGACATATTCTGAACTTTCAGGGTTGTAGGATGCATTTTTCGTGCCAAACATATTTTTGGGAATTTCAGGGGTCTAGCATGCGGGTTAATGTCCTTTTCAGACTGCAAATGTTTTTGGGAGATTCAGAGCTCTCTCACACCGTTTTTGGGCCACCGACATATTCTGGACTTTAGGGGGTCTACGATGCCTGTAAACCCCTTTTTTGGGCATCCAAACATTTCAACATTTTTGCAGGCCTAAGATGCATTTTAAGGCCTTTTTTAGGGCTTCTAACATTTTCTGAACTTACAGGGGTGTAGGATGCATTTTTCGTGCCATGAATATTTTTGGTAATTTCAGCGGTCTAGGATTTCGGTTAATGCCCCTTTCAGGCTGCAAATGTTTTTGGGACATTCAGAGCTCTTTCACAATGTTTTTGGGCCACCAACATTTTCTGGACTTTAGGGGGTCTACGATGCCTGTAAACCTTTTTTTTGGGCCTCCAAACATTTCAACATTTTTGCAGGCCTAAAAAGCATTTAAGGCCTTTTTTGGGCTGCTAACATATTTTGTACTTTCAGGGGGGTAGGATGCATTTTTCGTGCCAAAAATATTTTTGGGAATTTCAGTGGTCTAGGATGCGGGTTAATGCCCCTTTCAGGCTGCAAATGCTTTTGGGACATTCCGAGCTCTCTCACACTGCTTTTGCGCCACCAACATTTTATGGACTTTAGGTGGTCTACGATGCCTGTAAACCCCTTTTTTGGGCCTCCAAAGATTTCAACATTTTTGTCGGCCTAAGATGCATTTTAAGGCCTTTTTTGGGCTGCTAACATATTCTGTACTTTCGGGGATGTAGGATGCATTTTTCGTGGCAAAAATATTTTGGAGTATTACAGTGGTCTAGGATGTGGGTTAATGCCCCTTTCAGGCTGCAAATGCTTTTGGGACATTCAGAGCTCTCTCACACTGTTTTTGGGCCACCAACATTTTCTGAACTTTAGGGGGTCTACGATGCCTGTAAACCCCTTTTTTGGGCATCCAAACATTTCAACATTTTTGCAGGCCTAAGATGCATTTTAAGGCCTTTTTTGGGCTGCTAACATATTCTGAACTTTCAGGGGTGTAGGATGCATTTTTCGTGCCAGAAATATTTTTGGTAATTTCAGTGGTCTAGGATTTGGGTTAATGCCCCTTTTGGGCTGCTAATGTTTTTGGGACATTCAGAGCTCTCTCACAATGTGTTTGGGCCACCAACATTTTCTGGACGTTAGGGGGTCTACGATGCCGGTAAACCTTTTTTTTTGGCCTCCAAAAATTTCAAAATTTTTGCAGGCCTAAATTGCATTTAAGGCCTTTTTTGGGCTGCTAACATATTCTGTACTTTCAGGGGTTTAGGATGCATTTTTCGTGCCAAAAATATTTTTGGGAATTTCAGTGGTCTAGGATTTGGGTTAATGCCCCTTTCAGGCTGCAAATGTTTTTGGGACATTCAGAGCTCTCTCACAATGTTTTTGGGCCACCAACATTTTCTGGACTTTAGGGGGTCTACGATGCCTGTAAACCTTTTTTTTGGGCCTCCAAACATTTCAACATTTTTGCAGGCCTAAATTGCATTTAAGGCCTTTTTTGGGCTGCTAACATATTCTGTACTTTCAGGGGGGTAGGATGCATTTTTCATGCCAAAAATATTTTGGAGTATTACAGTGGTCTAGGATGCCGGTTAATGCCCCTTTCAAGCTGCAAATGCTTTTGGGACATTCCGAGCTCTCTCACACTGCTTTTGGGCCACCAACATTTTCTGGACTTTAGGTGGTCTACGATGCCTGTAAACCCCTTTTTTGGGCCTCCAAAGATTTCAACATTTTTGCCGGCCTAAGATGCATTTTAAGGCCTTTTTTGGGCTGCTAACATATTCTGTACTTTCAGGTGGGTAGGATGCATTTTTCGTGGCAAAAATATTTTGGAGTATTACAGTGGTCTAGGATGTGGGTTAATGCCCCTTTCAGGCTGTAAATGTTTTTGGGACATTCAGAGATCTCTCACACCGTTTTTGGGCCACCGACATATTCTGGACTTTAGGGGGTCTACGATGCCTGTAAACCCCTTTTTTGGGCATCCAAACATTTCAACATTTTTGCAGGCCTAAGATGCATTTTAAGGCCTTTTTGGGCGGCTAACATTTTCTGAACTTTCAGGGGTGTAGGATGCATTTTTCGTGCCAGAAATATTTTTGGTAATTTCAGTGGTCTAGGATTTGGGTTAATGCACCTTTCAGGCTGCAAATGTTTTTGGGACATCCAGAGCTCTCTCACAATGTTTTTGGGCCACCAACATTTTCTGGACTTTAGGGGGTCTACGATGCCTGTAAACCTTTTTTTTGGGCCTCCAAACATTTCAACATTTTTGCAGGCCTAAAATGCATTTAAGGCCTTTTTTGGGCTGCTAACATATTCTGTACTTTCAGGGGGGTAGGATGCATTTTTCATGCCAAAAATATTTTGGGGAATTTCAGTGATGTAGGATGCGGGTTAATGCCCCTTGCAAGCTGCAAATGCTTTTGGGACATTCCGAGCTCTCTCACACTGCTTTTGGGCCACCAACATTTTATGGACTTTAGGTGGTCTACGATGCCTGTAAACCCCTTTTTTGGGCCTCCAAAGGTTTCAACATTTTTGCCGGCCTAAGATGCATTTTAAGGCCTTTTTTGGGCTGCTAACATATTCTGTACTTTCGGGGATGTAGGATGCATTTTTCGTGGCAAAAATATTTTGGAGAATTACAGTGGTCTAGGATGTGGGTTAATGCCCCTTTCAGGCTGTAAATGTTTTTGGGACATTCAGAGATCTCTCACAATGTTTTTGGGCCACCAACATTTTACAGACTTTAGGGGGTCTACGATGCCTGTAAACCCCTTTTTTGGGCCTCCAAAGATTTCAACATTTTTGCAGGCCTAAAATGCATTTTAAGGCCTTTTTTGGGCTGCTAACATATTCTGTACTTTCGGGGTTGTAGGATCCATTTTTCGTGGCAAAAATATTTTTGTTTTGGGAATTTCAGTGGTCTAGGATGTGGGTTAATGCCCCTTTCAGGCTGCAAATGCTTTTGGGACATTCAGAGCTCTCTCACACTGTTTTTGGGCCACCAACATTTTCTGAACTTTAGGGGGTCTACGATGCCTGTAAACCCCTTTTTTGGGCATCCAAACATTTCAACATTTTTGGCAGGCCTAAGGTGCATTTTAAGGCCTTTTTTGGGCTGCTAACATTTTCTGAACTTTCAGGGGTGTAGGATGGATTTTTCGTGCCAGAAATATTTTTGGTAATTTCAGTGGTCTAGGATTTGGGTTAATGCCCCTTTTGGGCTGCTAATGTGTTTGGGACATTCAGAGCTCTCTCACAATGTCTTTGGGCCACCAACATTTTCTGGACTTTAGGGGGTCTACGATGCCGGTAAACCTTTTTTTTGGGCCTCCAAACATTTCAACATTTTTGCGGGCCTAAATTGCATTTAAGGCCTTTTTTGGGCTGCTAACATATTCTGTACTTTCAGGGGTTTAGGATGCATTTTTCGTGCCAAAAATATTTTTGGGAATGTCAGTGGTCTAGGATTTGGGTTAATGCCCCTTTCAGGCTGCAAATGTTTTTGGGACATTCAGAGCTCTCTCACAATGTTTTTGGGCCACCAACATTTTCTGGACTTTAGGGGGTCTACGATGCCTGTAAACTTTTTTTTGGGCCTCCAAACATTTCAACATTTTTGCAGGCCTAAAATGCATTTAAGGCCTTTTTTGGGGTGCTAACATATTCTGTACTTTCAGGGGGGTAGGATGCATTTTTCGTGCCAAAAATATTTTGGAGAATTACAGTGGTCTAGGATTTGGGTTAATGCCCCTTTCAAGCTGCAAATGCTTTTGGGACATTCCGAGCTCTCTCACACTGCTTTTGGGCCACCAACATTTTCTGGACTTTAGGTGGTCTACGATGCCTGTAAACCCCTTTTTTGGGCCTCCAAAGAATTCAACATTTTTGCCGGCCTAAGATGCATTTTAAGGCCTTTTTTGGGCTGCTAACATATTCTGAACTTTCAGGGTTGTAGGATGCATTTTTCGTGCCAAAAATATTTTTGGGAATTTCAGGGGTCTAGCATGCGGGTTAATGTCCTTTTCAGACTGCAAATGTTTTTGGGAGATTCAGAGCTCTCTCACACCATTTTTGGGCCACCGACATATTCTGGACTTTAGGGGGTCTACGATGCCTGTAAACCCCTTTTTCGGGCATCCAAACATTTCAACATTTTTGCAGGCCAAAGATGCATTTTAAGGCCTTTTTGGGCTGCTAACATTTTCTGAACTTTCAGGGGTGTAGGATGCATTTTTCGTGCCAGAAATATTTTTGGTAATTTCAGTGGTCTAGGATTTGGGTTAATGCCCCTTTCAAGCTGCAAATGCTTTTGGGACATTCCGAGCTCTCTCACACTGCTTTTGGGCCACCAACATTTTATGGACTTTAGGTAGTCTACGATGCCTGTAAACCCCTTTTTTGGGCCTCCAAAGATTTCAACATTTTTGCCGGCCTAAGATGCATTTTAAGGCCTTTTTTGGGCTGCTAACATATTCTGTACTTTCGGGGATGTAGGATGCATTTTTCGTGGCAAAAATATTTTGGAGAATTACAGTGGTCTAGGATTTGGGTTAATGCCCCTTTCAAGCTGCAAATGCTTTTGGGACATTCCGAGCTCTCTCACACTGCTTTTGGGCCACCAACATTTTATGGACTTTAGGTGGTCTACGATGCCTGTAAACCCCTTTTTTGGGCCTCCAAAGATTTCAACATTTTTGCCGGCCTAAGATGCATTTTAAGGCCTTTTTTGGGTTGCTAACATATTCTGTACTTTCGGGGTTGTAGGATCCATTTTTCGTGGCAAAAATATTTTTGTTTTGGGAATTGCAGTGGTCTAGGATGTGGGTTAATGCCCCTTTCAGGCTGTAAATGTTTTTGGGACATTCAGAGATCTCTCACAATGTTTTTGGGCCACCAACATTTTACAAACTTTTATGGGGTCTACAATGCCTGTAAACCCCTTTTTTGGGCCTCCAAAGATTTCAACATTTTTGCAGGCCTAAAATGCATTTTAAGGCCTTTTTTGGGCTGCTAACATATTCTGTACTTTCGGGGTTGTAGGATCCATTTTTCGTGGCAAAAATATTTTTGTTTTGGGAATTTCAGTGGTCTAGGATGTGGGTTAATGCCCCTTTCAGGCTGCAAATGCTTTTGGGACATTCAGAGCTCTCTCACGCTGTTTTTGGGCCACCAACATTTTCTGAACTTTAGGGGGTCTACGATGCCTGTAAACCCCTTTTTTGGGCATCCAAACATTTCAACATTTTTGCAGGCCTAAGATGCATTTTAAGGCCTTTTTTGGGCTGCTAACATTTTCTGAACTTTCAGGGGTGTAGGATGCATTTTTCGTGCCAGAAATATTTTTGGTAATTTCAGTGGTCTAGGATTTGGGTTAATGCCCCTTTTGGGCTGCTAATGTTTTTGGGACATTCAGAGCTCTCTCACAATGTCTTTGGGCCACCAACATTTTCTGGACTTTAGGGGGTCTACGATGCCGGTAAACCTTTTTTTTTGGCCTCCAAACATTTCAACATTTTTGCAGGCCTAAATTGCATTTAAGGCCTTTTTTGGGCTGCTAACATATTCTGTACTTTCAGGGGTTTAGGATGCATTTTTCGTGCCAAAAATATTTTTGGGAATTTCAGTGGTCTAGGCTTTGGGTTAATGCCCCTTTCAGGCTGCAAATGTTTTTGGGACATTCAGAGCTCTCTCACAATGTTTTTGGGCCACCAACATTTTCTGGACTTAGGGGGTCTACGATGCCTGTAAACTTTTTTTTTGGGCCTCCAAACATTTCAACATTTTTGCAGGCCTAAAATGCATTTAAGGCCTTTTTTGGGCTGCTAACATATTCTGTACTTTCAGGGGGGTAGGATGCATTTTTCGTGCCAAAAATATTTTGGAGAATTACAGTGGTCTAGGATTTGGGTTAATGCCCCTTTCAAGCTGCAAATGCTTTTGGGACATTCCGAGCTCTCTCACACTGCTTTTGGACCACCAACATTTTCTGGACTTTAGGTGGTCTACGATGCCTGTAAACCCCTTTTTTGGGCCTCCAAAGATTTCAACATTTTTGCCGGCCTAAGATGCATTTTAAGGCCTTTTTTGGGCTGCTAACATATTCTGAACTTTCAGGGTTGTAGGATGCATTTTTCGTGCCAAAAATATTTTTGGGAATTTCAGGGGTCTAGCATGCGGGTTAATGTCCTTTCCAGACTGCAAATGTTTTTGGGAGATTCAGAGCTCTCTCACACCATTTTTGGGCCACCGACATATTCTGGACTTTAGGGGGTCTACGATGCCTGTAAACCCCTTTTTCGGGCATCCAAACATTTCAACATTTTTGCAGGCCTAAGATGCATTTTAAGGCCTTTTTGGGCTGCTAACATTTTCTGAACTTTCAGGGGTGTAGGATGCATTTTTCGTGCCAGAAATATTTTTGGTAATTTCAGTGGTCTAGGATTTGGGTTAATGCCCCTTTCAAGCTGCAAATGCTTTTGGGACATTCCGAGCTCTCTCACACTGCTTTTGGGCCACCAACATTTTATGGACTTTAGGTAGTCTACGATGCCTGTAAACCCCTTTTTTGGGCCTCCAAAGATTTCAACATTTTTGCCGGCCTAAGATGCATTTTAAGGCCTTTTTTGGGCTGCTAACATATTCTGTACTTTCGGGGATGTAGGATGCATTTTTCGTGGCAAAAATATTTTGGAGAATTACAGTGGTCTAGGATTTGGGTTAATGCCCCTTTCAAGCTGCAAATGCTTTTGGGCATTCCGAGCTCTCTCACACTGCTTTTGGGCCACCAACATTTTCCAGACTTTAGGGGGTCTACGATGCCTGTAAACCCCTTTTTTGGGCCTCCAAAGATTTCAACATTTTTGCAGGCCTAAGGTGCATTTTAAGGCCTTTTTGGGCTGCTAACATTTTCTGAACTTTCAGGGGTGTAGGATGCATTTTTCGTGCCAGAAATATTTTTGGTAATTTCAGTGGTCTAGGATTTGGGTTAATGCCCCTTTCAGGCTGCAAATGTTTTTGGGACATTCAGAGCTCTCTCACAATGTTTTTGGGCCACCAACATTTTCTGGACTTTAGGGGGTCTACGATGCCTGTAAACCTTTTTTTTGGGCCTCCAAACATTTCAACATTTTTGCAGGCCTAAAATGCATTTAAGGCCTTTTTTGGGCTGCTAACATATTCTGTACTTTCAGGGGGGTAGGATGCATTTTTCGTGCCAAAAATATTTTTGGGAATTTCAGTGGTCTAGGATGCAGGTTAATGCCCCTTTCAAGCTGCAAATGCTTTTGGGACATTCCGAGCTCTCTCACACTGCTTTTGGGCCACCAACATTTTATGGACTTTAGGGGGTCTACGATGCCTGTAAACCCCTTTTTTGGGCCTCCAAAGATTTCAACATTTTTGCAGGCCTAAGATACATTTTAAGGCCTTTTTTGGGCTGCTAACATATTCTGTGCTTTCGGGGTTGTAGGATCCATTTTTCGTGGCAAAAATATTTTTGTTTTGGGAATTTCAGTGGTCTAGGATGTGGGTTAATGCCCCTTTCAGGCTGCAAATGCTTTTGGGACATTCAGACCTCTCTCACACTGTTTTTGGGCCACCAACATTTTCTGAACTTTAGGGGGTCTAAGATGCCTGTAAACCCCTTTTTTGGGCATCCAAACATTTCAACATTTTTGCAGGCCTAAGATGCTTTTTAAGGCCTTTTTTGGGCTGCTAACATTTTCTGAACTTTCAGGGGTGTAGGATGCATTTTTCGTGCCAGAAATATTTTTGGTAATTTCAGTGGTCTAGGATTTGGGTTAATGCCCCTTTTGGGCTGCTAATGTTTTTGGGACATTCAGAGCTCTCTCACAATGTCTTTGGGCCACCAACATTTTCTGGACGTTAGGGGGTCTACGATGCCGGTAAACCTTTTTTTTTGGCCTCCAAAAATGTCAACATTTTAGCAGGCCTAAATTGCATTTAAGGCCTTTTTTGGGCTGCTAACATATTCTGTACTTTCAGGGGTTTAAGATGCATTTTTCGTGCCAAAAATATTTTTGGGAATTTCAGTGGTCTAGGATTTGGGTTAATGCCCCTTTCAGGCTGCAAATGTTTTTGGGACATTCAGAGCTCTCTCACAATGTTTTTGGGCCACCAACATTTTCTGGACTTTAGGGGGTCTACGATGCCTGTAAACCTTTTTTTTGGGCCTCCAAACATTTCAACATTTTTGCAGGCCTAAAATGCATTTAAGGCCTTTTTTGGGCTGCTAACATATTCTGTACTTTCAGGGGGGTAGGATGCATTTTTCATGCCAAATATATTTTGGAGTATTACAGTGGTCTAGGATGTGGGTTAATGCCCCTTTCAGGCTGTAAATGTTTTTGGGACATTCAGAGATCTCTCACAATGTTTTTGGGCCACCAACATTTTAAAGACTTTAGGGGGTCTTCGATGCCTGTAAACCCCTTTTTTGGGCCTCCAAAGATTTCAACATTTTTGCAGGCCTAAGATGCATTTTAAGGTTTTTTTTGGGCTGCTAACATTTTCTGAACTTTCAGGGGTGTAGGATGCATTTTTCGTGCCAGAAATATTTTTGGTAATTTCAGTGGTCTAGGATTTGGGTTAATGCCCCTTTTGGGCTGCTAATGTTTTTGGGACATTCAGAGCTCTCTCACAATGTCTTTGGGCCACCAACATTTTCTGGACTTTAGGGGGTCTACGATGCCGGTAAACCTTTTTTTTGGGCCTCCAAACATTTCAACATTTTTGCAGGCCTAAATTGCATTTAAGGCCTTTTTTGGGCTGCTAACATATTCTGTACTTTCAGGGGTTTAGGATGCATTTTTCGTGCCAAAAATATTTTTGGGAATTTCAGTGGTCTAGGATTTGGGTTAATGCCCCTTTCAGGCTGCAAATGTTTTTGGGAAATTCAGAGCTCTCTCACAATGTTTTTGGGCCACCAACATTTTCTGGACTTTAGGGGGTCTACGATGCCTGTAAACCTTTTTTTTGGGCCTCCAAACATTTCAACATTTTTGCAGGCCTAAAATGCATATAAGGCCTTTTTTGGGCTGCTAACATATTCTGTACTTTCGGGGATGTAGGATGCATTTTTCGTGGCAAAAATATTTTGGAGAATTACAGTGGTCTAGGATGTGGGTTAATGCCCCTTTCAGGCTGTAAATGTTTTTGGGACATTCAGAGATCTCTCACAATGTTTTTGGGCCACCAACATTTTACAGACTTTAGGGGGTCTACGATGCCTGTAAACCCCTTTTTTGGGCCTCCAAAGATTTCAACATTTTTGCAGGCCTAAGATGCATTTTAAGGCCTTTTTTGGGCTGCTAACATATTCTGTGCTTTCGGGGTTGTAGGATCCATTTTTTGTGGCAAAAATATTTTTGTTTTGGGAATTTCAGTGGTCTAGGATGTGGGTTAATGCCCCTTTCAGGCTGCAAATGCTTTTGGGACATTCAGACCTCTCTCACACTGTTTTTGGGCCACCAACATTTTCTGAACTTTAGGGGGTCTAAGATGCCTGTAAACCCCTTTTTTGGGCATCCAAACATTTCAACATTTTTGCAGGCCTAAGATGCATTTTAAGGCCTTTTTTGGGCTGCTAACATTTTCTGAACTTTCAGGGGTGTAGGATGCATTTTTCGTGCCAGAAATATTTTTGGTAATTTCAGTGGTCTAGGATTTGGGTTAATGCCCCTTTTGGGCTGCTAATGTTTTTGGGACATTCAGAGCTCTCTCACAATGTTTTTGGGCCACCAACATTTTCTGGACTTTAGGGGGTCTACAATGCCGGTAAACCTTTTTTTTGGGCCTCCAAACATTTCAACATTTTTGCAGGCCTAAATTGCATTTAAGGCCTTTTTTGGGCTGCTAACATATTCTGTACTTTCAGGGGGTAGGATGCATTTTTCGTGCCAAAAATATTTTTGGGAATTTCAGTGGTCTAGGATGCAGGTTAATGCCCCTTTCAAGCTGCAAATGCTTTTGGGACATTCCGAGCTCTCTCACACTGCTTTTGGGCCACCAACATTTTATGGACTTTAGGGGGTCTATGATGCCTGTAAACCCCTTTTTTGGGCCTCCAAAGATTTCAACATTTTTGCCGGCCTAAGATGCATTTTAAGGCCTTTTTTGGGCTGCTAACATATTCTGTGCTTTCGGGGTTGTAGGATCCATTTTTCATGGCAAAAATATTTTTGTTTTGGAAATTTCAGTGGTGTAGGATGTGGGTTAATGCCCCTTTCAGGCTGCAAATGCTTTTGGGACATTCAGACCTCTCTCACACTGTTTTTGGGCCACCGACATATTCTGGACTTTATGGGGTCTACGATGCCTGTTAACCCCTTTTTTGGGCATCCAAACATTTCAACATTTTTGCAGGCCTAAAATGCATTTTAAGGCCTTTTTGGGCTGCTAACATTTTCTGAACTTTCAGGGGTGTAGGATGCATTTTTCGTGCCAGAAATATTTTTGGTAATTTCAGTGGTCTAGGATGTGGGTTAATGCCCCTTTCAGGCTGTAAATGTTTTTGGGACATTCAGAGATCTCTCACAATGTTTTTGGGCCACCAACATTTTCTGGACTTTAGGGGGTCTACGATGCCTGTAAACCCCTTTTTTTGGGCATCCAAACATTTCAACATTTTTGCAGGCCTAAGATGCATTTTAAGGCCTTTTTTGGGCTGCTAACATTTTCTGAACTTTCAGGGGTGTAGGATGCATTTTTCGTGCCAGAAATATTTTTGGTAATTTCAGTGGTCTAGGATTTGGGTTAATGCCCCTTTCAGGCTGCAAATGTTTTTGGGACATTCAGAGCTCTCTCACAATGTTTTTGGGCCACCAACATTTTCTGGACTTTAGGGGGTCTACGATGCCTGTAAACCTTTTTTTTGGGCCTCCAATCATTTCAACATTTTTGCAGGCCTAAAATGCATTTAAGGCCTTTTTTGGGCTGCTAACATATTCTGTACTTTCAGGGGGGTAGGATGCATTTTTCGTGCCAAAAATATTTTTGGGAATTTCAGTGGTCTAGGATGCAGGTTAATGCCCCTTTCAAGCTGCAAATGCTTTTGGGACATTCCGAGCTCTCTCACACTGCTTTTGGGCCACCAACATTTTATGGACTTTAGGGGGTCTACGATGCCTGTAAACCCCTTTTTTGGGCCTCCAAAGATTTCAACATTTTTGCAGGCCTAAGATACATTTTAAGGCCTTTTTTGGGCTGCTAACATATTCTGTGCTTTCGGGGTTGTAGGATCCATTTTTCGTGGCAAAAATATTTTTGTTTTGGGAATTTCAGTGGTCTAGGATGTGGGTTAATGCCCCTTTCAGGCTGCAAATGCTTTTGGGACATTCAGACCTCTCTCACACTGTTTTTGGGCCACCAACATTTTCTGAACTTTAGGGGGTCTAAGATGCCTGTAAACCCCTTTTTTGGGCATCCAAACATTTCAACATTTTTGCAGGCCTAAGATGCTTTTTAAGGCCTTTTTTGGGCTGCTAACATTTTCTGAACTTTCAGGGGTGTAGGATGCATTTTTCGTGCCAGAAATATTTTTGGTAATTTCAGTGGTCTAGGATTTGGGTTAATGCCCCTTTTGGGCTGCTAATGTTTTTGGGACATTCAGAGCTCTCTCACAATGTCTTTGGGCCACCAACATTTTCTGGACGTTAGGGGGTCTACGATGCCGGTAAACCTTTTTTTTTGGCCTCCAAAAATTTCAACATTTTAGCAGGCCTAAATTGCATTTAAGGCCTTTTTTGGGCTGCTAACATATTCTGTACTTTCAGGGGTTTAGGATGCATTTTTCGTGCCAAAAATATTTTTGGGAATTTCAGTGGTCTAGGATTTGGGTTAATGCCCCTTTCAGGCTGCAAATGTTTTTGGGACATTCAGAGCTCTCTCACAATGTTTTTGGGCCACCAACATTTTCTGGACTTTAGGGGGTCTACGATGCCTGTAAACCTTTTTTTTGGGCCTCCAAACATTTCAACATTTTTGCAGGCCTAAAATGCATTTAAGGCCTTTTTTGGGCTGCTAACATATTCTGTACTTTCAGGGGGGTAGGATGCATTTTTCATGCCAAATATATTTTGGAGTATTACAGTGGTCTAGGATGTGGGTTAATGCCCCTTTCAGGCTGTAAATGTTTTTGGGACATTCAGAGATCTCTCACAATGTTTTTGGGCCACCAACATTTTAAAGACTTTAGGGGGTCTTCGATGCCTGTAAACCCCTTTTTTGGGCCTCCAAAGATTTCAACATTTTTGCAGGCCTAAGATGCATTTTAAGGTTTTTTTTGGGCTGCTAACATTTTCTGAACTTTCAGGGGTGTAGGATGCATTTTTCGTGCCAGAAATATTTTTGGTAATTTCAGTGGTCTAGGATTTGGGTTAATGCCCCTTTTGGGCTGCTAATGTTTTTGGGACATTCAGAGCTCTCTCACAATGTCTTTGGGCCACCAACATTTTCTGGACTTTAGGGGGTCTACGATGCCGGTAAACCTTTTTTTTGGGCCTCCAAACATTTCAACATTTTTGCAGGCCTAAATTGCATTTAAGGCCTTTTTTGGGCTGCTAACATATTCTGTACTTTCAGGGGTTTAGGATGCATTTTTCGTGCCAAAAATATTTTTGGGAATTTCAGTGGTCTAGGATTTGGGTTAATGCCCCTTTCAGGCTGCAAATGTTTTTGGGAAATTCAGAGCTCTCTCACAATGTTTTTGGGCCACCAACATTTTCTGGACTTTAGGGGGTCTACGATGCCTGTAAACCTTTTTTTTGGGCCTCCAAACATTTCAACATTTTTGCAGGCCTAAAATGCATTTAAGGCCTTTTTTGGGCTGCTAACATATTCTGTACTTTCAGGGGGGTAGGATTCATTTTTCGTGCCAAAAATATTTTTGGGAATTTCAGTGGTCTAGGATGCGGGTTAATGCCCCTTTCAAGCTGCAAATGCTTTTGGGACATTCCGAGCTCTCTCACACTGCTTTTGGGCCACCAACATTTTCTGGACTTTAGGTGGTCTAAGATGCCTGTAAACCCCTTTTTTGGGCATCCAAACATTTCAACATTTTTGCAGGCTTAAGATGCATTTTAAGGCCTTTTTTGGGCTGCTAACATTTTCTGAACTTTCAGGGGTGTAGGATGCATTTTTCGTGCCAGAAATATTTTTGGTAATTTCAGTGGTCTAGGATTTGGGTTAATGCCCCTTTTGGGCTGCTAATGTTTTTGGGACATTCAGAGCTCTCACACAATGTCTTTGGGCCACCAACATTTTCTGGACTTTAGGGGGTCTACGATGCCGGTAAACCTTTTTTTTGGGCCTCCAAACATTTCAACATTTTTGCAGGCCTAAATTGCATTTAAGGCCTGTTTTGGGCTGCTAACATATTCTGTACTTTCAGGGGTTTAGGATGCATTTTTCGTGCCAAAAATATTTTTGGGAATTTCAGTGGTCTAGGATTTGGGTTAATGCCCCTTTCAGGCTGCAAATGTTTTTGGGACATTCAGAGCTCTCTCACAATGTTTTTGGGCCACCAACATTTTCTGGACTTTAGGGGGTCTACGATGTCTGTAAACCCCTTTTTTGGGCCTCCAAAGATTTCAACATTTTTGCCGGCCTAAGATGCATTTTAAGGCCCTTTTTTGGCTGCTAACATATTCTGTACTTTCGGGGATGTAGGATGCATTTTTCGTGCCAAAAATATTTTTGGGAATTTCAGTGGTCTAGGATGCGGGTTAATGCCCCTTTCAAGCTGCAAATGCTTTTGGGACATTCTGAGCTCTCTCACACTGCTTTTGGGCCACCAACATTTTCTGGACTTTAGGTGGTCTACGATGCCTGTAAACCCCTTTTTTGGGCCTCCAAAGATTTCAACATTTTTGCCGGCCTAAGATGCATTTTAAGGCCTTTTTCGGGCTGCTTACATATTCTGTACTTTCGGGGATTTAGGATGCATTTTTCGTGGCAAAAATATTTTGGAGAATTACAGTGGTCTAGGATGTGGGTTAATGCCCCTTTCAGGCTGTAAATGTTTTTGGGACATTCAGAGCTCTCTCACAATGTTTTTGGGCCACCAACATTTTCTGGACTTTAGGGGGTCTACGATGCCTGTAAACCCCTTTTTTGGGCCTCCAAAGATTTCAACATTTTTTCAGGCCTAAAATGCATTTTAATGCCTTTTTTGGAATGCTGACATATTCTGAACTTTCAGGGGTTTAGGATGCATTTTTCGTGCCAGAAATATTTTTGGTAATTTCAGTGGTCTAGGATTTGGGTTAATGCCCCTTTCAGGCTGCAAATGTTTTTGGGGCATTCAGAGCTCTCTCACA
This sequence comes from Ambystoma mexicanum, assembly GCF_040938575.1. Lineage (NCBI taxonomy): Eukaryota > Metazoa > Chordata > Amphibia > Caudata > Ambystomatidae > Ambystoma > Ambystoma mexicanum. The sequence goes on from NC_090929.1 coordinate 599,688,463, forward strand.
ATGTTTTTGGGCCACCAACATTTTCTGGATTTTAGGGGGTCTACGATGTCTGTAAACCCCTTTTTTGGGCCTCCAAAGATTTCAACATTTTTGCCGGCCTAAGATGCATTTTAAGGCCTTTTTTTGGCTGCTAACATATTCTGTACTTTCGGGGATGTAGGATGCATTTTTCGTGCCAAAAATATTTTTGGGAATTTCAGTGGTCTAGGATGCGGGTTAATGCCCCTTTCAAGCTGCAAATGCTTTTGGGACATTCTGAGCTCTCTCACACTGCTTTTGGGCCACCAACATTTTCTGGACTTTAGGTGGTCTACGATGCCTGTAAACCCCTTTTTTGGGCCTCCAAAGATTTCAACATTTTTGCCGGCCTAAGATGCATTTTAAGGCCTTTTTCGGGCTGCTTACATATTCTGTACTTTCGGGGATTTAGGATGCATTTTTCGTGGCAAAAATATTTTGGAGAATTACAGTGGTCTAGGATGTGGGTTAATGCCCCTTTCAGGCTGTAAATGTTTTTGGGACATTCAGAGATCTCTCACAATGTTTTTGGGCCACCAACATTTTCCAGACTTTAGGGGGTCTACGATGCCTGTAAACCCCTTTTTTGGGCCTCCAAAGATTTCAACATTTTTTCAGGCCTAAAATGCATTTTAATGCCTTTTTTGGAATGCTGACATATTCTGAACTTTCAGGGGTGTAGGATGCATTTTTCGTGCCAGAAATATTTTTGGTAATTTCAGTGGTCTAGGATTTGGGTTAATGCCCCTTTCAGGCTGCAAATGTTTTTGGGGCATTCAGAGCTCTCTCACAATGTTTTTGGGCCACCAACATTTTCTGGACTTTAGGGGGTCTACGATGCCTGTAAACCTTTTTTTTGGGCCTCCAAACATTTCAACATTTTTGCAGGCCTAAAATGCATTTAAGGCCTTTTTTGGGCTGCTAACATATTCTGTACTTTCAGGGGGTAGGATGCATTTTTCGTGCCAAAAATATTTTTGGGAATTTCAGTGGTCTAGGATGCAGGTTAATGCCCCTTTCAAGCTGCAAATGCTTTTGGGACATTCCGAGCTCTCTCACACTGCTTTTGGGCCACCAACATTTTATGGACTTTAGGGGGTCTATGATGCCTGTAAACCCCTTTTTTGGGCCTCCAAAGATTTCAACATTTTTGCCGGCCTAAGATGCATTTTAAGGCCTTTTTTGGGCTGCTAACATATTCTGTGCTTTCGGGGTTGTAGGATCCATTTTTCATGGCAAAAATATTTTTGTTTTGGAAATTTCAGTGGTGTAGGATGTGGGTTAATGCCCCTTTCAGGCTGCAAATGCTTTTGGGACATTCAGACCTCTCTCACACTGTTTTTGGGCCACCGACATATTCTGGACTTTATGGGGTCTACGATGCCTGTTAACCCCTTTTTTGGGCATCCAAACATTTCAACATTTTTGCAGGCCTAAAATGCATTTTAAGGCCTTTTTGGGCTGCTAACATTTTCTGAACTTTCAGGGGTGTAGGATGCATTTTTCGTGCCAGAAATATTTTTGGTAATTTCAGTGGTCTAGGATGTGGGTTAATGCCCCTTTCAGGCTGTAAATGTTTTTGGGACATTCAGAGATCTCTCACAATGTTTTTGGGCCACCAACATTTTCTGGACTTTAGGGGGTCTACGATGCCTGTAAACCCCTTTTTTTGGGCATCCAAACATTTCAACATTTTTGCAGGCCTAAGATGCATTTTAAGGCCTTTTTTGGGCTGCTAACATTTTCTGAACTTTCAGGGGTGTAGGATGCATTTTTCGTGCCAGAAATATTTTTGGTAATTTCAGTGGTCTAGGATTTGGGTTAATGCCCCTTTCAGGCTGCAAATGTTTTTGGGACATTCAGAGCTCTCTCACAATGTTTTTGGGCCACCAACATTTTCTGGACTTTAGGGGGTCTACGATGCCTGTAAACCTTTTTTTTGGGCCTCCAATCATTTCAACATTTTTGCAGGCCTAAAATGCATTTAAGGCCTTTTTTGGGCTGCTAACATATTCTGTACTTTCAGGGGGGTAGGATGCATTTTTCGTGCCAAAAATATTTTTGGGAATTTCAGTGGTCTAGGATGCAGGTTAATGCCCCTTTCAAGCTGCAAATGCTTTTGGGACATTCCGAGCTCTCTCACACTGCTTTTGGGCCACCAACATTTTATGGACTTTAGGGGGTCTACGATGCCTGTAAACCCCTTTTTTGGGCCTCCAAAGATTTCAACATTTTTGCAGGCCTAAGATACATTTTAAGGCCTTTTTTGGGCTGCTAACATATTCTGTGCTTTCAGGGTTGTAGGATCCATTTTTCGTGGCAAAAATATTTTTGTTTTGGGAATTTCAGTGGTCTAGGATGTGGGTTAATGCCCCTTTCAGGCTGCAAATGCTTTTGGGACATTCAGACCTCTCTCACACTGTTTTTGGGCCACCAACATTTTCTGAACTTTAGGGGGTCTAAGATGCCTGTAAACCCCTTTTTTGGGCATCCAAACATTTCAACATTTTTGCAGGCCTAAGATGCTTTTTAAGGCCTTTTTTGGGCTGCTAACATTTTCTGAACTTTCAGGGGTGTAGGATGCATTTTTCGTGCCAGAAATATTTTTGGTAATTTCAGTGGTCTAGGATTTGGGTTAATGCCCCTTTTGGGCTGCTAATGTTTTTGGGACATTCAGAGCTCTCTCACAATGTCTTTGGGCCACCAACATTTTCTGGACGTTAGGGGGTCTACGATGCCGGTAAACCTTTTTTTTTGGCCTCCAAAAATTTCAACATTTTAGCAGGCCTAAATTGCATTTAAGGCCTTTTTTGGGCTGCTAACATATTCTGTACTTTCAGGGGTTTAGGATGCATTTTTCGTGCCAAAAATATTTTTGGGAATTTCAGTGGTCTAGGATTTGGGTTAATGCCCCTTTCAGGCTGCAAATGTTTTTGGGACATTCAGAGCTCTCTCACAATGTTTTTGGGCCACCAACATTTTCTGGACTTTAGGGGGTCTACGATGCCTGTAAACCTTTTTTTTGGGCCTCCAAACATTTCAACATTTTTGCAGGCCTAAAATGCATTTAAGGCCTTTTTTGGGCTGCTAACATATTCTGTACTTTCAGGGGGGTAGGATGCATTTTTCATGCCAAATATATTTTGGAGTATTACAGTGGTCTAGGATGTGGGTTAATGCCCCTTTCAGGCTGTAAATGTTTTTGGGACATTCAGAGATCTCTCACAATGTTTTTGGGCCACCAACATTTTAAAGACTTTAGGGGGTCTTCGATGCCTGTAAACCCCTTTTTTGGGCCTCCAAAGATTTCAACATTTTTGCAGGCCTAAGATGCATTTTAAGGTTTTTTTTGGGCTGCTAACATTTTCTGAACTTTCAGGGGTGTAGGATGCATTTTTCGTGCCAGAAATATTTTTGGTAATTTCAGTGGTCTAGGATTTGGGTTAATGCCCCTTTTGGGCTGCTAATGTTTTTGGGACATTCAGAGCTCTCTCACAATGTCTTTGGGCCACCAACATTTTCTGGACTTTAGGGGGTCTACGATGCCGGTAAACCTTTTTTTTGGGCCTCCAAACATTTCAACATTTTTGCAGGCCTAAATTGCATTTAAGGCCTTTTTTGGGCTGCTAACATATTCTGTACTTTCAGGGGTTTAGGATGCATTTTTCGTGCCAAAAATATTTTTGGGAATTTCAGTGGTCTAGGATTTGGGTTAATGCCCCTTTCAGGCTGTAAATGTTTTTGGGACATTCAGAGCTCTCTCACAATGTTTTTGGGCCACCAACATTTTCTGGACTTTAGGGGGTCTACGATGCCTGTAAACCCCTTTTTTGGGCCTCCAAAGATTTCAACATTTTTTCAGGCCTAAAATGCATTTTAATGCCTTTTTTGGAATGCTGACATATTCTGAACTTTCAGGGGTTTAGGATGCATTTTTCGTGCCAGAAATATTTTTGGTAATTTCAGTGGTCTAGGATTTGGGTTAATGCCCCTTTCAGGCTGCAAATGTTTTTGGGGCATTCAGAGCTCTCTCACAATGTTTTTGGGCCACCAACATTTTCTGGATTTTAGGGGGTCTACGATGTCTGTAAACCCCTTTTTTGGGCCTCCAAAGATTTCAACATTTTTGCCGGCCTAAGATGCATTTTAAGGCCTTTTTTTGGCTGCTAACATATTCTGTACTTTCGGGGATGTAGGATGCATTTTTCGTGCCAAAAATATTTTTGGGAATTTCAGTGGTCTAGGATGCGGGTTAATGCCCCTTTCAAGCTGCAAATGCTTTTGGGACATTCTGAGCTCTCTCACACTGCTTTTGGGCCACCAACATTTTCTGGACTTTAGGTGGTCTACGATGCCTGTAAACCCCTTTTTTGGGCCTCCAAAGATTTCAACATTTTTGCCGGCCTAAGATGCATTTTAAGGCCTTTTTCGGGCTGCTTACATATTCTGTACTTTCGGGGATTTAGGATGCATTTTTCGTGGCAAAAATATTTTGGAGAATTACAGTGGTCTAGGATGTGGGTTAATGCCCCTTTCAGGCTGTAAATGTTTTTGGGACATTCAGAGATCTCTCACAATGTTTTTGGGCCACCAACATTTTCCAGACTTTAGGGGGTCTACGATGCCTGTAAACCCCTTTTTTGGGCCTCCAAAGATTTCAACATTTTTTCAGGCCTAAAATGCATTTTAATGCCTTTTTTGGAATGCTGACATATTCTGAACTTTCAGGGGTGTAGGATGCATTTTTCGTGCCAGAAATATTTTTGGTAATTTCAGTGGTCTAGGATTTGGGTTAATGCCCCTTTCAGGCTGCAAATGTTTTTGGGGCATTCAGAGCTCTCTCACAATGTTTTTGGGCCACCAACATTTTCTGGACTTTAGGGGGTCTACGATGCCTGTAAACCTTTTTTTTGGGCCTCCAAACATTTCAACATTTTTGCAGGCCTAAAATGCATTTAAGGCCTTTTTTGGGCTGCTAACATATTCTGTACTTTCAGGGGGTAGGATGCATTTTTCGTGCCAAAAATATTTTTGGGAATTTCAGTGGTCTAGGATGCAGGTTAATGCCCCTTTCAAGCTGCAAATGCTTTTGGGACATTCCGAGCTCTCTCACACTGCTTTTGGGCCACCAACATTTTATGGACTTTAGGGGGTCTATGATGCCTGTAAACCCCTTTTTTGGGCCTCCAAAGATTTCAACATTTTTGCCGGCCTAAGATGCATTTTAAGGCCTTTTTTGGGCTGCTAACATATTCTGTGCTTTCGGGGTTGTAGGATCCATTTTTCATGGCAAAAATATTTTTGTTTTGGAAATTTCAGTGGTGTAGGATGTGGGTTAATGCCCCTTTCAGGCTGCAAATGCTTTTGGGACATTCAGACCTCTCTCACACTGTTTTTGGGCCACCGACATATTCTGGACTTTATGGGGTCTACGATGCCTGTAAACCCCTTTTTTTGGGCATCCAAACATTTCAACATTTTTGCAGGCCTAAGATGCATTTTAAGGCCTTTTTTGGGCTGCTAACATTTTCTGAACTTTCAGGGGTGTAGGATGCATTTTTCGTGCCAGAAATATTTTTGGTAATTTCAGTGGTCTAGGATTTGGGTTAATGCCCCTTTCAGGCTGCAAATGTTTTTGGGACATTCAGAGCTCTCTCACAATGTTTTTGGGCCACCAACATTTTCTGGACTTTAGGGGGTCTACGATGCCTGTAAACCTTTTTTTTGGGCCTCCAATCATTTCAACATTTTTGCAGGCCTAAAATGCATTTAAGGCCTTTTTTGGGCTGCTAACATATTCTGTACTTTCAGGGGGGTAGGATGCATTTTTCGTGCCAAAAATATTTTTGGGAATTTCAGTGGTCTAGGATGCAGGTTAATGCCCCTTTCAAGCTGCAAATGCTTTTGGGACATTCCGAGCTCTCTCACACTGCTTTTGGGCCACCAACATTTTATGGACTTTAGGGGGTCTACGATGCCTGTAAACCCCTTTTTTGGGCCTCCAAAGATTTCAACATTTTTGCAGGCCTAAGATACATTTTAAGGCCTTTTTTGGGCTGCTAACATATTCTGTGCTTTCGGGGTTGTAGGATCCATTTTTCGTGGCAAAAATATTTTTGTTTTGGGAATTTCAGTGGTCTAGGATGTGGGTTAATGCCCCTTTCAGGCTGCAAATGCTTTTGGGACATTCAGACCTCTCTCACACTGTTTTTGGGCCACCAACATTTTCTGAACTTTAGGGGGTCTAAGATGCCTGTAAACCCCTTTTTTGGGCATCCAAACATTTCAACATTTTTGCAGGCCTAAGATGCTTTTTAAGGCCTTTTTTGGGCTGCTAACATTTTCTGAACTTTCAGGGGTGTAGGATGCATTTTTCGTGCCAGAAATATTTTTGGTAATTTCAGTGGTCTAGGATTTGGGTTAATGCCCCTTTTGGGCTGCTAATGTTTTTGGGACATTCAGAGCTCTCTCACAATGTCTTTGGGCCACCAACATTTTCTGGACGTTAGGGGGTCTACGATGCCGGTAAACCTTTTTTTTTGGCCTCCAAAAATTTCAACATTTTAGCAGGCCTAAATTGCATTTAAGGCCTTTTTTGGGCTGCTAACATATTCTGTACTTTCAGGGGTTTAGGATGCATTTTTCGTGCCAAAAATATTTTTGGGAATTTCAGTGGTCTAGGATTTGGGTTAATGCCCCTTTCAGGCTGCAAATGTTTTTGGGACATTCAGAGCTCTCTCACAATGTTTTTGGGCCACCAACATTTTCTGGACTTTAGGGGGTCTACGATGCCTGTAAACCTTTTTTTTGGGCCTCCAAACATTTCAACATTTTTGCAGGCCTAAAATGCATTTAAGGCCTTTTTTGGGCTGCTAACATATTCTGTACTTTCAGGGGGGTAGGATGCATTTTTCATGCCAAATATATTTTGGAGTATTACAGTGGTCTAGGATGTGGGTTAATGCCCCTTTCAGGCTGTAAATGTTTTTGGGACATTCAGAGATCTCTCACAATGTTTTTGGGCCACCAACATTTTAAAGACTTTAGGGGGTCTTCGATGCCTGTAAACCCCTTTTTTGGGCCTCCAAAGATTTCAACATTTTTGCAGGCCTAAGATGCATTTTAAGGTTTTTTTTGGGCTGCTAACATTTTCTGAACTTTCAGGGGTGTAGGATGCATTTTTCGTGCCAGAAATATTTTTGGTAATTTCAGTGGTCTAGGATTTGGGTTAATGCCCCTTTTGGGCTGCTAATGTTTTTGGGACATTCAGAGCTCTCTCACAATGTCTTTGGGCCACCAACATTTTCTGGACTTTAGGGGGTCTACGATGCCGGTAAACCTTTTTTTTGGGCCTCCAAACATTTCAACATTTTTGCAGGCCTAAATTGCATTTAAGGCCTTTTTTGGGCTGCTAACATATTCTGTACTTTCAGGGGTTTAGGATGCATTTTTCGTGCCAAAAATATTTTTGGGAATTTCAATGGTCTAGGATTTGGGTTAATGCCCCTTTCAGGCTGCAAATGTTTTTGGGAAATTCAGAGCTCTCTCACAATGTTTTTGGGCCACCAACATTTTCTGGACTTTAGGGGGTCTACGATGCCTGTAAACCTTTTTTTTGGGCCTCCAAACATTTCAACATTTTTGCAGGCCTAAAATGCATTTAAGGCCTTTTTTGGGCTGCTAACATATTCTGTACTTTCAGGGGGGTAGGATTCATTTTTCGTGCCAAAAATATTTTTGGGAATTTCAGTGGTCTAGGATGCGGGTTAATGCCCCTTTCAAGCTGCAAATGCTTTTGGGACATTCCGAGCTCTCTCACACTGCTTTTGGGCCACCAACATTTTCTGGACTTTAGGTGGTCTACGATGCCTGTAAACCCCTTTTTTGGGCCTCCAAAGATTTCAACATTTTTGCCGGCCTAAGATGCATTTTAAGGCCTTTTTTGGGCTGCTAACATATTCTGTACTTTCGGGGATGTAGGATGCATTTTTCGTGGCAAAAATATTTTGGAGAATTACAGTGGTCTAGGATGTGGGTTAATGCCCCTTTCAGGCTGTAAATGTTTTTGGGACATTCAGAGATCTCTCACAATGTTTTTGGGCCACCAACATTTTACAGACTTTAGGGGGTCTACGATGCCTGTAAACCCCTTTTTTGGGCCTCCAAAGATTTCAACATTTTTGCAGGCCTAAGATGCATTTTAAGGCCTTTTTTGGGCTGCTAACATATTCTGTGCTTTCGGGGTTGTAGGATCCATTTTTTGTGGCAAAAATATTTTTGTTTTGGGAATTTCAGTGGTCTAGGATGTGGGTTAATGCCCCTTTCAGGCTGCAAATGCTTTTGGGACATTCAGACCTCTCTCACACTGTTTTTGGGCCACCAACATTTTCTGAACTTTAGGGGGTCTAAGATGCCTGTAAACCCCTTTTTTGGGCATCCAAACATTTCAACATTTTTGCAGGCCTAAGATGCATTTTAAGGCCTTTTTTGGGCTGCTAACATTTTCTGAACTTTCAGGGGTGTAGGATGCATTTTTCGTGCCAGAAATATTTTTGGTAATTTCAGTGGTCTAGGATTTGGGTTAATGCCCCTTTTGGGCTGCTAATGTTTTTGGGGCATTCAGAGCTCTCACACAATGTCTTTGGGCCACCAACATTTTCTGGACTTTAGGGGGTCTACGATGCCGGTAAACCTTTTTTTTGGGCCTCCAAACATTTCAACATTTTTGCAGGCCTAAATTGCATTTAAGGCCTTTTTTGGGCTGCTAACATATTCTGTACTTTCAGGGGTTTAGGATGCATTTTTCGTGCCAAAAATATTTTTGGGAATTTCAGTGGTCTAGGATTTGGGTTAATGCCCCTTTCAGGCTGCAAATGTTTTTGGGACATTCAGAGCTCTCTCACAATGTTTTTGGGCCACCAACATTTTCTGGACTTTAGGGGGTCTACGATGTCTGTAAACCCCTTTTTTGGGCCTCCAAAGATTTCAACATTTTTGCCGGCCTAAGATGCATTTTAAGGCCTTTTTTTGGCTGCTAACATATTCTGTACTTTCGGGGATGTAGGATGCATTTTTCGTGCCAAAAATATTTTTGGGAATTTCAGTGGTCTAGGATGCGGGTTAATGCCCCTTTCAAGCTGCAAATGCTTTTGGGACATTCTGAGCTCTCTCACACTGCTTTTGGGCCACCAACATTTTCTGGACTTTAGGTGGTCTACGATGCCTGTAAACCCCTTTTTTGGGCCTCCAAAGATTTCAACATTTTTGCCGGCCTAAGATGCATTTTAAGGCCTTTTTCGGGCTGCTTACATATTCTGTACTTTCGGGGATTTAGGATGCATTTTTCGTGGCAAAAATATTTTGGAGAATTACAGTGGTCTAGGATGTGGGTTAATGCCCCTTTCAGGCTGTAAATGTTTTTGGGACATTCAGAGCTCTCTCACAATGTTTTTGGGCCACCAACATTTTCTGGACTTTAGGGGGTCTACGATGCCTGTAAACCCCTTTTTTGGGCCTCCAAAGATTTCAACATTTTTTCAGGCCTAAAATGCATTTTAATGCCTTTTTTGGAATGCTGACATATTCTGAACTTTCAGGGGTGTAGGATGCATTTTTCGTGCCAGAAATATTTTTGGTAATTTCAGTGGTCTAGGATTTGGGTTAATGCCCCTTTCAGGCTGCAAATGTTTTTGGGGCATTCAGAGCTCTCTCACAATGTTTTTGGGCCACCAACATTTTCTGGACTTTAGGGGGTCTACGATGCCTGTAAACCTTTTTTTTGGGCCTCCAAACATTTCAACATTTTTGCAGGCCTAAAATGCATTTAAGGCCTTTTTTGGGCTGCTAACATATTCTGTACTTTCAGGGGGTAGGATGCATTTTTCGTGCCAAAAATATTTTTGGGAATTTCAGTGGTCTAGGATGCAGGTTAATGCCCCTTTCAAGCTGCAAATGCTTTTGGGACATTCCGAGCTCTCTCACACTGCTTTTGGGCCACCAACATTTTATGGACTTTAGGGGGTCTATGATGCCTGTAAACCCCTTTTTTGGGCCTCCAAAGATTTCAACATTTTTGCCGGCCTAAGATGCATTTTAAGGCCTTTTTTGGGCTGCTAACATATTCTGTGCTTTCGGGGTTGTAGGATCCATTTTTCATGGCAAAAATATTTTTGTTTTGGAAATTTCAGTGGTGTAGGATGTGGGTTAATGCCCCTTTCAGGCTGCAAATGCTTTTGGGACATTCAGACCTCTCTCACACTGTTTTTGGGCCACCGACATATTCTGGACTTTATGGGGTCTACGATGCCTGTTAACCCCTTTTTTGGGCATCCAAACATTTCAACATTTTTGCAGGCCTAAAATGCATTTTAAGGCCTTTTTGGGCTGCTAACATTTTCTGAACTTTCAGGGGTGTAGGATGCATTTTTCGTGCCAGAAATATTTTTGGTAATTTCAGTGGTCTAGGATGTGGGTTAATGCCCCTTTCAGGCTGTAAATGTTTTTGGGACATTCAGAGATCTCTCACAATGTTTTTGGGCCACCAACATTTTCTGGACTTTAGGGGGTCTACGATGCCTGTAAACCCCCTTTTTTGGGCATCCAAACATTTCAACATTTTTGCAGGCCTAAGATGCATTTTAAGGCCTTTTTTGGGCTGCTAACATTTTCTGAACTTTCAGGGGTGTAGGATGCATTTTTCGTGCCAGAAATATTTTTGGTAATTTCAGTGGTCTAGGATTTGGGTTAATGCCCCTTTCAGGCTGCAAATGTTTTTGGGACATTCAGAGCTCTCTCACAATGTTTTTGGGCCACCAACATTTTCTGGACTTTAGGGGGTCTACGATGCCTGTAAACCTTTTTTTTGGGCCTCCAAACATTTCAACATTTTTGCAGGCCTAAAATGCATTTAAGTCCTTTTTTGGGCTGCTAACATATTCTGTACTTTCAGGGGGGTAGGATGCATTTTTCGTGCCAAAAATATTTTTGGGAATTTCAGTGGTCTAGGATGCAGGTTAATGCCCCTTTCAAGCTGCAAATGCTTTTGGGACATTCCGAGCTCTCTCACACTGCTTTTGGGCCACCAACATTTTATGGACTTTAGGGGGTCTACGATGCCTGTAAACCCCTTTTTTGGGCCTCCAAAGATTTCAACATTTTTGCAGGCCTAAGATACATTTTAAGGCCTTTTTTGGGCTGCTAACATATTCTGTGCTTTCGGGGTTGTAGGATCCATTTTTCGTGGCAAAAATATTTTTGTTTTGGGAATTTCAGTGGTCTAGGATGTGGGTTAATGCCCCTTTCAGGCTGCAAATGCTTTTGGGACATTCAGACCTCTCTCACACTGTTTTTGGGCCACCAACATTTTCTGAACTTTAGGGGGTCTAAGATGCCTGTAAACCCCTTTTTTGGGCATCCAAACATTTCAACATTTTTGCAGGCCTAAGATGCTTTTTAAGGCCTTTTTTGGGCTGCTAACATTTTCTGAACTTTCAGGGGTGTAGGATGCATTTTTCGTGCCAGAAATATTTTTGGTAATTTCAGTGGTCTAGGATTTGGGTTAATGCCCCTTTTGGGCTGCTAATGTTTTTGGGACATTCAGAGCTCTCTCACAATGTCTTTGGGCCACCAACATTTTCTGGACGTTAGGGGGTCTACGATGCCGGTAAACCTTTTTTTTTGGCCTCCAAAAATTTCAACATTTTAGCAGGCCTAAATTGCATTTAAGGCCTTTTTTGGGCTGCTAACATATTCTGTACTTTCAGGGGTTTAGGATGCATTTTTCGTGCCAAAAATATTTTTGGGAATTTCAGTGGTCTAGGATTTGGGTTAATGCCCCTTTCAGGCTGCAAATGTTTTTGGGACATTCAGAGCTCTCTCACAATGTTTTTGGGCCACCAACATTTTAAAGACTTTAGGGGGTCTTCGATGCCTGTAAACCCCTTTTTTGGGCCTCCAAAGATTTCAACATTTTTGCAGGCCTAAGATGCATTTTAAGGTTTTTTTTGGGCTGCTAACATTTTCTGAACTTTCAGGGGTGTAGGATGCATTTTTCGTGCCAGAAATATTTTTGGTAATTTCAGTGGTCTAGGATTTGGGTTAATGCCCCTTTTGGGCTGCTAATGTTTTTGGGACATTCAGAGCTCTCTCACAATGTCTTTGGGCCACCAACATTTTCTGGACTTTAGGGGGTCTACGATGCCGGTAAACCTTTTTTTTGGGCCTCCAAACATTTCAACATTTTTGCAGGCCTAAATTGCATTTAAGGCCTTTTTTGGGCTGCTAACATATTCTGTACTTTCAGGGGTTTAGGATGCATTTTTCGTGCCAAAAATATTTTTGGGAATTTCAGTGGTCTAGGATTTGGGTTAATGCCCCTTTCAGGCTGCAAATGTTTTTGGGAAATTCAGAGCTCTCTCACACTGCTTTTGGGCCACCAACATTTTCTGGACTTTAGGTGGTCTACGATGCCTGTAAACCCCTTTTTTGGGCCTCCAAAGATTTCAACATTTTTGCCGGCCTAAGATGCATTTTAAGGCCTTTTTTGGGCTGCTAACATATTCTGTACTTTCGGGGATGTAGGATGCATTTTTCGTGGCAAAAATATTTTGGAGAATTACAGTGGTCTAGGATGTGGGTTAATGCCTCTTTCAGGCTGTAAATGTTTTTGGGACATTCAGAGATCTCTCACAATGTTTTTGGGCCACCAACATTTTACAGACTTTAGGGGGTCTACGATGCCTGTAAACCCCTTTTTTGGGCCTCCAAAGATTTCAACATTTTTGCAGGCCTAAGATGCATTTTAAGGCCTTTTTTGGGCTGCTAACATATTCTGTGCTTTCGGGGTTGTAGGATCCATTTTTTGTGGCAAAAATATTTTTGTTTTGGGAATTTCAGTGGTCTAGGATGTGGGTTAATGCCCCTTTCAGGCTGCAAATGCTTTTGGGACATTCAGACCTCTCTCACACTGTTTTTGGGCCACCAACATTTTCTGAACTTTAGGGGGTCTAAGATGCCTGTAAACCCCTTTTTTGGGCATCCAAACATTTCAACATTTTTGCAGGCCTAAGATGCATTTTAAGGCCTTTTTTGGGCTGCTAACATTTTCTGAACTTTCAGGGGTGTAGGATGCATTTTTCGTGCCAGAAATATTTTTGGTAATTTCAGTGGTCTAGGATTTGGGTTAATGCCCCTTTTGGGCTGCTAATGTTTTTGGGACATTCAGAGCTCTCACACAATGTCTTTGGGCCACCAACATTTTCTGGACTTTAGGGGGTCTACGATGCCGGTAAACCTTTTTTTTGGGCCTCCAAACATTTCAACATTTTTGCAGGCCTAAATTGCATTTAAGGCCTTTTTTGGGCTGCTAACATATTCTGTACTTTCAGGGGTTTAGGATGCATTTTTCGTGCCAAAAATATTTTTGGGAATTTCAGTGGTCTAGGATTTGGGTTAATGCCCCTTTCAGGCTGCAAATGTTTTTGGGACATTCAGAGCTCTCTCACAATGTTTTTGGGCCACCAACATTTTCTGGACTTTAGGGGGTCTACGATGTCTGTAAACCCCTTTTTTGGGCCTCCAAAGATTTCAACATTTTTGCCGGCCTAAGATGCATTTTAAGGCCTTTTTTTGGCTGCTAACATATTCTGTACTTTCGGGGATGTAGGATGCATTTTTCGTGCCAAAAATATTTTTGGGAATTTCAGTGGTCTAGGATGCGGGTTAATGCCCCTTTCAAGCTGCAAATGCTTTTGGGACATTCTGAGCTCTCTCACACTGCTTTTGGGCCACCAACATTTTCTGGACTTTAGGTGGTCTACGATGCCTGTAAACCCCTTTTTTGGGCCTCCAAAGATTTCAACATTTTTGCCGGCCTAAGATGCATTTTAAGGCCTTTTTCGGGCTGCTTACATATTCTGTACTTTCGGGGATTTAGGATGCATTTTTCGTGGCAAAAATATTTTGGAGAATTACAGTGGTCTAGGATGTGGGTTAATGCCCCTTTCAGGCTGTAAATGTTTTTGGGACATTCAGAGATCTCTCACAATGTTTTTGGGCCACCAACATTTTCCAGACTTTAGGGGGTCTACGATGCCTGTAAACCCCTTTTTTGGGCCTCCAAAGATTTCAACATTTTTTCAGGCCTAAAATGCATTTTAATGCCTTTTTTGGAATGCTGACATATTTTGAACTTTCAGGGGTGTAGGATGCATTTTTCGTGCCAGAAATATTTTTGGTAATTTCAGTGGTCTAGGATTTGGGTTAATGCCCCTTTCAGGCTGCACATGTTTTTGGGGCATTCAGAGCTCTCTCACAATGTTTTTGGGCCACCAACATTTTCTGGACTTTAGGGGGTCTACGATGCCTGTAAACCTTTTTTTTGGGCCTCCAAACATTTCAACATTTTTGCAGGCCTAAAATGCATTTAAGGCCTTTTTTGGGCTGCTAACATATTCTGTACTTTCAGGGGGTAGGATGCATTTTTCGTGCCAAAAATATTTTTGGGAATTTCAGTGGTCTAGGATGCAGGTTAATGCCCCTTTCAAGCTGCAAATGCTTTTGGGACATTCCGAGCTCTCTCACACTGCTTTTGGGCCACCAACATTTTATGGACTTTAGGGGGTCTATGATGCCTGTAAACCCCTTTTTTGGGCCTCCAAAGATTTCAACATTTTTGCCGGCCTAAGATGCATTTTAAGGCCTTTTTTGGGCTGCTAACATATTCTGTGCTTTCGGGGTTGTAGGATCCATTTTTCATGGCAAAAATATTTTTGTTTTGGAAATTTCAGTGGTGTAGGATGTGGGTTAATGCCCCTTTCAGGCTGCAAATGCTTTTGGGACATTCAGACCTCTCTCACACTGTTTTTGGGCCACCGACATATTCTGGACTTTATGGGGTCTACGATGCCTGTTAACCCCTTTTTTGGGCATCCAAACATTTCAACATTTTTGCAGGCCTAAAATGCATTTTAAGGCCTTTTTGGGCTGCTAACATTTTCTGAACTTTCAGGGGTGTAGGATGCATTTTTCGTGCCAGAAATATTTTTGGTAATTTCAGTGGTCTAGGATGTGGGTTAATGCCCCTTTCAGGCTGTAAATGTTTTTGGGACATTCAGAGATCTCTCACAATGTTTTTGGGCCACCAACATTTTCTGGACTTTAGGGGGTCTACGATGCCTGTAAACCCCTTTTTTTGGGCATCCAAACATTTCAACATTTTTGCAGGCCTAAATTGCATTTAAGGCCTTTTTTGGGCTGCTAACATATTCTGTACTTTCAGGGGTTTAGGATGCATTTTTCGTGCCAAAAATATTTTTGGGAATTTCAGTGGTCTAGGATTTGGGTTAATGCCCCTTTCAGGCTGCAAATGTTTTTGGGACATTCAGAGCTCTCTCACAATGTTTTTGGGCCACCAACATTTTCTGGACTTTAGGGGGTCTACGATGTCTGTAAACCCCTTTTTTGGGCCTCCAAAGATTTCAACATTTTTGCCGGCCTAAGATGCATTTTAAGGCCTTTTTTTGGCTGCTAACATATTCTGTACTTTCGGGGATGTAGGATGCATTTTTCGTGCCAAAAATATTTTTGGGAATTTCAGTGGTCTAGGATGCGGGTTAATGCCTCTTTCAAGCTGCAAATGCTTTTGGGACATTCTGAGCTCTCTCATACTGCTTTTGGGCCACCAACATTTTCTGGACTTTAGGTGGTCTACGATGCCTGTAAACCCCTTTTTTGGGCCTCCAAAGATTTCAACATTTTTGCCGGCCTAAGATGCATTTTAAGGCCTTTTTTGGGCTGCTAACATATTCTGTACTTTCGGGGATGTAGGATGCATTTTTCGTGGCAAAAATATTTTGGAGAATTACAGTGGTCTAGGATGTGGGTTAATGCCCCTTTCAGGCTGTAAATGTTTTTGGGACATTCAGAGATCTCTCACAATGTTTTTGGGCCACCAACATTTTCCAGACTTTAGGGGGTCTACGATGCCTGTAAACCCCTTTTTTGGGCCTCCAAAGATTTCAACATTTTTTCAGGCCTAAAATGCATTTTAATGCCTTTTTTGGAATGCTGACATATTTTGAACTTTCAGGGGTGTAGGATGCATTTTTCGTGCCAGAAATATTTTTGGTAATTTCAGTGGTCTAGGATTTGGGTTAATGCCCCTTTCAGGCTGCACATGTTTTTGGGGCATTCAGAGCTCTCTCACAATGTTTTTGGGCCACCAACATTTTCTGGACTTTAGGGGGTCTACGATGCCTGTAAACCTTTTTTTTGGGCCTCCAAACATTTCAACATTTTTGCAGGCCTAAAATGCATTTAAGGCCTTTTTTGGGCTGCTAACATATTCTGTACTTTCAGGGGGTAGGATGCATTTTTCGTGCCAAAAATATTTTTGGGAATTTCAGTGGTCTAGGATGCAGGTTAATGCCCCTTTCAAGCTGCAAATGCTTTTGGGACATTCCGAGCTCTCTCACACTGCTTTTGGGCCACCAACATTTTATGGACTTTAGGGGGTCTATGATGCCTGTAAACCCCTTTTTTGGGCCTCCAAAGATTTCAACATTTTTGCCGGCCTAAGATGCATTTTAAGGCCTTTTTTGGGCTGCTAACATATTCTGTGCTTTCGGGGTTGTAGGATCCATTTTTCATGGCAAAAATATTTTTGTTTTGGAAATTTCAGTGGTGTAGGATGTGGGTTAATGCCCCTTTCAGGCTGCAAATGCTTTTGGAACATTCAGACCTCTCTCACACTGTTTTTGGGCCACCGACATATTCTGGACTTTATGGGGTCTACGATGCCTGTTAACCCCTTTTTTGGGCATCCAAACATTTCAACATTTTTGCAGGCCTAAAATGCATTTTAAGGCCTTTTTGGGCTGCTAACATTTTCTGAACTTTCAGGGGTGTAGGATGCATTTTTCGTGCCAGAAATATTTTTGGTAATTTCAGTGGTCTAGGATGTGGGTTAATGCCCCTTTCAGGCTGTAAATGTTTTTGGGACATTCAGAGATCTCTCACAATGTTTTTGGGCCACCAACATTTTCTGGACTTTAGGGGGTCTACGATGCCTGTAAACCCCTTTTTTTGGGCATCCAAACATTTCAACATTTTTGCAGGCCTAAATTGCATTTAAGGCCTTTTTTGGGCTGCTAACATATTCTGTACTTTCAGGGGTTTAGGATGCATTTTTCGTGCCAAAAATATTTTTGGGAATTTCAGTGGTCTAGGATTTGGGTTAATGCCCCTTTCAGGCTGCAAATGTTTTTGGGACATTCAGAGCTCTCTCACAATGTTTTTGGGCCACCAACATTTTCTGGACTTTAGGGGGTCTACGATGTCTGTAAACCCCTTTTTTGGGCCTCCAAAGATTTCAACATTTTTGCCGGCCTAAGATGCATTTTAAGGCCTTTTTTTGGCTGCTAACATATTCTGTACTTTCGGGGATGTAGGATGCATTTTTCGTGCCAAAAATATTTTTGGGAATTTCAGTGGTCTAGGATGCGGGTTAATGCCTCTTTCAAGCTGCAAATGCTTTTGGGACATTCTGAGCTCTCTCATACTGCTTTTGGGCCACCAACATTTTCTGGACTTTAGGTGGTCTACGATGCCTGTAAACCCCTTTTTTGGGCCTCCAAAGATTTCAACATTTTTGCCGGCCTAAGATGCATTTTAAGGCCTTTTTTGGGCTGCTAACATATTCTGTACTTTCGGGGATGTAGGATGCATTTTTCGTGGCAAAAATATTTTGGAGAATTACAGTGGTCTAGGATGTGGGTTAATGCCCCTTTCAGGCTGTAAATGTTTTTGGGACATTCAGAGATCTCTCACAATGTTTTTGGGCCACCAACATCTTCCAGACTTTAGGGGGTCTACGATGCCTGTAAACCCCTTTTTTGGTCCTCCAAAGATTTCAACATTTTTTCAGGCCTAAGATGCATTTTAATGCCTTTTTTGGAATGCTGACATATTCTGAACTTTCAGGGTTGTAGGATGCATTTTTCGTGCCAAAAATATTTTTGGGAATTTCAGGGGTCTAGCATGCGGGTTAATGTCCTTTTCAGACTGCAAATGTTTTTGGGAGATTCAGAGCTCTCTCACACCGTTTTTGGGCCACCGACATATTCTGGACTTTAGGGGGTCTTCGATGCCTGTTAACCCCTTTTTTGGGCCTCCAAAGATTTCAACATTTTTGCAGGCCTAAGGTGCATTTTAAGGCCTTTTTGGGCTGCTAACATTTTCTGAACTTTCAGGGGTGTAGGATGCATTTTTCGTGCCAGAAATATTTTTGGTAATTTCAGTGGTCTAGGATTTGGGTTAATGCCCCTTTCAGGCTGCAAATGTTTTTGGGGCATTCAGAGCTCTCTCACAATGTTTTTGGGCCACCAACATTTTCTGGACTTTAGGGGGTCTACGATGCCTGTAAACCTTTTTTTTGGGCCTCCAAACATTTCAACATTTTTGCAGGCCTAAAATGCATTTAAGGCCTTTTTTGGGCTGCTAACATATTCTGTACTTTCAGGGGGGTAGGATGCATTTTTCGTGCCAAAAATATTTTTGGGAATTTCAGTGGTCTAGGATTTGGGTTAATGCCCCTTTCAAGCTGCAAATGCTTTTGGGACATTCCGAGCTCTCTCACACTGCTTTTGGGCCACCAACATTTTATGGACTTTAGGGGGTCTACGATGCCTGTAAACCCCTTTTTTGGGCCTCCAAAGATTTCAACATTTTTGCAGGCCTAAGATGCATTTTAAGGCCTTTTTTGGGCTGCTAACATATTCTGTGCTTTCGGGGTTGTAGGATCCATTTTTCGTGGCAAAAATATTTTTGTTTTGGGAATTTCAGTGGTCTAGGATGTGGGTTAATGCCCCTTTCAGGCTGCAAATGCTTTTGGGACATTCAGACCTCTCTCACACTGTTTTTGGGCCATCAACATTTTCTGAACTTTAGGGGGTCTAAGATGCCTGTAAACCCCTTTTTGGGCCTCCAAAGATTTCAACATTTTTGCAGGCCTAAGATGCATTTTAAGGCCTTTTTTGTGCTGCTAACATTTTCTGAACTTTTAGGGGTGTAGGATGCATTTTTCGTGGCAAAAATATTTTGGAGAATTACAGTGGTCTAGGATGTGGGTTAATGCCCCTTTCAGGCTGTAAATGTTTTTGGGACATTCAGAGATCTCTCACAATGTTTTTGGGCCACCAACATTTTACAGACTTTAGGGGGTCTACGATGCCTGTAAACCCCTTTTTGGGCCTCCAAAGATTTCAACATTTTTGCAGGCCTAAGATGCATTTTAAGGCCTTTTTTGTGCTGCTAACATTTTCTGAACTTTTAGGGGTGTAGGATGCATTTTTCGTGGCAAAAATATTTTGGAGAATTACAGTGGTCTAGGATGTGGGTTAATGCCCCTTTCAGGCTGTAAATGTTTTTGGGACATTCAGAGATCTCTCACAATGTTTTTGGGCCACCAACATTTTCCAGACTTTAGGGGGCCCTACGATGCCTGTAAACCCCTTTTTTGGACCTCCAAAGATTTCAACATTTTTTCAGGCCTAAGATGCATTTTAAGGCCTTTTTTGGAATTCTGACATATTCTGAACTTTCAGGGTTGTAGGATGCATTTTTCGTGCCAAAAATATTTTTGGGAATTTCAGGGGTCTAGCATGCGGGTTAATGTCCTTTTCAGACTGCAAATGTTTTTGGGAGATTCAGAGCTCTCTCACACCGTTTTTGGGCCACCGACATATTCTGGACTTTAGGGGGTCTACGATGCCTGTAAACCCCTTTTTTGGGCATACAAACATTTCAACATTTTTGCAGGCCTAAGATGCATTTTAAGGCCTTTTTGGGCTGCTAACATTTTCTGAACTTTCAGGGGTGTAGGATGCATTTTTTCGTGCCAGAAATATTTTTGGTAATTTCAGTGGTCTAGGATGCAGGTTAATGCCCCTTTCAAGCTGCAAATGCTTTTGGGACATTCCGAGCTCTCTCACACTGCTTTTGGGCCACCAACATTTTATGGACTTTAGGGGGTCTACGATGCCTGTAAACCCCTTTTTTGGGCCTCCAAAGATTTCAACATTTTTGCAGGCCTAAGATACATTTTAAGGCCTTTTTTGGGCTGCTAACATATTCTGTGCTTTCGGGGTTGTAGGATCCATTTTTCGTGGCAAAAATATTTTTGTTTTGGGAATTTCAGTGGTCTAGGATGTGGGTTAATGCCCCTTTCAGGCTGCAAATGCTTTTGGGACATTCAGACCTCTCTCACACTGTTTTTGGGCCACCAACATTTTCTGAACTTTAGGGGGTCTAAGATGCCTGTAAACCCCTTTTTTGGGCATCCAAACATTTCAACATTTTTGCAGGCCTAAGATGCTTTTTAAGGCCTTTTTTGGGCTGCTAACATTTTCTGAACTTTCAGGGGTGTAGGATGCATTTTTCGTGCCAGAAATATTTTTGGTAATTTCAGTGGTCTAGGATTTGGGTTAATGCCCCTTTTGGGCTGCTAATGTTTTTGGGACATTCAGAGCTCTCTCACAATGTCTTTGGGCCACCAACATTTTCTGGACGTTAGGGGGTCTACGATGCCGGTAAACCTTTTTTTTTGGCCTCCAAAAATGTCAACATTTTAGCAGGCCTAAATTGCATTTAAGGCCTTTTTTGGGCTGCTAACATATTCTGTACTTTCAGGGGTTTAGGATGCATTTTTCGTGCCAAAAATATTTTTGGGAATTTCAGTGGTCTAGGATTTGGGTTAATGCCCCTTTCAGGCTGCAAATGTTTTTGGGACATTCAGAGCTCTCTCACAATGTTTTTGGGCCACCAACATTTTCTGGACTTTAGGGGGTCTACGATGCCTGTAAACCTTTTTTTTGGGCCTCCAAACATTTCAACATTTTTGCAGGCCTAAAATGCATTTAAGGCCTTTTTTGGGCTGCTAACATATTCTGTACTTTCAGGGGGGTAGGATGCATTTTTCATGCCAAATATATTTTGGAGTATTACAGTGGTCTAGGATGTGGGTTAATGCCCCTTTCAGGCTGTAAATGTTTTTGGGACATTCAGAGATCTCTCACAATGTTTTTGGGCCACCAACATTTTAAAGACTTTAGGGGGTCTTCGATGCCTGTAAACCCCTTTTTTGGGCCTCCAAAGATTTCAACATTTTTGCAGGCCTAAGATGCATTTTAAGGTTTTTTTTGGGCTGCTAACATTTTCTGAACTTTCAGGGGTGTAGGATGCATTTTTCGTGCCAGAAATATTTTTGGTAATTTCAGTGGTCTAGGATTTGGGTTAATGCCCCTTTTGGGCTGCTAATGTTTTTGGGACATTCAGAGCTCTCTCACAATGTCTTTGGGCCACCAACATTTTCTGGACTTTAGGGGGTCTACGATGCCGGTAAACCTTTTTTTTGGGCCTCCAAACATTTCAACATTTTTGCAGGCCTAAATTGCATTTAAGGCCTTTTTTGGGCTGCTAACATATTCTGTACTTTCAGGGGTTTAGGATGCATTTTTCGTGCCAAAAATATTTTTGGGAATTTCAGTGGTCTAGGATTTGGGTTAATGCCCCTTTCAGGCTGCAAATGTTTTTGGGAAATTCAGAGCTCTCTCACAATGTTTTTGGGCCACCAACATTTTCTGGACTTTAGGGGGTCTACGATGCCTGTAAACCTTTTTTTTGGGCCTCCAAACATTTCAACATTTTTGCAGGCCTAAAATGCATTTAAGGCCTTTTTTGGGCTGCTAACATATTCTGTACTTTCAGGGGGGTAGGATTCATTTTTCGTGCCAAAAATATTTTTGGGAATTTCAGTGGTCTAGGATTTGGGTTAATGCCCCTTTCAGGCTGCAAATGTTTTTGGGAAATTCAGAGCTCTCTCACACTGCTTTTGGGCCACCAACATTTTCTGGACTTTAGGTGGTCTACGATGCCTGTAAACCCCTTTTTTGGGCCTCCAAAGATTTCAACATTTTTGCCGGCCTAAGATGCATTTTAAGGCCTTTTTTGGGCTGCTAACATATTCTGTACTTTCGGGGATGTAGGATGCATTTTTCGTGGCAAAAATATTTTGGAGAATTACAGTGGTCTAGGATGTGGGTTAATGCCTCTTTCAGGCTGTAAATGTTTTTGGGACATTCAGAGATCTCTCACAATGTTTTTGGGCCACCAACATTTTACAGACTTTAGGGGGTCTACGATGCCTGTAAACCCCTTTTTTGGGCCTCCAAAGATTTCAACATTTTTGCAGGCCTAAGATGCATTTTAAGGCCTTTTTTGGGCTGCTAACATATTCTGTGCTTTCGGGGTTGTAGGATCCATTTTTTGTGGCAAAAATATTTTTGTTTTGGGAATTTCAGTGGTCTAGGATGTGGGTTAATGCCCCTTTCAGGCTGCAAATGCTTTTGGGACATTCAGACCTCTCTCACACTGTTTTTGGGCCACCAACATTTTCTGAACTTTAGGGGGTCTAAGATGCCTGTAAACCCCTTTTTTGGGCATCCAAACATTTCAACATTTTTGCAGGCCTAAGATGCATTTTAAGGCCTTTTTTGGGCTGCTAACATTTTCTGAACTTTCAGGGGTGTAGGATGCATTTTTCGTGCCAGAAATATTTTTGGTAATTTCAGTGGTCTAGGATTTGGGTTAATGCCCCTTTTGGGCTGCTAATGTTTTTGGGACATTCAGAGCTCTCACACAATGTCTTTGGGCCACCAACATTTTCTGGACTTTAGGGGGTCTACGATGCCGGTAAACCTTTTTTTTGGGCCTCCAAACATTTCAACATTTTTGCAGGCCTAAATTGCATTTAAGGCCTTTTTTGGGCTGCTAACATATTCTGTACTTTCAGGGGTTTAGGATGCATTTTTCGTGCCAAAAATATTTTTGGGAATTTCAGTGGTCTAGGATTTGGGTTAATGCCCCTTTCAGGCTGCAAATGTTTTTGGGACATTCAGAGCTCTCTCACAATGTTTTTGGGCCACCAACATTTTCTGGACTTTAGGGGGTCTACGATGTCTGTAAACCCCTTTTTTGGGCCTCCAAAGATTTCAACATTTTTGCCGGCCTAAGATGCATTTTAAGGCCTTTTTTTGGCTGCTAACATATTCTGTACTTTCGGGGATGTAGGATGCATTTTTCGTGCCAAAAATATTTTTGGGAATTTCAGTGGTCTAGGATGCGAGTTAATGCCCCTTTCAAGCTGCAAATGCTTTTGGGACATTCTGAGCTCTCTCACACTGCTTTTGGGCCACCAACATTTTCTGGACTTTAGGTGGTCTACGATGCCTGTAAACCCCTTTTTTGGGCCTCCAAAGATTTCAACATTTTTGCCGGCCTAAGATGCATTTTAAGGCCTTTTTCGGGCTGCTTACATATTCTGTACTTTCGGGGATTTAGGATGCATTTTTCGTGGCAAAAATATTTTGGAGAATTACAGTGGTCTAGGATGTGGGTTAATGCCCCTTTCAGGCTGTAAATGTTTTTGGGACATTCAGAGATCTCTCACAATGTTTTTGGGCCACCAACATTTTCCAGACTTTAGGGGGTCTACGATGCCTGTAAACCCCTTTTTTGGGCCTCCAAAGATTTCAACATTTTTTCAGGCCTAAAATGCATTTTAATGCCATTTTTGGAATGCTGACATATTTTGAACTTTCAGGGGTGTAGGATGCATTTTTCGTGCCAGAAATATTTTTGGTAATTTCAGTGGTCTAGGATTTGGGTTAATGCCCCTTTCAGGCTGCACATGTTTTTGGGGCATTCAGAGCTCTCTCACAATGTTTTTGGGCCACCAACATTTTCTGGACTTTAGGGGGTCTACGATGCCTGTAAACCTTTTTTTTGGGCCTCCAAACATTTCAACATGTTTGCAGGCCTAAAATGCATTTAAGGCCTTTTTTGGGCTGCTAACATATTCTGTACTTTCAGGGGGTAGGATGCATTTTTCGTGCCAAAAATATTTTTGGGAATTTCAGTGGTCTAGGATGCAGGTTAATGCCCCTTTCAAGCTGCAAATGCTTTTGGGACATTCCGAGCTCTCTCACACTGCTTTTGGGCCACCAACATTTTATGGACTTTAGGGGGTCTATGATGCCTGTAAACCCCTTTTTTGGGCCTCCAAAGATTTCAACATTTTTGCCGGCCTAAGATGCATTTTAAGGCCTTTTTTGGGCTGCTAACATATTCTGTGCTTTCGGGGTTGTAGGATCCATTTTTCATGGCAAAAATATTTTTGTTTTGGAAATTTCAGTGGTGTAGGATGTGGGTTAATGCCCCTTTCAGGCTGCAAATGCTTTTGGGACATTCAGACCTCTCTCACACTGTTTTTGGGCCACCGACATATTCTGGACTTTATGGGGTCTACGATGCCTGTTAACCCCTTTTTTGGGCATCCAAACATTTCAACATTTTTGCAGGCCTAAAATGCATTTTAAGGCCTTTTTGGGCTGCTAACATTTTCTGAACTTTCAGGGGTGTAGGATGCATTTTTCGTGCCAGAAATATTTTTGGTAATTTCAGTGGTCTAGGATGTGGGTTAATGCCCCTTTCAGGCTGTAAATGTTTTTGGGACATTCAGAGATCTCTCACAATGTTTTTGGGCCACCAACATTTTCTGGACTTTAGGGGGTCTACGATGCCTGTAAACCCCTTTTTTTGGGCATCCAAACATTTCAACATTTTTGCAGGCCTAAGATGCATTTTAAGGCCTTTTTTGGGCTGCTAACATTTTCTGAACTTTCAGGGGTGTAGGATGCATTTTTCGTGCCAGAAATATTTTTGGTAATTTCAGTGGTCTAGGATTTGGGTTAATGCCCCTTTTGGGCTGCTAATGTTTTTGGGACATTCAGAGCTCTCTCACAATGTCTTTGGGCCACCAACATTTTCTGGACTTTAGGGGGTCTACGATGCCGGTAAACCTTTTTTTTGGGCCTCCAAACATTTCAACATTTTTGCAGGCCTAAATTGCATTTAAGGCCTTTTTTGGGCTGCTAACATATTCTGTACTTTCAGGGGTTTAGGATGCATTTTTCGTGCCAAAAATATTTTTGGGAATTTCAGTGGTCTAGGATTTGGGTTAATGCCCCTTTCAGGCTGCAAATGTTTTTGGGACATTCAGAGCTCTCTCACAATGTTTTTGGGCCACCAACATTTTCTGGACTTTAGGGGGTCTACGATGTCTGTAAACCCCTTTTTTGGGCCTCCAAAGATTTCAACATTTTTGCCGGCCTAAGATGCATTTTAAGGCCTTTTTTTGGCTGCTAACATATTCTGTACTTTCGGGGATGTAGGATGCATTTTTCGTGCCAAAAATATTTTTGGGAATTTCAGTGGTCTAGGATGCGGGTTAATGCCCCTTTCAAGCTGCAAATGCTTTTGGGACATTCTGAGCTCTCTCACACTGCTTTTGGGCCACCAACATTTTCTGGACTTTAGGTGGTCTACGATGCCTGTAAACCCCTTTTTTGGGCCTCCAAAGATTTCAACATTTTTGCCGGCCTAAGATGCATTTTAAGGCCTTTTTCGGGCTGCTTACATATTCTGTACTTTCGGGGATTTAGGATGCATTTTTCGTGGCAAAAATATTTTGGAGAATTACAGTGGTCTAGGATGTGGGTTAATGCCCCTTTCAGGCTGTAAATGTTTTTGGGACATTCAGAGATCTCTCACAATGTTTTTGGGCCACCAACATTTTCTGGACTTTAGGGGGTCTACGATGCCTGTAAACCTTTTTTTTGGGCCTCCAAACATTTCAACATTTTTGCAGGCCTAAAATGCATTTAAGGCCTTTTTTGGGCTGCTAACATATTCTGTACTTTCAGGGGGTAGGATGCATTTTTCGTGCCAAAAATATTTTTGGGAATTTCAGTGGTCTAGGATGCAGGTTAATGCCCCTTTCAAGCTGCAAATGCTTTTGGGACATTCCGAGCTCTCTCACACTGCTTTTGGGCCACCAACATTTTATGGACTTTAGGGGGTCTATGATGCCTGTAAACCCCTTTTTTGGGCCTCCAAAGATTTCAACATTTTTGCCGGCCTAAGATGCATTTTAAGGCCTTTTTTGGGCTGCTAACATATTCTGTGCTTTCGGGGTTGTAGGATCCATTTTTCATGGCAAAAATATTTTTGTTTTGGAAATTTCAGTGGTGTAGGATGTGGGTTAATGCCCCTTTCAGGCTGCAAATGCTTTTGGGACATTCAGACCTCTCTCACACTGTTTTTGGGCCACCGACATATTCTGGACTTTATGGGGTCTACGATGCCTGTTAACCCCTTTTTTGGGCATCCAAACATTTCAACATTTTTGCAGGCCTAAAATGCATTTTAAGGCCTTTTTGGGCTGCTAACATTTTCTGAACTTTCAGGGGTGTAGGATGCATTTTTCGTGCCAGAAATATTTTTGGTAATTTCAGTGGTCTAGGATGTGGGTTAATGCCCCTTTCAGGCTGTAAATGTTTTTGGGACATTCAGAGATCTCTCACAATGTTTTTGGGCCACCAACATTTTCTGGACTTTAGGGGGTCTACGATGCCTGTAAACCCCCTTTTTTGGGCATCCAAACATTTCAACATTTTTGCAGGCCTAAGATGCATTTTAAGGCCTTTTTTGGGCTGCTAACATTTTCTGAACTTTCAGGGGTGTAGGATGCATTTTTCGTGCCAGAAATATTTTTGGTAATTTCAGTGGTCTAGGATTTGGGTTAATGCCCCTTTCAGGCTGCAAATGTTTTTGGGACATTCAGAGCTCTCTCACAATGTTTTTGGGCCACCAACATTTTCTGGACTTTAGGGGGTCTACGATGCCTGTAAACCTTTTTTTTGGGCCTCCAAACATTTCAACATTTTTGCAGGCCTAAAATGCATTTAAGGCCTTTTTTGGGCTGCTAACATATTCTGTACTTTCAGGGGGGTAGGATGCATTTTTCGTGCCAAAAATATTTTTGGGAATTTCAGTGGTCTAGGATGCAGGTTAATGCCCCTTTCAAGCTGCAAATGCTTTTGGGACATTCCGAGCTCTCTCACACTGCTTTTGGGCCACCAACATTTTATGGACTTTAGGGGGTCTACGATGCCTGTAAACCCCTTTTTTGGGCCTCCAAAGATTTCAACATTTTTGCAGGCCTAAGATACATTTTAAGGCCTTTTTTGGGCTGCTAACATATTCTGTGCTTTCGGGGTTGTAGGATCCATTTTTCGTGGCAAAAATATTTTTGTTTTGGGAATTTCAGTGGTCTAGGATGTGGGTTAATGCCCCTTTCAGGCTGCAAATGCTTTTGGGACATTCAGACCTCTCTCACACTGTTTTTGGGCCACCAACATTTTCTGAAC
Organism: Ambystoma mexicanum; assembly: GCF_040938575.1. NCBI lineage: Eukaryota > Metazoa > Chordata > Amphibia > Caudata > Ambystomatidae > Ambystoma > Ambystoma mexicanum. The sequence goes on from NC_090929.1 coordinate 599,715,804, forward strand.
TTTAGGGGGTCTAAGATGCCTGTAAACCCCTTTTTTGGGCATCCAAACATTTCAACATTTTTGCAGGCCTAAGATGCTTTTTAAGGCCTTTTTTGGGCTGCTAACATTTTCTGAACTTTCAGGGGTGTAGGATGCATTTTTCGTGCCAGAAATATTTTTGGTAATTTCAGTGGTCTAGGATTTGGGTTAATGCCCCTTTTGGGCTGCTAATGTTTTTGGGACATTCAGAGCTCTCTCACAATGTCTTTGGGCCACCAACATTTTCTGGACGTTAGGGGGTCTACGATGCCGGTAAACCTTTTTTTTTGGCCTCCAAAAATTTCAACATTTTAGCAGGCCTAAATTGCATTTAAGGCCTTTTTTGGGCTGCTAACATATTCTGTGCTTTCGGGGTTGTAGGATCCATTTTTCATGGCAAAAATATTTTTGTTTTGGAAATTTCAGTGGTGTAGGATGTGGGTTAATGCCCCTTTCAGGCTGCAAATGCTTTTGGGACATTCAGACCTCTCTCACACTGTTTTTGGGCCACCGACATATTCTGGACTTTATGGGGTCTACGATGCCTGTTAACCCCTTTTTTGGGCATCCAAACATTTCAACATTTTTGCAGGCCTAAAATGCATTTTAAGGCCTTTTTGGGCTGCTAACATTTTCTGAACTTTCAGGGGTGTAGGATGCATTTTTCGTGCCAGAAATATTTTTGGTAATTTCAGTGGTCTAGGATGTGGGTTAATGCCCCTTTCAGGCTGTAAATGTTTTTGGGACATTCAGAGATCTCTCACAATGTTTTTGGGCCACCAACATTTTCTGGACTTTAGGGGGTCTACGATGCCTGTAAACCCCCTTTTTTGGGCATCCAAACATTTCAACATTTTTGCAGGCCTAAGATGCATTTTAAGGCCTTTTTTGGGCTGCTAACATTTTCTGAACTTTCAGGGGTGTAGGATGCATTTTTCGTGCCAGAAATATTTTTGGTAATTTCAGTGGTCTAGGATTTGGGTTAATGCCCCTTTCAGGCTGCAAATGTTTTTGGGACATTCAGAGCTCTCTCACAATGTTTTTGGGCCACCAACATTTTCTGGACTTTAGGGGGTCTACGATGCCTGTAAACCTTTTTTTTGGGCCTCCAAACATTTCAACATTTTTGCAGGCCTAAAATGCATTTAAGGCCTTTTTTGGGCTGCTAACATATTCTGTACTTTCAGGGGGGTAGGATGCATTTTTCGTGCCAAAAATATTTTTGGGAATTTCAGTGGTCTAGGATGCAGGTTAATGCCCCTTTCAAGCTGCAAATGCTTTTGGGACATTCCGAGCTCTCTCACACTGCTTTTGGGCCACCAACATTTTATGGACTTTAGGGGGTCTACGATGCCTGTAAACCCCTTTTTTGGGCCTCCAAAGATTTCAACATTTTTGCAGGCCTAAGATACATTTTAAGGCCTTTTTTGGGCTGCTAACATATTCTGTGCTTTCGGGGTTGTAGGATCCATTTTTCGTGGCAAAAATATTTTTGTTTTGGGAATTTCAGTGGTCTAGGATGTGGGTTAATGCCCCTTTCAGGCTGCAAATGCTTTTGGGACATTCAGACCTCTCTCACACTGTTTTTGGGCCACCAACATTTTCTGAACTTTAGGGGGTCTAAGATGCCTGTAAACCCCTTTTTTGGGCATCCAAACATTTCAACATTTTTGCAGGCCTAAGATGCTTTTTAAGGCCTTTTTTGGGCTGCTAACATTTTCTGAACTTTCAGGGGTGTAGGATGCATTTTTCGTGCCAGAAATATTTTTGGTAATTTCAGTGGTCTAGGATTTGGGTTAATGCCCCTTTTGGGCTGCTAATGTTTTTGGGACATTCAGAGCTCTCTCACAATGTCTTTGGGCCACCAACATTTTCTGGACGTTAGGGGGTCTACGATGCCGGTAAACCTTTTTTTTTGGCCTCCAAAAATTTCAACATTTTAGCAGGCCTAAATTGCATTTAAGGCCTTTTTTGGGCTGCTAACATATTCTGTACTTTCAGGGGTTTAGGATGCATTTTTCGTGCCAAAAATATTTTTGGGAATTTCAGTGGTCTAGGATTTGGGTTAATGCCCCTTTCAGGCTGCAAATGTTTTTGGGACATTCAGAGCTCTCTCACAATGTTTTTGGGCCACCAACATTTTCTGGACTTTAGGGGGTCTACGATGCCTGTAAACCTTTTTTTTGGGCCTCCAAACATTTCAACATTTTTGCAGGCCTAAAATGCATTTAAGGCCTTTTTTGGGCTGCTAACATATTCTGTACTTTCAGGGGGGTAGGATGCATTTTTCATGCCAAATATATTTTGGAGTATTACAGTGGTCTAGGATGTGGGTTAATGCCCCTTTCAGGCTGTAAATGTTTTTGGGACATTCAGAGATCTCTCACAATGTTTTTGGGCCACCAACATTTTAAAGACTTTAGGGGGTCTTCGATGCCTGTAAACCCCTTTTTTGGGCCTCCAAAGATTTCAACATTTTTGCAGGCCTAAGATGCATTTTAAGGTTTTTTTTGGGCTGCTAACATTTTCTGAACTTTCAGGGGTGTAGGATGCATTTTTCGTGCCAGAAATATTTTTGGTAATTTCAGTGGTCTAGGATTTGGGTTAATGCCCCTTTTGGGCTGCTAATGTTTTTGGGATATTCAGAGCTCTCTCACAATGTCTTTGGGCCACCAACATTTTCTGGACTTTAGGGGGTCTACGATGCCGGTAAACCTTTTTTTTGGGCCTCCAAACATTTCAACATTTTTGCAGGCCTAAATTGCATTTAAGGCCTTTTTTGGGCTGCTAACATATTCTGTACTTTCAGGGGTTTAGGATGCATTTTTCGTGCCAAAAATATTTTTGGGAATTTCAGTGGTCTAGGATTTGGGTTAATGCCCCTTTCAGGCTGCAAATGTTTTTGGGAAATTCAGAGCTCTCTCACACTGCTTTTGGGCCACCAACATTTTCTGGACTTTAGGTGGTCTACGATGCCTGTAAACCCCTTTTTTGGGCCTCCAAAGATTTCAACATTTTTGCCGGCCTAAGATGCATTTTAAGGCCTTTTTTGGGCTGCTAACATATTCTGTACTTTCGGGGATGTAGGATGCATTTTTCGTGGCAAAAATATTTTGGAGAATTACAGTGGTCTAGGATGTGGGTTAATGCCTCTTTCAGGCTGTAAATGTTTTTGGGACATTCAGAGATCTCTCACAATGTTTTTGGGCCACCAACATTTTACAGACTTTAGGGGGTCTACGATGCCTGTAAACCCCTTTTTTGGGCCTCCAAAGATTTCAACATTTTTGCAGGCCTAAGATGCATTTTAAGGCCTTTTTTGGGCTGCTAACATATTCTGTGCTTTCGGGGTTGTAGGATCCATTTTTTGTGGCAAAAATATTTTTGTTTTGGGAATTTCAGTGGTCTAGGATGTGGGTTAATGCCCCTTTCAGGCTGCAAATGCTTTTGGGACATTCAGACCTCTCTCACACTGTTTTTGGGCCACCAACATTTTCTGAACTTTAGGGGGTCTAAGATGCCTGTAAACCCCTTTTTTGGGCATCCAAACATTTCAACATTTTTGCAGGCCTAAGATGCATTTTAAGGCCTTTTTTGGGCTGCTAACATTTTCTGAACTTTCAGGGGTGTAGGATGCATTTCTCGTGCCAGAAATATTTTTGGTAATTTCAGTGGTCTAGGATTTGGGTTAATGCCCCTTTTGGGCTGCTAATGTTTTTGGGACATTCAGAGCTCTCACACAATGTCTTTGGGCCACCAACATTTTCTGGACTTTAGGGGGTCTACGATGCCGGTAAACCTTTTTTTTGGGCCTCCAAACATTTCAACATTTTTGCAGGCCTAAATTGCATTTAAGGCCTTTTTTGGGCTGCTAACATATTCTGTACTTTCAGGGGTTTAGGATGCATTTTTCGTGCCAAAAATATTTTTGGGAATTTCAGTGGTCTAGGATTTGGGTTAATGCCCCTTTCAGGCTGCAAATGTTTTTGGGACATTCAGAGCTCTCTCACAATGTTTTTGGGCCACCAACATTTTCTGGACTTTAGGGGGTCTACGATGTCTGTAAACCCCTTTTTTGGGCCTCCAAAGATTTCAACATTTTTGCCGGCCTAAGATGCATTTTAAGGCCTTTTTTTGGCTGCTAACATATTCTGTACTTTCGGGGATGTAGGATGCATTTTTCGTGCCAAAAATATTTTTGGGAATTTCAGTGGTCTAGGATGCGAGTTAATGCCCCTTTCAAGCTGCAAATGCTTTTGGGACATTCTGAGCTCTCTCACACTGCTTTTGGGCCACCAACATTTTCTGGACTTTAGGTGGTCTACGATGCCTGTAAACCCCTTTTTTGGGCCTCCAAAGATTTCAACATTTTTGCCGGCCTAAGATGCATTTTAAGGCCTTTTTCGGGCTGCGTACATATTCTGTACTTTCGGGGATTTAGGATGCATTTTTCGTGGCAAAAATATTTTGGAGAATTACAGTGGTCTAGGATGTGGGTTAATGCCCCTTTCAGGCTGTAAATGTTTTTGGGACATTCAGAGATCTCTCACAATGTTTTTGGGCCACCAACATTTTCCAGACTTTAGGGGGTCTACGATGCCTGTAAACCCCTTTTTTGGGCCTCCAAAGATTTCAACATTTTTTCAGGCCTAAAATGCATTTTAATGCCATTTTTGGAATGCTGACATATTTTGAACTTTCAGGGGTGTAGGATGCATTTTTCGTGCCAGAAATATTTTTGGTAATTTCAGTGGTCTAGGATTTGGGTTAATGCCCCTTTCAGGCTGCACATGTTTTTGGGGCATTCAGAGCTCTCTCACAATGTTTTTGGGCCACCAACATTTTCTGGACTTTAGGGGGTCTACGATGCCTGTAAACCTTTTTTTTGGGCCTCCAAACATTTCAACATTTTTGCAGGCCTAAAATGCATTTAAGGCCTTTTTTGGGCTGCTAACATATTCTGTGCTTTCGGGGTTGTAGGATCCATTTTTCATGGCAAAAATATTTTTGTTTTGGAAATTTCAGTGGTGTAGGATGTGGGTTAATGCCCCTTTCAGGCTGCAAATGCTTTTGGGACATTCAGACCTCTCTCACACTGTTTTTGGGCCACCGACATATTCTGGACTTTATGGGGTCTACGATGCCTGTTAACCCCTTTTTTGGGCATCCAAACATTTCAACATTTTTGCAGGCCTAAAATGCATTTTAAGGCCTTTTTGGGCTGCTAACATTTTCTGAACTTTCAGGGGTGTAGGATGCATTTTTCGTGCCAGAAATATTTTTGGTAATTTCAGTGGTCTAGGATGTGGGTTAATGCCCCTTTCAGGCTGTAAATGTTTTTGGGACATTCAGAGATCTCTCACAATGTTTTTGGGCCACCAACATTTTCTGGACTTTAGGGGGTCTACGATGCCTGTAAACCCCTTTTTTTGGGCATCCAAACATTTCAACATTTTTGCAGGCCTAAGATGCATTTTAAGGCCTTTTTTGGGCTGCTAACATTTTCTGAACTTTCAGGGGTGTAGGATGCATTTTTCGTGCCAGAAATATTTTTGGTAATTTCAGTGGTCTAGGATTTGGGTTAATGCCCCTTTTGGGCTGCTAATGTTTTTGGGACATTCAGAGCTCTCTCACAATGTCTTTGGGCCACCAACATTTTCTGGACTTTAGGGGGTCTACGATGCCGGTAAACCTTTTTTTTGGGCCTCCAAACATTTCAACATTTTTGCAGGCCTAAATTGCATTTAAGGCCTTTTTTGGGCTGCTAACATATTCTGTACTTTCAGGGGTTTAGGATGCATTTTTCGTGCCAAAAATATTTTTGGGAATTTCAGTGGTCTAGGATTTGGGTTAATGCCCCTTTCAGGCTGCAAATGTTTTTGGGACATTCAGAGCTCTCTCACAATGTTTTTGGGCCACCAACATTTTCTGGACTTTAGGGGGTCTACGATGTCTGTAAACCCCTTTTTTGGGCCTCCAAAGATTTCAACATTTTTGCCGGCCTAAGATGCATTTTAAGGCCTTTTTTTGGCTGCTAACATATTCTGTACTTTCGGGGATGTAGGATGCATTTTTCGTGCCAAAAATATTTTTGGGAATTTCAGTGGTCTAGGATGCGGGTTAATGCCTCTTTCAAGCTGCAAATGCTTTTGGGACATTCTGAGCTCTCTCATACTGCTTTTGGGCCACCAACATTTTCTGGACTTTAGGTGGTCTACGATGCCTGTAAACCCCTTTTTTGGGCCTCCAAAGATTTCAACATTTTTGCCGGCCTAAGATGCATTTTAAGGCCTTTTTTGGGCTGCTAACATATTCTGTACTTTCGGGGATGTAGGATGCATTTTTCGTGGCAAAAATATTTTGGAGAATTACAGTGGTCTAGGATGTGGGTTAATGCCCCTTTCAGGCTGTAAATGTTTTTGGGACATTCAGAGATCTCTCACAATGTTTTTGGGCCACCAACATCTTCCAGACTTTAGGGGGTCTACGATGCCTGTAAACCCCTTTTTTGGTCCTCCAAAGATTTCAACATTTTTTCAGGCCTAAGATGCATTTTAATGCCTTTTTTGGAATGCTGACATATTCTGAACTTTCAGGGTTGTAGGATGCATTTTTCGTGCCAAAAATATTTTTGGGAATTTCAGGGGTCTAGCATGCGGGTTAATGTCCTTTTCAGACTGCAAATGTGTTTGGGAGATTCAGAGCTCTCTCACACCGTTTTTGGGCCACCGACATATTCTGGACTTTAGGGGGTCTTCGATGCCTGTTAACCCCTTTTTTGGGCCTCCAAAGATTTCAACATTTTTGCAGGCCTAAGGTGCATTTTAAGGCCTTTTTGGGCTGCTAACATTTTCTGAACTTTCAGGGGTGTAGGATGCATTTTTCGTGCCAGAAATATTTTTGGTAATTTCAGTGGTCTAGGATTTGGGTTAATGCCCCTTTCAGGCTGCAAATGTTTTTGGGGCATTCAGAGCTCTCTCACAATGTTTTTGGGCCACCAACATTTTCTGGACTTTAGGGGGTCTACGATGCCTGTAAACCTTTTTTTTGGGCCTCCAAACATTTCAACATTTTTGCAGGCCTAAAATGCATTTAAGGCCTTTTTTGGGCTGCTAACATATTCTGTACTTTCAGGGGGGTAGGATGCATTTTTCGTGCCAAAAATATTTTTGGGAATTTCAGTGGTCTAGGATTTGGGTTAATGCCCCTTTCAAGCTGCAAATGCTTTTGGGACATTCCGAGCTCTCTCACACTGCTTTTGGGCCACCAACATTTTATGGACTTTAGGGGGTCTACGATGCCTGTAAACCCCTTTTTTGGGCCTCCAAAGATTTCAACATTTTTGCAGGCCTAAGATGCATTTTAAGGCCTTTTTTGGGCTGCTAACATATTCTGTGCTTTCGGGGTTGTAGGATCCATTTTTCGTGGCAAAAATATTTTTGTTTTGGGAATTTCAGTGGTCTAGGATGTGGGTTAATGCCCCTTTCAGGCTGCAAATGCTTTTGGGACATTCAGACCTCTCTCACACTGTTTTTGGGCCATCAACATTTTCTGAACTTTAGGGGGTCTAAGATGCCTGTAAACCCCTTTTTGGGCCTCCAAAGATTTCAACATTTTTGCAGGCCTAAGATGCATTTTAAGGCCTTTTTTGTGCTGCTAACATTTTCTGAACTTTTAGGGGTGTAGGATGCATTTTTCGTGGCAAAAATATTTTGGAGAATTACAGTGGTCTAGGATGTGGGTTAATGCCCCTTTCAGGCTGTAAATGTTTTTGGGACATTCAGAGATCTCTCACAATGTTTTTGGGCCACCAACATTTTACAGACTTTAGGGGGTCTACGATGCCTGTAAACCCCTTTTTGGGCCTCCAAAGATTTCAACATTTTTGCAGGCCTAAGATGCATTTTAAGGCCTTTTTTGTGCTGCTAACATTTTCTGAACTTTTAGGGGTGTAGGATGCATTTTTCGTGGCAAAAATATTTTGGAGAATTACAGTGGTCTAGGATGTGGGTTAATGCCCCTTTCAGGCTGTAAATGTTTTTGGGACATTCAGAGATCTCTCACAATGTTTTTGGGCCACCAACATTTTCCAGACTTTAGGGGGCCCTACGATGCCTGTAAACCCCTTTTTTGGACCTCCAAAGATTTCAAAATTTTTTCAGGCCTAAGATGCATTTTAAGGCCTTTTTTGGAATTCTGACATATTCTGAACTTTCAGGGTTGTAGGATGCATTTTTCGTGCCAAAAATATTTTTGGGAATTTCAGGGGTCTAGCATGCGGGTTAATGTCCTTTTCAGACTGCAAATGTTTTTGGGAGATTCAGAGCTCTCTCACACCGTTTTTGGGCCACCGACATATTCTGGACTTTAGGGGGTCTACGATGCCTGTAAACCCCTTTTTTGGGCATACAAACATTTCAACATTTTTGCAGGCCTAAGATGCATTTTAAGGCCTTTTTGGGCTGCTAACATTTTCTGAACTTTCAGGGGTGTAGGATGCATTTTTTCGTGCCAGAAATATTTTTGGTAATTTCAGTGGTCTAGGATGCAGGTTAATGCCCCTTTCAAGCTGCAAATGCTTTTGGGACATTCCGAGCTCTCTCACACTGCTTTTGGGCCACCAACATTTTATGGACTTTAGGGGGTCTACGATGCCTGTAAACCCCTTTTTTGGGCCTCCAAAGATTTCAACATTTTTGCAGGCCTAAGATACATTTTAAGGCCTTTTTTGGGCTGCTAACATATTCTGTGCTTTCGGGGTTGTAGGATCCATTTTTCGTGGCAAAAATATTTTTGTTTTGGGAATTTCAGTGGTCTAGGATGTGGGTTAATGCCCCTTTCAGGCTGCAAATGCTTTTGGGACATTCAGACCTCTCTCACACTGTTTTTGGGCCACCAACATTTTCTGAACTTTAGGGGGTCTAAGATGCCTGTAAACCCCTTTTTTGGGCATCCAAACATTTCAACATTTTTGCAGGCCTAAGATGCTTTTTAAGGCCTTTTTTGGGCTGCTAACATTTTCTGAACTTTCAGGGGTGTAGGATGCATTTTTCGTGCCAGAAATATTTTTGGTAATTTCAGTGGTCTAGGATTTGGGTTAATGCCCCTTTTGGGCTGCTAATGTTTTTGGGACATTCAGAGCTCTCTCACAATGTCTTTGGGCCACCAACATTTTCTGGACGTTAGGGGGTCTACGATGCCGGTAAACCTTTTTTTTTGGCCTCCAAAAATGTCAACATTTTAGCAGGCCTAAATTGCATTTAAGGCCTTTTTTGGGCTGCTAACATATTCTGTACTTTCAGGGGTTTAGGATGCATTTTTCGTGCCAAAAATATTTTTGGGAATTTCAGTGGTCTAGGATTTGGGTTAATGCCCCTTTCAGGCTGCAAATGTTTTTGGGACATTCAGAGCTCTCTCACAATGTTTTTGGGCCACCAACATTTTCTGGACTTTAGGGGGTCTACGATGCCTGTAAACCTTTTTTTTGGGCCTCCAAACATTTCAACATTTTTGCAGGCCTAAAATGCATTTAAGGCCTTTTTTGGGCTGCTAACATATTCTGTACTTTCAGGGGGGTAGGATGCATTTTTCATGCCAAATATATTTTGGAGTATTACAGTGGTCTAGGATGTGGGTTAATGCCCCTTTCAGGCTGTAAATGTTTTTGGGACATTCAGAGATCTCTCACAATGTTTTTGGGCCACCAACATTTTAAAGACTTTAGGGGGTCTTCGATGCCTGTAAACCCCTTTTTTGGGCCTCCAAAGATTTCAACATTTTTGCAGGCCTAAGATGCATTTTAAGGTTTTTTTTGGGCTGCTAACATTTTCTGAACTTTCAGGGGTGTAGGATGCATTTTTCGTGCCAGAAATATTTTTGGTAATTTCAGTGGTCTAGGATTTGGGTTAATGCCCCTTTTGGGCTGCTAATGTTTTTGGGACATTCAGAGCTCTCTCACAATGTCTTTGGGCCACCAACATTTTCTGGACTTTAGGGGGTCTACGATGCCGGTAAACCTTTTTTTTGGGCCTCCAAACATTTCAACATTTTTGCAGGCCTAAATTGCATTTAAGGCCTTTTTTGGGCTGCTAACATATTCTGTACTTTCAGGGGTTTAGGATGCATTTTTCGTGCCAAAAATATTTTTGGGAATTTCAGTGGTCTAGGATTTGGGTTAATGCCCCTTTCAGGCTGCAAATGTTTTTGGGAAATTCAGAGCTCTCTCACAATGTTTTTGGGCCACCAACATTTTCTGGACTTTAGGGGGTCTACGATGCCTGTAAACCTTTTTTTTGGGCCTCCAAACATTTCAACATTTTTGCAGGCCTAAAATGCATTTAAGGCCTTTTTTGGGCTGCTAACATATTCTGTACTTTCAGGGGGGTAGGATTCATTTTTCGTGCCAAAAATATTTTTGGGAATTTCAGTGGTCTAGGATGCGGGTTAATGCCCCTTTCAAGCTGCAAATGCTTTTGGGACATTCCGAGCTCTCTCACACTGCTTTTGGGCCACCAACATTTTCTGGACTTTAGGTGGTCTACGATGCCTGTAAACCCCTTTTTTGGGCCTCCAAAGATTTCAACATTTTTGCCGGCCTAAGATGCATTTTAAGGCCTTTTTTGGGCTGCTAACATATTCTGTACTTTCGGGGATGTAGGATGCATTTTTCGTGGCAAAAATATTTTGGAGAATTACAGTGGTCTAGGATGTGGGTTAATGCCCCTTTCAGGCTGTAAATGTTTTTGGGACATTCAGAGATCTCTCACAATGTTTTTGGGCCACCAACATTTTACAGACTTTAGGGGGTCTACGATGCCTGTAAACCCCTTTTTTGGGCCTCCAAAGATTTCAACATTTTTGCAGGCCTAAGATGCATTTTAAGGCCTTTTTTGGGCTGCTAACATATTCTGTGCTTTCGGGGTTGTAGGATCCATTTTTTGTGGCAAAAATATTTTTGTTTTGGGAATTTCAGTGGTCTAGGATGTGGGTTAATGCCCCTTTCAGGCTGCAAATGCTTTTGGGACATTCAGACCTCTCTCACACTGTTTTTGGGCCACCAACATTTTCTGAACTTTAGGGGGTCTAAGATGCCTGTAAACCCCTTTTTTGGGCATCCAAACATTTCAACATTTTTGCAGGCCTAAGATGCATTTTAAGGCCTTTTTTGGGCTGCTAACATTTTCTGAACTTTCAGGGGTGTAGGATGCATTTTTCGTGCCAGAAATATTTTTGGTAATTTCAGTGGTCTAGGATTTGGGTTAATGCCCCTTTTGGGCTGCTAATGTTTTTGGGACATTCAGAGCTCTCACACAATGTCTTTGGGCCACCAACATTTTCTGGACTTTAGGGGGTCTACGATGCCGGTAAACCTTTTTTTTGGGCCTCCAAACATTTCAACATTTTTGCAGGCCTAAATTGCATTTAAGGCCTTTTTTGGGCTGCTAACATATTCTGTACTTTCAGGGGTTTAGGATGCATTTTTCGTGCCAAAAATATTTTTGGGAATTTCAGTGGTCTAGGATTTGGGTTAATGCCCCTTTCAGGCTGCAAATGTTTTTGGGACATTCAGAGCTCTCTCACAATGTTTTTGGGCCACCAACATTTTCTGGACTTTAGGGGGTCTACGATGTCTGTAAACCCCTTTTTTGGGCCTCCAAAGATTTCAACATTTTTGCCGGCCTAAGATGCATTTTAAGGCCTTTTTTTGGCTGCTAACATATTCTGTACTTTCGGGGATGTAGGATGCATTTTTCGTGCCAAAAATATTTTTGGGAATTTCAGTGGTCTAGGATGCGGGTTAATGCCCCTTTCAAGCTGCAAATGCTTTTGGGACATTCTGAGCTCTCTCACACTGCTTTTGGGCCACCAACATTTTCTGGACTTTAGGTGGTCTACGATGCCTGTAAACCCCTTTTTTGGGCCTCCAAAGATTTCAACATTTTTGCCGGCCTAAGATGCATTTTAAGGCCTTTTTCGGGCTGCTTACATATTCTGTACTTTCGGGGATTTAGGATGCATTTTTCGTGGCAAAAATATTTTGGAGAATTACAGTGGTCTAGGATGTGGGTTAATGCCCCTTTCAGGCTGTAAATGTTTTTGGGACATTCAGAGATCTCTCACAATGTTTTTGGGCCACCAACATTTTCCAGACTTTAGGGGGTCTACGATGCCTGTAAACCCCTTTTTTGGGCCTCCAAAGATTTCAACATTTTTTCAGGCCTAAAATGCATTTTAATGCCTTTTTTGGAATGCTGACATATTCTGAACTTTCAGGGGTGTAGGATGCATTTTTCGTGCCAGAAATATTTTTGGTAATTTCAGTGGTCTAGGATTTGGGTTAATGCCCCTTTCAGGCTGCAAATGTTTTTGGGGCATTCAGAGCTCTCTCACAATGTTTTTGGGCCACCAACATTTTCTGGACTTTAGGGGGTCTACGATGCCTGTAAACCTTTTTTTTGGGCCTCCAAACATTTCAACATTTTTGCAGGCCTAAAATGCATTTAAGGCCTTTTTTGGGCTGCTAACATATTCTGTACTTTCAGGGGGTAGGATGCATTTTTCGTGCCAAAAATATTTTTGGGAATTTCAGTGGTCTAGGATGCAGGTTAATGCCCCTTTCAAGCTGCAAATGCTTTTGGGACATTCCGAGCTCTCTCACACTGCTTTTGGGCCACCAACATTTTATGGACTTTAGGGGGTCTATGATGCCTGTAAACCCCTTTTTTGGGCCTCCAAAGATTTCAACATTTTTGCCGGCCTAAGATGCATTTTAAGGCCTTTTTTGGGCTGCTAACATATTCTGTGCTTTCGGGGTTGTAGGATCCATTTTTCATGGCAAAAATATTTTTGTTTTGGAAATTTCAGTGGTGTAGGATGTGGGTTAATGCCCCTTTCAGGCTGCAAATGCTTTTGGGACATTCAGACCTCTCTCACACTGTTTTTGGGCCACCGACATATTCTGGACTTTATGGGGTCTACGATGCCTGTTAACCCCTTTTTTGGGCATCCAAACATTTCAACATTTTTGCAGGCCTAAAATGCATTTTAAGGCCTTTTTGGGCTGCTAACATTTTCTGAACTTTCAGGGGTGTAGGATGCATTTTTCGTGCCTGAAATATTTTTGGTAATTTCAGTGGTCTAGGATGTGGGTTAATGCCCCTTTCAGGCTGTAAATGTTTTTGGGACATTCAGAGATCTCTCACAATGTTTTTGGGCCACCAACATTTTCTGGACTTTAGGGGGTCTACGATGCCTGTAAACCCCCTTTTTTGGGCATCCAAACATTTCAACATTTTTGCAGGCCTAAGATGCATTTTAAGGCCTTTTTTGGGCTGCTAACATTTTCTGAACTTTCAGGGGTGTAGGATGCATTTTTCGTGCCAGAAATATTTTTGGTAATTTCAGTGGTCTAGGATTTGGGTTAATGCCCCTTTCAGGCTGCAAATGTTTTTGGGACATTCAGAGCTCTCTCACAATGTTTTTGGGCCACCAACATTTTCTGGACTTTAGGGGGTCTACGATGCCTGTAAACCTTTTTTTTGGGCCTCCAAACATTTCAACATTTTTGCAGGCCTAAAATGCATTTAAGGCCTTTTTTGGGCTGCTAACATATTCTGTACTTTCAGGGGGGTAGGATGCATTTTTCGTGCCAAAAATATTTTTGGGAATTTCAGTGGTCTAGGATGCAGGTTAATGCCCCTTTCAAGCTGCAAATGCTTTTGGGACATTCCGAGCTCTCTCACACTGCTTTTGGGCCACCAACATTTTATGGACTTTAGGGGGTCTACGATGCCTGTAAACCCCTTTTTTGGGCCTCCAAAGATTTCAACATTTTTGCAGGCCTAAGATACATTTTAAGGCCTTTTTTGGGCTGCTAACATATTCTGTGCTTTCGGGGTTGTAGGATCCATTTTTCGTGGCAAAAATATTTTTGTTTTGGGAATTTCAGTGGTCTAGGATGTGGGTTAATGCCCCTTTCAGGCTGCAAATGCTTTTGGGACATTCAGACCTCTCTCACACTGTTTTTGGGCCACCAACATTTTCTGAACTTTAGGGGGTCTAAGATGCCTGTAAACCCCTTTTTTGGGCATCCAAACATTTCAACATTTTTGCAGGCCTAAGATGCTTTTTAAGGCCTTTTTTGGGCTGCTAACATTTTCTGAACTTTCAGGGGTGTAGGATGCATTTTTCGTGCCAGAAATATTTTTGGTAATTTCAGTGGTCTAGGATTTGGGTTAATGCCCCTTTTGGGCTGCTAATGTTTTTGGGACATTCAGAGCTCTCTCACAATGTCTTTGGGCCACCAACATTTTCTGGACGTTAGGGGGTCTACGATGCCGGTAAACCTTTTTTTTTGGCCTCCAAAAATTTCAACATTTTAGCAGGCCTAAATTGCATTTAAGGCCTTTTTTGGGCTGCTAACATATTCTGTACTTTCAGGGGTTTAGGATGCATTTTTCGTGCCAAAAATATTTTTGGGAATTTCAGTGGTCTAGGATTTGGGTTAATGCCCCTTTCAGGCTGCAAATGTTTTTGGGACATTCAGAGCTCTCTCACAATGTTTTTGGGCCACCAACATTTTCTGGACTTTAGGGGGTCTACGATGCCTGTAAACCTTTTTTTTGGGCCTCCAAACATTTCAACATTTTTGCAGGCCTAAAATGCATTTAAGGCCTTTTTTGGGCTGCTAACATATTCTGTACTTTCAGGGGGGTAGGATGCATTTTTCATGCCAAATATATTTTGGAGTATTACAGTGGTCTAGGATGTGGGTTAATGCCCCTTTCAGGCTGTAAATGTTTTTGGGACATTCAGAGATCTCTCACAATGTTTTTGGGCCACCAACATTTTAAAGACTTTAGGGGGTCTTCGATGCCTGTAAACCCCTTTTTTGGGCCTCCAAAGATTTCAACATTTTTGCAGGCCTAAGATGCATTTTAAGGTTTTTTTTGGGCTGCTAACATTTTCTGAACTTTCAGGGGTGTAGGATGCATTTTTCGTGCCAGAAATATTTTTGGTAATTTCAGTGGTCTAGGATTTGGGTTAATGCCCCTTTTGGGCTGCTAATGTTTTTGGGACATTCAGAGCTCTCTCACAATGTCTTTGGGCCACCAACATTTTCTGGACTTTAGGGGGTCTACGATGCCGGTAAACCTTTTTTTTGGGCCTCCAAACATTTCAACATTTTTGCAGGCCTAAATTGCATTTAAGGCCTTTTTTGGGCTGCTAACATATTCTGTACTTTCAGGGGTTTAGGATGCATTTTTCGTGCCAAAAATATTTTTGGGAATTTCAGTGGTCTAGGATTTGGGTTAATGCCCCTTTCAGGCTGCAAATGTTTTTGGGAAATTCAGAGCTCTCTCACACTGCTTTTGGGCCACCAACATTTTCTGGACTTTAGGTGGTCTACGATGCCTGTAAACCCCTTTTTTGGGCCTCCAAAGATTTCAACATTTTTGCCGGCCTAAGATGCATTTTAAGGCCTTTTTTGGGCTGCTAACATATTCTGTACTTTCGGGGATGTAGGATGCATTTTTCGTGGCAAAAATATTTTGGAGAATTACAGTGGTCTAGGATGTGGGTTAATGCCTCTTTCAGGCTGTAAATGTTTTTGGGACATTCAGAGATCTCTCACAATGTTTTTGGGCCACCAACATTTTACAGACTTTAGGGGGTCTACGATGCCTGTAAACCCCTTTTTTGGGCCTCCAAAGATTTCAACATTTTTGCAGGCCTAAGATGCATTTTAAGGCCTTTTTTGGGCTGCTAACATATTCTGTGCTTTCGGGGTTGTAGGATCCATTTTTTGTGGCAAAAATATTTTTGTTTTGGGAATTTCAGTGGTCTAGGATGTGGGTTAATGCCCCTTTCAGGCTGCAAATGCTTTTGGGACATTCAGACCTCTCTCACACTGTTTTTGGGCCACCAACATTTTCTGAACTTTAGGGGGTCTAAGATGCCTGTAAACCCCTTTTTTGGGCATCCAAACATTTCAACATTTTTGCAGGCCTAAGATGCATTTTAAGGCCTTTTTTGGGCTGCTAACATTTTCTGAACTTTCAGGGGTGTAGGATGCATTTTTCGTGCCAGAAATATTTTTGGTAATTTCAGTGGTCTAGGATTTGGGTTAATGCCCCTTTTGGGCTGCTAATGTTTTTGGGACATTCAGAGCTCTCACACAATGTCTTTGGGCCACCAACATTTTCTGGACTTTAGGGGGTCTACGATGCCGGTAAACCTTTTTTTTGGGCCTCCAAACATTTCAACATTTTTGCAGGCCTAAATTGCATTTAAGGCCTTTTTTGGGCTGCTAACATATTCTGTACTTTCAGGGGTTTAGGATGCATTTTTCGTGCCAAAAATATTTTTGGGAATTTCAGTGGTCTAGGATTTGGGTTAATGCCCCTTTCAGGCTGCAAATGTTTTTGGGACATTCAGAGCTCTCTCACAATGTTTTTGGGCCACCAACATTTTCTGGACTTTAGGGGGTCTACGATGTCTGTAAACCCCTTTTTTGGGCCTCCAAAGATTTCAACATTTTTGCCGGCCTAAGATGCATTTTAAGGCCTTTTTTTGGCTGCTAACATATTCTGTACTTTCGGGGATGTAGGATGCATTTTTCGTGCCAAAAATATTTTTGGGAATTTCAGTGGTCTAGGATGCGAGTTAATGCCCCTTTCAAGCTGCAAATGCTTTTGGGACATTCTGAGCTCTCTCACACTGCTTTTGGGCCACCAACATTTTCTGGACTTTAGGTGGTCTACGATGCCTGTAAACCCCTTTTTTGGGCCTCCAAAGATTTCAACATTTTTGCCGGCCTAAGATGCATTTTAAGGCCTTTTTCGGGCTGCTTACATATTCTGTACTTTCGGGGATTTAGGATGCATTTTTCGTGGCAAAAATATTTTGGAGAATTACAGTGGTCTAGGATGTGGGTTAATGCCCCTTTCAGGCTGTAAATGTTTTTGGGACATTCAGAGATCTCTCACAATGTTTTTGGGCCACCAACATTTTCCAGACTTTAGGGGGTCTACGATGCCTGTAAACCCCTTTTTTGGGCCTCCAAAGATTTCAACATTTTTTCAGGCCTAAAATGCATTTTAATGCCATTTTTGGAATGCTGACATATTTTGAACTTTCAGGGGTGTAGGATGCATTTTTCGTGCCAGAAATATTTTTGGTAATTTCAGTGGTCTAGGATTTGGGTTAATGCCCCTTTCAGGCTGCACATGTTTTTGGGGCATTCAGAGCTCTCTCACAATGTTTTTGGGCCACCAACATTTTCTGGACTTTAGGGGGTCTACGATGCCTGTAAACCTTTTTTTTGGGCCTCCAAACATTTCAACATGTTTGCAGGCCTAAAATGCATTTAAGGCCTTTTTTGGGCTGCTAACATATTCTGTACTTTCAGGGGGTAGGATGCATTTTTCGTGCCAAAAATATTTTTGGGAATTTCAGTGGTCTAGGATGCAGGTTAATGCCCCTTTCAAGCTGCAAATGCTTTTGGGACATTCCGAGCTCTCTCACACTGCTTTTGGGCCACCAACATTTTATGGACTTTAGGGGGTCTATGATGCCTGTAAACCCCTTTTTTGGGCCTCCAAAGATTTCAACATTTTTGCCGGCCTAAGATGCATTTTAAGGCCTTTTTTGGGCTGCTAACATATTCTGTGCTTTCGGGGTTGTAGGATCCATTTTTCATGGCAAAAATATTTTTGTTTTGGAAATTTCAGTGGTGTAGGATGTGGGTTAATGCCCCTTTCAGGCTGCAAATGCTTTTGGGACATTCAGACCTCTCTCACACTGTTTTTGGGCCACCGACATATTCTGGACTTTATGGGGTCTACGATGCCTGTTAACCCCTTTTTTGGGCATCCAAACATTTCAACATTTTTGCAGGCCTAAAATGCATTTTAAGGCCTTTTTGGGCTGCTAACATTTTCTGAACTTTCAGGGGTGTAGGATGCATTTTTCGTGCCAGAAATATTTTTGGTAATTTCAGTGGTCTAGGATGTGGGTTAATGCCCCTTTCAGGCTGTAAATGTTTTTGGGACATTCAGAGATCTCTCACAATGTTTTTGGGCCACCAACATTTTCTGGACTTTAGGGGGTCTACGATGCCTGTAAACCCCTTTTTTTGGGCATCCAAACATTTCAACATTTTTGCAGGCCTAAGATGCATTTTAAGGCCTTTTTTGGGCTGCTAACATTTTCTGAACTTTCAGGGGTGTAGGATGCATTTTTCGTGCCAGAAATATTTTTGGTAATTTCAGTGGTCTAGGATTTGGGTTAATGCCCCTTTTGGGCTGCTAATGTTTTTGGGACATTCAGAGCTCTCTCACAATGTCTTTGGGCCACCAACATTTTCTGGACTTTAGGGGGTCTACGATGCCGGTAAACCTTTTTTTTGGGCCTCCAAACATTTCAACATTTTTGCAGGCCTAAATTGCATTTAAGGCCTTTTTTGGGCTGCTAACATATTCTGTACTTTCAGGGGTTTAGGATGCATTTTTCGTGCCAAAAATATTTTTGGGAATTTCAGTGGTCTAGGATTTGGGTTAATGCCCCTTTCAGGCTGCAAATGTTTTTGGGACATTCAGAGCTCTCTCACAATGTTTTTGGGCCACCAACATTTTCTGGACTTTAGGGGGTCTACGATGTCTGTAAACCCCTTTTTTGGGCCTCCAAAGATTTCAACATTTTTGCCGGCCTAAGATGCATTTTAAGACCTTTTTTTGGCTGCTAACATATTCTGTACTTTCGGGGATGTAGGATGCATTTTTCGTGCCAAAAATATTTTTGGGAATTTCAGTGGTCTAGGATGCGGGTTAATGCCTCTTTCAAGCTGCAAATGCTTTTGGGACATTCTGAGCTCTCTCATACTGCTTTTGGGCCACCAACATTTTCTGGACTTTAGGTGGTCTACGATGCCTGTAAACCCCTTTTTTGGGCCTCCAAAGATTTCAACATTTTTGCCGGCCTAAGATGCATTTTAAGGCCTTTTTTGGGCTGCTAACATATTCTGTACTTTCGGGGATGTAGGATGCATTTTTCGTGGCAAAAATATTTTGGAGAATTACAGTGGTCTAGGATGTGGGTTAATGCCCCTTTCAGGCTGTAAATGTTTTTGGGACATTCAGAGATCTCTCACAATGTTTTTGGGCCACCAACATCTTCCAGACTTTAGGGGGTCTACGATGCCTGTAAACCCCTTTTTTGGTCCTCCAAAGATTTCAACATTTTTTCAGGCCTAAGATGCATTTTAATGCCTTTTTTGGAATGCTGACATATTCTGAACTTTCAGGGTTGTAGGATGCATTTTTCGTGCCAAAAATATTTTTGGGAATTTCAGGGGTCTAGCATGCGGGTTAATGTCCTTTTCAGACTGCAAATGTGTTTGGGAGATTCAGAGCTCTCTCACACCGTTTTTGGGCCACCGACATATTCTGGACTTTAGGGGGTCTTCGATGCCTGTTAACCCCTTTTTTGGGCCTCCAAAGATTTCAACATTTTTGCAGGCCTAAGGTGCATTTTAAGGCCTTTTTGGGCTGCTAACATTTTCTGAACTTTCAGGGGTGTAGGATGCATTTTTCGTGCCAGAAATATTTTTGGTAATTTCAGTGGTCTAGGATTTGGGTTAATGCCCCTTTCAGGCTGCAAATGTTTTTGGGGCATTCAGAGCTCTCTCACAATGTTTTTGGGCCACCAACATTTTCTGGACTTTAGGGGGTCTACGATGCCTGTAAACCTTTTTTTTGGGCCTCCAAACATTTCAACATTTTTGCAGGCCTAAAATGCATTTAAGGCCTTTTTTGGGCTGCTAACATATTCTGTACTTTCAGGGGGGTAGGATGCATTTTTCGTGCCAAAAATATTTTTGGGAATTTCAGTGGTCTAGGATTTGGGTTAATGCCCCTTTCAAGCTGCAAATGCTTTTGGGACATTCCGAGCTCTCTCACACTGCTTTTGGGCCACCAACATTTTATGGACTTTAGGGGGTCTACGATGCCTGTAAACCCCTTTTTTGGGCCTCCAAAGATTTCAACATTTTTGCAGGCCTAAGATGCATTTTAAGGCCTTTTTTGGGCTGCTAACATATTCTGTGCTTTCGGGGTTGTAGGATCCATTTTTCGTGGCAAAAATATTTTTGTTTTGGGAATTTCAGTGGTCTAGGATGTGGGTTAATGCCCCTTTCAGGCTGCAAATGCTTTTGGGACATTCAGACCTCTCTCACACTGTTTTTGGGCCATCAACATTTTCTGAACTTTAGGGGGTCTAAGATGCCTGTAAACCCCTTTTTGGGCCTCCAAAGATTTCAACATTTTTGCAGGCCTAAGATGCATTTTAAGGCCTTTTTTGTGCTGCTAACATTTTCTGAACTTTTAGGGGTGTAGGATGCATTTTTCGTGGCAAAAATATTTTGGAGAATTACAGTGGTCTAGGATGTGGGTTAATGCCCCTTTCAGGCTGTAAATGTTTTTGGGACATTCAGAGATCTCTCACAATGTTTTTGGGCCACCAACATTTTACAGACTTTAGGGGGTCTACGATGACTGTAAACCCCTTTTTGGGCCTCCAAAGATTTCAACATTTTTGCAGGCCTAAGATGCATTTTAAGGCCTTTTTTGTGCTGCTAACATTTTCTGAACTTTTAGGGGTGTAGGATGCATTTTTCGTGGCAAAAATATTTTGGAGAATTACAGTGGTCTAGGATGTGGGTTAATGCCCCTTTCAGGCTGTAAATGTTTTTGGGACATTCAGAGATCTCTCACAATGTTTTTGGGCCACCAACATTTTCCAGACTTTAGGGGGCCCTACGATGCCTGTAAACCCCTTTTTTGGACCTCCAAAGATTTCAACATTTTTTCAGGCCTAAGATGCATTTTAAGGCCTTTTTTGGAATTCTGACATATTCTGAACTTTCAGGGTTGTAGGATGCATTTTTCGTGCCAAAAATATTTTTGGGAATTTCAGGGGTCTAGCATGCGGGTTAATGTCCTTTTCAGACTGCAAATGTTTTTGGGAGATTCAGAGCTCTCTCACACCGTTTTTGGGCCACCGACATATTCTGGACTTTAAGGGGTCTACGATGCCTGTAAACCCCTTTTTTGGGCATACAAACATTTCAACATTTTTGCAGGCCTAAGATGCATTTTAAGGCCTTTTTGGGCTGCTAACATTTTCTGAACTTTCAGGGGTGTAGGATGCATTTTTTCGTGCCAGAAATATTTTTGGTAATTTCAGTGGTCTAGGATGCAGGTTAATGCCCCTTTCAAGCTGCAAATGCTTTTGGGACATTCCGAGCTCTCTCACACTGCTTTTGGGCCACCAACATTTTATGGACTTTAGGGGGTCTACGATGCCTGTAAACCCCTTTTTTGGGCCTCCAAAGATTTCAACATTTTTGCAGGCCTAAGATACATTTTAAGGCCTTTTTTGGGCTGCTAACATATTCTGTGCTTTCGGGGTTGTAGGATCCATTTTTCGTGGCAAAAATATTTTTGTTTTGGGAATTTCAGTGGTCTAGGATGTGGGTTAATGCCCCTTTCAGGCTGCAAATGCTTTTGGGACATTCAGACCTCTCTCACACTGTTTTTGGGCCACCAACATTTTCTGAACTTTAGGGGGTCTAAGATGCCTGTAAACCCCTTTTTTGGGCATCCAAACATTTCAACATTTTTGCAGGCCTAAGATGCTTTTTAAGGCCTTTTTTGGGCTGCTAACATTTTCTGAACTTTCAGGGGTGTAGGATGCATTTTTCGTGCCAGAAATATTTTTGGTAATTTCAGTGGTCTAGGATTTGGGTTAATGCCCCTTTTGGGCTGCTAATGTTTTTGGGACATTCAGAGCTCTCTCACAATGTCTTTGGGCCACCAACATTTTCTGGACGTTAGGGGGTCTACGATGCCGGTAAACCTTTTTTTTTGGCCTCCAAAAATGTCAATATTTTAGCAGGCCTAAATTGCATTTAAGGCCTTTTTTGGGCTGCTAACATATTCTGTACTTTCAGGGGTTTAAGATGCATTTTTCGTGCCAAAAATATTTTTGGGAATTTCAGTGGTCTAGGATTTGGGTTAATGCCCCTTTCAGGCTGCAAATGTTTTTGGGACATTCAGAGCTCTCTCACAATGTTTTTGGGCCACCAACATTTTCTGGACTTTAGGGGGTCTACGATGCCTGTAAACCTTTTTTTTGGGCCTCCAAACATTTCAACATTTTTGCAGGCCTAAAATGCATTTAAGGCCTTTTTTGGGCTGCTAACATATTCTGTACTTTCAGGGGGGTAGGATGCATTTTTCATGCCAAATATATTTTGGAGTATTACAGTGGTCTAGGATGTGGGTTAATGCCCCTTTCAGGCTGTAAATGTTTTTGGGACATTCAGAGATCTCTCACAATGTTTTTGGGCCACCAACATTTTAAAGACTTTAGGGGGTCTTCGATGCCTGTAAACCCCTTTTTTGGGCCTCCAAAGATTTCAACATTTTTGCAGGCCTAAGATGCATTTTAAGGTTTTTTTTGGGCTGCTAACATTTTCTGAACTTTCAGGGGTGTAGGATGCATTTTTCGTGCCAGAAATATTTTTGGTAATTTCAGTGGTCTAGGATTTGGGTTAATGCCCCTTTTGGGCTGCTAATGTTTTTGGGACATTCAGAGCTCTCTCACAATGTCTTTGGGCCACCAACATTTTCTGGACTTTAGGGGGTCTACGATGCCGGTAAACCTTTTTTTTGGGCCTCCAAACATTTCAACATTTTTGCAGGCCTAAATTGCATTTAAGGCCTTTTTTGGGCTGCTAACATATTCTGTACTTTCAGGGGTTTAGGATGCATTTTTCGTGCCAAAAATATTTTTGGGAATTTCAGTGGTCTAGGATTTGGGTTAATGCCCCTTTCAGGCTGCAAATGTTTTTGGGAAATTCAGAGCTCTCTCACAATGTTTTTGGGCCACCAACATTTTCTGGACTTTAGGGGGTCTACGATGCCTGTAAACCTTTTTTTTGGGCCTCCAAACATTTCAACATTTTTGCAGGCCTAAAATGCATATAAGGCCTTTTTTGGGCTGCTAACATATTCTGTACTTTCAGGGGGGTAGGATTCATTTTTCGTGCCAAAAATATTTTTGGGAATTTCAGTGGTCTAGGATGCGGGTTAATGCCACTTTCAAGCTGCAAATGCTTTTGGGACATTCCGAGCTCTCTCACACTGCTTTTGGGCCACCAACATTTTCTGGACTTTAGGTGGTCTACGATGCCTGTAAACCCCTTTTTTGGGCCTCCAAAGATTTCAACATTTTTGCCGGCCTAAGATGCATTTTAAGGCCTTTTTTGGGCTGCTAACATATTCTGTACTTTCGGGGATGTAGGATGCATTTTTCGTGGCAAAAATATTTTGGAGAATTACAGTGGTCTAGGATGTGGGTTAATGCCCCTTTCAGGTTGTAAATGTTTTTGGGACATTCAGAGATCTCTCACAATGTTTTTGGGCCACCAACATTTTACAGACTTTAGGGGGTCTACGATGCCTGTAAACCCCTTTTTTGGGCCTCCAAAGATTTCAACATTTTTGCAGGCCTAAGATGCATTTTAAGGCCTTTTTTGGGCTGCTAACATATTCTGTGCTTTCGGGGTTGTAGGATCCATTTTTTGTGGCAAAAATATTTTTGTTTTGGGAATTTCAGTGGTCTAGGATGTGGGTTAATGCCCCTTTCAGGCTGCAAATGCTTTTGGGACATTCAGACCTCTCTCACACTGTTTTTGGGCCACCAACATTTTCTGAACTTTAGGGGGTCTAAGATGCCTGTAAACCCCTTTTTTGGGCATCCAAACATTTCAACATTTTTGCAGGCCTAAGATGCATTTTAAGGCCTTTTTTGGGCTGCTAACATTTTCTGAACTTTCAGGGGTGTAGGATGCATTTTTCGTGCCAGAAATATTTTTGGTAATTTCAGTGGTCTAGGATTTGGGTTAATGCCCCTTTTGGGCTGCTAATGTTTTTGGGACATTCAGAGCTCTCACACAATGTCTTTGGGCCACCAACATTTTCTGGACTTTAGGGGGTCTACGATGCCGGTAAACCTTTTTTTTGGGCCTCCAAACATTTCAACATTTTTGCAGGCCTAAATTGCATTTAAGGCCTTTTTTGGGCTGCTAACATATTCTGTACTTTCAGGGGTTTAGGATGCATTTTTCGTGCCAAAAATATTTTTGGGAATTTCAGTGGTCTAGGATTTGGGTTAATGCCCCTTTCAGGCTGCAAATGTTTTTGGGACATTCAGAGCTCTCTCACAATGTTTTTGGGCCACCAACATTTTCTGGACTTTAGGGGGTCTACGATGTCTGTAAACCCCTTTTTTGGGCCTCCAAAGATTTCAACATTTTTGCCGGCCTAAGATGCATTTTAAGGCCTTTTTTTGGCTGCTAACATATTCTGTACTTTCGGGGATGTAGGATGCATTTTTCGTGCCAAAAATATTTTTGGGAATTTCAGTGGTCTAGGATGCGGGTTAATGCCCCTTTCAAGCTGCAAATGCTTTTGGGACATTCTGAGCTCTCTCACACTGCTTTTGGGCCACCAACATTTTCTGGACTTTAGGTGGTCTACGATGCCTGTAAACCCCTTTTTTGGGCCCCCAAAGATTTCAACATTTTTGCCGGCCTAAGATGCATTTTAAGGCCTTTTTCGGGCTGCTTACATATTCTGTACTTTCGGGGATTTAGGATGCATTTTTCGTGGCAAAAATATTTTGGAGAATTACAGTGGTCTAGGATGTTGGTTAATGCCCCTTTCAGGCTGTAAATGTTTTTGGGACATTCAGAGATCTCTCACAATGTTTTTGGGCCACCAACATTTTCCAGACTTTAGGGGGTCTACGATGCCTGTAAACCCCTTTTTTGGGCCTCCAAAGATTTCAACATTTTTTCAGGCCTAAAATGCATTTTAATGCCTTTTTTGGAATGCTGACATATTCTGAACTTTCAGGGGTGTAGGATGCATTTTTCGTGCCAGAAATATTTTTGGTAATTTCAGTGGTCTAGGATTTGGGTTAATGCCCCTTTCAGGCTGCAAATGTTTTTGGGGCATTCAGAGCTCTCTCACAATGTTTTTGGGCCACCAACATTTTCTGGACTTTAGGGGGTCTACGATGCCTGTAAACCTTTTTTTTGGGCCTCCAAACATTTCAACATTTTTGCAGGCCTAAAATGCATTTAAGGCCTTTTTTGGGCTGCTAACATATTCTGTACTTTCAGGGGGTAGGATGCATTTTTCGTGCCAAAAATATTTTTGGGAATTTCAGTGGTCTAGGATGCAGGTTAATGCCCCTTTCAAGCTGCAAATGCTTTTGGGACATTCCGAGCTCTCTCACACTGCTTTTGGGCCACCAACATTTTATGGACTTTAGGGGGTCTATGATGCCTGTAAACCCCTTTTTTGGGCCTCCAAAGATTTCAACATTTTTGCCGGCCTAAGATGCATTTTAAGGCCTTTTTTGGGCTGCTAACATATTCTGTGCTTTCGGGGTTGTAGGATCCATTTTTCATGGCAAAAATATTTTTGTTTTGGAAATTTCAGTGGTGTAGGATGTGGGTTAATGCCCCTTTCAGGCTGCAAATGCTTTTGGGACATTCAGACCTCTCTCACACTGTTTTTGGGCCACCGACATATTCTGGACTTTATGGGGTCTACGATGCCTGTTAACCCCTTTTTTGGGCATCCAAACATTTCAACATTTTTGCAGGCCTAAAATGCATTTTAAGGCCTTTTTGGGCTGCTAACATTTTCTGAACTTTCAGGGGTGTAGGATGCATTTTTCGTGCCAGAAATATTTTTGGTAATTTCAGTGGTCTAGGATGTGGGTTAATGCCCCTTTCAGGCTGTAAATGTTTTTGGGACATTCAGAGATCTCTCACAATGTTTTTGGGCCACCAACATTTTCTGGACTTTAGGGGGTCTACGATGCCTGTAAACCCCTTTTTTTGGGCATCCAAACATTTCAACATTTTTGCAGGCCTAAGATGCATTTTAAGGCCTTTTTTGGGCTGCTAACATTTTCTGAACTTTCAGGGGTGTAGGATGCATTTTTCGTGCCAGAAATATTTTTGGTAATTTCAGTGGTCTAGGATTTGGGTTAATGCCCCTTTCAGGCTGCAAATGTTTTTGGGACATTCAGAGCTCTCTCACAATGTTTTTGGGCCACCAACATTTTCTGGACTTTAGGGGGTCTACGATGCCTGTAAACCTTTTTTTTGGGCCTCCAATCATTTCAACATTTTTGCAGGCCTAAAATGCATTTAAGGCCTTTTTTGGGCTGCTAACATATTCTGTACTTTCAGGGGGGTAGGATGCATTTTTCGTGCCAAAAATATTTTTGGGAATTTCAGTGGTCTAGGATGCAGGTTAATGCCCCTTTCAAGCTGCAAATGCTTTTGGGACATTCCGAGCTCTCTCACACTGCTTTTGGGCCACCAACATTTTATGGACTTTAGGGGGTCTACGATGCCTGTAAACCCCTTTTTTGGGCCTCCAAAGATTTCAACATTTTTGCAGGCCTAAGATACATTTTAAGGCCTTTTTTGGGCTGCTAACATATTCTGTGCTTTCGGGGTTGTAGGATCCATTTTTCGTGGCAAAAATATTTTTGTTTTGGGAATTTCAGTGGTCTAGGATGTGGGTTAATGCCCCTTTCAGGCTGCAAATGCTTTTGGGACATTCAGACCTCTCTCACACTGTTTTTGGGCCACCAACATTTTCTGAACTTTAGGGGGTCTAAGATGCCTGTAAACCCCTTTTTTGGGCATCCAAACATTTCAACATTTTTGCAGGCCTAAGATGCTTTTTAAGGCCTTTTTTGGGCTGCTAACATTTTCTGAACTTTCAGGGGTGTAGGATGCATTTTTCGTGCCAGAAATATTTTTGGTAATTTCAGTGGTCTAGGATTTGGGTTAATGCCCCTTTTGGGCTGCTAATGTTTTTGGGACATTCAGAGCTCTCTCACAATGTCTTTGGGCCACCAACATTTTCTGGACGTTAGGGGGTCTACGATGCCGGTAAACCTTTTTTTTTGGCCTCCAAAAATGTCAACATTTTAGCAGGCCTAAATTGCATTTAAGGCCTTTTTTGGGCTGCTAACATATTCTGTACTTTCAGGGGTTTAGGATGCATTTTTCGTGCCAAAAATATTTTTGGGAATTTCAGTGGTCTAGGATTTGGGTTAATGCCCCTTTCAGGCTGCAAATGTTTTTGGGACATTCAGAGCTCTCTCACAATGTTTTTGGGCCACCAACATTTTCTGGACTTTAGGGGGTCTACGATGCCTGTAAACCTTGTTTTTGGGCCTCCAAACATTTCAACATTTTTGCAGGCCTAAAATGCATTTAAGGCCTTTTTTGGGCTGCTAACATATTCTGTACTTTCAGGGGGGTAGGATGCATTTTTCATGCCAAATATATTTTGGAGTATTACAGTGGTCTAGGATGTGGGTTAATGCCCCTTTCAGGCTGTAAATGTTTTTGGGACATTCAGAGATCTCTCACAATGTTTTTGGGCCACCAACATTTTAAAGACTTTAGGGGGTCTTCGATGCCTGTAAACCCCTTTTTTGGGCCTCCAAAGATTTCAACATTTTTGCAGGCCTAAGATGCATTTTAAGGTTTTTTTTGGGCTGCTAACATTTTCTGAACTTTCAGGGGTGTAGGATGCATTTTTCGTGCCAGAAATATTTTTGGTAATTTCAGTGGTCTAGGATTTGGGTTAATGCCCCTTTTGGGCTGCTAATGTTTTTGGGACATTCAGAGCTCTCTCACAATGTCTTTGGGCCACCAACATTTTCTGGACTTTAGGGGGTCTACGATGCCGGTAAACCTTTTTTTTGGGCCTCCAAACATTTCAACATTTTTGCAGGCCTAAATTGCATTTAAGGCCTTTTTTGGGCTGCTAACATATTCTGTACTTTCAGGGGTTTAGGATGCATTTTTCGTGCCAAAAATATTTTTGGGAATTTCAGTGGTCTAGGATTTGGGTTAATGCCCCTTTCAGGCTGCAAATGTTTTTGGGAAATTCAGAGCTCTCTCACAATGTTTTTGGGCCACCAACATTTTCTGGACTTTAGGGGGTCTACGATGCCTGTAAACCTTTTTTTTGGGCCTCCAAACATTTCAACATTTTTGCAGGCCTAAAATGCATTTAAGGCCTTTTTTGGGCTGCTAACATATTCTGTACTTTCAGGGGGGTAGGATTCATTTTTCGTGCCAAAAATATTTTTGGGAATTTCAGTGGTCTAGGATGCGGGTTAATGCCCCTTTCAAGCTGCAAATGCTTTTGGGACATTCCGAGCTCTCTCACACTGCTTTTGGGCCACCAACATTTTGTGGACTTTAGGTGGTCTACGATGCCTGTAAACCCCTTTTTTGGGCCTCCAAAGATTTCAACATTTTTGCCGGCCTAAGATGCATTTTAAGGCCTTTTTTGGGCTGCTAACATATTCTGTACTTTCGGGGATGTAGGATGCATTTTTCGTGGCAAAAATATTTTGGAGAATTACAGTGGTCTAGGATGTGGGTTAATGCCCCTTTCAGGCTGTAAATGTTTTTGGGACATTCAGAGATCTCTCACAATGTTTTTGGGCCACCAACATTTTACAGACTTTAGGGGGTCTACGATGCCTGTAAACCCCTTTTTTGGGCCTCCAAAGATTTCAACATTTTTGCAGGCCTAAGATGCATTTTAAGGCCTTTTTTGGGCTGCTAACATATTCTGTGCTTTCGGGGTTGTAGGATCCATTTTTTGTGGCAAAAATATTTTTGTTTTGGGAATTTCAGTGGTCTAGGATGTGGGTTAATGCCCCTTTCAGGCTGCAAATGCTTTTGGGACATTCAGACCTCTCTCACACTGTTTTTGGGCCACCAACATTTTCTGAACTTTAGGGGGTCTAAGATGCCTGTAAACCCCTTTTTTGGGCATCCAAACATTTCAACATTTTTGCAGGCCTAAGATGCATTTTAAGGCCTTTTTTGGGCTGCTAACATTTTCTGAACTTTCAGGGGTGTAGGATGCATTTTTCGTGCCAGAAATATTTTTGGTAATTTCAGTGGTCTAGGATTTGGGTTAATGCCCCTTTTGGGCTGCTAATGTTTTTGGGACATTCAGAGCTCTCACACAATGTCTTTGGGCCACCAACATTTTCTGGACTTTAGGGGGTCTACGATGCCGGTAAACCTTTTTTTTGGGCCTCCAAACATTTCAACATTTTTGCAGGCCTAAATTGCATTTAAGGCCTTTTTTGGGCTGCTAACATATTCTGTACTTTCAGGGGTTTAGGATGCATTTTTCGTGCCAAAAATATTTTTGGGAATTTCAGTGGTCTAGGATTTGGGTTAATGCCCCTTTCAGGCTGCAAATGTTTTTGGGACATTCAGAGCTCTCTCACAATGTTTTTGGGCCACCAACATTTTCTGGACTTTAGGGGGTCTACGATGTCTGTAAACCCCTTTTTTGGGCCTCCAAAGATTTCAACATTTTTGCCGGCCTAAGATGCATTTTAAGGCCTTTTTTTGGCTGCTAACATATTCTGTACTTTCGGGGATGTAGGATGCATTTTTCGTGCCAAAAATATTTTTGGGAATTTCAGTGGTCTAGGATGCGGGTTAATGCCCCTTTCAAGCTGCAAATGCTTTTGGGACATTCTGAGCTCTCTCACACTGCTTTTGGGCCACCAACATTTTCTGGACTTTAGGTGGTCTACGATGCCTGTAAACCCCTTTTTTGGGCCTCCAAAGATTTCAACATTTTTGCCGGCCTAAGATGCATTTTAAGGCCTTTTTCGGGCTGCTTACATATTCTGTACTTTCGGGGATTTAGGATGCATTTTTCGTGGCAAAAATATTTTGGAGAATTACAGTGGTCTAGGATGTTGGTTAATGCCCCTTTCAGGCTGTAAATGTTTTTGGGACATTCAGAGATCTCTCACAATGTTTTTGGGCCACCAACATTTTCCAGACTTTAGGGGGTCTACGATGCCTGTAAACCCCTTTTTTGGGCCTCCAAAGATTTCAACATTTTTTCAGGCCTAAAATGCATTTTAATGCCTTTTTTGGAATGCTGACATATTCTGAACTTTCAGGGGTGTAGGATGCATTTTTCGTGCCAGAAATATTTTTGGTAATTTCAGTGGTCTAGGATTTGGGTTAATGCCCCTTTCAGGCTGCAAATGTTTTTGGGGCATTCAGAGCTCTCTCACAATGTTTTTGGGCCACCAACATTTTCTGGACTTTAGGGGGTCTACGATGCCTGTAAACCTTTTTTTTGGGCCTCCAAACATTTCAACATTTTTGCAGGCCTAAAATGCATTTAAGGCCTTTTTTGGGCTGCTAACATATTCTGTACTTTCAGGGGGTAGGATGCATTTTTCGTGCCAAAAATATTTTTGGGAATTTCAGTGGTCTAGGATGCAGGTTAATGCCCCTTTCAAGCTGCAAATGCTTTTGGGACATTCCGAGCTCTCTCACACTGCTTTTGGGCCACCAACATTTTATGGACTTTAGGGGGTCTATGATGCCTGTAAACCCCTTTTTTGGGCCTCCAAAGATTTCAACATTTTTGCCGGCCTAAGATGCATTTTAAGGCCTTTTTTGGGCTGCTAACATATTCTGTGCTTTCGGGGTTGTAGGATCCATTTTTCATGGCAAAAATATTTTTGTTTTGGAAATTTCAGTGGTGTAGGATGTGGGTTAATGCCCCTTTCAGGCTGCAAATGCTTTTGGGACATTCAGACCTCTCTCACACTGTTTTTGGGCCACCGACATATTCTGGACTTTATGGGGTCTACGATGCCTGTTAACCCCTTTTTTGGGCATCCAAACATTTCAACATTTTTGCAGGCCTAAAATGCATTTTAAGGCCTTTTTGGGCTGCTAACATTTTCTGAACTTTCAGGGGTGTAGGATGCATTTTTCGTGCCAGAAATATTTTTGGTAATTTCAGTGGTCTAGGATGTGGGTTAATGCCCCTTTCAGGCTGTAAATGTTTTTGGGACATTCAGAGATCTCTCACAATGTTTTTGGGCCACCAACATTTTCTGGACTTTAGGGGGTCTACGATGCCTGTAAACCCCTTTTTTTGGGCATCCAAACATTTCAACATTTTTGCAGGCCTAAGATGCATTTTAAGGCCTTTTTTGGGCTGCTAACATTTTCTGAACTTTCAGGGGTGTAGGATGCATTTTTCGTGCCAGAAATATTTTTGGTAATTTCAGTGGTCTAGGATTTGGGTTAATGCCCCTTTCAGGCTGCAAATGTTTTTGGGACATTCAGAGCTCTCTCACAATGTTTTTGGGCCACCAACATTTTCTGGACTTTAGGGGGTCTACGACGCCTGTAAACCTTTTTTTTGGGCCTCCAATCATTTCAACATTTTTGCAGGCCTAAAATGCATTTAAGGCCTTTTTTGGGCTGCTAACATATTCTGTACTTTCAGGGGGGTAGGATGCATTTTTCGTGCCAAAAATATTTTTGGGAATTTCAGTGGTCTAGGATGCAGGTTAATGCCCCTTTCAAGCTGCAAATGCTTTTGGGACATTCCGAGCTCTCTCACACTGCTTTTGGGCCACCAACATTTTATGGACTTTAGGGGGTCTACGATGCCTGTAAACCCCTTTTTTGGGCCTCCAAAGATTTCAACATTTTTGCAGGCCTAAGATACATTTTAAGGCCTTTTTTGGGCTGCTAACATATTCTGTGCTTTCGGGGTTGTAGGATCCATTTTTCGTGGCAAAAATATTTTTGTTTTGGGAATTTCAGTGGTCTAGGATGTGGGTTAATGCCCCTTTCAGGCTGCAAATGCTTTTGGGACATTCAGACCTCTCTCACACTGTTTTTGGGCCACCAACATTTTCTGAACTTTAGGGGGTCTAAGATGCCTGTAAACCCCTTTTTTGGGCATCCAAACATTTCAACATTTTTGCAGGCCTAAGATGCTTTTTAAGGCCTTTTTTGGGCTGCTAACATTTTCTGAACTTTCAGGGGTGTAGGATGCATTTTTCGTGCCAGAAATATTTTTGGTAATTTCAGTGGTCTAGGATTTGGGTTAATGCCCCTTTTGGGCTGCTAATGTTTTTGGGACATTCAGAGCTCTCTCACAATGTCTTTGGGCCACCAACATTTTCTGGACGTTAGGGGGTCTACGATGCCGGTAAACCTTTTTTTTTGGCCTCCAAAAATTTCAACATTTTAGCAGGCCTAAATTGCATTTAAGGCCTTTTTTGGGCTGCTAACATATTCTGTACTTTCAGGGGTTTAGGATGCATTTTTCGTGCCAAAAATATTTTTGGGAATTTCAGTGGTCTAGGATTTGGGTTAATGCCCCTTTCAGGCTGCAAATGTTTTTGGGACATTCAGAGCTCTCTCACAATGTTTTTGGGCCACCAACATTTTCTGGACTTTAGGGGGTCTACGATGCCTGTAAACCTTGTTTTTGGGCCTCCAAACATTTCAACATTTTTGCAGGCCTAAAATGCATTTAAGGCCTTTTTTGGGCTGCTAACATATTCTGTACTTTCAGGGGGGTAGGATGCATTTTTCATGCCAAATATATTTTGGAGTATTACAGTGGTCTAGGATGTGGGTTAATGCCCCTTTCAGGCTGTAAATGTTTTTGGGACATTCAGAGATCTCTCACAATGTTTTTGGGCCACCAACATTTTAAAGACTTTAGGGGGTCTTCGATGCCTGTAAACCCCTTTTTTGGGCCTCCAAAGATTTCAACATTTTTGCAGGCCTAAGATGCATTTTAAGGTTTTTTTTGGGCTGCTAACATTTTCTGAACTTTCAGGGGTGTAGGATGCATTTTTCGTGCCAGAAATATTTTTGGTAATTTCAGTGGTCTAGGATTTGGGTTAATGCCCCTTTTGGGCTGCTAATGTTTTTGGGACATTCAGAGCTCTCTCACAATGTCTTTGGGCCACCAACATTTTCTGGACTTTAGGGGGTCTACGATGCCGGTAAACCTTTTTTTTGGGCCTCCAAACATTTCAACATTTTTGCAGGCCTAAATTGCATTTAAGGCCTTTTTTGGGCTGCTAACATATTCTGTACTTTCAGGGGTTTAGGATGCATTTTTCGTGCCAAAAATATTTTTGGGAATTTCAGTGGTCTAGGATTTGGGTTAATGCCCCTTTCAGGCTGCAAATGTTTTTGGGAAATTCAGAGCTCTCTCACAATGTTTTTGGGCCACCAACATTTTCTGGACTTTAGGGGGTCTACGATGCCTGTAAACCTTTTTTTTGGGCCTCCAAACATTTCAACATTTTTGCAGGCCTAAAATGCATTTAAGGCCTTTTTTGGGCTGCTAACATATTCTGTACTTTCAGGGGGGTAGGATTCATTTTTCGTGCCAAAAATATTTTTGGGAATTTCAGTGGTCTAGGATGCGGGTTAATGCCCCTTTCAAGCTGCAAATGCTTTTGGGACATTCCGAGCTCTCTCACACTGCTTTTGGGCCACCAACATTTTCTGGACTTTAGGTGGTCTACGATGCCTGTAAACCCCTTTTTTGGGCCTCCAAAGATTTCAACATTTTTGCCGGCCTAAGATGCATTTTAAGGCCTTTTTTGGGCTGCTAACATATTCTGTACTTTCGGGGATGTAGGATGCATTTTTCGTGGCAAAAATATTTTGGAGAATTACAGTGGTCTAGGATGTGGGTTAATGCCCCTTTCAGGCTGTAAATGTTTTTGGGACATTCAGAGATCTCTCACAATGTTTTTGGGCCACCAACATTTTACAGACTTTAGGGGGTCTACGATGCCTGTAAACCCCTTTTTTGGGCCTCCAAAGATTTCAACATTTTTGCAGGCCTAAGATGCATTTTAAGGCCTTTTTTGGGCTGCTAACATATTCTGTGCTTTCGGGGTTGTAGGATCCATTTTTTGTGGCAAAAATATTTTTGTTTTGGGAATTTCAGTGGTCTAGGATGTGGGTTAATGCCCCTTTCAGGCTGCAAATGCTTTTGGGACATTCAGACCTCTCTCACACTGTTTTTGGGCCACCAACATTTTCTGAACTTTAGGGGGTCTAAGATGCCTGTAAACCCCTTTTTTGGGCATCCAAACATTTCAACATTTTTGCAGGCCTAAGATGCATTTTAAGGCCTTTTTTGGGCTGCTAACATTTTCTGAACTTTCAGGGGTGTAGGATGCATTTTTCGTGCCAGAAATATTTTTGGTAATTTCAGTGGTCTAGGATTTGGGTTAATGCCCCTTTTGGGCTGCTAATGTTTTTGGGACATTCAGAGCTCTCACACAATGTCTTTGGGCCACCAACATTTTCTGGACTTTAGGGGGTCTACGATGCCGGTAAACCTTTTTTTTGGGCCTCCAAACATTTCAACATTTTTGCAGGCCTAAATTGCATTTAAGGCCTTTTTTGGGCTGCTAACATATTCTGTACTTTCAGGGGTTTAGGATGCATTTTTCGTGCCAAAAATATTTTTGGGAATTTCAGTGGTCTAGGATTTGGGTTAATGCCCCTTTCAGGCTGCAAATGTTTTTGGGACATTCAGAGCTCTCTCACAATGTTTTTGGGCCACCAACATTTTCTGGACTTTAGGGGGTCTACGATGTCTGTAAACCCCTTTTTTGGGCCTCCAAAGATTTCAACATTTTTGCCGGCCTAAGATGCATTTTAAGGCCTTTTTTTGGCTGCTAACATATTCTGTACTTTCGGGGATGTAGGATGCATTTTTCGTGCCAAAAATATTTTTGGGAATTTCAGTGGTCTAGGATGCGGGTTAATGCCCCTTTCAAGCTGCAAATGCTTTTGGGACATTCTGAGCTCTCTCACACTGCTTTTGGGCCACCAACATTTTCTGGACTTTAGGTGGTCTACGATGCCTGTAAACCCCTTTTTTGGGCCTCCAAAGATTTCAACATTTTTGCCGGCCTAAGATGCATTTTAAGGCCTTTTTCGGGCTGCTTACATATTCTGTACTTTCGGGGATTTAGGATGCATTTTTCGTGGCAAAAATATTTTGGAGAATTACAGTGGTCTAGGATGTGGGTTAATGCCCCTTTCAGGCTGTAAATGTTTTTGGGACATTCAGAGATCTCTCACAATGTTTTTGGGCCACCAACATTTTCCAGACTTTAGGGGGTCTACGATGCCTGTAAACCCCTTTTTTGGGCCTCCAAAGATTTCAACATTTTTTCAGGCCTAAAATGCATTTTAATGCCTTTTTTGGAATGCTGACATATTCTGAACTTTCAGGGGTGTAGGATGCATTTTTCGTGCCAGAAATATTTTTGGTAATTTCAGTGGTCTAGGATTTGGGTTAATGCCCCTTTCAGGCTGCAAATGTTTTTGGGGCATTCAGAGCTCTCTCACAATGTTTTTGGGCCACCAACATTTTCTGGACTTTAGGGGGTCTACGATGCCTGTAAACCTTTTTTTTGGGCCTCCAAACATTTCAACATTTTTGCAGGCCTAAAATGCATTTAAGGCCTTTTTTGGGCTGCTAACATATTCTGTACTTTCAGGGGGTAGGATGCATTTTTCGTGCCAAAAATATTTTTGGGAATTTCAGTGGTCTAGGATGCAGGTTAATGCCCCTTTCAAGCTGCAAATGCTTTTGGGACATTCCGAGCTCTCTCACACTGCTTTTGGGCCACCAACATTTTATGGACTTTAGGGGGTCTATGATGCCTGTAAACCCCTTTTTTGGGCCTCCAAAGATTTCAAAATTTTTGCCGGCCTAAGATGCATTTTAAGGCCTTTTTTGGGCTGCTAACATATTCTGTGCTTTCGGGGTTGTAGGATCCATTTTTCATGGCAAAAATATTTTTGTTTTGGAAATTTCAGTGGTGTAGGATGTGGGTTAATGCCCCTTTCAGGCTGCAAATGCTTTTGGGACATTCAGACCTCTCTCACACTGTTTTTGGGCCACCGACATATTCTGGACTTTATGGGGTCTACGATGCCTGTTAACCCCTTTTTTGGGCATCCAAACATTTCAACATTTTTGCAGGCCTAAAATGCATTTTAAGGCCTTTTTGGGCTGCTAACATTTTCTGAACTTTCAGGGGTGTAGGATGCATTTTTCGTGCCAGAAATATTTTTGGTAATTTCAGTGGTCTAGGATGTGGGTTAATGCCCCTTTCAGGCTGTAAATGTTTTTGGGACATTCAGAGATCTCTCACAATGTTTTTGGGCCACCAACATTTTCTGGACTTTAGGGGGTCTACGATGCCTGTAAACCCCTTTTTTTGGGCATCCAAACATTTCAACATTTTTGCAGGCCTAAGATGCATTTTAAGGCCTTTTTTGGGCTGCTAACATTTTCTGAACTTTCAGGGGTGTAGGATGCATTTTTCGTGCCAGAAATATTTTTGGTAATTTCAGTGGTCTAGGATTTGGGTTAATGCCCCTTTCAGGCTGCAAATGTTTTTGGGACATTCAGAGCTCTCTCACAATGTTTTTGGGCC
Organism: Ambystoma mexicanum; assembly: GCF_040938575.1. NCBI lineage: Eukaryota > Metazoa > Chordata > Amphibia > Caudata > Ambystomatidae > Ambystoma > Ambystoma mexicanum. The sequence goes on from NC_090929.1 coordinate 599,752,290, forward strand.
ACCAACATTTTCTGGACTTTAGGGGGTCTACGATGCCTGTAAACCTTTTTTTTGGGCCTCCAAACATTTCAACATTTTTGCAGGCCTAAAATGCATTTAAGGCCTTTTTTGGGCTGCTAACATATTCTGTACTTTCAGGGGGGTAGGATGCATTTTTCGTGCCAAAAATATTTTTGGGAATTTCAGTGGTCTAGGATGCAGGTTAATGCCCCTTTCAAGCTGCAAATGCTTTTGGGACATTCCGAGCTCTCTCACACTGCTTTTGGGCCACCAACATTTTATGGACTTTAGGGGGTCTACGATGCCTGTAAACCCCTTTTTTGGGCCTCCAAAGATTTCAACATTTTTGCAGGCCTAAGATACATTTTAAGGCCTTTTTTGGGCTGCTAACATATTCTGTGCTTTCGGGGTTGTAGGATCCATTTTTCGTGGCAAAAATATTTTTGTTTTGGGAATTTCAGTGGTCTAGGATGTGGGTTAATGCCCCTTTCAGGCTGCAAATGCTTTTGGGACATTCAGACCTCTCTCACACTGTTTTTGGGCCACCAACATTTTCTGAACTTTAGGGGGTCTAAGATGCCTGTAAACCCCTTTTTTGGGCATCCAAACATTTCAACATTTTTGCAGGCCTAAGATGCTTTTTAAGGCCTTTTTTGGGCTGCTAACATTTTCTGAACTTTCAGGGGTGTAGGATGCATTTTTCGTGCCAGAAATATTTTTGGTAATTTCAGTGGTCTAGGATTTGGGTTAATGCCCCTTTTGGGCTGCTAATGTGTTTGGGACATTCAGAGCTCTCTCACAATGTCTTTGGGCCACCAACATTTTCTGGACGTTAGGGGGTCTACGATGCCGGTAAACCTTTTTTTTTGGCCTCCAAAAATTTCAACATTTTAGCAGGCCTAAATTGCATTTAAGGCCTTTTTTGGGCTGCTAACATATTCTGTACTTTCAGGGGTTTAGGATGCATTTTTCGTGCCAAAAATATTTTTGGGAATTTCAGTGGTCTAGGATTTGGGTTAATGCCCCTTTCAGGCTGCAAATGTTTTTGGGACATTCAGAGCTCTCTCACAATGTTTTTGGGCCACCAACATTTTCTGGACTTTAGGGGGTCTACGATGCCTGTAAACCTTTTTTTTGGGCCTCCAAACATTTCAACATTTTTGCAGGCCTAAAATGCATTTAAGGCCTTTTTTGGGCTGCTAACATATTCTGTACTTTCAGGGGGGTAGGATGCATTTTTCATGCCAAATATATTTTGGAGTATTACAGTGGTCTAGGATGTGGGTTAATGCCCCTTTCAGGCTGTAAATGTTTTTGGGACATTCAGAGATCTCTCACAATGTTTTTGGGCCACCAACATTTTAAAGACTTTAGGGGGTCTTCGATGCCTGTAAACCCCTTTTTTGGGCCTCCAAAGATTTCAACATTTTTGCAGGCCTAAGATGCATTTTAAGGTTTTTTTTGGGCTGCTAACATTTTCTGAACTTTCAGGGGTGTAGGATGCATTTTTCGTGCCAGAAATATTTTTGGTAATTTCAGTGGTCTAGGATTTGGGTTAATGCCCCTTTTGGGCTGCTAATGTTTTTGGGACATTCAGAGCTCTCTCACAATGTCTTTGGGCCACCAACATTTTCTGGACTTTAGGGGGTCTACGATGCCGGTAAACCTTTTTTTTGGGCCTCCAAACATTTCAACATTTTTGCAGGCCTAAATTGCATTTAAGGCCTTTTTTGGGCTGCTAACATATTCTGTACTTTCAGGGGTTTAGGATGCATTTTTCGTGCCAAAAATATTTTTGGGAATTTCAGTGGTCTAGGATTTGGGTTAATGCCCCTTTCAGGCTGCAAATGTTTTTGGGAAATTCAGAGCTCTCTCACACTGCTTTTGGGCCACCAACATTTTCTGGACTTTAGGTGGTCTACGATGCCTGTAAACCCCTTTTTTGGGCCTCCAAAGATTTCAACATTTTTGCCGGCCTAAGATGCATTTTAAGGCCTTTTTTGGGCTGCTAACATATTCTGTACTTTCGGGGATGTAGGATGCATTTTTCGTGGCAAAAATATTTTGGAGAATTACAGTGGTCTAGGATGTGGGTTAATGCCTCTTTCAGGCTGTAAATGTTTTTGGGACATTCAGAGATCTCTCACAATGTTTTTGGGCCACCAACATTTTACAGACTTTAGGGGGTCTACGATGCCTGTAAACCCCTTTTTTGGGCCTCCAAAGATTTCAACATTTTTGCAGGCCTAAGATGCATTTTAAGGCCTTTTTTGGGCTGCTAACATATTCTGTGCTTTCGGGGTTGTAGGATCCATTTTTTGTGGCAAAAATATTTTTGTTTTGGGAATTTCAGTGGTCTAGGATGTGGGTTAATGCCCCTTTCAGGCTGCAAATGCTTTTGGGACATTCAGACCTCTCTCACACTGTTTTTGGGCCACCAACATTTTCTGAACTTTAGGGGGTCTAAGATGCCTGTAAACCCCTTTTTTGGGCATCCAAACATTTCAACATTTTTGCAGGCCTAAGATGCATTTTAAGGCCTTTTTTGGGCTGCTAACATTTTCTGAACTTTCAGGGGTGTAGGATGCATTTTTCGTGCCAGAAATATTTTTGGTAATTTCAGTGGTCTAGGATTTGGGTTAATGCCCCTTTTGGGCTGCTAATGTTTTTGGGACATTCAGAGCTCTCACACAATGTCTTTGGGCCACCAACATTTTCTGGACTTTAGGGGGTCTACGATGCCGGTAAACCTTTTTTTTGGGCCTCCAAACATTTCAACATTTTTGCAGGCCTAAATTGCATTTAAGGCCTTTTTTGGGCTGCTAACATATTCTGTACTTTCAGGGGTTTAGGATGCATTTTTCGTGCCAAAAATATTTTTGGGAATTTCAGTGGTCTAGGATTTGGGTTAATGCCCCTTTCAGGCTGCAAATGTTTTTGGGACATTCAGAGCTCTCTCACAATGTTTTTGGGCCACCAACATTTTCTGGACTTTAGGGGGTCTACGATGTCTGTAAACCCCTTTTTTGGGCCTCCAAAGATTTCAACATTTTTGCCGGCCTAAGATGCATTTTAAGGCCTTTTTTTGGCTGCTAACATATTCTGTACTTTCGGGGATGTAGGATGCATTTTTCGTGCCAAAAATATTTTTGGGAATTTCAGTGGTCTAGGATGCGGGTTAATGCCCCTTTCAAGCTGCAAATGCTTTTGGGACATTCTGAGCTCTCTCACACTGCTTTTGGGCCACCAACATTTTCTGGACTTTAGGTGGTCTACGATGCCTGTAAACCCCTTTTTTGGGCCTCCAAAGATTTCAACATTTTTGCCGGCCTAAGATGCATTTTAAGGCCTTTTTCGGGCTGCTTACATATTCTGTACTTTCGGGGATTTAGGATGCATTTTTCGTGGCAAAAATATTTTGGAGAATTACAGTGGTCTAGGATGTGGGTTAATGCCCCTTTCAGGCTGTAAATGTTTTTGGGACATTCAGAGATCTCTCACAATGTTTTTGGGCCACCAACATTTTCCAGACTTTAGGGGGTCTACGATGCCTGTAAACCCCTTTTTTGAGCCTCCAAAGATTTCAACATTTTTTCAGGCCTAAAATGCATTTTAATGCCTTTTTTGGAATGCTGACATATTTTGAACTTTCAGGGGTGTAGGATGCATTTTTCGTGCCAGAAATATTTTTGGTAATTTCAGTGGTCTAGGATTTGGGTTAATGCCCCTTTCAGGCTGCACATGTTTTTGGGGCATTCAGAGCTCTCTCACAATGTTTTTGGGCCACCAACATTTTCTGGACTTTAGGGGGTCTACGATGCCTGTAAACCTTTTTTTTGGGCCTCCAAACATTTCAACATTTTTGCAGGCCTAAAATGCATTTAAGGCCTTTTTTGGGCTGCTAACATATTCTGTACTTTCAGGGGGTAGGATGCATTTTTCGTGCCAAAAATATTTTTGGGAATTTCAGTGGTCTAGGATGCAGGTTAATGCCCCTTTCAAGCTGCAAATGCTTTTGGGACATTCCGAGCTCTCTCACACTGCTTTTGGGCCACCAACATTTTATGGACTTTAGGGGGTCTATGATGCCTGTAAACCCCTTTTTTGGGCCTCCAAAGATTTCAACATTTTTGCCGGCCTAAGATGCATTTTAAGGCCTTTTTTGGGCTGCTAACATATTCTGTGCTTTCGGGGTTGTAGGATCCATTTTTCATGGCAAAAATATTTTTGTTTTGGAAATTTCAGTGGTGTAGGATGTGGGTTAATGCCCCTTTCAGGCTGCAAATGCTTTTGGGACATTCAGACCTCTCTCACACTGTTTTTGGGCCACCGACATATTCTGGACTTTATGGGGTCTACGATGCCTGTTAACCCCTTTTTTGGGCATCCAAACATTTCAACATTTTTGCAGGCCTAAAATGCATTTTAAGGCCTTTTTGGGCTGCTAACATTTTCTGAACGTTCAGGGGTGTAGGATGCATTTTTCGTGCCAGAAATATTTTTGGTAATTTCAGTGGTCTAGGATGTGGGTTAATGCCCCTTTCAGGCTGTAAATGTTTTTGGGACATTCAGAGATCTCTCACAATGTTTTTGGGCCACCAACATTTTCTGGACTTTAGGGGGTCTACGATGCCTGTAAACCCCTTTTTTTGGGCATCCAAACATTTCAACATTTTTGCAGGCCTAAGATGCATTTTAAGGCCTTTTTTGGGCTGCTAACATTTTCTGAACTTTCAGGGGTGTAGGATGCATTTTTCGTGCCAGAAATATTTTTGGTAATTTCAGTGGTCTAGGATTTGGGTTAATGCCCCTTTTGGGCTGCTAATGTTTTTGGGACATTCAGAGCTCTCTCACAATGTCTTTGGGCCACCAACATTTTCTGGACTTTAGGGGGTCTACGATGCCGGTAAACCTTTTTTTTGGGCCTCCAAACATTTCAACATTTTTGCAGGCCTAAATTGCATTTAAGGCCTTTTTTGGGCTGCTAACATATTCTGTACTTTCAGGGGTTTAGGATGCATTTTTCGTGCCAAAAATATTTTTGGGAATTTCAGTGGTCTAGGATTTGGGTTAATGCCCCTTTCAGGCTGCAAATGTTTTTGGGACATTCAGAGCTCTCTCACAATGTTTTTGGGCCACCAACATTTTCTGGACTTTAGGGGGTCTACGATGTCTGTAAACCCCTTTTTTGGGCCTCCAAAGATTTCAACATTTTTGCCGGCCTAAGATGCATTTTAAGGCCTTTTTTTGGCTGCTAACATATTCTGTACTTTCGGGGATGTAGGATGCATTTTTCGTGCCAAAAATATTTTTGGGAATTTCAGTGGTCTAGGATGCGGGTTAATGCCTCTTTCAAGCTGCAAATGCTTTTGGGACATTCTGAGCTCTCTCATACTGCTTTTGGGCCACCAACATTTTCTGGACTTTAGGTGATCTACGATGCCTGTAAACCCCTTTTTTGGGCCTCCAAAGATTTCAACATTTTTGCCGGCCTAAGATGCATTTTAAGGCCTTTTTTGGGCTGCTAACATATTCTGTACTTTCGGGGATGTAGGATGCATTTTTCGTGGCAAAAATATTTTGGAGAATTACAGTGGTCTAGGATGTGGGTTAATGCCCCTTTCAGGCTGTAAATGTTTTTGGGACATTCAGAGATCTCTCACAATGTTTTTGGGCCACCAACATCTTCCAGACTTTAGGGGGTCTACGATGCCTGTAAACCCCTTTTTTGGTCCTCCAAAGATTTCAACATTTTTTCAGGCCTAAGATGCATTTTAATGCCTTTTTTGGAATGCTGACATATTCTGAACTTTCAGGGTTGTAGGATGCATTTTTCGTGCCAAAAATATTTTTGGGAATTTCAGGGGTCTAGCATGCGGGTTAATGTCCTTTTCAGACTGCAAATGTTTTTGGGAGATTCAGAGCTCTCTCACACCGTTTTTGGGCCACCGACATATTCTGGACTTTAGGGGGTCTTCGATGCCTGTTAACCCCTTTTTTGGGCCTCCAAAGATTTCAACATTTTTGCAGGCCTAAGGTGCATTTTAAGGCCTTTTTGGGCTGCTAACATTTTCTGAACTTTCAGGGGTGTAGGATGCATTTTTCGTGCCAGAAATATTTTTGGTAATTTCAGTGGTCTAGGATTTGGGTTAATGCCCCTTTCAGGCTGCAAATGTTTTTGGGGCATTCAGAGCTCTCTCACAATGTTTTTGGGCCACCAACATTTTCTGGACTTTAGGGGGTCTACGATGCCTGTAAACCTTTTTTTTGGGCCTCCAAACATTTCAACATTTTTGCAGGCCTAAAATGCATTTAAGGCCTTTTTTGGGCTGCTAACATATTCTGTACTTTCAGGGGGGTAGGATGCATTTTTCGTGCCAAAAATATTTTTGGGAATTTCAGTGGTCTAGGATTTGGGTTAATGCCCCTTTCAAGCTGCAAATGCTTTTGGGACATTCCGAGCTCTCTCACACTGCTTTTGGGCCACCAACATTTTATGGACTTTAGGGGGTCTACGATGCCTGTAAACCCCTTTTTTGGGCCTCCAAAGATTTCAACATTTTTGCAGGCCTAAGATGCATTTTAAGGCCTTTTTTGGGCTGCTAACATATTCTGTGCTTTCGGGGTTGTAGGATCCATTTTTCGTGGCAAAAATATTTTTGTTTTGGGAATTTCAGTGGTCTAGGATGTGGGTTAATGCCCCTTTCAGGCTGCAAATGCTTTTGGGACATTCAGACCTCTCTCACACTGTTTTTGGGCCATCAACATTTTCTGAACTTTAGGGGGTCTAAGATGCCTGTAAACCCCTTTTTGGGCCTCCAAAGATTTCAACATTTTTGCAGGCCTAAGATGCATTTTAAGGCCTTTTTTGTGCTGCTAACATTTTCTGAACTTTTAGGGGTGTAGGATGCATTTTTCGTGGCAAAAATATTTTGGAGAATTACAGTGGTCTAGGATGTGGGTTAATGCCCCTTTCAGGCTGTAAATGTTTTTGGGACATTCAGAGATCTCTCACAATGTTTTTGGGCCACCAACATTTTACAGACTTTAGGGGGTCTACGATGCCTGTAAACCCCTTTTTGGGCCTCCAAAGATTTCAACATTTTTGCAGGCCTAAGATGCATTTTAAGGCCTTTTTTGTGCTGCTAACATTTTCTGAACTTTTAGGGGTGTAGGATGCATTTTTCGTGGCAAAAATATTTTGGAGAATTACAGTGGTCTAGGATGTGGGTTAATGCCCCTTTCAGGCTGTAAATGTTTTTGGGACATTCAGAGATCTCTCACAATGTTTTTGGGCCACCAACATTTTCCAGACTTTAGGGGGCCCTACGATGCCTGTAAACCCCTTTTTTGGACCTCCAAAGATTTCAACATTTTTTCAGGCCTAAGATGCATTTTAAGGCCTTTTTTGGAATTCTGACATATTCTGAACTTTCAGGGTTGTAGGATGCATTTTTCGTGCCAAAAATATTTTTGGGAATTTCAGGGGTCTAGCATGCGGGTTAATGTCCTTTTCAGACTGCAAATGTTTTTGGGAGATTCAGAGCTCTCTCACACCGTTTTTGGGCCACCGACATATTCTGGACTTTAGGGGGTCTACGATGCCTGTAAACCCCTTTTTTGGGCATACAAACATTTCAACATTTTTGCAGGCCTAAGATGCATTTTAAGGCCTTTTTGGGCTGCTAACATTTTCTGAACTTTCAGGGGTGTAGGATGCATTTTTTCGTGCCAGAAATATTTTTGGTAATTTCAGTGGTCTAGGATGCAGGTTAATGCCCCTTTCAAGCTGCAAATGCTTTTGGGACATTCCGAGCTCTCTCACACTGCTTTTGGGCCACCAACATTTTATGGACTTTAGGGGGTCTACGATGCCTGTAAACCCCTTTTTTGGGCCTCCAAAGATTTCAACATTTTTGCAGGCCTAAGATGCATTTTAAGGCCTTTTTTGGGCTGCTAACATATTCTGTGCTTTCGGGGTTGTAGGATCCATTTTTCGTGGCAAAAATATTTTTGTTTTGGGAATTTCAGTGGTCTAGGATGTGGGTTAATGCCCCTTTCAGGCTGCAAATGCTTTTGGGACATTCAGACCTCTCTCACACTGTTTTTGGGCCACCAACATTTTCTGAACTTTAGGGGGTCTAAGATGCCTGTAAACCCCTTTTTTGGGCATCCAAACATTTCAACATTTTTGCAGGCCTAAGATGCATTTTAAGGCCTTTTTTGGGCTGCTAACATTTTCTGAACTTTCAGGGGTGTAGGATGCATTTTTCGTGCCAGAAATATTTTTGGTAATTTCAGTGGTCTAGGATTTGGGTTAATGCCCCTTTTGGGCTGCTAATGTTTTTGGGACATTCAGAGCTCTCTCACAATGTCTTTGGGCCACCAACATTTTCTGGACTTTAGGGGGTCTACGATGCCGGTAAACCTTTTTTTTGGGCCTCCAAACATTTCAACATTTTTGCAGGCCTAAATTGCATTTAAGGCCTTTTTTGGGCTGCTAACATATTCTGTACTTTCAGGGGTTTAGGATGCATTTTTCGTGCCAAAAATATTTTTGGGAATTTCAGTGGTCTAGGATTTGGGTTAATGCCCCTTTCAGGCTGCAAATGTTTTTGGGACATTCAGAGCTCTCTCACAATGTTTTTGGGCCACCAACATTTTCCAGACTTTAGGGGGTCTACGATGCCTGTAAACCCCTTTTTGGGCCTCCAAAGATTTCAACATTTTTTCAGGCCTAAGATGCATTTTAAGGCCTTTTTTGGAATGCTGACATATTCTGAACTTTCAGGGTTGTAGGATGCATTTTTCGTGCCAAAAATATTTTTGGGAATTTCAGGGGTCTAGCATGCGGGTTAATGTCCTTTTCAGACTGCAAATGTTTTTGGGAGATTCAGAGCTCTCTCACACTGTTTTTGGGCCACCAACATATTCTGGACTTTATGGGGTCTACGATGCCTGTTAACCCCTTTTTTGGGCATCCAAACATTTAAACATTTTTGCAGGCCTAAAATGCATTTTAAGGCCTTTTTGGGCTGCTAACATTTTCTGAACTTTCAGGGGTGTAGGATGCATTTTTCGTGCCAGAAATATTTTTGGTAATTACAGTGGTCTAGGATGTGGGTTAATGCCCCTTTCAGGCTGTACATGTTTTTGGGACATTCAGAGATCTCTCACAATGTTTTTGGGCCACCAACATTTTCCAGACTTTAGGGGGCCTACGATGCCTGTAAACCCCTTTTTTGGACCTCCAAAGATTTCAACATTTTTTCAGGCCTAAAATGCATTTAAGGCCTTTTTTGGGCTGCTAACATATTCTGTACTTTCAGGGGGGTAGGGTGCATTTTTCGTACTAAAAATATTTTTGGGAATTTCAGTGGTCTAGGATGCGGGTTAATGCCCCTTTCAGGCTGTAAATGTTTTTGGGACATTCAGAGACTCTCACAATGTTTTTGGGCCACCATCATTTTCCAGACTTTAGGGGGTCTACGATGCCTGTAAACCCCTTTTTTGGGCCTCCAAAGATTTCAACATTTTTTCAGGCCTAAGATGCATTTTAATGCCTTTTTTGGAATTCTGACATATTCTGAACTTTCAGGGTTGTAGGATGCATTTTTCGTGCCAAAAATATTTTTGGGAATTTCAGGGGTCTAGCATGCGGGTTAATGTCCTTTTCAGACTGCAAATGTTTTTGGGAGATTCAGAGCTCTCTCACACCGTTTTTGGGCCACCGACATATACTGGACTTTAGGGGGTCTACGATGCCTGTAAACCCCTTTTTTGGGCATACAAACATTTCAACATTTTTGCAGGCCTAAGATGCATTTTAAGGCCTTTTTGGGCTGCTAACATTTTCTGAACTTTCAGGGGTGTAGGATGCATTTTTTCGTGCCAGAAATATTTTTGGTAATTTCAGTGGTCTAGGATGCGGGTTAATGCCCCTTTCAAGCTGCAAATGCTTTTGGGACATTCAGAGATCTCTCACAATGTTTTTGGGCCACCAACATTTTACAGACTTTAGGGGGTCTACGATGCCTGTAAACCCCTTTTTTGGGCCTCCAAAGATTTCAACATTTTTGCAGGCCTAAGATGCATTTTAAGGCCTTTTTTGGGCTGCTAACATATTCTGTACTTTCGGGGTTGTAGGATCCATTTTTCGTGGCAAAAATATTTTTGTTTTGGGAATTTCAGTGGTCTAGGATGTGGGTTAATGCCCCTTTCAGGCTGCAAATGCTTTTGGGACATTCAGAGCTCTCACACTCTTTTTGGGCCACCAACATTTTCTGAACTTTAGGGGGTCTAAGATGCCTGTAAAGCCCTTTTTTGGGCATCCAAACATTTCAACATTTTTGCCGGCCTAAGATGCATTTTAAGGCCTTTTTTGGGCTGCTAACATTTTCTGAACTTTCAGGGGTGTAGGATGCATTTTTCGTGCCAGAAATATTTTTGGTAATTTCAGTGGTCTAGGATTTGGGTTAATGCCTCTTTTGGGCTGCTAATGTTTTTGGGACATTCAGAGCTCTCTCACAATGTCTTTGGGCCACCAACATTTTCTGGACTTTAGGGGGTCTACGATGCCGGTAAACCTTTTTTTTGGGCCTCCAAACATTTCAACATTTTTGCAGGCCTAAATTGCATTTAAGGCCTTTTTTGGGCTGCTAACATATTCTGTACTTTCAGGGGTTTAGGATGAATTTTCGTGCCAAAAATATTTTTGGGAATTTCAGTGGTCTAGGATTTGGGTAAATGCCCCTTTCAGGCTGCAAATGTTTTTGGGACATTCAGAGCTCTCTCACAATGTTTTTGGGCCACCAACATTTTCTGGACTTTAGGGGGTCTACGATGTCTGTAAACCCCTTTTTTGGGCCTCCAAAGATTTCAACATTTTTGCCGGCCTAAGATGCATTTTAAGGCCTTTTTGGGCTGCTAACATTTTCTGAACTTTCAGGGGTGTAGGATGCATTTTTCGTGCCAGAAATATTTTTGGTAATTACAGTGGTCTAGGATGTGGGTTAATGCCCCTTTCAGGTTGTAAATGTTTTTGGGACATTCAGAGATCTCTCACAATGTTTTTGGGCCACCAACATTTTACAGACTTTAGGGGGTCTACGATGCCTGTAAACCCCTTTTTTGGGCTTCCAAACATTTCAACATTTTTGCAGGCCTAAGATGCATTTTAAGGGCTTTTTTGTGCTGCTAACATTTTCTGAACTTTCAGGGGTGTAGGATGCATTTTTCGTGGCAAAAATATTTTGGAGAATTACAGTGGTCTAGGATGTGGGTTAATGCCCCTTTCAGGCTGTAAATGTTTTTGGGACATTCAGAGATCTCTCACAATGTTTTTGGGCCACCAACATTTTCCAGACTTTAGGGGGCCTACGATGCCTGTAAACCCCTTTTTTGGACCTCCAAAGATTTCAACATTTTTTCAGGCCTAAGATGCATTTTAAGGCCTTTTTTGGAATTCTGACATATTCTGAACTTTCAGGGTTGTAGGATGCATTTTTCGTGCCAAAAATATTTTTGGGAATTTCAGGGGTCTAGCATGCGGGTTAATGTCCTTTTCAGACTGCAAATGTTTTTGGGAGATTCAGAGCTCTCTCACACCGTTTTTGGGCCACCGACATATTCTGGACTTTAGGGGGTCTAAGATGCCTGTAAAGCCCTTTTTTGGGCATCCAAACATTTCAACATTTTTGCCGGCCTAAGATGCATTTTAAGGCCTTTTTTGGGCTGCTAACATTTTCTGAACTTTCAGGGGTGTAGGATGCATTTTTCGTGCCAGAAATATTTTTGGTAATTTCAGTGGTCTAGGATTTGGGTTAATGCCCCTTTTGGGCTGCTAATGTTTTTGGGACATTCAGAGCTCTCTCACACCGTTTTTGGGCCACCAACATTTTCTGGACTTTAGGGGGTCTACGATGTCTGTAAACCCCTTTTTTGGGCCTCCAAAGATTTCAACATTTTTGCCGGCCTAAGATGCATTTTAAGGCCTTTTTTTGGCTGCTAACATATTCTGTACTTTCGGGGATGTAGGATGCATTTTTCATGCCAAAAATATTTTTGGGAATTTCATTGGTCTAGGATGCGGGTTAATGCCCCTTTCAAGCTGCAAATGCTTTTGGGACATTCTGAGCTCTCTCACACTGCTTTTGGGCCACCAACATTTTCTGGACTTTAGGTGGTCTACGATGCCTGTAAACCCCTTTTTTGGGCCTCCAAAGATTTCAACATTTTTGCCGGCCTAAGATGCATTTTAAGGCCTTTTTCGGGCTGCTAACATATTCTGTACTTTCGGGGATGTAGGATGCATTTTTCGTGGCAAAAATATTTTGGAGAATTACAGTGGTCTAGGATGTGGGTTAATGCCCCTTTCAGGCTGTAAATGTTTTTGGGACATTCAGAGATCTCTCACAATGTTTTTGGGCCACCAACATTTTCCAGACTTTAGGGGGTCTACGATGCCTGTAAACCCCTTTTTTGGGCCTCCAAAGATTTCAACATTTTTTCAGGCCTAAAATGCATTTAAGGCCTTTTTTGGGCTGCTAACATATTCTGTACTTTCAGGGGGGTAGGATGCATTTTTCGTACCAAAAATATTTTTGGGAATTTCAGTGGTCTAGGATGCGGGTTAATGCCCCTTTCAGGCTGTAAATGTTTTTGGGACATTCAGAGATCTCTCACAATGTTTTTGGGCCACCAACATTTTCCAGACTTTAGGGGGTCTACGATGCCTGTAAACCCCTTTTTTGGGCCTCCAAAGATTTCAACATTTTTTCAGGCCTAAGATGCATTTTAATGCCTTTTTTGGAATGCTGACATATTCTGAACTTTCAGGGTTGTAGGATGCATTTTTCGTGCCAAAAATATTTTTGGGAATTTCAGGGGTCTAGCATGCGGGTTAATGTCCTTTTCAGACTGCAAATGTTTTTGGGAGATTCAGAGCTCTCTCACACCGTTTTTGGGCCACCGACATATTCTGGACTTTAGGGGGTCTTCGATGCCTGTTAACCCCTTTTTTGGGCATCCAAACATTTCAACATTTTTGCACGCCTAAGATGCATTTTAAGGCCTTTTTGGGCTGCTAACATTTTCTGAACTTTCAGGGGTGTAGGATGCATTTTTCGTGCCAGAAATATTTTTGGTAATTTCAGTGGTCTAGGATTTGGGTTAATGCCCCTTTCAGGCTGCAAATGTTTTTGGGACATTCAGAGCTCTCTCACAATGTTTTTGGGCCACCAACATTTTCCAGACTTTAGGGGGTCTACGATGCCTGTAAACCCCTTTTTTGGGCCTCCAAAGATTTCAACATTTTTTCAGGCCTAAGATGCATTTTAAAGCCTTTTTTGGAATGCTGACATATTCTGAACTTTCAGGGTTGTAGGATGCATTTTTCGTGCCAAAAATATTTTTGGGAATTTCAGGGGTCTAGCATGCGGGTTAATGTCCTTTTCAGACTGCAAATGTTTTTGGGAGATTCAGAGCTCTCTCACACCATTTTTGGGCCACCGACATATTCTGGCCTTAATGGGGTCTACGATGCCTGTTAACCCCTTTTTTGGGCATCCAAACATTTCAACATTTTTGCAGGCCTAAAATGCATTTTAAGGCCTTTTTGGGCTGCTAACATTTTCTGAACTTTCAGGGGTGTAGGATGCATTTTTCATGCCAGAAATATTTTTGGTAATTACAGTGGTCTAGGATGTGGGTTAATGCCCCTTTCAGGCTGTAAATGTTTTTGGGACATTCAGAGATCTCTCACAATGTTTTTGGGCCACCAACATTTTACAGACTTTAGGGGGTCTACGATGCCTGTAAACCCCTTTTTGGGCCTCCAAAGATTTCAACATTTTTGCAGGCCTAAGATGCATTTTAAGGCCTTTTTTGTGCTGCTAACATTTTCTGAACTTTCAGGGGTGTAGGATGCATTTTTCGTGGCAAAAATATTTTGGAGAATTACAGTGGTCTAGGATGTGGGTTAATGCCCCTTTCAGGCTGTAAATGTTTTTGGGACATTCAGAGATCTCTCACAATGTTTTTGGGCCACCAACATTTTCCAGAATTTAGGGGGCCTACGATGCCTGTAAACCCCTTTTTTGGACCTCCAAAGATTTCAACATTTTTTCAGGCCTAAGATGCATTTTAAGGCCTTTTTTGGAATTCTGACATATTCTGAACTTTCAGGGTTGTAGGATGCATTTTTCGTGCCAAAAATATTTTTGGGAATTTCAGGGGTCTAGCATGCGGGTTAATGTCTTTTTCAGACTGCAAATGTTTTTGGGAGATTCAGAGCTCTCTCACACCGTTTTTGGGCCACCGACATATTCTGGACTTTAGGGGGTCTACGATGCCTGTAAACCCCTTTTTTGGGCATACAAACATTTCAACATTTTTGCAGGCCTAAGATGCATTTTAAGGCCTTTTTGGGCTGCTAACATTTTCTGAACTTTCAGGGGTGTAGGATGCATTTTTTCGTGCCAGAAATATTTTTGGTAATTTCAGTGGTCTAGGATGCAGGTTAATGCCCCTTTCAAGCTGCAAATGCTTTTGGGACATTCCGAGCTCTCTCACACTGCTTTTGGGCCACCAACATTTTATGGACTTTAGGGGGTCTACGATGCCTGTAAACCCCTTTTTTGGGCCTCCAAAGATTTCAACATTTTTGCAGGCCTAAGATGCATTTTAAGGCCTTTTTTGGGCTGCTAACATATTCTGTGCTTTCGGGGTTGTAGGATCCATTTTTCGTGGCAAAAATATTTTTGTTTTGGGAATTTCAGTGGTCTAGGATGTGGGTTAATGCCCCTTTCAGGCTGCAAATGCTTTTGGGACATTCAGACCTCTCTCACACTGTTTTTGGGCCACCAACATTTTCTGAACTTTAGGGGGTCTAAGATGCCTGTAAACCCCTTTTTTGGGCATCCAAACATTTCAACATTTTTGCAGGCCTAAGATGCATTTTAAGGCCTTTTTTGGGCTGCTAACATTTTCTGAACTTTCAGGGGTGTAGGATGCATTTTTCGTGCCAGAAATATTTTTGGTAATTTCAGTGGTCTAGGATTTGGGTTAATGCCCCTTTTGGGCTGCTAATGTTTTTGGGACATTCAGAGCTCTCTCACAATGTCTTTGGGCCACCAACATTTTCTGGACTTTAGGGGGTCTACGATGCCGGTAAACCTTTTTTTTGGGCCTCCAAACATTTCAACATTTTTGCAGGCCTAAATTGCATTTAAGGCCTTTTTTGGGCTGCTAACATATTCTGTACTTTCAGGGGTTTAGGATGCATTTTTCGTGCCAAAAATATTTTTGGGAATTTCAGGGGTCTAGCATGCGGGTTAATGTCCTTTTCAGACTGCAAATGTTTTTGGGAGATTCAGAGCTCTCTCACACCGTTTTTGGGCCACCGACATTTTCTGGACTTTAGGTGGTCTACGATGCCTGTAAACCCCTTTTTTGGGCCTCCAAAGATTTCAACATTTTTGCCGGCCTAAGATGCATTTTAAGGCCTTTTTCGGGCTGCTAACATATTCTGTACTTTCGGGGATGTAGGATGCATTTTTCGTGGCAAAAATATTTTGGAGAATTACAGTGGTCTAGGATGTGGGTTAATGCCCCTTTCAGGCTGTAAATGTTTTTGGGACATTCAGAGATCTCTCACAATGTTTTTGGGCCACCAACATTTTCCAGACTTTAGGGGGTCTACGATGCCTGTAAACCCCTTTTTTGGGCCTCCAAAGATTTCAACATTTTTTCAGGCCTAAAATGCATTTAAGGCCTTTTTTGGGCTGCTAACATATTCTGTACTTTCAGGGGGGTAGGATGCATTTTTCGTACCAAAAATATTTTTGGGAATTTCAGTGGTCTAGGATGCGGGTTAATGCCCCTTTCAGGCTGTAAATGTTTTTGGGACATTCAGAGATCTCTCACAATGTTTTTGGGCCACCAACATTTTCCAGACTTTAGGGGGTCTACGATGCCTGTAAACCCCTTTTTTGGGCCTCCAAAGATTTCAACATTTTTTCAGGCCTAAGATGCATTTTAATGCCTTTTTTGGAATGCTGACATATTCTGAACTTTCAGGGTTGTAGGATGCATTTTTCGTGCCAAAAATATTTTTGGGAATTTCAGGGGTCTAGCATGCGGGTTAATGTCCTTTTCAGACTGCAAATGTTTTTGGGAGATTCAGAGCTCTCTCACACCGTTTTTGGGCCACCGACATATTCTGGACTTTAGGGGGTCTTCGATGCCTGTTAACCCCTTTTTTGGGCATCCAAACATTTCAACATTTTTGCAGGCCTAAGATGCATTTTAAGGCCTTTTTGGGCTGCTAACATTTTCTGAACTTTCAGGGGTGTAGGATGCATTTTTCGTGCCAGAAATATTTTTGGTAATTTCAGTGGTCTAGGATTTGGGTTAATGCCCCTTTCAGGCTGCAAATGTTTTTGGGGCATTCAGAGCTCTCTCACAATGTTTTTGGGCCACCAACATTTTCTGGACTTTAGGGGGTCTACGATGCCTGTAAACCTTTTTTTTGGGCCTCCAAACATTTCAACATTTTTGCAGGCCTAAAATGCATTTAAGGCCTTTTTTGGGCTGCTAACATATTCTGTACTTTCAGGGGGGTAGGATGCATTTTTCGTGCCAAAAATATTTTTGGGAATTTCAGTGGTCTAGGATGCAGTTTAATGCCCCTTTCAAGCTGCAAATGCTTTTGGGACATTCCGAGCTCTCTCACACTGCTTTTGGGCCACCAACATTTTATGGACTTTAGGGGGTCTGATGCCTGTAAACCCCTTTTTTGGGCCTCCAAAGATTTCAACATTTTTGCAGGCCTAAGATGCATTTTAAGGCCTTTTTGGGCTGCTAACATATTCTGTGCTTTCGGGGTTGTAGGATCCATTTTTCGTGGCAAAAATATTTTTGTTTTGGGAATTTCAGTGGTCTAGGATGTGGGTTAATGCCCCTTTCAGGCTGCAAATGCTTTTGGGACATTCAGACCTCTCTCACACTGTTTTTGGGCCACCAACATTTTCTGAACTTTAGGGGGTCTAAGATGCCTGTAAACCCCTTTTTTGGGCACCAAACATTTCAACATTTTTGCAGGCCTAAGATGCATTTTAAGGCCTTTTTTGGGCTGCTAACATTTTCTGAACTTTCAGGGGTGTAGGATGCATTTTTCGTGCCAGAAATATTTTTGGTAATTTCAGTGGTCTAGGATTTGGGTTAATGCCCCTTTTGGGCTGCTAATGTTTTTGGGACATTCAGAGCTCTCTCACAATGTCTTTGGGCCACCAACATTTTCTGGACTTTAGGGGGTCTACGATGCCGGTAAACCTTTTTTTTGGGCCTCCAAACATTTCAACATTTTTGCAGGCCTAAATTGCATTTAAGGCCTTTTTTGGGCTGCTAACATATTCTGTACTTTCAGGGGTTTAGGATGCATTTTTCGTGCCAAAAATATTTTTGGGAATTTCAGTGGTCTAGGATTTGGGTTAATGCCCCTTTCAGGCTGCAAATGTTTTTGGGACATTCAGAGCTCTCTCACAATGTTTTTGGGCCACCAACATTTTCCAGACTTTAGGGGGTCTACGATGCCTGTAAACCCCTTTTTTGGGCCTCCAAAGATTTCAACATTTTTTCAGACCTAAGATGCATTTTAAGGCCTTTTTTGGAATGCTGACATATTCTGAACTTTCAGGGTTGTAGGATGCATTTTTCGTGTCAAAAATATTTTTGGGAATTTCAGGGGTCTAGCATGCGGGTTAATGTCCTTTTAAGACTGCAAATGTTTTTGGGAGATTCAGAGCTCTCTCACACCGTTTTTGGGCCACCGACATATTCTGGACTTTATGGGGTCTACGATGCCTGTTAACCCCTTTTTTGGGCATCCAAACATTTCAACATTTTTGCAGGCCTAAAATGCATTTTAAGGCCTTTTTTGGGCTGCTAACATATTCTGTACTTTCGGGGATGTAGGATGCATTTTTCGTGGCAAAAATATTTTTGGGAATTTCAGTGGTCTAGGATGCAGGTTAATGCCCCTTTCAAGCTGCAAATGCTTTTGGGACATTCCGAGCTCTCTCACACTGCTTTTGGGCCACCAACATTTTATGGACTTTAGGGGGTCTACAATGCCTGTAAACCCCTTTTTTGGGCCTCCAAAGATTTCAACATTTTTGCAGGCCTAAGATGCATTTTAAGGCCTTTTTTGGGCTGCTAACATATTCTGTGCTTTCGGGGTTGTAGGATCCATTTTTCGTGGCAAAAATATTTTTGTTTTGGGAATTTCAGTGGTCTAGGATGTGGGTTAATGCCCCTTTCAGGCTGCAAATGCTTTTGGGACATTCAGACCTCTCTCACACTGTTTTTGGGCCACCAACATTTTCTGAACTTTAGGGGGTCTAAGATGCCTGTAAACCCCTTTTTTGGGCATCCAAACATTTCAACATTTTTACAGGCCTAAGATGCATTTTAAGGCCTTTTTTGGGCTGCTAACATTTTCTGAACTTTCAGGGGTGTAGGATGCATTTTTCGTGCCAGAAATATTTTTGGTAATTTCAGTGGTCTAGGATTTGGGTTAATGCCCCTTTTGGGCTGCTAATGTTTTTGGGACATTCAGTGCTCTCTCACAATGTCTTTGGGCCACCAACATTTTCTGGACTTTATGGGGTCTACGATGCCGGTAAACCTTTTTTTTGGGCCTCCAAACATTTCAACATTTTTGCAGGCCTAAATTGCATTTAAGGCCTTTTTTGGGCTGCTAACATATTCTGTACTTTCAGGGGTTTAGGATGCATTTTTCGTGCCAAAAATATTTTTGGGAATTTCAGTGGTCTAGGATTTGGGTTAATGCCCCTTTCAGGCTGCAAATGTTTTTGGGACATTCAGAGCTCTCTCACAATGTTTTTGGGCCACCAACATTTTCCAGACTTTAGGGGGTCTACGATGCCTGTAAACCCCTTTTTTGGGCCTCCAAAGATTTCAACATTTTTTCAGGCCTAAGATGCATTTTAAGGCCTTTTTTGGAATGCTGACATATTCTGAACTTTCAGGGTTGTAGGATGCATTTTTCGTGCCAAAAATATTTTTGGGAATTTCAGGGGTCTAGCATGCGGGTTAATGTCCTTTTCAGACTGCAAATGTTTTTGGGAGATTCAGAGCTCTCTCACACCGTTTTTGGGCCACCGACATATTCTGGACTTTATGGGGTCTACGATGCCTGTTGACTCCTTTTTTGGGCATCCAAACATTTCAACATTTTTGCAGGCCTAAAATGCATTTTAAGGCCTTTTTGGGCTGCTAACATTTTCTTAACTTTCAGGGGTGTAGGATGCATTTTTCGTGCCAGAAATATTTTTGGTAATTACAGTGGTCTAAGATGTGGGTTAATGCCCCTTTCAGGCTGTAAATGTTTTTGGGACATTCAGAGATCTCTCACAATGTTTTTGGGCCACCAACATTTTACAGACTTTAGAGGGTCTACGATGCCTGTAAACCCCTTTTTTGGGCCTCCAAAGATTTCAACATTTTTGCAGGCCTAAGATGCATTTTAAGGCCTTTTTTGTGCTGCTAACATTTTCTGAACTTTCAGGGGTGTAGGATGCATTTTTCGTGGCAAAAATATTTTGGAGAATTACAGTGGTCTAGGATATGGGTTAATGCCCCTTTCAGGCTGTAAATGTTTTTGGGACATTCAGAGATCTCTCACAATGTTTTTGGGCCACCAACATTTTCCAGACTTTAGGGGGTCTACGATGCCTGTAAACCCCTTTTTTGGGCCTCCAAAGATTTCAACATTTTTTCAGGCCTAAAATGCATTTAAGGCCTTTTGGGCTGCTAACATATTCTGTACTTTCAGGGGGGTAGGATGCATTTTTCGTACCAAAAATATTTTTGGGAATTTCAGTGGTCTAGGATGCGGGTTAATGCCCCTTTCAGGCTGTAAATGTTTTTGGGACATTCAGAGATCTCTCACAATGTTTTTGGGCCACCAACATTTTCCAGACTTTAGGGGGTCTACGATGCCTGTAAACCCCTTTTTTGGGCCTCCAAAGATTTCAACATTTTTTCAGGCCTAAGATGCATTTTAATGCCTTTTTTGGAATGCTGACATATTCTGAACTTTCAGGGTTGTAGGATGCATTTTTCGTGCCAAAAATATTTTTGGGAATTTCAGGGGTCTAGCATGCGGGTTAATGTCCTTTTCAGACTGCAAATGTTTTTGGGAGATTCAGAGCTCTCTCACACCGTTTTTGGGCCACCGACATATTCTGGACTTTAGGGGGTCTTCGATGCCTGTTAACCCCTTTTTTGGGCATCCAAACATTTCAACATTTTTGCAGGCCTAAGATGCATTTTAAGGCCTTTTTGGGCTGCTAACATTTTCTGAACTTTCAGGGGTGTAGGATGCATTTTTCGTGCCAGAAATATTTTTGGTAATTTCAGTGGTCTAGGATTTGGGTTAATGCCCCTTTCAGGCTGCAAATGTTTTTGGGGCATTCAGAGCTCTCTCACAATGTTTTTGAGCCACCAACATTTTCTGGACTTTAGGGGGTCTACGATGCCTGTAAACCTTTTTTTTGGGCCTCCAAACATTTCAACATTTTTGCAGGCCTAAAATGCATTTAAGGCCTTTTTTGGGCTGCTAACATATTCTGTACTTTCAGGGGGGTAGGATGCATTTTTCGTGCCAAAAATATTTTTGGGAATTTCAGTGGTCTAGGATGCAGTTTAATGCCCCTTTCAAGCTGCAAATGCTTTTGGGACATTCCGAGCTCTCTCACACTGCTTTTGGGCCACCAACATTTTATGGACTTTAGGGGGTCTACGATGCCTGTAAACCCCTTTTTTGGGCCTCCAAAGATTTCAACATTTTTGCAGGCCTAAGATGCATTTTAAGGCCTTTTTGGGCTGCTAACATATTCTGTGCTTTCGGGGTTGTAGGATCCATTTTTCGTGGCAAAAATATTTTTGTTTTGGGAATTTCAGTGGTCTAGGATGTGGGTTAATGCCCCTTTCAGGCTGCAAATGCTTTTGGGACATTCAGACCTCTCTCACACTGTTTTTTGGCCACCAACATTTTCTGAACTTTAGGGGGTCTAAGATGCCTGTAAACCCCTTTTTTGGGCACCAAACATTTCAACATTTTTGCAGGCCTAAGACGCATTTTAAGGCCTTTTTTGGGCTGCTAACATTTTCTGAACTTTCAGGGGTGTAGGATGCATTTTTCGTGCCAGAAATATTTTTGGTAATTTCAGTGGTCTAGGATTTGGGTTAATGCCCCTTTTGGGCTGCTAATGTTTTTGGGACATTCAGAGCTCTCTCACAATGTCTTTGGGCCACCAACATTTTCTGGACTTTAGGGGGTCTACGATGCCGGTAAACCTTTTTTTTGGGCCTCCAAACATTTCAACATTTTTGCAGGCCTAAATTGCATTTAAGGCCTTTTTTGGGCTGCTAACATATTCTGTACTTTCAGGGGTTTAGGATGCATTTTTCGTGCCAAAAATATTTTTGGGAATTTCAGTGGTCTAGGATTTGGGTTAATGCCCCTTTCAGGCTGCAAATGTTTTTGGGACATTCAGAGCTCTCTCACAATGTTTTTGGGCCACCAACATTTTCCAGACTTTAGGGGGTCTACGATGCCTGTAAACCCCTTTTTTGGGCCTCCAAAGATTTCAACATTTTTGCAGGCCTAAGATGCATTTTAAGGCCTTTTTGGGCTGCTAACATATTCTGTGCTTTCGGGGTTGTAGGATCCATTTTTCGTGGCAAAAATATTTTTGTTTTGGGAATTTCAGTGGTCTAGGATGTGGGTTAATGCCCCTTTCAGGCTGCAAATGCTTTTGGGACATTCAGACCTCTCTCACACTGTTTTTGGGCCACCAACATTTTCTGAACTTTAGGGGGTCTAAGATGCCTGTAAACCCCTTTTTTGGGCACCAAACATTTCAACATTTTTGCAGGCCTAAGATGCATTTTAAGGCCTTTTTTGGGCTGCTAACATTTTCTGAACTTTCAGGGGTGTAGGATGCATTTTTCGTGCCAGAAATATTTTTGGTAATTTCAGTGGTCTAGGATTTGGGTTAATGCCCCTTTTGGGCTGCTAATGTTTTTGGGACATTCAGAGCTCTCTCACAATGTCTTTGGGCCACCAACATTTTCTGGACTTTAGGGGGTCTACGATGCCGGTAAACCTTTTTTTTGGGCCTCCAAACATTTCAACATTTTTGCAGGCCTAAATTGCATTTAAGGCCTTTTTTGGGCTGCTAACATATTCTGTACTTTCAGGGGTTTAGGATGCATTTTTCGTGCCAAAAATATTTTTTGGAATTTCAGTGGTCTAGGATTTGGGTTAATGCCCCTTTCAGGCTGCAAATGTTTTTGGGACATTCAGAGCTCTCTCACAATGTTTTTGGGCCACCAACATTTTCCAGACTTTAGGGGGTCTACGATGCCTGTAAACCCCTTTTTTGGGCCTCCAAAGATTTCAACATTTTTTCAGGCCTAAGATGCATTTTAAGGCCTTTTTTGGAATGCTGACATATTCTGAACTTTCAGGGTTGTAGGATGCATTTTTCGTGTCAAAAATATTTTTGGGAATTTCAGGGGTCTAGCATGCGGGTTAATGTCCTTTTAAGACTGCAAATGTTTTTGGGAGATTCAGAGCTCTCTCACACCATTTTTGGGCCACCGACATATTCTGGACTTTATGGGGTCTACGATGCCTGTTAACCCCTTTTTTGGGCATCCAAACATTTCAACATTTTTGCAGGCCTAAAATGCATTTTAAGGCCTTTTTTGGGCTGCTAACATATTCTGTACTTTCGGGGATGTAGGATGCATTTTTCGTGGCAAAAATATTTTTGGGAATTTCAGTGGTCTAGGATGCAGGTTAATGCCCCTTTCAAGCTGCAAATGCTTTTGGGACATTCCGAGCTCTCTCACACTGCTTTTGGGCCACCAACATTTTATGGACTTTAGGGGGTCTACAATGCCTGTAAACCCCTTTTTTGGGCCTCCAAAGATTTCAACATTTTTGCAGGCCTAAGATGCATTTTAAGGCCTTTTTTGGGCTGCTAACATATTCTGTGCTTTCGGGGTTGTAGGATCCATTTTTCGTGGCAAAAATATTTTTGTTTTGGGAATTTCAGTGGTCTAGGATGTGGGTTAATGCCCCTTTCAGGCTGCAAATGCTTTTGGGACATTCAGACCTCTCTCACACTGTTTTTGGGCCACCAACATTTTCTGAACTTTAGGGGGTCTAAGATGCCTGTAAACCCCTTTTTTGGGCATCCAAACATTTCAACATTTTTACAGGCCTAAGATGCATTTTAAGGCCTTTTTTGGGCTGCTAACATTTTCTGAACTTTCAGGGGTGTAGGATGCATTTTTCGTGCCAGAAATATTTTTGGTAATTTCAGTGGTCTAGGATTTGGGTTAATGCCCCTTTTGGGCTGCTAATGTTTTTGGGACATTCAGAGCTCTCTCACAATGTCTTTGGGCCACCAACATTTTCTGGACTTTAGGGGGTCTACGATGCCGGTAAACCTTTTTTTTGGGCCTCCAAACATTTCAACATTTTTGCAGGCCTAAATTGCATTTAAGGCCTTTTTTGGGCTGCTAACATATTCTGTACTTTCAGGGGTTTAGGATGCATTTTTCGTGCCAAAAATATTTTTGGGCATTTCAGTGGTCTAGGATTTGGGTTAATGCCCCTTTCAGGCTGCAAATGTTTTTGGGACATTCAGAGCTCTCTCACAATGTTTTTGGGCCACCAACATTTTCCAGACTTTAGGGGGTCTACGATGCCTGTAAACCCCTTTTTTGGGCCTCCAAAGATTTCAACATTTTTTCAGGCCTAAGATGCATTTTAAGGCCTTTTTTGGAATGCTGACATATTCTGAACTTTCAGGGTTGTAGGATGCATTTTTCGTGTCAAAAATATTTTTGGGAATTTCAGGGGTCTAGCATGCGGGTTAATGTCCTTTTAAGACTGCAAATGTTTTTGGGAGATTCAGAGCTCTCTCACACCATTTTTGGGCCACCGACATATTCTGGACTTTATGGGGTCTACGATGCCTGTTAACCCCTTTTTTGGGCATCCAAACATTTCAACATTTTTGCAGGCCTAAAATGCATTTTAAGGCCTTTTTTGGGCTGCTAACATATTCTGTACTTTCGGGGATGTAGGATGCATTTTTCGTGGCAAAAATATTTTTGGGAATTTCAGTGGTCTAGGATGCAGGTTAATGCCCCTTTCAAGCTGCAAATGCTTTTGGGACATTCCGAGCTCTCTCACACTGCTTTTGGGCCACCAACATTTTATGGACTTTAGGGGGTCTACAATGCCTGTAAACCCCTTTTTTGGGCCTCCAAAGATTTCAACATTTTTGCAGGCCTAAGATGCATTTTAAGGCCTTTTTTGGGCTGCTAACATATTCTGTGCTTTCGGGGTTGTAGGATCCATTTTTCGTGGCAAAAATATTTTTGTTTTGGGAATTTCAGTGGTCTAGGATGTGGGTTAATGCCCCTTTCAGGCTGCAAATGCTTTTGGGACATTCAGACCTCTCTCACACTGTTTTTGGGCCACCAACATTTTCTGAACTTTAGGGGGTCTAAGATGCCTGTAAACCCCTTTTTTGGGCATCCAAACATTTCAACATTTTTACAGGCCTAAGATGCATTTTAAGGCCTTTTTTGGGCTGCTAACATTTTCTGAACTTTCAGGGGTGTAGGATGCATTTTTCGTGCCAGAAATATTTTTGGTAATTTCAGTGGTCTAGGATTTGGGTTAATGCCCCTTTTGGGCTGCTAATGTTTTTGGGACATTCAGTGCTCTCTCACAATGTCTTTGGGCCACCAACATTTTCTGGACTTTATGGGGTCTACGATGCCGGTAAACCTTTTTTTTGGGCCTCCAAACATTTCAACATTTTTGCAGGCCTAAATTGCATTTAAGGCCTTTTTTGGGCTGCTAACATATTCTGTACTTTCAGGGGTTTAGGATGCATTTTTCGTGCCAAAAATATTTTTGGGAATTTCAGTGGTCTAGGATTTGGGTTAATGCCCCTTTCAGGCTGCAAATGTTTTTGGGACATTCAGAGCTCTCTCACAATGTTTTTGGGCCACCAACATTTTCCAGACTTTAGGGGGTCTACGATGCCTGTAAACCCCTTTTTTGGGCCTCCAAAGATTTCAACATTTTTTCAGGCCTAAGATGCATTTTAAGGCCTTTTTTGGAATGCTGACATATTCTGAACTTTCAGGGTTGTAGGATGCATTTTTCGTGCCAAAAATAATTTTGGGAATTTCAGGGGCCTAGCATGCGGGTTAATGTCCTTTTCAGACTGCAAATGTTTTTGGGAGATTCAGAGCTCTCTCACACCGTTTTTGGGCCACCGACATATTCTGGACTTTATGGGGTCTACGATGCCTGTTGACTCCTTTTTTGGGCATCCAAAGATTTCAACATTTTTGCAGGCCTAAAATGCATTTTAAGGCCTTTTTGGGCTGCTAACATTTTCTTAACTTTCAGGGGTGTAGGATGCATTTTTCGTGCCAGAAATATTTTTGGTAATTACAGTGGTCTAGGATGTGGGTTAATGCCCCTTTCAGGCTGTAAATGTTTTTGGGACATTCAGAGATCTCTCACAATGTTTTTGGGCCACCAACATTTTACAGACTTTAGAGGGTCTACGATGCCTGTAAACCCCTTTTTTGGGCCTCCAAAGATTTCAACATTTTTGCAGGCCTAAGATGCATTTTAAGGCCTTTTTT
Organism: Ambystoma mexicanum; assembly: GCF_040938575.1. Classification (NCBI taxonomy): domain Eukaryota; kingdom Metazoa; phylum Chordata; class Amphibia; order Caudata; family Ambystomatidae; genus Ambystoma; species Ambystoma mexicanum. Next base: position 599,778,066 of record NC_090929.1, read on the forward strand.
GTGCTGCTAACATTTTCTGAACTTTCAGGGGTGTAGGATGCATTTTTCGTGGCAAAAATATTTTGGAGAATTACAGTGGTCTAGGATATGGGTTAATGCCCCTTTCAGGCTGTAAATGTTTTTGGGACATTCAGAGATCTCTCACAATGTTTTTGGGCCACCAACATTTTCCAGACTTTAGGGGGTCTACGATGCCTGTAAACCCCTTTTTTGGGCCTCCAAAGATTTCAACATTTTTTCAGGCCTAAAATGCATTTAAGGCCTTTTTTGGGCTGCTAACATATTCTGTACTTTCAGGGGGGTAGGATGCATTTTTCGTACCAAAAATATTTTTGGGAATTTCAGTGGTCTAGGATGCGGGTTAATGCCCCTTTCAGGCTGTAAATGTTTTTGGGACATTCAGAGATCTCTCACAATGTTTTTGGGCCACCAACATTTTCCAGACTTTAGGGGGTCTACGATGCCTGTAAACCCCTTTTTTGGGCCTCCAAAGATTTCAACATTTTTTCAGGCCTAAGATGCATTTTAATGCCTTTTTTGGAATGCTGACATATTCTGAACTTTCAGGGTTGTAGGATGCATTTTTCGTGCCAAAAATATTTTTGGGAATTTCAGGGGTCTAGCATGCGGGTTAATGTCCTTTTCAGACTGCAAATGTTTTTGGGAGATTCAGAGCTCTCTCACACCGTTTTTGGGCCACCGACATATTCTGGACTTTAGGGGGTCTTCGATGCCTGTTAACCCCTTTTTTGGGCATCCAAACATTTCAACATTTTTGCAGGCCTAAGATGCATTTTAAGGCCTTTTTGGGCTGCTAACATTTTCTGAACTTTCAGGGGTGTAGGATGCATTTTTCGTGCCAGAAATATTTTTGGTAATTTCAGTGGTCTAGGATTTGGGTTAATGCCCCTTTCAGGCTGCAAATGTTTTTGGGGCATTCAGAGCTCTCTCACAATGTTTTTGAGCCACCAACATTTTCTGGACTTTAGGGGGTCTACGATGCCTGTAAACCTTTTTTTTGGGCCTCCAAACATTTCAACATTTTTGCAGGCCTAAAATGCATTTAAGGCCTTTTTTGGGCTGCTAACATATTCTGTACTTTCAGGGGGGTAGGATGCATTTTTCGTGCCAAAAATATTTTTGGGAATTTCAGTGGTCTAGGATGCAGTTTAATGCCCCTTTCAAGCTGCAAATGCTTTTGGGACATTCCGAGCTCTCTCACACTGCTTTTGGGCCACCAACATTTTATGGACTTTAGGGGGTCTACGATGCCTGTAAACCCCTTTTTTGGGCCTCCAAAGATTTCAACATTTTTGCAGGCCTAAGATGCATTTTAAGGCCTTTTTGGGCTGCTAACATATTCTGTGCTTTCGGGGTTGTAGGATCCATTTTTCGTGGCAAAAATATTTTTGTTTTGGGAATTTCAGTGGTCTAGGATGTGGGTTAATGCCCCTTTCAGGCTGCAAATGCTTTTGGGACATTCAGACCTCTCTCACACTGTTTTTGGGCCACCAACATTTTCTGAACTTTAGGGGGTCTAAGATGCCTGTAAACCCCTTTTTTGGGCACCAAACATTTCAACATTTTTGCAGGCCTAAGATGCATTTTAAGGCCTTTTTTGGGCTGCTAACATTTTCTGAACTTTCAGGGGTGTAGGATGCATTTTTCGTGCCAGAAATATTTTTGGTAATTTCAGTGGTCTAGGATTTGGGTTAATGCCCCTTTTGGGCTGCTAATGTTTTTGGGACATTCAGAGCTCTCTCACAATGTCTTTGGGCCACCAACATTTTCTGGACTTTAGGGGGTCTACGATGCCGGTAAACCTTTTTTTTGGGCCTCCAAACATTTCAACATTTTTGCAGGCCTAAATTGCATTTAAGGCCTTTTTTGGGCTGCTAACATATTCTGTACTTTCAGGGGTTTAGGATGCATTTTTCGTGCCAAAAATATTTTTGGGAATTTCAGTGGTCTAGGATTTGGGTTAATGCCCCTTTCAGGCTGCAAATGTTTTTGGGACATTCAGAGCTCTCTCACAATGTTTTTGGGCCACCAACATTTTCCAGACTTTAGGGGGTCTACGATGCCTGTAAACCCCTTTTTTGGGCCTCCAAAGATTTCAACATTTTTTCAGGCCTAAAATGCATTTAAGGCCTTTTTTGGGCTGCTAACATATTCTGTACTTTCAGGGGGGTAGGATGCATTTTTCGTACCAAAAATATTTTTGGGAATTTCAGTGGTCTAGGATGCGGGTTAATGCCCCTTTCAGGCTGTAAATGTTTTTGGGACATTCAGAGATCTCTCACAATGTTTTTGGGCCACCAACATTTTCCAGACTTTAGGGGGTCTACGATGCCTGTAAACCCCTTTTTTGGGCCTCCAAAGATTTCAACATTTTTTCAGGCCTAAAATGCATTTTAATGCCTTTTTTGGAATGCTGACATATTCTGAACTTTCAGGGTTGTAGGGTGCATTTTTCGTGCCAAAAATATTTTTGGGAATTTCAGGGGTCTAGCATGCGGGTTAATGTCCTTTTCAGACTGCAAATGTTTTTGGGAGATTCAGAGCTCTCTCACACCGTTTTTGGGCCACCGACATATTCTGGACTTTAGGGGGTCTTCGATGCCTGTTAACCCCTTTTTTGGGCATCCAAACATTTCAACATTTTTGCAGGCCTAAGATGGATTTTAAGGCCTTTTTGGGCTGCTAACATTTTCTGAACTTTCAGGGGTGTAGGATGCATTTTTCGTGCCAGAAATATTTTTGGTAATTTCAGTGGTCTAGGATTTGGGTTAATGCCCCTTTCAGGCTGCAAATGTTTTTGGGGCATTCAGAGCTCTCTCACAATGTTTTTGGGCCACCAACATTTTCTGGACTTTAGGGGGTCTACGATGCCTGTAAACCTTTTTTTTGGGCCTCCAAACATTTCAACATTTTTGCAGGCCTAAAATGCATTTAAGGCCTTTTTTGGGCTGCTAACATATTCTGTACTTTCAGGGGGGTAGGATGCATTTTTCGTGCCAAAAATATTTTTGGGAATTTCAGTGGTCTAGGATGCAGTTTAATGCCCCTTTCAAGCTGCAAATGCTTTTGGGACATTTCGAGCTCTCTCACACTGCTTTTGGGCCACCAACATTTTATGGACTTTAGGGGGTCTACGATGCCTGTAAACCCCTTTTTTGGGCCTCCAAAGATTTCAACATTTTTGCAGGCCTAAGATGCATTTTAAGGCCTTTTTGGGCTGCTAACATATTCTGTGCTTTCGGGGTTGTAGGATCCATTTTTCGTGGCAAAAATATTTTTGTTTTGGGAATTTCAGTGGTCTAGGATGTGGGTTAATGCCCCTTTCAGGCTGCAAATGCTTTTGGGACATTCAGACCTCTCTCACACTGTTTTTGGGCCACCAACATTTTCTGAACTTTAGGGGGTCTAAGATGCCTGTAAACCCCTTTTTTGGGCACCAAACATTTCAACATTTTTGCAGGCCTAAGATGCATTTTAAGGCCTTTTTTGGGCTGCTAACATTTTCTGAACTTTCAGGGGTGTAGGATGCATTTTTCGTGCCAGAAATATTTTTGGTAATTTCAGTGGTCTAGGATTTGGGTTAATGCCCCTTTTGGGCTGCTAATGTTTTTGGGACATTCAGAGCTCTCTCACAATGTCTTTGGGCCACCAACATTTTCTGGACTTTAGGGGGTCTACGATGCCGGTAAACCTTTTTTTTGGGCCTCCAAACATTTCAACATTTTTGCAGGCCTAAATTGCATTTAAGGCCTTTTTTGGGCTGCTAACATATTCTGTACTTTCAGGGGTTTAGGATGCATTTTTCGTGCCAAAAATATTTTTGGGAATTTCAGTGGTCTAGGATTTGGGTTAATGCCCCTTTCAGGCTGCAAATGTTTTTGGGACATTCAGAGCTCTCTCACAATGTTTTTGGGCCACCAACATTTTCCAGACTTTAGGGGGTCTACGATGCCTGTAAACCCCTTTTTTGGGCCTCTAAAGATTTCAACATTTTTTCAGGCCTAAGATGCATTTTAAGGCCTTTTTTGGAATGCTGACATATTCTGAACTTTCAGGGTTGTAGGATGCATTTTTCGTGTCAAAAATATTTTTGGGAATTTCAGGGGTCTAGCATGCGGGTTAATGTCCTTTTAAGACTGCAAATGTTTTTGGGAGATTCAGAGCTCTCTCACACCGTTTTTGGGCCACCGACATATTCTGGACTTTATGGGGTCTACGATGCCTGTTAACCCCTTTTTTGGGCCTCCAAACATTTCAACATTTTTGCAGGCCTAAAATGCTTTTTAAGGCCTTTTTTGGGCTGCTAACATATTCTGTGCTTTCGGGGTTGTAGGATCCATTTTTCGTGGCAAAAATATTTTTGTTTTGGGAATTTCAGTGGTCTAGGATGTGGGTTAATGCCCCTTTCAGGCTGCAAATGCTTTTGGGACATTCAGACCTCTCTCACACTGTTTTTGGGCCACCAACATTTTCTGAACTTTAGGGGGTCTAAGATGCCTGTAAACCCCTTTTTTGGGCCTCCAAAGATTTCAACATTTTTTCAGGCCTAAGATGCATTTTAATGCCTTTTTTGGAATGCTGACATATTCTGAACTTTCAGGGTTGTAGGATGCATTTTTCGTGCCAAAAATATTTTTGGGAATTTCAGGGGTCTAGCATGCGGGTTAATGTCCTTTTCAGACTGCAAATGTTTTTGGGACATTCAGAGCTCTCTCACAATGTTTTTTGGCCACCAACATTTTCTGGACTTTAGGGGGTCTACGATGTCTGTAAACCCCTTTTTTGGGCCTCCAAAGATTTCAACATTTTTGCCGGCCTAAGATGCATTTTAAGGCCTTTTTTTGGCTGCTAACATATTCTGTACTTTCGGGGATGTAGGATGCATTTTTCGTGCCAAAAATATTTTTGGGAATTTCAGTGGTCTAGGATGCGGGTTAATGCCCCTTTCAAGCTGCAAATGCTTTTGGGACATTCTGAGCTCTCTCACACTGCTTTTGGGCCACCAACATTTGCTGGACTTTAGGTGGTCTACGATGCCTGTAAACCCCTTTTTTGGGCCTCCAAAGATTTCAACATTTTTGCCGGCCTAAGATGCATTTTAAGGCCTTTTTTGGGCTGCTAACATATTCTGTACTTTCGGGGATGTAGGATGCATTTTTCGTGGCAAAAATATTTTGGAGAATTACAGTGGTCTAGGATGTGGGTTAATGCCCCTTTCAGGCTGTAAATGTTTTTGGGACATTCAGAGATCTCTCACAATGTTTTTGGGCCACCAACATTTTCCAGACTTTAGGGGGTCTACGATGCCTGTAAACCCCTTTTTTGGGACTCCAAAGATTTCAACATTTTTTCAGGCCTAAAATGCATTTAAGGCCTTTTTTGGGCTGCTAACATATTCTGTACTTTCAGGGGGGTAGGATGCATTTTTCGTACCAAAAATATTTTTGGGAATTTCAGTGGTCTAGGATGCGGGTTAATGCCCCTTTCAGGCTGGAAATGTTTTTGGGACATTCAGAGATCTCTCACAATGTTTTTGGGCCACCATCATTTTCCAGACTTTAGGGGGTCTACGATGCCTGTAAACCCCTTTTTTGGGCCTCCAAAGATTTCAACATTTTTTCAGGCCTAAGATGCATTTTAATGCCTTTTTTGGAATGCTGACATATTCTGAACTTTCAGGGTTGTAGGATGCATTTTTCGTGCCAAAAATATTTTTGGGAATTTCAGGGGTCTAGCATGCGGGTTAATGTCCTTTTCAGACTGCAAATGTTTTTGGGAGATTCAGAGCTCTCTCACACCGTTTTTGGGCCACCGACATATTCTGGACTTTAGGGGGTCTACGATGCCTGTAAACCCCTTTTTTGGGCATACAAACATTTCAACATTTTTGCAGGCCTAAGATGCATTTTAAGGCCTTTTTGGGCTGCTAACATTTTCTGAACTTTCAGGGGTGTAGGATGCATTTTTTCGTGCCAGAAATATTTTTGGTAATTTCAGTGGTCTAGGATGCGGGTTAATGCCCCTTTCAAGCTGCAAATGCTTTTGGGACATTCAGAGATCTCTCACAATGTTTTTGGGCCACCAACATTTTACAGACTTTAGGGGGTCTACGATGCCTGTAAACCCCTTTTTTGGGCCTCCAAAGATTTCAACATTTTTGCAGGCCTAAAATGCATTTTAAGGCCTTTTTTGGGCTGCTAACATATTCTGTACTTTCGGGGTTGTAGGATCCATTTTTCGTGGCAAAAATATTTTTGTTTTGGGAATTTCAGTGGTCTAGGATTTGGGTTAATGCCCCTTTCAGGCTGCAAATGTTTTTGGGGCATTCAGAGCTCTCTCACAATGTTTTTGGGCCACCAACATTTTCTGGACTTTAGGGGGTCTACGATGCCTGTAAACCTTTTTTTTGGGCCTCCAAACATTTCAACATTTTTGCAGGCCTAAAATGCATTTAAGGCCTTTTTTGGGCTGCTAACATATTCTGTACTTTCAGGGGGGTAGGATGCATTTTTCGTGCCAGAAATATTTTTGGTAATTTCAGTGGTCTAGGATTTGGGTTAATGCCCCTTTTGGGCTGCTAATGTTTTTGGAACATTCAGAGCTCTCTCACAATGTCTTTGGGCCACCGACATATTCTGGACTTCAGGGGGTCTACGATGCCTGTAAACCCCTTTTTTGGGCATCCAAACATTTCAACATTTTTGCAGGCCTAAAATGCATTTTAAGGCCTTTTTGGGCTGCTAACATTTTCTGAACTTTCAGGGGTGTAGGGTGCATTTTTCGTGCCAGAAATATTTTTGGTAATTACAGTGGTCTAGGATGTGGGTTAATGCCCCTTTCAGGCTGTAAATGTTTTTGGGACATTCAGAGATCTCTCACAATGTTTTTGGGCCACCAACATTTTACAGACTTTAGGGGGTCTACGATGCCTGTAAACCCCTTTTTTGGGCCTCCAAAGATTTCAACATTTTTGCAGGCCTAAGATGCATTTTAAGGCCTTTTTTGTGATGCTAACATTTTCTGAACTTTCAGGGGTGTGGGATGCATTTTTCGAGGCAAAAATATTTTGGAGAATTACAGTGGTCTAGGATGTGGGTTAATGCCCCTTTCAGGCTGTAAATGTTTTTGGGACATTCAGAGATCTCTCACAATGTTTTTGGGCCACCAACATTTTCCAGACTTTAGGGGGCCTACGATGCCTGTAAACCCCTTTTTTGGACCTCCAAAGATTTCAACATTTTTTCAGGCCTAAGATGCATTTTAAGGCCTTTTTTGGAATTCTGACATATTCTGAACTTTCAGGGTTGTAGGATGCATTTTTCGTGCCAAAAATATTTTTGGGAATTTCAGGGGTCTAGCATGCGGGTTAATGTCCTTTTCAGACTGCAAATGTTTTTGGGAGATTCAGAGCTCTCTCACAATGTTTTTGGGCCACCAACATTTTCCAGACTTTAGGGGGCCTACGATGCCTGTAAACCCCTTTTTTGGACCTCCAAAGATTTCAACATTTTTGCAGGCCTAAGATGCATTTTAAGGCCTTTTTGGGCTGCTAACATTTTCTGAACTTTCAGGGGTGTAGGATGCATTTTTTCGTGCCAGAAATATTTTTGGTAATTTCAGTGGTCTAGGATGCGGGTTAATGCCCCTTTCAAGCTGCAAATGCTTTTGGGACATTCAGAGATCTCTCACAATGTTTTTGGGCCACCAACATTTTACAGACTTTAGGGGGTCTACGATGCCTGTAATCCCCTTTTTTGGACCTCCAAAGATTTCAACATTTTTTCAGGCCTAAGATGCATTTTAGGCCTTTTTTGGAATGCTGACATATTCTGAACTTTCAGGGTTGTAGGATGCATTTTTCGAAATTCCCGAAAAATATTTTCGGGAATTTCAGGGGTCTAGCATGCGGGTTAATGTCCTTTTCAGACTGCAAATGTTTTTGGGAGATTCAGAGCTCTCTCACACCGTTTTTGGGCCACCAACATATTCTGGACTTTATGGGGTCTACGATGCCTGTAAACCCCTTTTTTGGGCATCCAAACATTTCAACATTTTTGCAGGCCTAAGATGCATTTTAAGGCCTTTTTGGGCTGCTAACATTTTCTGAACTTTCAAGGGTGTAGGATGCATTTTTCGTGCCAGAAATATTTTTGGTAATTTCAGTGGTCTAGGATTTGGGTTAATGCCCCTTTCAGGCTGCAAATGTTTTTGGGACATTCAGAGCTCTCTCACAATGTTTTTGGGCCACCAACATTTTCTGGACTTTAGGGGGTCTACGATGCCTGTAAACCTTTTTTTTTGGGCCTCCAAACATTTCAACATTTTTGCAGGCCTAAAATGCATTTAAGGCCTTTTTTGGGCTGCTAACATATTCTGTACTTTCAGGGGGGTAGGATGCATTTTTCGTGCCAAAAATATTTTTGGGAATTTCAGTGGTCTAGGATGCAGGTTAATGCCCCTTTCAAGCTGCAAATGCTTTTGGGACATTCCGAGCTCTCTCACACTGCTTCTGGGCCACCAACATTTTATGGACTTTAGGTGGTCTACGATGCCTGTAAACCCCTTTTTTGGGCCTCCAAAGATTTCAACATTTTTGCAGGCCTAAGATGCATTTTAAGGCCTTTTTTGGGCTGCTAACATATTCTGTACTTTCGGGGATGTAGGATGCATTTTTCGTGGCAAAAATATTTTGGAGAATTACAGTGGTCTAGGATGTGGGTTAATGCCCCTTTCAGGCTGTAAATGTTTTTGGGACATTCAGAGATCTCGCACAATGTTTTTGGGCCACCAACATTTTACAGACTTTAGGGGTCTACGATGCCTGTAAACCCCTTTTTTGGGCCTCCAAAGATTTCAACATTTTTGCAGGCCTAAGATGCATTTTAAGGCCTTTTTTGGGCTGCTAACATAGTCTGTGCTTTCGGGGTTGTAGGATCCATTTTTCGTGGCAAAAATATTTTTGTTTTGGGAATTTCAGTGGTCTAGGATGTGGGTTAATGCCCCTTTCAGGCTGCAAATGCTTTTGGGACATTCAGACCTCTCTCACACTGTTTTTGGGCCACCAACATTTTCTGAACTTTAGGGGGTCTAAGATGCCTGTAAACCCCTTTTTTGGGCCTCCAAAGATTTCAACATTTTTGCCGGCCTAAGATGCATTTTAAGGCCTTTTTTGGGCTGCTAACATATTCTGTACTTTCGGGGATGTAGGATGCATTTTTCGTGGCAAAAATATTTTGGAGAATTACAGTGGTCTAGGATGTGGGTTAATGCCCCTTTCAGGCTGTAAATTTTTTTGGGACATTCAGATATCTCTCACAATGTTTTTGGGCCACCAACATTTTCCAGACTTTAGGGGGTCTACGATGCCTGTAAACCCCTTTTTTGGGCCTCCAAAGATTTCAACATTTTTTCAGGCCTAAAATGCATTTAAGGCCTTTTTTGGGCTGCTAACATATTCTGTACTTTCAGGGGGGTAGGATGCATTTTTCGTACCAAAGATATTTTTGGGAATTTCAGTGGTCTAGGATGCGGGTTAATGCCCCTTTCAGGCTGTAAATGTTTTTGGGACATTCAGAGATCTCTCACAATGTTTTTGGGCCACCAACATTTTCCAGACTTTAGGGGGTCTACGATGCCTGTAAACCCCTTTTTTGGGCCTCCAAAGATTTCAACATTTTTTCAGGCCTAAGATGCATTTTAATGCCTTTTTTGGAATGCTGACATATTCTGAACTTTCAGGGTTGTAGGATGCATTTTTCGGGCCAAAAATATTTTTGGGAATTTCAGGGGTCTAGCATGCGGGTTAATGTCCTTTTCAGACTGCAAATATTTTTGGGAGATTCAGAGCTCTCTCACACCGTTTTTGGGCCACCGACATATTCTGGACTTTAGGGGGTCTTCGATGCCTGTTAACCCCTTTTTTGGGCATCCAAACATTTCAACATTTTTGCAGGCCTAAGATGCATTTTAAGGCCTTTTTGGGCTGCTAACATTTTCTGAACTTTCAGGGGTGTAGGATGCATTTTTCGTGCCAGAAATATTTTTGGTAATTTCAGTGGTCTAGGATTTGGGTTAATGCCCCTTTCAGGCTGCAAATGTTTTTGGGGCATTCAGAGCTCTCTCACAATGTTTTTGGGCCACCAACATTTTCTGGACTTTAGGGGGTCTACGATGCCTGTAAACCCCTTTTTTGGGCCTCCAAAGATTTCAACATTTTTGCAGGCCTAAGATGCATTTTAAGGCCTTTTTTGGGCTGCTAACATATTCTGTACTTTCAGGGGGGTAGGATGCATTTTTCGTGCCAAAAATATTTTTGGGAATTTCAGTGGTCTAGGATGCAGGTTAATGCCCCTTTCAAGCTGCAAATGCTTTTGGGACATTCCGAGCTCTCTCACACTGTTTTTGGGCCACCAACATTTTCTGAACTTTAGGGGTCTAAGATGCCTGTAAACCCCTTTTTTGGGCCTCCAAACATTTCAACATTTTTGCAGGCCTAAGATGCATTTTAAGGCCTTTTTTGGGCTGCTAACATTTTCTGAACTTTCAGGGGTGTAGGATGCATTTTTCGTGCCAGAAATATTTTTGGTCATTTCAGTGGTCTAGGATTTGGGTTAATGCCCCTTTTCAGACTGCAAATGTTTTTGGGAGATTCAGAGCTCTCTCACACCGTTTTTGGGCCACCGACATATTCTGGACTTTATGGGGTCTACGATGCCTGTAAACCCCTTTTTTGGGCATCCAAACATTTCAACATTTTTGCAGGCCTAAATTGCATTTAAGGCCTTTTTTGGGCTGCTAACATATTCTGTACTTTCAGGGGTTTAGGATGCATTTTTCGTGCCAAAAATATTTTTGGGAATTTCAGTGGTCTAGGATTTGGGTTAATGCCCCTTTCAGGCTGCAAATGTTTTTGGGACATTCAGAGCTCTCTCACAATGTTTTTGGGCCACCAACATTTTCTGGACTTTAGGGGGTCTACGATGTCTGTAAACCCCTTTTTTGGGCCTCCAAAGATTTCAACATTTTTGCCGGCCTAAGATGCATTTTAAGGCCTTTTTTGGGCTGCTAACATATTCTGTACTTTCGGGGATGTAGGATGCATTTTTCGTGGCAAAAATATTTTGGAGAATTACAGTGGTCTAGGATGTGGGTTAATGCCCCTTTCAGGCTGTAAATGTTTTTGGGACATTCAGAGCTCTCTCACAATGTTTTTGGGCCACCAACATTTTCTGGACTTTAGGGGGTCTACGATGCCTGTAAACCTTTTTTTTGGGCCTCCAAACATTTCAACATTTTTGCAGGCCTAAAATGCATTTAAGGCCTTTTTTGGGCTGCTAACATATTCTGTACTTTCAGGGGGGTAGGATGCATTTTTCGTGCCAAAAATATTTTTGGGAATTTCAGTGGTCTAGGATGCAGGTTAATGCCCCTTTCAGGCTGTAAATGTTTTTGGGACATTCAGAGATCTCTCACAATGTTTTTGGGCCACCAACATTTTCCAGACTTTAGGGGGCCTACGATGCCTGTAAACCCCTTTTTTGGACCTCCAAAGATTTCAACATTTTTTCAGGCCTAAGATGCATTTTAAGGCCCTTTTTGGAATTCTGACATATTCTGAACTTTCAGGGTTGTAGGATGCATTTTTTCGTGCCAGAAATATTTTTGGTAATTTCAGTGGTCTAGGATGCGGGTTAATGCCCCTTTCAGGCTGTAAATGTTTTTGGGACATTCAGAGATCTCGCACAATGTTTTTGGGCCACCAACATTTTACAGACTTTAGGGGGTCTACGATGCCTGTAAACCCCTTTTTTGGGCCTCCAAAGATTTCAACATTTTTGCACGCCTAAGATGCATTTTAAGGCCTTTTTTGGGCTGCTAACATAGTCTGTGCTTTCGGGGTTGTAGGATCCATTTTTCGTGGCAAAAATATTTTTGTTTTGGGAATTTCAGTGGTCTAGGATGTGGGTTAATGCCCCTTTCAGGCTGCAAATGCTTTTGGGACATTCAGACCTCTCTCACACTGTTTTTGGGCCACCAACATTTTCTGAACTTTAGGGGGTCTAAGATGCCTGTAAACCCCTTTTTTGGGCCTCCAAAGATTTCAACATTTTTGCCGGCCTAAGATGCATTTTAAGGCCTTTTTTGGGCTGCTAACATATTCTGTACTTTCGGGGATGTAGGATGCATTTTTCGTGGCAAAAATATTTTGGAGAATTACAGTGGTCTAGGATGTGGGTTAATGCCCCTTTCAGGCTGTAAATTTTTTTGGGACATTCAGATATCTCTCACAATGTTTTTGGGCCACCAACATTTTCCAGACTTTAGGGGGTCTACGATGCCTGTAAACCCCTTTTTTGGGCCTCCAAAGATTTCAACATTTTTTCAGGCCTAAAATGCATTTAAGGCCTTTTTTGGGCTGCTAACATATTCTGTACTTTCAGGGGGGTAGGATGCATTTTTCGTACCAAAGATATTTTTGGGAATTTCAGTGGTCTAGGATGCGGGTTAATGCCCCTTTCAGGCTGTAAATGTTTTTGGGACATTCAGAGATCTCTCACAATGTTTTTGGGCCACCAACATTTTCCAGACTTTAGGGGGTCTACGATGCCTGTAAACCCCTTTTTTGGGCCTCCAAAGATTTCAACATTTTTTCAGGCCTAAGATGCATTTTAATGCCTTTTTTGGAATGCTGACATATTCTGAACTTTCAGGGTTGTAGGATGCATTTTTCGGGCCAAAAATATTTTTGGGAATTTCAGGGGTCTAGCATGCGGGTCAATGTCCTTTTCAGACTGCAAATATTTTTGGGAGATTCAGAGCTCTCTCACACCGTTTTTGGGCCACCGACATATTCTGGACTTTAGGGGGTCTTCGATGCCTGTTAACCCCTTTTTTGGGCATCCAAACATTTCAACATTTTTGCAGGCCTAAGATGCATTTTAAGGCCTTTTTGGGCTGCTAACATTTTCTGAACTTTCAGGGGTGTAGGATGCATTTTTCGTGCCAGAAATATTTTTGGTAATTTCAGTGGTCTAGGATTTGGGTTAATGCCCCTTTCAGGCTGCAAATGTTTTTGGGGCATTCAGAGCTCTCTCACAATGTTTTTGGGCCACCAACATTTTCTGGACTTTAGGGGGTCTACGATGCCTGTAAACCCCTTTTTTGGGCCTCCAAAGATTTCAACATTTTTGCAGGCCTAAGATGCATTTTAAGGCCTTTTTTGTGCTGCTAACATTTTCTGAACTTTCAGGGGTGTAGGATGCATTTTTGTGGCAAAAATATTTTGGAGAATTACAGTGGTCTAGGATGTGGGTTAATGCCCCTTTCAGGCTGTAAATGTTTTTGGGACATTCAGAGATCTCTCACAATGTTTTTGGGCCACCAACATTTTCCAGACTTTAGGGGGCCTACGATGCCTGTAAACCCCTTTTTTGGACCTCCAAAGATTTCAACATTTTTTCAGGCCTAAGATGCATTTTAAGGCCTTTTTTTGGAATTCTGACATATTCTGAACTTTCAGGGTTGTAGGATGCATTTTTTCGTGCCAGAAATATTTTTGGTAATTTCAGTGGTCTAGGATGCGGGTTAATGCCCCTTTCAAGCTGCAAATGCTTTTGGGACATTCAGAGATCTCTCACAATGTTTTTGGGCCACCAACATTTTACAGACTTTAGGGGGTCTACGATGCCTGTAAACCCCTTTTTTGGGCCTCCAAAGATTTCAACATTTTTGCAGGCCTAAGATGCATTTTAAGGCCTTTTTTGGGCTGCTAACATATTCTGTACTTTCGGGGTTGTAGGATCCATTTTTCGTGGCAAAAATATTTTTGTTTTGGGAATTTCAGTGGTCTAGGATGTGGGTTAATGCCCCTTTCAGGCTGCAAATGCTTTTGGGACATTCAGAGCTCTCTCACACTGTTTTTGGGCCACCAACATTTTCTGAACTTTAGGGGTCTAAGATGCCTGTAAACCCCTTTTTTGGGCATCCAAACATTTCAACATTTTTGCAGGCCTAAGATGCATTTTAAGGCCTTTTTTGGGCTGCTAACATTTTCTGAACTTTCAGGGGTGTAGGATGCATTTTTCGTGCCAGAAATATTTTTGGTAATTTCAGTGGTCTAGGATTTGGGTTAATGCCCCTTTTCAGACTGCAAATGTTTTTGGGAGATTCAGAGCTCTCTCACACCGTTTTTGGGCCACCGACATATTCTGGACTTTATGGGGTCTACGATGCCTGTAAACCCCTTTTTTGGGCATCCAAACATTTCAACATTTTTGCAGGCCTAAATTGCATTTAAGGCCTTTTTTGGGCTGCTAACATATTCTGTACTTTCAGGGGTTTAGGATGCATTTTTCGTGCCAAAAATATTTTTGGGAATTTCAGTGGTCTAGGATTTGGGTTAATGCCCCTTTCAGGCTGCAAATGTTTTTGGGACATTCAGAGCTCTCTCACAATGTTTTTGGGCCACCAACATTTTCTGGACTTTAGGGGGTCTACGATGTCTGTAAACCCCTTTTTTGGGCCTCCAAAGATTTCAACATTTTTGCCGGCCTAAGATGCATTTTAAGGCCTTTTTTGGGCTGCTAACATATTCTGTACTTTCGGGGATGTAGGATGCATTTTTCGTGGCAAAAATATTTTGGAGAATTACAGTGGTCTAGGATGTGGGTTAATGCCCCTTTCAGGCTGTAAATGTTTTTGGGACATTCAGAGCTCTCTCACAATGTTTTTGGGCCACCAACATTTTCTGGACTTTAGGGGGTCTACGATGCCTGTAAACCTTTTTTTTGGGCCTCCAAACATTTCAACATTTTTGCAGGCCTAAAATGCATTTAAGGCCTTTTTTGGGCTGCTAACATATTCTGTACTTTCAGGGGGGTAGGATGCATTTTTCGTGCCAAAAATATTTTTGGGAATTTCAGTGGTCTAGGATGCAGGTTAATGCCCCTTTCAGGCTGTAAATGTTTTTGGGACATTCAGAGATCTCTCACAATGTTTTTGGGCCACCAACATTTTCCAGACTTTAGGGGGCCTACGATGCCTGTAAACCCCTTTTTTGGACCTCCAAAGATTTCAACATTTTTTCAGGCCTAAGATGCATTTTAAGGCCCTTTTTGGAATTCTGACATATTCTGAACTTTCAGGGTTGTAGGATGCATTTTTTCGTGCCAGAAATATTTTTGGTAATTTCAGTGGTCTAGGATGCGGGTTAATGCCCCTTTCAAGCTGCAAATGCTTTTGGGACATTCAGAGATCTCTCACAATGTTTTTGGGCCACCAACATTTTACAGACTTTAGGGGGTCTACGATGCCTGTAAACCCCTTTTTTGGGCCTCCAAAGATTTCAACATTTTTGCAGGCCTAAGATGCATTTTAAGGCCTTTTTTGGGCTGCTAACATATTCTGTACTTTCGGGGTTGTAGGATCCATTTTTCGTGGCAAAAATATTTTTGTTTTGGGAATTTCAGTGGTCTAGGATGTGGGTTAATGCCCCTTTCAGGCTGCAAATGCTTTTGGGACATTCAGAGCTCTCTCACACTGTTTTTGGGCCACCAACATTTTCTGAACTTTAGGGGGTCTAAGATGCCTGTAACCCCTTTTTTGGGCATCCAAACATTTCAACATTTTTGCAGGCCTAAAATGCATTTTAAGGCCTTTTTTGGGCTGCTAACATTTTCTGAACTTTCAGGGGTGTAGGATGCATTTTTCGTGCCAGAAATATTTTTGGTAATTTCAGTGGTCTAGGATTTGGGTTAATGCCCCTTTTCAGACTGCAAATGTTTTTGGGAGATTCAGAGCTCTCTCACACCGTTTTTGGGCCACCGACATATTCTGGACTTTATGGGGTCTACGATGCCTGTAAACCCCTTTTTTGGGCATCCAAACATTTCAACATTTTTGCAGGCCTAAATTGCATTTAAGGCCTTTTTTGGGCTGCTAACATATTCTGTACTTTCAGGGGTTTAGGATGCATTTTTCGTGCCAAAAATATTTTTGGGAATTTCAGTGGTCTAGGATTTGGGTTAATGCCCCTTTCAGGCTGCAAATGTTTTTGGGACATTCAGAGCTCTCTCACAATGTTTTTGGGCCACCAACATTTTCTGGACTTTAGGGGGTCTACGATGTCTGTAAACCCCTTTTTTGGGCCTCCAAAGATTTCAACATTTTTGCCAGCCTAAG
This sequence comes from Ambystoma mexicanum, assembly GCF_040938575.1. Taxonomy (NCBI): domain Eukaryota; kingdom Metazoa; phylum Chordata; class Amphibia; order Caudata; family Ambystomatidae; genus Ambystoma; species Ambystoma mexicanum. Next base: position 599,794,266 of record NC_090929.1, read on the forward strand.
ATGCATTTTAAGGCCTTTTTTTGGCTGCTAACATATTCTGTACTTTCGGGGATGTAGGATGCATTTTTCGTGCCAAAAATATTTTTGGGAATTTCAGTGGTCTAGGATGCGGGTTAATGCCCCTTTCAAGCTGCAAATGCTTTTGGGACATTCTGAGCTCTCTCACACTGCTTTTGGGCCACCAACATTTTCTGGACTTTAGGTGGTCTACGATGCCTGTAAACCCCTTTTTTGGGCCTCCAAAGATTTCAACATTTTTGCCGGCCTAAGATGCATTTTAAGGCCTTTTTTGGGCTGCTAACATATTCTGTACTTTCGGGGATGTAGGATGCATTTTTCGAGGCAAAAATATTTTGGAGAATTACAGTGGTCTAGGATGTGGGTTAATGCCCCTTTCAGGCTGTAAATGTTTTTGGGACATTCAGAGATCTCTCACAATGTTTTTGGGCCACCAACATTTTCCAGACTTTATGGGGTCTACGATGCCTGTAAACCCCTTTTTTGGGCCTCCAAAGATTTCAACATTTTTGCCGGCCTAAGATGCATTTTAAGGCCTTTTTTGGGCTGCTAACATATTCTGTACTTTCGGGGATGTAGGATGCATTTTTCGTGGCAAAAATATTTTGGAGAATTACAGTGGTCTAGGATGTGGGTTAATGCCCCTTTCAGGCTGTAAATGTTTTTGGGACATTCAGAGCTCTCTCACAATGTTTTTGGGCCACCAACATTTTCTGGACTTTAGGGGGTCTACGATGCCGGTAAACCTTTTTTTTGGGCCTCCAAACATTTCAACATTTTTGCAGGCCTAAAATGCATTTAAGGCCTTTTTTGGGCTGCTAACATATTCTGTACTTTCAGGGGGGTAGGATGCATTTTTCGTGCCAAAAATATTTTTGGGAATTTCAGTGGTCTAGGATGCGGGTTAATGCCCCTTTCAAGCTGCAAATGCTTTTGGGACATTCCAAGCTCTCTCACACTGCTTTTGGGCCACCAACATTTTCTGGACTTTAGGTGGTCTACGATGCCTGTAAACCTCTTTTTTGGGCCTCCAAAAATTTCAACATTTTTGCCGGCCTAAGATGCATTTTAAGGCCTTTTTTGGGCTGCTAACATATTCTGTACTTTCGGGGATGTAGGATGCATTTTTCGTGGCAAAAATATTTTGGAGAATTACAGTGGTCTAGGATGTGGGTTAATGCACCTTTCAGGCTGTAAATGTTTTTGGGACATTCAGAGATCTCTCACAATGTTTTTGGGCCACCAACATTTTACAGACTTTAGGGGGTCTACGATGCCTGTAAACCCCTTTTTTGGGCCTCCAAAGATTTCAACATTTTTTCAGGCCTAAGATGCATTTTAGGCCTTTTTTGGAATGCTGACATATTCTGAACTTTCAGGGTTGTAGGATGCATTTTTCGTGCCAAAAATATTTTTGGGAATTTCAGGGGTCTAGCATGCGGGTTAATGTCCTTTTCAGACTGCAAATGTTTTTGGGAGATTCAGAGCTCTCTCACACCGTTTTTGGGCCACCGACATATTCTGGACTTTATGGGGTCTACGATGCCTGTAAACCCCTTTTTTGGGCATCCAAACATTTCAACATTTTTGCAGGCCTAAGATGCATTTTAAGGCCTTTTTTGGGCTGCTAACATTTTCTGAACTTTCAGGGGTGTAGGATGCATTTTTCGTGCCAGAAATATTTTTGGTAATTTCAGTGGTCTAGGATTTGGGTTAATGCCCCTTTCAGGCTGCAAATGTTTTTTGGACATTCAGAGCTCTCTCACAATGTTTTTGGGCCACCAACATTTTCTGGACTTTAGGGGGTCTACGATGCCTGTAAACCTTTTTTTTGGGCCTCCAAACATTTCAACATTTTTGCAGGCCTAAAATGCATTTAAGGCCTTTTTTGGGCTGCTAACATATTCTGTACTTTCAGGGGGGTAGGATGCATTTTTCGTGCCAAAAATATTTTTGGGAATTGCAGTGGTCTAGGATGCAGGTTAATGCCCCTTTCAAGCTGCAAATGCTTTTGGGACATTCCGAGCTCTCTCACACTGCTTTTGGGCCACCAACATTTTATGGACTTTAGGTGGTCTACGATGCCTGTAAACAACTTTTTTGGGCCTCCAAAGATTTCAACATTTTTGCCGGCCTAAGATGCATTTTAAGGCCTTTTTTGGGCTGCTAACATATTCTGTACTTTCGGGGATGTAGGATGCATTTTTCGTGGCAAAAATATTTTGGAGAATTACAGTGGTCTAGGATGTGGGTTAATGCCCCTTTCAGGCTGTAAATGTTTTTGGGACATTCAGAGATCTCTCACAATGTTTTTGGGCCACCAACATTTTACAGACTTTAGGGGGTCTACGATGCCTGTAAACCCCTTTTTTGGGCCTCCAAAGATTTCAACATTTTTGCAGGCCTAAGATGCATTTTAAGGCCTTTTTTGGGCTGCTAACATATTCTGTGCTTTCGGGGTTGTAGGATCCATTTTTCGTGGCAAAAATATTTTTGTTTTGGGAATTTCAGTGGTCTAGGATGTGGGTTAATGCCCCTTTCAGGCTGCAAATGCTTTTGGGACATTCCGACCTCTCTCACACTGTTTTTGGGCCACCAACATTTTCTGAACTTTAGGGGGTCTAAGATGCCTGTAAACCCCTTTTTTGGGCATCCAAACATTTCAACATTTTTGCAGGCCTAAGATGCATTTTAAGGCCTTTTTTGGGCTGCTAACATTTTCTGAACTTTCAGGGGTGTAGGATGCATTTTTCGTGCCAGAAATATTTTTGGTAATTTCAGTGGTCTAGGATTTGGGTTAATGCCCCTTTTGGGCTGCTAATGTTTTTGGGACATTCAGAGCTCTCTCACAATGTCTTTGGGCCACCAACATTTTCTGGACTTTAGGGGGTCTACGATGCCGGTAAACCTTTTTTTTGGGCCTCCAAACATTTCAACATTTTTGCAGGCCTAAATTGCATTTAAGGCCTTTTTTGGGCTGCTAACAAAGATTTCAACATTTTTTCAGGCCTAAGATGCATTTTAGGCCTTTTTTGGAATGCTGACATATTCTGAACTTTCAGGGTTGTAGGATGCATTTTTCGTGCCAAAAATATTTTTGGGAATTTCAGGGGTCTAGCATGCGGGTTAATGTCCTTTTCAGACTGCAAATGTTTTTGGGAGATTCAGAGCTCTCTCACACCGTTTTTGGGCCACCGACATATTCTGGACTTTATGGGGTCTACGATGCCTGTAAACCCCTTTTTTGGGCATCCAAACATTTCAACATTTTTGCAGGCCTAAGATGCATTTTAAGGCCTTTTTGGGCTGCTAACATTTTCTGAACTTTCAGGGGTGTAGGATGCATTTTTCGTGCCAGAAATATTTTTGGTAATTTCAGTGGTCTAGGATTTGGGTTAATGCCCCTTTCAGGCTGCAAATGTTTTTGGGACATTCAGAGCTCTCTCACAATGTTTTTGGGCCACCAACATTTTCTGGACTTTAGGGGGTCTACGATGCCTGTAAACCTTTTTTTTGGGCCTCCAAACATTTCAACATTTTTGCAGGCCTAAAATGCATTTAAGGCCTTTTTTGGGCTGCTAACATATTCTGTACTTTCAGGGGGGTAGGATGCATTTTTCGTGCCAAAAATATTTTTGGGAATTTCAGTGGTCTAGGATGCAGGTTAATGCCCCTTTCAAGCTGCAAATGATTTTGGGACATTCCGAGCTCTCTCACACTGCTTTTGGGCCACCAACATTTTATGGACTTTAGGGGGTCTACGATGTCTGTAAACCCCTTTTTTGGGCCTCCAAAGATTTCAACATTTTTGCCGGCCTAAGATGCATTTTAAGGCCTTTTTTGGGCTGCTAACATATTCTGTACTTTCGGGGATGTAGGATGCATTTTTCGTGGCAAAAATATTTTGGAGAATTACAGTGGTCTAGGATGTGGGTTAATGCCCCTTTCAGGCTGTAAATGTTTTTGGGACATTCAGAGATCTCTCACAATGTTTTTGGGCCACCAACATTTTACAGACTTTAGGGGGTCTACGATGCCTGTAAACCCCTTTTTTGGGCCTCCAAAGATTTCAACATTTTTTCAGGCCTAAGATGCATTTTAGGCCTTTTTTGGAATGCTGACATATTCTGAACTTTCAGGGTTGTAGGATGCATTTTTCGTGCCAAAAATATTTTTGGGAATTTCAGGGGTCTAGCATGCGGGTTAATGTCCTTTTCAGACTGCAAATGTTTTTGGGAGATTCAGAGCTCTCTCACACCGTTTTTGGGCCACCGACATATTCTGGACTTTATGGGGTCTACGATGCCTGTAAACCCCTTTTTTGGGCATCCAAACATTTCAACATTTTTGCAGGCCTAAGATGCATTTTAAGGCCTTTTTTGGGCTGCTAACATTTTCTGAACTTTCAGGGGTGTAGGATGCATTTTTCGTGCCAGAAATATTTTTGGTAATTTCAGTGGTCTAGGATTTGGGTTAATGCCCCTTTCAGGCTGCAAATGTTTTTGGGACATTCAGAGCTCTCTCACAATGTTTTTGGGCCACCAACATTTTCTGGACTTTAGGGGGTCTACGATGCCTGTAAACCTTTTTTTTGGGCCTCCAAACATTTCAACATTTTTGCAGGCCTAAAATGCATTTAAGGCCTTTTTTGGGCTGCTAACATATTCTGTACTTTCAGGGGGGTAGGATGCATTTTTCGTGCCAAAAATATTTTTGGGAATTTCAGTGGTCTAGGATGCAGGTTAATGCCCCTTTCAAGCTGCAAATGCTTTTGGGACATTCCGAGCTCTCTCACACTGCTTTTGGGCCACCAACATTTTATGGACTTTAGGTGGTCTACGATGCCTGTAAACAACTTTTTTGGGCCTCCAAAGATTTCAACATTTTTGCCGGCCTAAGATGCATTTTAAGGCCTTTTTTGGGCTGCTAACATATTCTGTACTTTCGGGGATGTAGGATGCATTTTTCGTGGCAAAAATATTTTGGAGAATTACAGTGGTCTAGGATGTGGGTTAATGCCCCTTTCAGGCTGTAAATGTTTTTGGGACATTCAGAGATCTCTCACAATGTTTTTGGGCCACCAACATTTTACAGACTTTAGGGGGTCTACGATGCCTGTAAACCCCTTTTTTGGGCCTCCAAAGATTTCAACATTTTTGCAGGCCTAAGATGCATTTTAAGGCCTTTTTTGGGCTGCTAACATATTCTGTGCTTTCGGGGTTGTAGGATCCATTTTTCGTGGCAAAAATATTTTTGTTTTGGGAATTTCAGTGGTCTAGGATGTGGGTTAATGCCCCTTTCAGGCTGCAAATGCTTTTGGGACATTCCGACCTCTCTCACACTGTTTTTGGGCCACCAACATTTTCTGAACTTTAGGGGGTCTAAGATGCCTGTAAACCCCTTTTTTGGGCATCCAAACATTTCAACATTTTTGCAGGCCTAAGATGCATTTTAAGGCCTTTTTTGGGCTGCTAACATTTTCTGAACTTTCAGGGGTGTAGGATGCATTTTTCGTGCCAGAAATATTTTTGGTAATTTCAGTGGTCTAGGATTTGGGTTAATGCCCCTTTTGGGCTGCTAATGTTTTTGGGACATTCAGAGCTCTCTCACAATGTCTTTGGGCCACCAACATTTTCTGAACTTTAGGGGTCTAAGATGCCTGTAAACCCCTTTTTTGGGCATCCAAACATTTCAACATTTTTGCAGGCCTAAGATGCATTTTAAGGCCTTTTTTGGGCTGCTAACATTTTCTGAACTTTCAGGGGTGTAGGATGCATTTTTCGTGCCAGAAATATTTTTGGTAATTTCAGTGGTCTAGGATTTGGGTTAATGCCCCTTTTCAGACTGCAAATGTTTTTGGGAGATTCAGAGCTCTCTCACACCGTTTTTGGGCCACCGACATATTCTGGACTTTATGGGGTCTACGATGCCTGTAAACCCCTTTTTTGGGCATCCAAACATTTCAACATTTTTGCAGGCCTAAATTGCATTTAAGGCCTTTTTTGGGCTGCTAACATATTCTGTACTTTCAGGGGTTTAGGATGCATTTTTCGTGCCAAAAATATTTTTGGGAATTTCAGTGGTCTAGGATTTGGGTTAATGCCCCTTTCAGGCTGCAAATGTTTTTGGGACATTCAGAGCTCTCTCACAATGTTTTTGGGCCACCAACATTTTCTGGACTTTAGGGGGTCTACGATGTCTGTAAACCCCTTTTTTGGGCCTCCAAAGATTTCAACATTTTTGCCGGCCTAAGATGCATTTTAAGGCCTTTTTTGGGCTGCTAACATATTCTGTACTTTCGGGGATGTAGGATGCATTTTTCGTGGCAAAAATATTTTGGAGAATTACAGTGGTCTAGGATGTGGGTTAATGCCCCTTTCAGGCTGTAAATGTTTTTGGGACATTCAGAGCTCTCTCACAATGTTTTTGGGCCACCAACATTTTCTGGACTTTAGGGGGTCTACGATGCCTGTAAACCTTTTTTTTGGGCCTCCAAACATTTCAACATTTTTGCAGGCCTAAAATGCATTTAAGGCCTTTTTTGGGCTGCTAACATATTCTGTACTTTCAGGGGGGTAGGATGCATTTTTCGTGCCAAAAATATTTTTGGGAATTTCAGTGGTCTAGGATGCAGGTTAATGCCCCTTTCAGGCTGTAAATGTTTTTGGGACATTCAGAGATCTCTCACAATGTTTTTGGGCCACCAACATTTTCCAGACTTTAGGGGGCCTACGATGCCTGTAAACCCCTTTTTTGGACCTCCAAAGATTTCAACATTTTTTCAGGCCTAAGATGCATTTTAAGGCCCTTTTTGGAATTCTGACATATTCTGAACTTTCAGGGTTGTAGGATGCATTTTTTCGTGCCAGAAATATTTTTGGTAATTTCAGTGGTCTAGGATGCGGGTTAATGCCCCTTTCAAGCTGCAAATGCTTTTGGGACATTCAGAGATCTCTCACAATGTTTTTGGGCCACCAACATTTTACAGACTTTAGGGGGTCTACGATGCCTGTAAACCCCTTTTTTGGGCCTCCAAAGATTTCAACATTTTTGCAGGCCTAAGATGCATTTTAAGGCCTTTTTTGGGCTGCTAACATATTCTGTACTTTCGGGGTTGTAGGATCCATTTTTCGTGGCAAAAATATTTTTGTTTTGGGAATTTCAGTGGTCTAGGATGTGGGTTAATGCCCCTTTCAGGCTGCAAATGCTTTTGGGACATTCAGAGCTCTCTCACACTGTTTTTGGGCCACCAACATTTTCTGAACTTTAGGGGGTCTAAGATGCCTGTAAACCCCTTTTTTGGGCATCCAAACATTTCAACATTTTTGCAGGCCTAAAATGCATTTTAAGGCCTTTTTTGGGCTGCTAACATTTTCTGAACTTTCAGGGGTGTAGGATGCATTTTTCGTGCCAGAAATATTTTTGGTAATTTCAGTGGTCTAGGATTTGGGTTAATGCCCCTTTTCAGACTGCAAATGTTTTTGGGAGATTCAGAGCTCTCTCACACCGTTTTTGGGCCACCGACATATTCTGGACTTTATGGGGTCTACGATGCCTGTAAACCCCTTTTTTGGGCATCCAAACATTTCAACATTTTTGCAGGCCTAAATTGCATTTAAGGCCTTTTTTGGGCTGCTAACATATTCTGTACTTTCAGGGGTTTAGGATGCATTTTTCGTGCCAAAAATATTTTTGGGAATTTCAGTGGTCTAGGATTTGGGTTAATGCCCCTTTCAGGCTGCAAATGTTTTTGGGACATTCAGAGCTCTCTCACAATGTTTTTGGGCCACCAACATTTTCTGGACTTTAGGGGGTCTACGATGTCTGTAAACCCCTTTTTTGGGCCTCCAAAGATTTCAACATTTTTGCCAGCCTAAGATGCATTTTAAGGCCTTTTTTTGGCTGCTAACATATTCTGTACTTTCGGGGATGTAGGATGCATTTTTCGTGCCAAAAATATTTTTGGGAATTTCAGTGGTCTAGGATGCGGGTTAATGCCCCTTTCAAGCTGCAAATGCTTTTGGGACATTCTGAGCTCTCTCACACTGCTTTTGGGCCACCAACATTTTCTGGACTTTAGGTGGTCTACGATGCCTGTAAACCCCTTTTTTGGGCCTCCAAAGATTTCAACATTTTTGCCGGCCTAAGATGCATTTTAAGGCCTTTTTTGGGCTGCTAACATATTCTGTACTTTCGGGGATGTAGGATGCATTTTTCGTGGCAAAAATATTTTGGAGAATTACAGTGGTCTAGGATGTGGGTTAATGCCCCTTTCAGGCTGTAAATGTTTTTGGGACATTCAGAGCTCTCTCACAATGTTTTTGGGCCACCAACATTTTCTGGACTTTAGGGGGTCTACGATGCCGGTAAACCTTTTTTTTGGGCCTCCAAACATTTCAACATTTTTGCAGGCCTAAAATGCATTTAAGGCCTTTTTTGGGCTGCTAACATATTCTGTACTTTCAGGGGGGTAGGATGCATTTTTCGTGCCAAAAATATTTTTGGGAATTTCAGTGGTCTAGGATGCGGGTTAATGCCCCTTTCAAGCTGCAAATGCTTTTGGGACATTCCAAGCTCTCTCACACTGCTTTTGGGCCACCAACATTTTCTGGACTTTAGGTGGTCTACGATGCCTGTAAACCTCTTTTTTGGGCCTCCAAAAATTTCAACATTTTTGCCGGCCTAAGATGCATTTTAAGGCCTTTTTTGGGCTGCTAACATATTCTGTACTTTCGGGGATGTAGGATGCATTTTTCGTGGCAAAAATATTTTGGAGAATTACAGTGGTCTAGGATGTGGGTTAATGCCCCTTTCAGGCTGTAAATGTTTTTGGGACATTCAGAGATCTCTCACAATGTTTTTGGGCCACCAACATTTTACAGACTTTAGGGGGTCTACGATGCCTGTAAACCCCTTTTTTGGGCCTCCAAAGATTTCAACATTTTTGCAGGCCTAAGATGCATTTTAAGGCCTTTTTTGGGCTGCTAACATATTCTGTACTTTCGGGGTTGTAGGATCCATTTTTCGTGGCAAAAATATTTTTGTTTTGGGAATTTCAGTGGTCTAGGATGTGGGTTAATGCCCCTTTCAGGCTGCAAATGCTTTTGGGACATTCAGAGCTCTCTCACACTGTTTTTGGGCCACCAACATTTTCTGAACTTTAGGGGGTCTAAGATGCCTGTAAACCCCTTTTTTGGGCATCCAAACATTTCAACATTTTTGCAGGCCTAAAATGCATTTTAAGGCCTTTTTTGGGCTGCTAACATTTTCTGAACTTTCAGGGGTGTAGGATGCATTTTTCGTGCCAGAAATATTTTTGGTAATTTCAGTGGTCTAGGATTTGGGTTAATGCCCCTTTTCAGACTGCAAATGTTTTTGGGAGATTCAGAGCTCTCTCACACCGTTTTTGGGCCACCGACATATTCTGGACTTTATGGGGTCTACGATGCCTGTAAACCCCTTTTTTGGGCATCCAAACATTTCAACATTTTTGCAGGCCTAAATTGCATTTAAGGCCTTTTTTGGGCTGCTAACATATTCTGTACTTTCAGGGGTTTAGGATGCATTTTTCGTGCCAAAAATATTTTTGGGAATTTCAGTGGTCTAGGATTTGGGTTAATGCCCCTTTCAGGCTGCAAATGTTTTTGGGACATTCAGAGCTCTCTCACAATGTTTTTGGGCCACCAACATTTTCTGGACTTTAGGGGGTCTACGATGTCTGTAAACCCCTTTTTTGGGCCTCCAAAGATTTCAACATTTTTGCCAGCCTAAGATGCATTTTAAGGCCTTTTTTTGGCTGCTAACATATTCTGTACTTTCGGGGATGTAGGATGCATTTTTCGTGCCAAAAATATTTTTGGGAATTTCAGTGGTCTAGGATGCGGGTTAATGCCCCTTTCAAGCTGCAAATGCTTTTGGGACATTCTGAGCTCTCTCACACTGCTTTTGGGCCACCAACATTTTCTGGACTTTAGGTGGTCTACGATGCCTGTAAACCCCTTTTTTGGGCCTCCAAAGATTTCAACATTTTTGCCGGCCTAAGATGCATTTTAAGGCCTTTTTTGGGCTGCTAACATATTCTGTACTTTCGGGGATGTAGGATGCATTTTTCGTGGCAAAAATATTTTGGAGAATTACAGTGGTCTAGGATGTGGGTTAATGCCCCTTTCAGGCTGTAAATGTTTTTGGGACATTCAGAGCTCTCTCACAATGTTTTTGGGCCACCAACATTTTCTGGACTTTAGGGGGTCTACGATGCCGGTAAACCTTTTTTTTGGGCCTCCAAACATTTCAACATTTTTGCAGGCCTAAAATGCATTTAAGGCCTTTTTTGGGCTGCTAACATATTCTGTACTTTCAGGGGGGTAGGATGCATTTTTCGTGCCAAAAATATTTTTGGGAATTTCAGTGGTCTAGGATGCGGGTTAATGCCCCTTTCAAGCTGCAAATGCTTTTGGGACATTCCAAGCTCTCTCACACTGCTTTTGGGCCACCAACATTTTCTGGACTTTAGGTGGTCTACGATGCCTGTAAACCTCTTTTTTGGGCCTCCAAAAATTTCAACATTTTTGCCGGCTTAAGATGCATTTTAAGGCCTTTTTTGGGCTGCTAACATATTCTGTACTTTCGGGGATGTAGGATGCATTTTTCGTGGCAAAAATATTTTGGAGAATTACAGTGGTCTAGGATGTGGGTTAATGCCCCTTTCAGGCTGTAAATGTTTTTGGGACATTCAGAGATCTCTCACAATGTTTTTGGGCCACCAACATTTTACAGACTTTAGGGGGTCTACGATGCCTGTAAACCCCTTTTTTGGGCCTCCAAAGATTTCAACATTTTTGCAGGCCTAAGATGCATTTTAAGGCCTTTTTTGGGCTGCTAACATATTCTGTACTTTCGGGGTTGTAGGATCCATTTTTCGTGGCAAAAATATTTTTGTTTTGGGAATTTCAGTGGTCTAGGATGTGGGTTAATGCCCCTTTCAGGCTGCAAATGCTTTTGGGACATTCAGAGCTCTCTCACACTGTTTTTGGGCCACCAACATTTTCTGAACTTTAGGGGGTCTAAGATGCCTGTAAACCCCTTTTTTGGGCATCCAAACATTTCAACATTTTTGCAGGCCTAAAATGCATTTTAAGGCCTTTTTTGGGCTGCTAACATTTTCTGAACTTTCAGGGGTGTAGGATGCATTTTTCGTGCCAGAAATATTTTTGGTAATTTCAGTGGTCTAGGATTTGGGTTAATGCCCCTTTTCAGACTGCAAATGTTTTTGGGAGATTCAGAGCTCTCTCACACCGTTTTTGGGCCACCGACATATTCTGGACTTTGTGGGGTCTACGATGCCTGTAAACCCCTTTTTTGGGCATCCAAACATTTCAACATTTTTGCAGGCCTAAATTGCATTTAAGGCCTTTTTTGGGCTGCTAACATATTCTGTACTTTCAGGGGTTTAGGATGCATTTTTCGTGCCAAAAATATTTTTGGGAATTTCAGTGGTCTAGGATTTGGGTTAATGCCCCTTTCAGGCTGCAAATGTTTTTGGGACATTCAGAGCTCTCTCACAATGTTTTTGGGCCACCAACATTTTCTGGACTTTAGGGGGTCTACGATGTCTGTAAACCCCTTTTTTGGGCCTCCAAAGATTTCAACATTTTTGCCAGCCTAAGATGCATTTTAAGGCCTTTTTTTGGCTGCTAACATATTCTGTACTTTCGGGGATGTAGGATGCATTTTTCGTGCCAAAAATATTTTTGGGAATTTCAGTGGTCTAGGATGCGGGTTAATGCCCCTTTCAAGCTGCAAATGCTTTTGGGACATTCTGAGCTCTCTCACACTGCTTTTGGGCCACCAACATTTTCTGGACTTTAGGTGGTCTACGATGCCTGTAAACCCCTTTTTTGGGCCTCCAAAGATTTCAACATTTTTGCCGGCCTAAGATGCATTTTAAGGCCTTTTTTGGGCTGCTAACATATTCTGTACTTTCGGGGATGTAGGATGCATTTTTCGTGGCAAAAATATTTTGGAGAATTACAGTGGTCTAGGATGTGGGTTAATGCCCCTTTCAGGCTGTAAATGTTTTTGGGACATTCAGAGCTCTCTCACAATGTTTTTGGGCCACCAACATTTTCTGGACTTTAGGGGGTCTACGATGCCGGTAAACCTTTTTTTTGGGCCTCCAAACATTTCAACATTTTTGCAGGCCTAAAATGCATTTAAGGCCTTTTTTGGGCTGCTAACATATTCTGTACTTTCAGGGGGGTAGGATGCATTTTTCGTGCCAAAAATATTTTTGGGAATTTCAGTGGTCTAGGATGCGGGTTAATGCCCCTTTCAAGCTGCAAATGCTTTTGGGACATTCCAAGCTCTCTCACACTGCTTTTGGGCCACCAACATTTTCTGGACTTTAGGTGGTCTACGATGCCTGTAAACCTCTTTTTTGGGCCTCCAAAAATTTCAACATTTTTGCCGGCCTAAGATGCATTTTAAGGCCTTTTTTGGGCTGCTAACATATTCTGTACTTTCGGGGATGTAGGATGCATTTTTCGTGGCAAAAATATTTTGGAGAATTACAGTGGTCTAGGATGTGGGTTAATGCCCCTTTCAGGCTGTAAATGTTTTTGGGACATTCAGAGATCTCTCACAATGTTTTTGGGCCACCAACATTTTACAGACTTTAGGGGGTCTACGATGCCTGTAAACCCCTTTTTTGGGCCTCCAAAGATTTCAACATTTTTTCAGGCCTAAGATGCATTTTAGGCCTTTTTTGGAATGCTGACATATTCTGAACTTTCAGGGTTGTAGGATGCATTTTTCGTGCCAAAAATATTTTTGGGAATTTCAGGGGTCTAGCATGCGGGTTAATGTCCTTTTCAGACTGCAAATGTTTTTGGGAGATTCAGAGCTCTCTCACACCGTTTTTGGGCCACCGACATATTCTGGACTTTATGGGGTCTACGATGCCTGTAAACCCCTTTTTTGGGCATCCAAACATTTCAACATTTTTGCAGGCCTAAGATGCATTTTAAGGCCTTTTTTGGGCTGCTAACATTTTCTGAACTTTCAGGGGTGTAGGATGCATTTTTCGTGCCAGAAATATTTTTGGTAATTTCAGTGGTCTAGGATTTGGGTTAATGCCCCTTTCAGGCTGCAAATGTTTTTGGGACATTCAGAGCTCTCTCACAATGTTTTTGGGCCACCAACATTTTCTGGACTTTAGGGGGTCTACGATGCCTGTAAACCTTTTTTTTGGGCCTCCAAACATTTCAACATTTTTGCAGGCCTAAAATGCATTTAAGGCCTTTTTTGGGCTGCTAACATATTCTGTACTTTCAGGGGGGTAGGATGCATTTTTCGTGCCAAAAATATTTTTGGGAATTTCAGTGGTCTAGGATGCAGGTTAATGCCCCTTTCAAGCTGCAAATGCTTTTGGGACATTCCGAGCTCTCTCACACTGCTTTTGGGCCACCAACATTTTATGGACTTTAGGTGGTCTACGATGCCTGTAAACAACTTTTTTGGGCCTCCAAAGATTTCAACATTTTTGCCGGCCTAAGATGCATTTTAAGGCCTTTTTTGGGCTGCTAACATATTCTGTACTTTCGGGGATGTAGGATGCATTTTTCGTGGCAAAAATATTTTGGAGAATTACAGTGGTCTAGGATGTGGGTTAATGCCCCTTTCAGGCTGTAAATGTTTTTGGGACATTCAGAGATCTCTCACAATGTTTTTGGGCCACCAACATTTTACAGACTTTAGGGGGTCTACGATGCCTGTAAACCCCTTTTTTGGGCCTCCAAAGATTTCAACATTTTTGCAGGCCTAAGATGCATTTTAAGGCCTTTTTTGGGCTGCTAACATATTCTGTGCTTTCGGGGTTGTAGGATCCATTTTTCGTGGCAAAAATATTTTTGTTTTGGGAATTTCAGTGGTCTAGGATGTGGGTTAATGCCCCTTTCAGGCTGCAAATGCTTTTGGGACATTCCGACCTCTCTCACACTGTTTTTGGGCCACCAACATTTTCTGAACTTTAGGGGGTCTAAGATGCCTGTAAACCCCTTTTTTGGGCATCCAAACATTTCAACATTTTTGCAGGCCTAAGATGCATTTTAAGGCCTTTTTTGGGCTGCTAACATTTTCTGAACTTTCAGGGGTGTAGGATGCATTTTTCGTGCCAGAAATATTTTTGGTAATTTCAGTGGTCTAGGATTTGGGTTAATGCCCCTTTTGGGCTGCTAATGTTTTTGGGACATTCAGAGCTCTCTCACAATGTCTTTGGGCCACCAACATTTTCTGGACTTTAGGGGGTCTACGATGCCGGTAAACCTTTTTTTTGGGCCTCCAAACATTTCAACATTTTTGCAGGCCTAAATTGCATTTAAGGCCTTTTTTGGGCTGCTAACAAAGATTTCAACATTTTTTCAGGCCTAAGATGCATTTTAGGCCTTTTTTGGAATGCTGACATATTCTGAACTTTCAGGGTTGTAGGATGCATTTTTCGTGCCAAAAATATTTTTGGGAATTTCAGGGGTCTAGCATGCGGGTTAATGTCCTTTTCAGACTGCAAATGTTTTTGGGAGATTCAGAGCTCTCTCACACCGTTTTTGGGCCACCGACATATTCTGGACTTTATGGGGTCTACGATGCCTGTAAACCCCTTTTTTGGGCATCCAAACATTTCAACATTTTTGCAGGCCTAAAATGCATTTAAGGCCTTTTTTGGGCTGCTAACATATTCTGTACTTTCAGGGGGGTAGGATGCATTTTTCGTGCCAAAAATATTTTTGGGAATTTCAGTGGTCTAGGATGCAGGTTAATGCCCCTTTCAAGCTGCAAATGATTTTGGGACATTCCGAGCTCTCTCACACTGCTTTTGGGCCACCAACATTTTATGGACTTTAGGTGGTCTACGATGCCTGTAAACAACTTTTTTGGGCCTCCAAAGATTTCAACATTTTTGCCGGCCTAAGATGCATTTTAAGGCCTTTTTTGGGCTGCTAACATATTCTGTACTTTCGGGGATGTAGGATGCATTTTTCGTGGCAAAAATATTTTGGAGAATTACAGTGGTCTAGGATGTGGGTTAATGCCCCTTTCAGGCTGTAAATGTTTTTGGGACATTCAGAGATCTCTCACAATGTTTTTGGGCCACCAACATTTTACAGACTCTAGGGGGTCTACGATGCCTGTAAACCCCTTTTTTGGGCCTCCAAAGATTTCAACTTTTTTGCAGGCCTAAGATGCATTTTAAGGCCTTTTTTGGGCTGCTAACATATTCTGTGCTTTCGGGGTTGTAGGATCCATTTTTCGTGGCAAAAATATTTTTGTTTTGGGAATTTCAGTGGTCTAGGATGTGGGTTAATGCCCCTTTCAGGCTGCAAATGCTTTTGGGACATTCCGACCTCTCTCACACTGTTTTTGGGCCACCAACATTTTCTGAACTTTAGGGGGTCTAAGATGCCTGTAAACCCCTTTTTTGGGCATCCAAACATTTCAACATTTTTGCAGGCCTAAGATGCATTTTAAGGCCTTTTTTGGGCTGCTAACATTTTCTGAACTTTCAGGGGTGTAGGATGCATTTTTCGTGCCAGAAATATTTTTGGTAATTTCAGTGGTCTAGGATTTGGGTTAATGCCCCTTTTGGGCTGCTAATGTTTTTGGGACATTCAGAGCTCTCTCACAATGTCTTTGGGCCACCAACATTTTCTGGACTTTAGGGGGTCTACGATGCCGGTAAACCTTTTTTTTGGGCCTCCAAACATTTCAACATTTTTGCAGGCCTAAATTGCATTTAAGGCCTTTTTTGGGCTGCTAACATATTCTGTACTTTCAGGGGTTTAGGATGCATTTTTCGTGCCAAAAATATTTTTGGGAATTTCAGTGGTCTAGGATTTGGGTTAATGCCCCTTTCAGGCTGCAAATGTTTTTGGGACATTCAGAGCTCTCTCACAATGTTTTTGGGCCACCAACATTTTCTGGACTTTAGGGGGTCTACGATGTCTGTAAACCCCTTTTTTGGGCCTCCAAAGATTTCAACATTTTTGCCGGCCTAAGATGCATTTTAAGGCCTTTTTTTGGCTGCTAACATATTCTGTACTTTCGGGGTTGTAGGATCCATTTTTCGTGGCAAAAATATTTTTGTTTTGGGAATTTCAGTGGTCTAGGATGTGGTTTAATGCCCCTTTCAGGCTGCAAATGCTTTTGGGACATTCAGAGCTCTCTCACACTGTTTTTGGGCCACACACACATTTTCTGAACTTTAGGGGGTCTACGATGCCTGTAAACCCCTTTTTTGGGCATCCAAACATTTCAACATTTTTGCAGGCCTAAGATGCATTTTAAGGCCTTTTTTGGGCTGCTAACATTTTCTGAACTTTCAGGGGTGTAGGATGCATTTTTCGTGCCAGAAATAT
The DNA here is from genome assembly GCF_040938575.1 of Ambystoma mexicanum. NCBI lineage: Eukaryota > Metazoa > Chordata > Amphibia > Caudata > Ambystomatidae > Ambystoma > Ambystoma mexicanum. The sequence goes on from NC_090929.1 coordinate 599,810,693, forward strand.
TTTTGGTAATTTCAGTGGTCTAGGATTTGGGTTAATGCCCCTTTTGGGCTGCTAATGTTTTTGGAACATTCAGAGCTCTCTCACAATGTCTTTGGGCCACCAACATTTTCTGGACTTTAGGGGGTCTACGATGCCTGTAAACCTTTTTTTTGGGCCTCCAAACATTTCAACATTTTTGCAGGCCTAAAATGCATTTAAGGCCTTTTTTGGGCTGCTAACATATTCTGTACTTTCAGGGGGGTAGGATGCATTTTTCGTGCCAAAAATATTTTTGGGAATTTCAGTGGTCTAGGATGCAGGTTAATGCCCCTTTCAAGCTGCAAATGCTTTTGGGACATTCCGAGCTCTCTCACACTGCTTTTGGGCCACCAACATTTTATGGACTTTAGGTGGTCTACGATGCCTGTAAACAACTTTTTTGGGCCTCCAAAGATTTCAACATTTTTGCCGGCCTAAGATGCATTTTAAGGCCTTTTTTGGGCTGCTAACATATTCTGTACTTTCGGGGATGTAGGATGCATTTTTCGTGGCAAAAATATTTTGGAGAATTACAGTGGTCTAGGATGTGGGTTAATGCCCCTTTCAGGCTGTAAATGTTTTTGGGACATTCAGAGATCTCTCACAATGTTTTTGGGCCACCAACATTTTACAGACTTTAGGGGGTCTACGATGCCTGTAAACCCCTTTTTTGGGCCTCCAAAGATTTCAACATTTTTGCAGGCCTAAGATGCATTTTAAGGCCTTTTTTGGGCTGCTAACATATTCTGTGCTTTCGGGGTTGTAGGATCCATTTTTCGTGGCAAAAATATTTTTGTTTTGGGAATTTCAGTGGTCTAGGATGTGGGTTAATGCCCCTTTCAGGCTGCAAATGCTTTTGGGACATTCAGACCTCTCTCACACTGTTTTTGGGCCACCAACATTTTCTGAACTTTAGGGGGTCTAAGATGCCTGTAAACCCCTTTTTTGGGCATCCAAACATTTCAACATTTTTGCAGGCCTAAGATGCATTTTAAGGCCTTTTTTGGGCTGCTAACATTTTCTGAACTTTCAGGGGTGTAGGATGCATTTTTCGTGCCAGAAATATTTTTGGTAATTTCAGTGGTCTAGGATTTGGGTTAATGCCCCTTTTGGGCTGCTAATGTTTTTGGGACATTCAGAGCTCTCTCACAATGTCTTTGGGCCACCAACATTTTCTGGACTTTAGGGGGTCTACGATGCCGGTAAACCTTTTTTTTGGGCCTCCAAACATTTCAACATTTTTGCAGGCCTAAATTGCATTTAAGGCCTTTTTTGGGCTGCTAACATATTCTGTACTTTCAGGGGTTTAGGATGCATTTTTCGTGCCAAAAATATTTTTGGGAATTTCAGTGGTCTAGGATTTGGGTTAATGCCCCTTTCAGGCTGCAAATGTTTTTGGGACATTCAGGGCTCTCTCACAATGTTTTTGTGCCACCAACATTTTCTGGACTTTAGGGGGTCTACGATGTCTGTAAACCCCTTTTTTGGGCCTTCAAAGATCAAAGATTTCAACATTTTTGCCGGCCTAAGATGCATTTTAAGGCCTTTTTTTGGCTGCTAACATATTCTGTACTTTCGGGGATGTAGGATGCATTTTTCGTGCCAAAAATATTTTTGGGAATTTCAGTGGTCTAGGATGCGGGTTAATGCCCCTTTCAAGCTGCAAATGCTTTTGGGACATTCTGAGCTCTCTCACACTGCTTTTGGGCCACCAACATTTTCTGGACTTTAGGTGGTCTACGATGCCTGTAAACCCCTTTTTTGGGCCTCCAAAGATTTCAACATTTTTGCCGGCCTAAGATGCATTTTAAGGCCTTTTTCGGGCTGCTAACATATTCTGTACTTTCGGGGATGTAGGATGCATTTTTCGTGGCAAAAATATTTTGGAGAATTACAGTGGTCTAGGATGTGGGCTAATGCCCCTTTCAGGCTGTAAATGTTTTTGGGACATTCAGAGATCTCTCACAATGTTTTTGGGCCACCAACATTTTCCAGACTTTAGGGGGTCTACGATGCCTGTAAACCCCTTTTTTGGGCCTCCAAAGATTTCAACATTTTTTCAGGCCTAAGATGCATTTTAATGCCTTTTTTGGAATGCTGACATATTCTGAACTTTCAGGGTTGTAGGATGCATTTTTCGTGCCAAAAATATTTTTGGGAATTTCAGGGGTCTAGCATGCGGGTTAATGTCCTTTTCAGACTGCAAATATTTTTGGGAGATTCAGAGCTCTCTCACACCGTTTTTGGGCCACCAACATATTCTGGACTTTAGGGGGTCTTCGATGCCTGTTAACCCCTTTTTTGGGCATCCAAACATTTCAACATTTTTGAAGGCCTAAGATGCATTTTAAGGCCTTTTTGGGCTGCTAACATTTTCTGAACTTTCAGGGGTGTAGGATGCATTTTTCGTGCCAGAAATATTTTTGGTAATTTCAGTGGTCTAGGATTTGGGTTAATGCCCCTTTCAGGCTGCAAATGTTTTTGGGGCATTCAGAGCTCTCTCACAATGTTTTTGGGCCACCAACATTTTCTGGACTTTAGGGGGTCTACGATGCCTGTAAACCTTTTTTTTGGGCCTCCAAACATATCAACATTTTTACAGGCCTAAAATGCATTTAAGTCCTTTTTTGGGCTGCTAACATATTCTGTACTTTCAGGGGGGTAGGATGCATTTTTCGTGCCAAAAATATTTTTGGGAATTTCAGTGGTCTAGGATGCAGGTTAATGCCCCTTTCAAGCTGCAAATGCTTTTGGGACATTCCGAGCTCTCTCTCACTGCTTTTGGGCCACCAACATTTTATGGACTTTAGGGGGTCTACGATGCCTGTAAACCCCTTTTTTGGGCCTCCAAAGATTTCAACATTTTTGCAGGCCTAAGATGCATTTTAAGGCCTTTTTTGGGCTGCTAACATATTCTGTGCTTTCGGGGTTGTAGGATCCATTTTTCGTGGCAAAAATATTTTTGTTTTGGGAATTTCAGTGGTCTAGGATGTGGTTTAATGCCCCTTTCAGGCTGCAAATGCTTTTGGGACATTCAGAGCTCTCTCACACTGTTTTTGGGCCACACACACATTTTCTGAACTTTAGGGGGTCTACGATGCCTGTAAACCCCTTTTTTGGGCATCCAAACATTTCAACATTTTTGCAGGCCTAAGATGCATTTTAAGGCCTTTTTTGGGCTGCTAACATTTTCTGAACTTTCAGGGGTGTAGGATGCATTTTTCGTGCCAGAAATATTTTCGGTAATTTCAGTGGTCTAGGATTTGGGTTAATGCCCCTTTTGGGCTGCTAATGTTTTTGGAACATTCAGAGCTCTCTCACAATGTCTTTGGGCCACCAACATTTTCTGGACTTTAGGGGGTCTACGATGCCGGTAAACCTTTTTTTTGGGCCTCCAAACATTTCAACATTTTTGCAGGCCTAAATTGCATTTAAGGCCTTTTTTGGGCTGCTAACATATTCTGTACTTTCAGGGGTTTAGGATGCATTTTTCGCGCCAAAAATTTTTTGGGGAATTTCAGTGGTCTAGGATTTGGGTTAATGCCCCTTTCAGGCTGCAAATGTTTTTGGGACATTCAGAGCTCTCTCACAATGCTTTTGGGCCACCAAAATTTTCCAGACTTTAGGGGGTCTACGATGCCTGTAAACCCCTTTTTTGGGCCTCCAAAGATTTCAACATTTTTTCAGGCCTAAGATGCATTTTAAGGCCTTTTTTGGAATGCTGACATATTCTGAACTTTCAGGGTTGTAGGATGCATTTTTCGTGCCAAAAATATTTTTGGGAATTTCAGGGGTCTAGCATGCGGGTTAATGTCCTTTTCAGACTGCAAATGTTTTTGGGAGATTCAGAGCTCTCTCACACCGTTTTTGGGCCACCGACATATTCTGGACTTTATGGGGTCTACGATGCCTGTTAACCCCTTTTTTGGGCTTCCAAACATTTCAACATTTTTGCAGGCCTAAAATGCATTTTAAGGCCTTTTTGGGCTGCTAACATTTTCTGAACTTTCATGGGTGTAGGGTGCATTTTTCGTGCCAGAAATATTTTTGGTAATTACAGTGGTCTAGGATGTGGGTTAATGCCCCTTTCAGGCTGTAAATGTTTTTGGGACATTCAGAGATCTCTCACAATGTTTTTGGGCCACCAACATTTTCCAGACTTTAGGGGGCCTACGATGCCTGTAAACCCCTTTTTTGGACCTCCAAAGATTTCAACATTTTTTCAGGCCTAAGATGCATTTTAAGGCCTTTTTTGGAATTCTGACATATTCTGAACTTTCAGGGTTGTAGGATGCATTTTTCGTGCCAAAAATATTTTTGGGAATTTCAGTGGTCTATGATTTGGGTTAATGCCCCTTTCAAGCTGCAAATGCTTTTGGGACATTCAGAGCTCTCTCACACTGTTTTTGGGCCACCAACATTTTCTGAACTTTAGGGGGTCTACGATGCCTGTAAACCCCTTTTTTGGGCATCCAAACATTTCAACATTTTTGCAGGCCTAAGATGCATTTTAAGGCCTTTTTTGGGCTGCTAACATTTTCTGAACTTTCAGGGGTGTAGGATGGATTTTTCGTGCCAGAAATATTTTTGGTAATTTCAGTGGTCTAGGATTTGGTTTAATGCCCCTTTCAGGCTGCAAATGTTTTTGGGACATTCAGAGCTCTCTCACAATGTTTTTGGGCCACCAACATTTTCTGGACTTTAGGGGGTCTACGATGTCTGTAAACCCCTTTTTTGGGCCTCCAAAGATTTCAACATTTTTGCCAGCCTAAGATGCATTTTAAGGCCTTTTTTTGGCTGCTAACATATTCTGTACTTTCGGGGATGTAGGATGCATTTTTCGTGCCAAAAATATTTTTGGGAATTTCAGTGGTCTAGGATGCGGGTTAATGCCCCTTTCAAGCTGCAAATGCTTTTGGGACATTCTGAGCTCTCTCACACTGCTTTTGGGCCACCAACATTTTCTGGACTTTAGGTGGTCTACGATGCCTGTAAACCCCTTTTTTGGGCCTCCAAAGATTTCAACATTTTTGCCGGCCTAAGATGCATTTTAAGGCCTTTTTTGGGCTGCTAACATATTCTGTACTTTCGGGGATGTAGGATGCATTTTTCGTGGCAAAAATATTTTGGAGAATTACAGTGGTCTAGGATGTGGGTTAATGCCCCTTTCAGGCTGTAAATGTTTTTGGGACATTCAGAGATCTCTCACAATGTTTTTGGGCCACCAACATTTTCCAGACTTTATGGGGTCTACGATGCCTGTAAACCCCTTTTTTGGGCCTCCAAAGATTTCAACATTTTTGCCGGCCTAAGATGCATTTTAAGGCCTTTTTTGGGCTGCTAACATATTCTGTACTTTCGGGGATGTAGGATGCATTTTTCGTGGCAAAAATATTTTGGAGAATTACAGTGGTCTAGGATGTGGGTTAATGCCCCTTTCAGGCTGTAAATGTTTTTGGGACATTCAGAGCTCTCTCACAATGTTTTTGGGCCACCAACATTTTCTGGACTTTAGGGGGTCTACGATGCCGGTAAACCTTTTTTTTGGGCCTCCAAACATTTCAACATTTTTGCAGGCCTAAAATGCATTTAAGGCCTTTTTAAGGCTGCTAACATATTCTGTACTTTCAGGGGGGTAGGATGCATTTTTCGTGCCAAAAATATTTTTGGGAATTTCAGTGGTCTAGGATGCGGGTTAATGCCCCTTTCAAGCTGCAAATGCTTTTGGGACATTCCAAGCTCTCTCACACTGCTTTTGGGCCACCAACATTTTCTGGACTTTAGGTGGTCTACGATGCCTGTAAACCTCTTTTTTGGGCCTCCAAAAATTTCAACATTTTTGCCGGCCTAAGATGCATTTTAAGGCCTTTTTTGGGCTGCTAACATATTCTGTACTTTCGGGGATGTAGGATGCATTTTTCGTGGCAAAAATATTTTGGAGAATTACAGTGGTCTAGGATGTGGGTTAATGCCCCTTTCAGGCTGTAAATGTTTTTGGGACATTCAGAGATCTCTCACAATGTTTTTGGGCCACCAACATTTTACAGACTTTAGGGGGTCTACGATGCCTGTAAACCCCTTTTTTGGGCCTCCAAAGATTTCAACATTTTTTCAGGCCTAAGATGCATTTTAGGCCTTTTTTGGAATGCTGACATATTCTGAACTTTCAGGGTTGTAGGATGCATTTTTCGTGCCAAAAATATTTTTGGGAATTTCAGGGGTCTAGCATGCGGGTTAATGTCCTTTTCAGACTGCAAATGTTTTTGGGAGATTCAGAGCTCTCTCACACCGTTTTTGGGCCACCGACATATTCTGGACTTTATGGGGTCTACGATGCCTGTAAACCCCTTTTTTGGGCATCCAAACATTTCAACATTTTTGCAGGCCTAAGATGCATTTTAAGGCCTTTTTGGGCTGCTAACATTTTCTGAACTTTCAGGGGTGTAGGATGCATTTTTCGTGCCAGAAATATTTTTGGTAATTTCAGTGGTCTAGGATTTGGGTTAATGCCCCTTTCAGGCTGCAAATGTTTTTGGGACATTCAGAGCTCTCTCACAATGTTTTTGGGCCACCAACATTTTCTGGACTTTAGGGGGTCTACGATGCCTGTAAACCTTTTTTTTGGGCCTCCAAACATTTCAACATTTTTGCAGGCCTAAAATGCATTTAAGGCCTTTTTTGGGCTGCTAACATATTCTGTACTTTCAGGGGGGTAGGATGCATTTTTCGTGCCAAAAATATTTTTGGGAATTTCAGTGGTCTAGGATGCAGGTTAATGCCCCTTTCAAGCTGCAAATGCTTTTGGGACATTCCGAGCTCTCTCACACTGCTTTTGGGCCACCAACATTTTATGGACTTTAGGTGGTCTACGATGCCTGTAAACAACTTTTTTGGGCCTCCAAAGATTTCAACATTTTTGCCGGCCTAAGATGCATTTTAAGGCCTTTTTTGGGCTGCTAACATATTCTGTACTTTCGGGGATGTAGGATGCATTTTTCGTGGCAAAAATATTTTGGAGAATTACAGTGGTCTAGGATGTGGGTTAATGCCCCTTTCAGGCTGTAAATGTTTTTGGGACATTCAGAGATCTCTCACAATGTTTTTGGGCCACCAACATTTTACAGACTTTAGGGGGTCTACGATGCCTGTAAACCCCTTTTTTGGGCCTCCAAAGATTTCAACATTTTTGCAGGCCTAAGATGCATTTTAAGGCCTTTTTTGGGCTGCTAACATATTCTGTGCTTTCGGGGTTGTAGGATCCATTTTTCGTGGCAAAAATATTTTTGTTTTGGGAATTTCAGTGGTCTAGGATGTGGGTTAATGCCCCTTTCAGGCTGCAAATGCTTTTGGGACATTCCGACCTCTCTCACACTGTTTTTGGGCCACCAACATTTTCTGAACTTTAGGGGGTCTAAGATGCCTGTAAACCCCTTTTTTGGGCATCCAAACATTTCAACATTTTTGCAGGCCTAAGATGCATTTTAAGGCCTTTTTTGGGCTGCTAACATTTTCTGAACTTTCAGGGGTGTAGGATGCATTTTTCGTGCCAGAAATATTTTTGGTAATTTCAGTGGTCTAGGATTTGGGTTAATGCCCCTTTTGGGCTGCTAATGTTTTTGGGACATTCAGAGCTCTCTCACAATGTCTTTGGGCCACCAACATTTTCTGGACTTTAGGGGGTCTACGATGCCGGTAAACCTTTTTTTTGGGCCTCCAAACATTTCAACATTTTTGCAGGCCTAAATTGCATTTAAGGCCTTTTTTGGGCTGCTAACATATTCTGTACTTTCAGGGGTTTAGGATGCATTTTTCGTGCCAAAAATATTTTTGGGAATTTCAGTGGTCTAGGATTTGGGTTAATGCCCCTTTCAGGCTGCAAATGTTTTTGGGACATTCAGAGCTCTCTCACAATGTTTTTGGGCCACCAACATTTTCTGGACTTTAGGGGGTCTACGATGTCTGTAAATCCCTTTTTTGGGCCTCCAAAGATTTCAACATTTTTGCCGGCCTAAGATGCATTTTAAGGCCTTTTTTTGGCTGCTAACATATTCTGTACTTTCGGGGATGTAGGATGCATTTTTCGTGCCAAAAATATTTTTGGGAATTTCAGTGGTCTAGGATGCGGGTTAATGCCCCTTTCAAGCTGCAAATGCTTTTGGGACATTCTGAGCTCTCTCACACTGCTTTTGGGCCACCAACATTTTCTGGACTTTAGGGGGTCTACGATGCCTGTAAACCCCTTTTTTGGGCCTCCAAAGATTTCAACATTTTTGCCGGCCTAAGATGCATTTTAAGGCCTTTTTCGGGCTGCTAACATATTCTGTACTTTCGGGGATGTAGGATGCATTTTTCGTGGCAAAAATATTTTGGAGAATTACAGTGGTCTAGGATGCGGGTTAATGCCCCTTTCAGGCTGTAAATGTTTTTGGGACATTCAGAGATCTCTCACAATGTTTTTGGGCCACCAACATTTTCCAGACTTTAGGGGTCTACGATGCCTGTAAACCCCTTTTTTGGGCCTCCAAAGATTTCAACATTTTTTCAGGCCTAAGATGCATTTTAATGCCTTTTTTGGAATGCTGACATATTCTGAACTTTCAGGGTTGTAGGATGCATTTTTCGTGCCAAAAATATTTTTGGGAATTTCAGGGGTCTAGCATGCGGGTTAATGTCCTTTTCAGACTGCAAATATTTTTGGGAGATTCAGAGCTCTCTCACACCGTTTTTGGGCCACCAACATATTCTGGACTTTAGGGGGTCTTCGATGCCTGTTAACCCCTTTTTTGGGCATCCAAACATTTCAACATTTTTGCAGGCCTAAGATGCATTTTAAGGCCTTTTTGGGCTGCTAACATTTTCTGAATTTTTGGTAATTTCAGTGGTCTAGGATTTGGGTTAATGCCCCTTTCAGGCTGCAAATGTTTTTGGGGCATTCAGAGCTCTCTCACAATGTTTTTGGGCCACCAACATTTTCTGGACTTTAGGGGGTCTACGATGCCTGTAAACCTTTTTTTTGGGCCTCCAAACATTTCAACATTTTTGCAGGCCTAAAATGCATTTAAGGCCTTTTTTGGGCTGCTAACATATTCTGTACTTTCAGGGGGGTAGGATGCATTTTTCGTGCAAAAAAATTTTTTTGGGGAATTTCAGTGGTCTAGGATGCAGGTTAATGCCCCTTTCAAGCTGCAAATGCTTTTGGGACATTCCGAGCTCTCTCACACTGCTTTTGGGCCACCAACATTTTATGGACTTTAGGGGGTCTATGATGCCTGTAAACCCCTTTTTTGGGCCTCCAAAGATTTCAACATTTTTGCAGGCCTAAGATGCATTTTAAGGCCTTTTTTGGGCTGCTAACATATTCTGTGCTTTCGGGGTTGTAGGATCCATTTTTCGTGGCAAAAATATTTTTGTTTTGGGAATTTCAGTGGTCTAGGATGTGGTTTAATGCCCCTTTCAGGCTGTAAATGCTTTTGGGACATTCAGAGCTCTCTCACACTGTTTTTGGGCCACACACACATTTTCTGAACTTTAGGGGGTCTACGATGCCTGTAAACCCCTTTTTTGGGCATCCAAACATTTCAACATTTTTGCAGGCCTAAGATGCATTTTAAGGCCTTTTTTGGGCTGCTAACATTTTCTGAACTTTCAGGGGTGTAGGATGCATTTTTCGTGCCAGAAATATTTTTGGTAATTTCAGTGGTCTAGGATTTGGGTTAATGCCCCTTTTGGGCTGCTAATGTTTTTGGAACATTCAGAGCTCTCTCACAATGTCTTTGGGCCACCAACATTTTCTGGACTTTAGGGGGTCTACGATGCCTGTAAACCTTTTTTTTGGGCCTCCAAACATTTCAAAATTTTTGCAGGCCTAAAATGCATTTAAGGCCTTTTTTGGGCTGCTAACATATTCTGTACTTTCAGGGGGGTAGGATGCATTTTTCGTGCCAAAAATATTTTTGGGAATTTCAGTGGTCTAGGATGCAGGTTAATGCCCCTTTCAAGCTGCAAATGCTTTTGGGACATTCCGAGCTCTCTCACACTGCTTTTGGGCCACCAACATTTTATGGACTTTAGGTGGTCTACGATGCCTGTAAACAACTTTTTTGGGCCTCCAAAGATTTCAACATTTTTGCCGGCCTAAGATGCATTTTAAGGCCTTTTTTGGGCTGCTAACATATTCTGTACTTTCGGGGATGTAGGATGCATTTTTCGTGGCAAAAATATTTTGGAGAATTACAGTGGTCTAGGATGTGGGTTAATGCCCCTTTCAGGCTGTAAATGTTTTTGGGACATTCAGAGATCTCTCACAATGTTTTTGGGCCACCAACATTTTACAGACTTTAGGGGGTCTACAATGCCTGTAAACCCCTTTTTTGGGCCTCCAAAGATTTCAACATTTTTGCAGGCCTAAGATGCATTTTAAGGCCTTTTTTGGGCTGCTAACATATTCTGTGCTTTCGGGGTTGTAGGATCCATTTTTCGTGGCAAAAATATTTTTGTTTTGGGAATTTCAGTGGTCTAGGATGTGGGTTAATGCCCCTTTCAGGCTGCAAATGCTTTTGGGACATTCAGACCTCTCTCACACTGTTTTTGGGCCACCAACATTTTCTGAACTTTAGGGGGTCTAAGATGCCTGTAAACCCCTTTTTTGGGCATCCAAACATTTCAACATTTTTGCAGGCCTAAGATGCATTTTAAGGCCTTTTTTGGGCTGCTAACATTTTCTGAACTTTCAGGGGTGTAGGATGCATTTTTCGTGCCAGAAATATTTTTGGTAATTTCAGTGGTCTAGGATTTGGGTTAATGCCCCTTTTGGGCTGCTAATGTTTTTGGGACATTCAGAGCTCTCTCACAATGTCTTTGGGCCACCAACATTTTCTGGACTTTAGGGGGTCTACGATGCCGGTAAACCTTTTTTTTGGGCCTCCAAACATTTCAACATTTTTGCAGGCCTAAATTGCATTTAAGGCCTTTTTTGGGCTGCTAACATATTCTGTACTTTCAGGGGTTTAGGATGCATTTTTCGTGCCAAAAATATTTTTGGGAATTTCAGTGGTCTAGGATTTGGGTTAATGCCCCTTTCAGGCTGCAAATGTTTTTGGGACATTCAGGGCTCTCTCACAATGTTTTTGGGCCACCAACATTTTCTGGACTTTAGGGGGTCTACAATGTCTGTAAACCCCTTTTTTGGGCCTCCAAAGATTTCAACATTTTTGCCGGCCTAAGATGCATTTTAAGGCCTTTTTTGGGCTGCTACATATTCTGTACTTTCGGGGATGTAGGATGCATTTTTCGTGGCAAAAATATTTTGGAGAATTACAGTGGTCTAGGATGTGGGTTAATGCCCCTTTCAGGCTGTAAATGTTTTTGGGACATTCAGAGATCTCTCACAATGTTTTTGGGCCACCAACATTTTACAGACTTTAGGGGGTCTACGATGCCTGTAAACCCCTTTTTTGGGCCTCCAAAGATTTCAACATTTTTGCAGGCCTAAGATGCATTTTAAGGCCTTTTTTGGGCTGCTAACATATTCTGTGCTTTCGGGGTTGTAGGATCCATTTTTCGTGGCAAAAATATTTTTGTTTTGGGAATTTCAGTGGTCTAGGATGTGGGTTAATGCCCCTTTCAGGCTGCAAATGCTTTTGGGACATTCAGACCTCTCTCACACTGTTTTTGGGCCACCAACATTTTCTGAACTTTAGGGGGTCTAAGATGCCTGTAAACCCCTTTTTTGGGCATCCAAACATTTCAACATTTTTGCAGGCCTAAGATGCATTTTAAGGCCTTTTTTGGGCTGCTAACATTTTCTGAACTTTCAGGGGTGTAGGATGCATTTTTAGTGCCAGAAATATTTTTGGTAATTTCAGTGGTCTAGGATTTGGGTTAATGCCCCTTTTGGGCTGCTAATGTTTTTGGGACATTCAGAGCTCTCTCACAATGTCTTTGGGCCACCAACATTTTCTGGACTTTAGGGGGTCTACGATGCCGGTAAACCTTTTTTTTGGGCCTCCAAACATTTCAACATTTTTGCAGGCCTAAATTGCATTTAAGGCCTTTTTTGGGCTGCTAACATATTCTGTACTTTCAGGGGTTTAGGATGCATTTTTCGTGCCAAAAATATTTTTGGGAATTTCAGTGGTCTAGGATTTGGGTTAATGCCCCTTTCAGGCTGCAAATGTTTTTGGGACATTCAGGGCTCTCTCACAATGTTTTTGGGCCACCAACATTTTCTGGACTTTAGGGGGTCTACGATGTCTGTAAACCCCTTTTTTGGGCCTCCAAAGATTTCAACATTTTTGCCGGCCTAAGATGCATTTTAAGGCCTTTTTTTGGCTGCTAACATATTCTGTACTTTCGGGGATGTAGGATGCATTTTTCGTGCCAAAAATATTTTTGGGAATTTCAGTGGTCTAGGATGCGGGTTAATGCCCCTTTCAAGCTGCAAATGCTTTTGGGACATTCTGAGCTCTCTCACACTGCTTTTGGGCCACCAACATTTTCTGGACTTTAGGTGGTCTACGATGCCTGTAAACCCCTTTTTTGGGCCTCCAAAGATTTCAACATTTTTGCCGGCCTAAGATGCATTTTAAGGCCTTTTTCGGGCTGCTAACATATTCTGTACTTTCGGGGATGTAGGATGCATTTTTCGTGGCAAAAATATTTTGGAGAATTACAGTGGTCTAGGATGTGGGCTAATGCCCCTTTCAGGCTGTAAATGTTTTTGGGACGTTCAGAGATCTCTCACAATGTTTTTGGGCCACCAACATTTTCCAGACTTTAGGGGGTCTACGATGCCTGTAAACCCCTTTTTTGGGCCTCCAAAGATTTCAACATTTTTTCAGGCCTAAAATGCATTTAAGGCCTTTTTTGGGCTGCTAACATATTCTGTACTTTCAGGGGGGTAGGATGCATTTTTCGTACCAAAAATATTTTTGGGAATTTCAGTGGTCTAGGATGCGGGTTAATGCCCCTTTCAGGCTGTAAATGTTTTTGGGACATTCAGAGATCTCTCACAATGTTTTTGGGCCACCAACATTTTCCAGACTTTAGGGGTCTACGATGCCTGTAAACCCCTTTTTTGGGCCTCCAAAGATTTCAACATTTTTTCAGGCCTAAGATGCATTTTAATGCCTTTTTTGGAATGCTGACATATTCTGAACTTTCAGGGTTGTAGGATGCATTTTTCGTGCCAAAAATATTTTTGGGAATTTCAGGGGTCTAGCATGCGGGTTAATGTCCTTTTCAGACTGCAAATATTTTTGGGAGATTCAGAGCTCTCTCACACCGTTTTTGGGCCACCAACATATTCTGGACTTTAGGGGGTCTTCGATGCCTGTTAACCCCTTTTTTGGGCATCCAAACATTTCAACATTTTTGCTGGCCTAAGATGCATTTTAAGGCCTTTTTGGGCTGCTAACATTTTCTGAACTTTCAGGGGTGTAGGATGCATTTTTCGTGCCAGAAATATTTTTGGTAATTTCAGTGGTCTAGGATTTGGGTTAATGCCCCTTTCAGGCTGCAAATGTTTTTGGGGCATTCAGAGCTCTCTCACAATGTTTTTGGGCCACCAACATTTTCTGGACTTTAGGGGGTCTACGATGCCTGTAAACCTTTTTTTTGGGCCTCCAAACATTTCAACATTTTTGCAGGCCTAAAATGCATTTAAGGCCTTTTTTGGGCTGCTAACATATTCTGTACTTTCAGGGGGGTAGGATGCATTTTTCGTGCCAGAAATATTTTTGGTAATTTCAGTGGTCTAGGATTTGGGTTAATGCCCCTTTTGGGCTGCTAATGTTTTTGGAACATTCAGAGCTCTCTCACAATGTCTTTGGGCCACCGACATATTCTGGACTTTAGGGGGTCTACGATGCCTGTAAACCCCTTTTTTGGGCATCCAAACATTTCAACATTTTTGCAGGCCTAAAATGCATTTTAAGGCCTTTTTGGGCTGCTAACATTTTCTGAACTTTCAGGGGTGTAGGATGCATTTTTCGTGCCAGAAATATTTTTGGTAATTACAGTGGTCTAGGATGTGGGTTAATGCCCCTTTCAGGCTGTAAATGTTTTTGGGACATTCAGAGATCTCTCACAATGTTTTTGGGCCACCAACATTTTACAGACTTTAGGGGGTCTACGATGCCTGTAAACCCCTTTTTTGGGCCTCCAAAGATTACAACATTTTTGCAGGCCTAAGATGCATTTTAAGGCCTTTTTTGTGATGCTAACATTTTCTGAACTTTCAGGGGTGTGGGATGCATTTTTCGTGGCAAAAATATTTTGGAGAATTACAGTGGTCTAGGATGTGGGTTAATGCCCCTTTCAGGCTGTAAATGTTTTTGGGACATTCAGAGATCTCTCACAATGTTTTTGGGCCACCAACATTTTCCAGACTTTAGGGGGCCTACGATGCCTGTAAACCCCTTTTTTTGGACCTCCAAAGATTTCAACATTTTTTCAGGCCTAAGATGCATTTTAAGGCCTTTTTTGGAATTCTGACATATTCTGAACTTTCAGGGTTGTAGGATGCATTTTTCGTGCCAAAAATATTTTTGGGAATTTCAGGGGTCTAGCATGCGGGTTAATGTCCTTTTCAGACTGCAAATGTTTTTGGGAGATTCAGAGCTCTCTCACAATGTCTTTGGGCCACCAACATTTTCCAGACTTTAGGGGGCCTACGATGCCTGTAAACCCCTTTTTTGGACCTCCAAAGATTTCAACATTTTTTCAGGCCTAACATGCATTTTAAGGCCTTTTTTGGAATTCTGACATATTCTGAACTTTCAGGGTTGTAGGATGCATTTTTCGTGCCAAAAATATTTTTGGGAATTTCAGGGGTCTAGCATGCGGGTTAATGTCCTTTTCAGACTGCAAATGTTTTTGGGAGATTCAGAGCTCTCTCACACCGTTTTTGGGCCACCGACATATTCTGGACTTTAGGGGGTCTACGATGCCTGTAAACCCCTTTTTTGGGCATACAAACATTTCAACATTTTTGCAGGCCTAAGATGCATTTTAAGGCCTTTTTTGGGCTGCTAACATTTTCTGAACTTTCAGGGGTGTAGGATGCATTTTTCGTGCCAGAAATATTTTTGGTAATTTCAGTGGTCTAGGATTTGGGTTAATGCCCCTTTTGGGCTGCTAATGTTTTTGGGACATTCAGAGCTCTCTCACAATGTCTTTGGGCCACCAACATTTTCTGGACTTTAGGGGGTCTACGATGCCGGTAAACCTTTTTTTTGGGCCTCCAAACATTTCAACATTTTTGCAGGCCTAAATTGCATTTAAGGCCTTTTTTGGGCTGCTAACAAAGATTTCAACATTTTTTCAGGCCTAAGATGCATTTTAGGCCTTTTTTGGAATGCTGACATATTCTGAACTTTCAGGGTTGTAGGATGCATTTTTCGTGCCAAAAATATTTTTGGGAATTTCAGGGGTCTAGCATGCGGGTTAATGTCCTTTTCAGACTGCAAATGTTTTTGGGAGATTCAGAGCTCTCTCACACCGTTTTTGGGCCACCGACATATTCTGGACTTTATGGGGTCTACGATGCCTGTAAACCCCTTTTTTGGGCATCCAAACATTTCAACATTTTTGCAGGCCTAAGATGCATTTTAAGGCCTTTTTGGGCTGCTAACATTTTCTGAACTTTCAGGGGTGTAGGATGCATTTTTCGTGCCAGAAATATTTTTGGTAATTTCAGTGGTCTAGGATTTGGGTTAATGCCCCTTTCAGGCTGCAAATGTTTTTGGGACATTCAGAGCTCTCTCACAATGTTTTTGGGCCACCAACATTTTCTGGACTTTAGGGGGTCTACGATGCCTGTAAACCTTTTTTTTGGGCCTCCAAACATTTCAACATTTTTGCAGGCCTAAAATGCATTTAAGGCCTTTTTTGGGCTGCTAACATATTCTGTACTTTCAGGGGGGTAGGATGCATTTTTCGTGCCAAAAATATTTTTGGGAATTTCAGTGGTCTAGGATGCAGGTTAATGCCCCTTTCAAGCTGCAAATGCTTTTGGGACATTCCGAGCTCTCTCACACTGCTTTTGGGCCACCAACATTTTATGGACTTTAGGTGGTCTACGATGCCTGTAAACAACTTTTTTGGGCCTCCAAAGATTTCAACATTTTTGCCGGCCTAAGATGCATTTTAAGGCCTTTTTTGGGCTGCTAACATATTCTGTACTTTCGGGGATGTAGGATGCATTTTTCGTGGCAAAAATATTTTGGAGAATTACAGTGGTCTAGGATGTGGGTTAATGCCCCTTTCAGGCTGTAAATGTTTTTGGGACATTCAGAGATCTCTCACAATGTTTTTGGGCCACCAACATTTTACAGACTTTAGGGGGTCTACGATGCCTGTAAACCCCTTTTTTGGGCCTCCAAAGATTTCAACATTTTTGCAGGCCTAAGATGCATTTTAAGGCCTTTTTTGGGCTGCTAACATATTCTGTGCTTTCGGGGTTGTAGGATCCATTTTTCGTGGCAAAAATATTTTTGTTTTGGGAATTTCAGTGGTCTAGGATGTGGGTTAATGCCCCTTTCAGGCTGCAAATGCTTTTGGGACATTCCAACCTCTCTCACACTGTTTTTGGGCCACCAACATTTTCTGAACTTTAGGGGGTCTAAGATGCCTGTGAACCCCTTTTTTGGGCATCCAAACATTTCAACATTTTTGCAGGCCTAAGATGCATTTTAAGGCCTTTTTTGGGCTGCTAACATTTTCTGAACTTTCAGGGGTGTAGGATGCATTTTTCGTGCCAGAAATATTTTTGGTAATTTCAGTGGTCTAGGATTTGGGTTAATGCCCCTTTTGGGCTGCTAATGTTTTTGGGACATTCAGAGCTCTCTCACAATGTCTTTGTGCCACCAACATTTTCTGGACTTTAGGGGGTCTACGATGCCGGTAAACCTTTTTTTTGGGCCTCCAAACATTTCAACATTTTTGCAGGCCTAAATTGCATTTAAGGCCTTTTTTGGGCTGCTAACATATTCTGTACTTTCAGGGGTTTAGGATGCATTTTTCGTGCCAAAAATATTTTTGGAAATTTCAGTGGTCTAGGATTTGGGTTAATGCCCCTTTCAGGCTGCAAATGTTTTTGGGACATTCAGAGCTCTCTCACAATGTTTTTGGGCCACCAACATTTTCTGGACTTTAGGGGGTCTACGATGTCTGTAAACCCCTTTTTTGGGCCTCCAAAGATTTCAACATTTTTGCCGGCCTAAGATGCATTTTAAGGCCTTTTTTTGGCTGCTAACATATTCTGTACTTTCGGGGATGTAGGATGCATTTTTCGTGCCAAAAATATTTTTGGGAATTTCAGTGGTCTAGGATGCGGGTTAATGCCCCTTTCAAGCTGCAAATGCTTTTGGGACATTCTGAGCTCTCTCACACTGCTTTTGGGCCACCAACATTTTCTGGACTTTAGGTGGTCTACGATGCCTGTAAACCCCTTTTTTGGGCCTCCAAAGATTTCAACATTTTTGCCGGCCTAAGATGCATTTTAAGGCCTTTTTCGGGCTGCTAACATATTCTGTACTTTCGGGGATGTAGGATGCATTTTTCGTGGCAAAAATATTTTGGAGAATTACAGTGGTCTAGGATGTGGGTTAATGCCCCTTTCAGGCTGTAAATGTTTTTGGGACATTCAGAGATCTCTCACAATGTTTTTGGGCCACCAACATTTTCCAGACTTTAGGGGGTCTACGATGCCTGTAAACCCCTTTTTTGGGACTCCAAAGATTTCAACATTTTTTCAGGCCTAAAATGCATGTAAGGCCTTTTTTGGGCTGCTAACATATTCTGTACTTTCAGGGGGGTAGGATGCATTTTTCGTACCAAAAATATTTTTGGGAATTTCAGTGGTCTAGGATGCGGGTTAATGCCCCTTTCAGGCTGTAAATGTTTTTGGGACATTCAGAGATCTCTCACAATGTTTTTGGGCCACCAACATTTTCCAGACTTTAGGGGTCTACGATGCCTGTAAACCCCTTTTTTGGGCCTCCAAAGATTTCAACATTTTTTCAGGCCTAAGATGCATTTTAATGCCTTTTTTGGAATGCTGACATATTCTGAACTTTCAGGGTTGTAGGATGCATTTTTCGTGCCAAAAATATTTTTGGGAATTTCAGGGGTCTAGCATGCGGGTTAATGTCCTTTTCAGACTGCAAATATTTTTGGGAGATTCAGAGCTCTCTCACACCGTTTTTGGGCCACCAACATATTCTGGACTTTAGGGGGTCTTCGATGCCTGTTAACCCCTTTTTTGGGCATCCAAACATTTCAACATTTTTGCAGGCCTAAGATGCATTTTAAGGCCTTTTTGGGCTGCTAACATTTTCTGAATTTTTGGTAATTTCAGTGGTCTAGGATTTGGGTTAATGCCCCTTTCAGGCTGCAAATGTTTTTTGGGGCATTCAGAGCTCTCTCACAATGTTTTTGGGCCACCAACATTTTCTGGACTTTAGGGGGTCTACGATGCCTGTAAACCTTTTTTTTGGGCCTCCAAACATTTAAACATTTTTGCAGGCCTAAAATGCATTTAAGGCCTTTTTTGGGCTGCTAACATATTCTGTACTTTCAGGGGGGTAGGATGCATTTTTCGTGCCAAAAATATTTTTGGGAATTTCAGTGGTCTAGGATGCAGGTTAATGCCCCTTTCAAGCTGCAAATGCTTTTGGGACATTCCGAGCTCTCTCACACTGCTTTTGGGCCACCAACATTTTATGGACTTTAGGGGGTCTACGATGCCTGTAAACCCCTTTTTTGGGCCTCCAAAGATTTCAACATTTTTGCAGGCCTAAGATGCATTTTAAGGCCTTTTTTGGGCTGCTAACATATTCTGTGCTTTCGGGGTTGTAGGATCCATTTTTCGTGGCAAAAATATTTTTGTTTTGGGAATTTCAGTGGTCTAGGATGTGGTTTAATGCCCCTTTCAGGCTGCAAATGCTTTTGGGACATTCAGAGCTCTCTCACACTGTTTTTGGGCCACACACACATTTTCTGAACTTTAGGGGGTCTACGATGCCTGTAAACCCCTTTTTTGGGCATCCAAACATTTCAACATTTTTGCAGGCCTAAGATGCATTTTAAGGCCTTTTTTGGGCTGCTAACATTTTCTGAACTTTCAGGGGTGTAGGATGCATTTTTCGTGCCAGAAATATTTTTGGTAATTTCAGTGGTCTAGGATTTGGGTTAATGCCCCTTTTGGGCTGCTAATGTTTTTGGAACATTCAGAGCTCTCTCACAATGTCTTTGGGCCACCAACATTTTCTGGACTTTAGGGGGTCTACGATGCCTGTAAACCTTTTTTTTGGGCCTCCAAACATTTCAACATTTTTGCAGGCCTAAAATGCATTTAAGGCCTTTTTTGGGCTGCTAACATATTCTGTACTTTCAGGGGGGTAGGATGCATTTTTCGTGCCAAAAATATTTTTGGGAATTTCAGTGGTCTAGGATGCAGGTTAATGCCCCTTTCAAGCTGCAAATGCTTTTGGGACATTCCGAGCTCTCTCACACTGCTTTTGGGCCACCAACATTTTATGGACTTTAGGTGGTCTACGATGCCTGTAAACAACTTTTTTGGTCCTCCAAAGATTTCAACATTTTTGCCGGCCTAAGATGCATTTTAAGGCCTTTTTTGGGCTGCTAACATTTTCTGAACTTTCAGGGGTGTAGGATGCATTTTTCGTGCCAGAAATATTTTTGGTAATTTCAGTGGTCTAGGATTTGGGTTAATGCCCCTTTTGGGCTGCTAATGTTTTTGGGACATTCAGAGCTCTCTCACAATGTTTTTGGGCCACCAACATTTTACAGACTTTAGGGGGTCTACGATGCCTGTAAACCCCTTTTTTGGGCCTCCAAAGATTTCAACATTTTTGCAGGCCTAAGATGCATTTTAAGGCCTTTTTTGGGCTGCTAACATATTCTGTGCTTTCGGGGTTGTAGGATCCATTTTTCGTGGCAAAAATATTTTTGTTTTGGGAATTTCAGTGGTCTAGGATGTGGGTTAATGCCCCTTTCAGGCTGCAAATGCTTTTGGGACATTCAGACCTCTCTCACACTGTTTTTGGGCCACCAACATTTTCTGAACTTTAGGGGGTCTAAGATGCCTGTAAACCCCTTTTTTGGGCATCCAAACATTTCAACATTTTTGCAGGCCTAAGATGCATTTTAAGGCCTTTTTTGGGCTGCTAACATTTTCTGAACTTTCAGGGGTGTAGGATGCATTTTTCGTGCCAGAAATATTTTTGGTAATTTCAGTGGTCTAGGATTTGGGTTAATGCCCCTTTTGGGCTGCTAATGTTTTTGGGACATTCAGAGCTCTCTCACAATGTCTTTGGGCCACCAACATTTTCTGGACTTTAGGGGGTCTACGATGCCGGTAAACCTTTTTTTTGGGCCTCCAAACATTTCAACATTTTTGCAGGCCTAAATTGCATTTAAGGCCTTTTTTGGGCTGCTAACATATTCTGTACTTTCAGGGGTTTAGGATGCATTTTTCGTGCCAAAAATATTTTTGGGAATTTCAGTGGTCTAGGATTTGGGTTAATGCCCCTTTCAGGCTGCAAATGTTTTTGGGACATTCAGGGCTCTCTCACAATGTTTTTGGGCCACCAACATTTTCTGGACTTTAGGGGGTCTACAATGTCTGTAAACCCCTTTTTTGGGCCTCGAAAGATTTCAACATTTTTGCCGGCCTAAGATACATTTTAAGGCCTTTTTTGGGCTGCTAACATATTCTGTACTTTCAGGGGGGTAGGATGCATTCTAGGATGCATTCAGAGATCTCTCACAATGTTTTTGGGCCACCAACATTTTCCAGACTTTAGGGGGCCTACGATGCCTGTAAACCCCTTTTTTTGGACCTCCAAAGATTTCAACATTTTTTCAGGCCTAAGATGCATTTTAAGGCCTTTTTTGGAATTCTGACATATTCTGAACTTTCAGGGTTGTAGGATGCATTTTTCGTGCCAAAAATATTTTTGGGAATTTCAGGGGTCTAGCATGCGGGTTAATGTCCTTTTCAGACTGCAAATGTTTTTGGGAGATTCAGAGCTCTCTCACAATGTTTTTGGGCCACCAACATTTTCCAGACTTTAGGGGGCCTACGATGCCTGTAAACCCCTTTTTTGGACCTCCAAAGATTTCAACATTTTTGCAGGCCTAAGATGCATTTTAAGGCCTTTTTTGGAATTCTGACATATTCTGAACTTTCAGGGTTGTAGGATGCATTTTTCGTGCCAAAAATATTTTTGGGAATTTCAGGGGTCTAGCATGCGGGTTAATGTCCTTTTCAGACTGCAAATGTTTTTGGGAGATTCAGAGCTCTCTCACACCGTTTTTGGGCCACCGACATATTCTGGACTTTAGGGGGTCTACGATGCCTGTAAACCCCTTTTTTGGGCATACAAACATTTCAACATTTTTGCAGGCCTAAGATGCATTTTAAGGCCGTTTTGGGCTGCTAACATTTTCTGAACTTTCAGGGGTGTAGGATGCATTTTTTCGTGCCAGAAATATTTTTGGTAATTTCAGTGGTCTAGGATGCGGGTTAATGCCCCTTTCAAGCTGCAAATGCTTTTGGGACATTCAGAGATCTCTCACAATGTTTTTGGGCCACCAACATTTTACAGACTTTAGGGGGTCTACGATGCCTGTAATCCCCTTTTTTGGACCTCCAAAGATTTCAACATTTTTTCAGGCCTAAGATGCATTTTAGGCCTTTTTTGGAATGCTGACATATTCTGAACTTTCAGGGTTGTAGGATGCATTTTTCGAAATTCCCGAAAAATATTTTTGGGAATTTCAGGGGTCTAGCATGCGGGTTAATGTCCTTTTCAGACTGCAAATGTTTTTGGGAGATTCAGAGCTCTCTCACACCGTTTTTGGGCCACCAACATATTCTGGACTTTATGGGGTCTACGATGCCTGTAAACCCCTTTTTTGGGCATCCAAACATTTCAACATTTTTGCAGGCCTAAGATGCATTTTAAGGCCTTTTTGGGCTGCTAACATTTTCTGAACTTTCAGGGGTGTAGGATGCATTTTTCGTGCCAGAAATATTTTTGGTAATTTCAGTGGTCTAGGATTTGGGTTAATGCCCCTTTCAGGCTGCAAATGTTTTTGGGACATTCAGAGCTCTCTCACAATGTTTTTGGGCCACCAACATTTTCTGGACTTTAGGGGGTCTACGATGCCTGTAAACCTTTTTTTTGGGCCTCCAAACATTTCAACATTTTTACAGGCCTAAAATGCATTTAAGGCCTTTTTTGGGCTGCTAACATATTCTGTACTTTCAGGGGGGTAGGATGCATTTTTCGTGCCAAAAATATTTTTGGGAATTTCAGTGGTCTAGGATGCAGGTTAATGCCCCTTTCAAGCTGCAAATGCTTTTGGGACATTCCGAGCTCTCTCACACTGCTTCTGGGCCACCAACATTTTATGGACTTTAGGTGGTCTACGATGCCTGTAAACCCCTTTTTTGGGCCTCCAAAGATTTCAACATTTTTGCAGGCCTAAGATGCATTTTAAGGCCTTTTTTGGGCTGCTAACATATTCTGTACTTTCGGGGATGTAGGATGCATTTTTCGTGGCAAAAATATTTTGGAGAATTACAGTGGTCTAGGATGTGGGTTAATGCCCCTTTCAGGCTGTAAATATTTTTGGGACATTCAGAGATCTCGCACAATGTTTTTGGGCCACCAACATTTTACAGACTTTAGGGGGTCTACGATGCCTGTAAACCCCTTTTTTGGGCCTCCAAAGATTTCAACATTTTTGCAGGCCTAAGATGCATTTTAAGGCCTTTTTTGGGCTGCTAACATAGTCTGTGCTTTCGGGGTTGTAGGATACATTTTTCGTGGCAAAAATATTTTTGTTTTGGGAATTTCAGTGGTCTAGGATGTGGGTTAATGCCCCTTTCAGGCTGCAAATGCTTTTGGGACATTCAGACCTCTCTCACACTGTTTTTGGGCCACCAACATTTTCTGAACTTTAGGGGGTCTAAGATGCCTGTAAACCCCTTTTTTGGGCATCCAAACATTTCAACATTTTTGCAGGCCTAAGATGCATTTTAAGGCCTTTTTGGGCTGCTAACATTTTCTGAACTTTCAGGGGTGTAGGATGCATTTTTTCGTGCCAGAAATATTTTTGGTAATTTCAGTGGTCTAGGATGCGGGTTAATGCCCCTTTCAAGCTGCAAATGCTTTTGGGACATTCAGAGATCTCTCACAATGTTTTTGGGCCACCAACATTTTACAGACTTTAGGGGGTCTACGATGCCTGTAA
Organism: Ambystoma mexicanum; assembly: GCF_040938575.1. Lineage (NCBI taxonomy): Eukaryota > Metazoa > Chordata > Amphibia > Caudata > Ambystomatidae > Ambystoma > Ambystoma mexicanum. The sequence goes on from NC_090929.1 coordinate 599,833,997, forward strand.
TCCCCTTTTTTGGACCTCCAAAGATTTCAACATTTTTTCAGGCCTAAGATGCATTTTAAGGCCTTTTTTGGAATGCTGACATATTCTGAACTTTCAGGGTTGTAGGATGCATTTTTCGTGCCAAAAATATTTTCGGGAATTTCAGGGGTCTAGCATGCGGGTTAATGTCCTTTTCAGACTGCAAATGTTTTTGGGAGATTCAGAGCTCTCTCACACCGTTTTTGGGCCACCGACATATTCTGGACTTTATGGGGTCTACGATGCATGTAAACCCCTTTTTTCGGCATCCAAACATTTCAACATTTTTGCAGGCCTAAGATGCATTTTAAGGCCTTTTTGGGCTGCTAACATTTTCTGAACTTTCAAGGGTGTAGGATGCATTTTTCGTGCCAGAAATATTTTTGGTAATTTTAGTGGTCTAGGATTTGGGTTAATGCCCCTTTCAGGCTGCAAATGTTTTTGGGACATTCCAAGCTCTCTCACAATGTTTTTGGGCCACCAACATTTTCTGGACTTTAGGGGGTCTACGATGCCTGTAAACCTTTTTTTTTGGGCCTCCAAACATTTCAACATTTTTGCAGGCCTAAAATGCATTTAAGGCCTTTTTTGGGCTGCTAACATATTCTGTACTTTCAGGGGGGTAGGATGCATTTTTCGTGCCAAAAATATTTTCGGGAATTTCAGTGGTCTAGGATGCGGGTTAATGCCCCTTTCAGGCTGCAAATGCTTTTGGGACATTCAGAGCTCTCTCACACTGCTTTTGGGCCACCAACATTTTATGGACTTTAGGTGGTCTACGATGCCTGTAAACCCCTTTTTTGGGCCTCCAAAGATTTCAACATTTTTGCCGGCCTAAGATGCATTTTAAGGCCTTTTTTGGGCTGCTAACATATTCTGTACTTTCGGGGATGTAGGATGCATTTTTCGTGGCAAAAATATTTTGGAGAATTACAGTGGTCTAGGATGTGGGTTAATGCCCCTTTCAGGCTGTAAATGTTTTTGGGACATTCAGAGATCTCGCACAATGTTTTTGGGCCACCAACATTTTACAGACTTTAGGGGGTCTACGATGCCTGTAAACCCCTTTTTCGGGCATCCAAACATTTCAACATTTTTGCAGGCCTAAGATGCATTTTAAGGCCTTTTTGGGCTGCTAACATTTTCTGAACTTTCAGGGGTGTAGGATGCATTTTTCGTGCCAGAAATATTTTTGGTAATTTCAGTGGTCTAGGATTTGGGTTAATGCCCCTTTCAGGCTGCAAATGTTTTTGGGACATTCAGAGCTCTCTCACAATGTTTTTGGGCCACCAACATTTTCTGGACTTTAGGGGGTCTACGATGCCTGTAAACCCTTTTTTGGGCCTCCAAAGATTTCAACATTTTTGCCGGCCTAAGATGCATTTTAAGGCCTTTTTTGGGCTGCTAACATTTTCTGAACTTTCAGGGGTGTAGGATGCATTTTTCGTGCCAGAAATATTTTTGGTAATTTCAGTGGTCTAGGATTTGGGTTAATGCCCCTTTTGGGCTGTAAATGTTTTTGGGACATTCAGAGCTCCCTCACAATGTTTTTGGGCCACCAACATTTTCCGGACTTTAGGGGGTCTACGATGCCGGTAAACCTTTTTTTGGGCCTCCAAACATTTCAACATTTTTGCAGGCCTAAATTGCATTTAAGGCCTTTTTTGGGCTGCTAAGATATTCTGTACTTTCAGGGGTTTAGGATGCATTTTTCGTGCCAAAAATATTTTTGGGAATTTCAGTGGTCTAGGATTTGGGTTAATGCCCCTTTCAGGCTGCAAATGTTTTTGGGACATTCAGAGCTCTCTCACAATGTTTTTGGGCCACCAACATTTTCTGGACTTCAGGGGGTCTACGATGTCTGTAAACCCCTTTTTTGGGCCTCCAAAGATTTCAACATTTTTGCCGGCCTAAGATGCATTTTAAGGCCTTTTTTTGGCTGCTAACATATTCTGTACTTTCGGGGATGTAGGATGCATTTTTCGTGCCAAAAATATTTTTGGGAATTTCAGTGGTCTAGGATGCGGGTTAATGCCCCTTTCAAGCTGCAAATGCTTTTGGGACATTCTGAGCTCTCTCACACTGCTTTTGGGCCACCAACATTTTCTGGACTTTAGGTGGTCTACGATGCCTGTAAACCCCTTTTTTGGGCCTCCAAAGATTTCAACATTTTTGCCGGCCTAAGATGCATTTTAAGGCCTTTTTCGGGCTGCTAACATATTCTGTACTTTCGGGGATGTAGGATGCATTTTTCGTGGCAAAAATATTTTGGAGAATTACAGTGGTCTAGCATGTGGGTTAATGCCCCTTTCAGGCTGTAAATGTTTTTGGGACATTCAGAGATCGCTCACAATGTTTTTGGGCCACCAACATTTTCCAGACTTTAGGGGGTCTACGATGCCTGTAAACCCCTTTTTTGGGCCTCCAAAGATTTCAACATTTTTTCAGGCCTAAAATGCATTTAAGGCCTTTTTTGGGCTGCTAACATATTCTGTACTTTCAGGGGGGTAGGATGCATTTTTCGTGCCAAAAATATTTTTGGGAATTTCAGTGGTCTAGGATGCAGGTTAATGCCCCTTTCAAGCTGCAAATGCTTTTGGGACATTCCGAGCTCTCTCACACTGCTTTTGGGCCACCAACATTTTATGGACTTTAGGTGGTCTACGATGCCTGTAAACAACTTTTTTGGGCCTCCAAAGATTTCAACATTTTTGCCGGCCTAAGATGCATTTTAAGGCCTTTTTTGGGCTGCTAAGATATTCTGTACTTTCGGGGATGTAGGATGCATTTTTCGTGGCAAAAATATTTTGGAGAATTACAGTGGTCTAGGATTTGGGTTAATGCCCCTTTCAGGCTGCAAATGTTTTTGGGACATTCAGAGATCTCTCACAATGTTTTTGGGCCACCAACATTTTCCAGACTTTAGGGGTCTACGATGCCTGTAAACCCCTTTTTTGGGCCTCCAAAGATTTCAACATTTTTTCAGGCCTAAGATGCATTTTAATGCCTTTTTTGGAATGCTGACATATTCTGAACTTTCAGGGTTGTAGGATGCATTTTTCGTGCCAAAAATATTTTTGGGAATTTCAGGGTCTAGCATGCGGGTTAATGTCCTTTTCTGACTGCAAATATTTTTGGGAGATTCAGAGCTCTCTCACACCGTTTTTGGGCCACCAACATATTCTGGACTTTAGGGGGTCTTCGATGCCTGTTAACCCCTTTTTTGGGCATCCAAAGATTTCAACATTTTTGCAGGCCTAAGATGCATTTTAAGGCCTTTTTTGGGCTGCTAACATATTCTGTGCTTTCGGGGTTGTAGGATCCATTTTTCGTGGCAAAAATATTTTTGTTTTGGGAATTTCAGTGGTCTAGGATGTGGTTTAATGCCCCTTTCAGGCTGCAAATGCTTTTGGGACATTCAGAGCTCTCTCACACTGTTTTTGGGCCACACACACATTTTCTGAACTTTAGGGGGTCTACGATGCCTGTAAACCCCTTTTTTGGGCATCCAAACATTTCAACATTTTTGCAGGCCTAAGATGCATTTTAAGGCCTTTTTTGGGCTGCTAACATTTTCTGAACTTTCAGGGGTGTAGGATGCATTTTTCGTGCCAGAAATATTTTTGGTAATTTCAGTGGTCTAGGATTTGGGTTAATGCCCCTTTTGGGCTGCTAATGTTTTTGGGACATTCAGAGCTCTCTCACAATGTCTTTGGGCCACCAACATTTTCTGGACTTTAGGGGGTCTACGATGCCTGTAAACCTTTTTTTTGGGCCTCCAAACATTTCAACATTTTTGCAGGCCTAAAATGCATTTAAGGCCTTTTTTGGGCTGCTAACATATTCTGTACTTTCAGGGGGGTAGGATGCATTTTTCGTGCCAAAAATATTTTTGGGAATTTCAGTGGTCTAGGATGCAGGTTAATGCCCCTTTCAAGCTGCAAATGCTTTTGGGACATTCCGAGCTCTCTCACACTGCTTTTGGGCCACCAACATTTTATGGACTTTAGGTGGTCTACGATGCCTGTAAACAACTTTTTTGGTCCTCCAAAGATTTCAACATTTTTGCCGGCCTAAGATGCATTTTAAGGCCTTTTTTGGGCTGCTAACATTTTCTGAACTTTCAGGGGTGTAGGATGCATTTTTCGTGCCAGAAATATTTTTGGTAATTTCAGTGGTCTAGGATTTGGGTTAATGCCCCTTTTGGGCTGCTAATGTTTTTGGGACATTCAGAGCTCTCTCACAATGTTTTTGGGCCACCAACATTTTACAGACTTTAGGGGGTCTACGATGCCTGTAAACCCCTTTTTTGGGCCTCCAAAGATTTCAACATTTTTGCAGGCCTAAGATGCATTTTAAGGCCTTTTTTGGGCTGCTAACATATTCTGTGCTTTCGGGGTTGTAGGATCCATTTTTCGTGGCAAAAATATTTTTGTTTTGGGAATTTCAGTGGTCTAGGATGTGGGTTAATGCCCCTTTCAGGCTGCAAATGCTTTTGGGACATTCAGACCTCTCTCACACTGTTTTTGGGCCACCAACATTTTCTGAACTTTAGGGGGTCTAAGATGCCTGTAAACCCCTTTTTTGGGCATCCAAACATTTCAACATTTTTGCAGGCCTAAGATGCATTTTAAGGCCTTTTTTGGGCTGCTAACATTTTCTGAACTTTCAGGGGTGTAGGATGCATTTTTAGTGCCAGAAATATTTTTGGTAATTTCAGTGGTCTAGGATTTGGGTTAATGCCCCTTTTGGGCTGCTAATGTTTTTGGGACATTCAGAGCTCTCTCACAATGTCTTTGGGCCACCAACATTTTCTGGACTTTAGGGGGTCTACGATGCCGGTAAACCTTTTTTTTGGGCCTCCAAACATTTCAACATTTTTGCAGGCCTAAATTGCATTTAAGGCCTTTTTTGGGCTGCTAACATATTCTGTACTTTCAGGGGTTTAGGATGCATTTTTCGTGCCAAAAATATTTTTGGGAATTTCAGTGGTCTAGGATTTGGGTTAATGCCCCTTTCAGGCTGCAAATGTTTTTGGGACATTCAGGGCTCTCTCACAATGTTTTTGGGCCACCAACATTTTCTGGACTTTAGGGGGTCTACAATGTCTGTAAACCCCTTTTTTGGGCCTCCAAAGATTTCAACATTTTTGCCGGCCTAAGATACATTTTAAGGCCTTTTTTGGGCTGCTAACATATTCTGTACTTTCGGGGATGTAGGATGCATTTTTCGTGCCAAAAATATTTTTGGGAATTTCAGTGGTCTAGGATGTGGGTTAATGCCCCTTTCAGGCTGTAAATGTTTTTGGGACATTCAGAGATCTCTCACAATGTTTTTGGGCCACCAACATTTTACAGACTTTAGGTGGTCTACGATGCCTGTAAACCCCTTTTTTGGGCCTCCAAAGATTTCAACATTTTTGCAGGCCTGAGATGCATTTTAAGGCCTTTTTTGGGCTGCTAACATATTCTGTGCTTTCGGGGTTGTAGGATCCATTTTTCGTGGCAAAAATATTTTTGTTTTGGGAATTTCAGTGGTCTAGGATGTGGGTTAATGCCCCTTTCAGGCTGCAAATGCTTTTGGGACATTCAGACCTCTCTCACACTGTTTTTGGGCCACCAACATTTTCTGAACTTTAGGGGGTCTAAGATGCCTGTAAACCCCTTTTTTGGGCATCCAAACATTTCAACATTTTTGCAGGCCTAAGATGCATTTTAAGGCCTTTTTTGGGCTGCTAACATTTTCTGAACTTTCAGGGGTGTAGGATGCATTTTTAGTGCCAGAAATATTTTTGGTAATTTCAGTGGTCTAGGATTTGGGTTAATGCCCCTTTTGGGCTGCTAATGTTTTTGGGACATTCAGAGCTCTCTCACAATGTCTTTGGGCCACCAACATTTTCTGGACTTTAGGGGGTCTACGATGCCGGTAAACCTTTTTTTTGGGCCTCCAAACATTTCAACATTTTTGCAGGCCTAAATTGCATTTAAGGCCTTTTTTGGGCTGCTAACATATTCTGTACTTTCAGGGGTTTAGGATGCATTTTTCGTGCCAAAAATATTTTTGGGAATTTCAGTGGTCTAGGATTTGGGTTAATGCCCCTTTCAGGCTGCAAATGTTTTTGGGACATTCAGGGCTCTCTCACAATGTTTTTGGGCCACCAACATTTTCTGGACTTTAGGGGGTCTACGATGTCTGTAAACCCCTTTTTTGGGCCTCCAAAGATTTCAACATTTTTGCCGGCCTAAGATGCATTTTAAGGCCTTTTTTTGGCTGCTAACATATTCTGTACTTTCGGGGATGTAGGATGCATTTTTCGTGCCAAAAATATTTTTGGGAATTTCAGTGGTCTAGGATGCGGGTTAATGCCCCTTTCAAGCTGCAAATGCTTTTGGGACATTCTGAGCTCTCTCACACTGCTTTTGGGCCACCAACATTTTCTGGACTTTAGGTGGTCTACGATGCCTGTAAACCCCTTTTTTGGGCCTCCAAAGATTTCAACATTTTTGCCGGCCTAAGATGCATTTTAAGGCCTTTTTCGGGCTGCTAACATATTCTGTACTTTCGGGGATGTAGGATGCATTTTTCGTGGCAAAAATATTTTGGAGAATTACAGTGGTCTAGGATGTGGGCTAATGCCCCTTTCAGGCTGTAAATGTTTTTGGGACATTCAGAGATCTCTCACAATGTTTTTGGGCCACCAACATTTTCCAGACTTTAGGGGGTCTACGATGCCTGTAAACCCCTTTTTTGGGCCTCCAAAGATTTCAACATTTTTTCAGGCCTAAAATGCATTTAAGGCCTTTTTTGGGCTGCTAACATATTCTGTACTTTCAGGGGGGTAGGATGCATTTTTTGTACCAAAAATATTTTTGGGAATTTCAGTGGTCTAGGATGCGGGTTAATGCCCCTTTCAGGCTGTAAATGTTTTTGGGACATTCAGAGATCTCTCACAATGTTTTTGGGCCACCAACATTTTCCAGACTTTAGGGGTCTACGATGCCTGTAAACCCCTTTTTTGGGCCTCCAAAGATTTCAACATTTTTTCAGGCCTAAGATGCATTTTAATGCCTTTTTTGGAATGCTGACATATTCTGAACTTTCAGGGTTGTAGGATGCATTTTTCGTGCCAAAAATATTTTTGGGAATTTCAGGGGTCTAGCATGCGGGTTAATGTCCTTTTCAGACTGCAAATATTTTTGGGAGATTCAGAGCTCTCTCACACCGTTTTTGGGCCACCAACATATTCTGGACTTTAGGGGGTCTTCGATGCCTGTTAACCCCTTTTTTGGGCATCCAAACATTTCAACATTTTTGCTGGCCTAAGATGCATTTTAAGGCCTTTTTGGGCTGCTAACATTTTCTGAACTTTCAGGGGTGTAGGATGCATTTTTCGTGCCAGAAATATTTTTGGTAATTTCAGTGGTCTAGGATTTGGGTTAATGCCCCTTTCAGGCTGCAAATGTTTTTGGGGCATTCAGAGCTCTCTCACAATGTTTTTGGGCCACCAACATTTTCTGGACTTTAGGGGGTCTACGATGCCTGTAAACCTTTTTTTTGGGCCTCCAAACATTTCAACATTTTTGCAGGCCTAAAATGCATTTAAGGCCTTTTTTGGGCTGCTAACATATTCTGTACTTTCAGGGGGGTAGGATGCATTTTTCGTGCCAGAAATATTTTTGGTAATTTCAGTGGTCTAGGATTTGGGTTAATGCCCCTTTTGGGCTGCTAATGTTTTTGGAACATTCAGAGCTCTCTCACAATGTCTTTGGGCCACCGACATATTCTGGACTTTAGGGGGTCTACGATGCCTGTAAACCCCTTTTTTGGGCATCCAAACATTTCAACATTTTTGCAGGCCTAAAATGCATTTTAAGGCCTTTTTGGGCTGCTAACATTTTCTGAACTTTCAGGGGTGTAGGGTGCATTTTTCGTGCCAGAAATATTTTTGGTAATTACAGTGGTCTAGGATGTGGGTTAATGCCCCTTTCAGGCTGTAAATGTTTTTGGGACATTCAGAGATCTCTCACAATGTTTTTGGGCCACCAACATTTTACAGACTTTAGGGGGTCTACGATGCCTGTAAACCCCTTTTTTGGGCCTCCAAAGATTTCAACATTTTTGCAGGCCTAAGATGCATTTTAAGGCCTTTTTTGTGATGCTAACATTTTCTGAACTTTCAGGGGTGTGGGATGCATTTTTCGTGGCAAAAATATTTTGGAGAATTACAGTGGTCTAGGATGTGGGTTAATGCCCCTTTCAGGCTGTAAATGTTTTTGGGACATTCAGAGATCTCTCACAATGTTTTTGGGCCACCAACATTTTCCAGACTTTAGGGGGCCTACGATGCCTGTAAACCCCTTTTTTTGGACCTCCAAAGATTTCAACATTTTTTCAGGCCTAAGATGCATTTTAAGGCCTTTTTTGGAATTCTGACATATTCTGAACTTTCAGGGTTGTAGGATGCATTTTTCGTGCCAAAAATATTTTTGGGAATTTCAGGGGTCTAGCATGCGGGTTAATGTCCTTTTCAGACTGCAAATGTTTTTGGGAGATTCAGAGCTCTCTCACAATGTTTTTGGGCCACCAACATTTTCCAGACTTTAGGGGGCCTACGATGCCTGTAAACCCCTTTTTTGGACCTCCAAAGATTTCAACATTTTTGCAGGCCTAAGATGCATTTTAAGGCCTTTTTTGGAATTCTGACATATTCTGAACTTTCAGGGTTGTAGGATGCATTTTTCGTGCCAAAAATATTTTTGGGAATTTCAGGGGTCTAGCATGCGGGTTAATGTCCTTTTCAGACTGCAAATGTTTTTGGGAGATTCAGAGCTCTCTCACACCGTTTTTGGGCCACCGACATATTCTGGACTTTAGGGGGTCTACGATGCCTGTAAACCCCTTTTTTGGGCATACAAACATTTCAACATTTTTTCAGGCCTAAGATGCATTTTAAGGCCGTTTTGGGCTGCTAACATTTTCTGAACTTTCAGGGGTGTAGGATGCATTTTTTCGTGCCAGAAATATTTTTGGTAATTTCAGTGGTCTAGGATGCGGGTTAATGCCCCTTTCAAGCTGCAAATGCTTTTGGGACATTCAGAGATCTCTCACAATGTTTTTGGGCCACCAACATTTTACAGACTTTAGGGGGTCTACGATGCCTGTAATCCCCTTTTTTGGACCTCCAAAGATTTCAACATTTTTTCAGGCCTAAGATGCATTTTAGGCCTTTTTTGGAATGCTGACATATTCTGAACTTTCAGGGTTGTAGGATGCATTTTTCGAAATTCCCGAAAAATATTTTTGGGAATTTCAGGGGTCTAGCATGCGGGTTAATGTCCTTTTCAGACTGCAAATGTTTTTGGGAGATTCAGAGCTCTCTCACACCGTTTTTGGGCCACCAACATATTCTGGACTTTATGGGGTCTACGATGCCTGTAAACCCCTTTTTTGGGCATCCAAACATTTCAACATTTTTGCAGGCCTAAGATGCATTTTAAGGCCTTTTTGGGCTGCTAACATTTTCTGAACTTTCAAGGGTGTAGGATGCATTTTTCGTGCCAGAAATATTTTTGGTAATTTCAGTGGTCTAGGATTTGGGTAAATGCCCCTTTCAGGCTGCAAATGTTTTTGGGACATTCAGAGCTCTCTCACAATGTTTTTGGGCCACCAACATTTTCTGGACTTTAGGGGGTCTACGATGCCTGTAAACCTTTTTTTTTGGGCCTCCAAACATTTCAACATTTTTGCAGGCCTAAAATGCATTTAAGGCCTTTTTTGGGCTGCTAACATATTCTGTACTTTCAGGGGGGTAGGATGCATTTTTCGTGCCAAAAATATTTTTGGGAATTTCAGTGGTCTAGGATGCAGGTTAATGCCCCTTTCAAGCTGCAAATGCTTTTGGGACATTCCGAGCTCTCTCACACTGCTTCTGGGCCACCAACATTTTATGGACTTTAGGTGGTCTACGATGCCTGTAAACCCCTTTTTTGGGCCTCCAAAGATTTCAACATTTTTGCAGGCCTAAGATGCATTTTAAGGCCTTTTTTGGGCTGCTAACATATTCTGTACTTTCGGGGATGTAGGATGCATTTTTCGTGGCAAAAATATTTTGGAGAATTACAGTGGTCTAGGATGTGGGTTAATGCCCCTTTCAGGCTGTAAATATTTTTGGGACATTCAGAGATCTCGCACAATGTTTTTGGGCCACCAACATTTTACAGACTTTAGGGGGTCTACGATGCCTGTAAACCCCTTTTTTGGGCCTCCAAAGATTTCAACATTTTTGCAGGCCTAAGATGCATTTTAAGGCCTTTTTTGGGCTGCTAACATAGTCTGTGCTTTCGGGGTTGTAGGATACATTTTTCGTGGCAAAAATATTTTTGTTTTGGGAATTTCAGTGGTCTAGGATGTGGGTTAATGCCCCTTTCAGGCTGCAAATGCTTTTGGGACATTCAGACCTCTCTCACACTGTTTTTGGGCCACCAACATTTTCTGAACTTTAGGGGGTCTAAGATGCCTGTAAACCCCTTTTTTGGGCATCCAAACATTTCAACATTTTTGCAGGCCTAAGATGCATTTTAAGGCCTTTTTGGGCTGCTAACATTTTCTGAACTTTCAGGGGTGTAGGATGCATTTTTTCGTGCCAGAAATATTTTTGGTAATTTCAGTGGTCTAGGATGCGGGTTAATGCCCCTTTCAAGCTGCAAATGCTTTTGGGACATTCAGAGATCTCTCACAATGTTTTTGGGCCACCAACATTTTACAGACTTTAGGGGGTCTACGATGCCTGTAATCCCCTTTTTTGGACCTCCAAAGATTTCAACATTTTTTCAGGCCTAAGATGCATTTTAGGCCTTTTTTGGAATGCTGACATATTCTGAACTTTCAGGGTTGTAGGATGCATTTTTCGTGCCAAAAATATTTTCGGGAATTTCAGGGGTCTAGCATGCGGGTTAATGTCCTTTTCAGACTGCAAATGTTTTTGGGAGATTCAGAGCTCTCTCACACCGTTTTTGGGCCACCGACATATTCTGGACTTTATGGGGTCTACGATGCATGTAAACCCCTTTTTTCGGCATCCAAACATTTCAACATTTTTGCAGGCCTAAGATGCATTTTAAGGCCTTTTTGGGCTGCTAACATTTTCTGAACTTTCAAGGGTGTAGGATGCATTTTTCGTGCCAGAAATATTTTTGGTAATTTTAGTGGTCTAGGATTTGGGTTAATGCCCCTTTCAGGCTGCAAATGTTTTTGGGACATTCAGAGCTCTCTCACAATGTTTTTGGGCCACCAACATTTTCTGGACTTTAGGGGGTCTACGATGCCTGTAAACCTTTTTTTTTGGGCCTCCAAACATTTCAACATTTTTGCAGGCCTAAAATGCATTTAAGGCCTTTTTTGGGCTGCTAACATATTCTGTACTTTCAGGGGGGTAGGATGCATTTTTCGTGCCAAAAATATTTTTGGGAATTTCAGTGGTCTAGGATGCAGGTTAATGCCCCTTTCAAGCTGCAAATGCTTTTGGGACATTCCGAGCTCTCTCACACTGCTTTTGGGCCACCAACATTTTATGGACTTTAGGTGGTCTACGATGCCTGTAAACCCCTTTTTTGGGCCTCCAAAGATTTCAACATTTTTGCCGGCCTAAGATGCATTTTAAGGCCTTTTTTGGGCTGCTAACATATTCTGTACTTTCGGGGATGTAGGATGCATTTTTCGTGGCAAAAATATTTTGGAGAATTACAGTGGTCTAGGATGTGGGTTAATGCCCCTTTCAGGCTGTAAATGTTTTTGGGACATTCAGAGATCTCGCACAATGTTTTTGGGCCACCAACATTTTACAGACTTTAGGGGGTCTACGATGCCTGTAAACCCCTTTTTTGGGCCTCCAAAGATTTCAACATTTTTGCAGGCCTAAGATGCATTTTAAGGCCTTTTTTGCGCTGCTAACATAGTCTGTGCTTTCGGGGTTGTAGGATCCATTTTTCGTGGCAAAAATATTTTTGTTTTGGGAATTTCAGTGGTCTAGGATGTGGGTTAATGCCCCTTTCAGGCTGCAAATGCTTTTGGGACATTCAGACCTCTCTCACACTGTTTTTGGGCCACCAACATTTTCTGAACTTTAGGGGGTCTAAGATGCCTGTAAACCCCTTTTTTGGGCATCCAAACATTTCAACATTTTTGCAGGCCTAAGATGCATTTTAAGGCCTTTTTTGGGCTGCTAACATTTTCTGAACTTTCAGGGGTGTAGGATGCATTTTTCGTGCCAGAAATATTTTTGGTAATTTCAGTGGTCTAGGATTTGGGTTAATGCCCCTTTTGGGCTGCTAATGTTTTTGGGACATTCAGAGCTCCCTCACAATGTCTTTGGGCCACCAACATTTTCTGGACTTTAGGGGGTCTACGATGCCGGTAAACCTTTTTTTGGGCCTCCAAACATTTCAACATTTTTGCAGGCCTAAATTGCATTTAAGGCCTTTTTTGGGCTGCTAAGATATTCTGTACTTTCAGGGGTTTAGGATGCATTTTTCGTGCCAAAAATATTTTTGGGAATTTCAGTGGTCTAGGATTTGGGTTAATGCCCCTTTCAGGCTGCAAATGTTTTTGGGACATTCAGAGCTCTCTCACAATGTTTTTGGGCCACCAACATTTTCTGGACTTTAGGGGGTCTACGATGTCTGTAAACCCCTTTTTTGGGCCTCCAAAGATTTCAACATTTTTGCCGGCCTAAGATGCATTTTAAGGCCTTTTTCGGGCTGCTAACATATTCTGTACTTTCGGGGATGTAGGATGCATTTTTCGTGGCAAAAATATTTTGGAGAATTACAGTGGTCTAGCATGTGGGTTAATGCCCCTTTCAGGCTGTAAATGTTTTTGGGACATTCAGAGATCGCTCACAATGTTTTTGGGCCACCAACATTTTCCAGACTTTAGGGGGTCTACGATGCCTGTAAACCCCTTTTTTGGGCCTCCAAAGATTTCAACATTTTTTCAGGCCTAAAATGCATTTAAGGCCTTTTTTGGGCTGCTAACATATTCTGTACTTTCAGGGGGGTAGGATGCATTTTTCGTGCCAAAAATATTTTTGGGAATTTCAGTGGTCTAGGATGCAGGTTAATGCCCCTTTCAAGCTGCAAATGCTTTTGGGACATTCCGAGCTCTCTCACACTGCTTTTGGGCCACCAACATTTTATGGACTTTAGGTGGTCTACGATGCCTGTAAACAACTTTTTTGGGCCTCCAAAGATTTCAACATTTTTGCCGGCCTAAGATGCATTTTAAGGCCTTTTTTGGGCTGCTAAGATATTCTGTACTTTCGGGGATGTAGGATGCATTTTTCGTGGCAAAAATATTTTGGAGAATTACAGTGGTCTAGGATTTGGGTTAATGCCCCTTTCAGGCTGCAAATGTTTTTGGGACATTCAGAGATCTCTCACAATGTTTTTGGGCCACCAACATTTTCCAGACTTTAGGGGTCTACGATGCCTGTAAACCCCTTTTTTGGGCCTCCAAAGATTTCAACATTTTTTCAGGCCTAAGATGCATTTTAATGCCTTTTTTGGAATGCTGACATATTCTGAACTTTCAGGGTTGTAGGATGCATTTTTCGTGCCAAAAATATTTTTGGGAATTTCAGGGTCTAGCATGCGGGTTAATGTCCTTTTCTGACTGCAAATATTTTTGGGAGATTCAGAGCTCTCTCACACCGTTTTTGGGCCACCAACATATTCTGGACTTTAGGGGGTCTTCGATGCCTGTTAACCCCTTTTTTGGGCATCCAAAGATTTCAACATTTTTGCAGGCCTAAGATGCATTTTAAGGCCTTTTTTGGGCTGCTAACATATTCTGTGCTTTCGGGGTTGTAGGATCCATTTTTCGTGGCAAAAATATTTTTGTTTTGGGAATTTCAGTGGTCTAGGATGTGGTTTAATGCCCCTTTCAGGCTGCAAATGCTTTTGGGACATTCAGAGCTCTCTCACACTGTTTTTGGGCCACACACACATTTTCTGAACTTTAGGGGGTCTACGATGCCTGTAAACCCCTTTTTTGGGCATCCAAACATTTCAACATTTTTGCAGGCCTAAGATGCATTTTAAGGCCTTTTTTGGGCTGCTAACATTTTCTGAACTTTCAGGGGTGTAGGATGCATTTTTCGTGCCAGAAATATTTTTGGTAATTTCAGTGGTCTAGGATTTGGGTTAATGCCCCTTTTGGGCTGCTAATGTTTTTGGGACATTCAGAGCTCTCTCACAATGTCTTTGGGCCACCAACATTTTCTGGACTTTAGGGGGTCTACGATGCCGGTAAACCTTTTTTTTGGGCCTCCAAACATTTCAACATTTTTGCAGGCCTAAATTGCATTTAAGGCCTTTTTTGGGCTGCTAACATATTCTGTACTTTCAGGGGTTTAGGATGCATTTTTCGTGCCAAAAATATTTTTGGGAATTTCAGTGGTCTAGGATTTGGGTTAATGCCCCTTTCAGGCTGCAAATGTTTTTGGGACATTCAGGGCTCTCTCACAATGTTTTTGGGCCACCAACATTTTCTGGACTTTAGGGGGTCTACAATGTCTGTAAACCCCTTTTTTGGGCCTCCAAAGATTTCAACATTTTTGCCGGCCTAAGATACATTTTAAGGCCTTTTTTGGGCTGCTAACATATTCTGTACTTTCGGGGATGTAGGATGCATTTTTCGTGGCAAAAATATTTTGGAGAATTACAGTGGTCTAGGATGTGGGTTAATGCCCCTTTCAGGCTGTAAATGTTTTTGGGACATTCAGAGATCTCTCACAATGTTTTTGGGCCACCAACATTTTACAGACTTTAGGGGGTCTACGATGCCTGTAAACCCCTTTTTTGGGCCTCCAAAGATTTCAACATTTTTGCAGGCCTGAGATGCATTTTAAGGCCTTTTTTGGGCTGCTAACATATTCTGTGCTTTCGGGGTTGTAGGATCCATTTTTCGTGGCAAAAATATTTTTGTTTTGGGAATTTCAGTGGTCTAGGATGTGGGTTAATGCCCCTTTCAGGCTGCAAATGCTTTTGGGACATTCAGACCTCTCTCACACTGTTTTTGGGCCACCAACATTTTCTGAACTTTAGGGGGTCTAAGATGCCTGTAAACCCCTTTTTTGGGCATCCAAACATTTCAACATTTTTGCAGGCCTAAGATGCATTTTAAGGCCTTTTTTGGGCTGCTAACATTTTCTGAACTTTCAGGGGTGTAGGATGCATTTTTAGTGCCAGAAATATTTTTGGTAATTTCAGTGGTCTAGGATTTGGGTTAATGCCCCTTTTGGGCTGCTAATGTTTTTGGGACATTCAGAGCTCTCTCACAATGTCTTTGGGCCACCAACATTTTCTGGACTTTAGGGGGTCTACGATGCCGGTAAACCTTTTTTTTGGGCCTCCAAACATTTCAACATTTTTGCAGGCCTAAATTGCATTTAAGGCCTTTTTTGGGCTGCTAACATATTCTGTACTTTCAGGGGTTTAGGATGCATTTTTCGTGCCAAAAATATTTTTGGGAATTTCAGTGGTCTAGGATTTGGGTTAATGCCCCTTTCAGGCTGCAAATGTTTTTGGGACATTCAGGGCTCTCTCACAATGTTTTTGGGCCACCAACATTTTCTGGACTTTAGGGGGTCTACGATGTCTGTAAACCCCTTTTTTGGGCCTCCAAAGATTTCAACATTTTTGCCGGCCTAAGATGCATTTTAAGGCCTTTTTTTGGCTGCTAACATATTCTGTACTTTCGGGGATGTAGGATGCATTTTTCGTGCCAAAAATATTTTTGGGAATTTCAGTGGTCTAGGATGCGGGTTAATGCCCCTTTCAAGCTGCAAATGCTTTTGGGACATTCTGAGCTCTCTCACACTGCTTTTGGGCCACCAACATTTTCTGGACTTTAGGTGGTCTACGATGCCTGTAAACCCCTTTTTTGGGCCTCCAAAGATTTCAACATTTTTGCCGGCCTAAGATGCATTTTAAGGCCTTTTTCGGGCTGCTAACATATTCTGTACTTTCGGGGATGTAGGATGCATTTTTCGTGGCAAAAATATTTTGGAGAATTACAGTGGTCTAGGATGTGGGCTAATGCCCCTTTCAGGCTGTAAATGTTTTTGGGACATTCAGAGATCTCTCACAATGTTTTTGGGCCACCAACATTTTCCAGACTTTAGGGGGTCTACGATGCCTGTAAACCCCTTTTTTGGGCCTCCAAAGATTTCAACATTTTTTCAGGCCTAAAATGCATTTAAGGCCTTTTTTGGGCTGCTAACATATTCTGTACTTTCAGGGGGGTAGGATGCATTTTTTGTACCAAAAATATTTTTGGGAATTTCAGTGGTCTAGGATGCGGGTTAATGCCCCTTTCAGGCTGTAAATGTTTTTGGGACATTCAGAGATCTCTCACAATGTTTTTGGGCCACCAACATTTTCCAGACTTTAGGGGTCTACGATGCCTGTAAACCCCTTTTTTGGGCCTCCAAAGATTTCAACATTTTTTCAGGCCTAAGATGCATTTTAATGCCTTTTTTGGAATGCTGACATATTCTGAACTTTCAGGGTTGTAGGATGCATTTTTCGTGCCAAAAATATTTTTGGGAATTTCAGGGGTCTAGCATGCGGGTTAATGTCCTTTTCAGACTGCAAATATTTTTGGGAGATTCAGAGCTCTCTCACACCGTTTTTGGGCCACCAACATATTCTGGACTTTAGGGGGTCTTCGATGCCTGTTAACCCCTTTTTTGGGCATCCAAACATTTCAACATTTTTGCTGGCCTAAGATGCATTTTAAGGCCTTTTTGGGCTGCTAACATTTTCTGAACTTTCAGGGGTGTAGGATGCATTTTTCGTGCCAGAAATATTTTTGGTAATTTCAGTGGTCTAGGATTTGGGTTAATGCCCCTTTCAGGCTGCAAATGTTTTTGGGGCATTCAGAGCTCTCTCACAATGTTTTTGGGCCACCAACATTTTCTGGACTTTAGGGGGTCTACGATGCCTGTAAACCTTTTTTTTGGGCCTCCAAACATTTCAACATTTTTGCAGGCCTAAAATGCATTTAAGGCCTTTTTTGGGCTGCTAACATATTCTGTACTTTCAGGGGGGTAGGATGCATTTTTCGTGCCAGAAATATTTTTGGTAATTTCAGTGGTCTAGGATTTGGGTTAATGCCCCTTTTGGGCTGCTAATGTTTTTGGAACATTCAGAGCTCTCTCACAATGTCTTTGGGCCACCGACATATTCTGGACTTTAGGGGGTCTACGATGCCTGTAAACCCCTTTTTTGGGCATCCAAACATTTCAACATTTTTGCAGGCCTAAAATGCATTTTAAGGCCTTTTTGGGCTGCTAACATTTTCTGAACTTTCAGGGGTGTAGGGTGCATTTTTCGTGCCAGAAATATTTTTGGTAATTACAGTGGTCTAGGATGTGGGTTAATGCCCCTTTCAGGCTGTAAATGTTTTTGGGACATTCAGAGATCTCTCACAATGTTTTTGGGCCACCAACATTTTACAGACTTTAGGGGGTCTACGATGCCTGTAAACCCCTTTTTTGGGCCTCCAAAGATTTCAACATTTTTGCAGGCCTAAGATGCATTTTAAGGCCTTTTTTGTGATGCTAACATTTTCTGAACTTTCAGGGGTGTGGGATGCATTTTTCGTGGCAAAAATATTTTGGAGAATTACAGTGGTCTAGGATGTGGGTTAATGCCCCTTTCAGGCTGTAAATGTTTTTGGGACATTCAGAGATCTCTCACAATGTTTTTGGGCCACCAACATTTTCCAGACTTTAGGGGGCCTACGATGCCTGTAAACCCCTTTTTTTGGACCTCCAAAGATTTCAACATTTTTTCAGGCCTAAGATGCATTTTAAGGCCTTTTTTGGAATTCTGACATATTCTGAACTTTCAGGGTTGTAGGATGCATTTTTCGTGCCAAAAATATTTTTGGGAATTTCAGGGGTCTAGCATGCGGGTTAATGTCCTTTTCAGACTGCAAATGTTTTTGGGAGATTCAGAGCTCTCTCACAATGTTTTTGGGCCACCAACATTTTCCAGACTTTAGGGGGCCTACGATGCCTGTAAACCCCTTTTTTGGACCTCCAAAGATTTCAACATTTTTGCAGGCCTAAGATGCATTTTAAGGCCTTTTTTGGAATTCTGACATATTCTGAACTTTCAGGGTTGTAGGATGCATTTTTCGTGCCAAAAATATTTTTGGGAATTTCAGGGGTCTAGCATGCGGGTTAATGTCCTTTTCAGACTGCAAATGTTTTTGGGAGATTCAGAGCTCTCTCACACCGTTTTTGGGCCACCGACATATTCTGGACTTTAGGGGGTCTACGATGCCTGTAAACCCCTTTTTTGGGCATACAAACATTTCAACATTTTTTCAGGCCTAAGATGCATTTTAAGGCCGTTTTGGGCTGCTAACATTTTCTGAACTTTCAGGGGTGTAGGATGCATTTTTTCGTGCCAGAAATATGTTTGGTAATTTCAGTGGTCTAGGATGCGGGTTAATGCCCCTTTCAAGCTGCAAATGCTTTTGGGACATTCAGAGATCTCTCACAATGTTTTTGGGCCACCAACATTTTACAGACTTTAGGGGGTCTACGATGCCTGTAATCCCCTTTTTTGGACCTCCAAAGATTTCAACATTTTTTCAGGCCTAAGATGCATTTTAGGCCTTTTTTGGAATGCTGACATATTCTGAACTTTCAGGGTTGTAGGATGCATTTTTCGAAATTCCCGAAAAATATTTTTGGGAATTTCAGGGGTCTAGCATGCGGGTTAATGTCCTTTTCAGACTGCAAATGTTTTTGGGAGATTCAGAGCTCTCTCACACCGTTTTTGGGCCACCAACATATTCTGGACTTTATGGGGTCTACGATGCCTGTAAACCCCTTTTTTGGGCATCCAAACATTTCAACATTTTTGCAGGCCTAAGATGCATTTTAAGGCCTTTTTGGGCTGCTAACATTTTCTGAACTTTCAAGGGTGTAGGATGCATTTTTCGTGCCAGAAATATTTTTGGTAATTTCAGTGGTCTAGGATTTGGGTAAATGCCCCTTTCAGGCTGCAAATGTTTTTGGGACATTCAGAGCTCTCTCACAATGTTTTTGGGCCACCAACATTTTCTGGACTTTAGGGGGTCTACGATGCCTGTAAACTTTTTTTTTTGGGCCTCCAAACATTTCAACATTTTTGCAGGCCTAAAATGCATTTAAGGCCTTTTTTGGGCTGCTAACATATTCTGTACTTTCAGGGGGGTAGGATGCATTTTTCGTGCCAAAAATATTTTTGGGAATTTCAGTGGTCTAGGATGCAGGTTAATGCCCCTTTCAAGCTGCAAATGCTTTTGGGACATTCCGAGCTCTCTCACACTGCTTCTGGGCCACCAACATTTTATGGACTTTAGGTGGTCTACGATGCCTGTAAACCCCTTTTTTGGGCCTCCAAAGATTTCAACATTTTTGCAGGCCTAAGATGCATTTTAAGGCCTTTTTTGGGCTGCTAACATATTCTGTACTTTCGGGGATGTAGGATGCATTTTTCGTGGCAAAAATATTTTGGAGAATTACAGTGGTCTAGGATGTGGGTTAATGCCCCTTTCAGGCTGTAAATATTTTTGGGACATTCAGAGATCTCGCACAATGTTTTTGGGCCACCAACATTTTACAGACTTTAGGGGGTCTATGATGCCTGTAAACCCCTTTTTTGGGCCTCCAAAGATTTCAACATTTTTGCAGGCCTAAGATGCATTTTAAGGCCTTTTTTGGGCTGCTAACATAGTCTGTGCTTTCGGGGTTGTAGGATACATTTTTCGTGGCAAAAATATTTTTGTTTTGGGAATTTCAGTGGTCTAGGATGTGGGTTAATGCCCCTTTCAGGCTGCAAATGCTTTTGGGACATTCAGACCTCTCTCACACTGTTTTTGGGCCACCAACATTTTCTGAACTTTAGGGGGTCTAAGATGCCTGTAAACCCCTTTTTTGGGCATCCAAACATTTCAACATTTTTGCAGGCCTAAGATGCATTTTAAGGCCTTTTTGGGCTGCTAACATTTTCTGAACTTTCAGGGGTGTAGGATGCATTTTTTCGTGCCAGAAATATTTTTGGTAATTTCAGTGGTCTAGGATGCGGGTTAATGCCCCTTTCAAGCTGCAAATGCTTTTGGGACATTCAGAGATCTCTCACAATGTTTTTGGGCCACCAACATTTTACAGACTTTAGGGGGTCTACGATGCCTGTAATCCCCTTTTTTGGACCTCCAAAGATTTCAACATTTTTTCAGGCCTAAGATGCATTTTAGGCCTTTTTTGGAATGCTGACATATTCTGAACTTTCAGGGTTGTAGGATGCATTTTTCGTGCCAAAAATATTTTCGGGAATTTCAGGGGTCTAGCATGCGGGTTAATGTCCTTTTCAGACTGCAAATGTTTTTGGGAGATTCAGAGCTCTCTCACACCGTTTTTGGGCCACCGACATATTCTGGACTTTATGGGGTCTACGATGCATGTAAACCCCTTTTTTCGGCATCCAAACATTTCAACATTTTTGCAGGCCTAAGATGCATTTTAAGGCCTTTTTGGGCTGCTAACATTTTCTGAACTTTCAAGGGTGTAGGATGCATTTTTCGTGCCAGAAATATTTTTGGTAATTTTAGTGGTCTAGGATTTGGGTTAATGCCCCTTTCAGGCTGCAAATGTTTTTGGGACATTCAGAGCTCTCTCACAATGTTTTTGGGCCACCAACATTTTCTGGACTTTAGGGGGTCTACGATGCCTGTAAACCTTTTTTTTTGGGCCTCCAAACATTTCAACATTTTTGCAGGCCTAAAATGCATTTAAGGCCTTTTTTGGGCTGCTAACATATTCTGTACTTTCAGGGGGGTAGGATGCATTTTTCGTGCCAAAAATATTTTTGGGAATTTCAGTGGTCTAGGATGCAGGTTAATGCCCCTTTCAAGCTGCAAATGCTTTTGGGACATTCCGAGCTCTCTCACACTGCTTTTGGGCCACCAACATTTTATGGACTTTAGGTGGTCTACGATGCCTGTAAACCCCTTTTTTGGGCCTCCAAAGATTTCAACATTTTTGCCGGCCTAAGATGCATTTTAAGGCCTTTTTTGGGCTGCTAACATATTCTGTACTTTCGGGGATGTAGGATGCATTTTTCGTGGCAAAAATATTTTGGAGAATTACAGTGGTCTAGGATGTGGGTTAATGCCCCTTTCAGGCTGTAAATGTTTTTGGGACATTCAGAGATCTCGCACAATGTTTTTGGGCCACCAACATTTTACAGACTTTAGGGGGTCTACGATGCCTGTAAACCCCTTTTTTGGGCCTCCAAAGATTTCAACATTTTTGCAGGCCTAAGATGCATTTTAAGGCCTTTTTTGCGCTGCTAACATAGTCTGTGCTTTCGGGGTTGTAGGATCCATTTTTCGTGGCAAAAATATTTTTGTTTTGGGAATTTCAGTGGTCTAGGATGTGGGTTAATGCCCCTTTCAGGCTGCAAATGCTTTTGGGACATTCAGACCTCTCTCACACTGTTTTTGGGCCACCAACATTTTCTGAACTTTAGGGGGTCTAAGATGCCTGTAAACCCCTTTTTTGGGCATCCAAACATTTCAACATTTTTGCAGGCCTAAGATGCATTTTAAGGCCTTTTTTGGGCTGCTAACATTTTCTGAACTTTCAGGGGTGTAGGATGCATTTTTCGTGCCAGAAATATTTTTGGTAATTTCAGTGGTCTAGGATTTGGGTTAATGCCCCTTTTGGGCTGCTAATGTTTTTGGGACATTCAGAGCTCCCTCACAATGTCTTTGGGCCACCAACATTTTCTGGACTTTAGGGGGTCTACGATGCCGGTAAACCTTTTTTTGGGCCTCCAAACATTTCAACATTTTTGCAGGCCTAAATTGCATTTAAGGCCTTTTTTGGGCTGCTAAGATATTCTGTACTTTCAGGGGTTTAGGATGCATTTTTCGTGCCAAAAATATTTTTGGGAATTTCAGTGGTCTAGGATTTGGGTTAATGCCCCTTTCAGGCTGCAAATGTTTTTGGGACATTCAGAGCTCTCTCACAATGTTTTTGGGCCACCAACATTTTCTGGACTTTAGGGGGTCTACGATGTCTGTAAACCCCTTTTTTGGGCCTCCAAAGATTTCAACATTTTTGCCGGCCTAAGATGCATTTTAAGGCCTTTTTTTGGCTGCTAACATATTCTGTACTTTCGGGGATGTAGGATGCATTTTTCGTGCCAAAAATATTTTTGGGAATTTCAGTGGTCTAGGATGCGGGTTAATGCCCCTTTCAAGCTGCAAATGCTTTTGGGACATTCTGAGCTCTCTCACACTGCTTTTGGGCCACCAACATTTTCTGGACTTTAGGTGGTCTACGATGCCTGTAAACCCCTTTTTTGGGCCTCCAAAGATTTCAACATTTTTGCCGGCCTAAGATGCATTTTAAGGCCTTTTTCGGGCTGCTAACATATTCTGTACTTTCGGGGATGTAGGATGCATTTTTCGTGGCAAAAATATTTTGGAGAATTACAGTGGTCTAGCATGTGGGTTAATGCCCCTTTCAGGCTGTAAATGTTTTTGGGACATTCAGAGATCGCTCACAATGTTTTTGGGCCACCAACATTTTCCAGACTTTAGGGGGTCTACGATGCCTGTAAACCCCTTTTTTGGGCCTCCAAAGATTTCAACATTTTTTCAGGCCTAAAATGCATTTAAGGCCTTTTTTGGGCTGCTAACATATTCTGTACTTTCAGGGGGGTAGGATGCATTTTTCGTGCCAAAAATATTTTTGGGAATTTCAGTGGTCTAGGATGCAGGTTAATGCCCCTTTCAAGCTGCAAATGCTTTTGGGACATTCCGAGCTCTCTCACACTGCTTTTGGGCCACCAACATTTTATGGACTTTAGGTGGTCTACGATGCCTGTAAACAACTTTTTTGGGCCTCCAAAGATTTCAACATTTTTGCCGGCCTAAGATGCATTTTAAGGCCTTTTTTGGGCTGCTAAGATATTCTGTACTTTCGGGGATGTAGGATGCATTTTTCGTGGCAAAAATATTTTGGAGAATTACAGTGGTCTAGGATTTGGGTTAATGCCCCTTTCAGGCTGCAAATGTTTTTGGGACATTCAGAGATCTCTCACAATGTTTTTGGGCCACCAACATTTTCCAGACTTTAGGGGTCTACGATGCCTGTAAACCCCTTTTTTGGGCCTCCAAAGATTTCAACATTTTTTCAGGCCTAAGATGCATTTTAATGCCTTTTTTGGAATGCTGACATATTCTGAACTTTCAGGGTTGTAGGATGCATTTTTCGTGCCAAAAATATTTTTGGGAATTTCAGGGTCTAGCATGCGGGTTAATGTCCTTTTCTGACTGCAAATATTTTTGGGAGATTCAGAGCTCTCTCACACCGTTTTTGGGCCACCAACATATTCTGGACTTTAGGGGGTCTTCGATGCCTGTTAACCCCTTTTTTGGGCATCCAAAGATTTCAACATTTTTGCAGGCCTAAGATGCATTTTAAGGCCTTTTTTGGGCTGCTAACATATTCTGTGCTTTCGGGGTTGTAGGATCCATTTTTCGTGGCAAAAATATTTTTGTTTTGGGAATTTCAGTGGTCTAGGATGTGGTTTAATGCCCCTTTCAGGCTGCAAATGCTTTTGGGACATTCAGAGCTCTCTCACACTGTTTTTGGGCCACACACACATTTTCTGAACTTTAGGGGGTCTACGATGCCTGTAAACCCCTTTTTTGGGCATCCAAACATTTCAACATTTTTGCAGGCCTAAGATGCATTTTAAGGCCTTTTTTGGGCTGCTAACATTTTCTGAACTTTCAGGGGTGTAGGATGCATTTTTCGTGCCAGAAATATTTTTGGTAATTTCAGTGGTCTAGGATTTGGGTTAATGCCCCTTTTGGGCTGCTAATGTTTTTGGAACATTCAGAGCTCTCTCACAATGTCTTTGGGCCACCAACATTTTCTGGACTTTAGGGGGTCTACGATGCCTGTAAACCTTTTTTTTGGGCCTCCAAACATTTCAACATTTTTGCAGGCCTAAAATGCATTTAAGGCCTTTTTTGGGCGGCTAACATATTCTGTACTTTCAGGGGGGTAGGATGCATTTTTCGTGCCAAAAATATTTTTGGGAATTTCAGTGGTCTAGGATGCAGGTTAATGCCCCTTTCAAGCTGCAAATGCTTTTGGGACATTCCGAGCTCTCTCACACTGCTTTTGGGCCACCAACATTTTATGGACTTTAGGTGGTCTACGATGCCTGTAAACAACTTTTTTGGGCCTCCAAAGATTTCAACATTTTTGCAGGCCTAAATTGCATTTAAGGCCTTTTTTGGGCTGCTAACATATTCTGTACTTTCAGGGGTTTAGGATGCATTTTTCGCGCCAAAAATTTTTTGGGGAATTTCAGTGGTCTAGGATTTGGGTTAATGCCCCTTTCAGGCTGCAAATGTTTTTGGGACATTCAGAGCTCTCTCACAATGTTTTTGGGCCACCAACATTTTCCAGACTTTAGGGGGTCTACGATGCCTGTAAACCCCTTTTTTGGGCCTCCAAAGATTTCAACATTTTTTCAGGCCTAAGATGCATTTTAATGCCTTTTTTGGAATGCTGACATATTCTGAACTTTCAGGGTTGTAGGATGCATTTTTCGTGCCAAAAATATTTTTGGGAATTTCAGGGGTCTAGCATGCGGGTTAATGCCCCTTTCAGGCTGCAAATGTTTTTTGGGGCATTCAGAGCTCTCTCACAATGTTTTTGGGCCACCAACATATTCTGGACTTTAGGGGGTCTTCGATGCCTGTTAACCCCTTTTTTGGGCATCCAAACATTTCAACATTTTTGCAGGCCTAAGATGCATTTTAAGGCCTTTTTGGGCTGCTAACATTTTCTGAACTTTCAGGGGTGTAGGATGCATTTTTCGTGCCAGAAATATTTTTGGTAATTTCAGTGGTCTAGGATTTGGGTTAATGCCCCTTTCAGGCTGCAAATGTTTTTGGGGCATTCAGAGCTCTCTCACAATGTTTTTGGGCCACCAACATTTTCTGGACTTTAGGGGGTCTACGATGCCTGTAAACCTTTTTTTTGGGCCTCCAAACATATCAACATTTTTACAGGCCTAAAATGCATTTAAGTCCTTTTTTGGGCTGCTAACATATTCTGTACTTTCAGGGGGGTAGGATGCATTTTTCGTGCCAAAAATATTTTTGGGAATTTCAGTGGTCTAGGATGCAGGTTAATGCCCCTTTCAAGCTGCAAATGCTTTTGGGACATTCCGAGCTCTCTCTCACTGCTTTTGGGCCACCAACATTTTATGGACTTTAGGGGGTCTACGATGCCTGTAAACCCCTTTTTTGGGCCTCCAAAGATTTCAACATTTTTGCAGGCCTAAGATGCATTTTAATGCCTTTTTTGGAATGCTGACATATTCTGAACTTTCAGGGTTGTAGGATGCATTTTTCGTGCCAAAAATATTTTTGGGAATTTCAGGGGTCTAGCATGCGGGTTAATGTCCTTTTCAGACTGCAAATGTTTTTGGGAGATTCAGAGCTCTCTCACACCGTTTTTGGGCCACCGACATATTCTGGACTTTATGGGGTCTACGATGCCTGTTAACCCCTTTTTTGGGCATCCAAACATTTCAACATTTTTGCAGGCCTAAAATGCATTTTAAGGCCTTTTTGGGCTGCTAACATTTTCTGAACTTTCAGGGGTGTAGGGTGCATTTTTCGTGCCAGAAATATTTTTGGTAATTACAGTGGTCTAGGATGTGGGTTAATGCCCCTTTCAGGCTGTAAATGTTTTTGGGACATTCAGAGATCTCTCACAATGTTTTTGGGCCACCAACATTTTACAGACTTTAGGGGGTCTACGATGCCTGTAAACCCCTTTTTTTGGGCCTCCAAAGATTTCAACATTTTTTCAGGCCTAAGATGCATTTTAAGGCCTTTTTTGGAATGCTGACATATTCTGAACTTTCAGGGTTGTAGGATGCATTTTTCGTGCCAAAAATATTTTTGGGAATTTCAGGGGTCTAGCATGCGGGTTAATGTCCTTTTCAGACTGCAAATGTTTTTGGGAGATTCAGAGCTCTCTCACACCGTTTTTGGGCCACCGACATATTCTGGACTTTAGGGGGTCTACGATGCCTGTAAACCCCTTTTTCGGGCATCCAAACATTTCAACATTTTTGCAGGCCTAAGATGCATTTTAAGGCCTTTTTGGGCTGCTAACATTTTCTGAACTTTCAGGGGTGTAGGATGCATTTTTCGTGCCAGAAATATTTTTGGTAATTTCAGTGGTCTAGGATTTGGGTTAATGCCCCTTTCAGGCTGCAAATGTTTTTGGGACATTCAGAGCTCTCTCACAATGTTTTTGGGCCACCAACATTTTCTGGACTTTAGGGGGTCTACGATGCCTGTAAACCCTTTTTTGGGCCTCCAAAGATTTCAACATTTTTGCCGGCCTAAGATGCATTTTAAGGCCTTTTTTGGGCTGCTAACATATTCTGTACTTTCGGGGATGTAGGATGCATTTTTCGTGCCAAAAATATTTTGGAGAATTACAGTGGTCTAGGATGTGGGTTAATGCCCCTTTCAGGCTGTAAATGTTTTTGGGACATTCAGAGATCTCTCACAATGTTTTTGGGCCACCAACATTTTCCAGACTTTAGGGGGTCTACGATGCCTGTAAACCCCTTTTTTGGGCCTCCAAAGATTTCAACATTTGTTCGGGCCTAAAATGCATTTTAAGACCTTTTTTGGAATGCTGACATATTCTGAACTTTCAGGGTTGTAGGATGCATTTTTCGTGCCAAAAATATTTTTGGGAATTTCAGGGGTCTAGCATGCGGGTTAATGTCCTTTTCAGACTGCAAATATTTTTGGGAGATTCAGAGCTCTCTCACACCGTTTTTGGGCCACCAACATATTCTGGACTTTAGGGGGTCTTCGATGCCTGTTAACCCCTTTTTTGGGCATCCAAACATTTCAACATTTTTGCAGGCCTAAGATGCATTTTAAGGCCTTTTTGGGCTGCTAACATTTTCTGAATTTTTGGTAATTTCAGTGGTCTAGGATTTGGGTTAATGCCCCTTTCAGGCTGCAAATGTTTTTTGGGGCATTCAGAGCTCTCTCACAATGTTTTTGGGCCACCAACATATTCTGGACTTTAGGGGGTCTTCGATGCCTGTTAACCCCTTTTTTGGGCATCCAAACATTTCAACATTTTTGCAGGCCTAAGATGCATTTTAAGGCCTTTTTGGGCTGCTAACATTTTCTGAACTTTCAGGGGTGTAGGATGCATTTTTCGTGCCAGAAATATTTTTGGTAATTTCAGTGGTCTAGGATTTGGGTTAATGCCCCTTTCAGGCTGCAAATGTTTTTGGGGCATTCAGAGCTCTCTCACAATGTTTTTGGGCCACCAACATTTTCTGGACTTTAGGGGGTCTACGATGCCTGTAAACCTTTTTTTTGGGCCTCCAAACATATCAACATTTTTACAGGCCTAAAATGCATTTAAGTCCTTTTTTGGGCTGCTAACATATTCTGTACTTTCAGGGGGGTAGGATGCATTTTTCGTGCCAAAAATATTTTTGGGAATTTCAGTGGTCTAGGATGCAGGTTAATGCCCCTTTCAAGCTGCAAATGCTTTTGGGACATTCCGAGCTCTCTCTCACTGCTTTTGGGCCACCAACATTTTATGGACTTTAGGGGGTCTACGATGCCTGTAAACCCCTTTTTTGGGCCTCCAAAGATTTCAACATTTTTGCAGGCCTAAGATGCATTTTAATGCCTTTTTTGGAATGCTGACATATTCTGAACTTTCAGGGTTGTAGGATGCATTTTTCGTGCCAAAAATATTTTTGGGAATTTCAGGGGTCTAGCATGCGGGTTAATGTCCTTTTCAGACTGCAAATGTTTTTGGGAGATTCAGAGCTCTCTCACACCGTTTTTGGGCCACCGACATATTCTGGACTTTATGGGGTCTACGATGCCTGTTAACCCCTTTTTTGGGCATCCAAACATTTCAACATTTTTGCAGGCCTAAAATGCATTTTAAGGCCTTTTTGGGCTGCTAACATTTTCTGAACTTTCAGGGGTGTAGGGTGCATTTTTCGTGCCAGAAATATTTTTGGTAATTACAGTGGTCTAGGATGTGGGTTAATGCCCCTTTCAGGCTGTAAATGTTTTTGGGACATTCAGAGATCTCTCACAATGTTTTTGGGCCACCAACATTTTACAGACTTTAGGGGGTCTACGATGCCTGTAAACCCCTTTTTTTGGGCCTCCAAAGATTTCAACATTTTTTCAGGCCTAAGATGCATTTTAAGGCCTTTTTTGGAATGCTGACATATTCTGAACTTTCAGGGTTGTAGGATGCATTTTTCGTGCCAAAAATATTTTTGGGAATTTCAGGGGTCTAGCATGCGGGTTAATGTCCTTTTCAGACTGCAAATGTTTTTGGGAGATTCAGAGCTCTCTCACACCGTTTTTGGGCCACCGACATATTCTGGACTTTAGGGGGTCTACGATGCCTGTAAACCCCTTTTTCGGGCATCCAAACATTTCAACATTTTTGCAGGCCTAAGATGCATTTTAAGGCCTTTTTGGGCTGCTAACATTTTCTGAACTTTCAGGGGTGTAGGATGCATTTTTCGTGCCAGAAATATTTTTGGTAATTTCAGTGGTCTAGGATTTGGGTTAATGCCCCTTTCAGGCTGCAAATGTTTTTGGGACATTCAGAGCTCTCTCACAATGTTTTTGGGCCACCAACATTTTCTGGACTTTAGGGGGTCTACGATGCCTGTAAACCCTTTTTTGGGCCTCCAAAGATTTCAACATTTTTGCCGGCCTAAGATGCATTTTAAGGCCTTTTTTGGGCTGCTAACATATTCTGTACTTTCGGGGATGTAGGATGCATTTTTCGTGCCAAAAATATTTTGGAGAATTACAGTGGTCTAGGATGTGGGTTAATGCCCCTTTCAGGCTGTAAATGTTTTTGGGACATTCAGAGATCTCTCACAATGTTTTTGGGCCACCAACATTTTCCAGACTTTAGGGGGTCTACGATGCCTGTAAACCCCTTTTTTGGGCCTCCAAAGATTTCAACATTTGTTCGGGCCTAAAATGCATTTTAAGACCTTTTTTGGAATGCTGACATATTCTGAACTTTCAGGGTTGTAGGATGCATTTTTCGTGCCAAAAATATTTTTGGGAATTTCAGGGGTCTAGCATGCGGGTTAATGTCCTTTTCAGACTGCAAATGTTTTTGGGACATTCAGAGATCTCTCACAATGTTTTTGGGCCACCAACATTTTACAGACTTTAGGGGGTCTACGATGCCTGTAAACCCCTTTTTTGGGCCTCCAAAGATTTCAACATTTTTGCAGGCCTAAGATGCATTTTAAGGCCTTTTTCGGGCTGCTAACATATTCTGTACTTTCGGGGTTGTAGGATCCATTTTTCGTGGCAAAAATATTGTTGTTTTGGGAATTTCAGTGGTCTAGGATGTGGGTTAATGCCCCTTTCAGGCTGCAAAAGCTTTTGGGACATTCAGAGCTCTCTCACACTGTTTTTGGGCCACCAACATTTTCTGAACTTTAGGGGGTCTACGATGCCTGTAAACCCCTTTTTTGGGCCTCCAAACATTTCAACATTTTTGCATGCCTAAAATGCATTTAAGGCCTTTTTTGGGCTGCTAACATATTCTGTACTTTCAGGGGTTTAGGATGCATTTTTCGTGCCAAAAATATTTTTGGGAATTTCAGTGGTCTAGGATTTGGGTTAATGCCCCTTTCAGGCTGCAAATGTTTTTGGGACATTCAGAGCTCTCTCACAATGTTTTTGGGCCACCAACATTTTCTGGACTTTAGGGGGTCTACGATGTCTGTAAACCCCTTTTTTGGGCCTCCAAAGATTTCAACATTTTTGCCGGCCTAAGATGCATTTTAAGGCCTTTTTTTGGCTGCTAACATATTCTGTACTTTCGGGGATGTAGGATGCATTTTTCGTGCCAAAAATATTTTTGGGAATTTCAGTGGTCTAGGATGCGGGTTAATGCCCCTTTCAAGCTGCAAATGCTTTTGGGACATTCTGAGCTCTCTCACACTGCTTTTGGGCCACCAACATTTTCTGGACTTTAGGTGGTCTACGATGCCTGTAAACCCCTTTTTTGGGCCTCCAAAGATTTCAACATTTTTGCCGGCCTAAGATGCATTTTAAGGCCTTTTTCGGGCTGCTAACATATTCTGTACTTTCGGGGATGTAGGATGCATTTTTCGTGGCAAAAATATTTTGGAGAATTACAGTGGTCTAGGATGTGGGTTAATGCCCCTTTCAGGCTGTAAATGTTTTTGGGACATTCAGAGATCTCTCACAATGTTTTTGGGCCACCAACATTTTCCAGACTTTAGGGGGTCTACGATGCCTGTAAACCCCTTTTTTGGGACTCCAAAGATTTCAACATTTTTTCAGGCCTAAAATGCATGTAAGGCCTTTTTTGGGCTGCTAACATATTCTGTACTTTCAGGGGGGTAGGATGCATTTTTCGTACCAAAAATATTTTTGGGAATTTCAGTGGTCTAGGATGCGGGTTAATGCCCCTTTCAGGCTGTAAATGTTTTTGGGACATTCAGAGATCTCTCACAATGTTTTTGGGCCACCAACATTTTCCAGACTTTAGGGGTCTACGATGCCTGTAAACCCCTTTTTTGGGCCTCCAAAGATTTCAACATTTTTTCAGGCCTAAGATGCATTTTAATGCCTTTTTTGGAATGCTGACATATTCTGAACTTTCAGGGTTGTAGGATGCATTTTTCGTGCCAAAAATATTTTTGGGAATTTCAGGGGTCTAGCATGCGGGTTAATGTCCTTTTCAGACTGCAAATATTTTTGGGAGATTCAGAGCTCTCTCACACCGTTTTTGGGCCACCAACATATTCTGGACTTTAGGGGGTCTTCGATGCCTGTTAACCCCTTTTTTGGGCATCCAAACATTTCAACATTTTTGCAGGCCTAAGATGCATTTTAAGGCCTTTTTGGGCTGCTAACATTTTCTGAATTTTTGGTAATTTCAGTGGTCTAGGATTTGGGTTAATGCCCCTTTCAGGCTGCAAATGTTTTTTGGGGCATTCAGAGCTCTCTCACAATGTTTTTGGGCCACCAACATTTTCTGGACTTTAGGGGGTCTACGATGCCTGTAAACCTTTTTTTTGGGCCTCCAAACATTTAAACATTTTTGCAGGCCTAAAATGCATTTAAGGCCTTTTTTGGGCTGCTAACATATTCTGTACTTTCAGGGGGGTAGGATGCATTTTTCGTGCCAAAAATATTTTTGGGAATTTCAGTGGTCTAGGATGCAGGTTAATGCCCCTTTCAAGCTGCAAATGCTTTTGGGACATTCCGAGCTCTCTCACACTGCTTTTGGGCCACCAACATTTTATGGACTTTAGGGGGTCTACGATGCCTGTAAACCCCTTTTTTGGGCCTCCAAAGATTTCAACATTTTTGCAGGCCTAAGATGCATTTTAAGGCCTTTTTTGGGCTGCTAACATATTCTGTGCTTTCGGGGTTGTAGGATCCATTTTTCGTGGCAAAAATATTTTTGTTTTGGGAATTTCAGTGGTCTAGGATGTGGTTTAATGCCCCTTTCAGGCTGCAAATGCTTTTGGGACATTCAGAGCTCTCTCACACTGTTTTTGGGCCACACACACATTTTCTGAACTTTAGGGGGTCTACGATGCCTGTAAACCCCTTTTTTGGGCATCCAAACATTTCAACATTTTTGCAGGCCTAAGATGCATTTTAAGGCCTTTTTTGGGCTGCTAACATTTTCTGAACTTTCAGGGGTGTAGGATGCATTTTTCGTGCCAGAAATATTTTTGGTAATTTCAGTGGTCTAGGATTTGGGTTAATGCCCCTTTTGGGCTGCTAATGTTTTTGGAACATTCAGAGCTCTCTCACAATGTCTTTGGGCCACCAACATTTTCTGGACTTTAGGGGGTCTACGATGCCTGTAAACCTTTTTTTTGGGCCTCCAAACATTTCAACATTTTTGCAGGCCTAAAATGCATTTAAGGTCTTTTTTGGGCTGCTAACATATTCTGTACTTTCAGGGGGGTAGGATGCATTTTTCGTGCCAAAAATATTTTTGGGAATTTCAGTGGTCTAGGATGCAGGTTAATGCCCCTTTCAAGCTGCAAATGCTTTTGGGACATTCCGAGCTCTCTCACACTGCTTTTGGGCCACCAACATTTTATGGACTTTAGGTGGTCTACGATGCCTGTAAACAACTTTTTTGGTCCTCCAAAGATTTCAACATTTTTGCCGGCCTAAGATGCATTTTAAGGCCTTTTTTGGGCTGCTAACATTTTCTGAACTTTCAGGGGTGTAGGATGCATTTTTCGTGCCAGAAATATTTTTGGTAATTTCAGTGGTCTAGGATTTGGGTTAATGCCCCTTTTGGGCTGCTAATGTTTTTGGGACATTCAGAGCTCTCTCACAATGTTTTTGGGCCACCAACATTTTACAGACTTTAGGGGGTCTACGATGCCTGTAAACCCCTTTTTTGGGCCTCCAAAGATTTCAACATTTTTGCAGGCCTAAGATGCATTTTAAGGCCTTTTTTGGGCTGCTAACATATTCTGTGCTTTCGGGGTTGTAGGATCCATTTTTCGTGGCAAAAATATTTTTGTTTTGGGAATTTCAGTGGTCTAGGATGTGGGTTAATGCCCCTTTCAGGCTGCAAATGCTTTTGGGACATTCAGACCTCTCTCACACTGTTTTTGGGCCACCAACATTTTCTGAACTTTAGGGGGTCTAAGATGCCTGTAAACCCCTTTTTTGGGCATCCAAACATTTCAACATTTTTGCAGGCCTAAGATGCATTTTAAGGCCTTTTTTGGGCTGCTAACATTTTCTGAACTTTCAGGGGTGTAGGATGCATTTTTCGTGCCAGAAATATTTTTGGTAATTTCAGTGGTCTAGGATTTGGGTTAATGCCCCTTTTGGGCTGCTAATGTTTTTGGGACATTCAGAGCTCTCTCACAATGTCTTTGGGCCACCAACATTTTCTGGACTTTAGGGGGTCTACGATGCCGGTAAACCTTTTTTTTGGGCCTCCAAACATTTCAACATTTTTGCAGGCCTAAATTGCATTTAAGGCCTTTTTTGGGCTGCTAACATATTCTGTACTTTCAGGGGTTTAGGATGCATTTTTCGTGCCAAAAATATTTTTGGGAATTTCAGTGGTCTAGGATTTGGGTTAATGCCCCTTTCAGGCTGCAAATGTTTTTGGGACATTCAGGGCTCTCTCACAATGTTTTTGGGCCACCAACATTTTCTGGACTTTAGGGGGTCTACAATGTCTGTAAACCCCTTTTTTGGGCCTCCAAAGATTTCAACATTTTTGCCGGCCTAAGATACATTTTAAGGCCTTTTTTGGGCTGCTAACATATTCTGTACTTTCGGGGATGTAGGATGCATTTTTCGTGGCAAAAATATTTTGGAGAATTACAGTGGTCTAGGATGTGGGTTAATGCCCCTTTCAGGCTGTAAATGTTTTTGGGACATTCAGAGATCTCTCACAATGTTTTTGGGCCACCAACATTTTACAGACTTTAGGGGGTCTACGATGCCTGTAAACCCCTTTTTTGGGCCTCCAAAGATTTCAACATTTTTGCAGGCCTGAGATGCATTTTAAGGCCTTTTTTGGGCTGCTAACATATTCTGTGCTTTCGGGGTTGTAGGATCCATTTTTCGTGGCAAAAATATTTTTGTTTTGGGAATTTCAGTGGTCTAGGATGTGGGTTAATGCCCCTTTCAGGCTGCAAATGCTTTTGGGACATTCAGACCTCTCTCACACTGTTTTTGGGCCACCAACATTTTCTGAACTTTAGGGGGTCTAAGATGCCTGTAAACCCCTTTTTTGGGCATCCAAACATTTCAACATTTTTGCAGGCCTAAGATGCATTTTAAGGCCTTTTTTGGGCTGCTAACATTTTCTGAACTTTCAGGGGTGTAGGATGCATTTTTAGTGCCAGAAATATTTTTGGTAATTTCAGTGGTCTAGGATTTGGGTTAATGCCCCTTTTGGGCTGCTAATGTTTTTGGGACATTCAGAGCTCTCTCACAATGTCTTTGGGCCACCAACATTTTCTGGACTTTAGGGGGTCTACGATGCCGGTAAACCTTTTTTTTGGGCCTCCAAACATTTCAACATTTTTGCAGGCCTAAATTGCATTTAAGGCCTTTTTTGGGCTGCTAACATATTCTGTACTTTCAGGGGTTTAGGATGCATTTTTCGTGCCAAAAATATTTTTGGGAATTTCAGTGGTCTAGGATTTGGGTTAATGCCCCTTTCAGGCTGCAAATGTTTTTGGGACATTCAGGGCTCTCTCACAATGTTTTTGGGCCACCAACATTTTCTGGACTTTAGGGGGTCTACGATGTCTGTAAACCCCTTTTTTGGGCCTCCAAAGATTTCAACATTTTTGCCGGCCTAAGATGCATTTTAAGGCCTTTTTTTGGCTGCTAACATATTCTGTACTTTCGGGGATGTAGGATGCATTTTTCGTGCCAAAAATATTTTTGGGAATTTCAGTGGTCTAGGATGCGGGTTAATGCCCCTTTCAAGCTGCAAATGCTTTTGGGACATTCTGAGCTCTCTCACACTGCTTTTGGGCCACCAACATTTTCTGGACTTTAGGTGGTCTACGATGCCTGTAAACCCCTTTTTTGGGCCTCCAAAGATTTCAACATTTTTGCCGGCCTAAGATGCATTTTAAGGCCTTTTTCGGGCTGCTAACATATTCTGTACTTTCGGGGATGTAGGATGCATTTTTCGTGGCAAAAATATTTTGGAGAATTACAGTGGTCTAGGATGTGGGCTAATGCCCCTTTCAGGCTGTAAATGTTTTTGGGACATTCAGAGATCTCTCACAATGTTTTTGGGCCACCAACATTTTCCAGACTTTAGGGGGTCTACGATGCCTGTAAACCCCTTTTTTGGGCCTCCAAAGATTTCAACATTTTTTCAGGCCTAAAATGCATTTAAGGCCTTTTTTGGGCTGCTAACATATTCTGTACTTTCAGGGGGGTAGGATGCATTTTTTGTACCAAAAATATTTTTGGGAATTTCAGTGGTCTAGGATGCGGGTTAATGCCCCTTTCAGGCTGTAAATGTTTTTGGGACATTCAGAGATCTCTCACAATGTTTTTGGGCCACCAACATTTTCCAGACTTTAGGGGTCTACGATGCCTGTAAACCCCTTTTTTGGGCCTCCAAAGATTTCAACATTTTTTCAGGCCTAAGATGCATTTTAATGCCTTTTTTGGAATGCTGACATATTCTGAACTTTCAGGGTTGTAGGATGCATTTTTCGTGCCAAAAATATTTTTGGGAATTTCAGGGGTCTAGCATGCGGGTTAATGTCCTTTTCAGACTGCAAATATTTTTGGGAGATTCAGAGCTCTCTCACACCGTTTTTGGGCCACCAACATATTCTGGACTTTAGGGGGTCTTCGATGCCTGTTAACCCCTTTTTTGGGCATCCAAACATTTCAACATTTTTGCTGGCCTAAGATGCATTTTAAGGCCTTTTTGGGCTGCTAACATTTTCTGAACTTTCAGGGGTGTAGGATGCATTTTTCGTGCCAGAAATATTTTTGGTAATTTCAGTGGTCTAGGATTTGGGTTAATGCCCCTTTCAGGCTGCAAATGTTTTTGGGGCATTCAGAGCTCTCTCACAATGTTTTTGGGCCACCAACATTTTCTGGACTTTAGGGGGTCTACGATGCCTGTAAACCTTTTTTTTGGGCCTCCAAACATTTCAACATTTTTGCAGGCCTAAAATGCATTTAAGGCCTTTTTTGGGCTGCTAACATATTCTGTACTTTCAGGGGGGTAGGATGCATTTTTCGTGCCAGAAATATTTTTGGTAATTTCAGTGGTCTAGGATTTGGGTTAATGCCCCTTTTGGGCTGCTAATGTTTTTGGAACATTCAGAGCTCTCTCACAATGTCTTTGGGCCACCGACATATTCTGGACTTTAGGGGGTCTACGATGCCTGTAAACCCCTTTTTTGGGCATCCAAACATTTCAACATTTTTGCAGGCCTAAAATGCATTTTAAGGCCTTTTTGGGCTGCTAACATTTTCTGAACTTTCAGGGGTGTAGGGTGCATTTTTCGTGCCAGAAATATTTTTGGTAATTACAGTGGTCTAGGATGTGGGTTAATGCCCCTTTCAGGCTGTAAATGTTTTTGGGACATTCAGAGATCTCTCACAATGTTTTTGGGCCACCAACATTTTACAGACTTTAGGGGGTCTACGATGCCTGTAAACCCCTTTTTTGGACCTCCAAAGATTTCAACATTTTTGCAGGCCTAAGATGCATTTTAAGGCCTTTTTTGTGATGCTAACATTTTCTGAACTTTCAGGGGTGTGGGATGCATTTTTCGTGGCAAAAATATTTTGGAGAATTACAGTGGTCTAGGATGTGGGTTAATGCCCCTTTCAGGCTGTAAATGTTTTTGGGACATTCAGAGATCTCTCACAATGTTTTTGGGCCACCAACATTTTCCAGACTTTAGGGGGCCTACGATGCCTGTAAACCCCTTTTTTTGGACCTCCAAAGATTTCAACATTTTTTCAGGCCTAAGATGCATTTTAAGGCCTTTTTTGGAATTCTGACATATTCTGAACTTTCAGGGTTGTAGGATGCATTTTTCGTGCCAAAAATATTTTTGGGAATTTCAGGGGTCTAGCATGCGGGTTAATGTCCTTTTCAGACTGCAAATGTTTTTGGGAGATTCAGAGCTCTCTCACAATGTTTTTGGGCCACCAACATTTTCCAGACTTTAGGGGGCCTACGATGCCTGTAAACCCCTTTTTTGGACCTCCAAAGATTTCAACATTTTTGCAGGCCTAAGATGCATTTTAAGGCCTTTTTTGGAATTCTGACATATTCTGAACTTTCAGGGTTGTAGGATGCATTTTTCGTGCCAAAAATATTTTTGGGAATTTCAGGGGTCTAGCATGCGGGTTAATGTCCTTTTCAGACTGCAAATGTTTTTGGGAGATTCAGAGCTCTCTCACACCGTTTTTGGGCCACCGACATATTCTGGACTTTAGGGGGTCTACGATGCCTGTAAACCCCTTTTTTGGGCATACAAACATTTCAACATTTTTGCAGGCCTAAGATGCATTTTAAGGCCGTTTTGGGCTGCTAACATTTTCTGAACTTTCAGGGGTGTAGGATGCATTTTTCGTGCCAGAAATATTTTTGGTAATTTCAGTGGTCTAGGATGCGGGTTAATGCCCCTTTCAAGCTGCAAATGCTTTTGGGACATTCAGAGATCTCTCACAATGTTTTTGGGCCACCAACATTTTACAGACTTTAGGGGGTCTACGATGCCTGTAATCCCCTTTTTTGGACCTCCAAAGATTTCAACATTTTTTCAGGCCTAAGATGCATTTTAGGCCTTTTTTGGAATGCTGACATATTCTGAACTTTCAGGGTTGTAGGATGCATTTTTCGAAATTCCCGAAAAATATTTTTGGGAATTTCAGGGGTCTAGCATGCGGGTTAATGTCCTTTTCAGACTGCAAATGTTTTTGGGAGATTCAGAGCTCTCTCACACCGTTTTTGGGCCACCAACATATTCTGGACTTTATGGGGTCTACGATGCCTGTAAACCCCTTTTTTGGGCATCCAAACATTTCAACATTTTTGCAGGCCTAAGATGCATTTTAAGGCCTTTTTGGGCTGCTAACATTTTCTGAACTTTCAAGGGTGTAGGATGCATTTTTCGTGCCAGAAATATTTTTGGTAATTTCAGTGGTCTAGGATTTGGGTAAATGCCCCTTTCAGGCTGCAAATGTTTTTGGGACATTCAGAGCTCTCTCACAATGTTTTTGGGCCACCAACATTTTCTGGACTTTAGGGGGTCTACGATGCCTGTAAACCTTTTTTTTTGGGCCTCCAAACATTTCAACATTTTTGCAGGCCTAAAATGCATTTAAGGCCTTTTTTGGGCTGCTAACATATTCTGTACTTTCAGGGGGGTAGGATGCATTTTTCGTGCCAAAAATATTTTTGGGAATTTCAGTGGTCTAGGATGCAGGTTAATGCCCCTTTCAAGCTGCAAATGCTTTTGGGACATTCCGAGCTCTCTCACACTGCTTCTGGGCCACCAACATTTTATGGACTTTAGGTGGTCTACGATGCCTGTAAACCCCTTTTTTGGGCCTCCAAAGATTTCAACATTTTTGCAGGCCTAAGATGCATTTTAAGGCCTTTTTTGGGCTGCTAACATATTCTGTACTTTCGGGGATGTAGGATGCATTTTTCGTGGCAAAAATATTTTGGAGAATTACAGTGGTCTAGGATGTGGGTTAATGCCCCTTTCAGGCTGTAAATATTTTTGGGACATTCAGAGATCTCGCACAATGTTTTTGGGCCACCAACATTTTACAGACTTTAGGGGGTCTACGATGCCTGTAAACCCCTTTTTTGGGCCTCCAAAGATTTCAACATTTTTGCAGGCCTAAGATGCATTTTAAGGCCTTTTTTGGGCTGCTAACATAGTCTGTGCTTTCGGGGTTGTAGGATACATTTTTCGTGGCAAAAATATTTTTGTTTTGGGAATTTCAGTGGTCTAGGATGTGGGTTAATGCCCCTTTCAGGCTGCAAATGCTTTTGGGACATTCAGACCTCTCTCACACTGTTTTTGGGCCACCAACATTTTCTGAACTTTAGGGGGTCTAAGATGCCTGTAAACCCCTTTTTTGGGCATCCAAACATTTCAACATTTTTGCAGGCCTAAGATGCATTTTAAGGCCTTTTTGGGCTGCTAACATTTTCTGAACTTTCAGGGGTGTAGGATGCATTTTTTCGTGCCAGAAATATTTTTGGTAATTTCAGTGGTCTAGGATGCGGGTTAATGCCCCTTTCAAGCTGCAAATGCTTTTGGGACATTCAGAGATCTCTCACAATGTTTTTGGGCCACCAACATTTTACAGACTTTAGGGGGTCTACGATGCCTGTAATCCCCTTTTTTGGACCTCCAAAGATTTCAACATTTTTTCAGGCCTAAGATGCATTTTAGGCCTTTTTTGGAATGCTGACATATTCTGAACTTTCAGGGTTGTAGGATGCATTTTTCGTGCCAAAAATATTTTCGGGAATTTCAGGGGTCTAGCATGCGGGTTAATGTCCTTTTCAGACTGCAAATGTTTTTGGGAGATTCAGAGCTCTCTCACACCGTTTTTGGGCCACCGACATATTCTGGACTTTATGGGGTCTACGATGCATGTAAACCCCTTTTTTCGGCATCCAAACATTTCAACATTTTTGCAGGCCTAAGATGCATTTTAAGGCCTTTTTGGGCTGCTAACATTTTCTGAACTTTCAAGGGTGTAGGATGCATTTTTCGTGCCAGAAATATTTTTGGTAATTTTAGTGGTCTAGGATTTGGGTTAATGCCCCTTTCAGGCTGCAAATGTTTTTGGGACATTCAGAGCTCTCTCACAATGTTTTTGGGCCACCAACATTTTCTGGACTTTAGGGGGTCTACGATGCCTGTAAACCTTTTTTTTTGGGCCTCCAAACATTTCAACATTTTTGCAGGCCTAAAATGCATTTAAGGCCTTTTTTGGGCTGCTAACATATTCTGTACTTTCAGGGGGGTAGGATGCATTTTTCGTGCCAAAAATATTTTTGGGAATTTCAGTGGTCTAGGATGCAGGTTAATGCCCCTTTCAAGCTGCAAATGCTTTTGGGACATTCCGAGCTCTCTCACACTGCTTTTGGGCCACCAACATTTTATGGACTTTAGGTGGTCTACGATGCCTGTAAACCCCTTTTTTGGGCCTCCAAAGATTTCAACATTTTTGCCGGCCTAAGATGCATTTTAAGGCCTTTTTTGGGCTGCTAACATATTCTGTACTTTCGGGGATGTAGGATGCATTTTTCGTGGCAAAAATATTTTGGAGAATTACAGTGGTCTAGGATGTGGGTTAATGCCCCTTTCAGGCTGTAAATGTTTTTGGGACATTCAGAGATCTCGCACAATGTTTTTGGGCCACCAACATTTTACAGACTTTAGGGGGTCTACGATGCCTGTAAACCCCTTTTTTGGGCCTCCAAAGATTTCAACATTTTTGCAGGCCTAAGATGCATTTTAAGGCCTTTTTTGCGCTGCTAACATAGTCTGTGCTTTCGGGGTTGTAGGATCCATTTTTCGTGGCAAAAATATTTTTGTTTTGGGAATTTCAGTGGTCTAGGATGTGGGTTAATGCCCCTTTCAGGCTGCAAATGCTTTTGGGACATTCAGACCTCTCTCACACTGTTTTTGGGCCACCAACATTTTCTGAACTTTAGGGGGTCTAAGATGCCTGTAAACCCCTTTTTTGGGCATCCAAACATTTCAACATTTTTGCAGGCCTAAGATGCATTTTAAGGCCTTTTTTGGGCTGCTAACATTTTCTGAACTTTCAGGGGTGTAGGATGCATTTTTCGTGCCAGAAATATTTTTGGTAATTTCAGTGGTCTAGGATTTGGGTTAATGCCCCTTTTGGGCTGCTAATGTTTTTGGGACATTCAGAGCTCCCTCACAATGTCTTTGGGCCACCAACATTTTCTGGACTTTAGGGGGTCTACGATGCCGGTAAACCTTTTTTTGGGCCTCCAAACATTTCAACATTTTTGCAGGCCTAAATTGCATTTAAGGCCTTTTTTGGGCTGCTAAGATATTCTGTACTTTCAGGGGTTTAGGATGCATTTTTCGTGCCAAAAATATTTTTGGGAATTTCAGTGGTCTAGGATTTGGGTTAATGCCCCTTTCAGGCTGCAAATGTTTTTGGGACATTCAGAGCTCTCTCACAATGTTTTTGGGCCACCAACATTTTCTGGACTTTAGGGGGTCTACGATGTCTGTAAACCCCTTTTTTGGGCCTCCAAAGATTTCAACATTTTTGCCGGCCTAAGATGCATTTTAAGGCCTTTTTTTGGCTGCTAACATATTCTGTACTTTCGGGGATGTAGGATGCATTTTTCGTGCCAAAAATATTTTTGGGAATTTCAGTGGTCTAGGATGCGGGTTAATGCCCCTTTCAAGCTGCAAATGCTTTTGGGACATTCTGAGCTCTCTCACACTGCTTTTGGGCCACCAACATTTTCTGGACTTTAGGTGGTCTACGATGCCTGTAAACCCCTTTTTTGGGCCTCCAAAGATTTCAACATTTTTGCCGGCCTAAGATGCATTTTAAGGCCTTTTTCGGGCTGCTAACATATTCTGTACTTTCGGGGATGTAGGATGCATTTTTCGTGGCAAAAATATTTTGGAGAATTACAGTGGTCTAGCATGTGGGTTAATGCCCCTTTCAGGCTGTAAATGTTTTTGGGACATTCAGAGATCGCTCACAATGTTTTTGGGCCACCAACATTTTCCAGACTTTAGGGGGTCTACGATGCCTGTAAACCCCTTTTTTGGGCCTCCAAAGATTTCAACATTTTTTCAGGCCTAAAATGCATTTAAGGCCTTTTTTGGGCTGCTAACATATTCTGTACTTTCAGGGGGGTAGGATGCATTTTTCGTGCCAAAAATATTTTTGGGAATTTCAGTGGTCTAGGATGCAGGTTAATGCCCCTTTCAAGCTGCAAATGCTTTTGGGACATTCCGAGCTCTCTCACACTGCTTTTGGGCCACCAACATTTTATGGACTTTAGGTGGTCTACGATGCCTGTAAACAACTTTTTTGGGCCTCCAAAGATTTCAACATTTTTGCCGGCCTAAGATGCATTTTAAGGCCTTTTTTGG
This sequence comes from Ambystoma mexicanum, assembly GCF_040938575.1. Classification (NCBI taxonomy): domain Eukaryota; kingdom Metazoa; phylum Chordata; class Amphibia; order Caudata; family Ambystomatidae; genus Ambystoma; species Ambystoma mexicanum. The sequence goes on from NC_090929.1 coordinate 599,875,876, forward strand.
GCTGCTAAGATATTCTGTACTTTCGGGGATGTAGGATGCATTTTTCGTGGCAAAAATATTTTGGAGAATTACAGTGGTCTAGGATTTGGGTTAATGCCCCTTTCAGGCTGCAAATGTTTTTGGGACATTCAGAGATCTCTCACAATGTTTTTGGGCCACCAACATTTTCCAGACTTTAGGGGTCTACGATGCCTGTAAACCCCTTTTTTGGGCCTCCAAAGATTTCAACATTTTTTCAGGCCTAAGATGCATTTTAATGCCTTTTTTGGAATGCTGACATATTCTGAACTTTCAGGGTTGTAGGATGCATTTTTCGTGCCAAAAATATTTTTGGGAATTTCAGGGTCTAGCATGCGGGTTAATGTCCTTTTCTGACTGCAAATATTTTTGGGAGATTCAGAGCTCTCTCACACCGTTTTTGGGCCACCAACATATTCTGGACTTTAGGGGGTCTTCGATGCCTGTTAACCCCTTTTTTGGGCATCCAAAGATTTCAACATTTTTGCAGGCCTAAGATGCATTTTAAGGCCTTTTTTGGGCTGCTAACATATTCTGTGCTTTCGGGGTTGTAGGATCCATTTTTCGTGGCAAAAATATTTTTGTTTTGGGAATTTCAGTGGTCTAGGATGTGGTTTAATGCCCCTTTCAGGCTGCAAATGCTTTTGGGACATTCAGAGCTCTCTCACACTGTTTTTGGGCCACACACACATTTTCTGAACTTTAGGGGGTCTACGATGCCTGTAAACCCCTTTTTTGGGCATCCAAACATTTCAACATTTTTGCAGGCCTAAGATGCATTTTAAGGCCTTTTTTGGGCTGCTAACATTTTCTGAACTTTCAGGGGTGTAGGATGCATTTTTCGTGCCAGAAATATTTTTGGTAATTTCAGTGGTCTAGGATTTGGGTTAATGCCCCTTTTGGGCTGCTAATGTTTTTGGGACATTCAGAGCTCTCTCACAATGTCTTTGGGCCACCAACATTTTCTGGACTTTAGGGGGTCTACGATGCCGGTAAACCTTTTTTTTGGGCCTCCAAACATTTCAACATTTTTGCAGGCCTAAATTGCATTTAAGGCCTTTTTTGGGCTGCTAACATATTCTGTACTTTCAGGGGTTTAGGATGCATTTTTCGTGCCAAAAATATTTTTGGGAATTTCAGTGGTCTAGGATTTGGGTTAATGCCCCTTTCAGGCTGCAAATGTTTTTGGGACATTCAGGGCTCTCTCACAATGTTTTTGGGCCACCAACATTTTCTGGACTTTAGGGGGTCTACAATGTCTGTAAACCCCTTTTTTGGGCCTCCAAAGATTTCAACATTTTTGCCGGCCTAAGATACATTTTAAGGCCTTTTTTGGGCTGCTAACATATTCTGTACTTTCGGGGATGTAGGATGCATTTTTCGTGGCAAAAATATTTTGGAGAATTACAGTGGTCTAGGATGTGGGTTAATGCCCCTTTCAGGCTGTAAATGTTTTTGGGACATTCAGAGATCTCTCACAATGTTTTTGGGCCACCAACATTTTACAGACTTTAGGGGGTCTACGATGCCTGTAAACCCCTTTTTTGGGCCTCCAAAGATTTCAACATTTTTGCAGGCCTGAGATGCATTTTAAGGCCTTTTTTGGGCTGCTAACATATTCTGTGCTTTCGGGGTTGTAGGATCCATTTTTCGTGGCAAAAATATTTTTGTTTTGGGAATTTCAGTGGTCTAGGATGTGGGTTAATGCCCCTTTCAGGCTGCAAATGCTTTTGGGACATTCAGACCTCTCTCACACTGTTTTTGGGCCACCAACATTTTCTGAACTTTAGGGGGTCTAAGATGCCTGTAAACCCCTTTTTTGGGCATCCAAACATTTCAACATTTTTGCAGGCCTAAGATGCATTTTAAGGCCTTTTTTGGGCTGCTAACATTTTCTGAACTTTCAGGGGTGTAGGATGCATTTTTAGTGCCAGAAATATTTTTGGTAATTTCAGTGGTCTAGGATTTGGGTTAATGCCCCTTTTGGGCTGCTAATGTTTTTGGGACATTCAGAGCTCTCTCACAATGTCTTTGGGCCACCAACATTTTCTGGACTTTAGGGGGTCTACGATGCCGGTAAACCTTTTTTTTGGGCCTCCAAACATTTCAACATTTTTGCAGGCCTAAATTGCATTTAAGGCCTTTTTTGGGCTGCTAACATATTCTGTACTTTCAGGGGTTTAGGATGCATTTTTCGTGCCAAAAATATTTTTGGGAATTTCAGTGGTCTAGGATTTGGGTTAATGCCCCTTTCAGGCTGCAAATGTTTTTGGGACATTCAGGGCTCTCTCACAATGTTTTTGGGCCACCAACATTTTCTGGACTTTAGGGGGTCTACGATGTCTGTAAACCCCTTTTTTGGGCCTCCAAAGATTTCAACATTTTTGCCGGCCTAAGATGCATTTTAAGGCCTTTTTTTGGATGCTAACATATTCTGTACTTTCGGGGATGTAGGATGCATTTTTCGTGCCAAAAATATTTTTGGGAATTTCAGTGGTCTAGGATGCGGGTTAATGCCCCTTTCAAGCTGCAAATGCTTTTGGGACATTCTGAGCTCTCTCACACTGCTTTTGGGCCACCAACATTTTCTGGACTTTAGGTGGTCTACGATGCCTGTAAACCCCTTTTTTGGGCCTCCAAAGATTTCAACATTTTTGCCGGCCTAAGATGCATTTTAAGGCCTTTTTCGGGCTGCTAACATATTCTGTACTTTCGGGGATGTAGGATGCATTTTTCGTGGCAAAAATATTTTGGAGAATTACAGTGGTCTAGGATGTGGGCTAATGCCCCTTTCAGGCTGTAAATGTTTTTGGGACATTCAGAGATCTCTCACAATGTTTTTGGGCCACCAACATTTTCCAGACTTTAGGGGGTCTACGATGCCTGTAAACCCCTTTTTTGGGCCTCCAAAGATTTCAACATTTTTTCAGGCCTAAAATGCATTTAAGGCCTTTTTTGGGCTGCTAACATATTCTGTACTTTCAGGGGGGTAGGATGCATTTTTTGTACCAAAAATATTTTTGGGAATTTCAGTGGTCTAGGATGCGGGTTAATGCCCCTTTCAGGCTGTAAATGTTTTTGGGACATTCAGAGATCTCTCACAATGTTTTTGGGCCACCAACATTTTCCAGACTTTAGGGGTCTACGATGCCTGTAAACCCCTTTTTTGGGCCTCCAAAGATTTCAACATTTTTTCAGGCCTAAGATGCATTTTAATGCCTTTTTTGGAATGCTGACATATTCTGAACTTTCAGGGTTGTAGGATGCATTTTTCGTGCCAAAAATATTTTTGGGAATTTCAGGGGTCTAGCATGCGGGTTAATGTCCTTTTCAGACTGCAAATATTTTTGGGAGATTCAGAGCTCTCTCACACCGTTTTTGGGCCACCAACATATTCTGGACTTTAGGGGGTCTTCGATGCCTGTTAACCCCTTTTTTGGGCATCCAAACATTTCAACATTTTTGCTGGCCTAAGATGCATTTTAAGGCCTTTTTGGGCTGCTAACATTTTCTGAACTTTCAGGGGTGTAGGATGCATTTTTCGTGCCAGAAATATTTTTGGTAATTTCAGTGGTCTAGGATTTGGGTTAATGCCCCTTTCAGGCTGCAAATGTTTTTGGGGCATTCAGAGCTCTCTCACAATGTTTTTGGGCCACCAACATTTTCTGGACTTTAGGGGGTCTACGATGCCTGTAAACCTTTTTTTTGGGCCTCCAAACATTTCAACATTTTTGCAGGCCTAAAATGCATTTAAGGCCTTTTTTGGGCTGCTAACATATTCTGTACTTTCAGGGGGGTAGGATGCATTTTTCGTGCCAGAAATATTTTTGGTAATTTCAGTGGTCTAGGATTTGGGTTAATGCCCCTTTTGGGCTGCTAATGTTTTTGGAACATTCAGAGCTCTCTCACAATGTCTTTGGGCCACCGACATATTCTGGACTTTAGGGGGTCTACGATGCCTGTAAACCCCTTTTTTGGGCATCCAAACATTTCAACATTTTTGCAGGCCTAAAATGCATTTTAAGGCCTTTTTGGGCTGCTAACATTTTCTGAACTTTCAGGGGTGTAGGGTGCATTTTTCGTGCCAGAAATATTTTTGGTAATTACAGTGGTCTAGGATGTGGGTTAATGCCCCTTTCAGGCTGTAAATGTTTTTGGGACATTCAGAGATCTCTCACAATGTTTTTGGGCCACCAACATTTTACAGACTTTAGGGGGTCTACGATGCCTGTAAACCCCTTTTTTGGGCCTCCAAAGATTTCAACATTTTTGCAGGCCTAAGATGCATTTTAAGGCCTTTTTTGTGATGCTAACATTTTCTGAACTTTCAGGGGTGTGGGATGCATTTTTCGTGGCAAAAATATTTTGGAGAATTACAGTGGTCTAGGATGTGGGTTAATGCCCCTTTCAGGCTGTAAATGTTTTTGGGACATTCAGAGATCTCTCACAATGTTTTTGGGCCACCAACATTTTCCAGACTTTAGGGGGCCTACGATGCCTGTAAACCCCTTTTTTTGGACCTCCAAAGATTTCAACATTTTTTCAGGCCTAAGATGCATTTTAAGGCCTTTTTTGGAATTCTGACATATTCTGAACTTTCAGGGTTGTAGGATGCATTTTTCGTGCCAAAAATATTTTTGGGAATTTCAGGGGTCTAGCATGCGGGTTAATGTCCTTTTCAGACTGCAAATGTTTTTGGGAGATTCAGAGCTCTCTCACAATGTTTTTGGGCCACCAACATTTTCCAGACTTTAGGGGGCCTACGATGCCTGTAAACCCCTTTTTTGGACCTCCAAAGATTTCAACATTTTTGCAGGCCTAAGATGCATTTTAAGGCCTTTTTTGGAATTCTGACATATTCTGAACTTTCAGGGTTGTAGGATGCATTTTTCGTGCCAAAAATATTTTTGGGAATTTCAGGGGTCTAGCATGCGGGTTAATGTCCTTTTCAGACTGCAAATGTTTTTGGGAGATTCAGAGCTCTCTCACACCGTTTTTGGGCCACCGACATATTCTGGACTTTAGGGGGTCTACGATGCCTGTAAACCCCTTTTTTGGGCATACAAACATTTCAACATTTTTTCAGGCCTAAGATGCATTTTAAGGCCGTTTTGGGCTGCTAACATTTTCTGAACTTTCAGGGGTGTAGGATGCATTTTTTCGTGCCAGAAATATGTTTGGTAATTTCAGTGGTCTAGGATGCGGGTTAATGCCCCTTTCAAGCTGCAAATGCTTTTGGGACATTCAGAGATCTCTCACAATGTTTTTGGGCCACCAACATTTTACAGACTTTAGGGGGTCTACGATGCCTGTAATCCCCTTTTTTGGACCTCCAAAGATTTCAACATTTTTTCAGGCCTAAGATGCATTTTAGGCCTTTTTTGGAATGCTGACATATTCTGAACTTTCAGGGTTGTAGGATGCATTTTTCGAAATTCCCGAAAAATATTTTTGGGAATTTCAGGGGTCTAGCATGCGGGTTAATGTCCTTTTCAGACTGCAAATGTTTTTGGGAGATTCAGAGCTCTCTCACACCGTTTTTGGGCCACCAACATATTCTGGACTTTATGGGGTCTACGATGCCTGTAAACCCCTTTTTTGGGCATCCAAACATTTCAACATTTTTGCAGGCCTAAGATGCATTTTAAGGCCTTTTTGGGCTGCTAACATTTTCTGAACTTTCAAGGGTGTAGGATGCATTTTTCGTGCCAGAAATATTTTTGGTAATTTCAGTGGTCTAGGATTTGGGTAAATGCCCCTTTCAGGCTGCAAATGTTTTTGGGACATTCAGAGCTCTCTCACAATGTTTTTGGGCCACCAACATTTTCTGGACTTTAGGGGGTCTACGATGCCTGTAAACCTTTTTTTTTGGGCCTCCAAACATTTCAACATTTTTGCAGGCCTAAAATGCATTTAAGGCCTTTTTTGGGCTGCTAACATATTCTGTACTTTCAGGGGGGTAGGATGCATTTTTCGTGCCAAAAATATTTTTGGGAATTTCAGTGGTCTAGGATGCAGGTTAATGCCCCTTTCAAGCTGCAAATGCTTTTGGGACATTCCGAGCTCTCTCACACTGCTTCTGGGCCACCAACATTTTATGGACTTTAGGTGGTCTACGATGCCTGTAAACCCCTTTTTTGGGCCTCCAAAGATTTCAACATTTTTGCAGGCCTAAGATGCATTTTAAGGCCTTTTTTGGGCTGCTAACATATTCTGTACTTTCGGGGATGTAGGATGCATTTTTCGTGGCAAAAATATTTTGGAGAATTACAGTGGTCTAGGATGTGGGTTAATGCCCCTTTCAGGCTGTAAATATTTTTGGGACATTCAGAGATCTCGCACAATGTTTTTGGGCCACCAACATTTTACAGACTTTAGGGGGTCTACGATGCCTGTAAACCCCTTTTTTGGGCCTCCAAAGATTTCAACATTTTTGCAGGCCTAAGATGCATTTTAAGGCCTTTTTTGGGCTGCTAACATAGTCTGTGCTTTCGGGGTTGTAGGATACATTTTTCGTGGCAAAAATATTTTTGTTTTGGGAATTTCAGTGGTCTAGGATGTGGGTTAATGCCCCTTTCAGGCTGCAAATGCTTTTGGGACATTCAGACCTCTCTCACACTGTTTTTGGGCCACCAACATTTTCTGAACTTTAGGGGGTCTAAGATGCCTGTAAACCCCTTTTTTGGGCATCCAAACATTTCAACATTTTTGCAGGCCTAAGATGCATTTTAAGGCCTTTTTGGGCTGCTAACATTTTCTGAACTTTCAGGGGTGTAGGATGCATTTTTTCGTGCCAGAAATATTTTTGGTAATTTCAGTGGTCTAGGATGCGGGTTAATGCCCCTTTCAAGCTGCAAATGCTTTTGGGACATTCAGAGATCTCTCACAATGTTTTTGGGCCACCAACATTTTACAGACTTTAGGGGGTCTACGATGCCTGTAATCCCCTTTTTTGGACCTCCAAAGATTTCAACATTTTTTCAGGCCTAAGATGCATTTTAGGCCTTTTTTGGAATGCTGACATATTCTGAACTTTCAGGGTTGTAGGATGCATTTTTCGTGCCAAAAATATTTTCGGGAATTTCAGGGGTCTAGCATGCGGGTTAATGTCCTTTTCAGACTGCAAATGTTTTTGGGAGATTCAGAGCTCTCTCACACCGTTTTTGGGCCACCGACATATTCTGGACTTTATGGGGTCTACGATGCATGTAAACCCCTTTTTTCGGCATCCAAACATTTCAACATTTTTGCAGGCCTAAGATGCATTTTAAGGCCTTTTTGGGCTGCTAACATTTTCTGAACTTTCAAGGGTGTAGGATGCATTTTTCGTGCCAGAAATATTTTTGGTAATTTTAGTGGTCTAGGATTTGGGTTAATGCCCCTTTCAGGCTGCAAATGTTTTTGGGACATTCAGAGCTCTCTCACAATGTTTTTGGGCCACCAACATTTTCTGGACTTTAGGGGGTCTACGATGCCTGTAAACCTTTTTTTTTGGGCCTCCAAACATTTCAACATTTTTGCAGGCCTAAAATGCATTTAAGGCCTTTTTTGGGCTGCTAACATATTCTGTACTTTCAGGGGGGTAGGATGCATTTTTCGTGCCAAAAATATTTTTGGGAATTTCAGTGGTCTAGGATGCAGGTTAATGCCCCTTTCAAGCTGCAAATGCTTTTGGGACATTCCGAGCTCTCTCACACTGCTTTTGGGCCACCAACATTTTATGGACTTTAGGTGGTCTACGATGCCTGTAAACCCCTTTTTTGGGCCTCCAAAGATTTCAACATTTTTGCCGGCCTAAGATGCATTTTAAGGCCTTTTTTGGGCTGCTAACATATTCTGTACTTTCGGGGATGTAGGATGCATTTTTCGTGGCAAAAATATTTTGGAGAATTACAGTGGTCTAGGATGTGGGTTAATGCCCCTTTCAGGCTGTAAATGTTTTTGGGACATTCAGAGATCTCGCACAATGTTTTTGGGCCACCAACATTTTACAGACTTTAGGGGGTCTACGATGCCTGTAAACCCCTTTTTTGGGCCTCCAAAGATTTCAACATTTTTGCAGGCCTAAGATGCATTTTAAGGCCTTTTTTGCGCTGCTAACATAGTCTGTGCTTTCGGGGTTGTAGGATCCATTTTTCGTGGCAAAAATATTTTTGTTTTGGGAATTTCAGTGGTCTAGGATGTGGGTTAATGCCCCTTTCAGGCTGCAAATGCTTTTGGGACATTCAGACCTCTCTCACACTGTTTTTGGGCCACCAACATTTTCTGAACTTTAGGGGGTCTAAGATGCCTGTAAACCCCTTTTTTGGGCATCCAAACATTTCAACATTTTTGCAGGCCTAAGATGCATTTTAAGGCCTTTTTTGGGCTGCTAACATTTTCTGAACTTTCAGGGGTGTAGGATGCATTTTTCGTGCCAGAAATATTTTTGGTAATTTCAGTGGTCTAGGATTTGGGTTAATGCCCCTTTTGGGCTGCTAATGTTTTTGGGACATTCAGAGCTCCCTCACAATGTCTTTGGGCCACCAACATTTTCTGGACTTTAGGGGGTCTACGATGCCGGTAAACCTTTTTTTGGGCCTCCAAACATTTCAACATTTTTGCAGGCCTAAATTGCATTTAAGGCCTTTTTTGGGCTGCTAAGATATTCTGTACTTTCAGGGGTTTAGGATGCATTTTTCGTGCCAAAAATATTTTTGGGAATTTCAGTGGTCTAGGATTTGGGTTAATGCCCCTTTCAGGCTGCAAATGTTTTTGGGACATTCAGAGCTCTCTCACAATGTTTTTGGGCCACCAACATTTTCTGGACTTTAGGGGGTCTACGATGTCTGTAAACCCCTTTTTTGGGCCTCCAAAGATTTCAACATTTTTGCCGGCCTAAGATGCATTTTAAGGCCTTTTTTTGGCTGCTAACATATTCTGTACTTTCGGGGATGTAGGATGCATTTTTCGTGCCAAAAATATTTTTGGGAATTTCAGTGGTCTAGGATGCGGGTTAATGCCCCTTTCAAACTGCAAATGCTTTTGGGACATTCTGAGCTCTCTCACACTGCTTTTGGGCCACCAACATTTTCTGGACTTTAGGTGGTCTACGATGCCTGTAAACCCCTTTTTTGGGCCTCCAAAGATTTCAACATTTTTGCCGGCCTAAGATGCATTTTAAGGCCTTTTTCGGGCTGCTAACATATTCTGTACTTTCGGGGATGTAGGATGCATTTTTCGTGGCAAAAATATTTTGGAGAATTACAGTGGTCTAGCATGTGGGTTAATGCCCCTTTCAGGCTGTAAATGTTTTTGGGACATTCAGAGATCGCTCACAATGTTTTTGGGCCACCAACATTTTCCAGACTTTAGGGGGTCTACGATGCCTGTAAACCCCTTTTTTGGGCCTCCAAAGATTTCAACATTTTTTCAGGCCTAAAATGCATTTAAGGCCTTTTTTGGGCTGCTAACATATTCTGTACTTTCAGGGGGGTAGGATGCATTTTTCGTGCCAAAAATATTTTTGGGAATTTCAGTGGTCTAGGATGCAGGTTAATGCCCCTTTCAAGCTGCAAATGCTTTTGGGACATTCCGAGCTCTCTCACACTGCTTTTGGGCCACCAACATTTTATGGACTTTAGGTGGTCTACGATGCCTGTAAACAACTTTTTTGGGCCTCCAAAGATTTCAACATTTTTGCCGGCCTAAGATGCATTTTAAGGCCTTTTTTGGGCTGCTAAGATATTCTGTACTTTCGGGGATGTAGGATGCATTTTTCGTGGCAAAAATATTTTGGAGAATTACAGTGGTCTAGGATTTGGGTTAATGCCCCTTTCAGGCTGCAAATGTTTTTGGGACATTCAGAGATCTCTCACAATGTTTTTGGGCCACCAACATTTTCCAGACTTTAGGGGTCTACGATGCCTGTAAACCCCTTTTTTGGGCCTCCAAAGATTTCAACATTTTTTCAGGCCTAAGATGCATTTTAATGCCTTTTTTGGAATGCTGACATATTCTGAACTTTCAGGGTTGTAGGATGCATTTTTCGTGCCAAAAATATTTTTGGGAATTTCAGGGTCTAGCATGCGGGTTAATGTCCTTTTCTGACTGCAAATATTTTTGGGAGATTCAGAGCTCTCTCACACCGTTTTTGGGCCACCAACATATTCTGGACTTTAGGGGGTCTTCGATGCCTGTTAACCCCTTTTTTGGGCATCCAAAGATTTCAACATTTTTGCAGGCCTAAGATGCATTTTAAGGCCTTTTTTGGGCTGCTAACATATTCTGTGCTTTCGGGGTTGTAGGATCCATTTTTCGTGGCAAAAATATTTTTGTTTTGGGAATTTCAGTGGTCTAGGATGTGGTTTAATGCCCCTTTCAGGCTGCAAATGCTTTTGGGACATTCAGAGCTCTCTCACACTGTTTTTGGGCCACACACACATTTTCTGAACTTTAGGGGGTCTACGATGCCTGTAAACCCCTTTTTTGGGCATCCAAACATTTCAACATTTTTGCAGGCCTAAGATGCATTTTAAGGCCTTTTTTGGGCTGCTAACATTTTCTGAACTTTCAGGGGTGTAGGATGCATTTTTCGTGCCAGAAATATTTTTGGTAATTTCAGTGGTCTAGGATTTGGGTTAATGCCCCTTTTGGGCTGCTAATGTTTTTGGAACATTCAGAGCTCTCTCACAATGTCTTTGGGCCACCAACATTTTCTGGACTTTAGGGGGTCTACGATGCCTGTAAACCTTTTTTTTGGGCCTCCAAACATTTCAACATTTTTGCAGGCCTAAAATGCATTTAAGGCCTTTTTTGGGCGGCTAACATATTCTGTACTTTCAGGGGGGTAGGATGCATTTTTCGTGCCAAAAATATTTTTGGGAATTTCAGTGGTCTAGGATGCAGGTTAATGCCCCTTTCAAGCTGCAAATGCTTTTGGGACATTCCGAGCTCTCTCACACTGCTTTTGGGCCACCAACATTTTATGGACTTTAGGTGGTCTACGATGCCTGTAAACAACTTTTTTGGGCCTCCAAAGATTTCAACATTTTTGCAGGCCTAAATTGCATTTAAGGCCTTTTTTGGGCTGCTAACATATTCTGTACTTTCAGGGGTTTAGGATGCATTTTTCGCGCCAAAAATTTTTTGGGGAATTTCAGTGGTCTAGGATTTGGGTTAATGCCCCTTTCAGGCTGCAAATGTTTTTGGGACATTCAGAGCTCTCTCACAATGTTTTTGGGCCACCAACATTTTCCAGACTTTAGGGGGTCTACGATGCCTGTAAACCCCTTTTTTGGGCCTCCAAAGATTTCAACATTTTTTCAGGCCTAAGATGCATTTTAATGCCTTTTTTGGAATGCTGACATATTCTGAACTTTCAGGGTTGTAGGATGCATTTTTCGTGCCAAAAATATTTTTGGGAATTTCAGGGGTCTAGCATGCGGGTTAATGTCCTTTTCAGACTGCAAATATTTTTGGGAGATTCAGAGCTCTCTCACACCGTTTTTGGGCCACCAACATATTCTGGACTTTAGGGGGTCTTCGATGCCTGTTAACCCCTTTTTTGGGCATCCAAACATTTCAACATTTTTGCAGGCCTAAGATGCATTTTAAGGCCTTTTTGGGCTGCTAACATTTTCTGAACTTTCAGGGGTGTAGGATGCATTTTTCGTGCCAGAAATATTTTTGGTAATTTCAGTGGTCTAGGATTTGGGTTAATGCCCCTTTCAGGCTGCAAATGTTTTTGGGGCATTCAGAGCTCTCTCACAATGTTTTTGGGCCACCAACATTTTCTGGACTTTAGGGGGTCTACGATGCCTGTAAACCTTTTTTTTGGGCCTCCAAACATATCAACATTTTTACAGGCCTAAAATGCATTTAAGTCCTTTTTTGGGCTGCTAACATATTCTGTACTTTCAGGGGGGTAGGATGCATTTTTCGTGCCAAAAATATTTTTGGGAATTTCAGTGGTCTAGGATGCAGGTTAATGCCCCTTTCAAGCTGCAAATGCTTTTGGGACATTCCGAGCTCTCTCTCACTGCTTTTGGGCCACCAACATTTTATGGACTTTAGGGGGTCTACGATGCCTGTAAACCCCTTTTTTGGGCCTCCAAAGATTTCAACATTTTTGCAGGCCTAAGATGCATTTTAATGCCTTTTTTGGAATGCTGACATATTCTGAACTTTCAGGGTTGTAGGATGCATTTTTCGTGCCAAAAATATTTTTGGGAATTTCAGGGGTCTAGCATGCGGGTTAATGTCCTTTTCAGACTGCAAATGTTTTTGGGAGATTCAGAGCTCTCTCACACCGTTTTTGGGCCACCGACATATTCTGGACTTTATGGGGTCTACGATGCCTGTTAACCCCTTTTTTGGGCATCCAAACATTTCAACATTTTTGCAGGCCTAAAATGCATTTTAAGGCCTTTTTGGGCTGCTAACATTTTCTGAACTTTCAGGGGTGTAGGGTGCATTTTTCGTGCCAGAAATATTTTTGGTAATTACAGTGGTCTAGGATGTGGGTTAATGCCCCTTTCAGGCTGTAAATGTTTTTGGGACATTCAGAGATCTCTCACAATGTTTTTGGGCCACCAACATTTTACAGACTTTAGGGGGTCTACGATGCCTGTAAACCCCTTTTTTTGGGCCTCCAAAGATTTCAACATTTTTGCAGGCCTAAGATGCATTTTAAGGCCTTTTTTGTGATGCTAACATTTTCTGAACTTTCAGGGGTGTAGGATGCATTTTTCGTGCCAAAAATATTTTTGGGAATTTCAGGGGTCTAGCATGCGGGTTAATGCCCCTTTCAGGCTGTAAATGTTTTTGGGACATTCAGAGCTCTCTCACAATGTTTTTGGGCCACCAACATTTTCCAGACTTTAGGGGGCCTACGATGCCTGTAAACCCCTTTTTTGGACCTCCAAAGATTTCAACATTTTTTCAGGCCTAAGATGCATTTTAAGGCCTTTTTTGGAATTCTGACATATTCTGAACTTTCAGGGTTGTAGGATGCATTTTTCGTGCCAAAAATATTTTTGGGAATTTCAGTGGTCTATGATTTGGGTTAATGCCCCTTTCAAGCTGCAAATGCTTTTGGGACATTCAGAGCTCTCTCACACTGTTTTTGGGCCACCAACATTTTCTGAACTTTAGGGGGTCTACGATGCCTGTAAACCCCTTTTTTGGGCATCCAAACATTTCAACATTTTTGCAGGCCTAAGATGCATTTTAAGGCCTTTTTTGGGCTGCTAACATTTTCTGAACTTTCAGGGGTGTAGGATGGATTTTTCGTGCCAGAAATATTTTTGGTAATTTCAGTGGTCTAGGATTTGGTTTAATGCCCCTTTTGGGCTGCTAATGTTTTTGGGACATTCAGAGCTCTCTCACAATGTCTTTGGGCCACCAACATTTTTTGGACTTTAGGGGGTCTACGATGCCGGTAAACCTTTTTTTTGGGCCTCCAAACAGTTCAACATTTTTGCAGGCCTAAATTGCATTTAAGGCCTTTTTTGGGCTGCTAACATATTCTGTACTTTCAGGGGTTTAGGATGCATTTTTCGTGCCAAAAAGATTTTTGGGAATTTCAGTGGTCTATGATTTGGGTTAATGCCCCTTTCAGGCTGCAAATGCTTTTGGGACATTCAGAGCTCTCTCACACTGTTTTTGGGCCACCAACATTTTCTGAACTTTAGGGGGTCTACGATGCCTGTAAACCCCTTTTTTGGGCCTCCAAACATTTCAACATTTTTGCAGGCCTAAAATGCATTTAAGGCCTTTTTTGGGCTGCTAACATATTCTGTACTTTCAGGGGGGTAGGATGCATTTTTCATGCCAAAAATATTTTGGGGAATTTCAGTGGTCTAGGATGCGGGTTAATGCCCCTTTCAAGCTGCAAATGCTTTTGGGACATTCCGAGCTCTCTCACACTGCTTTTGGGCCACCAACATTTTATGGACTTTAGGTGGTCTACGATGCCTGTAAACCCCTTTTTTGGGCCTCCAAAGATTTCAACATTTTTGCCGGCCTAAGATGCATTTTAAGGCCTTTTTTGGGCTGCTAACATATTCTGTACTTTCGGGGATGTAGGATGCATTTTTCGTGGCAAAAATATTTTGGAGAATTACAGTGGTCTAGGATGTGGGTTAATGCCCCTTTCACGCTGTAAATGTTTTTGGGACATTCAGAGATCTCTCACAATGTTTTTGGGCCACCAACATTTTAAAGACTTTAGGGGGTCTACGATGCCTGTAAACCCCTTTTTTGGGCCTCCAAAGATTTCAACATTTTTGCAGGCCTAAAATGCATTTTAAGGCCTTTTTTGGGCTGCTAACATATTCTGTACTTTCGGGGTTGTAGGATCCATTTTTCGTGGCAAAAATATTTTTGTTTTGGGAATTTCAGTGGTCTAGGATGTGGGTTAATGCCCCTTTCAGGCTGCAAATGCTTTTGGGACATTCAGAGCTCTCTCACACTGTTTTTGGGCCACCAACATTTTCTGAACTTTAGGGGGTCTACGATGCCGGTAAACCTTTTTTTTGGGCCTCCAAACATTTCAACATTTTTGCAGGCCTAAGATGCATTTTAAGGCCTTTTTTGGGCTGCTAACATTTTCTGAACTTTCAGGGGTGTAGGATGGATTTTTCGTGCCAGAAATATTTTTGGTAATTTCAGTGGTCTAGGATTTGGGTTAATACCCCTTTTGGGCTGCTAATGTTTTTGGGACATTCAGAGCTCTCTCACAATGTCTTTGGGCCACCAACATTTTCTGGACTTTAGGGGGTCTACGATGCCGGTAAACCTTTTTTTTGGGCCTCCAAACAGTTCAACATTTTTGCAGGCCTAAATTGCATTTAAGGCCTTTTTTGGGCTGCTAACATATTCTGTACTTTCAGGGGTTTAGGATGCATTTTTCGTGCCAAAAAGATTTTTGGGAATTTCAGTGGTCTAGGATTTGGGTTAATGCCCCTTTCAGGCTGCAAATGTTTTTGGGACATTCAGAGCTCTCTCACAATGTTTTTGGGCCACCAACATTTTCTGGACTTTAGGGGGTCTACGATGCCTGTAAACTTTTTTTTTGGGCCTCCAAACATTTCAACATTTTTGCAGGCCTAAAATGCATTTAAGGCCTTTTTTGGGCTGCTAACATATTCTGTACTTTCAGGGGGGTAGGATGCATTTTTCGTGCCAAAAATATTTTGGAGAATTACAGTGGTCTAGGATTTGGGTTAATGCCCCTTTCAAGCTGCAAATGCTTTTGGGACGTTCCGAGCTCTCTCACACTGCTTTTGGGCCACCAACATTTTCTGGACTTTAGGTGGTCTACGATGCCTGTAAACCCCTTTTTTGGGCCTCCAAAGATTTCAACATTTTTGCCGGCCTAAGATGCATTTTAAGGCCTTTTTTGGGCTGCTAACATATTCTGAACTTTCAGGGTTGTAGGATGCATTTTTCGTGCCAAAAATATTTTTGGGAATTTCAGGGGTCTAGCATGCGGGTTAATGCCCCTTTCAGGCTGCAAATGTTTTGGGACATTCAGAGCTCTCTCACAATGTTTTTGGGCCACCAACATTTTCCAGACTTTAGGGGGCCTACGATGCCTGTAAACCCCTTTTTTGGACCTCCAAAGATTTCAACATTTTTTCAGGCCTAAGATGCATTTTAAGGCCTTTTTTGGAATTCTGACATATTCTGAACTTTCAGGGTTGTAGGATGCATTTTTCGTGCCAAAAATATTTTTGGGAATTTCAGTGGTCTATGATTTGGGTTAATGCCCCTTTCAAGCTGCAAATGCTTTTGGGACATTCAGAGCTCTCTCACACTGTTTTTGGGCCACCAACATTTTCTGAACTTTAGGGGGTCTACGATGCCTGTAAACCCCTTTTTTGGGCATCCAAACATTTCAACATTTTTGCAGGCCTAAGATGCATTTTAAGGCCTTTTTTGGGCTGCTAACATTTTCTGAACTTTCAGGGGTGTAGGATGGATTTTTCGTGCCAGAAATATTTTTGGTAATTTCAGTGGTCTAGGATTTGGTTTAATGCCCCTTTTGGGCTGCTAATGTTTTTGGGACATTCAGAGCTCTCTCACAATGTCTTTGGGCCACCAACATTTTCTGGACTTTAGGGGGTCTACGATGCCGGTAAACCTTTTTTTTGGGCCTCCAAACAGTTCAACATTTTTGCAGGCCTAAATTGCATTTAAGGCCTTTTTTGGGCTGCTAACATATTCTGTACTTTCAGGGGTTTAGGATGCATTTTTCGTGCCAAAAAGATTTTTGGGAATTTCAGTGGTCTAGGATTTGGGTTAATGCCCCTTTCAGGCTGCAAATGCTTTTGGGACATTCAGAGCTCTCTCACACTGTTTTTGGGCCACCAACATTTTCTGAACTTTAGGGGGTCTACGATGCCTGTAAACCCCTTTTTTGGGCCTCCAAACATTTCAACATTTTTGCAGGCCTAAAATGCATTTAAGGCCTTTTTTGGGCTGCTAACATATTCTGTACTTTCAGGGGGGTAGGATGCATTTTTCATGCCAAAAATATTTTGGGGAATTTCAGTGGTCTAGGATGCGGGTTAATGCCCCTTTCAAGCTGCAAATGCTTTTGGGACATTCCGAGCTCTCTCACACTGCTTTTGGGCCACCAACATTTTATGGACTTTAGGTGGTCTACGATGCCTGTAAACCCCTTTTTTGGGCCTCCAAAGATTTCAACATTTTTGCCGGCCTAAGATGCATTTTAAGGCCTTTTTTGGGCTGCTAACATATTCTGTACTTTCGGGGTTGTAGGATCCATTTTTCGTGGCAAAAATATTTTTGTTTTGGGAATTTCAGTGGTCTAGGATGTGGGTTAATGCCCCTTTCAGGCTGCAAATGCTTTTGGGACATTCAGAGCTCTCTCACACTGTTTTTGGGCCACCAACATTTTCTGAACTTTAGGGGGTCTACGATGCCGGTAAACCTTTTTTTTGGGCCTCCAAACATTTCAACATTTTTGCAGGCCTAAGATGCATTTTAAGGCCTTTTTTGGGCTGCTAACATTTTCTGAACTTTCAGGGGTGTAGGATGGATTTTTCGTGCCAGAAATATTTTTGGTAATTTCAGTGGTCTAGGATTTGGGTTAATACCCCTTTTGGGCTGCTAATGTTTTTGGGACATTCAGAGCTCTCTCACAATGTCTTTGGGCCACCAACATTTTCTGGACTTTAGGGGGTCTACGATGCCGGTAAACCTTTTTTTTGGGCCTCCAAACAGTTCAACATTTTTGCAGGCCTAAATTGCATTTAAGGCCTTTTTTGGGCTGCTAACATATTCTGTACTTTCAGGGGTTTAGGATGCATTTTTCGTGCCAAAAAGATTTTTGGGAATTTCAGTGGTCTAGGATTTGGGTTAATGCCCCTTTCAGGCTGCAAATGTTTTTGGGACATTCAGAGCTCTCTCACAATGTTTTTGGGCCACCAACATTTTCTGGACTTTAGGGGGTCTACGATGCCTGTAAACTTTTTTTTTGGGCCTCCAAACATTTCAACATTTTTGCAGGCCTAAAATGCATTTAAGGCCTTTTTTGGGCTGCTAACATATTCTGTATGTTCAGGGGGGTAGGATGCATTTTTCGTGCCAAAAATATTTTTGGGAATTTCAGTGGTCTAGGATGCGGGTTAATGCCCCTTTCAAGCTGCAAATGCTTTTGGGACATTCCGAGCTCTCTCACACTGCTTTTGGGCCACCAACATTTTATGGACTTTAGGTAGTCTACGATGCCTGTAAACCCCTTTTTTGGGCCTCCAAAGATTTCAACATTTTTGCCGGCCTAAGATGCATTTTAAGGCCTTTTTTGGGCTGCTAACATATTCTGTACTTTCGGGGATGTAGGATGCATTTTTCGTGGCAAAAATATTTTGGAGAATTACAGTGGTCTAGGATGTGGGTTAATGCCCCTTTCAAGCTGTAAATGTTTTTGGGACATTCAGAGCTCTCTCACAATGTTTTTGGGCCACCAACATTTTCCAGACTTTAGGGGGTCTATGATGCCTGTAAACCCCTTTTTTGGGCCTCCAAAGATTTCAACATTTTTTCAGGCCTAAAATGCATTTTAAGGCCTTTTTTGGAATGCTGACATATTCTGAACTTTCGGGGTTGTAGGATGCATTTTTCGTGCCAAAAATATTTTTGGGAATTTCAGGGGTCTAGGATGCGGGTTAATGCCCCTTTCAGGCTGCAAATGCTTTTGGGACATTCAGAGCTCTCTCACACTGCTTTTGGGCCACCAACATTTTATGGACTTTAGGTGGTCTACGATGCCAGTAAACCCCTTTTTTGGGCCTCCAAAGATTTCAACATTTTTTCAGGCCTAAGATGCATTTTAAGGCCTTTTTTGGAATGCTGACATATTCTGAACTTTCAGGGTTGTAGGATGCATTTTTCGTGCCAAAAATATTTTTGGGAATTTCAGGGGTCTAGCATGCGGGTTAATGTCCTTTTCAGACTGCAAATGTTTTTGGGAGATTCAGAGCTCTCTCACACCGTTTTTGGGCCACCGACATATTCTGGACTTTAGGGGGTCTACGATGCCTGTAAACCCCTTTTTCGGGCATCCAAACATTTCAACATTTTTGCAGGCCTAAGATGCATTTTAAGGCCTTTTTGGGC
The DNA here is from genome assembly GCF_040938575.1 of Ambystoma mexicanum. NCBI lineage: Eukaryota > Metazoa > Chordata > Amphibia > Caudata > Ambystomatidae > Ambystoma > Ambystoma mexicanum. Next base: position 599,894,521 of record NC_090929.1, read on the forward strand.
TGCTAACATTTTCTGAACTTTCAGGGGTGTAGGATGCATTTTTCGTGCCAGAAATATTTTTGGTAATTTCAGTGGTCTAGGATTTGGGTTAATGCCCCTTTCAGGCTGCAAATGTTTTTGGGACATTCAGAGCTCTCTCACAATGTTTTTGGGCCACCAACATTTTCTGGACTTTAGGGGGTCTACGATGCCTGTAAACCCTTTTTTGGGCCTCCAAAGATTTCAACATTTTTGCCGGCCTAAGATGCATTTTAAGGCCTTTTTTGGGCTGCTAACATATTCTGTACTTTCGGGGATGTAGGATGCATTTTTCGTGCCAAAAATATTTTGGAGAATTACAGTGGTCTAGGATGTGGGTTAATGCCCCTTTCAGGCTGTAAATGTTTTTGGGACATTCAGAGATCTCTCACAATGTTTTTGGGCCACCAACATTTTCCAGACTTTAGGGGGTCTACGATGCCTGTAAACCCCTTTTTTGGGCCTCCAAAGATTTCAACATTTGTTCGGGCCTAAGATGCATTTTAAGACCTTTTTTGGAATGCTGACATATTCTGAACTTTCAGGTTTGTAGGATGCATTTTTCGTGCCAAAAATATTTTTGGGAATTTCAGGGGTCTAGCATGCGGGTTAATGTCCTTTTCAGACTGCAAATGTTTTTGGGACATTCAGAGATCTCTCACAATGTTTTTGGGCCACCAACATTTTACAGACTTTAGGGGGTCTACGATGCCTGTAAACCCCTTTTTTGGGCCTCCAAAGATTTCAACATTTTTGCAGGCCTAAGATGCATTTTAAGGCCTTTTTCGGGCTGCTAACATATTCTGTACTTTCGGGGTTGTAGGATCCATTTTTCGTGGCAAAAATATTGTTGTTTTGGGAATTTCAGTGGTCTAGGATGTGGGTTAATGCCCCTTTCAGGCTGCAAATGCTTTTGGGACATTCAGAGCTCTCTCACACTGTTTTTGGGCCACCAACATTTTCTGAACTTTAGGGGGTCTACGATGCCTGTAAACCCCTTTTTTGGGCCTCCAAACATTTCAACATTTTTGCAGGCCTAAAATGCATTTAAGGCCTTTTTTGGGCTGCTAACATATTCTGTACTTTCAGGGGGGGTAGGATGCATTTTTCATGCCAAAAATATTTTGGGGAATTTCAGTGGTCTAGGATGCGGGTTAATGCCCCTTTCAAGCTGCAAATGCTTTTGGGACATTCCGAGCTCTCTCACACTGCTTTTGGGCCACCAACATTTTATGGACTTTAGGTGGTCTACGATGCCTGTAAACCCCTTTTTTGGGCCTCCAAAGATTCAACATTTTTGCCGGCCTAAGATGCATTTTAAGGCCTTTTTTGGGCTGCTAACATATTCTGTACTTTCGGGGATGTAGGATGCATTTTTCGTGGCAAAAATATTTTGGAGAATTACAGTGGTCTAGGATGTGGGTTAATGCCCCTTTCACGCTGTAAATGTTTTTGGGACATTCAGAGATCTCTCACAATGTTTTTGGGCCACCAACATTTTACAGACTTTAGGGGGTCTACGATGCCTGTAAACCCCTTTTTTGGGCCTCCAAAGATTTCAACATTTTTGCAGGCCTAAAATGCATTTTAAGGCCTTTTTTGGGCTGCTAACATATTCTGTACTTTCGGGGTTGTAGGATCCATTTTTCGTGGCAAAAATATTTTTGTTTTGGGAATTTCAGTGGTGTAGGATGTGGGTTAATGCCCCTTTCAGGCTGCAAATGCTTTTGGGACATTCAGAGCTCTCTCACACTGTTTTTGGGCCACCAACATTTTCTGAACTTTAGGGGGTCTACGATGCCTGTAAACCCCTTTTTTGGGCATCCAAACATTTCAACATTTTTGCAGGCCTAAGATGCATTTTAAGGCCTTTTTTGGGCTGCTAACATTTTCTGAACTTTCAGGCGTGTAGGATGGATTTTTCGTGCCAGAAATATTTTTGGTAATTTCAGTGGTCTAGGATTTGGGTTAATGCCCCTTTTGGGCTGCTAATGTTTTTGGGACATTCAGAGCTCTCTCACAATGTCTTTGGGCCACCAACATTTTCTGGACTTTAGGGGGTCTACGATGCCGGTAAACCTTTTTTTTGGGCCTCCAAACAGTTCAACATTTTTGCAGGCCTAAATTGCATTTAAGGCCTTTTTTGGGCTGCTAACATATTCTGTACTTTCAGGGGTTTAGGATGCATTTTTCGTGCCAAAAAGATTTTTGGGAATTTCAGTGGTCTAGGATTTGGGTTAATGCCCCTTTCAGGCTGCAAATGTTTTTGGGACATTCAGAGCTCTCTCACAATGTTTTTGGGCCACCAACATTTTCTGGACTTTAGGGGGTCTACGATGCCTGTAAACTTTTTTTTTGGGCCTCCAAACATTTCAACATTTTTGCAGGCCTAAAATGCATTTAAGGCCTTTTTTGGGCTGCTAACATATTCTGTACTTTCAGGGGGGTAGGATGCATTTTTCGTGCCAAAAATATTTTGGAGAATTACAGTGGTCTAGGATTTGGGTTAATGCCCCTTTCAAGCTGCAAATGCTTTTGGGATATTCCGAGCTCTCTCACACTGCTTTTGGGCCACCAACATTTTCTGGACTTTAGGTGGTCTACGATGCCTGTAAACCCCTTTTTTGGGCCTCCAAAGATTTCAACATTTTTGCCGGCCTAAGATGCATTTTAAGGCCTTTTTTGGGCTGCTAACATATTCTGAACTTTCAGGGTTGTAGGATGCATTTTTCGTGCCAAAAATATTTTTGGGTATTTCAGGGGTCTAGCATGCGGGTTAATGCCCCTTTCAGGCTGCAAATGTTTTGGGACATTCCAAGCTCTCTCACAATGTTTTTGGGCCACCAACATTTTCTGGACTTTAGGGGGTCTACGATGCCTGTAAACCTTTTTTTGGGCCTCCAAACATTTCAACATTTTTGCAGGCCTAAAATGCATTTAAGGCCTTTTTTTGGGCTGCTAACATATTCTGTACTTTCAGGGGGGTAGGATGCATTTTTCGTGCCAAAAATATTTTCGGGAATTTCAGTGGTCTAGGATGCGGGTTAATGCCCCTTTCAGGCTGCAAATGCTTTTGGGACATTCAGAGCTCTCTCACACTGCTTTTGGGCCACCAACATTTTATGGACTTTAGGTGGTCTACGATGCCTGTAAACCCCTTTTTTGGGCCTCCAAAGATTTCAACATTTTTTCAGGCCTAAGATGCATTTTAAGGCCTTTTTTGGAATGCTGACATATTCTGAACTTTCAGGGTTGTAGGATGCATTTTTCGTGCCAAAAATATTTTTGGGAATTTCAGGGGTCTAGCATGCGGGTTAATGTCCTTTTCAGACTGCAAATGTTTTTGGGAGATTCAGAGCTCTCTCACACCGTTTTTGGGCCACCGACATATTCTGGACTTTAGGGGGTCTACGATGCCTGTAAACCCCTTTTTCGGGCATCCAAACATTTCAACATTTTTGCAGGCCTAAGATGCATTTTAAGGCCTTTTTGGGCTGCTAACATTTTCTGAACTTTCAGGGGTGTAGGATGCATTTTTCGTGCCAGAAATATTTTTGGTAATTTCAGTGGTCTAGGATTTGGGTTAATGCCCCTTTCAGGCTGCAAATGTTTTTGGGACATTCAGAGCTCTCTCACAATGTTTTTGGGCCACCAACATTTTCTGGACTTTAGGGGGTCTACGATGCCTGTAAACCCTTTTTTGGGCCTCCAAAGATTTCAACATTTTTGCCGGCCTAAGATGCATTTTAAGGCCTTTTTTGGGCTGCTAACATATTCTGTACTTTCGGGGATGTAGGATGCATTTTTCGTGCCAAAAATATTTTGGAGAATTACAGTGGTCTAGGATGTGGGTTAATGCCCCTTTCAGGCTGTAAATGTTTTTGGGACATTCAGAGATCTCTCACAATGTTTTTGGGCCACCAACATTTTCCAGACTTTAGGGGGTCTACGATGCCTGTAAACCCCTTTTTTGGGCCTCCAAAGATTTCAACATTTGTTCGGGCCTAAAATGCATTTTAAGACCTTTTTTGGAATGCTGACATATTCTGAACTTTCAGGGTTGTAGGATGCATTTTTCGTGCCAAAAATATTTTTGGGAATTTCAGGGGTCTAGCATGCGGGTTAATGTCCTTTTCAGACTGCAAATGTTTTTGGGACATTCAGAGATCTCTCACAATGTTTTTGGGCCACCAACATTTTACAGACTTTAGGGGGTCTACGATGCCTGTAAACCCCTTTTTTGGGCCTCCAAAGATTTCAACATTTTTGCAGGCCTAAGATGCATTTTAAGGCCTTTTTCGGGCTGCTAACATATTCTGTACTTTCGGGGTTGTAGGATCCATTTTTCGTGGCAAAAATATTGTTGTTTTGGGAATTTCAGTGGTCTAGGATGTGGGTTAATGCCCCTTTCAGGCTGCAAATGCTTTTGGGACATTCAGAGCTCTCTCACACTGTTTTTGGGCCACCAACATTTTCTGAACTTTAGGGGGTCTACGATGCCTGTAAACCCCTTTTTTGGGCCTCCAAACATTTCAACATTTTTGCATGCCTAAAATGCATTTAAGGCCTTTTTTGGGCTGCTAACATATTCTGTACTTTCAGGGGGGTAGGATGCATTTTTCATGCCAAAAATATTTTGGGGAATTTCAGTGGTCTAGGATGCGGGTTAATGCCCCTTTCAAGCTGCAAATGCTTTTGGGACATTCCGAGCTCTCTCACACTGCTTTTGGGCCACCAACATTTTATGGACTTTAGGTGGTCTACGATGCCTGTAAACCCCTTTTTTGGGCCTCCAAAGATTTCAACATTTTTGCCGGCCTAAGATGCATTTTAAGGCCTTTTTTGGGCTGCTAACATATTCTGTACTTTCGGGGATGTAGGATGCATTTTTCGTGGCAAAAATATTTTGGAGAATTACAGTGGTCTAGGATGTGGGTTAATGCCCCTTTCACGCTGTAAATGTTTTTGGGACATTCAGAGATCTCTCACAATGTTTTTGGGCCACCAACATTTTACAGACTTTAGGGGGTCTACGATGCCTGTAAACCCCTTTTTTGGGCCTCCAAAGATTTCAACATTTTTGCAGGCCTAAAATGCATTTTAAGGCCTTTTTTGGGCTGCTAACATATTCTGTACTTTCGGGGTTGTAGGATCCATTTTTCGTGGCAAAAATATTTTTGTTTTGGGAATTTCAGTGGTCTAGGATGTGGGTTAATGCCCCTTTCAGGCTGCAAATGCTTTTGGGACATTCAGAGCTCTCTCACACTGTTTTTGGGCCACCAACATTTTCTGAACTTTAGGGGGTCTACGATGCCTGTAAACCCCTTTTTTGGGCATCCAAACATTTCAACATTTTTGCAGGCCTAAGATGCATTTTAAGGCCTTTTTTGGGCTGCTAACATTTTCTGAACTTTCAGGGGTGTAGGATGGATTTTTCGTGCCAGAAATATTTTTGGTAATTTCAGTGGTCTAGGATTTGGGTTAATGCCCCTTTTGGGCTGCTAATGTTTTTGGGACATTCAGAGCTCTCTCACAATGTCTTTGGGCCACCAACATTTTCTGGACTTTAGGGGGTCTACGATGCCGGTAAACCTTTTTTTTGGGCCTCCAAACAGTTCAACATTTTTGCAGGCCTAAATTGCATTTAAGGCCTTTTTTGGGCTGCTAACATATTCTGTACTTTCAGGGGTTTAGGATGCATTTTTCGTGCCAAAAAGATTTTTGGGAATTTCAGTGGTCTAGGATTTGGGTTAATGCCCCTTTCAGGCTGCAAATGTTTTTGGGACATTCAGAGCTCTCTCACAATGTTTTTGGGCCACCAACATTTTCTGGACTTTAGGGGGTCTACGATGCCTGTAAACTTTTTTTTTGGGCCTCCAAACATTTCAACATTTTTGCAGGCCTAAAATGCATTTAAGGCCTTTTTTGGGCTGCTAACATATTCTGTACTTTCAGGGGGGTAGGATGCATTTTTCGTGCCAAAAATATTTTGGAGAATTACAGTGGTCTAGGATTTGGGTTAATGCCCCTTTCAAGCTGCAAATGCTTTTGGGACATTCCGAGCTCTCTCACACTGCTTTTGGGCCACCAACATTTTCTGGACTTTAGGTGGTCTACGATGCCTGTAAACCCCTTTTTTGGGCCTCCAAAGATTTCAACATTTTTGCCGGCCTAAGATGCATTTTAAGGCCTTTTTTGGGCTGCTAACATATTCTGAACTTTCAGGGTTGTAGGATGCATTTTTCGTGCCAAAAATATTTTTGGGAATTTCAGGGGTCTAGCATGCGGGTTAATGCCCCTTTCAGGCTGCAAATGTTTTGGGACATTCCAAGCTCTCTCACAATGTTTTTGGGCCACCAACATTTTCTGGACTTTAGGGGGTCTACGATGCCTGTAAACCTTTTTTTGGGCCTCCAAACATTTCAACATTTTTGCAGGCCTAAAATGCATTTAAGGCCTTTTTTTGGGCTGCTAACATATTCTGTACTTTCAGGGGGGTAGGATGCATTTTTCGTGCCAAAAATATTTTCGGGAATTTCAGTGGTCTAGGATGCGGGTTAATGCCCCTTTCAAGCTGCAAATGCTTTTGGGACATTCCGAGCTCTCTCACACTGCTTTTGGGCCACCAACATTTTATGGACTTTAGGTGGTCTACGATGCCTGTAAACCCCTTTTTTGGGCCACCAAAGATTTCAACATTTTTGCCGGCCTAAGATGCATTTTAAGGCCTTTTTTGGGCTGCTAACATATTCTGTACTTTCGGGGATGTAGGATGCATTTTTCGTGGCAAAAATATTTTGGAGAATTACAGTGGTCTAGGATGTGGGTTAATGCCCCTTTCAGGCTGTAAATTTTTTTGGGACATTCAGAGATCTCTCACAATGTTTTTGGGCCACCAACATTTTACAGACTTTAGGGGGTCTACGATGCCTGTAAACCCCTTTTTTGGGCCTCCAAAGATTGCAACATTTTTGCAGGCCTAATATGCATTTTAAGGCCTTTTTCGGGCTGCTAACATATTCTGTACTTTCGGGGTTGTAGGATCCATTTTTCATGGCAAAAATATTTTTGTTTTGGGAATTTCAGTGGTCTAGGATGTGGGTTAATGCCCCTTTCAGGCTGCAAATGCTTTTGGGACATTCAGAGCTCTCTCACACTGTTTTTGGGCCACCAACATTTTCTGAACTTTAGGGGGTCTACGATGCCTGTAAACCCCTTTTTTGGGCATCCAAACATTTCAACATTTTTGCAGGCCTAAGATGCATTTTAAGGCCTTTTTTGGGCTGCTAACATTTTCTGAACTTTCAGGGGTGTAGGATGCATTTTTCGTGCAAGAAATATTTTTGGTAATTTCAATGGTCTAGGATTTGGGTTAATGCCCCTTTTGGGCTGCTAATGTTTTTGGGACATTCAGAGCTCTCTCACAATGTCTTTGGGCCACCAACATTTTCTGGACTTTAGGGGGTCTACGATGCTGGTAAACCTTTTTTTTGGGCCTCCAAACATTTCAACATTTTTGCAGGCCTAAATTGCATTTAAGGCCTTTTTTGGGCTGCTAACATATTCTGTACTTTCAGGGGTTTAGGATCCATTTTTCGTGCCAAAAATATTTTTGGGAATTTCAGTGGTCTAGGATTTGGGTTAATGCCCCTTTCAGGCTGCAAATGTTTTTGGGACATTCAGAGCTCTCTCACAATGTTTTTGGGCCACCAACATTTTCTGGACTTTAGGGGGTCTACGATGCCTGTAAACCCTTTTTTGGGCCTCCAAAGATTTCAACATTTTTGCCGACCTAAGATGCATTTTAAGGCTTTTTTTGGGCTGCTAACATATTCTTCACTTTCGGGGATGTAGGATGCATTTTTCGTGGCAAAAATATTTTGGAGAATTACACTGGTCTAGGATGTGGGTTAATGCCCCTTTCAGGCTGTAAATGTTTTTGGGACATTCAGAGATATCTCACAATGTTTTTGGGCCACCAACATTTTCCAGACTTTAGGGGGTCTACGATGCCTGTAAACCCCTTTTTTGGGCCTCCAAAGATTTCAACATTTTTTCGGGCCTAAGATGCATTTTAAGGCCTTTTTTGGAATGCTGACATATTCTGAACTTTCAGGGTTGTAGGATGCATTTTTCGTGCCAAAAATATTTTTGGGAATTTCAGGGGTCTAGCATGCTGGTTAATGTCCTTTTCAGACTGCAAATGTTTTTGGGACATTCAGAGATCTCTCACAATGTTTTTGGGCCACCAACATTTTACAGACTTTAGGGGGTCTACGATGCCTGTAAACCCCTTTTTTGGGCCTCCAAAGATTTCAACATTTTTGCAGGCCTAAGATGCATTTTAAGGCCTTTTTCGGGCTGCTAACATATTCTGTACTTTCGGGGTTGTAGGATCCATTTTTAGTGGCAAAAATATTTTTGTTTTGGGAATTTCAGTGGTCTAGGATGTGGGTTAATGCCCCTTTCAGGCTGCAAATGCTTTTGGGACATTCAGAGCTCTCTCACACTGTTTTTGGGCCACCAACATTTTCTGAACTTTAGGGGGTCTACGATGCCTGTAAACCCCTTTTTTGGGCATCCAAACATTTCAACATTTTTGCAGGCCTAAAATGCATTTAAGGCCTTTTTTGGGCTGCTAACATATTCTGTACTTTCAGGGGGGTAGGATGCATTTTTCGTGCCAAAAATATTTTTGGGAATTTCAGTGGTCTAGGATGCAGGTTAATGCCCCGTTCAAGCTGCAAATGCTTTTGGGACATTCCGAGCTCTCTCACACTGCTTTTGGGCCACCAATATTTTCTGGACTTTAGGTGGTCAACGATTCCTGTAAACCCCTTTTTTGGGCCTCCAAAGATTTCAACATTTTTTGCCAGCCTAAGATGCATTTTAAGGCCTTTTTTGGGCTGCTAACATATTCTGTACTTTCGGGGACGTAGGATGCATTTTTCGTGGCAAAAATATTTTGGAGAATTACAGTGGTCTAGGATGTGGGTTAATGCCCCTTTCAGGCTGTAAATGTTTTTGGGACATTCAGAGATCTCGCACAATGTTTTTGGGCCACCAACATTTTCCAGACTTTAGGGGGTCTAAGATGCCTGTAAACCCCTTTTTTGGGCCTCCAAAGATTTCAACATTTTTTCAGGCCTAAGATGCATTTTGAGGCCTTTTTTGGAATGCTGACATATTCTGAACTTTCAGGGTTGTAGGATGCATTTTTCGTGCCAAAAATATTTTTGGGAATTTCAGGGGTCTAGCATGCGGGTTAATCTCCTTTTCAGACTGCAAATGTTTTTGGGAGATTCAGAGCTCTCTCACACCGCTTTTGGGCCACTGACATATTCTGGACTTTAGGGGGTCTACGATGCCTGTAAACCCCTTTTTCGGGCATCCAAACATTTCAACATTTTTGCAGGCCTAAGTTGCATTTTAAGGCCTTTTTGGGCTGCTAACATTTTCTGAACTTTCAGGGGTGTAGGATGCATTTTTCGTGCCAGAAATATTTTTGGTAATTTCAGTGGTCTAGGATGCGGGTTAATGCCCCTTTCAAGCTGCAAATGCTTTTGGGACATTCCGAGCTCTCTCACACTGCTTTTGGGCCACCAACATTTTATGGACTTTAGGTAGTCTACGATGCCTGTAAACCCCTTTTTTGGGCCTCCAAAGATTTCAACATTTTTGCCGGCCTAAGATGCATTTTAAGGCCTTTTTTGAGCTGCTAACATATTCTGTACTTTCGGGGATGTAGGATGCATTTTTCGTGGCAAAAATATTTTGGAGAATTACAGTGGTCTATGATTTGGGTTAATGCCCCTTTCAAGCTGCAAATGCTTTTGGGACATTCCGAGCTCTCTCACACTGCTTTTGGGCCACCAACATTTTATGGACTTTAGGTGGTCTACGATGCCTGTAAACCCCTTTTTTGGGCCACCAAAGATTTCAACATTTTTGCCGGCCTAAGATGCATTTTAAGGCCTTTTTTGGGCTGCTCACATATTCTGTACTTTCGGGGATGTAGGATGCATTTTTCGTGGCAAAAATATTTTGGATAATTACAGTGGTCTAGGATGTGGGTTAATGCCCCTTTCAGGCTGTAAATGTTTTTGGGACATTCAGAGATCTCTCACAATGTTTTTGGGCCACCAACATTTTCCAGACTTTAGGGGGTCTACGATGCCTGTAAACCCCTTTTTTGGGCCTCCAAAGATTTCAACATTTTTTCAGGCCTAAGATGCATTTTAAGGCCTTTTTTGGAATGCTGACATATTCTGAACTTTCGGGGTTGTAGGATGCATTTTTCGTGCCAAAAATATTTTTGGGAATTTCAGGGGTCTAGGATGCTGGTTAATGTCCTTTTCAGACTGCAAATGTTTTTGGGAGATTCAGAGCTCTCTCACACCGTTTTTGGGCCACCGACATATTCTGGACTTTAGGGGGTCTACGATGCCTGTAAACCCCTTTTTTGGGCATCCAAACATTTCAACATTTTTGCAGGCCTAAGATGCATTTTAAGGCCTTTTTGGGCTGCTAACATTTTCTGAACTTTCAGGGGTGTAGGATGCATTTTTTGTGCCATAAATATTTTTGGTAATTTCAGCGGTCTAGGATTTGGGTTAATGCCCCTTTCAGGCTGCAAATGTTTTTGGGACATTCAGAGCTCTCTCACAATGTTTTTGGGCCACCAACATTTTCTGGACTTTAGGGGGTCTACGATGCCTGTAAACCTTTTTTTTGGGCCTCCAAACATTTCAACATTTTTGCAGGCCTAAAATGCATTTAAGGCCTTTTTTGGGCTGCTAACATATTCTGTACTTTCAGGGGGGTAGGATGCATTTTTCGTGCCAAAAATATTTTTGGGAATTTCAGTGGTCTAGGATGCGGGTTAATGCCCCTTTCAGGCTGCAAATGCTTTTGGGACATTCCGAGCTCTCTCACACTGCTTTTGGGCCACCAACATTTTATGGACTTTAGGTGGTCTACGATGCCTGTAAACCCCTTTTTTGGGCCTCCAAAGATTTCAACATTTTTTCAGGCCTAAGATGCATTTTAAGGCCTTTTTTGGAATGCTGACATATTCTGAACTTTCAGGGGTGTAGGATGCATTTTTCGTGCCAGAAATATTTTTGGTAATTTCAGTGGTCTAGGATTTGGGTTAATGCCCCTTTCAGGCTGCAAATGTTTTTGGGACATTCAGAGCTCTCTCACAATGTTTTTGGGCCACCAACATTTTCTGGACTTTAGGGGGTCTACGATGCCTGTAAACCCTTTTTTGGGCCTCCAAAGATTTCAACATTTTTGCCGGCCTAAGATGCATTTTAAGGCCTTTTTTGGGCTGCTAACATATTCTGTACTTTCGGGGATGTAGGATGCATTTTTCGTGGCAAAAATATTTTGGAGAATTACAGTGGTCTAGGATGTGGGTTAATGCCCCTTTCAGGCTGTAAATGTTTTTAGGACATTCAGAGATCTCTCACAATGTTTTTGGGCCACCAACATTTTCCAGACTTTAGGGGGTCTACGATGCCTGTAAACCCCTTTTTTGGGCCTCCAAAGATTTCAACATTTTTTCGGGCCTAAGATGCATTTTAAGACCTTTTTTGGAATGCTGACATATTCTGAACTTTCAGGGTTGTAGGATGCATTTTTCGTGCCAAAAATATTTTTGGGAATTTCAGGGGTCTAGCATGCGGGTTAATGTCCTTTTCAGACTGCAAATGTTTTTGGGACATTCAGAGATCTCTCACAATGTTTTTGGGCCACCAACATTTTACAGACTTTAGGTGGTCTACGATGCCTGTAAACCCCTTTTTTGGGCCTCCAAAGATTTCAACATTTTTGCAGGCCTAAGATGCATTTTAAGGCCTTTTTCGGGATGCTAACATATTCTGTACTTTCGGGGTTGTAGGATCCATTTTTCGTGGCAAAAATATTTTTGTTTTGGGAATTTCAGTGGTCTAGGATGTGGGTTAATGCCCCTTTCAGGCTGCAAATGCTTTTGGGACATTCAGAGCTCTCTCACACTGTTTTTGGGCCACCAACATTTTCTGAACTTTAGGGGGTCTACGATGCCTGTAAACCCCTTTTTTGGGCCTCCAAACATTTCAACATTTTTGCAGTCCTAAAATGCATTTAAGGCCTTTTCTGGGCTGCTAACATATTCTGTACTTTCAGGGGGGTAGGATGCATTTTTCATGCCAAAAATATTTTGGGGAATTTCAGTGGTCTAGGATGCGGGTTAATGCCCCTTTCAAGCTGCAAATGCTTTTGGGACATTCCGAGCTCTCTCACACTGCTTTTGGGCCACCAACATTTTATGGACTTTAGGTGGTCTACGATGCCTGTAAACCCCTTTTTTGGGCCTCCAAAGATTTCAACATTTTTGCCGGCCTAAGATGCATTTTAAGGCCTTTTTTGGGCTGCTAACATATTCTGTACTTTCGGGGTTGTAGGATCCATTTTTCGTGGCAAAAATATTTTTGTTTTGGGAATTTCAGTGGTCTAGGATGTGGGTTAATGCCCCTTTCAGGCTGCAAATGCTTTTGGGACATTCAGAGCTCTCTCACACTGTTTTTGGGCCACCAACATTTTCTGAACTTTAGGGGGTCTACGATGCCTGTAAACCCCTTTTTTGGGCATCCAAACATTTCAACATTTTTGCAGGCCTAAGATGCATTTTAAGGCCTTTTTTGGGCTGCTAACATTTTCTGAACTTTCAGGGGTGTAGGATGGATTTTTCGTGCCAGAAATATTTTTGGTAATTTCAGTGGTCTAGGATTTGGGTTAATGCCCCTTTTGGGCTGCTAATGTTTTTGGGACATTCAGAGCTCTCTCACAATGTCTTTGGGCCACCAACATTTTCTGGACTTTAGGGGGTCTACGATGCCGGTAAACCTTTTTTTTGGGCCTCCAAACAGTTCAACATTTTTGCAGGCCTAAATTGCATTTAAGGCCTTTTTTGGGCTGCTAACATATTCTGTACTTTCAGGGTTGTAGGATGCATTTTTCGTGCCAAAAATATTTTTGGGAATTTCAGGGGTCTAGCATGCGGGTTAATGCCCCTTTCAGGCTGCAAATGTTTTGTGACATTCAGAGCTCTCTCACAATGTTTTTGGGCCACCAACATTTTCTGGACTTTAGGGGGTCTACGATGCCTGTAAACCTTTTTTTGGGCCTCCAAACATTTCAACATTTTTGCAGGCCTAAAATGCATTTAAGGCCTTTTTTTGGGCTGCTAACATATTCTGTACTTTCAGGGGGGTAGGATGCATTTTTCGTGCCAAAAATATTTTCGGGAATTTCAGTGGTCTAGGATGCGGGTCAATGCCCCTTTCAAGCTGCAAATGCTTTTGGGACATTCCGAGCTCTCTCACACTGCTTTTGGGCCACCAACATTTTATGGACTTTAGGTGGTCTACGATGCCTGTAAACCCCTTTTTTGGGCCTCCAAAGATTGCAACATTTTTGCAGCCCTAAGATGCATTTTAAGGCCTTTTTCGGGCTGCTAACATATTCTGTACTTTCGGGGTTGTAGGATCCATTTTTCATGGCAAAAATATTTTTGGGAATTTCAGGGGTCTAGCATGCGGGTTAATGTCCTTTTCAGACTGCAAATGTTTTTGGGAGATTCAGAGCTCTCTCACACCGTTTTTGGGCCACCGACATATTCTGGACTTTAGGGGGTCTACGATGCCTGTAAACCCCTTTTTCGGGCATCCAAACATTTCAACATTTTTGCAGGCCTAAGATGCATTTTAAGGCCTTTTTGGGCTGCTAACATTTTCTGAACTTTCAGAGGTGTAGGATGCATTTTTCGTGCCAGAAATATTTTTGGTAATTTCAGTGGTCTAGGATTTGGGTTAATGCCCCTTTCAGGCTGCAAATGTTTTTGGGACATTCAGAGCTCTCTCACAATGTTTTTGGGCCACCAACATTTTCTGGACTTTAGGGGGTCTACGATGCCTGTAAACCCTTTTTTGGGCCTCCAAAGATTTCAACATTTTTGCCGGCCTAAGATGCATTTTAAGGCCTTTTTTGGGCTGCTAACATATTCTGTACTTTCGGGGATGTAGGATGCATTTTTCGTGGCAAAAATATTTTGGAGAATTACAGTGGTCTAGGATGTGGGTTAATGCCCCTTTCAGGCTGTAAATGTTTTTGGGACATTCAGAGATCTCTCACAATGTTTTTGGGCCACCAACATTTTCCAGACTTTAGGGGGTCTACGATGCCTGTAAACCCCTTTTTTGGGCCTCCAAAGATTTCAACATTTTTTCGGGCCTAAGATGCATTTTAAGACCTTTTTTGGAATGCTGACATATTCTGAACTTTCAGGGTTGTAGGATGCATTTTTCGTGCCAAAAATATTTTTGGGAATTTCAGGGGTCTAGCATGCGGGTTAATGTCCTTTTCAGACTGCAAATGTTTTTGGGACATTCAGAGATCTCTCACAATGTTTTTGGGCCACCAACATTTTACAGACTTTAGGGGGTCTACGATGCCTGTAAACCCCTTTTTTGGGCCTCCAAAGATTTCAACATTTTTGCAGGCCTAAGATGCATTTTAAGGCCTTTTTCGGGATGCTAACATATTCTGTACTTTCGGGGTTGTAGGATCCATTTTTCGTGGCAAAAATATTTTTGTTTTGGGAATTTCAGTGGTCTAGGATGTGGATTAATGCCCCTTTCAGGCTGCAAATGCTTTTGGGACATTCAGAGCTCTCTCACACTGTTTTTGGGCCACCAACATTTTCTGAACTTTAGGGGGTCTACGATGCCTGTAAACCCCTTTTTTGGGCCTCCAAACATTTCAACATTTTTGCAGTCCTAAAATGCATTTAAGGCCTTTTTTGGGCTGCTAACATATTCTGTACTTTCAGGGGGGTAGGATGCATTTTTCATGCCAAAAATATTTTGGGGAATTTCAGTGGTCTAGGATGCGGGTTAATGCCCCTTTCAAGCTGCAAATGCTTTTGGGACATTCCGAGCTCTCTCACACTGCTTTTGGGCCACCAACATTTTATGGACTTTAGGTGGTCTACGATGCCTGTAAACCCCTTTTTTGGGCCTCCAAAGATTTCAACATTTTTGCCGGCCTAAGATGCATTTTAAGGCCTTTTTTGGGCTGCTAACATATTCTGTACTTTCGGGGTTGTAGGATCCATTTTTCGTGGCAAAAATATTTTTGTTTTGGGAATTTCAGTGGTCTAGGATGTGGGTTAATGCCCCTTTCAGGCTGCAAATGCTTTTGGGACATTCAGAGCTCTCTCACACTGTTTTTGGGCCACCAACATTTTCTGAACTTTAGGGGGTCTACGATGCCTGTAAACCCCTTTTTTGGGCATCCAAACATTTCAACATTTTTGCAGGCCTAAGATGCATTTTAAGGCCTTTTTTGGGCTGCTAACATTTTCTGAACTTTCAGGGGTGTAGGATGGATTTTTCGTGCCAGAAATATTTTTGGTAATTTCAGTGGTCTAGGATTTGGGTTAATGCCCCTTTTGGGCTGCTAATGTTTTTGGGACATTCAGAGCTCTCTCACAATGTCTTTGGGCCACCAACATTTTCTGGACTTTAGGGGGTCTACGATGCCGGTAAACCTTTTTTTTGGGCCTCCAAACAGTTCAACATTTTTGCAGGCCTAAATTGCATTTAAGGCCTTTTTTGGGCTGCTAACATATTCTGTACTTTCAGGGGTTTAGGATGCATTTTTTGTGCCAAAAATATTTTTGGGAATTTCAGTGGTCTAGGATTTGGGTTAATGCCCCTTTCAAGCTGCAAATGCTTTTGGGACATTCCGAGCTCTCTCACACTGCTTTTGGGCCACCAACATTTTCTGGACTTTAGGTGGTCTACGATGCCTGTAAACCCCTTTTTTGGGCCTCCAAAGATTTCAACATTTTTGCCGGCCTAAGATGCATTTTAAGGCCTTTTTTGGGCTGCTAACATATTCTGTACTTTCAGGGTTGTAGGATGCATTTTTCGTGCCAAAAATATTTTTGGGAATTTCAGGGGTCTAGCATGCGGGTTAATGCCCCTTTCAGGCTGCAAATGTTTTGTGACATTCAGAGCTCTCTCACAATGTTTTTGGGCCACCAACATTTTCTGGACTTTAGGGGGTCTACGATGCCTGTAAACCTTTTTTTGGGCCTCCAAACATTTCAACATTTTTGCAGGCCTAAAATGCATTTAAGGCCTTTTTTTGGGCTGCTAACATATTCTGTACTTTCAGGGGGGTAGGATGCATTTTTCGTGCCAAAAATATTTTCGGGAATTTCAGTGGTCTAGGATGCGGGTCAATGCCCCTTTCAAGCTGCAAATGCTTTTGGGACATTCCGAGCTCTCTCACACTGCTTTTGGGCCACCAACATTTTATGGACTTTAGGTGGTCTACGATGCCTGTAAACCCCTTTTTTGGGCCTCCAAAGATTGCAACATTTTTGCAGCCCTAAGATGCATTTTAAGGCCTTTTTCGGGCTGCTAACATATTCTGTACTTTCGGGGTTGTAGGATCCATTTTTCATGGCAAAAATATTTTTGGGAATTTCAGGGGTCTAGCATGCGGGTTAATGTCCTTTTCAGACTGCAAATGTTTTTGGGAGATTCAGAGCTCTCTCACACCGTTTTTGGGCCACCAACATATTTTGGACTTTAGGGGGTCTACGATGCCTGTAAACCCCTTTTTTTGGACCTCCAAAGATTTCAACATTTTTTCAGGCCTAAGATGCATTTTAAGGCCTTTTTTGGAATTCTGACATATTCTGAACTTTCAGGGTTGTAGGATGCATTTTTCGTGCCAAAAATATTTTTGGGAATTTCAGGGGTCTAGCATGCGGGTTAATGT
Source organism: Ambystoma mexicanum (assembly GCF_040938575.1). NCBI lineage: Eukaryota > Metazoa > Chordata > Amphibia > Caudata > Ambystomatidae > Ambystoma > Ambystoma mexicanum. Next base: position 599,911,378 of record NC_090929.1, read on the forward strand.
CCTTTTCAGACTGCAAATGTTTTTGGGAGATTCAGAGCTCTCTCACAATGTTTTTGGGCCACCAACATTTTCCAGACTTTAGGGGGCCTACGATGCCTGTAAACCCCTTTTTTGGACCTCCAAAGATTTCAACATTTTTGCAGGCCTAAGATGCATTTTAAGGCCTTTTTTGGAATTCTGACATATTCTGAACTTTCAGGGTTGTAGGATGCATTTTTCGTGCCAAAAATATTTTTGGGAATTTCAGGGGTCTAGCATGCGGGTTAATGTCCTTTTCAGACTGCAAATGTTTTTGGGAGATTCAGAGCTCTCTCACACCGTTTTTGGGCCACCGACATATTCTGGACTTTAGGGGGTCTACGATGCCTGTAAACCCCTTTTTTGGGCATACAAACATTTCAACATTTTTTCAGGCCTAAGATGCATTTTAAGGCCGTTTTGGGCTGCTAACATTTTCTGAACTTTCAGGGGTGTAGGATGCATTTTTTCGTGCCAGAAATATGTTTGGTAATTTCAGTGGTCTAGGATGCGGGTTAATGCCCCTTTCAAGCTGCAAATGCTTTTGGGACATTCAGAGATCTCTCACAATGTTTTTGGGCCACCAACATTTTACAGACTTTAGGGGGTCTACGATGCCTGTAATCCCCTTTTTTGGACCTCCAAAGATTTCAACATTTTTTCAGGCCTAAGATGCATTTTAGGCCTTTTTTGGAATGCTGACATATTCTGAACTTTCAGGGTTGTAGGATGCATTTTTCGAAATTCCCGAAAAATATTTTTGGGAATTTCAGGGGTCTAGCATGCGGGTTAATGTCCTTTTCAGACTGCAAATGTTTTTGGGAGATTCAGAGCTCTCTCACACCGTTTTTGGGCCACCAACATATTCTGGACTTTATGGGGTCTACGATGCCTGTAAACCCCTTTTTTGGGCATCCAAACATTTCAACATTTTTGCAGGCCTAAGATGCATTTTAAGGCCTTTTTGGGCTGCTAACATTTTCTGAACTTTCAAGGGTGTAGGATGCATTTTTCGTGCCAGAAATATTTTTGGTAATTTCAGTGGTCTAGGATTTGGGTAAATGCCCCTTTCAGGCTGCAAATGTTTTTGGGACATTCAGAGCTCTCTCACAATGTTTTTGGGCCACCAACATTTTCTGGACTTTAGGGGGTCTACGATGCCTGTAAACCTTTTTTTTTGGGCCTCCAAACATTTCAACATTTTTGCAGGCCTAAAATGCATTTAAGGCCTTTTTTGGGCTGCTAACATATTCTGTACTTTCAGGGGGGTAGGATGCATTTTTCGTGCCAAAAATATTTTTGGGAATTTCAGTGGTCTAGGATGCAGGTTAATGCCCCTTTCAAGCTGCAAATGCTTTTGGGACATTCCGAGCTCTCTCACACTGCTTCTGGGCCACCAACATTTTATGGACTTTAGGTGGTCTACGATGCCTGTAAACCCCTTTTTTGGGCCTCCAAAGATTTCAACATTTTTGCAGGCCTAAGATGCATTTTAAGGCCTTTTTTGGGCTGCTAACATATTCTGTACTTTCGGGGATGTAGGATGCATTTTTCGTGGCAAAAATATTTTGGAGAATTACAGTGGTCTAGGATGTGGGTTAATGCCCCTTTCAGGCTGTAAATATTTTTGGGACATTCAGAGATCTCGCACAATGTTTTTGGGCCACCAACATTTTACAGACTTTAGGGGGTCTACGATGCCTGTAAACCCCTTTTTTGGGCCTCCAAAGATTTCAACATTTTTGCAGGCCTAAGATGCATTTTAAGGCCTTTTTTGGGCTGCTAACATAGTCTGTGCTTTCGGGGTTGTAGGATACATTTTTCGTGGCAAAAATATTTTTGTTTTGGGAATTTCAGTGGTCTAGGATGTGGGTTAATGCCCCTTTCAGGCTGCAAATGCTTTTGGGACATTCAGACCTCTCTCACACTGTTTTTGGGCCACCAACATTTTCTGAACTTTAGGGGGTCTAAGATGCCTGTAAACCCCTTTTTTGGGCATCCAAACATTTCAACATTTTTGCAGGCCTAAGATGCATTTTAAGGCCTTTTTGGGCTGCTAACATTTTCTGAACTTTCAGGGGTGTAGGATGCATTTTTTCGTGCCAGAAATATTTTTGGTAATTTCAGTGGTCTAGGATGCGGGTTAATGCCCCTTTCAAGCTGCAAATGCTTTTGGGACATTCAGAGATCTCTCACAATGTTTTTGGGCCACCAACATTTTACAGACTTTAGGGGGTCTACGATGCCTGTAATCCCCTTTTTTGGACCTCCAAAGATTTCAACATTTTTTCAGGCCTAAGATGCATTTTAGGCCTTTTTTGGAATGCTGACATATTCTGAACTTTCAGGGTTGTAGGATGCATTTTTCGTGCCAAAAATATTTTCGGGAATTTCAGGGGTCTAGCATGCGGGTTAATGTCCTTTTCAGACTGCAAATGTTTTTGGGAGATTCAGAGCTCTCTCACACCGTTTTTGGGCCACCGACATATTCTGGACTTTATGGGGTCTACGATGCATGTAAACCCCTTTTTTCGGCATCCAAACATTTCAACATTTTTGCAGGCCTAAGATGCATTTTAAGGCCTTTTTGGGCTGCTAACATTTTCTGAACTTTCAAGGGTGTAGGATGCATTTTTCGTGCCAGAAATATTTTTGGTAATTTTAGTGGTCTAGGATTTGGGTTAATGCCCCTTTCAGGCTGCAAATGTTTTTGGGACATTCAGAGCTCTCTCACAATGTTTTTGGGCCACCAACATTTTCTGGACTTTAGGGGGTCTACGATGCCTGTAAACCTTTTTTTTTGGGCCTCCAAACATTTCAACATTTTTGCAGGCCTAAAATGCATTTAAGGCCTTTTTTGGGCTGCTAACATATTCTGTACTTTCAGGGGGGTAGGATGCATTTTTCGTGCCAAAAATATTTTTGGGAATTTCAGTGGTCTAGGATGCAGGTTAATGCCCCTTTCAAGCTGCAAATGCTTTTGGGACATTCCGAGCTCTCTCACACTGCTTTTGGGCCACCAACATTTTATGGACTTTAGGTGGTCTACGATGCCTGTAAACCCCTTTTTTGGGCCTCCAAAGATTTCAACATTTTTGCCGGCCTAAGATGCATTTTAAGGCCTTTTTTGGGCTGCTAACATATTCTGTACTTTCGGGGATGTAGGATGCATTTTTCGTGGCAAAAATATTTTGGAGAATTACAGTGGTCTAGGATGTGGGTTAATGCCCCTTTCAGGCTGTAAATGTTTTTGGGACATTCAGAGATCTCGCACAATGTTTTTGGGCCACCAACATTTTACAGACTTTAGGGGGTCTACGATGCCTGTAAACCCCTTTTTTGGGCCTCCAAAGATTTCAACATTTTTGCAGGCCTAAGATGCATTTTAAGGCCTTTTTTGCGCTGCTAACATAGTCTGTGCTTTCGGGGTTGTAGGATCCATTTTTCGTGGCAAAAATATTTTTGTTTTGGGAATTTCAGTGGTCTAGGATGTGGGTTAATGCCCCTTTCAGGCTGCAAATGCTTTTGGGACATTCAGACCTCTCTCACACTGTTTTTGGGCCACCAACATTTTCTGAACTTTAGGGGGTCTAAGATGCCTGTAAACCCCTTTTTTGGGCATCCAAACATTTCAACATTTTTGCAGGCCTAAGATGCATTTTAAGGCCTTTTTTGGGCTGCTAACATTTTCTGAACTTTCAGGGGTGTAGGATGCATTTTTCGTGCCAGAAATATTTTTGGTAATTTCAGTGGTCTAGGATTTGGGTTAATGCCCCTTTTGGGCTGCTAATGTTTTTGGGACATTCAGAGCTCCCTCACAATGTCTTTGGGCCACCAACATTTTCTGGACTTTAGGGGGTCTACGATGCCGGTAAACCTTTTTTTGGGCCTCCAAACATTTCAACATTTTTGCAGGCCTAAATTGCATTTAAGGCCTTTTTTGGGCTGCTAAGATATTCTGTACTTTCAGGGGTTTAGGATGCATTTTTCGTGCCAAAAATATTTTTGGGAATTTCAGTGGTCTAGGATTTGGGTTAATGCCCCTTTCAGGCTGCAAATGTTTTTGGGACATTCAGAGCTCTCTCACAATGTTTTTGGGCCACCAACATTTTCTGGACTTTAGGGGGTCTACGATGTCTGTAAACCCCTTTTTTGGGCCTCCAAAGATTTCAACATTTTTGCCGGCCTAAGATGCATTTTAAGGCCTTTTTTTGGCTGCTAACATATTCTGTACTTTCGGGGATGTAGGATGCATTTTTCGTGCCAAAAATATTTTTGGGAATTTCAGTGGTCTAGGATGCGGGTTAATGCCCCTTTCAAGCTGCAAATGCTTTTGGGACATTCTGAGCTCTCTCACACTGCTTTTGGGCCACCAACATTTTCTGGACTTTAGGTGGTCTACGATGCCTGTAAACCCCTTTTTTGGGCCTCCAAAGATTTCAACATTTTTGCCGGCCTAAGATGCATTTTAAGGCCTTTTTCGGGCTGCTAACATATTCTGTACTTTCGGGGATGTAGGATGCATTTTTCGTGGCAAAAATATTTTGGAGAATTACAGTGGTCTAGCATGTGGGTTAATGCCCCTTTCAGGCTGTAAATGTTTTTGGGACATTCAGAGATCGCTCACAATGTTTTTGGGCCACCAACATTTTCCAGACTTTAGGGGGTCTACGATGCCTGTAAACCCCTTTTTTGGGCCTCCAAAGATTTCAACATTTTTTCAGGCCTAAAATGCATTTAAGGCCTTTTTTGGGCTGCTAACATATTCTGTACTTTCAGGGGGGTAGGATGCATTTTTCGTGCCAAAAATATTTTTGGGAATTTCAGTGGTCTAGGATGCAGGTTAATGCCCCTTTCAAGCTGCAAATGCTTTTGGGACATTCCGAGCTCTCTCACACTGCTTTTGGGCCACCAACATTTTATGGACTTTAGGTGGTCTACGATGCCTGTAAACAACTTTTTTGGGCCTCCAAAGATTTCAACATTTTTGCCGGCCTAAGATGCATTTTAAGGCCTTTTTTGGGCTGCTAAGATATTCTGTACTTTCGGGGATGTAGGATGCATTTTTCGTGGCAAAAATATTTTGGAGAATTACAGTGGTCTAGGATTTGGGTTAATGCCCCTTTCAGGCTGCAAATGTTTTTGGGACATTCAGAGATCTCTCACAATGTTTTTGGGCCACCAACATTTTCCAGACTTTAGGGGTCTACGATGCCTGTAAACCCCTTTTTTGGGCCTCCAAAGATTTCAACATTTTTTCAGGCCTAAGATGCATTTTAATGCCTTTTTTGGAATGCTGACATATTCTGAACTTTCAGGGTTGTAGGATGCATTTTTCGTGCCAAAAATATTTTTGGGAATTTCAGGGTCTAGCATGCGGGTTAATGTCCTTTTCTGACTGCAAATATTTTTGGGAGATTCAGAGCTCTCTCACACCGTTTTTGGGCCACCAACATATTCTGGACTTTAGGGGGTCTTCGATGCCTGTTAACCCCTTTTTTGGGCATCCAAAGATTTCAACATTTTTGCAGGCCTAAGATGCATTTTAAGGCCTTTTTTGGGCTGCTAACATATTCTGTGCTTTCGGGGTTGTAGGATCCATTTTTCGTGGCAAAAATATTTTTGTTTTGGGAATTTCAGTGGTCTAGGATGTGGTTTAATGCCCCTTTCAGGCTGCAAATGCTTTTGGGACATTCAGAGCTCTCTCACACTGTTTTTGGGCCACACACACATTTTCTGAACTTTAGGGGGTCTACGATGCCTGTAAACCCCTTTTTTGGGCATCCAAACATTTCAACATTTTTGCAGGCCTAAGATGCATTTTAAGGCCTTTTTTGGGCTGCTAACATTTTCTGAACTTTCAGGGGTGTAGGATGCATTTTTCGTGCCAGAAATATTTTTGGTAATTTCAGTGGTCTAGGATTTGGGTTAATGCCCCTTTTGGGCTGCTAATGTTTTTGGAACATTCAGAGCTCTCTCACAATGTCTTTGGGCCACCAACATTTTCTGGACTTTAGGGGGTCTACGATGCCTGTAAACCTTTTTTTTGGGCCTCCAAACATTTCAACATTTTTGCAGGCCTAAAATGCATTTAAGGCCTTTTTTGGGCGGCTAACATATTCTGTACTTTCAGGGGGGTAGGATGCATTTTTCGTGCCAAAAATATTTTTGGGAATTTCAGTGGTCTAGGATGCAGGTTAATGCCCCTTTCAAGCTGCAAATGCTTTTGGGACATTCCGAGCTCTCTCACACTGCTTTTGGGCCACCAACATTTTATGGACTTTAGGTGGTCTACGATGCCTGTAAACAACTTTTTTGGGCCTCCAAAGATTTCAACATTTTTGCAGGCCTAAATTGCATTTAAGGCCTTTTTTGGGCTGCTAACATATTCTGTACTTTCAGGGGTTTAGGATGCATTTTTCGCGCCAAAAATTTTTTGGGGAATTTCAGTGGTCTAGGATTTGGGTTAATGCCCCTTTCAGGCTGCAAATGTTTTTGGGACATTCAGAGCTCTCTCACAATGTTTTTGGGCCACCAACATTTTCCAGACTTTAGGGGGTCTACGATGCCTGTAAACCCCTTTTTTGGGCCTCCAAAGATTTCAACATTTTTTCAGGCCTAAGATGCATTTTAATGCCTTTTTTGGAATGCTGACATATTCTGAACTTTCAGGGTTGTAGGATGCATTTTTCGTGCCAAAAATATTTTTGGGAATTTCAGGGGTCTAGCATGCGGGTTAATGTCCTTTTCAGACTGCAAATATTTTTGGGAGATTCAGAGCTCTCTCACACCGTTTTTGGGCCACCAACATATTCTGGACTTTAGGGGGTCTTCGATGCCTGTTAACCCCTTTTTTGGGCATCCAAACATTTCAACATTTTTGCAGGCCTAAGATGCATTTTAAGGCCTTTTTGGGCTGCTAACATTTTCTGAACTTTCAGGGGTGTAGGATGCATTTTTCGTGCCAGAAATATTTTTGGTAATTTCAGTGGTCTAGGATTTGGGTTAATGCCCCTTTCAGGCTGCAAATGTTTTTGGGGCATTCAGAGCTCTCTCACAATGTTTTTGGGCCACCAACATTTTCTGGACTTTAGGGGGTCTACGATGCCTGTAAACCTTTTTTTTGGGCCTCCAAACATATCAACATTTTTACAGGCCTAAAATGCATTTAAGTCCTTTTTTGGGCTGCTAACATATTCTGTACTTTCAGGGGGGTAGGATGCATTTTTCGTGCCAAAAATATTTTTGGGAATTTCAGTGGTCTAGGATGCAGGTTAATGCCCCTTTCAAGCTGCAAATGCTTTTGGGACATTCCGAGCTCTCTCTCACTGCTTTTGGGCCACCAACATTTTATGGACTTTAGGGGGTCTACGATGCCTGTAAACCCCTTTTTTGGGCCTCCAAAGATTTCAACATTTTTGCAGGCCTAAGATGCATTTTAATGCCTTTTTTGGAATGCTGACATATTCTGAACTTTCAGGGTTGTAGGATGCATTTTTCGTGCCAAAAATATTTTTGGGAATTTCAGGGGTCTAGCATGCGGGTTAATGTCCTTTTCAGACTGCAAATGTTTTTGGGAGATTCAGAGCTCTCTCACACCGTTTTTGGGCCACCGACATATTCTGGACTTTATGGGGTCTACGATGCCTGTTAACCCCTTTTTTGGGCATCCAAACATTTCAACATTTTTGCAGGCCTAAAATGCATTTTAAGGCCTTTTTGGGCTGCTAACATTTTCTGAACTTTCAGGGGTGTAGGGTGCATTTTTCGTGCCAGAAATATTTTTGGTAATTACAGTGGTCTAGGATGTGGGTTAATGCCCCTTTCAGGCTGTAAATGTTTTTGGGACATTCAGAGATCTCTCACAATGTTTTTGGGCCACCAACATTTTACAGACTTTAGGGGGTCTACGATGCCTGTAAACCCCTTTTTTTGGGCCTCCAAAGATTTCAACATTTTTGCAGGCCTAAGATGCATTTTAAGGCCTTTTTTGTGATGCTAACATTTTCTGAACTTTCAGGGGTGTAGGATGCATTTTTCGTGCCAAAAATATTTTTGGGAATTTCAGGGGTCTAGCATGCGGGTTAATGCCCCTTTCAGGCTGTAAATGTTTTTGGGACATTCAGAGCTCTCTCACAATGTTTTTGGGCCACCAACATTTTCCAGACTTTAGGGGGCCTACGATGCCTGTAAACCCCTTTTTTGGACCTCCAAAGATTTCAACATTTTTTCAGGCCTAAGATGCATTTTAAGGCCTTTTTTGGAATTCTGACATATTCTGAACTTTCAGGGTTGTAGGATGCATTTTTCGTGCCAAAAATATTTTTGGGAATTTCAGTGGTCTATGATTTGGGTTAATGCCCCTTTCAAGCTGCAAATGCTTTTGGGACATTCAGAGCTCTCTCACACTGTTTTTGGGCCACCAACATTTTCTGAACTTTAGGGGGTCTACGATGCCTGTAAACCCCTTTTTTGGGCATCCAAACATTTCAACATTTTTGCAGGCCTAAGATGCATTTTAAGGCCTTTTTTGGGCTGCTAACATTTTCTGAACTTTCAGGGGTGTAGGATGGATTTTTCGTGCCAGAAATATTTTTGGTAATTTCAGTGGTCTAGGATTTGGTTTAATGCCCCTTTTGGGCTGCTAATGTTTTTGGGACATTCAGAGCTCTCTCACAATGTCTTTGGGCCACCAACATTTTTTGGACTTTAGGGGGTCTACGATGCCGGTAAACCTTTTTTTTGGGCCTCCAAACAGTTCAACATTTTTGCAGGCCTAAATTGCATTTAAGGCCTTTTTTGGGCTGCTAACATATTCTGTACTTTCAGGGGTTTAGGATGCATTTTTCGTGCCAAAAAGATTTTTGGGAATTTCAGTGGTCTATGATTTGGGTTAATGCCCCTTTCAGGCTGCAAATGCTTTTGGGACATTCAGAGCTCTCTCACACTGTTTTTGGGCCACCAACATTTTCTGAACTTTAGGGGGTCTACGATGCCTGTAAACCCCTTTTTTGGGCCTCCAAACATTTCAACATTTTTGCAGGCCTAAAATGCATTTAAGGCCTTTTTTGGGCTGCTAACATATTCTGTACTTTCAGGGGGGTAGGATGCATTTTTCATGCCAAAAATATTTTGGGGAATTTCAGTGGTCTAGGATGCGGGTTAATGCCCCTTTCAAGCTGCAAATGCTTTTGGGACATTCCGAGCTCTCTCACACTGCTTTTGGGCCACCAACATTTTATGGACTTTAGGTGGTCTACGATGCCTGTAAACCCCTTTTTTGGGCCTCCAAAGATTTCAACATTTTTGCCGGCCTAAGATGCATTTTAAGGCCTTTTTTGGGCTGCTAACATATTCTGTACTTTCGGGGATGTAGGATGCATTTTTCGTGGCAAAAATATTTTGGAGAATTACAGTGGTCTAGGATGTGGGTTAATGCCCCTTTCACGCTGTAAATGTTTTTGGGACATTCAGAGATCTCTCACAATGTTTTTGGGCCACCAACATTTTAAAGACTTTAGGGGGTCTACGATGCCTGTAAACCCCTTTTTTGGGCCTCCAAAGATTTCAACATTTTTGCAGGCCTAAAATGCATTTTAAGGCCTTTTTTGGGCTGCTAACATATTCTGTACTTTCGGGGTTGTAGGATCCATTTTTCGTGGCAAAAATATTTTTGTTTTGGGAATTTCAGTGGTCTAGGATGTGGGTTAATGCCCCTTTCAGGCTGCAAATGCTTTTGGGACATTCAGAGCTCTCTCACACTGTTTTTGGGCCACCAACATTTTCTGAACTTTAGGGGGTCTACGATGCCGGTAAACCTTTTTTTTGGGCCTCCAAACATTTCAACATTTTTGCAGGCCTAAGATGCATTTTAAGGCCTTTTTTGGGCTGCTAACATTTTCTGAACTTTCAGGGGTGTAGGATGGATTTTTCGTGCCAGAAATATTTTTGGTAATTTCAGTGGTCTAGGATTTGGGTTAATACCCCTTTTGGGCTGCTAATGTTTTTGGGACATTCAGAGCTCTCTCACAATGTCTTTGGGCCACCAACATTTTCTGGACTTTAGGGGGTCTACGATGCCGGTAAACCTTTTTTTTGGGCCTCCAAACAGTTCAACATTTTTGCAGGCCTAAATTGCATTTAAGGCCTTTTTTGGGCTGCTAACATATTCTGTACTTTCAGGGGTTTAGGATGCATTTTTCGTGCCAAAAAGATTTTTGGGAATTTCAGTGGTCTAGGATTTGGGTTAATGCCCCTTTCAGGCTGCAAATGTTTTTGGGACATTCAGAGCTCTCTCACAATGTTTTTGGGCCACCAACATTTTCTGGACTTTAGGGGGTCTACGATGCCTGTAAACTTTTTTTTTGGGCCTCCAAACATTTCAACATTTTTGCAGGCCTAAAATGCATTTAAGGCCTTTTTTGGGCTGCTAACATATTCTGTACTTTCAGGGGGGTAGGATGCATTTTTCGTGCCAAAAATATTTTGGAGAATTACAGTGGTCTAGGATTTGGGTTAATGCCCCTTTCAAGCTGCAAATGCTTTTGGGACGTTCCGAGCTCTCTCACACTGCTTTTGGGCCACCAACATTTTCTGGACTTTAGGTGGTCTACGATGCCTGTAAACCCCTTTTTTGGGCCTCCAAAGATTTCAACATTTTTGCCGGCCTAAGATGCATTTTAAGGCCTTTTTTGGGCTGCTAACATATTCTGAACTTTCAGGGTTGTAGGATGCATTTTTCGTGCCAAAAATATTTTTGGGAATTTCAGGGGTCTAGCATGCGGGTTAATGCCCCTTTCAGGCTGCAAATGTTTTGGGACATTCAGAGCTCTCTCACAATGTTTTTGGGCCACCAACATTTTCCAGACTTTAGGGGGCCTACGATGCCTGTAAACCCCTTTTTTGGACCTCCAAAGATTTCAACATTTTTTCAGGCCTAAGATGCATTTTAAGGCCTTTTTTGGAATTCTGACATATTCTGAACTTTCAGGGTTGTAGGATGCATTTTTCGTGCCAAAAATATTTTTGGGAATTTCAGTGGTCTATGATTTGGGTTAATGCCCCTTTCAAGCTGCAAATGCTTTTGGGACATTCAGAGCTCTCTCACACTGTTTTTGGGCCACCAACATTTTCTGAACTTTAGGGGGTCTACGATGCCTGTAAACCCCTTTTTTGGGCATCCAAACATTTCAACATTTTTGCAGGCCTAAGATGCATTTTAAGGCCTTTTTTGGGCTGCTAACATTTTCTGAACTTTCAGGGGTGTAGGATGGATTTTTCGTGCCAGAAATATTTTTGGTAATTTCAGTGGTCTAGGATTTGGTTTAATGCCCCTTTTGGGCTGCTAATGTTTTTGGGACATTCAGAGCTCTCTCACAATGTCTTTGGGCCACCAACATTTTCTGGACTTTAGGGGGTCTACGATGCCGGTAAACCTTTTTTTTGGGCCTCCAAACAGTTCAACATTTTTGCAGGCCTAAATTGCATTTAAGGCCTTTTTTGGGCTGCTAACATATTCTGTACTTTCAGGGGTTTAGGATGCATTTTTCGTGCCAAAAAGATTTTTGGGAATTTCAGTGGTCTAGGATTTGGGTTAATGCCCCTTTCAGGCTGCAAATGCTTTTGGGACATTCAGAGCTCTCTCACACTGTTTTTGGGCCACCAACATTTTCTGAACTTTAGGGGGTCTACGATGCCTGTAAACCCCTTTTTTGGGCCTCCAAACATTTCAACATTTTTGCAGGCCTAAAATGCATTTAAGGCCTTTTTTGGGCTGCTAACATATTCTGTACTTTCAGGGGGGTAGGATGCATTTTTCATGCCAAAAATATTTTGGGGAATTTCAGTGGTCTAGGATGCGGGTTAATGCCCCTTTCAAGCTGCAAATGCTTTTGGGACATTCCGAGCTCTCTCACACTGCTTTTGGGCCACCAACATTTTATGGACTTTAGGTGGTCTACGATGCCTGTAAACCCCTTTTTTGGGCCTCCAAAGATTTCAACATTTTTGCCGGCCTAAGATGCATTTTAAGGCCTTTTTTGGGCTGCTAACATATTCTGTACTTTCGGGGTTGTAGGATCCATTTTTCGTGGCAAAAATATTTTTGTTTTGGGAATTTCAGTGGTCTAGGATGTGGGTTAATGCCCCTTTCAGGCTGCAAATGCTTTTGGGACATTCAGAGCTCTCTCACACTGTTTTTGGGCCACCAACATTTTCTGAACTTTAGGGGGTCTACGATGCCGGTAAACCTTTTTTTTGGGCCTCCAAACATTTCAACATTTTTGCAGGCCTAAGATGCATTTTAAGGCCTTTTTTGGGCTGCTAACATTTTCTGAACTTTCAGGGGTGTAGGATGGATTTTTCGTGCCAGAAATATTTTTGGTAATTTCAGTGGTCTAGGATTTGGGTTAATACCCCTTTTGGGCTGCTAATGTTTTTGGGACATTCAGAGCTCTCTCACAATGTCTTTGGGCCACCAACATTTTCTGGACTTTAGGGGGTCTACGATGCCGGTAAACCTTTTTTTTGGGCCTCCAAACAGTTCAACATTTTTGCAGGCCTAAATTGCATTTAAGGCCTTTTTTGGGCTGCTAACATATTCTGTACTTTCAGGGGTTTAGGATGCATTTTTCGTGCCAAAAAGATTTTTGGGAATTTCAGTGGTCTAGGATTTGGGTTAATGCCCCTTTCAGGCTGCAAATGTTTTTGGGACATTCAGAGCTCTCTCACAATGTTTTTGGGCCACCAACATTTTCTGGACTTTAGGGGGTCTACGATGCCTGTAAACTTTTTTTTTGGGCCTCCAAACATTTCAACATTTTTGCAGGCCTAAAATGCATTTAAGGCCTTTTTTGGGCTGCTAACATATTCTGTATGTTCAGGGGGGTAGGATGCATTTTTCGTGCCAAAAATATTTTTGGGAATTTCAGTGGTCTAGGATGCGGGTTAATGCCCCTTTCAAGCTGCAAATGCTTTTGGGACATTCCGAGCTCTCTCACACTGCTTTTGGGCCACCAACATTTTATGGACTTTAGGTAGTCTACGATGCCTGTAAACCCCTTTTTTGGGCCTCCAAAGATTTCAACATTTTTGCCGGCCTAAGATGCATTTTAAGGCCTTTTTTGGGCTGCTAACATATTCTGTACTTTCGGGGATGTAGGATGCATTTTTCGTGGCAAAAATATTTTGGAGAATTACAGTGGTCTAGGATGTGGGTTAATGCCCCTTTCAAGCTGTAAATGTTTTTGGGACATTCAGAGCTCTCTCACAATGTTTTTGGGCCACCAACATTTTCCAGACTTTAGGGGGTCTATGATGCCTGTAAACCCCTTTTTTGGGCCTCCAAAGATTTCAACATTTTTTCAGGCCTAAAATGCATTTTAAGGCCTTTTTTGGAATGCTGACATATTCTGAACTTTCGGGGTTGTAGGATGCATTTTTCGTGCCAAAAATATTTTTGGGAATTTCAGGGGTCTAGGATGCGGGTTAATGCCCCTTTCAGGCTGCAAATGCTTTTGGGACATTCAGAGCTCTCTCACACTGCTTTTGGGCCACCAACATTTTATGGACTTTAGGTGGTCTACGATGCCAGTAAACCCCTTTTTTGGGCCTCCAAAGATTTCAACATTTTTTCAGGCCTAAGATGCATTTTAAGGCCTTTTTTGGAATGCTGACATATTCTGAACTTTCAGGGTTGTAGGATGCATTTTTCGTGCCAAAAATATTTTTGGGAATTTCAGGGGTCTAGCATGCGGGTTAATGTCCTTTTCAGACTGCAAATGTTTTTGGGAGATTCAGAGCTCTCTCACACCGTTTTTGGGCCACCGACATATTCTGGACTTTAGGGGGTCTACGATGCCTGTAAACCCCTTTTTCGGGCATCCAAACATTTCAACATTTTTGCAGGCCTAAGATGCATTTTAAGGCCTTTTTGGGCTGCTAACATTTTCTGAACTTTCAGGGGTGTAGGATGCATTTTTCGTGCCAGAAATATTTTTGGTAATTTCAGTGGTCTAGGATTTGGGTTAATGCCCCTTTCAGGCTGCAAATGTTTTTGGGACATTCAGAGCTCTCTCACAATGTTTTTGGGCCACCAACATTTTCTGGACTTTAGGGGGTCTACGATGCCTGTAAACCCTTTTTTGGGCCTCCAAAGATTTCAACATTTTTGCCGGCCTAAGATGCATTTTAAGGCCTTTTTTGGGCTGCTAACATATTCTGTACTTTCGGGGATGTAGGATGCATTTTTCGTGCCAAAAATATTTTGGAGAATTACAGTGGTCTAGGATGTGGGTTAATGCCCCTTTCAGGCTGTAAATGTTTTTGGGACATTCAGAGATCTCTCACAATGTTTTTGGGCCACCAACATTTTCCAGACTTTAGGGGGTCTACGATGCCTGTAAACCCCTTTTTTGGGCCTCCAAAGATTTCAACATTTGTTCGGGCCTAAGATGCATTTTAAGACCTTTTTTGGAATGCTGACATATTCTGAACTTTCAGGTTTGTAGGATGCATTTTTCGTGCCAAAAATATTTTTGGGAATTTCAGGGGTCTAGCATGCGGGTTAATGTCCTTTTCAGACTGCAAATGTTTTTGGGACATTCAGAGATCTCTCACAATGTTTTTGGGCCACCAACATTTTACAGACTTTAGGGGGTCTACGATGCCTGTAAACCCCTTTTTTGGGCCTCCAAAGATTTCAACATTTTTGCAGGCCTAAGATGCATTTTAAGGCCTTTTTCGGGCTGCTAACATATTCTGTACTTTCGGGGTTGTAGGATCCATTTTTCGTGGCAAAAATATTGTTGTTTTGGGAATTTCAGTGGTCTAGGATGTGGGTTAATGCCCCTTTCAGGCTGCAAATGCTTTTGGGACATTCAGAGCTCTCTCACACTGTTTTTGGGCCACCAACATTTTCTGAACTTTAGGGGGTCTACGATGCCTGTAAACCCCTTTTTTGGGCCTCCAAACATTTCAACATTTTTGCAGGCCTAAAATGCATTTAAGGCCTTTTTTGGGCTGCTAACATATTCTGTACTTTCAGGGGGGGTAGGATGCATTTTTCATGCCAAAAATATTTTGGGGAATTTCAGTGGTCTAGGATGCGGGTTAATGCCCCTTTCAAGCTGCAAATGCTTTTGGGACATTCCGAGCTCTCTCACACTGCTTTTGGGCCACCAACATTTTATGGACTTTAGGTGGTCTACGATGCCTGTAAACCCCTTTTTTGGGCCTCCAAAGATTCAACATTTTTGCCGGCCTAAGATGCATTTTAAGGCCTTTTTTGGGCTGCTAACATATTCTGTACTTTCGGGGATGTAGGATGCATTTTTCGTGGCAAAAATATTTTGGAGAATTACAGTGGTCTAGGATGTGGGTTAATGCCCCTTTCACGCTGTAAATGTTTTTGGGACATTCAGAGATCTCTCACAATGTTTTTGGGCCACCAACATTTTACAGACTTTAGGGGGTCTACGATGCCTGTAAACCCCTTTTTTGGGCCTCCAAAGATTTCAACATTTTTGCAGGCCTAAAATGCATTTTAAGGCCTTTTTTGGGCTGCTAACATATTCTGTACTTTCGGGGTTGTAGGATCCATTTTTCGTGGCAAAAATATTTTTGTTTTGGGAATTTCAGTGGTGTAGGATGTGGGTTAATGCCCCTTTCAGGCTGCAAATGCTTTTGGGACATTCAGAGCTCTCTCACACTGTTTTTGGGCCACCAACATTTTCTGAACTTTAGGGGGTCTACGATGCCTGTAAACCCCTTTTTTGGGCATCCAAACATTTCAACATTTTTGCAGGCCTAAGATGCATTTTAAGGCCTTTTTTGGGCTGCTAACATTTTCTGAACTTTCAGGGGTGTAGGATGGATTTTTCGTGCCAGAAATATTTTTGGTAATTTCAGTGGTCTAGGATTTGGGTTAATGCCCCTTTTGGGCTGCTAATGTTTTTGGGACATTCAGAGCTCTCTCACAATGTCTTTGGGCCACCAACATTTTCTGGACTTTAGGGGGTCTACGATGCCGGTAAACCTTTTTTTTGGGCCTCCAAACAGTTCAACATTTTTGCAGGCCTAAATTGCATTTAAGGCCTTTTTTGGGCTGCTAACATATTCTGTACTTTCAGGGGTTTAGGATGCATTTTTCGTGCCAAAAAGATTTTTGGGAATTTCAGTGGTCTAGGATTTGGGTTAATGCCCCTTTCAGGCTGCAAATGTTTTTGGGACATTCAGAGCTCTCTCACAATGTTTTTGGGCCACCAACATTTTCTGGACTTTAGGGGGTCTACGATGCCTGTAAACTTTTTTTTTGGGCCTCCAAACATTTCAACATTTTTGCAGGCCTAAAATGCATTTAAGGCCTTTTTTGGGCTGCTAACATATTCTGTACTTTCAGGGGGGTAGGATGCATTTTTCGTGCCAAAAATATTTTGGAGAATTACAGTGGTCTAGGATTTGGGTTAATGCCCCTTTCAAGCTGCAAATGCTTTTGGGATATTCCGAGCTCTCTCACACTGCTTTTGGGCCACCAACATTTTCTGGACTTTAGGTGGTCTACGATGCCTGTAAACCCCTTTTTTGGGCCTCCAAAGATTTCAACATTTTTGCCGGCCTAAGATGCATTTTAAGGCCTTTTTTGGGCTGCTAACATATTCTGAACTTTCAGGGTTGTAGGATGCATTTTTCGTGCCAAAAATATTTTTGGGTATTTCAGGGGTCTAGCATGCGGGTTAATGCCCCTTTCAGGCTGCAAATGTTTTGGGACATTCCAAGCTCTCTCACAATGTTTTTGGGCCACCAACATTTTCTGGACTTTAGGGGGTCTACGATGCCTGTAAACCTTTTTTTGGGCCTCCAAACATTTCAACATTTTTGCAGGCCTAAAATGCATTTAAGGCCTTTTTTTGGGCTGCTAACATATTCTGTACTTTCAGGGGGGTAGGATGCATTTTTCGTGCCAAAAATATTTTCGGGAATTTCAGTGGTCTAGGATGCGGGTTAATGCCCCTTTCAGGCTGCAAATGCTTTTGGGACATTCAGAGCTCTCTCACACTGCTTTTGGGCCACCAACATTTTATGGACTTTAGGTGGTCTACGATGCCTGTAAACCCCTTTTTTGGGCCTCCAAAGATTTCAACATTTTTTCAGGCCTAAGATGCATTTTAAGGCCTTTTTTGGAATGCTGACATATTCTGAACTTTCAGGGTTGTAGGATGCATTTTTCGTGCCAAAAATATTTTTGGGAATTTCAGGGGTCTAGCATGCGGGTTAATGTCCTTTTCAGACTGCAAATGTTTTTGGGAGATTCAGAGCTCTCTCACACCGTTTTTGGGCCACCGACATATTCTGGACTTTAGGGGGTCTACGATGCCTGTAAACCCCTTTTTCGGGCATCCAAACATTTCAACATTTTTGCAGGCCTAAGATGCATTTTAAGGCCTTTTTGGGCTGCTAACATTTTCTGAACTTTCAGGGGTGTAGGATGCATTTTTCGTGCCAGAAATATTTTTGGTAATTTCAGTGGTCTAGGATTTGGGTTAATGCCCCTTTCAGGCTGCAAATGTTTTTGGGACATTCAGAGCTCTCTCACAATGTTTTTGGGCCACCAACATTTTCTGGACTTTAGGGGGTCTACGATGCCTGTAAACCCTTTTTTGGGCCTCCAAAGATTTCAACATTTTTGCCGGCCTAAGATGCATTTTAAGGCCTTTTTTGGGCTGCTAACATATTCTGTACTTTCGGGGATGTAGGATGCATTTTTCGTGCCAAAAATATTTTGGAGAATTACAGTGGTCTAGGATGTGGGTTAATGCCCCTTTCAGGCTGTAAATGTTTTTGGGACATTCAGAGATCTCTCACAATGTTTTTGGGCCACCAACATTTTCCAGACTTTAGGGGGTCTACGATGCCTGTAAACCCCTTTTTTGGGCCTCCAAAGATTTCAACATTTGTTCGGGCCTAAAATGCATTTTAAGACCTTTTTTGGAATGCTGACATATTCTGAACTTTCAGGGTTGTAGGATGCATTTTTCGTGCCAAAAATATTTTTGGGAATTTCAGGGGTCTAGCATGCGGGTTAATGTCCTTTTCAGACTGCAAATGTTTTTGGGACATTCAGAGATCTCTCACAATGTTTTTGGGCCACCAACATTTTACAGACTTTAGGGGGTCTACGATGCCTGTAAACCCCTTTTTTGGGCCTCCAAAGATTTCAACATTTTTGCAGGCCTAAGATGCATTTTAAGGCCTTTTTCGGGCTGCTAACATATTCTGTACTTTCGGGGTTGTAGGATCCATTTTTCGTGGCAAAAATATTGTTGTTTTGGGAATTTCAGTGGTCTAGGATGTGGGTTAATGCCCCTTTCAGGCTGCAAATGCTTTTGGGACATTCAGAGCTCTCTCACACTGTTTTTGGGCCACCAACATTTTCTGAACTTTAGGGGGTCTACGATGCCTGTAAACCCCTTTTTTGGGCCTCCAAACATTTCAACATTTTTGCATGCCTAAAATGCATTTAAGGCCTTTTTTGGGCTGCTAACATATTCTGTACTTTCAGGGGGGTAGGATGCATTTTTCATGCCAAAAATATTTTGGGGAATTTCAGTGGTCTAGGATGCGGGTTAATGCCCCTTTCAAGCTGCAAATGCTTTTGGGACATTCCGAGCTCTCTCACACTGCTTTTGGGCCACCAACATTTTATGGACTTTAGGTGGTCTACGATGCCTGTAAACCCCTTTTTTGGGCCTCCAAAGATTTCAACATTTTTGCCGGCCTAAGATGCATTTTAAGGCCTTTTTTGGGCTGCTAACATATTCTGTACTTTCGGGGATGTAGGATGCATTTTTCGTGGCAAAAATATTTTGGAGAATTACAGTGGTCTAGGATGTGGGTTAATGCCCCTTTCACGCTGTAAATGTTTTTGGGACATTCAGAGATCTCTCACAATGTTTTTGGGCCACCAACATTTTACAGACTTTAGGGGGTCTACGATGCCTGTAAACCCCTTTTTTGGGCCTCCAAAGATTTCAACATTTTTGCAGGCCTAAAATGCATTTTAAGGCCTTTTTTGGGCTGCTAACATATTCTGTACTTTCGGGGTTGTAGGATCCATTTTTCGTGGCAAAAATATTTTTGTTTTGGGAATTTCAGTGGTCTAGGATGTGGGTTAATGCCCCTTTCAGGCTGCAAATGCTTTTGGGACATTCAGAGCTCTCTCACACTGTTTTTGGGCCACCAACATTTTCTGAACTTTAGGGGGTCTACGATGCCTGTAAACCCCTTTTTTGGGCATCCAAACATTTCAACATTTTTGCAGGCCTAAGATGCATTTTAAGGCCTTTTTTGGGCTGCTAACATTTTCTGAACTTTCAGGGGTGTAGGATGGATTTTTCGTGCCAGAAATATTTTTGGTAATTTCAGTGGTCTAGGATTTGGGTTAATGCCCCTTTTGGGCTGCTAATGTTTTTGGGACATTCAGAGCTCTCTCACAATGTCTTTGGGCCACCAACATTTTCTGGACTTTAGGGGGTCTACGATGCCGGTAAACCTTTTTTTTGGGCCTCCAAACAGTTCAACATTTTTGCAGGCCTAAATTGCATTTAAGGCCTTTTTTGGGCTGCTAACATATTCTGTACTTTCAGGGGTTTAGGATGCATTTTTCGTGCCAAAAAGATTTTTGGGAATTTCAGTGGTCTAGGATTTGGGTTAATGCCCCTTTCAGGCTGCAAATGTTTTTGGGACATTCAGAGCTCTCTCACAATGTTTTTGGGCCACCAACATTTTCTGGACTTTAGGGGGTCTACGATGCCTGTAAACTTTTTTTTTGGGCCTCCAAACATTTCAACATTTTTGCAGGCCTAAAATGCATTTAAGGCCTTTTTTGGGCTGCTAACATATTCTGTACTTTCAGGGGGGTAGGATGCATTTTTCGTGCCAAAAATATTTTGGAGAATTACAGTGGTCTAGGATTTGGGTTAATGCCCCTTTCAAGCTGCAAATGCTTTTGGGACATTCCGAGCTCTCTCACACTGCTTTTGGGCCACCAACATTTTCTGGACTTTAGGTGGTCTACGATGCCTGTAAACCCCTTTTTTGGGCCTCCAAAGATTTCAACATTTTTGCCGGCCTAAGATGCATTTTAAGGCCTTTTTTGGGCTGCTAACAT
Source organism: Ambystoma mexicanum (assembly GCF_040938575.1). NCBI lineage: Eukaryota > Metazoa > Chordata > Amphibia > Caudata > Ambystomatidae > Ambystoma > Ambystoma mexicanum. Next base: position 599,931,560 of record NC_090929.1, read on the forward strand.
ATTCTGAACTTTCAGGGTTGTAGGATGCATTTTTCGTGCCAAAAATATTTTTGGGAATTTCAGGGGTCTAGCATGCGGGTTAATGCCCCTTTCAGGCTGCAAATGTTTTGGGACATTCCAAGCTCTCTCACAATGTTTTTGGGCCACCAACATTTTCTGGACTTTAGGGGGTCTACGATGCCTGTAAACCTTTTTTTGGGCCTCCAAACATTTCAACATTTTTGCAGGCCTAAAATGCATTTAAGGCCTTTTTTTGGGCTGCTAACATATTCTGTACTTTCAGGGGGGTAGGATGCATTTTTCGTGCCAAAAATATTTTCGGGAATTTCAGTGGTCTAGGATGCGGGTTAATGCCCCTTTCAAGCTGCAAATGCTTTTGGGACATTCCGAGCTCTCTCACACTGCTTTTGGGCCACCAACATTTTATGGACTTTAGGTGGTCTACGATGCCTGTAAACCCCTTTTTTGGGCCACCAAAGATTTCAACATTTTTGCCGGCCTAAGATGCATTTTAAGGCCTTTTTTGGGCTGCTAACATATTCTGTACTTTCGGGGATGTAGGATGCATTTTTCGTGGCAAAAATATTTTGGAGAATTACAGTGGTCTAGGATGTGGGTTAATGCCCCTTTCAGGCTGTAAATTTTTTTGGGACATTCAGAGATCTCTCACAATGTTTTTGGGCCACCAACATTTTACAGACTTTAGGGGGTCTACGATGCCTGTAAACCCCTTTTTTGGGCCTCCAAAGATTGCAACATTTTTGCAGGCCTAATATGCATTTTAAGGCCTTTTTCGGGCTGCTAACATATTCTGTACTTTCGGGGTTGTAGGATCCATTTTTCATGGCAAAAATATTTTTGTTTTGGGAATTTCAGTGGTCTAGGATGTGGGTTAATGCCCCTTTCAGGCTGCAAATGCTTTTGGGACATTCAGAGCTCTCTCACACTGTTTTTGGGCCACCAACATTTTCTGAACTTTAGGGGGTCTACGATGCCTGTAAACCCCTTTTTTGGGCATCCAAACATTTCAACATTTTTGCAGGCCTAAGATGCATTTTAAGGCCTTTTTTGGGCTGCTAACATTTTCTGAACTTTCAGGGGTGTAGGATGCATTTTTCGTGCAAGAAATATTTTTGGTAATTTCAATGGTCTAGGATTTGGGTTAATGCCCCTTTTGGGCTGCTAATGTTTTTGGGACATTCAGAGCTCTCTCACAATGTCTTTGGGCCACCAACATTTTCTGGACTTTAGGGGGTCTACGATGCTGGTAAACCTTTTTTTTGGGCCTCCAAACATTTCAACATTTTTGCAGGCCTAAATTGCATTTAAGGCCTTTTTTGGGCTGCTAACATATTCTGTACTTTCAGGGGTTTAGGATCCATTTTTCGTGCCAAAAATATTTTTGGGAATTTCAGTGGTCTAGGATTTGGGTTAATGCCCCTTTCAGGCTGCAAATGTTTTTGGGACATTCAGAGCTCTCTCACAATGTTTTTGGGCCACCAACATTTTCTGGACTTTAGGGGGTCTACGATGCCTGTAAACCCTTTTTTGGGCCTCCAAAGATTTCAACATTTTTGCCGACCTAAGATGCATTTTAAGGCTTTTTTTGGGCTGCTAACATATTCTTCACTTTCGGGGATGTAGGATGCATTTTTCGTGGCAAAAATATTTTGGAGAATTACACTGGTCTAGGATGTGGGTTAATGCCCCTTTCAGGCTGTAAATGTTTTTGGGACATTCAGAGATATCTCACAATGTTTTTGGGCCACCAACATTTTCCAGACTTTAGGGGGTCTACGATGCCTGTAAACCCCTTTTTTGGGCCTCCAAAGATTTCAACATTTTTTCGGGCCTAAGATGCATTTTAAGGCCTTTTTTGGAATGCTGACATATTCTGAACTTTCAGGGTTGTAGGATGCATTTTTCGTGCCAAAAATATTTTTGGGAATTTCAGGGGTCTAGCATGCTGGTTAATGTCCTTTTCAGACTGCAAATGTTTTTGGGACATTCAGAGATCTCTCACAATGTTTTTGGGCCACCAACATTTTACAGACTTTAGGGGGTCTACGATGCCTGTAAACCCCTTTTTTGGGCCTCCAAAGATTTCAACATTTTTGCAGGCCTAAGATGCATTTTAAGGCCTTTTTCGGGCTGCTAACATATTCTGTACTTTCGGGGTTGTAGGATCCATTTTTAGTGGCAAAAATATTTTTGTTTTGGGAATTTCAGTGGTCTAGGATGTGGGTTAATGCCCCTTTCAGGCTGCAAATGCTTTTGGGACATTCAGAGCTCTCTCACACTGTTTTTGGGCCACCAACATTTTCTGAACTTTAGGGGGTCTACGATGCCTGTAAACCCCTTTTTTGGGCATCCAAACATTTCAACATTTTTGCAGGCCTAAAATGCATTTAAGGCCTTTTTTGGGCTGCTAACATATTCTGTACTTTCAGGGGGGTAGGATGCATTTTTCGTGCCAAAAATATTTTTGGGAATTTCAGTGGTCTAGGATGCAGGTTAATGCCCCGTTCAAGCTGCAAATGCTTTTGGGACATTCCGAGCTCTCTCACACTGCTTTTGGGCCACCAATATTTTCTGGACTTTAGGTGGTCAACGATTCCTGTAAACCCCTTTTTTGGGCCTCCAAAGATTTCAACATTTTTTGCCAGCCTAAGATGCATTTTAAGGCCTTTTTTGGGCTGCTAACATATTCTGTACTTTCGGGGACGTAGGATGCATTTTTCGTGGCAAAAATATTTTGGAGAATTACAGTGGTCTAGGATGTGGGTTAATGCCCCTTTCAGGCTGTAAATGTTTTTGGGACATTCAGAGATCTCGCACAATGTTTTTGGGCCACCAACATTTTCCAGACTTTAGGGGGTCTAAGATGCCTGTAAACCCCTTTTTTGGGCCTCCAAAGATTTCAACATTTTTTCAGGCCTAAGATGCATTTTGAGGCCTTTTTTGGAATGCTGACATATTCTGAACTTTCAGGGTTGTAGGATGCATTTTTCGTGCCAAAAATATTTTTGGGAATTTCAGGGGTCTAGCATGCGGGTTAATCTCCTTTTCAGACTGCAAATGTTTTTGGGAGATTCAGAGCTCTCTCACACCGCTTTTGGGCCACTGACATATTCTGGACTTTAGGGGGTCTACGATGCCTGTAAACCCCTTTTTCGGGCATCCAAACATTTCAACATTTTTGCAGGCCTAAGTTGCATTTTAAGGCCTTTTTGGGCTGCTAACATTTTCTGAACTTTCAGGGGTGTAGGATGCATTTTTCGTGCCAGAAATATTTTTGGTAATTTCAGTGGTCTAGGATGCGGGTTAATGCCCCTTTCAAGCTGCAAATGCTTTTGGGACATTCCGAGCTCTCTCACACTGCTTTTGGGCCACCAACATTTTATGGACTTTAGGTAGTCTACGATGCCTGTAAACCCCTTTTTTGGGCCTCCAAAGATTTCAACATTTTTGCCGGCCTAAGATGCATTTTAAGGCCTTTTTTGAGCTGCTAACATATTCTGTACTTTCGGGGATGTAGGATGCATTTTTCGTGGCAAAAATATTTTGGAGAATTACAGTGGTCTATGATTTGGGTTAATGCCCCTTTCAAGCTGCAAATGCTTTTGGGACATTCCGAGCTCTCTCACACTGCTTTTGGGCCACCAACATTTTATGGACTTTAGGTGGTCTACGATGCCTGTAAACCCCTTTTTTGGGCCACCAAAGATTTCAACATTTTTGCCGGCCTAAGATGCATTTTAAGGCCTTTTTTGGGCTGCTCACATATTCTGTACTTTCGGGGATGTAGGATGCATTTTTCGTGGCAAAAATATTTTGGATAATTACAGTGGTCTAGGATGTGGGTTAATGCCCCTTTCAGGCTGTAAATGTTTTTGGGACATTCAGAGATCTCTCACAATGTTTTTGGGCCACCAACATTTTCCAGACTTTAGGGGGTCTACGATGCCTGTAAACCCCTTTTTTGGGCCTCCAAAGATTTCAACATTTTTTCAGGCCTAAGATGCATTTTAAGGCCTTTTTTGGAATGCTGACATATTCTGAACTTTCGGGGTTGTAGGATGCATTTTTCGTGCCAAAAATATTTTTGGGAATTTCAGGGGTCTAGCATGCTGGTTAATGTCCTTTTCAGACTGCAAATGTTTTTGGGAGATTCAGAGCTCTCTCACACCGTTTTTGGGCCACCGACATATTCTGGACTTTAGGGGGTCTACGATGCCTGTAAACCCCTTTTTTGGGCATCCAAACATTTCAACATTTTTGCAGGCCTAAGATGCATTTTAAGGCCTTTTTGGGCTGCTAACATTTTCTGAACTTTCAGGGGTGTAGGATGCATTTTTTGTGCCATAAATATTTTTGGTAATTTCAGCGGTCTAGGATTTGGGTTAATGCCCCTTTCAGGCTGCAAATGTTTTTGGGACATTCAGAGCTCTCTCACAATGTTTTTGGGCCACCAACATTTTCTGGACTTTAGGGGGTCTACGATGCCTGTAAACCTTTTTTTTGGGCCTCCAAACATTTCAACATTTTTGCAGGCCTAAAATGCATTTAAGGCCTTTTTTGGGCTGCTAACATATTCTGTACTTTCAGGGGGGTAGGATGCATTTTTCGTGCCAAAAATATTTTTGGGAATTTCAGTGGTCTAGGATGCGGGTTAATGCCCCTTTCAGGCTGCAAATGCTTTTGGGACATTCCGAGCTCTCTCACACTGCTTTTGGGCCACCAACATTTTATGGACTTTAGGTGGTCTACGATGCCTGTAAACCCCTTTTTTGGGCCTCCAAAGATTTCAACATTTTTTCAGGCCTAAGATGCATTTTAAGGCCTTTTTTGGAATGCTGACATATTCTGAACTTTCAGGGTTGTAGGATGCATTTTTCGTGCCAAAAATATTTTTGGGAATTTCAGGGGTCTAGCATGCGGGTTAATGTCCTTTTCAGACTGCAAATGTTTTTGGGAGATTCAGAGCTCTCTCACACCGTTTTTGGGCCACCGACATATTCTGGACTTTAGGGGGTCTACGATGCCTGTAAACCCCTTTTTCGGGCATCCAAACATTTCAACATTTTTGCAGGCCTAAGATGCATTTTAAGGCCTTTTTGGGCTGCTAACATTTTCTGAACTTTCAGGGGTGTAGGATGCATTTTTCGTGCCAGAAATATTTTTGGTAATTTCAGTGGTCTAGGATTTGGGTTAATGCCCCTTTCAGGCTGCAAATGTTTTTGGGACATTCAGAGCTCTCTCACAATGTTTTTGGGCCACCAACATTTTCTGGACTTTAGGGGGTCTACGATGCCTGTAAACCCTTTTTTGGGCCTCCAAAGATTTCAACATTTTTGCCGGCCTAAGATGCATTTTAAGGCCTTTTTTGGGCTGCTAACATATTCTGTACTTTCGGGGATGTAGGATGCATTTTTCGTGGCAAAAATATTTTGGAGAATTACAGTGGTCTAGGATGTGGGTTAATGCCCCTTTCAGGCTGTAAATGTTTTTAGGACATTCAGAGATCTCTCACAATGTTTTTGGGCCACCAACATTTTCCAGACTTTAGGGGGTCTACGATGCCTGTAAACCCCTTTTTTGGGCCTCCAAAGATTTCAACATTTTTTCGGGCCTAAGATGCATTTTAAGACCTTTTTTGGAATGCTGACATATTCTGAACTTTCAGGGTTGTAGGATGCATTTTTCGTGCCAAAAATATTTTTGGGAATTTCAGGGGTCTAGCATGCGGGTTAATGTCCTTTTCAGACTGCAAATGTTTTTGGGACATTCAGAGATCTCTCACAATGTTTTTGGGCCACCAACATTTTACAGACTTTAGGGGGTCTACGATGCCTGTAAACCCCTTTTTTGGGCCTCCAAAGATTTCAACATTTTTGCAGGCCTAAGATGCATTTTAAGGCCTTTTTCGGGATGCTAACATATTCTGTACTTTCGGGGTTGTAGGATCCATTTTTCGTGGCAAAAATATTTTTGTTTTGGGAATTTCAGTGGTCTAGGATGTGGGTTAATGCCCCTTTCAGGCTGCAAATGCTTTTGGGACATTCAGAGCTCTCTCACACTGTTTTTGGGCCACCAACATTTTCTGAACTTTAGGGGGTCTACGATGCCTGTAAACCCCTTTTTTGGGCCTCCAAACATTTCAACATTTTTGCAGTCCTAAAATGCATTTAAGGCCTTTTCTGGGCTGCTAACATATTCTGTACTTTCAGGGGGGTAGGATGCATTTTTCATGCCAAAAATATTTTGGGGAATTTCAGTGGTCTAGGATGCGGGTTAATGCCCCTTTCAAGCTGCAAATGCTTTTGGGACATTCCGAGCTCTCTCACACTGCTTTTGGGCCACCAACATTTTATGGACTTTAGGTGGTCTACGATGCCTGTAAACCCCTTTTTTGGGCCTCCAAAGATTTCAACATTTTTGCCGGCCTAAGATGCATTTTAAGGCCTTTTTTGGGCTGCTAACATATTCTGTACTTTCGGGGTTGTAGGATCCATTTTTCGTGGCAAAAATATTTTTGTTTTGGGAATTTCAGTGGTCTAGGATGTGGGTTAATGCCCCTTTCAGGCTGCAAATGCTTTTGGGACATTCAGAGCTCTCTCACACTGTTTTTGGGCCACCAACATTTTCTGAACTTTAGGGGGTCTACGATGCCTGTAAACCCCTTTTTTGGGCATCCAAACATTTCAACATTTTTGCAGGCCTAAGATGCATTTTAAGGCCTTTTTTGGGCTGCTAACATTTTCTGAACTTTCAGGGGTGTAGGATGGATTTTTCGTGCCAGAAATATTTTTGGTAATTTCAGTGGTCTAGGATTTGGGTTAATGCCCCTTTTGGGCTGCTAATGTTTTTGGGACATTCAGAGCTCTCTCACAATGTCTTTGGGCCACCAACATTTTCTGGACTTTAGGGGGTCTACGATGCCGGTAAACCTTTTTTTTGGGCCTCCAAACAGTTCAACATTTTTGCAGGCCTAAATTGCATTTAAGGCCTTTTTTGGGCTGCTAACATATTCTGTACTTTCAGGGTTGTAGGATGCATTTTTCGTGCCAAAAATATTTTTGGGAATTTCAGGGGTCTAGCATGCGGGTTAATGCCCCTTTCAGGCTGCAAATGTTTTGTGACATTCAGAGCTCTCTCACAATGTTTTTGGGCCACCAACATTTTCTGGACTTTAGGGGGTCTACGATGCCTGTAAACCTTTTTTTGGGCCTCCAAACATTTCAACATTTTTGCAGGCCTAAAATGCATTTAAGGCCTTTTTTTGGGCTGCTAACATATTCTGTACTTTCAGGGGGGTAGGATGCATTTTTCGTGCCAAAAATATTTTCGGGAATTTCAGTGGTCTAGGATGCGGGTCAATGCCCCTTTCAAGCTGCAAATGCTTTTGGGACATTCCGAGCTCTCTCACACTGCTTTTGGGCCACCAACATTTTATGGACTTTAGGTGGTCTACGATGCCTGTAAACCCCTTTTTTGGGCCTCCAAAGATTGCAACATTTTTGCAGCCCTAAGATGCATTTTAAGGCCTTTTTCGGGCTGCTAACATATTCTGTACTTTCGGGGTTGTAGGATCCATTTTTCATGGCAAAAATATTTTTGGGAATTTCAGGGGTCTAGCATGCGGGTTAATGTCCTTTTCAGACTGCAAATGTTTTTGGGAGATTCAGAGCTCTCTCACACCGTTTTTGGGCCACCGACATATTCTGGACTTTAGGGGGTCTACGATGCCTGTAAACCCCTTTTTCGGGCATCCAAACATTTCAACATTTTTGCAGGCCTAAGATGCATTTTAAGGCCTTTTTGGGCTGCTAACATTTTCTGAACTTTCAGAGGTGTAGGATGCATTTTTCGTGCCAGAAATATTTTTGGTAATTTCAGTGGTCTAGGATTTGGGTTAATGCCCCTTTCAGGCTGCAAATGTTTTTGGGACATTCAGAGCTCTCTCACAATGTTTTTGGGCCACCAACATTTTCTGGACTTTAGGGGGTCTACGATGCCTGTAAACCCTTTTTTGGGCCTCCAAAGATTTCAACATTTTTGCCGGCCTAAGATGCATTTTAAGGCCTTTTTTGGGCTGCTAACATATTCTGTACTTTCGGGGATGTAGGATGCATTTTTCGTGGCAAAAATATTTTGGAGAATTACAGTGGTCTAGGATGTGGGTTAATGCCCCTTTCAGGCTGTAAATGTTTTTGGGACATTCAGAGATCTCTCACAATGTTTTTGGGCCACCAACATTTTCCAGACTTTAGGGGGTCTACGATGCCTGTAAACCCCTTTTTTGGGCCTCCAAAGATTTCAACATTTTTTCGGGCCTAAGATGCATTTTAAGACCTTTTTTGGAATGCTGACATATTCTGAACTTTCAGGGTTGTAGGATGCATTTTTCGTGCCAAAAATATTTTTGGGAATTTCAGGGGTCTAGCATGCGGGTTAATGTCCTTTTCAGACTGCAAATGTTTTTGGGACATTCAGAGATCTCTCACAATGTTTTTGGGCCACCAACATTTTACAGACTTTAGGGGGTCTACGATGCCTGTAAACCCCTTTTTTGGGCCTCCAAAGATTTCAACATTTTTGCAGGCCTAAGATGCATTTTAAGGCCTTTTTCGGGATGCTAACATATTCTGTACTTTCGGGGTTGTAGGATCCATTTTTCGTGGCAAAAATATTTTTGTTTTGGGAATTTCAGTGGTCTAGGATGTGGATTAATGCCCCTTTCAGGCTGCAAATGCTTTTGGGACATTCAGAGCTCTCTCACACTGTTTTTGGGCCACCAACATTTTCTGAACTTTAGGGGGTCTACGATGCCTGTAAACCCCTTTTTTGGGCCTCCAAACATTTCAACATTTTTGCAGTCCTAAAATGCATTTAAGGCCTTTTTTGGGCTGCTAACATATTCTGTACTTTCAGGGGGGTAGGATGCATTTTTCATGCCAAAAATATTTTGGGGAATTTCAGTGGTCTAGGATGCGGGTTAATGCCCCTTTCAAGCTGCAAATGCTTTTGGGACATTCCGAGCTCTCTCACACTGCTTTTGGGCCACCAACATTTTATGGACTTTAGGTGGTCTACGATGCCTGTAAACCCCTTTTTTGGGCCTCCAAAGATTTCAACATTTTTGCCGGCCTAAGATGCATTTTAAGGCCTTTTTTGGGCTGCTAACATATTCTGTACTTTCGGGGTTGTAGGATCCATTTTTCGTGGCAAAAATATTTTTGTTTTGGGAATTTCAGTGGTCTAGGATGTGGGTTAATGCCCCTTTCAGGCTGCAAATGCTTTTGGGACATTCAGAGCTCTCTCACACTGTTTTTGGGCCACCAACATTTTCTGAACTTTAGGGGGTCTACGATGCCTGTAAACCCCTTTTTTGGGCATCCAAACATTTCAACATTTTTGCAGGCCTAAGATGCATTTTAAGGCCTTTTTTGGGCTGCTAACATTTTCTGAACTTTCAGGGGTGTAGGATGGATTTTTCGTGCCAGAAATATTTTTGGTAATTTCAGTGGTCTAGGATTTGGGTTAATGCCCCTTTTGGGCTGCTAATGTTTTTGGGACATTCAGAGCTCTCTCACAATGTCTTTGGGCCACCAACATTTTCTGGACTTTAGGGGGTCTACGATGCCGGTAAACCTTTTTTTTGGGCCTCCAAACAGTTCAACATTTTTGCAGGCCTAAATTGCATTTAAGGCCTTTTTTGGGCTGCTAACATATTCTGTACTTTCAGGGGTTTAGGATGCATTTTTTGTGCCAAAAATATTTTTGGGAATTTCAGTGGTCTAGGATTTGGGTTAATGCCCCTTTCAAGCTGCAAATGCTTTTGGGACATTCCGAGCTCTCTCACACTGCTTTTGGGCCACCAACATTTTCTGGACTTTAGGTGGTCTACGATGCCTGTAAACCCCTTTTTTGGGCCTCCAAAGATTTCAACATTTTTGCCGGCCTAAGATGCATTTTAAGGCCTTTTTTGGGCTGCTAACATATTCTGTACTTTCAGGGTTGTAGGATGCATTTTTCGTGCCAAAAATATTTTTGGGAATTTCAGGGGTCTAGCATGCGGGTTAATGCCCCTTTCAGGCTGCAAATGTTTTGTGACATTCAGAGCTCTCTCACAATGTTTTTGGGCCACCAACATTTTCTGGACTTTAGGGGGTCTACGATGCCTGTAAACCTTTTTTTGGGCCTCCAAACATTTCAACATTTTTGCAGGCCTAAAATGCATTTAAGGCCTTTTTTTGGGCTGCTAACATATTCTGTACTTTCAGGGGGGTAGGATGCATTTTTCGTGCCAAAAATATTTTCGGGAATTTCAGTGGTCTAGGATGCGGGTCAATGCCCCTTTCAAGCTGCAAATGCTTTTGGGACATTCCGAGCTCTCTCACACTGCTTTTGGGCCACCAACATTTTATGGACTTTAGGTGGTCTACGATGCCTGTAAACCCCTTTTTTGGGCCTCCAAAGATTGCAACATTTTTGCAGCCCTAAGATGCATTTTAAGGCCTTTTTCGGGCTGCTAACATATTCTGTACTTTCGGGGTTGTAGGATCCATTTTTCATGGCAAAAATATTTTTGGGAATTTCAGGGGTCTAGCATGCGGGTTAATGTCCTTTTCAGACTGCAAATGTTTTTGGGAGATTCAGAGCTCTCTCACACCGTTTTTGGGCCACCAACATATTCTGGACTTTAGGGGGTCTACGATGCCTGTAAACCCCTTTTTCGGGCATCCAAACATTTCAACATTTTTGCAGGCCTAAGATGCATTTTAAGGCCTTTTTGGGCTGCTAACATTTTCTGAACTTTCAGAGGTGTAGGATGCATTTTTCGTGCCAGAAATATTTTTGGTAATTTCAGTGGTCTAGGATTTGGGTTAATGCCCCTTTCAGGCTGCAAATGTTTTTGGGACATTCAGAGCTCTCTCACAATGTTTTTGGGCCACCAACATTTTCTGGACTTTAGGGGGTCTACGATGCCTGTAAACCCTTTTTTGGGCCTCCAAAGATTTCAACATTTTTGCCGGCCTAAGATGCATTTTAAGGCCTTTTTTGGGCTGCTAACATATTCTGTACTTTCGGGGATGTAGGATGCATTTTTCGTGGCAAAAATATTTTGGAGAATTACAGTGGTCTAGGATGTGGGTTAATGCCCCTTTCAGGCTGTAAATGTTTTTGGGACATTCAGAGATCTCTCACAATGTTTTTGGGCCACCAACATTTTCCAGACTTTAGGGGGTCTACGATGCCTGTAAACCCCTTTTTTGGGCCTCCAAAGATTTCAACATTTTTTCGGGCCTAAGATGCATTTTAAGACCTTTTTTGGAATGCTGACATATTCTGAACTTTCAGGGTTGTAGGATGCATTTTTCGTGCCAAAAATATTTTTGGGAATTTCAGGGGTCTAGCATGCGGGTTAATGTCCTTTTCAGACTGCAAATGTTTTTGGGACATTCAGAGATCTCTCACAATGTTTTTGGGCCACCAACATTTTACAGACTTTAGGGGGTCTACGATGCCTGTAAACCCCTTTTTTGGGCCTCCAAAGATTTCAACATTTTTGCAGGCCTAAGATGCATTTTAAGGCCTTTTTCGGGATGCTAACATATTCTGTACTTTCGGGGTTGTAGGATCCATTTTTCGTGGCAAAAATATTTTTGTTTTGGGAATTTCAGTGGTCTAGGATGTGGATTAATGCCCATTTCAGGCTGCAAATGCTTTTGGGACATTCAGAGCTCTCTCACACTGTTTTTGGGCCACCAACATTTTCTGAACTTTAGGGGGTCTACGATGCCTGTAAACCCCTTTTTTGGGCCTCCAAACATTTCAACATTTTTGCAGTCCTAAAATGCATTTAAGGCCTTTTTTGGGCTGCTAACATATTCTGTACTTTCAGGGGGGTAGGATGCATTTTTCATGCCAAAAATATTTTGGGGAATTTCAGTGGTCTAGGATGCGGGTTAATGCCCCTTTCAAGCTGCAAATGCTTTTGGGACATTCCGAGCTCTCTCACACTGCTTTTGGGCCACCAACATTTTATGGACTTTAGGTGGTCTACGATGCCTGTAAACCCCTTTTTTGGGCCACCAAAGATTTCAACATTTTTGCCGGCCTAAGATGCATTTTAAGGCCTTTTTTGGGCTGCTAACATATTCTGTACTTTCGGGGATGTAGGATGCATTTTTCGTGGCAAAAATATTTTGGAGAATTACAGTGGTCTAGGATGTGGGTTAATGCCCCTTTCAGGCTGTAAATTTTTTTGGGACATTCAGAGATCTCTCACAATGTTTTTGGGCCACCAACATTTTACAGACTTTAGGGGGTCTACGATGCCTGTAAACCCCTTTTTTGGGCCTCCAAAGATTGCAACATTTTTGCAGGCCTAATATGCATTTTAAGGCCTTTTTCGGGCTGCTAACATATTCTGTACTTTCGGGGTTGTAGGATCCATTTTCCATGGCAAAAATATTTTTGTTTTGGGAATTTCAGTGGTCTAGGATGTGGGTTAATGCCCCTTTCAGGCTGCAAATGCTTTTGGGACATTCAGAGCTCTCTCACACTGTTTTTGGGCCACCAACATTTTCTGAACTTTAGGGGGTCTACGATGCCTGTAAACCCCTTTTTTGGGCATCCAAACATTTCAACATTTTTGCAGGCCTAAGATGCATTTTAAGGCCTTTTTTGGGCTGCTAACATTTTCTGAACTTTCAGGGGTGTAGGATGCATTTTTCGTGCAAGAAATATTTTTGGTAATTTCAATGGTCTAGGATTTGGGTTAATGCCCCTTTTGGGCTGCTAATGTTTTTGGGACATTCAGAGCTCTCTCACAATGTCTTTGGGCCACCAACATTTTCTGGACTTTAGGGGGTCTACGATGCTGGTAAACCTTTTTTTTGGGCCTCCAAACATTTCAACATTTTTGCAGGCCTAAATTGCATTTAAGGCCTTTTTTGGGCTGCTAACATATTCTGTACTTTCAGGGGTTTAGGATCCATTTTTCGTGCCAAAAATATTTTTGGGAATTTCAGTGGTCTAGGATTTGGGTTAATGCCCCTTTCAGGCTGCAAATGTTTTTGGGACATTCAGAGCTCTCTCACAATGTTTTTGGGCCACCAACATTTTCTGGACTTTAGGGGGTCTACGATGCCTGTAAACCCTTTTTTGGGCCTCCAAAGATTTCAACATTTTTGCCGACCTAAGATGCATTTTAAGGCTTTTTTTGGGCTGCTAACATATTCTTCACTTTCGGGGATGTAGGATGCATTTTTCGTGGCAAAAATATTTTGGAGAATTACACTGGTCTAGGATGTGGGTTAATGCCCCTTTCAGGCTGTAAATGTTTTTGGGACATTCAGAGATATCTCACAATGTTTTTGGGCCACCAACATTTTCCAGACTTTAGGGGGTCTACGATGCCTGTAAACCCCTTTTTTGGGCCTCCAAAGATTTCAACATTTTTTCGGGCCTAAGATGCATTTTAAGGCCTTTTTTGGAATGCTGACATATTCTGAACTTTCAGGGTTGTAGGATGCATTTTTCGTGCCAAAAATATTTTTGGGAATTTCAGGGGTCTAGCATGCTGGTTAATGTCCTTTTCAGACTGCAAATGTTTTTGGGACATTCAGAGATCTCTCACAATGTTTTTGGGCCACCAACATTTTACAGACTTTAGGGGGTCTACGATGCCTGTAGACCCCTTTTTTGGGCCTCCAAAGATTTCAACATTTTTGCAGGCCTAAGATGCATTTTAAGGCCTTTTTCGGGCTGCTAACATATTCTGTACTTTCGGGGTTGTAGGATCCATTTTTAGTGGCAAAAATATTTTTGTTTTGGGAATTTCAGTGGTCTAGGATGTGGGTTAATGCCCCTTTCAGGCTGCAAATGCTTTTGGGACATTCAGAGCTCTCTCACACTGTTTTTGGGCCACCAACATTTTCTGAACTTTAGGGGGTCTACGATGCCTGTAAACCCCTTTTTTGGGCATCCAAACATTTCAACATTTTTGCAGGCCTAAAATGCATTTAAGGCCTTTTTTGGGCTGCTAACATATTCTGTACTTTCAGGGGGGTAGGATGCATTTTTCGTGCCAAAAATATTTTTGGGAATTTCAGTGGTCTAGGATGCAGGTTAATGCCCCGTTCAAGCTGCAAATGCTTTTGGGACATTCCGAGCTCTCTCACACTGCTTTTGGGCCACCAATATTTTCTGGACTTTAGGTGGTCAACGATTCCTGTAAACCCCTTTTTTGGGCCTCCAAAGATTTCAACATTTTTTGCCAGCCTAAGATGCATTTTAAGGCCTTTTTTGGGCTGCTAACATATTCTGTACTTTCGGGGACGTAGGATGCATTTTTCGTGGCAAAAATATTTTGGAGAATTACAGTGGTCTAGGATGTGGGTTATTGCCCCTTTCAGGCTGTAAATGTTTTTGGGACATTCAGAGATCTCGCACAATGTTTTTGGGCCACCAACATTTTCCAGACTTTAGGGGGTCTAAGATGCCTGTAAACCCCTTTTTTGGGCCTCCAAAGATTTCAACATTTTTTCAGGCCTAAGATGCATTTTGAGGCCTTTTTTGGAATGCTGACATATTCTGAACTTTCAGGGTTGTAGGATGCATTTTTCGTGCCAAAAATATTTTTGGGAATTTCAGGGGTCTAGCATGCGGGTTAATCTCCTTTTCAGACTGCAAATGTTTTTGGGAGATTCAGAGCTCTCTCACACCGCTTTTGGGCCACTGACATATTCTGGACTTTAGGGGGTCTACGATGCCTGTAAACCCCTTTTTCGGGCATCCAAACATTTCAACATTTTTGCAGGCCTAAGTTGCATTTTAAGGCCTTTTTGGGCTGCTAACATTTTCTGAACTTTCAGGGGTGTAGGATGCATTTTTCGTGCCAGAAATATTTTTGGTAATTTCAGTGGTCTAGGATGCGGGTTAATGCCCCTTTCAAGCTGCAAATGCTTTTGGGACATTCCGAGCTCTCTCACACTGCTTTTGGGCCACCAACATTTTATGGACTTTAGGTAGTCTACGATGCCTGTAAACCCCTTTTTTGGGCCTCCAAAGATTTCAACATTTTTGCCGGCCTAAGATGCATTTTAAGGCCTTTTTTGAGCTGCTAACATATTCTGTACTTTCGGGGATGTAGGATGCATTTTTCGTGGCAAAAATATTTTGGAGAATTACAGTGGTCTATGATTTGGGTTAATGCCCCTTTCAAGCTGCAAATGCTTTTGGGACATTCCGAGCTCTCTCACACTGCTTTTGGGCCACCAACATTTTATGGACTTTAGGTGGTCTACGATGCCTGTAAACCCCTTTTTTGGGCCACCAAAGATTTCAACATTTTTGCCGGCCTAAGATGCATTTTAAGGCCTTTTTTGGGCTGCTCACATATTCTGTACTTTCGGGGATGTAGGATGCATTTTTCGTGGCAAAAATATTTTGGATAATTACAGTGGTCTAGGATGTGGGTTAATGCCCCTTTCAGGCTGTAAATGTTTTTGGGACATTCAGAGATCTCTCACAATGTTTTTGGGCCACCAACATTTTCCAGACTTTAGGGGGTCTACGATGCCTGTAAACCCCTTTTTTGGGCCTCCAAAGATTTCAACATTTTTTCAGGCCTAAGATGCATTTTAAGGCCTTTTTTGGAATGCTGACATATTCTGAACTTTCGGGGTTGTAGGATGCATTTTTCGTGCCAAAAATATTTTTGGGAATTTCAGGGGTCTAGCATGCTGGTTAATGTCCTTTTCAGACTGCAAATGTTTTTGGGAGATTCAGAGCTCTCTCACACCGTTTTTGGGCCACCGACATATTCTGGACTTTAGGGGGTCTACGATGCCTGTAAACCCCTTTTTTGGGCATCCAAACATTTCAACATTTTTGCAGGCCTAAGATGCATTTTAAGGCCTTTTTGGGCTGCTAACATTTTCTGAACTTTCAGGGGTGTAGGATGCATTTTTTGTGCCATAAATATTTTTGGTAATTTCAGCGGTCTAGGATTTGGGTTAATGCCCCTTTCAGGCTGCAAATGTTTTTGGGACATTCAGAGCTCTCTCACAATGTTTTTGGGCCACCAACATTTTCTGGACTTTAGGGGGTCTACGATGCCTGTAAACCTTTTTTTTGGGCCTCCAAACATTTCAACATTTTTGCAGGCCTAAAATGCATTTAAGGCCTTTTTTGGGCTGCTAACATATTCTGTACTTTCAGGGGGGTAGGATGCATTTTTCGTGCCAAAAATATTTTTGGGAATTTCAGTGGTCTAGGATGCGGGTTAATGCCCCTTTCAGGCTGCAAATGCTTTTGGGACATTCCGAGCTCTCTCACACTGCTTTTGGGCCACCAACATTTTATGGACTTTAGGTGGTCTACGATGCCTGTAAACCCCTTTTTTGGGCCTCCAAAGATTTCAACATTTTTTCAGGCCTAAGATGCATTTTAAGGCCTTTTTTGGAATGCTGACATATTCTGAACTTTCAGGGTTGTAGGATGCATTTTTCGTGCCAAAAATATTTTTGGGAATTTCAGGGGTCTAGCATGCGGGTTAATGTCCTTTTCAGACTGCAAATGTTTTTGGGAGATTCAGAGCTCTCTCACACCGTTTTTGGGCCACGGACATATTCTGGACTTTAGGGGGTCTACGATGCCTGTAAACCCCTTTTTCGGGCATCCAAACATTTCAACATTTTTGCAGGCCTAAGATGCATTTTAAGGCCTTTTTGGGCTGCTAACATTTTCTGAACTTTCAGGGGTGTAGGATGCATTTTTCGTGCCAGAAATATTTTTGGTAATTTCAGTGGTCTAGGATTTGGGTTAATGCCCCTTTCAGGCTGCAAATGTTTTTGGGACATTCAGAGCTCTCTCACAATGTTTTTGGGCCACCAACATTTTCTGGACTTTAGGGGGTCTACGATGCCTGTAAACCCTTTTTTGGGCCTCCAAAGATTTCAACATTTTTGCCGGCCTAAGATGCATTTTAAGGCCTTTTTTGGGCTGCTAACATATTCTGTACTTTCGGGGATGTAGGATGCATTTTTCGTGGCAAAAATATTTTGGAGAATTACAGTGGTCTAGGATGTGGGTTAATGCCCCTTTCAAGCTGCAAATGCTTTTGGGACATTCCGAGCTCTCTCACACTGCTTTTGGGCCACCAACATTTTCTGGACTTTAGGTGGTCTACGATGCCTGTAAACCCCTTTTTTGGGCCTCCAAAGATTTCAACATTTTTGCCGGCCTAAGATGCATTTTAAGGCCTTTTTTGGGCTGCTAACATATTCTGTACTTTCAGGGTTGTAGGATGCATTTTTCGTGCCAAAAATATTTTTGGGAATTTCAGGGGTCTAGCATGCGGGTTAATGCCCCTTTCAGGCTGCAAATGTTTTGTGACATTCAGAGCTCTCTCACAATGTTTTTGGGCCACCAACATTTTCTGGACTTTAGGGGGTCTACGATGCCTGTAAACCTTTTTTTGGGCCTCCAAACATTTCAACATTTTTGCAGGCCTAAAATGCATTTAAGGCCTTTTTTTGGGCTGCTAACATATTCTGTACTTTCAGGGGGGTAGGATGCATTTTCCGTGCCAAAAATATTTTCGGGAATTTCAGTGGTCTAGGATGCGGGTCAATGCCCCTTTCAAGCTGCAAATGCTTTTGGGACATTCCGAGCTCTCTCACACTGCTTTTGGGCCACCAACATTTTATGGACTTTAGGTGGTCTACGATGCCTGTAAACCCCTTTTTTGGGCCTCCAAAGATTGCAACATTTTTGCAGCCCTAAGATGCATTTTAAGGCCTTTTTCGGGCTGCTAACATATTCTGTACTTTCGGGGTTGTAGGATCCATTTTTCATGGCAAAAATATTTTTGGGAATTTCAGGGGTCTAGCATGCGGGTTAATGTCCTTTTCAGACTGCAAATGTTTTTGGGAGATTCAGAGCTCTCTCACACCGTTTTTGGGCCACCAACATATTCTGGACTTTAGGGGGTCTACGATGCCTGTAAACCCCTTTTTCGGGCATCCAAACATTTCAACATTTTTGCAGGCCTAAGATGCATTTTAAGGCCTTTTTGGGCTGCTAACATTTTCTGAACTTTCAGAGGTGTAGGATGCATTTTTCGTGCCAGAAATATTTTTGGTAATTTCAGTGGTCTAGGATTTGGGTTAATGCCCCTTTCAGGCTGCAAATGTTTTTGGGACATTCAGAGCTCTCTCACAATGTTTTTGGGCCACCAACATTTTCTGGACTTTAGGGGGTCTACGATGCCTGTAAACCCTTTTTTGGGCCTCCAAAGATTTCAACATTTTTGCCGGCCTAAGATGCATTTTAAGGCCTTTTTTGGGCTGCTAACATATTCTGTACTTTCGGGGATGTAGGATGCATTTTTCGTGGCAAAAATATTTTGGAGAATTACAGTGGTCTAGGATGTGGGTTAATGCCCCTTTCAGGCTGTAAATGTTTTTGGGACATTCAGAGATCTCTCACAATGTTTTTGGGCCACCAACATTTTCCAGACTTTAGGGGGTCTACGATGCCTGTAAACCCCTTTTTTGGGCCTCCAAAGATTTCAACATTTTTTCGGGCCTAAGATGCATTTTAAGACCTTTTTTGGAATGCTGACATATTCTGAACTTTCAGGGTTGTAGGATGCATTTTTCGTGCCAAAAATATTTTTGGGAATTTCAGGGGTCTAGCATGCGGGTTAATGTCCTTTTCAGACTGCAAATGTTTTTGGGACATTCAGAGATCTCTCACAATGTTTTTGGGCCACCAACATTTTACAGACTTTAGGGGGTCTACGATGCCTGTAAACCCCTTTTTTGGGCCTCCAAAGATTTCAACATTTTTGCAGGCCTAAGATGCATTTTAAGGCCTTTTTCGGGATGCTAACATATTCTGTACTTTCGGGGTTGTAGGATCCATTTTTCGTGGCAAAAATATTTTTGTTTTGGGAATTTCAGTGGTCTAGGATGTGGATTAATGCCCCTTTCAGGCTGCAAATGCTTTTGGGACATTCAGAGCTCTCTCACACTGTTTTTGGGCCACCAACATTTTCTGAACTTTAGGGGGTCTACGATGCCTGTAAACCCCTTTTTTGGGCCTCCAAACATTTCAACATTTTTGCAGTCCTAAAATGCATTTAAGGCCTTTTTTGGGCTGCTAACATATTCTGTACTTTCAGGGGGGTAGGATGCATTTTTCATGCCAAAAATATTTTGGGGAATTTCAGTGGTCTAGGATGCGGGTTAATGCCCCTTTCAAGCTGCAAATGCTTTTGGGACATTCCGAGCTCTCTCACACTGCTTTTGGGCCACCAACATTTTATGGACTTTAGGTGGTCTACGATGCCTGTAAACCCCTTTTTTGGGCCTCCAAAGATTTCAACATTTTTGCCGGCCTAAGATGCATTTTAAGGCCTTTTTTGGGCTGCTAACATATTCTGTACTTTCGGGGTTGTAGGATCCATTTTTCGTGGCAAAAATATTTTTGTTTTGGGAATTTCAGTGGTCTAGGATGTGGGTTAATGCCCCTTTCAGGCTGCAAATGCTTTTGGGACATTCAGAGCTCTCTCACACTGTTTTTGGGCCACCAACATTTTCTGAACTTTAGGGGGTCTACGATGCCTGTAAACCCCTTTTTTGGGCATCCAAACATTTCAACATTTTTGCAGGCCTAAGATGCATTTTAAGGCCTTTTTTGGGCTGCTAACATTTTCTGAACTTTCAGGGGTGTAGGATGGATTTTTCGTGCCAGAAATATTTTTGGTAATTTCAGTGGTCTAGGATTTGGGTTAATGCCCCTTTTGGGCTGCTAATGTTTTTGGGACATTCAGAGCTCTCTCACAATGTCTTTGGGCCACCAACATTTTCTGGACTTTAGGGGGTCTACGATGCCGGTAAACCTTTTTTTTGGGCCTCCAAACAGTTCAACATTTTTGCAGGCCTAAATTGCATTTAAGGCCTTTTTTGGGCTGCTAACATATTCTGTACTTTCAGGGGTTTAGGATGCATTTTTTGTGCCAAAAATATTTTTGGGAATTTCAGTGGTCTAGGATTTGGGTTAATGCCCCTTTCAAGCTGCAAATGCTTTTGGGACATTCCGAGCTCTCTCACACTGCTTTTGGGCCACCAACATTTTCTGGACTTTAGGTGGTCTACGATGCCTGTAAACCCCTTTTTTGGGCCTCCAAAGATTTCAACATTTTTGCCGGCCTAAGATGCATTTTAAGGCCTTTTTTGGGCTGCTAACATATTCTGTACTTTCAGGGTTGTAGGATGCATTTTTCGTGCCAAAAATATTTTTGGGAATTTCAGGGGTCTAGCATGCGGGTTAATGCCCCTTTCAGGCTGCAAATGTTTTGTGACATTCAGAGCTCTCTCACAATGTTTTTGGGCCACCAACATTTTCTGGACTTTAGGGGGTCTACGATGCCTGTAAACCTTTTTTTGGGCCTCCAAACATTTCAACATTTTTGCAGGCCTAGAATGCATTTAAGGCCTTTTTTTGGGCTGCTAACATATTCTGTACTTTCAGGGGGGTAGGATGCATTTTTCGTGCCAAAAATATTTTCGGGAATTTCAGTGGTCTAGGATGCGGGTCAATGCCCCTTTCAAGCTGCAAATGCTTTTGGGACATTCCGAGCTCTCTCACACTGCTTTTGGGCCACCAACATTTTATGGACTTTAGGTGGTCTACGATGCCTGTAAACCCCTTTTTTGGGCCTCCAAAGATTGCAACATTTTTGCAGCCCTAAGATGCATTTTAAGGCCTTTTTCGGGCTGCTAACATATTCTGTACTTTCGGGGTTGTAGGATCCATTTTTCATGGCAAAAATATTTTTGGGAATTTCAGGGGTCTAGCATGCGGGTTAATGTCCTTTTCAGACTGCAAATGTTTTTGGGAGATTCAGAGCTCTCTCACACCGTTTTTGGGCCACCAACATATTCTGGACTTTAGGGGGTCTACGATGCCTGTAAACCCCTTTTACGGGCATCCAAACATTTCAACATTTTTGCAGGCCTAAGATGCATTTTAAGGCCTTTTTGGGCTGCTAACATTTTCTGAACTTTCAGAGGTGTAGGATGCATTTTTCGTGCCAGAAATATTTTTGGTAATTTCAGTGGTCTAGGATTTGGGTTAATGCCCCTTTCAGGCTGCAAATGTTTTTGGGACATTCAGAGCTCTCTCACAATGTTTTTGGGCCACCAACATTTTCTGGACTTTAGGGGGTCTACGATGCCTGTAAACCCTTTTTTGGGCCTCCAAAGATTTCAACATTTTTGCCGGCCTAAGATGCATTTTAAGGCCTTTTTTGGGCTGCTAACATATTCTGTACTTTCGGGGATGTAGGATGCATTTTTCGTGGCAAAAATATTTTGGAGAATTACAGTGGTCTAGGATGTGGGTTAATGCCCCTTTCAGGCTGTAAATGTTTTTGGGACATTCAGAGATCTCTCACAATGTTTTTGGGCCACCAACATTTTCCAGACTTTAGGGGGTCTACGATGCCTGTAAACCCCTTTTTTGGGCCTCCAAAGATTTCAACATTTTTTCGGGCCTAAGATGCATTTTAAGACCTTTTTTGGAATGCTGACATATTCTGAACTTTCAGGGTTGTAGGATGCATTTTTCGTGCCAAAAATATTTTTGGGAATTTCAGGGGTCTAGCATGCGGGTTAATGTCCTTTTCAGACTGCAAATGTTTTTGGGACATTCAGAGATCTCTCACAATGTTTTTGGGCCACCAACATTTTACAGACTTTAGGGGGTCTACGATGCCTGTAAACCCCTTTTTTGGGCCTCCAAAGATTTCAACATTTTTGCAGGCCTAAGATGCATTTTAAGGCCTTTTTCGGGATGCTAACATATTCTGTACTTTCGGGGTTGTAGGATCCATTTTTCGTGGCAAAAATATTTTTGTTTTGGGAATTTCAGTGGTCTAGGATGTGGATTAATGCCCCTTTCAGGCTGCAAATGCTTTTGGGACATTCAGAGCTCTCTCACACTGTTTTTGGGCCACCAACATTTTCTGAACTTTAGGGGGTCTACGATGCCTGTAAACCCCTTTTTTGGGCCTCCAAACATTTCAACATTTTTGCAGTCCTAAAATGCATTTAAGGCCTTTTTTGGGCTGCTAACATATTCTGTACTTTCAGGGGGGTAGGATGCATTTTTCATGCCAAAAATATTTTGGGGAATTTCAGTGGTCTAGGATGCGGGTTAATGCCCCTTTCAAGCTGCAAATGCTTTTGGGACATTCCGAGCTCTCTCACACTGCTTTTGGGCCACCAACATTTTATGGACTTTAGGTGGTCTACGATGCCTGTAAACCCCTTTTTTGGGCCACCAAAGATTTCAACATTTTTGCCGGCCTAAGATGCATTTTAAGGCCTTTTTTGGGCTGCTAACATATTCTGTACTTTCGGGGATGTAGGATGCATTTTTCGTGGCAAAAATATTTTGGAGAATTACAGTGGTCTAGGATGTGGGTTAATGCCCCTTTCAGGCTGTAAATTTTTTTGGGACATTCAGAGATCTCTCACAATGTTTTTGGGCCACCAACATTTTACAGACTTTAGGGGGTCTACGATGCCTGTAAACCCCTTTTTTGGGCCTCCAAAGATTGCAACATGTTTGCAGGCCTAATATGCATTTTAAGGCCTTTTTCGGGCTGCTAACATATTTTGTACTTTCGGGGTTGTAGGATCCATTTTTCATGGCAAAAATATTTTTGTTTTGGGAATTTCAGTGGTCTAGGATGTGGGTTAATGCCCCTTTCAGGCTGCAAATGCTTTTGGGACATTCAGAGCTCTCTCACACTGTTTTTGGGCCACCAACATTTTCTGAACTTTAGGGGGTCTACGATGCCTGTAAACCCCTTTTTTGGGCATCCAAACATTTCAACATTTTTGCAGGCCTAAGATGCATTTTAAGGCCTTTTTTGGGCTGCTAACATTTTCTGAACTTTCAGGGGTGTAGGATGCATTTTTCGTGCAAGAAATATTTTTGGTAATTTCAATGGTCTAGGATTTGGGTTAATGCCCCTTTTGGGCTGCTAATGTTTTTGGGACATTCAGAGCTCTCTCACAGTGTCTTTGGGCCACCAACATTTTCTGGACTTTAGGGGGTCTACGATGCTGGTAAACCTTTTTTTTGGGCCTCCAAACATTTCAACATTTTTGCAGGCCTAAATTGCATTTAAGGCCTTTTTTGGGCTGCTAACATATTCTGTACTTTCAGGGGTTTAGGATCCATTTTTCGTGCCAAAAATATTTTTGGGAATTTCAGTGGTCTAGGATTTGGGTTAATGCCCCTTTCAGGCTGCAAATGTTTTTGGGACATTCAGAGCTCTCTCACAATGTTTTTGGGCCACCAACATTTTCCAGACTTTAGGGGGTCTACGATGCCTGTAAACCCCTTTTTTGGGCCTCCAAAGATTTCAACATTTTTTCGGGCCTAAGATGCATTTTAAGGCCTTTTTTGGAATGCTGACATATTCTGAACTTTCAGGGTTGTAGGATGCATTTTTCGTGCCAAAAATATTTTTGGGAATTTCAGGGGTCTAGCATGCTGGTTAATGTCCTTTTCAGACTGCAAATGTTTTTGGGACATTCAGAGATCTCTCACAATGTTTTTGGGCCACCAACATTTTACAGACTTTAGGGGGTCTACGATGCCTGTAAACCCCTTTTTTGGGCCTCCAAAGATTTCAACATTTTTGCAGGCCTAAGATGCATTTTAAGGCCTTTTTCGGGCTGCTAACATATTCTGTACTTTCGGGGTTGTAGGATCCATTTTTAGTGGCAAAAATATTTTTGTTTTGGGAATTTCAGTGGTCTAGGATGTGGGTTAATGCCCCTTTCAGGCTGCAAATGCTTTTGGGACATTCAGAGCTCTCTCACACTGTTTTTGGGCCACCAACATTTTCTGAACTTTAGGGGGTCTACGATGCCTGTAAACCCCTTTTTTGGGCATCCAAACATTTCAACATTTTTGCAGGCCTAAAATGCATTTAAGGCCTTTTTTGGGCTGCTAACATATTCTGTACTTTCAGGGGGGTAGGATGCATTTTTCGTGCCAAAAATATTTTTGGGAATTTCAGTGGTCTAGGATGCAGGTTAATGCCCCGTTCAAGCTGCAAATGCTTTTGGGACATTCCGAGCTCTCTCACACTGCTTTTGGGCCACCAATATTTTCTGGACTTTAGGTGGTCAACGATTCCTGTAAACCCCTTTTTTGGGCCTCCAAAGATTTCAACATTTTTTGCCAGCCTAAGATGCATTTTAAGGCCTTTTTTGGGCTGCTAACATATTCTGTACTTTCGGGGACGTAGGATGCATTTTTCGTGGCAAAAATATTTTGGAGAATTACAGTGGTCTAGGATGTGGGTTAATGCCCCTTTCAGGCTGTAAATGTTTTTGGGACATTCAGAGATCTCGCACAATGTTTTTGGGCCACCAACATTTTCCAGACTTTAGGGGGTCTAAGATGCCTGTAAACCCCTTTTTTGGGCCTCCAAAGATTTCAACATTTTTTCAGGCCTAAGATGCATTTTGAGGCCTTTTTTGGAATGCTGACATATTCTGAACTTTCAGGGTTGTAGGATGCATTTTTCGTGCCAAAAATATTTTTGGGAATTTCAGGGGTCTAGCATGCGGGTTAATCTCCTTTTCAGACTGCAAATGTTTTTGGGAGATTCAGAGCTCTCTCACACCGCTTTTGGGCCACTGACATATTCTGGACTTTAGGGGGTCTACGATGCCTGTAAACCCCTTTTTCGGGCATCCAAACATTTCAACATTTTTGCAGGCCTAAGTTGCATTTTAAGGCCTTTTTGGGCTGCTAACATTTTCTGAACTTTCAGGGGTGTAGGATGCATTTTTCGTGCCAGAAATATTTTTGGTAATTTCAGTGGTCTAGGATGCGGGTTAATGCCCCTTTCAAGCTGCAAATGCTTTTGGGACATTCCGAGCTCTCTCACACTGCTTTTGGGCCACCAACATTTTATGGACTTTAGGTAGTCTACGATGCCTGTAAACCCCTTTTTTGGGCCTCCAAAGATTTCAACATTTTTGCCGGCCTAAGATGCATTTTAAGGCCTTTTTTGAGCTGCTAACATATTCTGTACTTTCGGGGATGTAGGATGCATTTTTCGTGGCAAAAATATTTTGGAGAATTACAGTGGTCTATGATTTGGGTTAATGCCCCTTTCAAGCTGCAAATGCTTTTGGGACATTCCGAGCTCTCTCACACTGCTTTTGGGCCACCAACATTTTATGGACTTTAGGTGGTCTACGATGCCTGTAAACCCCTTTTTTGGGCCACCAAAGATTTCAACATTTTTGCCGGCCTAAGATGCATTTTAAGGCCTTTTTTGGGCTGCTCACATATTCTGTACTTTCGGGGATGTAGGATGCATTTTTCGTGGCAAAAATATTTTGGATAATTACAGTGGTCTAGGATGTGGGTTAATGCCCCTTTCAGGCTGTAAATGTTTTTGGGACATTCAGAGATCTCTCACAATGTTTTTGGGCCACCAACATTTTCCAGACTTTAGGGGGTCTACGATGCCTGTAAACCCCTTTTTTGGGCCTCCAAAGATTTCAACATTTTTTCAGGCCTAAGATGCATTTTAAGGCCTTTTTTGGAATGCTGACATATTCTGAACTTTCGGGGTTGTAGGATGCATTTTTCGTGCCAAAAATATTTTTGGGAATTTCAGGGGTCTAGCATGCTGGTTAATGTCCTTTTCAGACTGCAAATGTTTTTGGGAGATTCAGAGCTCTCTCACACCGTTTTTGGGCCACCGACATATTCTGGACTTTAGGGGGTCTAGGATGCCTGTAAACCCCTTTTTTGGGCATCCAAACATTTCAACATTTTTGCAGGCCTAAGATGCATTTTAAGGCCTTTTTGGGCTGCTAACATTTTCTGAACTTTCAGGGGTGTAGGATGCATTTTTTGTGCCATAAATATTTTTGGTAATTTCAGCGGTCTAGGATTTGGGTTAATGCCCCTTTCAGGCTGCAAATGTTTTTGGGACATTCAGAGCTCTCTCACAATGTTTTTGGGCCACCAACATTTTCTGGACTTTAGGGGGTCTACGATGCCTGTAAACCTTTTTTTTGGGCCTCCAAACATTTCAACATTTTTGCAGGCCTAAAATGCATTTAAGGCCTTTTTTGGGCTGCTAACATATTCTGTACTTTCAGGGGGGTAGGATGCATTTTTCGTGCCAAAAATATTTTTGGGAATTTCAGTGGTCTAGGATGCGGGTTAATGCCCCTTTCAGGCTGCAAATGCTTTTGGGACATTCCGAGCTCTCTCACACTGCTTTTGGGCCACCAACATTTTATGGACTTTAGGTGGTCTACGATGCCTGTAAACCCCTTTTTTGGGCCTCCAAAGATTTCAACATTTTTTCAGGCCTAAGATGCATTTTAAGGCCTTTTTTGGAATGCTGACATATTCTGAACTTTCAGGGTTGTAGGATGCATTTTTCGTGCCAAAAATATTTTTGGGAATTTCAGGGGTCTAGCATGCGGGTTAATGTCCTTTTCAGACTGCAAATGTTTTTGGGAGATTCAGAGCTCTCTCACACCGTTTTTGGGCCACCGACATATTCTGGACTTTAGGGGGTCTACGATGCCTGTAAACCCCTTTTTCGGGCATCCAAACATTTCAACATTTTTGCAGGCCTAAGATGCATTTTAAGGCCTTTTTGGGCTGCTAACATTTTCTGAACTTTCAGGGGTGTAGGATGCATTTTTCGTGCCAGAAATATTTTTGGTAATTTCAGTGGTCTAGGATTTGGGTTAATGCCCCTTTCAGGCTGCAAATGTTTTTGGGACATTCAGAGCTCTCTCACAATGTTTTTGGGCCACCAACATTTTCTGGACTTTAGGGGGTCTACGATGCCTGTAAACCCTTTTTTGGGCCTCCAAAGATTTCAACATTTTTGCCGGCCTAAGATGCATTTTAAGGCCTTTTTTGGGCTGCTAACATATTCTGTACTTTCGGGGATGTAGGATGCATTTTTCGTGGCAAAAATATTTTGGAGAATTACAGTGGTCTAGGATGTGGGTTAATGCCCCTTTCAGGCTGTAAATGTTTTTAGGACATTCAGAGATCTCTCACAATGTTTTTGGGCCACCAACATTTTCCAGACTTTAGGGGGTCTACGATGCCTGTAAACCCCTTTTTTGGGCCTCCAAAGATTTCAACATTTTTTCGGGCCTAAGATGCATTTTAAGACCTTTTTTGGAATGCTGACATATTCTGAACTTTCAGGGTTGTAGGATGCATTTTTCGTGCCAAAAATATTTTTGGGAATTTCAGGGGTCTAGCATGCGGGTTAATGTCCTTTTCAGACTGCAAATGTTTTTGGGACATTCAGAGATCTCTCACAATGTTTTTGGGCCACCAACATTTTACAGACTTTAGGGGGTCTACGATGCCTGTAAACCCCTTTTTTGGGCCTCCAAAGATTTCAACATTTTTGCAGGCCTAAGATGCATTTTAAGGCCTTTTTCGGGATGCTAACATATTCTGTACTTTCGGGGTTGTAGGATCCATTTTTCGTGGCAAAAATATTTTTGTTTTGGGAATTTCAGTGGTCTAGGATGTGGGTTAATGCCCCTTTCAGGCTGCAAATGCTTTTGGGACATTCAGAGCTCTCTCACACTGTTTTTGGGCCACCAACATTTTCTGAACTTTAGGGGGTCTACGATGCCTGTAAACCCCTTTTTTGGGCCTCCAAACATTTCAACATTTTTGCAGTCCTAAAATGCATTTAAGGCCTTTTTTGGGCTGCTAACATATTCTGTACTTTCAGGGGGGTAGGATGCATTTTTCATGCCAAAAATATTTTGGGGAATTTCAGTGGTCTAGGATGCGGGTTAATGCCCCTTTCAAGCTGCAAATGCTTTTGGGACATTCCGAGCTCTCTCACACTGCTTTTGGGCCACCAACATTTTATGGACTTTAGGTGGTCTACGATGCCTGTAAACCCCTTTTTTGGGCCTCCAAAGATTTCAACATTTTTGCCGGCCTAAGATGCATTTTAAGGCCTTTTTTGGGCTGCTAACATATTCTGTACTTTCGGGGTTGTAGGATCCATTTTTCGTGGCAAAAATATTTTTGTTTTGGGAATTTCAGTGGTCTAGGATGTGGGTTAATGCCCCTTTCAGGCTGCAAATGCTTTTGGGACATTCAGAGCTCTCTCACACTGTTTTTGGGCCACCAACATTTTCTGAACTTTAGGGGGTCTACGATGCCTGTAAACCCCTTTTTTCGGCATCCAAACATTTCAACATTTTTGCAGGCCTAAGATGCATTTTAAGGCCTTTTTTGGGCTGCTAACATTTTCTGAACTTTCAGGGGTGTAGGATGGATTTTTCGTGCCAGAAATATTTTTGGTAATTTCAGTGGTCTAGGATTTGGGTTAATGCCCCTTTTGGGCTGCTAATGTTTTTGGGACATTCAGAGCTCTCTCACAATGTCTTTGGGCCACCAACATTTTCTGGACTTTAGGGGGTCTACGATGCCGGTAAACCTTTTTTTTGGGCCTCCAAACAGTTCAACATTTTTGCAGGCCTAAATTGCATTTAAGGCCTTTTTTGGGCTGCTAACATATTCTGTACTTTCAGGGGTTTAGGATGCATTTTTTGTGCCAAAAATATTTTTGGGAATTTCAGTGGTCTAGGATTTGGGTTAATGCCCCTTTCAAGCTGCAAATGCTTTTGGGACATTCCGAGCTCTCTCACACTGCTTTTGGGCCACCAACATTTTCTGGACTTTAGGTGGTCTACGATGCCTGTAAACCCCTTTTTTGGGCCTCCAAAGATTTCAACATTTTTGCCGGCCTAAGATGCATTTTAAGGCCTTTTTTGGGCTGCTAACATATTCTGTACTTTCAGGGTTGTAGGATGCATTTTTCGTGCCAAAAATATTTTTGGGAATTTCAGGGGTCTAGCATGCGGGTTAATGCCCCTTTCAGGCTGCAAATGTTTTGTGACATTCAGAGCTCTCTCACAATGTTTTTGGGCCACCAACATTTTCTGGACTTTAGGGGGTCTACGATGCCTGTAAACCTTTTTTTGGGCCTCCAAACATTTCAACATTTTTGCAGGCCTAAAATGCATTTAAGGCCTTTTTTTGGGCTGCTAACATATTCTGTACTTTCAGGGGGGTAGGATGCATTTTTCGTGCCAAAAATATTTTCGGGAATTTCAGTGGTCTAGGATGCGGGTCAATGCCCCTTTCAAGCTGCAAATGCTTTTGGGACATTCCGAGCTCTCTCACACTGCTTTTGGGCCACCAACATTTTATGGACTTTAGGTGGTCTACGATGCCTGTAAACCCCTTTTTTGGGCCTCCAAAGATTGCAACATTTTTGCAGCCCTAAGATGCATTTTAAGGCCTTTTTCGGGCTGCTAACATATTCTGTACTTTCGGGGTTGTAGGATCCATTTTTCATGGCAAAAATATTTTTGGGAATTTCAGGGGTCTAGCATGCGGGTTAATGTCCTTTTCAGACTGCAAATGTTTTTGGGAGATTCAGAGCTCTCTCACACCGTTTTTGGGCCACCAACATATTCTGGACTTTAGGGGGTCTACGATGCCTGTAAACCCCTTTTTCGGGCATCCAAACATTTCAACATTTTTGCAGGCCTAAGATGCATTTTAAGGCCTTTTTGGGCTGCTAACATTTTCTGAACTTTCAGAGGTGTAGGATGCATTTTTCGTGCCAGAAATATTTTTGGTAATTTCAGTGGTCTAGGATTTGGGTTAATGCCCCTTTCAGGCTGCAAATGTTTTTGGGACATTCAGAGCTCTCTCACAATGTTTTTGGGCCACCAACATTTTCTGGACTTTAGGGGGTCTACGATGCCTGTAAACCCTTTTTTGGGCCTCCAAAGATTTCAACATTTTTGCCGGCCTAAGATGCATTTTAAGGCCTTTTTTGGGCTGCTAACATATTCTGTACTTTCGGGGATGTAGGATGCATTTTTCGTGGCAAAAATATTTTGGAGAATTACAGTGGTCTAGGATGTGGGTTAATGCCCCTTTCAGGCTGTAAATGTTTTTGGGACATTCAGAGATCTCTCACAATGTTTTTGGGCCACCAACATTTTCCAGACTTTAGGGGGTCTACGATGCCTGTAAACCCCTTTTTTGGGCCTCCAAAGATTTCAACATTTTTTCGGGCCTAAGATGCATTTTAAGACCTTTTTTGGAATGCTGACATATTCTGAACTTTCAGGGTTGTAGGATGCATTTTTCGTGCCAAAAATATTTTTGGGAATTTCAGGGGTCTAGCATGCGGGTTAATGTCCTTTTCAGACTGCAAATGTTTTTGGGACATTCAGAGATCTCTCACAATGTTTTTGGGCCACCAACATTTTACAGACTTTAGGGGGTCTACGATGCCTGTAAACCCCTTTTTTGGGCCTCCAAAGATTTCAACATTTTTGCAGGCCTAAGATGCATTTTAAGGCCTTTTTCGGGATGCTAACATATTCTGTACTTTCGGGGTTGTAGGATCCATTTTTCGTGGCAAAAATATTTTTGTTTTGGGAATTTCAGTGGTCTAGGATGTGGATTAATGCCCCTTTCAGGCTGCAAATGCTTTTGGGACATTCAGAGCTCTCTCACACTGTTTTTGGGCCACCAACATTTTCTGAACTTTAGGGGGTCTACGATGCCTGTAAACCCCTTTTTTGGGCCTCCAAACATTTCAACATTTTTGCAGTCCTAAAATGCATTTAAGGCCTTTTTTGGGCTGCTAACATATTCTGTACTTTCAGGGGGGTAGGATGCATTTTTCATGCCAAAAATATTTTGGGGAATTTCAGTGGTCTAGGATGCGGGTTAATGCCCCTTTCAAGCTGCAAATGCTTTTGGGACATTCCGAGCTCTCTCACACTGCTTTTGGGCCACCAACATTTTATGGACTTTAGGTGGTCTACGATGCCTGTAAACCCCTTTTTTGGGCCTCCAAAGATTTCAACATTTTTGCCGGCCTAAGATGCATTTTAAGGCCTTTTTTGGGCTGCTAACATATTCTGTACTTTCGGGGTTGTAGGATCCATTTTTCGTGGCAAAAATATTTTTGTTTTGGGAATTTCAGTGGTCTAGGATGTGGGTTAATGCCCCTTTCAGGCTGCAAATGCTTTTGGGACATTCAGAGCTCTCTCACACTGTTTTTGGGCCACCAACATTTTCTGAACTTTAGGGGGTCTACGATGCCTGTAAACCCCTTTTTTGGGCATCCAAACATTTCAACATTTTTGCAGGCCTAAGATGCATTTTAAGGCCTTTTTTGGGCTGCTAACATTTTCTGAACTTTCAGGGGTGTAGGATGGATTTTTCGTGCCAGAAATATTTTTGGTAATTTCAGTGGTCTAGGATTTGGGTTAATGCCCCTTTTGGGCTGCTAATGTTTTTGGGACATTCAGAGCTCTCTCACAATGTCTTTGGGCCACCAACATTTTCTGGACTTTAGGGGGTCTACGATGCCGGTAAACCTTTTTTTTGGGCCTCCAAACAGTTCAACATTTTTGCAGGCCTAAATTGCATTTAAGGCCTTTTTTGGGCTGCTAACATATTCTGTACTTTCAGGGGTTTAGGATGCATTTTTTGTGCCAAAAATATTTTTGGGAATTTCAGTGGTCTAGGATTTGGGTTAATGCCCCTTTCAAGCTGCAAATGCTTTTGGGACATTCCGAGCTCTCTCACACTGCTTTTGGGCCACCAACATTTTCTGGACTTTAGGTGGTCTACGATGCCTGTAAACCCCTTTTTTGGGCCTCCAAAGATTTCAACATTTTTGCCGGCCTAAGATGCATTTTAAGGCCTTTTTTGGGCTGCTAACATATTCTGTACTTTCAGGGTTGTAGGATGCA
This sequence comes from Ambystoma mexicanum, assembly GCF_040938575.1. Classification (NCBI taxonomy): domain Eukaryota; kingdom Metazoa; phylum Chordata; class Amphibia; order Caudata; family Ambystomatidae; genus Ambystoma; species Ambystoma mexicanum. The sequence goes on from NC_090929.1 coordinate 599,963,485, forward strand.
TTTTTCGTGCCAAAAATATTTTTGGGAATTTCAGGGGTCTAGCATGCGGGTTAATGCCCCTTTCAGGCTGCAAATGTTTTGTGACATTCAGAGCTCTCTCACAATGTTTTTGGGCCACCAACATTTTCTGGACTTTAGGGGGTCTACGATGCCTGTAAACCTTTTTTTGGGCCTCCAAACATTTCAACATTTTTGCAGGCCTAAAATGCATTTAAGGCCTTTTTTTGGGCTGCTAACATATTCTGTACTTTCAGGGGGGTAGGATGCATTTTTCGTGCCAAAAATATTTTCGGGAATTTCAGTGGTCTAGGATGCGGGTCAATGCCCCTTTCAAGCTGCAAATGCTTTTGGGACATTCCGAGCTCTCTCACACTGCTTTTGGGCCACCAACATTTTATGGACTTTAGGTGGTCTACGATGCCTGTAAACCCCTTTTTTGGGCCTCCAAAGATTGCAACATTTTTGCAGCCCTAAGATGCATTTTAAGGCCTTTTTCGGGCTGCTAACATATTCTGTACTTTCGGGGTTGTAGGATCCATTTTTCATGGCAAAAATATTTTTGGGAATTTCAGGGGTCTAGCATGCGGGTTAATGTCCTTTTCAGACTGCAAATGTTTTTGGGAGATTCAGAGCTCTCTCACACCGTTTTTGGGCCACCGACATATTCTGGACTTTAGGGGGTCTACGATGCCTGTAAACCCCTTTTTTGGGCATCCAAACATTTCAACATTTTTGCAGGCCTAAGATGCATTTTAAGGCCTTTTTTGGGCTGCTAACATTTTCTGAACTTTCAGGGGTGTAGGATGCATTTTTCGTGCAAGAAATATTTTTGGTAATTTCAGTGGTCTAGGATTTGGGTTAATGCCCCTTTTGGGCTGCTAATGTTTTTGGGACATTCAGAGCTCTCTCACAATGTCTTTGGGCCACCAACATTTTCTGGACTTTAGGGGGTCTACGATGCTGGTACACCTTTTCTTTGGGCCTCCAAACATTTCAACATTTTTGCAGGCCTAAATTGCATTTAAGGCCTTTTTTGGGCTGCTAACATATTCTGTACTTTCAGGGGTTTAGGATCCATTTTTCGTGCCAAAAATATTTTTGGGAATTTCAGTGGTCTAGGATTTGGGTTAATGCCCCTTTCAGGCTGCAAATGTTTTTGGGACATTCAGAGCTCTCTCACAATGTTTTTGGGCCACCAACATTTTCTGGACTTTAGGGGGTCTACGATGCCTGTAAACCCTTTTTTGGGCCTCCAAAGATTTCAACATTTTTGCCGGCCTAAGATGCATTTTAAGCCCTTTTTTGGGCTGCTAACATATTCTGTACTTTCGGGGATGTAGGATGCATTTTTCGTGGCAAAAATATTTTGGAGAATTACACTGGTCTAGGATGTGGGTTAATGCCCCTTTCAGGCTGTAAATGTTTTTGGGACATTCAGAGATATCTCACAATGTTTTTGGGCCACCAACATTTTCCAGACTTTAGGGGGTCTACGATGCCTGTAAACCCCTTTTTTGGGCCTCCAAAGATTTCAACATTTTTTCGGGCCTAAGATGCATTTTAAGGCTTTTTTTGGAATGCTGACATATTCTGAACTTTCAGGGTTGTAGGATGCATTTTTCGTGCCAAAAATATTTTTGGGAATTTCAGGGGTCTAGCATGCTGGTTAATGTCCTTTTGAGACTGCAAATGTTTTTGGGACATTCAGAGATCTCTCACAATGTTTTTGGGCCACCAACATTTTACAGACTTTAGGGGGTCTACGATGCCTGTAAACCCCTTTTTTGGGCCTCCAAAGATTTCAACATTTTTGCAGGCCTAAGATGCATTTTAAGGCCTTTTTCGGGCTGCTAACATATTCTGTACTTTCGGGGTTGTAGGATCCATTTTTCGTGTCAAAAATATTTTTGTTTTGGGAATTTCAGTGGTCTAGGATGTGGGTTAATGCCCCTTTCAGGCTGCAAATGCTTTTGGGACATTCAGAGCTCTCTCACACTGTTTTTGGGCCACCAACATTTTCTGAACTTTAGGGGGTCTACGATGCCTGTAAACCCCTTTTTTGGGCATCCAAACATTTCAACATTTTTGCAGGCCTAAAATGCATTTAAGGCCTTTTTTGGGCTGCTAACATATTCTGTACTTTCAGGGGGGTAGGATGCATTTTTCGTGCCAAAAATATTTTTGGGAATTTCAGTGGTCTAGGATGCAGGTTAATGCCCCTTTCAAGCTGCAAATGCTTTTGGGACATTCCGAGCTCTCTCACACTGCTTTTGGGCCACCAACATTTTCTGGACTTTAGGTGGTCAACGATTCCTGTAAACCCCTTTTTTGGGCCTCGAAAGATTTCAACATTTTTGCCAGCCTAAGATGCATTTTAAGGCCTTTTTTGGGCTGCTTACATATTCTGTACTTTCGGGGACGTAGGATGCATTTTTCGTGGCAAAAATATTTTGGAGAATTACAGTGGTCTAGGATGTGGGTTAATGCCCCTTTCAGGCTGTAAATGTTTTTGGGACATTCAGAGATCTCGCACAATGTTTTTGGGCCACCAACATTTTTCCAGACTTTAGGGGGTCTAAGATGCCTGTAAACCCCTTTTTTGGGCCTCCAAAGATTTCAACATTTTTTCAGGCCTAAGATGCATTTCGAGGCCTTTTTTGGAATGCTGACATATTCTGAACTTTCAGGGTTGTAGGATGCATTTTTCGTGCCAAAAATATTTTTGGGAATTTCAGGGGTCTAGCATGCGGGTTAATGTCCTTTTCAGACTGCAAATGTTTTTGGGAGATTCAGAGCTCTCTCACACCGCTTTTGGGCCACTGACATATTCTGGACTTTAGGGGGTCTACGATGCCTGTAAACCCCTTTTTCGGGCATCCAAACATTTCAACATTTTTGCAGGCCTAAGTTGCATTTTAAGGCCTTTTTGGGCTGCTAACATTTTCTGAACTTTCAGGGGTGTAGGATGCATTTTTCGTGCCAGAAATATTTTTGGTAATTTCAGTGGTCTAGGATTTGGGTTAATGCCCCTTTCAGGCTGCAAATGTTTTTGGGACATTCAGAGCTCTCTCACAATGTTTTTGGGCCACCAACATTTTCTGGACTTTAGGGGGTCTACGATGCCTGTAAACTTTTTTTTTGGGCCTCCAAACATTTCAACATTTTTGCAGGCCTAAAATGCATTTAAGGCCTTTTTTGGGCTGCTAACATATTCTGAACTTTCAGGGGTGTAGGATGCATTTTTCGTGCCAAAAATATTTTTGGGAATTTCAGTGGTCTAGGATGCGGGTTAATGCCCCTTTCAAGCTGCAAATGCTTTTGGGACATTCCGAGCTCTCTCACACTGCTTTTGGGCCACCAACATTTTATGGACTTTAGGTAGTCTACGATGCCTGTAAACCCCTTTTTTGGGCCTCCAAAGATTTCAACATTTTTGCCGGCCTAAGATGCATTTTAAGGCCTTTTTTGGGCTGCTAACATATTCTGTACTTTCGGGGATGTAGGATGCATTTTTCGTGGCAAAAATATTTTGGAGAATTACAGTGGTCTATGATTTGGGTTAATGCCCCTTTCAAGCTGCAAATGCTTTTGGGACATTCCGAGCTCTCTCACACTGCTTTTGGGCCACCAACATTTTATGGACTTTATGTGGTCTACGATGCCTGTAAACCCCTTTTTTGGGCCACCAAAGATTTCAACATTTTTGCCGGCCTAAGATGCATTTTAAGGCCTTTTTTGGGCTGCTCACATATTCTGTACTTTCGGGGATGTAGGATGCATTTTTCGTGGCAAAAATATTTTGGAGAATTACAGTGGTCTAGGATGTGGGTTAATGCCCCTTTCAGGCTGTAAATGTTTTTGGGACATTCAGAGATCTCTCACAATGTTTTTGGGCCACCAACATTTTCCAGACTTTAGGGGGTCTACGATGCCTGTAAACCCCTTTTTTGGGCCTCCAAAGATTTCAACATTTTTTCAGGCCTAAGATGCATTTTAAGGCCTTTTTTGGAATGCTGACATATTCTGAACTTTCGGGGTTGTAGGATGCATTTTTCGTGCCAAAAATATTTTTGGGAATTTCAGGGGTCTAGCATGCGGGTTAATGTCCTTTTCAGACTGCAAATGTTTTTGGGAGATTCAGAGCTCTCTCACACCGTTTTTGGGCCACCGACATATTCTGGACTTTAGGGGGTCTACGATGCCTGTAAACCCCTTTTTTGGGCATCCAAACATTTCAACATTTTTGCAGGCCTAAGATGCATTTTAAGGCCTTTTTGGGCTGCTAACATTTTCTGAACTTTCAGGGGTGTAGGATGCATTTTTCGTGCCATAAATATTTTTGGTAATTTCACCGGTCTAGGATTTGGGTTAATGCCCCTTTCAGGCTGCAAATGTTTTTGGGACATTCAGAGCTCTCTCACAATGTTTTTGGGCCACCAACATTTTCTGGACTTTAGGGGGTCTACGATGCCTGTAAACCTTTTTTTTGGGCCTCCAAACATTTCAACATTTTTGCAGGCCTAAAATGCATTTAAGGCCTTTTTTGGGCTGCTAACATATTCTGTACTTTCAGGGGGGTAGGATGCATTTTTCGTGCCAAAAATATTTTTGGGAATTTCAGTGGTCTAGGATGCGGGTTAATGCCCCTTTCAGGCTGCAAATGCTTTTGGGACATTCCGAGCTCTCTCACACTGCTTTTGGGCCACCAACATTTTATGGACTTTAGGTGGTCTACGATGCCTGTAAACCCCTTTTTTGGGCCTCCAAAGATTTCAACATTTTTTCAGGCCTAAGATGCATTTTAAGGCCTTTTTTGGAATGCTGACATATTCTGAACTTTCAGGGTTGTAGGATGCATTTTTCGTGCCAAAAATATTTTTGGGAATTTCAGGGGTCTAGCATGCGGGTTAATGTCCTTTTCAGACTGCAAATGTTTTTGGGAGATTCAGAGCTCTCTCACACCGTTTTTGGGCCACCGACATATTCTGGACTTTAGGGGGTCTACGATGCCTATAAACCCCTTTTTGGGCATCCAAACATTTCAACATTTTTGCAGGCCTAAGATGCATTTTAAGGCCTTTTTGGGCTGCTAACATTTTCTGAACTTTCAGGGGTGCAGGATGCATTTTTCGTGCCAGAAATATTTTTGGTAATTTCAGTGGTCTAGGATTTGGGTTAATGCCCCTTTCAGGCTGCAAATGTTTTTGGGACATTCAGAGCTCTCTCACAATGTTTTTGGGCCACCAACATTTTCTGGACTTTAGGGGGTCTACGATGCCTGTAAACCCTTTTTTGGGCCTCCAAAGATTTCAACATTTTTTGCCGGCCTAAGATGCATTTTAAGGCCTTTTTTGGGCTGCTAACATATTCTGTACTTTCGGGGATGTAGGATGCATTTTTCGTGGCAAAAATATTTTGGAGAATTACAGTGGTCTAGGATGTGGGTTAATGCCCCTTTCAGGCTGTAAATGTTTTTGGGACATTCAGAGATCTCTCACAATGTTTTTGGGCCACCAACATTTTCCAGACTTTAGGGGGTCTACGATGCCTGTAAACCCCTTTTTTGGGCCTCCAAAGATTTCGACATTTTTCCGGGCCTAAGATGCATTTTAAGACCTTTTTTGGAATGCTGACATATTCTGAACTTTCAGGGTTGTAGGATGCATTTTTCGTGCCAAAAATATTTTTGGGAATTTCAGGGGTCTAGCATGCGGGTTAATGTCCTTTTCAGACTGCAAATGTTTTTGGGACATTCAGAGCTCTCTCACAATGTTTTTGGGCCACCAACATTTTCTGGACTTTAGGGGGTCTACGATGCCTGTAAACTTTTTTTTTGGGCCTCCAAACATTTCAACATTTTTGCAGGCCTAAAATGCATTTAAGGTCTTTTTTGGGCTGCTAACATATTCTGTACGTTCAGGGGGGTAGGATGCATTTTTCGTGCCAAAAATATTTTTGGGAATTTCAGTGGTCTAGGATGCGGGTTAATGCCCCTTTCAAGCTGCAAATGCTTTTGGGACATTCCGAGCTCTCTCACACTGCTTTTGGGCCACCAACATTTTCTGGACTTTAGGTGGTCTACGATGCCTGTAAACGCCTTTTTTGGGCCACCAAAGATTTCAACATTTTTGCCGGCCTAAGATGCATTTTAAGGCCTTTTTTGGGCTGCTCACATATTCTGTACTTTCGGGGATGTAGGATGCATTTTTCGTGGCAAAAATATTTTGGAGAATTACAGTGGTCTAGGATGTGGGTAATGCCCCTTTCAGGCTGTAAATGTTTTTGGGACATTCAGAGATCTCTCACAATGTTTTTGGGCCACCAACATTTTCCAGACTTTAGGGGGTCTACGATGCCTGTAAACCCCTTTTTTGGGCCTCCAAAGATTTCAACATTTTTTCAGGCCTAAGATGCATTTTAAGGCCTTTTTTGGAATGCTGACATATTCTGAACTTTCAGGGTTGTAGGATGCATTTTTCGTGCCAAACATATTTTTGGGAATTTCAGGGGTCTAGCATGCGGGTTAATGTCCTTTTCAGACTGCAAATGTTTTTGGGAGATTCAGAGCTCTCTCACACCGTTTTTGGGCCACCGACATATTCTGGACTTTAGGGGGTCTACGATGCCTGTAAACCCCTTTTTTGGGCATCCAAACATTTCAACATTTTTGCAGGCCTAAGATGCATTTTAAGGCCTTTTTTAGGGCTGCTAACATTTTCTGAACTTTCAGGGGTGTAGGATGCATTTTTCGTGCCATGAATATTTTTGGTAATTTCAGCGGTCTAGGATTTCGGTTAATGCCCCTTTCAGGCTGCAAATGTTTTTGGGACATTCAGAGCTCTCTCACAATGTTTTTGGGCCACCAACATTTTCTGGACTTTAGGGGGTCTACGATGCCTGTAAACCCCTTTTTCGGGCATCCAAACATTTCAACATTTTTGCAGGCCTAAGTTGCATTTTAAGGCCTTTTTGGGCTGCTAACATTTTCTGAACTTTCAGGGGTGTAGGATGCATTCTTCGTGCCAGAAATATTTTTGGTAATTTCAGTGGTCTAGGATTTGGGTTAATGCCCCTTTCAGGCTGCAAATGTTTTTGGGACATTCAGAGCTCTCTCACAATGTTTTTGGGCCACCAACATTTTCTGGACTTTAGGGGGTCTACGATGCCTGTAAACTTTGTTTTTGGGCCTCCAAACATTTCAACATTTTTGCAGGCCTAAAATGCATTTAAGGCCTTTTTTGGGCTGCTAACATATTCTGTACGTTCAGGGGGGTAGAATGCATTTTTCGTGGCAAAAATATTTTTGGGAATTTCAGTGGTCTAGGATGCGGGTTAATGCCCCTTTCAAGCTGCAAATGCTTTTGGGACATTCCGAGCTCTCTCACACTGCTTTTGGGCCACCAACATTTTCTGGACTTTAGGTGGTCTACGATGCCTGTAAACCCCTTTTTTGGGCCACCAAAGATTTCAACATTTTTGCCGGCCTAAGATGCATTTTAAGGCCTTTTTTGGGCTGCTCACATATTCTGTACTTTCGGGGATGTAGGATGCATTTTTCGTGGCAAAAATATTTTGGAGAATTACAGTGGTCTAGGATGTGGGTAATGCCCCTTTCAGGCTGTAAATGTTTTTGGGACATTCAGAGATCTCTCACAATGTTTTTGGGCCACCAACATTTTCCAGACTTTAGGGGGTCTACGATGCCTGTAAACCCCTTTTTTGGGCCTCCAAAGATTTCAACATTTTTTCAGGCCTAAGATGCATTTTAAGGCCTTTTTTGGAATGCTGACATATTCTGAACTTTCAGGGTTGTAGGATGCATTTTTCGTGCCAAACATATTTTTGGGAATTTCAGGGGTCTAGCATGCGGGTTAATGTCCTTTTCAGACTGCAAATGTTTTTGGGAGATTCAGAGCTCTCTCACACCGTTTTTGGGCCACCGACATATTCTGGACTTTAGGGGGTCTACGATGCCTGTAAACCCCTTTTTTGGGCATCCAAACATTTCAACATTTTTGCAGGCCTAAGATGCATTTTAAGGCCTTTTTTAGGGCTTCTAACATTTTCTGAACTTTCAGGGGTGTAGGATGCATTTTTCGTGCCATGAATATTTTTGGTAATTTCAGCGGTCTAGGATTTCGGTTAATGCCCCTTTCAGGCTGCAAATGTTTTTGGGACATTCAGAGCTCTCTCACAATGTTTTTGGGCCACCAACATTTTCTGGACTTTAGGGGGTCTACGATGCCTGTAAACCTTTTTTTTGGGCCTCCAAACATTTCAACATTTTTGCAGGCCTAAAAAGCATTTAAGGCCTTTTTTGGGCTGCTAACATATTTTGTACTTTCAGGGGGATAGGATGCATTTTTCGTGCCAAAAATATTTTTGGGAATTTCAGTGGTCTAGGATGCGGGTTAATGCCCCTTTCAGGCTGCAAATGCTTTTGGGACATTCCGAGCTCTCTCACACTGCTTTTGCGCCACCAACATTTTATGGACTTTAGGTGGTCTACGATGCCTGTAAACCCCTTTTTTGGGCCTCCAAAGATTTCAACATTTTTGTCGGCCTAAGATGCATTTTAAGGCCTTTTTTGGGCTGCTAACATATTCTGTACTTTCGGTGATGTAGGATGCATTTTTCGTGGCAAAAATATTTTGGAGAATTACTGTGGTCTAGGATGTGGGTTAATGCCCCTTTCAGGCTGTAAATGTTTTTGGGACATTCAGAGATCTCTCACAATGTTTTTGGGCCACCAACATTTTACAGACTTTAGGGGGTCTACGATGCCTGTAAATCCCTTTTTTGGGCCTCCAAAGATTTCAACATTTTTGCAGGCCTAAGATGCATTTTAAGGCCTTTTTTGGGCTGCTAACATATTCTGTACTTTCGGGGTTGTAGGATCCATTTTTCGTGGCAAAAATATTTTTGTTTTGGGAATTTCAGTGGTCTAGGATGTGGGTTAATGCCCCTTTCAGGCTGCAAATGCTTTTGGGACATTCAGAGCTCTCTCACACTGTTTTTGGGCCACCAACATTTTCTGAACTTTAGGGGGTCTACGATGCCTGTAAACCCCTTTTTTGGGCATCCAAACATTTCAACATTTTTGCAGGCCTAAGATGCATTTTAAGGCCTTTTTTGGGCTGCTAACATATTCTGAACTTTCAGGGGTGTAGGATGCATTTTTCGTGCCAGAAATATTTTTGGTAATTTCAGTGGTCTAGGATTTGGGTTAATGCCCCTTTTGGGCTGCTAATGTTTTTGGGACATTCAGAGCTCTCTCACAATGTGTTTGGGCCACCAACATTTTCTGGACGTTAGGGGGTCTACGATGCCGGTAAACCTTTTTTTTTGGCCTCCAAAAATTTCAAAATTTTTGCAGGCCTAAATTGCATTTAAGGCCTTTTTTGGGCTGCTAACATATTCTGTACTTTCAGGGGTTTAGGATGCATTTTTCGTGCCAAAAATATTTTTGGGAATTTCAGTGGTCTAGGATTTGGGTTAATGCCCCTTTCAGGCTGCAAATGTTTTTGGGACATTCAGAGCTCTCTCACAATGTTTTTGGGCCACCAACATTTTCTGGACTTTAGGGGGTCTACGATGCCTGTAAACCTTTTTTTTGGGCCTCCAAACATTTCAACATTTTTGCAGGCCTAAATTGCATTTAAGGCCTTTTTTGGGCTGCTAACATATTCTGTACTTTCAGGGGGGTAGGATGCATTTTTCATGCCAAAAATATTTTGGAGTATTACAGTGGTCTAGGATGCCGGTTAATGCCCCTTTCAAGCTGCAAATGCTTTTGGGACATTCCGAGCTCTCTCACACTGCTTTTGGGCCACCAACATTTTCTGGACTTTAGGTGGTCTACGATGCCTGTAAACCCCTTTTTTGGGCCTCCAAAGATTTCAACATTTTTGCCGGCCTAAGATGCATTTTAAGGCCTTTTTTGGGCTGCTAACATATTCTGTACTTTCAGGTGGGTAGGATGCATTTTTCGTGGCAAAAATATTTTGGAGTATTACAGTGGTCTAGGATGTGGGTTAATGCCCCTTTCAGGCTGTAAATGTTTTTGGGACATTCAGAGATCTCTCACACCGTTTTTGGGCCACCGACATATTCTGGACTTTAGGGGGTCTACGATGCCTGTAAACCCCTTTTTTGGGCATCCAAACATTTCAACATTTTTGCAGGCCTAAGATGCATTTTAAGGCCTTTTTGGGCGGCTAACATTTTCTGAACTTTCAGGGGTGTAGGATGCATTTTTCGTGCCAGAAATATTTTTGGTAATTTCAGTGGTCTAGGATTTGGGTTAATGCACCTTTCAGGCTGCAAATGTTTTTGGGACATCCAGAGCTCTCTCACAATGTTTTTGGGCCACCAACATTTTCTGGACTTTAGGGGGTCTACGATGCCTGTAAACCTTTTTTTTGGGCCTCCAAACATTTCAACATTTTTGCAGGCCTAAAATGCATTTAAGGCCTTTTTTGGGCTGCTAACATATTCTGTACTTTCAGGGGGGTAGGATGCATTTTTCATGCCAAAAATATTTTGGGGAATTTCAGTGGTGTAGGATGCGGGTTAATGCCCCTTGCAAGCTGCAAATGCTTTTGGGACATTCCGAGCTCTCTCACACTGCTTTTGGGCCACCAACATTTTATGGACTTTAGGTGGTCTACGATGCCTGTAAACCCCTTTTTTGGGCCTCCAAAGGTTTCAACATTTTTGCCGGCCTAAGATGCATTTTAAGGCCTTTTTTGGGCTGCTAACATATTCTGTACTTTCGGGGATGTAGGATGCATTTTTCGTGGCAAAAATATTTTGGAGAATTACAGTGGTCTAGGATGTGGGTTAATGCCCCTTTCAGGCTGTAAATGTTTTTGGGACATTCAGAGATCTCTCACAATGTTTTTGGGCCACCAACATTTTACAGACTTTAGGGGGTCTACGATGCCTGTAAACCCCTTTTTTGGGCCTCCAAAGATTTCAACATTTTTGCAGGCCTAAAATGCATTTTAAGGCCTTTTTTGGGCTGCTAACATATTCTGTACTTTCGGGGTTGTAGGATCCATTTTTCGTGGCAAAAATATTTTTGTTTTGGGAATTTCAGTGGTCTAGGATGTGGGTTAATGCCCCTTTCAGGCTGCAAATGCTTTTGGGACATTCAGAGCTCTCTCACACTGTTTTTGGGCCACCAACATTTTCTGAACTTTAGGGGGTCTACGATGCCTGTAAACCCCTTTTTTGGGCATCCAAACATTTCAACATTTTTGGCAGGCCTAAGGTGCATTTTAAGGCCTTTTTTGGGCTGCTAACATTTTCTGAACTTTCAGGGGTGTAGGATGGATTTTTCGTGCCAGAAATATTTTTGGTAATTTCAGTGGTCTAGGATTTGGGTTAATGCCCCTTTTGGGCTGCTAATGTGTTTGGGACATTCAGAGCTCTCTCACAATGTCTTTGGGCCACCAACATTTTCTGGACTTTAGGGGGTCTACGATGCTGGTAAACCTTTTTTTTGGGCCTCCAAACATTTCAACATTTTTGCGGGCCTAAATTGCATTTAAGGCCTTTTTTGGGCTGCTAACATATTCTGTACTTTCAGGGGTTTAGGATGCATTTTTCGTGCCAAAAATATTTTTGGGAATGTCAGTGGTCTAGGATTTGGGTTAATGCCCCTTTCAGGCTGCAAATGTTTTTGGGACATTCAGAGCTCTCTCACAATGTTTTTGGGCCACCAACATTTTCTGGACTTTAGGGGGTCTACGATGCCTGTAAACTTTTTTTTGGGCCTCCAAACATTTCAACATTTTTGCAGGCCTAAAATGCATTTAAGGCCTTTTTTGGGCTGCTAACATATTCTGTACTTTCAGGGGGGTAGGATGCATTTTTCGTGCCAAAAATATTTTGGAGAATTACAGTGGTCTAGGATTTGGGTTAATGCCCCTTTCAAGCTGCAAATGCTTTTGGGACATTCCGAGCTCTCTCACACTGCTTTTGGGCCACCAACATTTTCTGGACTTTAGGTGGTCTACGATGCCTGTAAACCCCTTTTTTGGGCCTCCAAAGAATTCAACATTTTTGCCGGCCTAAGATGCATTTTAAGGCCTTTTTTGGGCTGCTAACATATTCTGAACTTTCAGGGTTGTAGGATGCATTTTTCGTGCCAAAAATATTTTTGGGAATTTCAGGGGTCTAGCATGCGGGTTAATGTCCTTTTCAGACTGCAAATGTTTTTGGGAGATTCAGAGCTCTCTCACACCATTTTTGGGCCACCGACATATTCTGGACTTTAGGGGGTCTACGATGCCTGTAAACCCCTTTTTCCGGCATCCAAACATTTCAACATTTTTGCAGGCCTAAGATGCATTTTAAGGCCTTTTTGGGCTGCTAACATTTTCTGAACTTTCAGGGGTGTAGGATGCATTTTTCGTGCCAGAAATATTTTTGGTAATTTCAGTGGTCTAGGATTTGGGTTAATGCCCCTTTCAAGCTGCAAATGCTTTTGGGACATTCCGAGCTCTCTCACACTGCTTTTGGGCCACCAACATTTTATGGACTTTAGGTAGTCTACGATGCCTGTAAACCCCTTTTTTGGGCCTCCAAAGATTTCAACATTTTTGCCGGCCTAAGATGCATTTTAAGGCCTTTTTTGGGCTGCTAACATATTCTGTACTTTCGGGGATGTAGGATGCATTTTTCGTGGCAAAAATATTTTGGAGAATTACAGTGGTCTAGGATTTGGGTTAATGCCCCTTTCAAGCTGCAAATGCTTTTGGGACATTCCGAGCTCTCTCACACTGCTTTTGGGCCACCAACATTTTATGGACTTTAGGTGGTCTACGATGCCTGTAAACCCCTTTTTTGGGCCTCCAAAGATTTCAACATTTTTGCAGGCCTAAGATGCATTTTAAGGCCTTTTTTGGGTTGCTAACATATTCTGTACTTTCGGGGTTGTAGGATCCATTTTTCGTGGCAAAAATATTTTTGTTTTGGGAATTGCAGTGGTCTAGGATGTGGGTTAATGCCCCTTTCAGGCTGTAAATGTTTTTGGGACATTCAGAGATCTCTCACAATGTTTTTGGGCCACCAACATTTTACAGACTTTAGGGGGTCTACAATGCCTGTAAACCCCTTTTTTGGGCCTCCAAAGATTTCAACATTTTTGCAGGCCTAAAATGCATTTTAAGGCCTTTTTTGGGCTGCTAACATATTCTGTACTTTCGGGGTTGTAGGATCCATTTTTCGTGGCAAAAATATTTTTGTTTTGGGAATTTCAGTGGTCTAGGATGTGGGTTAATGCCCCTTTCAGGCTGCAAATGCTTTTGGGACATTCAGAGCTCTCTCACGCTGTTTTTGGGCCACCAACATTTTCTGAACTTTAGGGGGTCTACGATGCCTGTAAACCCCTTTTTTGGGCATCCAAACATTTCAACATTTTTGCAGGCCTAAGATGCATTTTAAGGCCTTTTTTGGGCTGCTAACATTTTCTGAACTTTCAGGGGTGTAGGATGCATTTTTCGTGCCAGAAATATTTTTGGTAATTTCAGTGGTCTAGGATTTGGGTTAATGCCCCTTTTGGGCTGCTAATGTTTTTGGGACATTCAGAGCTCTCTCACAATGTCTTTGGGGCACCAACATTTTCTGGACTTTAGGGGGTCTACGATGCCGGTAAACCTTTTTTTTTGGCCTCCAAACATTTCAACATTTTTGCAGGCCTAAATTGCATTTAAGGCCTTTTTTGGGCTGCTAACATATTCTGTACTTTCAGGGGTTTAGGATGCATTTTTCGTGCCAAAAATATTTTTGGGAATTTCAGGGGTCTAGCATGCGGGTTAATGTCCTTTCCAGACTGCAAATGTTTTTGGGAGATTCAGAGCTCTCTCACACCATTTTTGGGCCACCGACATATTCTGGACTTTAGGGGGTCTACGATGCCTGTAAACCCCTTTTTCGGGCATCCAAACATTTCAACATTTTTGCAGGCCTAAGATGCATTTTAAGGCCTTTTTGGGCTGCTAACATTTTCTGAACTTTCAGGGGTGTAGGATGCATTTTTCGTGCCAGAAATATTTTTGGTAATTTCAGTGGTCTAGGATTTGGGTTAATGCCCCTTTTGGGCTGCTAATGTTTTTGGGACATTCAGAGCTCTCTCACAATGTCTTTGGGGCACCAACATTTTCTGGACTTTAGGGGGTCTACGATGCCGGTAAACCTTTTTTTTTGGCCTCCAAACATTTCAACATTTTTGCAGGCCTAAATTGCATTTAAGGCCTTTTTTGGGCTGCTAACATATTCTGTACTTTCAGGGGTTTAGGATGCATTTTTCGTGCCAAAAATATTTTTGGGAATTTCAGGGGTCTAGCATGCGGGTTAATGTCCTTTCCAGACTGCAAATGTTTTTGGGAGATTCAGAGCTCTCTCACACCATTTTTGGGCCACCGACATATTCTGGACTTTAGGGGGTCTACGATGCCTGTAAACCCCTTTTTCGGGCATCCAAACATTTCAACATTTTTGCAGGCCTAAGATGCATTTTAAGGCCTTTTTTGGGCTGCTAACATATTCTGTACTTTCGGGGATGTAGGATGCAATTTTCGTGGCAAAAATATTTTGGAGAATTACAGTGGTCTAGGATTTGGGTTAATGCCCCTTTCAAGCTGCAAATGCTTTTGGGACATTCCGAGCTCTCTCACACTGCTTTTGGGCCACCAACATTTTCCAGACTTTAGGGGGTCTACGATGCCTGTAAACCCCTTTTTTGGGCCTCCAAAGATTTCAACATTTTTGCAGGCCTAAGGTGCATTTTAAGGCCTTTTTGGGCTGCTAACATTTTCTGAACTTTCAGGGGTGTAGGATGCATTTTTCGTGCCAGAAATATTTTTGGTAATTTCAGTGGTCTAGGATTTGGGTTAATGCCCCTTTCAGGCTGCAAATGTTTTTGGGACATTCAGAGCTCTCTCACAATGTTTTTGGGCCACCAACATTTTCTGGACTTTAGGGGGTCTACGATGCCTGTAAACCTTTTTTTTGGGCCTCCAAACATTTCAACATTTTTGCAGGCCTAAAATGCATTTAAGGCCTTTTTTGGGCTGCTAACATATTCTGTACTTTCAGGGGGGTAGGATGCATTTTTCGTGCCAAAAATATTTTTGGGAATTTCAGTGGTCTAGGATGCAGGTTAATGCCCCTTTCAAGCTGCAAATGCTTTTGGGACATTCCGAGCTCTCTCACACTGCTTTTGGGCCACCAACATTTTATGGACTTTAGGGGGTCTACGATGCCTGTAAACCCCTTTTTTGGGCCTCCAAAGATTTCAACATTTTTGCAGGCCTAAGATACATTTTAAGGCCTTTTTTGGGCTGCTAACATATTCTGTGCTTTCGGGGTTGTAGGATCCATTTTTCGTGGCAAAAATATTTTTGTTTTGGGAATTTCAGTGGTCTAGGATGTGGGTTAATGCCCCTTTCAGGCTGCAAATGCTTTTGGGACATTCAGACCTCTCTCACACTGTTTTTGGGCCACCAACATTTTCTGAACTTTAGGGGGTCTAAGATGCCTGTAAACCCCTTTTTTGGGCATCCAAACATTTCAACATTTTTGCAGGCCTAAGATGCTTTTTAAGGCCTTTTTTGGGCTGCTAACATTTTCTGAACTTTCAGGGGTGTAGGATGCATTTTTCGTGCCAGAAATATTTTTGGTAATTTCAGTGGTCTAGGATTTGGGTTAATGCCCCTTTTGGGCTGCTAATGTTTTTGGGACATTCAGAGCTCTCTCACAATGTCTTTGGGCCACCAACATTTTCTGGACGTTAGGGGGTCTACGATGCCGGTAAACCTTTTTTTTTGGCCTCCAAAAATGTCAACATTTTAGCAGGCCTAAATTGCATTTAAGGCCTTTTTTGGGCTGCTAACATATTCTGTACTTTCAGGGGTTTAAGATGCATTTTTCGTGCCAAAAATATTTTTGGGAATTTCAGTGGTCTAGGATTTGGGTTAATGCCCCTTTCAGGCTGCAAATGTTTTTGGGACATTCAGAGCTCTCTCACAATGTTTTTGGGCCACCAACATTTTCTGGACTTTAGGGGGTCTACGATGCCTGTAAACCTTTTTTTTGGGCCTCCAAACATTTCAACATTTTTGCAGGCCTAAAATGCATTTAAGGCCTTTTTTGGGCTGCTAACATATTCTGTACTTTCAGGGGGGTAGGATGCATTTTTCATGCCAAATATATTTTGGAGTATTACAGTGGTCTAGGATGTGGGTTACTGCCCCTTTCAGGCTGTAAATGTTTTTGGGACATTCAGAGATCTCTCACAATGTTTTTGGGCCACCAACATTTTAAAGACTTTAGGGGGTCTTCGATGCCTGTAAACCCCTTTTTTGGGCCTCCAAAGATTTCAACATTTTTGCAGGCCTAAGATGCATTTTAAGGTTTTTTTTGGGCTGCTAACATTTTCTGAACTTTCAGGGGTGTAGGATGCATTTTTCGTGCCAGAAATATTTTTGGTAATTTCAGTGGTCTAGGATTTGGGTTAATGCCCCTTTTGGGCTGCTAATGTTTTTGGGACATTCAGAGCTCTCTCACAATGTCTTTGGGCCACCAACATTTTCTGGACTTTAGGGGGTCTACGATGCCGGTAAACCTTTTTTTTGGGCCTCCAAACATTTCAACATTTTTGCAGGCCTAAATTGCATTTAAGGCCTTTTTTGGGCTGCTAACATATTCTGTACTTTCAGGGGTTTAGGATGCATTTTTCGTGCCAAAAATATTTTTGGGAATTTCAGTGGTCTAGGATTTGGGTTAATGCCCCTTTCAGGCTGCAAATGTTTTTGGGAAATTCAGAGCTCTCTCACAATGTTTTTGGGCCACCAACATTTTCTGGACTTTAGGGGGTCTACGATGCCTGTAAACCTTTTTTTTGGGCCTCCAAACATTTCAACATTTTTGCAGGCCTAAAATGCATATAAGGCCTTTTTTGGGCTGCTAACATATTCTGTACTTTCAGGGGGGTAGGATTCATTTTTCGTGCCAAAAATATTTTTGGGAATTTCAGTGGTCTAGGATGCGGGTTAATGCCACTTTCAAGCTGCAAATGCTTTTGGGACATTCCGAGCTCTCTCACACTGCTTTTGGGCCACCAACATTTTCTGGACTTTAGGTGGTCTACGATGCCTGTAAACCCCTTTTTTGGGCCTCCAAAGATTTCAACATTTTTGCCGGCCTAAGATGCATTTTAAGGCCTTTTTTGGGCTGCTAACATATTCTGTACTTTCGGGGATGTAGGATGCATTTTTCGTGGCAAAAATATTTTGGAGAATTACAGTGGTCTAGGATGTGGGTTAATGCCCCTTTCAGGCTGTAAATGTTTTTGGGACATTCAGAGATCTCTCACAATGTTTTTGGGCCACCAACATTTTACAGACTTTAGGGGGTCTACGATGCCTGTAAACCCCTTTTTTGGGCCTCCAAAGATTTCAACATTTTTGCAGGCCTAAGATGCATTTTAAGGCCTTTTTTGGGCTGCTAACATATTCTGTGCTTTCGGGGTTGTAGGATCCATTTTTTGTGGCAAAAATATTTTTGTTTTGGGAATTTCAGTGGTCTAGGATGTGGGTTAATGCCCCTTTCAGGCTGCAAATGCTTTTGGGACATTCAGACCTCTCTCACACTGTTTTTGGGCCACCAACATTTTCTGAACTTTAGGGGGTCTAAGATGCCTGTAAACCCCTTTTTTGGGCATCCAAACATTTCAACATTTTTGCAGGCCTAAGATGCATTTTAAGGCCTTTTTTGGGCTGCTAACATTTTCTGAACTTTCAGGGGTGTAGGATGCATTTTTCGTGCCAGAAATATTTTTGGTAATTTCAGTGGTCTAGGATTTGGGTTAATGCCCCTTTTGGGCTGCTAATGTTTTTGGGACATTCAGAGCTCTCACACAATGTCTTTGGGCCACCAACATTTTCTGGACTTTAGGGGGTCTACGATGCCGGTAAACCTTTTTTTTGGGCCTCCAAACATTTCAACATTTTTGCAGGCCTAAATTGCATTTAAGGCCTTTTTTGGGCTGCTAACATATTCTGTACTTTCAGGGGTTTAGGATGCATTTTTCGTGCCAAAAATATTTTTGGGAATTTCAGTGGTCTAGGATTTGGGTTAATGCCCCTTTCAGGCTGCAAATGTTTTTGGGACATTCAGAGCTCTCTCACAATGTTTTTGGGCCACCAACATTTTCTGGACTTTAGGGGGTCTACGATGTCTGTAAACCCCTTTTTTGGGCCTCCAAAGATTTCAACATTTTTGCCGGCCTAAGATGCATTTTAAGGCCTTTTTTTGGCTGCTAACATATTCTGTACTTTCGGGGATGTAGGATGCATTTTTCGTGCCAAAAATATTTTTGGGAATTTCAGTGGTCTAGGATGCGGGTTAATGCCCCTTTCAAGCTGCAAATGCTTTTGGGACATTCTGAGCTCTCTCACACTGCTTTTGGGCCACCAACATTTTCTGGACTTTAGGTGGTCTACGATGCCTGTAAACCCCTTTTTTGGGCCTCCAAAGATTTCAACATTTTTGCCGGCCTAAGATGCATTTTAAGGCCTTTTTCGGGCTGCTTACATATTCTGTACTTTCGGGGATTTAGGATGCATTTTTCGTGGCAAAAATATTTTGGAGAATTACAGTGGTCTAGGATGTGGGTTAATGCCCCTTTCAGGCTGTAAATGTTTTTGGGACATTCAGAGATCTCTCACAATGTTTTTGGGCCACCAACATTTTCCAGACTTTAGGGGGTCTACGATGCCTGTAAACCCCTTTTTTGGGCCTCCAAAGATTTCAACATTTTTTCAGGCCTAAAATGCATTTTAATGCCTTTTTTGGAATGCTGACATATTCTGAACTTTCAGGGGTGTAGGATGCATTTTTCGTGCCAGAAATATTTTTGGTAATTTCAGTGGTCTAGGATTTGGGTTAATGCCCCTTTCAGGCTGCAAATGTTTTTTGGGCATTCAGAGCTCTCTCACAATGTTTTTGGGCCACCAACATTTTCTGGACTTTAGGGGGTCTACGATGCCTGTAAACCTTTTTTTTGGGCCTCCAAACATTTCAACATTTTTGCAGGCCTAAAATGCATTTAAGGCCTTTTTTGGGCTGCTAACATATTCTGTACTTTCAGGGGGTAGGATGCATTTTTCGTGCCAAAAATATTTTTGGGAATTTCAGTGGTCTAGGATGCAGGTTAATGCCCCTTTCAAGCTGCAAATGCTTTTGGGACATTCCGAGCTCTCTCACACTGCTTTTGGGCCACCAACATTTTATGGACTTTAGGGGGTCTATGATGCCTGTAAACCCCTTTTTTGGGCCTCCAAAGATTTCAACATTTTTGCCGGCCTAAGATGCATTTTAAGGCCTTTTTTGGGCTGCTAACATATTCTGTGCTTTCGGGGTTGTAGGATCCATTTTTCATGGCAAAAATATTTTTGTTTTGGAAATTTCAGTGGTGTAGGATGTGGGTTAATGCCCCTTTCAGGCTGCAAATGCTTTTGGGACATTCAGACCTCTCTCACACTGTTTTTGGGCCACCGACATATTCTGGACTTTATGGGGTCTACGATGCCTGTTAACCCCTTTTTTGGGCATCCAAACATTTCAACATTTTTGCAGGCCTAAAATGCATTTTAAGGCCTTTTTGGGCTGCTAACATTTTCTGAACTTTCAGGGGTGTAGGATGCATTTTTCGTGCCAGAAATATTTTTGGTAATTTCAGTGGTCTAGGATGTGGGTTAATGCCCCTTTCAGGCTGTAAATGTTTTTGGGACATTCAGAGATCTCTCACAATGTTTTTGGGCCACCAACATTTTCTGGACTTTAGGGGGTCTACGATGCCTGTAAACCCCTTTTTTTGGGCATCCAAACATTTCAACATTTTTGCAGGCCTAAGATGCATTTTAAGGCCTTTTTTGGGCTGCTAACATTTTCTGAACTTTCAGGGGTGTAGGATGCATTTTTCGTGCCAGAAATATTTTTGGTAATTTCAGTGGTCTAGGATTTGGGTTAATGCCCCTTTCAGGCTGCAAATGTTTTTGGGACATTCAGAGCTCTCTCACAATGTTTTTGGGCCACCAACATTTTCTGGACTTTAGGGGGTCTACGATGCCTGTAAACCTTTTTTTTGGGCCTCCAAACATTTCAACATTTTTGCAGGCCTAAAATGCATTTAAGGCCTTTTTTGGGCTGCTAACATATTCTGTACTTTCAGGGGGGTAGGATGCATTTTTCGTGCCAAAAATATTTTTGGGAATTTCAGTGGTCTAGGATGCAGGTTAATGCCCCTTTCAAGCTGCAAATGCTTTTGGGACATTCCGAGCTCTCTCACACTGCTTTTGGGCCACCAACATTTTATGGACTTTAGGGGGTCTACGATGCCTGTAAACCCCTTTTTTGGGCCTCCAAAGATTTCAACATTTTTGCAGGCCTAAGATACATTTTAAGGCCTTTTTTGGGCTGCTAACATATTCTGTGCTTTCGGGGTTGTAGGATCCATTTTTCGTGGCAAAAATATTTTTGTTTTGGGAATTTCAGTGGTCTAGGATGTGGGTTAATGCCCCTTTCAGGCTGCAAATGCTTTTGGGACATTCAGACCTCTCTCACACTGTTTTTGGGCCACCAACATTTTCTGAACTTTAGGGGGTCTAAGATGCCTGTAAACCCCTTTTTTGGGCATCCAAACATTTCAACATTTTTGCAGGCCTAAGATGCTTTTTAAGGCCTTTTTTGGGCTGCTAACATTTTCTGAACTTTCAGGGGTGTAGGATGCATTTTTCGTGCCAGAAATATTTTTGGTAATTTCAGTGGTCTAGGATTTGGGTTAATGCCCCTTTTGGGCTGCTAATGTTTTTGGGACATTCAGAGCTCTCTCACAATGTCTTTGGGCCACCAACATTTTCTGGACGTTAGGGGGTCTACGATGCCGGTAAACCTTTTTTTTGGCCTCCAAAAATTTCAACATTTTAGCAGGCCTAAATTGCATTTAAGGCCTTTTTTGGGCTGCTAACATATTCTGTACTTTCAGGGGTTTAGGATGCATTTTTCGTGCCAAAAATATTTTTGGGAATTTCAGTGGTCTAGGATTTGGGTTAATGCCCCTTTCAGGCTGCAAATGTTTTTGGGACATTCAGAGCTCTCTCACAATGTTTTTGGGCCACCAACATTTTCTGGACTTTAGGGGGTCTACGATGCCTGTAAACCTTTTTTTTGGGCCTCCAAACATTTCAACATTTTTGCAGGCCTAAAATGCATTTAAGGCCTTTTTTGGGCTGCTAACATATTCTGTACTTTCAGGGGGGTAGGATGCATTTTTCATGCCAAATATATTTTGGAGTATTACAGTGGTCTAGGATGTGGGTTAATGCCCCTTTCAGGCTGTAAATGTTTTTGGGACATTCAGAGATCTCTCACAATGTTTTTGGGCCACCAACATTTTAAAGACTTTAGGGGGTCTTCGATGCCTGTAAACCCCTTTTTTGGGCCTCCAAAGATTTCAACATTTTTGCAGGCCTAAGATGCATTTTAAGGTTTTTTTTGGGCTGCTAACATTTTCTGAACTTTCAGGGGTGTAGGATGCATTTTTCGTGCCAGAAATATTTTTGGTAATTTCAGTGGTCTAGGATTTGGGTTAATGCCCCTTTTGGGCTGCTAATGTTTTTGGGACATTCAGAGCTCTCTCACAATGTCTTTGGGCCACCAACATTTTCTGGACTTTAGGGGGTCTACGATGCCGGTAAACCTTTTTTTTGGGCCTCCAAACATTTCAACATTTTTGCAGGCCTAAATTGCATTTAAGGCCTTTTTTGGGCTGCTAACATATTCTGTACTTTCAGGGGTTTAGGATGCATTTTTCGTGCCAAAAATATTTTTGGGAATTTCAGTGGTCTAGGATTTGGGTTAATGCCCCTTTCAGGCTGCAAATGTTTTTGGGAAATTCAGAGCTCTCTCACACTGCTTTTGGGCCACCAACATTTTCTGGACTTTAGGTGGTCTACGATGCCTGTAAACCCCTTTTTTGGGCCTCCAAAGATTTCAACATTTTTGCCGGCCTAAGATGCATTTTAAGGCCTTTTTTGGGCTGCTAACATATTCTGTACTTTCGGGGATGTAGGATGCATTTTTCGTGGCAAAAATATTTTGGAGAATTACAGTGGTCTAGGATGTGGGTTAATGCCTCTTTCAGGCTGTAAATGTTTTTGGGACATTCAGAGATCTCTCACAATGTTTTTGGGCCACCAACATTTTACAGACTTTAGGGGGTCTACGATGCCTGTAAACCCCTTTTTTGGGCCTCCAAAGATTTCAACATTTTTGCAGGCCTAAGATGCATTTTAAGGCCTTTTTTGGGCTGCTAACATATTCTGTGCTTTCGGGGTTGTAGGATCCATTTTTTGTGGCAAAAATATTTTTGTTTTGGGAATTTCAGTGGTCTAGGATGTGGGTTAATGCCCCTTTCAGGCTGCAAATGCTTTTGGGACATTCAGACCTCTCTCACACTGTTTTTGGGCCACCAACATTTTCTGAACTTTAGGGGGTCTAAGATGCCTGTAAACCCCTTTTTTGGGCATCCAAACATTTCAACATTTTTGCAGGCCTAAGATGCATTTTAAGGCCTTTTTTGGGCTGCTAACATTTTCTGAACTTTCAGGGGTGTAGGATGCATTTTTCGTGCCAGAAATATTTTTGGTAATTTCAGTGGTCTAGGATTTGGGTTAATGCCCCTTTTGGGCTGCTAATGTTTTTGGGACATTCAGAGCTCTCACACAATGTCTTTGGGCCACCAACATTTTCTGGACTTTAGGGGGTCTACGATGCCGGTAAACCTTTTTTTTGGGCCTCCAAACATTTCAACATTTTTGCAGGCCTAAATTGCATTTAAGGCCTTTTTTGGGCTGCTAACATATTCTGTACTTTCAGGGGTTTAGGATGCATTTTTCGTGCCAAAAATATTTTTGGGAATTTCAGTGGTCTAGGATTTGGGTTAATGCCCCTTTCAGGCTGCAAATGTTTTTGGGACATTCAGAGCTCTCTCACAATGTTTTTGGGCCACCAACATTTTCTGGACTTTAGGGGGTCTACGATGTCTGTAAACCCCTTTTTTGGGCCTCCAAAGATTTCAACATTTTTGCCGGCCTAAGATGCATTTTAAGGCCTTTTTTTGGCTGCTAACATATTCTGTACTTTCGGGGATGTAGGATGCATTTTTCGTGCCAAAAATATTTTTGGGAATTTCAGTGGTCTAGGATGCGGGTTAATGCCCCTTTCAAGCTGCAAATGCTTTTGGGACATTCTGAGCTCTCTCACACTGCTTTTGGGCCACCAACATTTTCTGGACTTTAGGTGGTCTGCGATGCCTGTAAACCCCTTTTTTGGGCCTCCAAAGATTTCAACATTTTTGCCGGCCTAAGATGCATTTTAAGGCCTTTTTCGGGCTGCTTACATATTCTGTACTTTCGGGGATTTAGGATGCATTTTTCGTGGCAAAAATATTTTGGAGAATTACAGTGGTCTAGGATGTGGGTTAATGCCCCTTTCAGGCTGTAAATGTTTTTGGGACATTCAGAGATCTCTCACAATGTTTTTGGGCCACCAACATTTTCCAGACTTTAGGGGGTCTACGATGCCTGTAAACCCCTTTTTTGGGCCTCCAAAGATTTCAACATTTTTTCAGGCCTAAAATGCATTTTAATGCCTTTTTTGGAATGCTGACATATTTTGAACTTTCAGGGGTGTAGGATGCATTTTTCGTGCCAGAAATATTTTTGGTAATTTCAGTGGTCTAGGATTTGGGTTAATGCCCCTTTCAGGCTGCACATGTTTTTGGGGCATTCAGAGCTCTCTCACAATGTTTTTGGGCCACCAACATTTTCTGAACTTTAGGGGGTCTAAGATGCCTGTAAACCCCTTTTTTGGGCATCCAAACATTTCAACATTTTTGCAGGCCTAAGATGCTTTTTAAGGCCTTTTTTGGGCTGCTAACATTTTCTGAACTTTCAGGGGTGTAGGATGCATTTTTCGTGCCAGAAATATTTTTGGTAATTTCAGTGGTCTAGGATTTGGGTTAATGCCCCTTTTGGGCTGCTAATGTTTTTGGGACATTCAGAGCTCTCTCACAATGTCTTTGGGCCACCAACATTTTCTGGACGTTAGGGGGTCTACGATGCCGGTAAACCTTTTTTTTGGCCTCCAAAAATTTCAACATTTTAGCAGGCCTAAATTGCATTTAAGGCCTTTTTTGGGCTGCTAACATATTCTGTACTTTCAGGGGTTTAGGATGCATTTTTCGTGCCAAAAATATTTTTGGGAATTTCAGTGGTCTAGGATTTGGGTTAATGCCCCTTTCAGGCTGCAAATGTTTTTGGGACATTCAGAGCTCTCTCACAATGTTTTTGGGCCACCAACATTTTCTGGACTTTAGGGGGTCTACGATGCCTGTAAACCTTTTTTTTGGGCCTCCAAACATTTCAACATTTTTGCAGGCCTAAAATGCATTTAAGGCCTTTTTTGGGCTGCTAACATATTCTGTACTTTCAGGGGGGTAGGATGCATTTTTCATGCCAAATATATTTTGGAGTATTACAGTGGTCTAGGATGTGGGTTAATGCCCCTTTCAGGCTGTAAATGTTTTTGGGACATTCAGAGATCTCTCACAATGTTTTTGGGCCACCAACATTTTAAAGACTTTAGGGGGTCTTCGATGCCTGTAAACCCCTTTTTTGGGCCTCCAAAGATTTCAACATTTTTGCAGGCCTAAGATGCATTTTAAGGTTTTTTTTGGGCTGCTAACATTTTCTGAACTTTCAGGGGTGTAGGATGCATTTTTCGTGCCAGAAATATTTTTGGTAATTTCAGTGGTCTAGGATTTGGGTTAATGCCCCTTTTGGGCTGCTAATGTTTTTGGGACATTCAGAGCTCTCTCACAATGTCTTTGGGCCACCAACATTTTCTGGACTTTAGGGGGTCTACGATGCCGGTAAACCTTTTTTTTGGGCCTCCAAACATTTCAACATTTTTGCAGGCCTAAATTGCATTTAAGGCCTTTTTTGGGCTGCTAACATATTCTGTACTTTCAGGGGTTTAGGATGCATTTTTCGTGCCAAAAATATTTTTGGGAATTTCAGTGGTCTAGGATTTGGGTTAATGCCCCTTTCAGGCTGCAAATGTTTTTGGGAAATTCAGAGCTCTCTCACACTGCTTTTGGGCCACCAACATTTTCTGGACTTTAGGTGGTCTACGATGCCTGTAAACCCCTTTTTTGGGCCTCCAAAGATTTCAACATTTTTGCCGGCCTAAGATGCATTTTAAGGCCTTTTTTGGGCTGCTAACATATTCTGTACTTTCGGGGATGTAGGATGCATTTTTCGTGGCAAAAATATTTTGGAGAATTACAGTGGTCTAGGATGTGGGTTAATGCCTCTTTCAGGCTGTAAATGTTTTTGGGACATTCAGAGATCTCTCACAATGTTTTTGGGCCACCAACATTTTACAGACTTTAGGGGGTCTACGATGCCTGTAAACCCCTTTTTTGGGCCTCCAAAGATTTCAACATTTTTGCAGGCCTAAGATGCATTTTAAGGCCTTTTTTGGGCTGCTAACATATTCTGTGCTTTCGGGGTTGTAGGATCCATTTTTTGTGGCAAAAATATTTTTGTTTTGGGAATTTCAGTGGTCTAGGATGTGGGTTAATGCCCCTTTCAGGCTGCAAATGCTTTTGGGACATTCAGACCTCTCTCACACTGTTTTTGGGCCACCAACATTTTCTGAACTTTAGGGGGTCTAAGATGCCTGTAAACCCCTTTTTTGGGCATCCAAACATTTCAACATTTTTGCAGGCCTAAGATGCATTTTAAGGCCTTTTTTGGGCTGCTAACATTTTCTGAACTTTCAGGGGTGTAGGATGCATTTTTCGTGCCAGAAATATTTTTGGTAATTTCAGTGGTCTAGGATTTGGGTTAATGCCCCTTTTGGGCTGCTAATGTTTTTGGGACATTCAGAGCTCTCACACAATGTCTTTGGGCCACCAACATTTTCTGGACTTTAGGGGGTCTACGATGCCGGTAAACCTTTTTTTTGGGCCTCCAAACATTTCAACATTTTTGCAGGCCTAAATTGCATTTAAGGCCTTTTTTGGGCTGCTAACATATTCTGTACTTTCAGGGGTTTAGGATGCATTTTTCGTGCCAAAAATATTTTTGGGAATTTCAGTGGTCTAGGATTTGGGTTAATGCCCCTTTCAGGCTGCAAATGTTTTTGGGACATTCAGAGCTCTCTCACAATGTTTTTGGGCCACCAACATTTTCTGGACTTTAGGGGGTCTACGATGTCTGTAAACCCCTTTTTTGGGCCTCCAAAGATTTCAACATTTTTGCCGGCCTAAGATGCATTTTAAGGCCTTTTTTTGGCTGCTAACATATTCTGTACTTTCGGGGATGTAGGATGCATTTTTCGTGCCAAAAATATTTTTGGGAATTTCAGTGGTCTAGGATGCGGGTTAATGCCCCTTTCAAGCTGCAAATGCTTTTGGGACATTCTGAGCTCTCTCACACTGCTTTTGGGCCACCAACATTTTCTGGACTTTAGGTGGTCTGCGATGCCTGTAAACCCCTTTTTTGGGCCTCCAAAGATTTCAACATTTTTGCCGGCCTAAGATGCATTTTAAGGCCTTTTTCGGGCTGCTTACATATTCTGTACTTTCGGGGATTTAGGATGCATTTTTCGTGGCAAAAATATTTTGGAGAATTACAGTGGTCTAGGATGTGGGTTAATGCCCCTTTCAGGCTGTAAATGTTTTTGGGACATTCAGAGATCTCTCACAATGTTTTTGGGCCACCAACATTTTCCAGACTTTAGGGGGTCTACGATGCCTGTAAACCCCTTTTTTGGGCCTCCAAAGATTTCAACATTTTTTCAGGCCTAAAATGCATTTTAATGCCTTTTTTGGAATGCTGACATATTTTGAACTTTCAGGGGTGTAGGATGCATTTTTCGTGCCAGAAATATTTTTGGTAATTTCAGTGGTCTAGGATTTGGGTTAATGCCCCTTTCAGGCTGCACATGTTTTTGGGGCATTCAGAGCTCTCTCACAATGTTTTTGGGCCACCAACATTTTCTGGACTTTAGGGGGTCTACGATGCCTGTAAACCTTTTTTTTGGGCCTCCAAACATTTCAACATTTTTGCAGGCCTAAAATGCATTTAAGGCCTTTTTTGGGCTGCTAACATATTCTGTACTTTCAGGGGGTAGGATGCATTTTTCGTGCCAAAAATATTTTTGGGAATTTCAGTGGTCTAGGATGCAGGTTAATGCCCCTTTCAAGCTGCAAATGCTTTTGGGACATTCCGAGCTCTCTCACACTGCTTTTGGGCCACCAACATTTTATGGACTTTAGGGGGTCTATGATGCCTGTAAACCCCTTTTTTGGGCCTCCAAAGATTTCAACATTTTTGCCGGCCTAAGATGCATTTTAAGGCCTTTTTTGGGCTGCTAACATATTCTGTGCTTTCGGGGTTGTAGGATCCATTTTTCATGGCAAAAATATTTTTGTTTTGGAAATTTCAGTGGTGTAGGATGTGGGTTAATGCCCCTTTCAGGCTGCAAATGCTTTTGGGACATTCAGACCTCTCTCACACTGTTTTTGGGCCACCGACATATTCTGGACTTTATGGGGTCTACGATGCCTGTTAACCCCTTTTTTGGGCATCCAAACATTTCAACATTTTTGCAGGCCTAAAATGCATTTTAAGGCCTTTTTGGGCTGCTAACATTTTCTGAACTTTCAGGGGTGTAGGATGCATTTTTCGTGCCAGAAATATTTTTGGTAATTTCAGTGGTCTAGGATGTGGGTTAATGCCCCTTACAGGCTGTAAATGTTTTTGGGACATTCAGAGATCTCTCACAATGTTTTTGGGCCACCAACATTTTCTGGACTTTAGGGGGTCTACGATGCCTGTAAACCCCTTTTTTTGGGCATCCAAACATTTCAACATTTTTGCAGGCCTAAGATGCATTTTAAGGCCTTTTTTGGGCTGCTAACATTTTCTGAACTTTCAGGGGTGTAGGATGCATTTTTCGTGCCAGAAATATTTTTGGTAATTTCAGTGGTCTAGGATTTGGGTTAATGCCCCTTTTGGGCTGCTAATGTTTTTGGGACATTCAGAGCTCTCTCACAATGTCTTTGGGCCACCAACATTTTCTGGACTTTAGGGGGTCTACGATGCCGGTAAACCTTTTTTTTGGGCCTCCAAACATTTCAACATTTTTGCAGGCCTCAATTGCATTTAAGGCCTTTTTTGGGCTGCTAACATATTCTGTACTTTCAGGGGTTTAGGATGCATTTTTCGTGCCAAAAATATTTTTGGGAATTTCAGTGGTCTAGGATTTGGGTTAATGCCCCTTTCAGGCTGCAAATGTTTTTGGGACATTCAGAGCTCTCTCACAATGTTTTTGGGCCACCAACATTTTCTGGACTTTAGGGGGTCTACGATGTCTGTAAACCCCTTTTTTGGGCCTCCAAAGATTTCAACATTTTTGCCGGCCTAAGATGCATTTTAAGGCCTTTTTTTGGCTGCTAACATATTCTGTACTTTCGGGGATGTAGGATGCATTTTTCGTGCCAAAAATATTTTTGGGAATTTCAGTGGTCTAGGATGCGGGTTAATGCCTCTTTCAAGCTGCAAATGCTTTTGGGACATTCTGAGCTCTCTCATACTGCTTTTGGGCCACCAACATTTTCTGGACTTTAGGTGGTCTACGATGCCTGTAAACCCCTTTTTTGGGCCTCCAAAGATTTCAACATTTTTGCCGGCCTAAGATGCATTTTAAGGCCTTTTTTGGGCTGCTAACATATTCTGTACTTTCGGGGATGTAGGATGCATTTTTCGTGGCAAAAATATTTTGGAGAATTACAGTGGTCTAGGATGTGGGTTAATGCCCCTTTCAGGCTGTAAATGTTTTTGGGACATTCAGAGATCTCTCACAATGTTTTTGGGCCACCAACATCTTCCAGACTTTAGGGGGTCTACGATGCCTGTAAACCCCTTTTTTGGTCCTCCAAAGATTTCAACATTTTTTCAGGCCTAAGATGCATTTTAATGCCTTTTTTGGAATGCTGACATATTCTGAACTTTCAGGGTTGTAGGATGCATTTTTCGTGCCAAAAATATTTTTGGGAATTTCAGGGGTCTAGCATGCGGGTTAATGTCCTTTTCAGACTGCAAATGTTTTTGGGAGATTCAGAGCTCTCTCACACCGTTTTTGGGCCACCGACATATTCTGGACTTTAGGGGGTCTTCGATGCCTGTTAACCCCTTTTTTGGGCCTCCAAACATTTCAACATTTTTGCAGGCCTAAAATGCATTTAAGGCCTTTTTTGGGCTGCTAACATATTCTGTACTTTCAGGGGGGTAGGATGCATTTTTCGTGCCAAAAATATTTTTGGGAATTTCAGTGGTCTAGGATTTGGGTTAATGCCCCTTTCAAGCTGCAAATGCTTTTGGGACATTCCGAGCTCTCTCACACTGCTTTTGGGCCACCAACATTTTATGGACTTTAGGGGGTCTACGATGCCTGTAAACCCCTTTTTTGGGCCTCCAAAGATTTCAACATTTTTGCAGGCCTAAGATGCATTGTAAGGCCTTTTTTGGGCTGCTAACATATTCTGTGCTTTCGGGGTTGTAGGATCCATTTTTCGTGGCAAAAATATTTTTGTTTTGGGAATTTCAGTGGTCTAGGATGTGGGTTAATGCCCCTTTCAGGCTGCAAATGCTTTTGGGACATTCAGACCTCTCTCACACTGTTTTTGGGCCATCAACATTTTCTGAACTTTAGGGGGTCTAAGATGCCTGTAAACCCCTTTTTGGGCCTCCAAAGATTTCAACATTTTTGCAGGCCTAAGATGCATTTTAAGGCCTTTTTTGTGCTGCTAACATTTTCTGAACTTTTAGGGGTGTAGGATGCATTTTTCGTGGCAAAAATATTTTGGAGAATTACAGTGGTCTAGGATGTGGGTTAATGCCCCTTTCAGGCTGTAAATGTTTTTGGGACATTCAGAGATCTCTCACAATGTTTTTGGGCCACCAACATTTTACAGACTTTAGGGGGTCTACGATGCCTGTAAACCCCTTTTTGGGCCTCCAAAGATTTCAACATTTTTGCAGGCCTAAGATGCATTTTAAGGCCTTTTTTGTGCTGCTAACATTTTCTGAACTTTTAGGGGTGTAGGATGCATTTTTCGTGGCAAAAATATTTTGGAGAATTACAGTGGTCTAGGATGTGGGTTAATGCCCCTTTCAGGCTGTAAATGTTTTTGGGACATTCAGAGATCTCTCACAATGTTTTTGGGCCACTAACATTTTCCAGACTTTAGGGGGCCCTACGATGCCTGTAAACCCCTTTTTTGGACCTCCAAAGATTTCAACATTTTTTCAGGCCTAAGATGCATTTTAAGGCCTTTTTTGGAATTCTGACATATTCTGAACTTTCAGGGTTGTAGGATGCATTTTTCGTGCCAAAAATATTTTTGGGAATTTCAGGGGTCTAGCATGCGGGTTAATGTCCTTTTCAGACTGCAAATGTTTTTGGGAGATTCAGAGCTCTCTCACACCGTTTTTGGGCCACCGACATATTCTGGACTTTAGGGGGTCTACGATGCCTGTAAACCCCTTTTTTGGGCATACAAACATTTCAACATTTTTGCAGGCCTAAGATGCATTTTAAGGCCTTTTTGGGCTGCTAACATTTTCTGAACTTTCAGGGGTGTAGGATGCATTTTTTCGTGCCAGAAATATTTTTGGTAATTTCAGTGGTCTAGGATGCAGGTTAATGCCCCTTTCAAGCTGCAAATGCTTTTGGGACATTCCGAGCTCTCTCACACTGCTTTTGGGCCACCAACATTTTATGGACTTTAGGGGGTCTACGATGCCTGTAAACCCCTTTTTTGGGCCTCCAAAGATTTCAACATTTTTGCAGGCCTAAGATACATTTTAAGGCCTTTTTTGGGCTGCTAACATATTCTGTGCTTTCGGGGTTGTAGGATCCATTTTTCGTGGCAAAAATATTTTTGTTTTGGGAATTTCAGTGGTCTAGGATGTGGGTTAATGCCCCTTTCAGGCTGCAAATGCTTTTGGGACATTCAGACCTCTCTCACACTGTTTTTGGGCCACCAACATTTTCTGAACTTTAGGGGGTCTAAGATGCCTGTAAACCCCTTTTTTGGGCATCCAAACATTTCAACATTTTTGCAGGCCTAAGATGCTTTTTAAGGCCTTTTTTGGGCTGCTAACATTTTCTGAACTTTCAGGGGTGTAGGATGCATTTTTCGTGCCAGAAATATTTTTGGTAATTTCAGTGGTCTAGGATTTGGGTTAATGCCCCTTTTGGGCTGCTAATGTTTTTGGGACATTCAGAGCTCTCTCACAATGTCTTTGGGCCACCAACATTTTCTGGACGTTAGGGGGTCTACGATGCCGGTAAACCTTTTTTTTTGGCCTCCAAAAATGTCAACATTTTAGCAGGCCTAAATGGCATTTAAGGCCTTTTTTGGGCTGCTAACATATTCTGTACTTTCAGGGGTTTAAGATGCATTTTTCGTGCCAAAAATATTTTTGGGAATTTCAGTGGTCTAGGATTTGGGTTAATGCCCCTTTCAGGCTGCAAATGTTTTTGGGACATTCAGAGCTCTCTCACAATGTTTTTGGGCCACCAACATTTTCTGGACTTTAGGGGGTCTACGATGCCTGTAAACCTTTTTTTTGGGCCTCCAAACATTTCAACATTTTTGCAGGCCTAAAATGCATTTAAGGCCTTTTTTGGGCTGCTAACATATTCTGTACTTTCAGGGGGGTAGGATGCATTTTTCATGCCAAATATATTTTGGAGTATTACAGTGGTCTAGGATGTGGGTTAATGCCCCTTTCAGGCTGTAAATGTTTTTGGGACATTCAGAGATCTCTCACAATGTTTTTGGGCCACCAACATTTTAAAGACTTTAGGGGGTCTTCGATGCCTGTAAACCCCTTTTTTGGGCCTCCAAAGATTTCAACATTTTTGCAGGCCTAAGATGCATTTTAAGGTTTTTTTTGGGCTGCTAACATTTTCTGAACTTTCAGGGGTGTAGGATGCATTTTTCGTGCCAGAAATATTTTTGGTAATTTCAGTGGTCTAGGATTTGGGTTAATGCCCCTTTTGGGCTGCTAATGTTTTTGGGACATTCAGAGCTCTCTCACAATGTCTTTGGGCCACCAACATTTTCTGGACTTTAGGGGGTCTACGATGCCGGTAAACCTTTTTTTTGGGCCTCCAAACATTTCAACATTTTTGCAGGCCTAAATTGCATTTAAGGCCTTTTTTGGGCTGCTAACATATTCTGTACTTTCAGGGGTTTAGGATGCATTTTTCGTGCCAAAAATATTTTTGGGAATTTCAGTGGTCTAGGATTTGGGTTAATGCCCCTTTCAGGCTGCAAATGTTTTTGGGAAATTCAGAGCTCTCTCACAATGTTTTTGGGCCACCAACATTTTCTGGACTTTAGGGGGTCTACGATGCCTGTAAACCTTTTTTTTGGGCCTCCAAACATTTCAACATTTTTGCAGGCCTAAAATGCATATAAGGCCTTTTTTGGGCTGCTAACATATTCTGTACTTTCAGGGGGGTAGGATTCATTTTTCGTGCCAAAAATATTTTTGGGAATTTCAGTGGTCTAGGATGCGGGTTAATGCCACTTTCAAGCTGCAAATGCTTTTGGGACATTCCGAGCTCTCTCACACTGCTTTTGGGCCACCAACATTTTCTGGACTTTAGGTGGTCTACGATGCCTGTAAACCCCTTTTTTGGGCCTCCAAAGATTTCAACATTTTTGCCGGCCTAAGATGCATTTTAAGGCCTTTTTTGGGCTGCTAACATATTCTGTACTTTCGGGGATGTAGGATGCATTTTTCGTGGCAAAAATATTTTGGAGAATTACAGTGGTCTAGGATGTGGGTTAATGCCCCTTTCAGGCTGTAAATGTTTTTGGGACATTCAGAGATCTCTCACAATGTTTTTGGGCCACCAACATTTTACAGACTTTAGGGGGTCTACAATGCCTGTAAACCCCTTTTTTGGGCCTCCAAAGATTTCAACATTTTTGCAGGCCTAAGATGCATTTTAAGGCCTTTTTTGGGCTGCTAACATATTCTGTGCTTTCGGGGTTGTAGGATCCATTTTTTGTGGCAAAAATATTTTTGTTTTGGGAATTTCAGTGGTCTAGGATGTGGGTTAATGCCCCTTTCAGGCTGCAAATGCTTTTGGGACATTCAGACCTCTCTCACACTGTTTTTGGGCCACCAACATTTTCTGAACTTTAGGGGGTCTAAGATGCCTGTAAACCCCTTTTTTGGGCATCCAAACATTTCAACATTTTTGCAGGCCTAAGATGCATTTTAAGGCCTTTTTTGGGCTGCTAACATTTTTTGAACTTTCAGGGGTGTAGGATGCATTTTTCGTGCCAGAAATATTTTTGGTAATTTCAGTGGTCTAGGATTTGGGTTAATGCCCCTTTTGGGCTGCTAATGTTTTTGGGACATTCAGAGCTCTCACACAATGTCTTTGGGCCACCAACATTTTCTGGACTTTAGGGGGTCTACGATGCCGGTAAACCTTTTTTTTGGGCCTCCAAACATTTCAACATTTTTGCAGGCCTAAATTGCATTTAAGGCCTTTTTTGGGCTGCTAACATATTCTGTACTTTCAGGGGTTTAGGATGCATTTTTCGTGCCAAAAATATTTTTGGGAATTTCAGTGGTCTAGGATTTGGGTTAATGCCCCTTTCAGGCTGCAAATGTTTTTGGGACATTCAGAGCTCTCTCACAATGTTTTTGGGCCACCAACATTTTCTGGACTTTAGGGGGTCTACTATGTCTGTAAACCCCTTTTTTGGGCCTCCAAAGATTTCAACATTTTTGCCGGCCTAAGATGCATTTTAAGGCCTTTTTTTGGCTGCTAACATATTCTGTACTTTCGGGGATGTAGGATGCATTTTTCGTGCCAAAAATATTTTTGGGAATTTCAGTGGTCTAGGATGCGGGTTAATGCCCCTTTCAAGCTGCAAATGCTTTTGGGACATTCTGAGCTCTCTCACACTGCTTTTGGGCCACCAACATTTTCTGGACTTTAGGTGGTCTACGATGCCTGTAAACCCCTTTTTTGGGCCTCCAAAGATTTCAACATTTTTGCCGGCCTAAGATGCATTTTAAGGCCTTTTTCGGGCTGCTTACATATTCTGTACTTTCGGGGATTTAGGATGCATTTTTCGTGGCAAAAATATTTTGGAGAATTACAGTGGTCTAGGATGTTGGTTAATGCCCCTTTCAGGCTGTAAATGTTTTTGGGACATTCAGAGATCTCTCACAATGTTTTTGGGCCACCAACATTTTCCAGACTTTAGGGGGTCTACGATGCCTGTAAACCCCTTTTTTGGGCCTCCAAAGATTTCAACATTTTTTCAGGCCTAAAATGCATTTTAATGCCTTTTTTGGAATGCTGACATATTCTGAACTTTCAGGGGTGTAGGATGCATTTTTCGTGCCAGAAATATTTTTGGTAATTTCAGTGGTCTAGGATTTGGGTTAATGCCCCTTTCAGGCTGCAAATGTTTTTGGGGCATTCAGAGCTCTCTCACAATGTTTTTGGGCCACCAACATTTTCTGGACTTTAGGGGGTCTACGATGCCTGTAAACCTTTTTTTTGGGCCTCCAAACATTTCAACATTTTTGCAGGCCTAAAATGCATTTAAGGCCTTTTTTGGGCTGCTAACATATTCTGTACTTTCAGGGGGTAGGATGCATTTTTCGTGCCAAAAATATTTTTGGGAATTTCAGTGGTCTAGGATGCCGGTTAATGCCCCTTTCAAGCTGCAAATGCTTTTGGGACATTCCGAGCTCTCTCACACTGCTTTTGGGCCACCAACATTTTATGGACTTTAGGGGGTCTATGATGCCTGTAAACCCCTTTTTTGGGCCTCCAAAGATTTCAACATTTTTGCCGGCCTAAGATGCATTTTAAGGCCTTTTTTGGGCTGCTAACATATTCTGTGCTTTCGGGGTTGTAGGATCCATTTTTCATGGCAAAAATATTTTTGTTTTGGAAATTTCAGTGGTGTAGGATGTGGGTTAATGCCCCTTTCAGGCTGCAAATGCTTTTGGGACATTCAGACCTCTCTCACACTGTTTTTGGGCCACCGACATATTCTGGACTTTATGGGGTCTACGATGCCTGTTAACCCCTTTTTTGGGCATCCAAACATTTCAACATTTTTGCAGGCCTAAAATGCATTTTAAGGCCTTTTTGGGCTGCTAACATTTTCTGAACTTTCAGGGGTGTAGGATGCATTTTTCGTGCCAGAAATATTTTTGGTAATTTCAGTGGTCTAGGATGTGGGTTAATGCCCCTTTCAGGCTGTAAATGTTTTTGGGACATTCAGAGATCTCTCACAATGTTTTTGGGCCACCAACATTTTCTGGACTTTAGGGGGTCTACGATGCCTGTAAACCCCTTTTTTTGGGCATCCAAACATTTCAACATTTTTGCAGGCCTAAGATGCATTTTAAGGCCTTTTTTGGGCTGCTAACATTTTCTGAACTTTCAGGGGTGTAGGATGCATTTTTCGTGCCAGAAATATTTTTGGTAATTTCAGTGGTCTAGGATTTGGGTTAATGCCCCTTTCAGGCTGCAAATGTTTTTGGGACATTCAGAGCTCTCTCACAATGTTTTTGGGCCACCAACATTTTATGGACTTTAGGGGGTCTACGATGCCTGTAAACCCCTTTTTTGGGCCTCCAAAGATTTCAACATTTTTGCAGGCCTAAGATACATTTTAAGGCCTTTTTTGGGCTGCTAACATATTCTGTGCTTTCGGGGTTGTAGGATCCATTTTTCGTGGCAAAAATATTTTTGTTTTGGGAATTTCAGTGGTCTAGGATGTGGGTTAATGCCCCTTTCAGGCTGCAAATGCTTTTGGGACATTCAGACCTCTCTCACACTGTTTTTGGGCCACCAACATTTTCTGAACTTTAGGGGATCTAAGATGCCTGTAAACCCCTTTTTTGGGCATCCAAACATTTCAACATTTTTGCAGGCCTAAGATGCTTTTTAAGGCCTTTTTTGGGCTGCTAACATTTTCTGAACTTTCAGGGGTGTAGGATGCATTTTTCGTGCCAGAAATATTTTTGGTAATTTCAGTGGTCTAGGATTTGGGTTAATGCCCCTTTTGGGCTGCTAATGTTTTTGGGACATTCAGAGCTCTCTCACAATGTCTTTGGGCCACCAACATTTTCTGGACGTTAGGGGGTCTACGATGCCGGTAAACCTTTTTTTTTGGCCTCCAAAAATTTCAACATTTTAGCAGGCCTAAATTGCATTTAAGGCCTTTTTTGGGCTGCTAACATATTCTGTACTTTCAGGGGTTTAGGATGCATTTTTCGTGCCAAAAATATTTTTGGGAATTTCAGTGGTCTAGGATTTGGGTTAATGCCCCTTTCAGGCTGCAAATGTTTTTGGGACATTCAGAGCTCTCTCACAATGTTTTTGGGCCACCAACATTTTCTGGACTTTAGGGGGTCTACGATGCCTGTAAACCTTGTTTTTGGGCCTCCAAACATTTCAACATTTTTGCAGGCCTAAAATGCATTTAAGGCCTTTTTTGGGCTGCTAACATATTCTGTACTTTCAGGGGGGTAGGATGCATTTTTCATGCCAAATATATTTTGGAGTATTACAGTGGTCTAGGATGTGGGTTAATGCCCCTTTCAGGCTGTAAATGTTTTTGGGACATTCAGAGATCTCTCACAATGTTTTTGGGCCACCAACATTTTAAAGACTTTAGGGGGTCTTCGATGCCTGTAAACCCCTTTTTTGGGCCTCCAAAGATTTCAACATTTTTGCAGGCCTAAGATGCATTTTAAGGTTTTTTTTGGGCTGCTAACATTTTCTGAACTTTCAGGGGTGTAGGATGCATTTTTCGTGCCAGAAATATTTTTGGTAATTTCAGTGGTCTAGGATTTGGGTTAATGCCCCTTTTGGGCTGCTAATGTTTTTGGGACATTCAGAGCTCTCTCACAATGTCTTTGGGCCACCAACATTTTCTGGACTTTAGGGGGTCTACGATGCCGGTAAACCTTTTTTTTGGGCCTCCAAACATTTCAACATTTTTGCAGGCCTAAATTGCATTTAAGGCCTTTTTTGGGCTGCTAACATATTCTGTACTTTCAGGGGTTTAGGATGCATTTTTCGTGCCAAAAATATTTTTGGGAATTTCAGTGGTCTAGGATTTGGGTTAATGCCCCTTTCAGGCTGCAAATGTTTTTGGGAAATTCAGAGCTCTCTCACAATGTTTTTGGGCCACCAACATTTTCTGGACTTTAGGGGGTCTACGATGCCTGTAAACCTTTTTTTTGGGCCTCCAAACATTTCAACATTTTTGCAGGCCTAAAATGCATTTAAGGCCTTTTTTGGGCTGCTAACATATTCTGTACTTTCAGGGGGGTAGGATTCATTTTTCGTGCCAAAAATATTTTTGGGAATTTCAGTGGTCTAGGATGCGGGTTAATGCCCCTTTCAAGCTGCAAATGCTTTTGGGACATTCCGAGCTCTCTCACACTGCTTTTGGGCCACCAACATTTTCTGGACTTTAGGTGGTCTACGATGCCTGTAAACCCCTTTTTTGGGCCTCCAAAGATTTCAACATTTTTGCCGGCCTAAGATGCATTTTAAGGCCTTTTTTGGGCTGCTAACATATTCTGTACTTTCGGGGATGTAGGATGCATTTTTCGTGGCAAAAATATTTTGGAGAATTACAGTGGTCTAGGATGTGGGTTAATGCCCCTTTCAGGCTGTAAATGTTTTTGGGACATTCAGAGATCTCTCACAATGTTTTTGGGCCACCAACATTTTACAGACTTTAGGGGGTCTACGATGCCTGTAAACCCCTTTTTTGGGCCTCCAAAGATTTCAACATTTTTGCAGGCCTAAGATGCATTTTAAGGCCTTTTTTGGGCTGCTAACATATTCTGTGCTTTCGGGGTTGTAGGATCCATTTTTTGTGGCAAAAATATTTTTGTTTTGGGAATTTCAGTGGTCTAGGATGTGGGTTAATGCCCCTTTCAGGCTGCAAATGCTTTTGGGACATTCAGACCTCTCTCACACTGTTTTTGGGCCACCAACATTTTCTGAACTTTAGGGGGTCTAAGATGCCTGTAAACCCCTTTTTTGGGCATCCAAACATTTCAACATTTTTGCAGGCCTAAGATGCATTTTAAGGCCTTTTTTGGGCTGCTAACATTTTCTGAACTTTCAGGGGTGTAGGATGCATTTTTCGTGCCAGAAATATTTTTGGTAATTTCAGTGGTCTAGGATTTGGGTTAATGCCCCTTTTGGGCTGCTAATGTTTTTGGGACATTCAGAGCTCTCACACAATGTCTTTGGGCCACCAACATTTTCTGGACTTTAGGGGGTCTACGATGCCGGTAAACCTTTTTTTTGGGCCTCCAAACATTTCAACATTTTTGCAGGCCTAAATTGCATTTAAGGCCTTTTTTGGGCTGCTAACATATTCTGTACTTTCAGGGGTTTAGGATGCATTTTTCGTGCCAAAAATATTTTTGGGAATTTCAGTGGTCTAGGATTTGGGTTAATGCCCCTTTCAGGCTGCAAATGTTTTTGGGACATTCAGAGCTCTCTCACAATGTTTTTGGGCCACCAACATTTTCTGGACTTTAGGGGGTCTACGATGTCTGTAAACCCCTTTTTTGGGCCTCCAAAGATTTCAACATTTTTGCCGGCCTAAGATGCATTTTAAGGCCTTTTTTTGGCTGCTAACATATTCTGTACTTTCGGGGATGTAGGATGCATTTTTCGTGCCAAAAATATTTTTGGGAATTTCAGTGGTCTAGGATGCGGGTTAATGCCCCTTTCAAGCTGCAAATGCTTTTGGGACATTCTGAGCTCTCTCACACTGCTTTTGGGCCACCAACATTTTCTGGACTTTAGGTGGTCTACGATGCCTGTAAACCCCTTTTTTGGGCCTCCAAAGATTTCAACATTTTTGCCGGCCTAAGATGCATTTTAAGGCCTTTTTCGGGCTGCTTACATATTCTGTACTTTCGGGGATTTAGGATGCATTTTTCGTGGCAAAAATATTTTGGAGAATTACAGTGGTCTAGGATGTGGGTTAATGCCCCTTTCAGGCTGTAAATGTTTTTGGGACATTCAGAGATCTCTCACAATGTTTTTGGGCCACCAACATTTTCCAGACTTTAGGGGGTCTACGATGCCTGTAAACCCCTTTTTTGGGCCTCCAAAGATTTCAACATTTTTTCAGGCCTAAAATGCATTTTAATGCCTTTTTTGGAATGCTGACATATTCTGAACTTTCAGGGGTGTAGGATGCATTTTTCGTGCCAGAAATATTTTTGGTAATTTCAGTGGTCTAGGATTTGGGTTAATGCCCCTTTCAGGCTGCAAATGTTTTTGGGGCATTCAGAGCTCTCTCACAATGTTTTTGGGCCACCAACATTTTCTGGACTTTAGGGGGTCTACGATGCCTGTAAACCTTTTTTTTGGGCCTCCAAACATTTCAACATTTTTGCAGGCCTAAAATGCATTTAAGGCCTTTTTTGGGCTGCTAACATATTCTGTACTTTCAGGGGGTAGGATGCATTTTTCGTGCCAAAAATATTTTTGGGAATTTCAGTGGTCTAGGATGCAGGTTAATGCCCCTTTCAAGCTGCAAATGCTTTTGGGACATTCCGAGCTCTCTCACACTGCTTTTGGGCCACCAACATTTTATGGACTTTAGGGGGTCTATGATGCCTGTAAACCCCTTTTTTGGGCCTCCAAAGATTTCAACATTTTTGCCGGCCTAAGATGCATTTTAAGGCCTTTTTTGGGCTGCTAACATATTCTGTGCTTTCGGGGTTGTAGGATCCATTTTTCATGGCAAAAATATTTTTGTTTTGGAAATTTCAGTGGTGTAGGATGTGGGTTAATGCCCCTTTCAGGCTGCAAATGCTTTTGGGACATTCAGACCTCTCTCACACTGTTTTTGGGCCACCGACATATTCTGGACTTTATGGGGTCTACGATGCCTGTTAACCCCTTTTTTGGGCATCCAAACATTTCAACATTTTTGCAGGCCTAAAATGCATTTTAAGGCCTTTTTGGGCTGCTAACATTTTCTGAACTTTCAGGGGTGTAGGATGCATTTTTCGTGCCAGAAATATTTTTGGTAATTTCAGTGGTCTAGGATGTGGGTTAATGCCCCTTTCAGGCTGTAAATGTTTTTGGGACATTCAGAGATCTCTCACAATGTTTTTGGGCCACCAACATTTTCTGGACTTTAGGGGGTCTACGATGCCTGTAAACCCCTTTTTTTGGGCATCCAAACATTTCAACATTTTTGCAGGCCTAAGATGCATTTTAAGGCCTTTTTTGGGCTGCTAACATTTTCTGAACTTTCAGGGGTGTAGGATGCATTTTTCGTGCCAGAAATATTTTTGGTAATTTCAGTGGTCTAGGATTTGGGTTAATGCCCCTTTCAGGCTGCAAATGTTTTTGGGACATTCAGAGCTCTCTCACAATGTTTTTGGGCCACCAACATTTTCTGGACTTTAGGGGGTCTACGATGCCTGTAAACCTTTTTTTTGGGCCTCCAAACATTTCAACATTTTTGCAGGCCTAAAATGCATTTAAGGCCTTTTTTGGGCTGCTAACATATTCTGTACTTTCAGGGGGGTAGGATGCATTTTTCGTGCCAAAAATATTTTTGGGAATTTCAGTGGTCTAGGATGCAGGTTAATGCCCCTTTCAAGCTGCAAATGCTTTTGGGACATTCCGAGCTCTCTCACACTGCTTTTGGGCCACCAACATTTTATGGACTTTAGGGGGTCTACGATGCCTGTAAACCCCTTTTTTGGGCCTCCAAAGATTTCAACATTTTTGCAGGCCTAAGATACATTTTAAGGCCTTTTTTGGGCTGCTAACATATTCTGTGCTTTCGGGGTTGTAGGATCCATTTTTCGTGGCAAAAATATTTTTGTTTTGGGAATTTCAGTGGTCTAGGATGTGGGTTAATGCCCCTTTCAGGCTGCAAATGCTTTTGGGACATTCAGACCTCTCTCACACTGTTTTTGGGCCACCAACATTTTCTGAACTTTAGGGGGTCTAAGATGCCTGTAAACCCCTTTTTTGGGCATCCAAACATTTCAACATTTTTGCAGGCCTAAGATGCTTTTTAAGGCCTTTTTTGGGCTGCTAACATTTTCTGAACTTTCAGGGGTGTAGGATGCATTTTTCGTGCCAGAAATATTTTTGGTAATTTCAGTGGTCTAGGATTTGGGTTAATGCCCCTTTTGGGCTGCTAATGTTTTTGGGACATTCAGAGCTCTCTCACAATGTCTTTGGGCCACCAACATTTTCTGGACGTTAGGGGGTCTACGATGCCGGTAAACCTTTTTTTTTGGCCTCCAAAAATTTCAACATTTTAGCAGGCCTAAATTGCATTTAAGTCCTTTTTTGGGCTGCTAACATATTCTGTACTTTCAGGGGTTTAGGATGCATTTTTCGTGCCAAAAATATTTTTGGGAATTTCAGTGGTCTAGGATTTGGGTTAATGCCCCTTTCAGGCTGCAAATGTTTTTGGGACATTCAGAGCTCTCTCACAATGTTTTTGGGCCACCAACATTTTCTGGACTTTAGGGGGTCTACGATGCCTGTAAACCTTTTTTTTGGGCCTCCAAACATTTCAACATTTTTGCAGGCCTAAAATGCATTTAAGGCCTTTTTTGGGCTGCTAACATATTCTGTACTTTCAGGGGGGTAGGATGCATTTTTCATGCCAAATATATTTTGGAGTATTACAGTGGTCTAGGATGTGGGTTAATGCCCCTTTCAGGCTGTAAATGTTTTTGGGACATTCAGAGATCTCTCACAATGTTTTTGGGCCACCAACATTTTAAAGACTTTAGGGGGTCTTCGATGCCTGTAAACCCCTTTTTTGGGCCTCCAAAGATTTCAACATTTTTGCAGGCCTAAAATGCATTTTAAGGTTTTTTTTGGGCTGCTAACATTTTCTGAACTTTCAGGGGTGTAGGATGCATTTTTCGTGCCAGAAGTATTTTTGGTAATTTCAGTGGTCTAGGATTTGGGTTAATGCCCCTTTTGGGCTGCTAATGTTTTTGGGACATTCAGAGCTCTCTCACAATGTCTTTGGGCCACCAACATTTTCTGGACTTTAGGGGGTCTACGATGCCGGTAAACCTTTTTTTTGGGCCTCCAAACATTTCAACATTTTTGCAGGCCTAAATTGCATTTAAGGCCTTTTTTGGGCTGCTAACATATTCTGTACTTTCAGGGGTTTAGGATGCATTTTTCGTGCCAAAAATATTTTTGGGAATTTCAGTGGTCTAGGATTTGGGTTAATGCCCCTTTCAGGCTGCAAATGTTTTTGGGAAATTCAGAGCTCTCTCACACTGCTTTTGGGCCACCAACATTTTCTGGACTTTAGGTGGTCTACGATGCCTGTAAACCCCTTTTTTGGGCCTCCAAAGATTTCAACATTTTTGCCGGCCTAAGATGCATTTTAAGGCCTTTTTTGGGCTGCTAACATATTCTGTACTTTCGGGGATGTAGGATGCATTTTTCGTGGCAAAAATATTTTGGAGAATTACAGTGGTCTAGGATGTGGGTTAATGCCTCTTTCAGGCTGTAAATGTTTTTGGGACATTCAGAGATCTCTCACAATGTTTTTGGGCCACCAACATTTTACAGACTTTAGGGGGTCTACGATGCCTGTAAACCCCTTTTTTGGGCCTCCAAAGATTTCAACATTTTTGCAGGCCTAAGATGCATTTTAAGGCCTTTTTTGGGCTGCTAACATATTCTGTGCTTTCGGGGTTGTAGGATCCATTTTTTGTGGCAAAAATATTTTTGTTTTGGGAATTTCAGTGGTCTAGGATGTGGGTTAATGCCCCTTTCAGGCTGCAAATGCTTTTGGGACATTCAGACCTCTCTCACACTGTTTTTGGGCCACCAACATTTTCTGAACTTTAGGGGGTCTAAGATGCCTGTAAACCCCTTTTTTGGGCATCCAAACATTTCAACATTTTTGCAGGCCTAAGATGCATTTTAAGGCCTTTTTTGGGCTGCTAACATTTTCTGAACTTTCAGGGGTGTAGGATGCATTTTTCGTGCCAGAAATATTTTTGGTAATTTCAGTGGTCTAGGATTTGGGTTAATGCCCCTTTTGGGCTGCTAATGTTTTTGGGACATTCAGAGCTCTCACACAATGTCTTTGGGCCACCAACATTTTCTGGACTTTAGGGGGTCTACGATGCCGGTAAACCTTTTTTTTGGGCCTCCAAACATTTCAACATTTTTGCAGGCCTAAATTGCATTTAAGGCCTTTTTTGGGCTGCTAACATATTCTGTACTTTCAGGGGTTTAGGATGCATTTTTCGTGCCAAAAATATTTTTGGGAATTTCAGTGGTCTAGGATTTGGGTTAATGCCCCTTTCAGGCTGCAAATGTTTTTGGGACATTCAGAGCTCTCTCACAATGTTTTTGGGCCACCAACATTTTGTGGACTTTAGGGGGTCTACGATGTCTGTAAACCCCTTTTTTGGGCCTCCAAAGATTTCAACATTTTTGCCGGCCTAAGATGCATTTTAAGGCCTTTTTTTGGCTGCTAACATATTCTGTACTTTCGGGGATGTAGGATGCATTTTTCGTGCCAAAAATATTTTTGGGAATTTCAGTGGTCTAGGATGCGGGTTAATGCCCCTTTCAAGCTGCAAATGCTTTTGGGACATTCTGAGCTCTCTCACACTGCTTTTGGGCCACCAACATTTTCTGGACTTTAGGTGGTCTACGATGCCTGTAAACCCCTTTTTTGGGCCTCCAAAGATTTCAACATTTTTGCCGGCCTAAGATGCATTTTAAGGCCTTTTTCGGGCTGCTTACATATTCTGTACTTTCGGGGATTTAGGATGCATTTTTCGTGGCAAAAATATTTTGGAGAATTACAGTGGTCTAGGATGTGGGTTAATGCCCCTTTCAGGCTGTAAATGTTTTTGGGACATTCAGAGATCTCTCACAATGTTTTTGGGCCACCAACATTTTCCAGACTTTAGGGGGTCTACGATGCCTGTAAACCCCTTTTTTGGGCCTCCAAAGATTTCAACATTTTTTCAGGCCTAAAATGCATTTTAATGCCTTTTTTGGAATGCTGACATATTTTGAACTTTCAGGGGTGTAGGATGCATTTTTCGTGCCAGAAATATTTTTGGTAATTTCAGTGGTCTAGGATTTGGGTTAATGCCCCTTTCAGGCTGCACATGTTTTTGGGGCATTCAGAGCTCTCTCACAATGTTTTTGGGCCACCAACATTTTCTGGACTTTAGGGGGTCTACGATGCCTGTAAACCTTTTTTTTGGGCCTCCAAACATTTCAACATTTTTGCAGGCCTAAAATGCATTTAAGGCCTTTTTTGGGCTGCTAACATATTCTGTACTT
Organism: Ambystoma mexicanum; assembly: GCF_040938575.1. Taxonomy (NCBI): domain Eukaryota; kingdom Metazoa; phylum Chordata; class Amphibia; order Caudata; family Ambystomatidae; genus Ambystoma; species Ambystoma mexicanum. The sequence continues at coordinate 600,008,053 of NC_090929.1, forward strand.
TCAGGGGGTAGGATGCATTTTTCGTGCCAAAAATATTTTTGGGAATTTCAGTGGTCTAGGATGCAGGTTAATGCCCCTTTCAAGCTGCAAATGCTTTTGGGACATTCCGAGCTCTCTCACACTGCTTTTGGGCCACCAACATTTTATGGACTTTAGGGGGTCTATGATGCCTGTAAACCCCTTTTTTGGGCCTCCAAAGATTTCAACATTTTTGCCGGCCTAAGATGCATTTTAAGGCCTTTTTTGGGCTGCTAACATATTCTGTGCTTTCGGGGTTGTAGGATCCATTTTTCATGGCAAAAATATTTTTGTTTTGGAAATTTCAGTGGTGTAGGATGTGGGTTAATGCCCCTTTCAGGCTGCAAATGCTTTTGGGACATTCAGACCTCTCTCACACTGTTTTTGGGCCACCGACATATTCTGGACTTTATGGGGTCTACGATGCCTGTTAACCCCTTTTTTGGGCATCCAAACATTTCAACATTTTTGCAGGCCTAAAATGCATTTTAAGGCCTTTTTGGGCTGCTAACATTTTCTGAACTTTCAGGGGTGTAGGATGCATTTTTCGTGCCAGAAATATTTTTGGTAATTTCAGTGGTCTAGGATGTGGGTTAATGCCCCTTTCAGGCTGTAAATGTTTTTGGGACATTCAGAGATCTCTCACAATGTTTTTGGGCCACCAACATTTTCTGGACTTTAGGGGGTCTACGATGCCTGTAAACCCCTTTTTTTGGGCATCCAAACATTTCAACATTTTTGCAGGCCTAAGATGCATTTTAAGGCCTTTTTTGGGCTGCTAACATTTTCTGAACTTTCAGGGGTGTAGGATGCATTTTTCGTGCCAGAAATATTTTTGGTAATTTCAGTGGTCTAGGATTTGGGTTAATGCCCCTTTTGGGCTGCTAATGTTTTTGGGACATTCAGAGCTCTCTCACAATGTCTTTGGGCCACCAACATTTTCTGGACTTTAGGGGGTCTACGATGCCGGTAAACCTTTTTTTTGGGCCTCCAAACATTTCAACATTTTTGCAGGCCTAAATTGCATTTAAGGCCTTTTTTGGGCTGCTAACATATTCTGTACTTTCAGGGGTTTAGGATGCATTTTTCGTGCCAAAAATATTTTTGGGAATTTCAGTGGTCTAGGATTTGGGTTAATGCCCCTTTCAGGCTGCAAATGTTTTTGGGACATTCAGAGCTCTCTCACAATGTTTTTGGGCCACCAACATTTTCTGGACTTTAGGGGGTCTACGATGTCTGTAAACCCCTTTTTTGGGCCTCCAAAGATTTCAACATTTTTGCCGGCCTAAGATGCATTTTAAGGCCTTTTTTTGGCTGCTAACATATTCTGTACTTTCGGGGATGTAGGATGCATTTTTCGTGCCAAAAATATTTTTGGGAATTTCAGTGGTCTAGGATGCGGGTTAATGCCTCTTTCAAGCTGCAAATGCTTTTGGGACATTCTGAGCTCTCTCATACTGCTTTTGGGCCACCAACATTTTCTGGACTTTAGGTGGTCTACGATGCCTGTAAACCCCTTTTTTGGGCCTCCAAAGATTTCAACATTTTTGCCGGCCTAAGATGCATTTTAAGGCCTTTTTTGGGCTGCTAACATATTCTGTACTTTCGGGGATGTAGGATGCATTTTTCGTGGCAAAAATATTTTGGAGAATTACAGTGGTCTAGGATGTGGGTTAATGCCCCTTTCAGGCTGTAAATGTTTTTGGGACATTCAGAGATCTCTCACAATGTTTTTGGGCCACCAACATCTTCCAGACTTTAGGGGGTCTACGATGCCTGTAAACCCCTTTTTTGGTCCTCCAAAGATTTCAACATTTTTTCAGGCCTAAGATGCATTTTAATGCCTTTTTTGGAATGCTGACATATTCTGAACTTTCAGGGTTGTAGGATGCATTTTTCGTGCCAAAAATATTTTTGGGAATTTCAGGGGTCTAGCATGCGGGTTAATGTCCTTTTCAGACTGCAAATGTTTTTGGGAGATTCAGAGCTCTCTCACACCGTTTTTGGGCCACCGACATATTCTGGACTTTAGGGGGTCTTCGATGCCTGTTAACCCCTTTTTTGGGCCTCCAAAGATTTCAACATTTTTGCAGGCCTAAGTTGCATTTTAAGGCCTTTTTGGGCTGCTAACATTTTCTGAACTTTCAGGGGTGTAGGATGCATTTTTCGTGCCAGAAATATTTTTGGTAATTTCAGTGGTCTAGGATTTGGGTTAATGCCCCTTTCAGGCTGCAAATGTTTTTGGGGCATTCAGAGCTCTCTCACAATGTTTTTGGGCCACCAACATTTTCTGGACTTTAGGGGGTCTACGATGCCTGTAAACCTTTTTTTTGGGCCTCCAAACATTTCAACATTTTTGCAGGCCTAAAATGCATTTAAGGCCTTTTTTGGGCTGCTAACATATTCTGTACTTTCAGGGGGGTAGGATGCATTTTTCGTGCCAAAAATATTTTTGGGAATTTCAGTGGTCTAGGATTTGGGTTAATGCCCCTTTCAAGCTGCAAATGCTTTTGGGACATTCCGAGCTCTCTCACACTGCTTTTGGGCCACCAACATTTTATGGACTTTAGGGGGTCTACGATGCCTGTAAACCCCTTTTTTGGGCCTCCAAAGATTTCAACATTTTTGCAGGCCTAAGATGCATTTTAAGGCCTTTTTTGGGCTGCTAACATATTCTGTGCTTTCGGGGTTGTAGGATCCCTTTTTCGTGGCAAAAATATTTTTGTTTTGGGAATTTCAGTGGTCTAGGATGTGGGTTAATGCCCCTTTCAGGCTGCAAATGCTTTTGGGACATTCAGACCTCTCTCACACTGTTTTTGGGCCATCAACATTTTCTGAACTTTAGGGGGTCTAAGATGCCTGTAAACCCCTTTTTGGGCCTCCAAAGATTTCAACATTTTTGCAGGCCTAAGATGCATTTTAAGGCCTTTTTTGTGCTGCTAACATTTTCTGAACTTTTAGGGGTGTAGGATGCATTTTTCGTGGCAAAAATATTTTGGAGAATTACAGTGGTCTAGGATGTGGGTTAATGCCCCTTTCAGGCTGTAAATGTTTTTGGGACATTCAGAGATCTCTCACAATGTTTTTGGGCCACCAACATTTTACAGACTTTAGGGGGTCTACGATGCCTGTAAACCCCTTTTTGGGCCTCCAAAGATTTCAACATTTTTGCAGGCCTAAGATGCATTTTAAGGCCTTTTTTGTGCTGCTAACATTTTCTGAACTTTTAGGGGTGTAGGATGCATTTTTCGTGGCAAAAATATTTTGGAGAATTACAGTGGTCTAGGATGTGGGTTAATGCCCCTTTCAGGCTGTAAATGTTTTTGGGACATTCAGAGATCTCTCACAATGTTTTTGGGCCACCAACATTTTCCAGACTTTAGGGGGCCCTACGATGCCTGTAAACCCCTTTTTTGGACCTCCAAAGATTTCAACATTTTTTCAGGCCTAAGATGCATTTTAAGGCCTTTTTTGGGCTGCTAACATATTCTGTGCTTTCGGGGTTGTAGGATCCATTTTTCGTGGCAAAAATATTTTTGGGAATTTCAGGGGTCTAGCATGCGGGTTAATGTCCTTTTCAGACTGCAAATGTTTTTGGGAGATTCAGAGCTCTCTCACACCGTTTTTGGGCCACCGACATATTCTGGACTTTAGGGGGTCTACGATGCCTGTAAACCCCTTTTTTGGGCATACAAACATTTCAACATTTTTGCAGGCCTAAGATGCATTTTAAGGCCTTTTTGGGCTGCTAACATTTTCTGAACTTTCAGGGGTGTAGGATGCATTTTTTCGTGCCAGAAATATTTTTGGTAATTTCAGTGGTCTAGGATGCAGGTTAATGCCCCTTTCAAGCTGCAAATGCTTTTGGGACATTCCGAGCTCTCTCACACTGCTTTTGGGCCACCAACATTTTATGGACTTTAGGGGGTCTACGATGCCTGTAAACCCCTTTTTTGGGCCTCCAAAGATTTCAACATTTTTGCAGGCCTAAGATGCATTTTAAGGCCTTTTTTGGGCTGCTAACATATTCTGTGCTTTCGGGGTTGTAGGATCCATTTTCCGTGGCAAAAATATTTTTGTTTTGGGAATTTCAGTGGTCTAGGATGTGGGTTAATGCCCCTTTCAGGCTGCAAATGCTTTTGGGACATTCAGACCTCTCTCACACTGTTTTTGGGCCACCAACATTTTCTGAACTTTAGGGGGTCTAAGATGCCTGTAAACCCCTTTTTTGGGCATCCAAACATTTCAACATTTTGCAGGCCTAAGATGCATTTTAAGGCCTTTTTTGGGCTGCTAACATTTTCTGAACTTTCAGGGGTGTAGGATGCATTTTTCGTGCCAGAAATATTTTTGGTAATTTCAGTGGTCTAGGATTTGGGTTAATGCCCCTTTTGGGCTGCTAATGTTTTTGGGACATTCAGAGCTCTCTCACAATGTCTTTGGGCCACCAACATTTTCTGGACTTTAGGGGGTCTACGATGCCGGTAAACCTTTTTTTTGGGCCTCCAAACATTTCAACATTTTTGCAGGCCTAAATTGCATTTAAGGCCTTTTTTGGGCTGCTAACATATTCTGTACTTTCAGGGGTTTAGGATGCATTTTTCGTGCCAAAAATATTTTTGGGAATTTCAGTGGTCTAGGATTTGGGTTAATGCCCCTTTCAGGCTGCAAATGTTTTTGGGACATTCAGAGCTCTCTCACAATGTTTTTGGGCCACCAACATTTTCCAGACTTTAGGGGGTCTATGATGCCTGTAAACCCCTTTTTGGGCCTCCAAAGATTTCAACATTTTTTCAGGCCTAAGATGCATTTTAAGGCCTTTTTTGGAATGCTGACATATTCTGAACTTTCAGGGTTGTAGGATGCATTTTTCGTGCCAAAAATATTTTTGGGAATTTCAGGGGTCTAGCATGCGGGTTAATGTCCTTTTCAGACTGCAAATGTTTTTGGGAGATTCAGAGCTCTCTCACACTGTTTTTGGGCCACCAACATATTCTGGACTTTATGGGGTCTACGATGCCTGTTAACCCCTTTTTTGGGCATCCAAACATTTAAACATTTTTGCAGGCCTAAAATGCATTTTAAGGCCTTTTTGGGCTGCTAACATTTTCTGAACTTTCAGGGGTGTAGGATGCATTTTTCGTGCCAGAAATATTTTTGGTAATTACAGTGGTCTAGGATGTGGGTTAATGCCCCTTTCAGGCTGTAGATGTTTTTGGGACATTCAGAGATCTCTCACAATGTTTTTGGGCCACCAACATTTTACAGACTTTAGGGGGTCTACGATGCCTGTAAACCCCTTTTTTGGGCCTCCAAAGATTTCAACATTTTTGCAGGCCTAAAATGCATTTTAAGGCCTTTTTTGTGCTGCTAACATTTTCTGAACTTTCAGGGGTGTAGGATGCATTTTTCGTGGCAAAAATATTTTGGAGAATTACAGTGGTCTAGGATGTGGGTTAATGCCCCTTTCAGGCTGTACATGTTTTTGGGACATTCAGAGATCTCTCACAATGTTTTTGGGCCACCAACATTTTCCAGACTTTAGGGGGCCTACGATGCCTGTAAACCCCTTTTTTGGACCTCCAAAGATTTCAACATTTTTTCAGGCCTAAAATGCATTTAAGGCCTTTTTTGGGCTGCTAACATATTCTGTACTTTCAGGGGGGTAGGGTGCATTTTTCGTACTAAAAATATTTTTGGGAATTTCAGTGGTCTAGGATGCGGGTTAATGCCCCTTTCAGGCTGTAAATGTTTTTGGGACATTCAGAGACTCTCACAATGTTTTTGGGCCACCATCATTTTCCAGACTTTAGGGGGTCTACGATGCCTGTAAACCCCTTTTTTGGGCCTCCAAAGATTTCAACATTTTTTGAGGCCTAAGATGCATTTTAATGCCTTTTTTGGAATTCTGACATATTCTGAACTTTCAGGGTTGTAGGATGCATTTTTCGTGCCAAAAATATTTTTGGGAATTTCAGGGGTCTAGCATGCGGGTTAATGTCCTTTTCAGACTGCAAATGTTTTTGGGAGATTCAGAGCTCTCTCACACCGTTTTTGGGCCACCGACATATACTGGACTTTAGGGGGTCTACGATGCCTGTAAACCCCTTTTTTGGGCATACAAACATTTCAACATTTTTGCAGGCCTAAGATGCATTTTAAGGCCTTTTTGGGCTGCTAACATTTTCTGAACTTTCAGGGGTGTAGGATGCATTTTTTCGTGCCAGAAATATTTTTGGTAATTTCAGTGGTCTAGGATGCGGGTTAATGCCCCTTTCAAGCTGCAAATGCTTTTGGGACATTCAGAGATCTCTCACAATGTTTTTGGGCCACCAACATTTTACAGACTTTAGGGGGTCTACGATGCCTGTAAACCCCTTTTTTGGGCCTCCAAAGATTTCAACATTTTTGCAGGCCTAAGATGCATTTTAAGGCCTTTTTTGGGCTGCTAACATATTCTGTACTTTCGGGGTTGTAGGATCCATTTTTCGTGGCAAAAATATTTTTGTTTTGGGAATTTCAGTGGTCTAGGATGTGGGTTAATGCCCCTTTCAGGCTGCAAATGCTTTTGGGACATTCAGAGCTCTCACACTCTTTTTGGGCCACCAACATTTTCTGAACTTTAGGGGGTCTAAGATGCCTGTAAAGCCCTTTTTTGGGCATCCAAACATTTCAACATTTTTGCCGGCCTAAGATGCATTTTAAGGCCTTTTTTGGGCTGCTAACATTTTCTGAACTTTCAGGGGTGTAGGATGCATTTTTCGTGCCAGAAATATTTTTGGTAATTTCAGTGGTCTAGGATTTGGGTTAATGCCTCTTTTGGGCTGCTAATGTTTTTGGGACATTCAGAGCTCTCTCACAATGTCTTTGGGCCACCAACATTTTCTGGACTTTAGGGGGTCTACGATGCCGGTAAACCTTTTTTTTGGGCCTCCAAACATTTCAACATTTTTGCAGGCCTAAATTCCATTTAAGGCCTTTTTTGGGCTGCTAACATATTCTGTACTTTCAGGGGTTTAGGATGAATTTTCGTGCCAAAAATATTTTTGGGAATTTCAGTGGTCTAGGATTTGGGTAAATGCCCCTTTCAGGCTGCAAATGTTTTTGGGACATTCAGAGCTCTCTCACAATGTTTTTGGGCCACCAACATTTTCTGGACTTTAGGGGGTCTACGATGTCTGTAAACCCCTTTTTTGGGCCTCCAAAGATTTCAACATTTTTGCCGGCCTAAGATGCATTTTAAGGCCTTTTTGGGCTGCTAACATTTTCTGAACTTTCAGGGGTGTAGGATGCATTTTTCGTACCAGAAATATTTTTGGTAATTACAGTGGTCTAGGATGTGGGTTAATGCCCCTTTCAGGCTGTAAATGTTTTTGGGACATTCAGAGATCTCTCACAATGTTTTTGGGCCACCAACATTTTCCAGACTTTAGGGGGCCTACGATGCCTGTAAACCCCTTTTTTGGACCTCCAAAGATTTCAACATTTTTTCAGGCCTAAGATGCATTTTAAGGCCTTTTTTGGAATTCTGACATATTCTGAACTTTCAGGGTTGTAGGATGCATTTTTCGTGCCAAAAATATTTTTGGGAATTTCAGGGGTCTAGCATGCGGGTTAATGTCCTTTTCAGACTGCAAATGTTTTTGGGAGATTCAGAGCTCTCTCACACCGTTTTTGGGCCACCGACATATTCTGGACTTTAGGGGGTCTAAGATGCCTGTAAAGCCCTTTTTTGGGCATCCAAACATTTCAACATTTTTGCCGGCCTAAGATGCATTTTAAGGCCTTTTTTGGGCTGCTAACATTTTCTGAACTTTCAGGGGTATAGGATGCATTTTTCGTGCCAGAAATATTTTTGGTAATTTCAGTGGTCTAGGATTTGGGTTAATGCCCCTTTTGGGCTGCTAATGTTTTTGGGACATTCAGAGCTCTCTCACACCGTTTTTGGGCCACCGACATTTTCTGGACTTTAGGGGGTCTACGATGCCGGTAAACCTTTTTTTTGGGCCTCCAAACATTTCAACATTTTTGCAGGCCTAAATTGCATTTAAGGCCTTTTTTGGGCTGCTAATATATTCTGTACTTTCAGGGGTTTAGGATGCATTTTTCGTGCCAAAAATATTTTTGGAAATTTCAGTGGTCTAGGATTTGGGTTAATGCCCCTTTCAGGCTGCAAATGTTTTTGGGACATTCAGAGCTCTCTCACAATGTTTTTGGGCCACCAACATTTTCTGGACTTTAGGGGGTCTACGATGTCTGTAAACCCCTTTTTTGGGCCTCCAAAGATTTCAACATTTTTGCCGGCCTAAGATGCATTTTAAGGCCTTTTTTTGGCTGCTAACATATTCTGTACTTTCGGGGATGTAGGATGCATTTTTCATGCCAAAAATATTTTTGGGAATTTCATTGGTCTAGGATGCGGGTTAATGCCCCTTTCAAGCTGCAAATGCTTTTGGGACATTCTGAGCTCTCTCACACTGCTTTTGGGCCACCAACATTTTCTGGACTTTAGGTGGTCTACGATGCCTGTAAACCCCTTTTTTGGGCCTCCAAAGATTTCAACATTTTTGCAGGCCTAAGATGCATTTTAAGGCCTTTTTGGGCTGCTAACATTTTCTGAACTTTCAGGGGTGTAGGATGCATTTTTTCGTGCCAGAAATATTTTTGGTAATTTCAGTGGTCTAGGATGCGGGTTAATGCCCCTTTCAAGCTGCAAATGCTTTTGGGACATTCAGAGATCTCTCACAATGTTTTTGGGCCACCAACATTTTACAGACTTTAGGGGGTCTACGATGCCTGTAAACCCCTTTTTTGGGCCTCCAAAGATTTCAACATTTTTGCAGGCCTAAGATGCATTTTAAGGCCTTTTTTGGGCTGCTAACATATTCTGTACTTTCGGGGTTGTAGGATCCATTTTTCGTGGCAAAAATATTTTTGTTTTGGGAATTTCAGTGGTCTAGGATTTGGGTTAATGCCCCTTTCAGGCTGCAAATGCTTTTGGGACATTCAGAGCTCTCACACTCTTTTTGGGCCACCAACATTTTCTGAACTTTAGGGGGTCTAAGATGCCTGTAAAGCCCTTTTTTGGGCATCCAAACATTTCAACATTTTTGCCGGCCTAAGATGCATTTTAAGGCCTTTTTTGGGCTGCTAACATTTTCTGAACTTTCAGGGGTGTAGGATGCATTTTTCGTGCCAGAAATATTTTTGGTAATTTCAGTGGTCTAGGATTTGGGTTAATGCCTCTTTTGGGCTGCTAATGTTTTTGGGACATTCAGAGCTCTCTCACAATGTCTTTGGGCCACCAACATTTTCTGGACTTTAGGGGGTCTACGATGCCGGTAAACCTTTTTTTTGGGCCTCCAAACATTTCAACATTTTTGCAGGCCTAAATTGCATTTAAGGCCTTTTTTGGGCTGCTAACATATTCTGTACTTTCAGGGGTTTAGGATGAATTGTCGTGCCAAAAATATTTTTGGGAATTTCAGTGGTCTAGGATTTGGGTAAATGCCCCTTTCAGGCTGCAAATGTTTTTGGGACATTCAAAGCTCTCTCACAATGTTTTTGGGCCACCAACATTTTCTGGACTTTAGGGGGTCTACGATGTCTGTAAACCCCTTTTTTGGGCCTCCAAAGATTTCAACATTTTTGCCGGCCTAAGATGCATTTTAAGGCCTTTTTGGGCTGCTAACATTTTCTGAACTTTCAGGGGTGTAGGATGCATTTTTCGTACCAGAAATATTTTTGGTAATTACAGTGGTCTAGGATGTGGGTTAATGCCCCTTTCAGGTTGTAAATGTTTTTGGGACATTCAGAGATCTCTCACAATGTTTTTGGGCCACCAACATTTTACAGACTTTAGGGGGTCTATGATGCCTGTAAACCCCTTTTTTGGGCTTCCAAACATTTCAACATTTTTGCAGGCCTAAGATGCATTTTAAGGGCTTTTTTGTGCTGCTAACATTTTCTGAACTTTCAGGGGTGTAGGATGCATTTTTCGTGGCAAAAATATTTTGGAGAATTACAGTGGTCTAGGATGTGGGTTAATGCCCCTTTCAGGCTGTAAATGTTTTTGGGACATTCAGAGATCTCTCACAATGTTTTTGGGCCACCAACATTTTCCAGACTTTAGGGGGCCTACGATGCCTGTAAACCCCTTTTTTGGACCTCCAAAGATTTCAACATTTTTTCAGGCCTAAGATGCATTTTAAGGCCTTTTTTGGAATTCTGACATATTCTGAACTTTCAGGGTTGTAGGATGCATTTTTCGTGCCAAAAATATTTTTGGGAATTTCAGGGGTCTAGCATGCGGGTTAATGTCCTTTTCAGACTGCAAATGTTTTTGGGAGATTCAGAGCTCTCTCACACCGTTTTTGGGCCACCGACATATTCTGGACTTTAGGGGGTCTAAGATGCCTGTAAAGCCCTTTTTTGGGCATCCAAACATTTCAACATTTTTGCCGGCCTAAGATGCATTTTAAGGCCTTTTTTGGGCTGCTAACATTTTCTGAACTTTCAGGGGTATAGGATGCATTTTTCGTGCCAGAAATATTTTTGGTAATTTCAGTGGTCTAGGATTTGGGTTAATGCCCCTTTTGGGCTGCTAATGTTTTTGGGACATTCAGAGCTCTCTCACACCGTTTTTGGGCCACCGACATTTTCTGGACTTTAGGGGGTCTACGATGCCGGTAAACCTTTTTTTTGGGCCTCCAAACATTTCAACATTTTTGCAGGCCTAAATTGCATTTAAGGCCTTTTTTGGGCTGCTAACATTTTCTGAACTTTCAGGGGTATAGGATGCATTTTTCGTGCCAGAAATATTTTTGGTAATTTCAGTGGTCTAGGATTTGGGTTAATGCCCCTTTTGGGCTGCTAATGTTTTTGGGACATTCAGAGCTCTCTCACACCGTTTTTGGGCCACCGACATATTCTGGACTTTAGGGGGTCTACGATGTCTGTAAACCCCTTTTTTGGGCCTCCAAAGATTTCAACATTTTTGCCGGCCTAAGATGCATTTTAAGGCCTTTTTTTGGCTGCTAACATATTCTGTACTTTCGGGGATGTAGGATGCATTTTTCATGCCAAAAATATTTTTGGGAATTTCATTGGTCTAGGATGCGGGTTAATGCCCCTTTCAAGCTGCAAATGCTTTTGGGACATTCTGAGCTCTCTCACACTGCTTTTGGGCCACCAACATTTTCTGGACTTTAGGTGGTCTACGATGCCTGTAAACCCCTTTTTTGGGCCTCCAAAGATTTCAACATTTTTGCCGGCCTAAGATGCATTTTAAGGCCTTTTTCGGGCTGCTAACATATTCTGTACTTTCGGGGATGTAGGATGCATTTTTCGTGGCAAAAATATTTTGGAGAATTACAGTGGTCTAGGATGTGGGTTAATGCCCCTTTCAGGCTGTAAATGTTTTTGGGACATTCAGAGATCTCTCACAATGTTTTTGGGCCACCAACATTTTCCAGACTTTAGGGGGTCTACGATGCCTGTAAACCCCTTTTTTGGGCCTCCAAAGATTTCAACATTTTTTCAGGCCTAAAATGCATTTAAGGCCTTTTTTGGGCTGCTAACATATTCTGTACTTTCAGGTAGGATGCATTTTTCGTACCAAAAATATTTTTGGGAATTTCAGTGGTCTAGGATGCGGGTTAATGCCCCTTTCAGGCTGTAAATGTTTTTGGGACATTCAGAGATCTCTCACAATGTTTTTGGGCCACCAACATTTTCCAGACTTTAGGGGGTCTACGATGCCTGTAAACCCCTTTTTTGGGCCTCCAAAGATTTCAACATTTTTTCAGGCCTAAGATGCATTTTAATGCCTTTTTTGGAATGCTGACATATTCTGAACTTTCAGGGTTGTAGGATGCATTTTTCGTGCCAAAAATATTTTTGGGAATTTCAGGGGTCTAGCATGCGGGTTAATGTCCTTTTCAGACTGCAAATGTTTTTGGGAGATTCAGAGCTCTCTCACACCGTTTTTGGGCCACCGACATATTCTGGACTTTAGGGGGTCTTCGATGCCTGTTAACCCCTTTTTTGGGCATCCAAACATTTCAACATTTTTGCACGCCTAAGATGCATTTTAAGGCCTTTTTGGGCTGCTAACATTTTCTGAACTTTCAGGGGTGTAGGATGCATTTTTCGTGCCAGAAATATTTTTGGTAATTTCAGTGGTCTAGGATTTGGGTTAATGCCCCTTTCAGGCTGCAAATGTTTTTGGGACATTCAGAGCTCTCTCACAATGTTTTTGGGCCACCAACATTTTCCAGACTTTAGGGGGTCTACGATGCCTGTAAACCCCTTTTTTGGGCCTCCAAAGATTTCAACATTTTTTCAGGCCTAAGATGCATTTTAAAGCCTTTTTTGGAATGCTGACATATTCTGAACTTTCAGGGTTGTAGGATGCATTTTTCGTGCCAAAAATATTTTTGGGAATTTCAGGGGTCTAGCATGCGGGTTAATGTCCTTTTCAGACTGCAAATGTTTTTGGGAGATTCAGAGCTCTCGCACACCATTTTTGGGCCACCGACATATTCTGGCCTTAATGGGGTCTACGATGCCTGTTAACCCCTTTTTTGGGCATCCAAACATTTCAACATTTTTGCAGGCCTAAAATGCATTTTAAGGCCTTTTTGGGCTGCTAACATTTTCTGAACTTTCAGGGGTGTAGGATGCATTTTTCATGCCAGAAATATTTTTGGTAATTACAGTGGTCTAGGATGTGGGTTAATGCCCCTTTTAGGCTGTAAATGTTTTTGGGACATTCAGAGATCTCTCACAATGTTTTTGGGCCACCAACATTTTACAGACTTTAGGGGGTCTACGATGCCTGTAAACCCCTTTTTGGGCCTCCAAAGATTTCAACATTTTTGCAGGCCTAAGATGCATTTTAAGGCCTTTTTTGTGCTGCTAACATTTTCTGAACTTTCAGGGGTGTAGGATGCATTTTTCGTGGCAAAAATATTTTGGAGAATTACAGTGGTCTAGGATGTGGGTTAATGCCCCTTTCAGGCTGTAAATGTTTTTGGGACATTCAGAGATCTCTCACAATGTTTTTGGGCCACCAACATTTTCCAGAATTTAGGGGGCCTACGATGCCTGTAAACCCCTTTTTTGGACCTCCAAAGATTTCAACATTTTTTCAGGCCTAAGATGCATTTTAAGGCCTTTTTTGGAATTCTGACATATTCTGAACTTTCAGGGTTGTATGATGCATTTTTCGTGCCAAAAATATTTTTGGGAATTTCAGGGGTCTAGCATGCGGGTTAATGTCCTTTTCAGACTGCAAATGTTTTTGGGAGATTCAGAGCTCTCTCACACCGTTTTTGGGCCACCGACATTTTCTGGACTTTAGGGGGTCTACGATGCCTGTAAACCCCTTTTTTGGGCATACAAACATTTCAACATTTTTGCAGGCCTAAGATGCATTTTAAGGCCTTTTTGGGCTGCTAACATTTTCTGAACTTTCAGGGGTGTAGGATGCATTTTTTCGTGCCAGAAATATTTTTGGTAATTTCAGTGGTCTAGGATGCAGGTTAATGCCCCTTTCAAGCTGCAAATGCTTTTGGGACATTCCGAGCTCTCTCACACTGCTTTTGGGCCACCAACATTTTATGGACTTTAGGGGGTCTACGATGCCTGTAAACCCCTTTTTTGGGCCTCCAAAGATTTCAACATTTTTGCAGGCCTAAGATGCATTTTAAGGCCTTTTTTGGGCTGCTAACATATTCTGTGCTTTCGGGGTTGTAGGATCCATTTTTCGTGGCAAAAATATTTTTGTTTTGGGAATTTCAGTGGTCTAGGATGTGGGTTAATGCCCCTTTCAGGCTGCAAATGCTTTTGGGACATTCAGACCTCTCTCACACTGTTTTTGGGCCACCAACATTTTATGAACTTTAGGGGGTCTAAGATGCCTGTAAACCCCTTTTTTGGGCATCCAAACATTTCAACATTTTTGCAGGCCTAAGATGCATTTTAAGGCCTTTTTTGGGCTGCTAACATTTTCTGAACTTTCAGGGGTGTAGGATGCATTTTTCGTGCCAGAAATATTTTTGGTAATTTCAGTGGTCTAGGATTTGGGTTAATGCCCCTTTTGGGCTGCTAATGTTTTTGGGACATTCAGAGCTCTCTCACAATGTCTTTGGGCCACCAACATTTTCTGGACTTTAGGGGGTCTACGATGCCGGTAAACCTTTTTTTTGGGCCTCCAAACATTTCAACATTTTTGCAGGCCTAAATTGCATTTAAGGCCTTTTTTGGGCTGCTAACATATTCTGTACTTTCAGGGGTTTAGGATGCATTTTTCGTGCCAAAAATATTTTTGGGAATTTCAGGGGTCTAGCATGCGGGTTAATGTCCTTTTCAGACTGCAAATGTTTTTGGGAGATTCAGAGCTCTCTCACACCGTTTTTGGGCCACCGACATTTTCTGGACTTTAGGTGGTCTACGATGCCTGTAAACCCCTTTTTTGGGCCTCCAAAGATTTCAACATTTTTGCCGGCCTAAGATGCATTTTAAGGCCTTTTTCGGGCTGCTAACATATTCTGTACTTTCGGGGATGTAGGATGCATTTTTCGTGGCAAAAATATTTTGGAGAATTACAGTGGTCTAGGATGTGGGTTAATGCCCCTTTCAGGCTGTAAATGTTTTTGGGACATTCAGAGATCTCTCACAATGTTTTTGGGCCACCAACATTTTCCAGACTTTAGGGGGTCTACGATGCCTGTAAACCCCTTTTTTGGGCCTCCAAAGATTTCAACATTTTTTCAGGCCTAAAATGCATTTAAGGCCTTTTTTGGGCTGCTAACATATTCTGTACTTTCAGGGGGGTAGGATGCATTTTTCGTACCAAAAATATTTTTGGGAATTTCAGTGGTCTAGGATGCGGGTTAATGCCCCTTTCAGGCTGTAAATGTTTTTGGGACATTCAGAGATCTCTCACAATGTTTTTGGGCCACCAACATTTTCCAGACTTTAGGGGGTCTACGATGCCTGTAAACCCCTTTTTTGGGCCTCCAAAGATTTCAACATTTTTTCAGGCCTAAGATGCATTTTAATGCCTTTTTTGGAATGCTGACATATTCTGAACTTTCAGGGTTGTAGGATGCATTTTTCGTGCCAAAAATATTTTTGGGAATTTCAGGGGTCTAGCATGCGGGTTAATGTCCTTTTCAGACTGCAAATGTTTTTGGGAGATTCAGAGCTCTCTCACACCGTTTTTGGGCCACCGACATATTCTGGACTTTAGGGGGTCTTCGATGCCTGTTAACCCCTTTTTTGGGCATCCAAACATTTCAACATTTTTGCAGGCCTAAGATGCATTTTAAGGCCTTTTTGGGCTGCTAACATATTCTGTGCTTTCGGGGGTGTAGGATGCATTTTTCGTGCCAGAAATATTTTTGGTAATTTCAGTGGTCTAGGATTTGGGTTAATGCCCCTTTCAGGCTGCAAATGTTTTTGGGGCATTCAGAGCTCTCTCACAATGTTTTTGGGCCACCAACATTTTCTGGACTTTAGGGGGTCTACGATGCCTGTAAACCTTTTTTTTGGGCCTCCAAACATTTCAACATTTTTGCAGGCCTAAAATGCATTTAAGGCCTTTTTTGGGCTGCTAACATATTCTGTACTTTCAGGGGGGTAGGATGCATTTTTCGTGCCAAAAATATTTTTGGGAATTTCAGTGGTCTAGGATGCAGTTTAATGCCCCTTTCAAGCTGCAAATGCTTTTGGGACATTCCGAGCTCTCTCACACTGCTTTTGGGCCACCAACATTTTATGGACTTTAGGGGGTCTGATGCCTGTAAACCCCTTTTTTGGGCCTCCAAAGATTTCAACATTTTTGCAGGCCTAAGATGCATTTTAAGGCCTTTTTGGGCTGCTAACATATTCTGTGCTTTCGGGGTTGTAGGATCCATTTTTCGTGGCAAAAATATTTTTGTTTTGGGAATTTCAGTGGTCTAGGATGTGGGTTAATGCCCCTTTCAGGCTGCAAATGCTTTTGGGACATTCAGACCTCTCTCACACTGTTTTTGGGCCACCAACATTTTCTGAACTTTAGGGGGTCTAAGATGCCTGTAAACCCCTTTTTTGGGCCTCCAAAGATTTCAACATTTTTTCAGACCTAAGATGCATTTTAAGGCCTTTTTTGGAATGCTGACATATTCTGAACTTTCAGGGTTGTAGGATGCATTTTTCGTGTCAAAAATATTTTTGGGAATTTCAGGGGTCTAGCATGCGGGTTAATGTCCTTTTAAGACTGCAAATGTTTTTGGGAGATTCAGAGCTCTCTCACACCGTTTTTGGGCCACCGACATATTCTGGACTTTATGGGGTCTACGATGCCTGTTAACCCCTTTTTTGGGCATCCAAACATTTCAACATTTTTGCAGGCCTAAAATGCATTTTAAGGCCTTTTTTGGGCTGCTAACATATTCTGTACTTTCAGGGATGTAGGATGCATTTTTCGTGGCAAAAATATTTTTGGGAATTTCAGTGGTCTAGGATGCAGGTTAATGCCCCTTTCAAGCTGCAAATGCTTTTGGGACATTCCGAGCTCTCTCACACTGCTTTTGGGCCACCAACATTTTATGGACTTTAGGGGGTCTACAATGCCTGTAAACCCCTTTTTTGGGCCTCCAAAGATTTCAACATTTTTGCAGGCCTAAGATGCATTTTAAGGCCTTTTTTGGGCTGCTAACATATTCTGTGCTTTCGGGGTTGTAGGATCCATTTTTCGTGGCAAAAATATTTTTGTTTTGGGAATTTCAGTGGTCTAGGATGTGGGTTAATGCCCCTTTCAGGCTGCAAATGCTTTTGGGACATTCAGACCTCTCTCACACTGTTTTTGGGCCACCAACATTTTCTGAACTTTAGGGGGTCTAAGATGCCTGTAAACCCCTTTTTTGGGCATCCAAACATTTCAACATTTTTACAGGCCTAAGATGCATTTTAAGGCCTTTTTTGGGCTGCTAACATTTTCTGAACTTTCAGGGGTGTAGGATGCATTTTTCGTGCCAGAAATATTTTTGGTAATTTCAGTGGTCTAGGATTTGGGTTAATGCCAGTTTTGGGCTGCTAATGTTTTTGGGACATTCAGTGCTCTCTCACAATGTCTTTGGGCCACCAACATTTTCTGGACTTTATGGGGTCTACGATGCCGGTAAACCTTTTTTTTGGGCCTCCAAACATTTCAACATTTTTGCAGGCCTAAATTGCATTTAAGGCCTTTTTTGGGCTGCTAACATATTCTGTACTTTCAGGGGTTTAGGATGCATTTTTCGTGCCAAAAAAATTTTTGGGAATTTCAGTGGTCTAGGATTTGGGTTAATGCCCCTTTCAGGCTGCAAATGTTTTTGGGACATTCAGAGCTCTCTCACAATGTTTTTGGGCCACCAACATTTTCCAGACTTTAGGGGGTCTACGATGCCTGTAAACCCCTTTTTTGGGCCTCCAAAGATTTCAACATTTTTTCAGGCCTAAGATGCATTTTAAGGCCTTTTTTGGAATGCTGACATATTCTGAACTTTCAGGGTTGTAGGATGCATTTTTCGTGCCAAAAATATTTTTGGGAATTTCAGGGGTCTAGCATGCGGGTTAATGTCCTTTTCAGACTGCAAATGTTTTTGGGAGATTCAGAGCTCTCTCACACCGTTTTTGGGCCACCGACATATTCTGGACTTTATGGGGTCTACGATGCCTGTTGACTCCTTTTTTGGGCATTCAAACATTTCAACATTTTTGCAGGCCTAAAATGCATTTTAAGGCCTTTTTGGGCTGCTAACATTTTCTTAACTTTCAGGGGTGTAGGATGCATTTTTCGTGCCAGAAATATTTTTGGTAATTACAGTGGTCTAAGATGTGGGTTAATGCCCCTTTCAGGCTGTAAATGTTTTTGGGACATTCAGAGATCTCTCACAATGTTTTTGGGCCACCAACATTTTACAGACTTTAGAGGGTCTACGATGCCTGTAAACCCCTTTTTTGGGCCTCCAAAGATTTCAACATTTTTGCAGGCCTAAGATGCATTTTAAGGCCTTTTTTGTGCTGCTAACATTTTCTGAACTTTCAGGGGTTTAGGATGCATTTTTCGTGGCAAAAATATTTTGGAGAATTACAGTGGTCTAGGATATGGGTTAATGCCCCTTTCAGGCTGTAAATGTTTTTGGGACATTCAGAGATCTCTCACAATGTTTTTGGGCCACCAACATTTTCCAGACTTTAGGGGGTCTACGATGCCTGTAAACCCCTTTTTTGGGCCTCCAAAGATTTCAACGTTTTTTCAGGCCTAAAATGCATTTAAGGCCTTTTGGGCTGCTAACATATTCTGTACTTTCAGGGGGGTAGGATGCATTTTTCGTACCAAAAATATTTTTGGGAATTTCAGTGGTCTAGGATGCGGGTTAATGCCCCTTTCAGGCTGTAAATGTTTTTGGGACATTCAGAGATCTCTCACAATGTTTTTGGGCCACCAACATTTTCCAGACTTTAGGGGGTCTACGATGCCTGTAAACCCCTTTTTTGGGCCTCCAAAGATTTCAACATTTTTTGAGGCCTAAGATGCATTTTAATGCCTTTTTTGGAATGCTGACATATTCTGAACTTTCAGGGTTGTAGGATGCATTTTTCGTGCCAAAAATATTTTTGGGAATTTCAGGGGTCTAGCATGCGGGTTAATGTCCTTTTCAGACTGCAAATGTTTTTGGGAGATTCAGAGCTCTCTCACACCGTTTTTGGGCCACCGACATATTCTGGACTTTAGGGGGTCTTCGATGCCTGTTAACCCCTTTTTTGGGCATCCAAACATTTCAACATTTTTGCAGGCCTAAGATGCATTTTAAGGCCTTTTTGGGCTGCTAACATTTTCTGAACTTTCAGGGGTGTAGGATGCATTTTTCGTGCCAGAAATATTTTTGGTAATTTCAGTGGTCTAGGATTTGGGTTAATGCCCCTTTCAGGCTGCAAATGTTTTTGGGGCATTCAGAGCTCTCTCACAATGTTTTTGAGCCACCAACATTTTCTGGACTTTAGGGGGTCTACGATGCCTGTAAACCTTTTTTTTGGGCCTCCAAACATTTCAACATTTTTGCAGGCCTAAAATGCATTTAAGGCCTTTTTTGGGCTGCTAACATATTCTGTACTTTCAGGGGGGTAGGATGCATTTTTCGTGCCAAAAATATTTTTGGGAATTTCAGTGGTTTAGGATGCAGTTTAATGCCCCTTTCAAGCTGCAAATGCTTTTGGGACATTCCGAGCTCTCTCACACTGCTTTTGGGCCACCAACATTTTATGGACTTTAGGGGGTCTACGATGCCTGTAAACCCCTTTTTTGGGCCTCCAAAGATTTCAACATTTTTGCAGGCCTAAGATGCATTTTAAGGCCTTTTTGGGCTGCTAACATATTCTGTGCTTTCGGGGTTGTAGGATCCATTTTTCGTGGCAAAAATATTTTTGTTTTGGGAATTTCAGTGGTCTAGGATGTGGGTTAATGCCCCTTTCAGGCTGCAAATGCTTTTGGGACATTCAGACCTCTCTCACACTGTTTTTTGGCCACCAACATTTTCTGAACTTTAGGGGGTCTAAGATGCCTGTAAACCCCTTTTTTGGGCACCAAACATTTCAACATTTTTGCAGGCCTAAGATGCATTTTAAGGCCTTTTTTGGGCTGCTAACATTTTCTGAACTTTCAGGGGTGTAGGATGCATTTTTCGTGCCAGAAATATTTTTGGTAATTTCAGTGGTCTAGGATTTGGGTTAATGCCCCTTTTGGGCTGCTAATGTTTTTGGGACATTCAGAGCTCTCTCACAATGTCTTTGGGCCACCAACATTTTCTGGACTTTAGGGGGTCTACGATGCCGGTAAACCTTTTTTTTGGGCCTCCAAACATTTCAACATTTTTGCAGGCCTAAATTGCATTTAAGGCCTTTTTTGGGCTGCTAACATATTCTGTACTTTCAGGGGTTTAGGATGCATTTTTCGTGCCAAAAATATTTTTGGGAATTTCAGTGGTCTAGGATTTGGGTTAATGCCCCTTTCAGGCTGCAAATGTTTTTGGGACATTCAGAGCTCTCTCACAATGTTTTTGGGCCACCAACATTTTCCAGACTTTAGGGGGTCTACGATGCCTGTAAACCCCTTTTTTGGGCCTCCAAAGATTTCAACATTTTTTCAGGCCTAAAATGCATTTAAGGCCTTTTTTGGGCTGCTAACATATTCTGTACTTTCAGGGGGGTAGGATGCATTTTTCGTACCAAAAATATTTTTGGGAATTTCAGTGGTCTAGGATGCGGGTTAATGCCCCTTTCAGGCTGTAAATGTTTTTGGGACATTCAGAGATCTCTCACAATGTTTTTGGGCCACCAACATTTTCCAGACTTTAGGGGGTCTACGATGCCTGTAAACCCCTTTTTTGGGCCTCCAAAGATTTCAACATTTTTTCAGGCCTAAGATGCATTTTAATGCCTTTTTTGGAATGCTGACATATTCTGAACTTTCAGGGTTGTAGGGTGCATTTTTCGTGCCAAAAATATTTTTGGGAATTTCAGGGGTCTAGCATGCGGGTTAATGTCCTTTTCAGACTGCAAATGTTTTTGGGAGATTCAGAGCTCTCTCACACCGTTTTTGGGCCACCGACATATTCTGGACTTTAGGGGGTCTTCGATGCCTGTTAACCCCTTTTTTGGGCATCCAAACATTTCAACATTTTTGCACGCCTAAGATGCATTTTAAGGCCTTTTTGGGCTGCTAACATTTTCTGAACTTTCAGGGGTGTAGGATGCATTTTTCGTGCCAGAAATATTTTTGGTAATTTCAGTGGTCTAGGATTTGGGTTAATGCCCCTTTCAGGCTGCAAATGTTTTTGGGACATTCAGAGCTCTCTCACAATGTTTTTGGGCCACCAACATTTTCCAGACTTTAGGGGGTCTACGATGCCTGTAAACCCCTTTTTTGGGCCTTCAAAGATTTCAACATTTTTGCAGGCCTAAGATGCATTTTAAGGCCTTTTTGGGCTGCTAACATATTCTGTGCTTTCGGGGTTGTAGGATCCATTTTTCGTGGCAAAAATATTTTTGTTTTGGGAATTTCAGTGGTCTAGGATGTGGGTTAATGCCCCTTTCAGGCTGCAAATGCTTTTGGGACATTCAGACCTCTCTCACACTGTTTTTGGGCCACCAACATTTTCTGAACTTTAGGGGGTCTAAGATGCCTGTAAACCCCTTTTTTGGGCACCAAACATTTCAACATTTTTGCAGGCCTAAGATGCATTTTAAGGCCTTTTTTGGGCTGCTAACATTTTCTGAACTTTCAGGGGTGTAGGATGCATTTTTCGTGCCAGAAATATTTTTGGTAATTTCAGTGGTCTAGGATTTGGGTTAATGCCCCTTTTGGGCTGCTAATGTTTTTGGGACATTCAGAGCTCTCTCACAATGTCTTTGGGCCACCAACATTTTCTGGACTTTAGGGGGTCTACGATGCCGGTAAACCTTTTTTTTGGGCCTCCAAACATTTCAACATTTTTGCAGGCCTAAATTGCATTTAAGGCCTTTTTTGGGCTGCTAACATATTCTGTACTTTCAGGGGTTTAGGATGCATTTTTCGTGCCAAAAATATTTTTGGGAATTTCAGTGGTCTAGGATTTGGGTTAATGCCCCTTTCAGGCTGCAAATGTTTTTGGGACATTCAGAGCTCTCTCACAATGTTTTTGGGCCACCAACATTTTCCAGACTTTAGGGGGTCTACGATGCCTGTAAACCCCTTTTTTGGGCCTCCAAAGATTTCAACATTTTTTCAGGCCTAAGATGCATTTTAAGGCCTTTTTTGGAATGCTGACATATTCTGAACTTTCAGGGTTGTAGGATGCATTTTTCGTGTCAAAAATATTTTTGGGAATTTCAGGGGTCTAGCATGCGGGTTAATGTCCTTTTAAGACTGCAAATGTTTTTGGGAGATTCAGAGCTCTCTCACACCGTTTTTGGGCCACCGACATATTCTGGACTTTATGGGGTCTACGATGCCTGTTAACCCCTTTTTTGGGCATCCAAACATTTCAACATTTTTGCAGGCCTAAAATGCATTTTAAGGCCTTTTTTGGGCTGCTAACATATTCTGTACTTTCGGGGATGTAGGATGCATTTTTCGTGGCAAAAATATTTTTGGGAATTTCAGTGGTCTAGGATGCAGGTTAATGCCCCTTTCAAGCTGCAAATGCTTTTGGGACATTCCGAGCTCTCTCACACTGCTTTTGGGCCACCAACATTTTATGGACTTTAGGGGGTCTACAATGCCTGTAAACCCCTTTTTTGGGCCTCCAAAGATTTCAACATTTTTGCAGGCCTAAGATGCATTTTAAGGCCTTTTTTGGGCTGCTAACATATTCTGTGCTTTCGGGGTTGTAGGATCCATTTTTCGTGGCAAAAATATTTTTGTTTTGGGAATTTCAGTGGTCTAGGATGTGGGTTAATGCCCCTTTCAGGCTGCAAATGCTTTTGGGACATTCAGACCTCTCTCACACTGTTTTTGGGCCACCAACATTTTCTGAACTTTAGGGGGTCTAAGATGCCTGTAAACCCCTTTTTTGGGCATCCAAACATTTCAACATTTTTACAGGCCTAAGATGCATTTTAAGGCCTTTTTTGGGCTGCTAACATTTTCTGAACTTTCAGGGGTGTAGGATGCATTTTTCGTGCCAGAAATATTTTTGGTAATTTCAGTGGTCTAGGATTTGGGTTAATGCCCCTTTTGGGCTGCTAATGTTTTTGGGACATTCAGTGCTCTCTCACAATGTCTTTGGGCCACCAACATTTTCTGGACTTTATGGGGTCTACGATGCCGGTAAACCTTTTTTTTGGGCCTCCAAACATTTCAACATTTTTGCAGGCCTAAATTGCATTTAAGGCCTTTTTTGGGCTGCTAACATATTCTGTACTTTCAGGGGTTTAGGATGCATTTTTCGTGCCAAAAATATTTTTGGGAATTTCAGTGGTCTAGGATTTGGGTTAATGCCCCTTTCAGGCTGCAAATGTTTTTGGGACATTCAGAGCTCTCTCACAATGTTTTTGGGCCACCAACATTTTCCAGACTTTAGGGGGTCTACGATGCCTGTAAACCCCTTTTTTGGGCCTCCAAAGATTTCAACATTTTTTCAGGCCTAAGATGCATTTTAAGGCCTTTTTTGGAATGCTGACATATTCTGAACTTTCAGGGTTGTAGGATGCATTTTTCGTGCCAAAAATATTTTTGGGAATTTCAGGGGTCTAGCATGCGGGTTAATGTCCTTTTCAGACTGCAAATGTTTTTGGGAGATTCAGAGCTCTCTCACACCGTTTTTGGGCCACCGACATATTCTGGACTTTATGGGGTCTACGATGCCTGTTGACTCCTTTTTTGGGCATCCAAAGATTTCAACATTTTTGCAGGCCTAAAATGCATTTTAAGGCCTTTTTGGGCTGCTAACATTTTCTTAACTTTCAGGGGTGTAGGATGCATTTTTCGTGCCAGAAATATTTTTGGTAATTACAGTGGTCTAGGATGTGGGTTAATGCCCCTTTCAGGCTGTAAATGTTTTTGGGACATTCAGAGATCTCTCACAATGTTTTTGGGCCACCAACATTTTACAGACTTTAGAGGGTCTACGATGCCTGTAAACCCCTTTTTTGGGCCTCCAAAGATTTCAACATTTTTGCAGGCCTAAGATGCATTTTAAGGCCTTTTTTGTGCTGCTAACATTTTCTGAACTTTCAGGGGTGTAGGATGCATTTTTCGTGGCAAAAATATTTTGGAGAATTACAGTGGTCTAGGATATGGGTTAATGCCCCTTTCAGGCTGTAAATGTTTTTGGGACATTCAGAGATCTCTCACAATGTTTTTGGGCCACCAACATTTTCCAGACTTTAGGGGGTCTACGATGCCTGTAAACCCCTTTTTTGGGCCTCCAAAGATTTCAACATTTTTTCAGGCCTAAGATGCATTTTAATGCCTTTTTTGGAATGCTGACATATTCTGAACTTTCAGGGGTGTAGGATGCATTTTTCGTGCCAGAAATATTTTTGGTAATTACAGTGGTCTAGGATGTGGGTTAATGTCCTTTTCAGACTGCAAATGTTTTTGGGAGATTCAGAGCTCTCTCACACCGTTTTTGGGCCACCGACATATTCTGGACTTTAGGGGGTCTTCGATGCCTGTTAACCCCTTTTTTGGGCATCCAAACATTTCAACATTTTTGCAGGCCTAAGATGCATTTTAAGGCCTTTTTGGGCTGCTAACATTTTCTGAACTTTCAGGGGTGTAGGATGCATTTTTCGTGCCAGAAATATTTTTGGTAATTTCAGTGGTCTAGGATTTGGGTTAATGCCCCTTTCAGGCTGCAAATGTTTTTGGGGCATTCAGAGCTCTCTCACAATGTTTTTGAGCCACCAACATTTTCTGGACTTTAGGGGGTCTACGATGCCTGTAAACCTTTTTTTTGGGCCTCCAAACATTTCAACATTTTTGCAGGCCTAAAATGCATTTAAGGCCTTTTTTGGGCTGCTAACATATTCTGTACTTTCAGGGGGGTAGGATGCATTTTTCGTGCCAAAAATATTTTTGGGAATTTCAGTGGTCTAGGATGCAGTTTAATGCCCCTTTCAAGCTGCAAATGCTTTTGGGACATTCCGAGCTCTCTCACACTGCTTTTGGGCCACCAACATTTTATGGACTTTAGGGGGTCTACGATGCCTGTAAACCCCTTTTTTGGGCCTCCAAAGATTTCAACATTTTTGCAGGCCTAAGATGCATTTTAAGGCCTTTTTGGGCTGCTAACATATTCTGTGCTTTCGGGGTTGTAGGATCCATTTTTCGTGGCAAAAATATTTTTGTTTTGGGAATTTCAGTGGTCTAGGATGTGGGTTAATGCCCCTTTCAGGCTGCAAATGCTTTTGGGACATTCAGACCTCTCTCACACTGTTTTTGGGCCACCAACATTTTCTGAACTTTAGGGGGTCTAAGATGCCTGTAAACCCCTTTTTTGGGCACCAAACATTTCAACATTTTTGCAGGCCTAAGATGCATTTTAAGGCCTTTTTTGGGCTGCTAACATTTTCTGAACTTTCAGGGGTGTAGGATGCATTTTTCGTGCCAGAAATATTTTTGGTAATTTCAGTGGTCTAGGATTTGGGTTAATGCCCCTTTTGGGCTGCTAATGTTTTTGGGACATTCAGAGCTCTCTCACAATGTCTTTGGGCCACCAACATTTTCTGGACTTTAGGGGGTCTACGATGCCGGTAAACCTTTTTTTTTGGGCCTCCAAACATTTCAACATTTTTGCAGGCCTAAATTGCATTTAAGGCCTTTTTTGGGCTGCTAACATATTCTGTACTTTCAGGGGTTTAGGATGCATTTTTCGTGCCAAAAATATTTTTGGGAATTTCAGTGGTCTAGGATTTGGGTTAATGCCCCTTTCAGGCTGCAAATGTTTTTGGGACATTCAGAGCTCTCTCACAATGTTTTTGGGCCACCAACATTTTCCAGACTTTAGGGGGTCTACGATGCCTGTAAACCCCTTTTTTGGGCCTCCAAAGATTTCAACATTTTTTCAGGCCTAAAATGCATTTAAGGCCTTTTTTGGGCTGCTAACATATTCTGTACTTTCAGGGGGGTAGGATGCATTTTTCGTACCAAAAATATTTTTGGGAATTTCAGTGGTCTAGGATGCGGGTTAATGCCCCTTTCAGGCTGTAAATGTTTTTGGGACATTCAGAGATCTCTCACAATGTTTTTGGGCCACCAACATTTTCCAGACTTTAGGGGGTCTACGATGCCTGTAAACCCCTTTTTTGGGCCTCCAAAGATTTCAACATTTTTTCAGGCCTAAAATGCATTTTAATGCCTTTTTTGGAATGCTGACATATTCTGAACTTTCAGGGTTGTAGGGTGCATTTTTCGTGCCAAAAATATTTTTGGGAATTTCAGGGGTCTAGCATGCGGGTTAATGTCCTTTTCAGACTGCAAATGTTTTTGGGAGATTCAGAGCTCTCTCACACTGTTTTTGGGCCACCGACATATTCTGGACTTTAGGGGGTCTTCGATGCCTGTTAACCCCTTTTTTGGGCATCCAAACATTTCAACATTTTTGCAGGCCTAAGATGGATTTTAAGGCCTTTTTGGGCTGCTAACATTTTCTGAACTTTCAGGGGTGTAGGATGCATTTTTCGTGCCAGAAATATTTTTGGTAATTTCAGTGGTCTAGGATTTGGGTTAATGCCCCTTTCAGGCTGCAAATGTTTTTGGGGCATTCAGAGCTCTCTCACAATGTTTTTGGGCCACCAACATTTTCTGGACTTTAGGGGGTCTACGATGCCTGTAAACCTTTTTTTTGGGCCTCCAAACATTTCAACATTTTTGCAGGCCTAAAATGCATTTAAGGCCTTTTTTGGGCTGCTAACATATTCTGTACTTTCAGGGGGGTAGGATGCATTTTTCGTGCCAAAAATATTTTTGGGAATTTCAGTGGTCTAGGATGCAGTTTAATGCCCCTTTCAAGCTGCAAATGCTTTTGGGACATTCCGAGCTCTCTCACACTGCTTTTGGGCCACCAACATTTTATGGACTTTAGGGGGTCTACGATGCCTGTAAACCCCTTTTTTGGGCCTCCAAAGATTTCAACATTTTTGCAGGCCTAAGATGCATTTTAAGGCCTTTTTGGGCTGCTAACATATTCTGTGCTTTCGGGGTTGTAGGATCCATTTTTCGTGGCAAAAATATTTTTGTTTTGGGAATTTCAGTGGTCTAGGATGTGGGTTAATGCCCCTTTCAGGCTGCAAATGCTTTTGGGACATTCAGACCTCTCTCACACTGT
Source organism: Ambystoma mexicanum (assembly GCF_040938575.1). Classification (NCBI taxonomy): domain Eukaryota; kingdom Metazoa; phylum Chordata; class Amphibia; order Caudata; family Ambystomatidae; genus Ambystoma; species Ambystoma mexicanum. The sequence goes on from NC_090929.1 coordinate 600,034,911, forward strand.
TTTTGGGCCACCAACATTTTCTGAACTTTAGGGGGTCTAAGATGCCTGTAAACCCCTTTTTTGGGCACCAAACATTTCAACATTTTTGCAGGCCTAAGATGCATTTTAAGGCCTTTTTTGGGCTGCTAACATTTTCTGAACTTTCAGGGGTGTAGGATGCATTTTTCGTGCCAGAAATATTTTTGGTAATTTCAGTGGTCTAGGATTTGGGTTAATGCCCCTTTTGGGCTGCTAATGTTTTTGGGACATTCAGAGCTCTCTCACAATGTCTTTGGGCCACCAACATTTTCTGGACTTTAGGGGGTCTACGATGCCGGTAAACCTTTTTTTTGGGCCTCCAAACATTTCAACATTTTTGCAGGCCTAAATTGCATTTAAGGCCTTTTTTGGGCTGCTAACATATTCTGTACTTTCAGGGGTTTAGGATGCATTTTTCGTGCCAAAAATATTTTTGGGAATTTCAGTGGTCTAGGATTTGGGTTAATGCCCCTTTCAGGCTGCAAATGTTTTTGGGACATTCAGAGCTCTCTCACAATGTTTTTGGGCCACCAACATTTTCCAGACTTTAGGGGGTCTACGATGCCTGTAAACCCCTTTTTTGGGCCTCTAAAGATTTCAACATTTTTTCAGGCCTAAGATGCATTTTAAGGCCTTTTTTGGAATGCTGACATATTCTGAACTTTCAGGGTTGTAGGATGCATTTTTCGTGTCAAAAATATTTTTGGGAATTTCAGGGGTCTAGCATGCGGGTTAATGTCCTTTTAAGACTGCAAATGTTTTTGGGAGATTCAGAGCTCTCTCACACCGTTTTTGGGCCACCGACATATTCTGGACTTTATGGGGTCTACGATGCCTGTTAACCCCTTTTTTGGGCCTCCAAACATTTCAACATTTTTGCAGGCCTAAAATGCTTTTTAAGGCCTTTTTTGGGCTGCTAACATATTCTGTGCTTTCGGGGTTGTAGGATCCATTTTTCGTGGCAAAAATATTTTTGTTTTGGGAATTTCAGTGGTCTAGGATGTGGGTTAATGCCCCTTTCAGGCTGCAAATGCTTTTGGGACATTCAGACCTCTCTCACACTGTTTTTGGGCCACCAACATTTTCTGAACTTTAGGGGGTCTAAGATGCCTGTAAACCCCTTTTTTGGGCCTCCAAAGATTTCAACATTTTTTCAGGCCTAAGATGCATTTTAATGCCTTTTTTGGAATGCTGACATATTCTGAACTTTCAGGGTTGTAGGATGCATTTTTCGTGCCAAAAATATTTTTGGGAATTTCAGGGGTCTAGCATGCGGGTTAATGTCCTTTTCAGACTGCAAATGTTTTTGGGAGATTCAGAGCTCTCTCACACCGTTTTTGGGCCACCGACATATTCTGGACTTTAGGGGGTCTTCGATGCCTGTTAACCCCTTTTTTGGGCATCCAAACATTTCAACATTTTTGCAGGCCTAAGATGGATTTTAAGGCCTTTTTGGGCTGCTAACATTTTCTGAACTTTCAGGGGTGTAGGATGCATTTTTCGTGCCAGAAATATTTTTGGTAATTTCAGTGGTCTAGGATTTGGGTTAATGCCCCTTTCAGGCTGCAAATGTTTTTGGGGCATTCAGAGCTCTCTCACAATGTTTTTGGGCCACCAACATTTTCTGGACTTTAGGGGGTCTACGATGCCTGTAAACCTTTTTTTTGGGCCTCCAAACATTTCAACATTTTTGCAGGCCTAAAATGCATTTAAGGCCTTTTTTGGGCTGCTAACATATTCTGTACTTTCAGGGGGGTAGGATGCATTTTTCGTGCCAAAAATATTTTTGGGAATTTCAGTGGTCTAGGATGCAGTTTAATGCCCCTTTCAAGCTGCAAATGCTTTTGGGACATTCCGAGCTCTCTCACACTGCTTTTGGGCCACCAACATTTTATGGACTTTAGGGGGTCTACGATGCCTGTAAACCCCTTTTTTGGGCCTCCAAAGATTTCAACATTTTTGCAGGCCTAAGATGCATTTTAAGGCCTTTTTTGGGCTGCTAACATATTCTGTGCTTTCGGGGTTGTAGGATCCATTTTTCGTGGCAAAAATATTTTTGTTTTGGGAATTTCAGTGGTCTAGGATGTGGGTTAATGCCCCTTTCAGGCTGCAAATGCTTTTGGGACATTCAGACCTCTCTCACACTGTTTTTGGGCCACCAACATTTTCTGAACTTTAGGGGGTCTAAGATGCCTGTAAACCCCTTTTTTGGGCATCCAAACATTTCAACATTTTTGCAGGCCTAAGATGCTTTTTAAGGCCTTTTTTGGGCTGCTAACATTTTCTGAACTTTCAGGGGTGTAGGATGCATTTTTCGTGCCAGAAATATTTTTGGTAATTTCAGTGGTCTAGGATTTGGGTTAATGCCCCTTTTGGGATGCTAATGTTTTTGGGACATTCAGAGCTCTCTCACAATGTCTTTGGGCCACCAACATTTTCTGGACTTTAGGGGGTCTACGATGCCGGTAAACCTTTTTTTTGGGCCTCCAAACATTTCAACATTTTTGCAGGCCTAAATTGCATTTAAGGCCTTTTTTGGGCTGCTAACATATTCTGTACTTTCAGGGGTTTAGGATGCATTTTTCGTGCCAAAAATATTTTTGGGAATTTCAGTGGTCTAGGATTTGGGTTAATGCCCCTTTCAGGCTGCAAATGTTTTTGGGACATTCAGAGCTCTCTCACAATGTTTTTGGGCCACCAACATTTTCTGGACTTTAGGGGGTCTACGATGTCTGTAAACCCCTTTTTTGGGCCTCCAAAGATTTCAACATTTTTGCCGGCCTAAGATGCATTTTAAGGCCTTTTTTTGGCTGCTAACATATTCTGTACTTTCGGGGATGTAGGATGCATTTTTCGTGCCAAAAATATTTTTGGGAATTTCAGTGGTCTAGGATGCGGGTTAATGCCCCTTTCAAGCTGCAAATGCTTTTGGGACATTCTGAGCTCTCTCACACTGCTTTTGGGCCACCAACATTTGCTGGACTTTAGGTGGTCTACGATGCCTGTAAACCCCTTTTTTGGGCCTCCAAAGATTTCAACATTTTTGCCGGCCTAAGATGCATTTTAAGGCCTTTTTTGGGCTGCTAACATATTCTGTACTTTCGGGGATGTAGGATGCATTTTTCGTGGCAAAAATATTTTGGAGAATTACAGTGGTCTAGGATGTGGGTTAATGCCCCTTTCAGGCTGTAAATGTTTTTGGGACATTCAGAGATCTCTCACAATGTTTTTGGGCCACCAACATTTTCCAGACTTTAGGGGGTCTACGATGCCTGTAAACCCCTTTTTTGGGACTCCAAAGATTTCAACATTTTTTCAGGCCTAAAATGCATTTAAGGCCTTTTTTGGGCTGCTAACATATTCTGTACTTTCAGGGGGGTAGGATGCATTTTTCGTACCAAAAATATTTTTGAGAATTTCAGTGGTCTAGGATGCGGGTTAATGCCCCTTTCAGGCTGGAAATGTTTTTGGGACATTCAGAGATCTCTCACAATGTTTTTGGGCCACCATCATTTTCCAGACTTTAGGGGGTCTACGATGCCTGTAAACCCCTTTTTTGGGCCTCCAAAGATTTCAACATTTTTTCAGGCCTAAGATGCATTTTAATGCCTTTTTTGGAATGCTGACATATTCTGAACTTTCAGGGTTGTAGGATGCATTTTTCGTGCCAAAAATATTTTTGGGAATTTCAGGGGTCTAGCATGCGGGTTAATGTCCTTTTCAGACTGCAAATGTTTTTGGGAGATTCAGAGCTCTCTCACACCGTTTTTGGGCCACCGACATATTCTGGACTTTAGGGGGTCTACGATGCCTGTAAACCCCTTTTTTGGGCATACAAACATTTCAACATTTTTGCAGGCCTAAGATGCATTTTAAGGCCTTTTTGGGCTGCTAACATTTTCTGAACTTTCAGGGGTGTAGGATGCATTTTTTCGTGCCAGAAATATTTTTGGTAATTTCAGTGGTCTAGGATGCGGGTTAATGCCCCTTTCAAGCTGCAAATGCTTTTGGGACATTCAGAGATCTCTCACAATGTTTTTGGGCCACCAACATTTTACAGACTTTAGGGGGTCTACGATGCCTGTAAACCCCTTTTTTGGGCCTCCAAAGATTTCAACATTTTTGCAGGCCTAAAATGCATTTTAAGGCCTTTTTTGGGCTGCTAACATATTCTGTACTTTCGGGGTTGTAGGATCCATTTTTCGTGGCAAAAATATTTTTGTTTTGGGAATTTCAGTGGTCTATGATGTGGGTTAATGCCCCTTTCAGGCTGCAAATGCTTTTGGGACATTCAGAGCTCTCTCACACTGTTTTTGGGCCACCAACATTTTCTGAACTTTAGGGGGTCTAAGATGCCTGTAAACCCCTTTTTTGGGCATCCAAACATTTCAACATTTTTGCCGGCCTAAGATGCATTTTAAGGCCTTTTTTGGGCTGCTAACATTTTCTGAACTTTCAGGGGTGTAGGATGCATTTTTCGTGCCAGAAATATTTTGGTAATTTCAGTGGTCTAGGATTTGGGTTAATGCCCCTTTTGGGCTGCTAATGTTTTTGGGACATTCAGAGCTCTCTCACAATGTCTTTGGGCCACCAACATTTTCTGGACTTTAGGGGGTCTATGATGCCGGTAAACCTTTTTTTTGGGCCTCCAAACATTTCAACATTTTTGCAGGCCTAAATTGCATTTAAGGCCTTTTTTGGGCTGCTAACATATTCTGTACTTTCAGGGGTTTAGGATGCATTTTTCGTGCCAAAAATATTTTTGGGAATTTCAGTGGTCTAGGATTTGGGTTAATGCCCCTTTCAGGCTGCAAATGTTTTTGGGACATTCAGAGCTCTCTCACAATGTTTTTGGGCCACCAACATTTTCTGGACTTTAGGGGGTCTACGATGTCTGTAAACCCCTTTTTTGGGCCTCCAAAGATTTCAACATTTTTGCCGGCCTAAGATGCATTTTAAGGCCTTTTTTTGGCTGCTAACATATTCTGTACTTTCGGGGATGTAGGATGCATTTTTCGTGCCAAAAATATTTTTGGGAATTTCAGTGGTCTAGGATGCGGGTTAATGCCCCTTTCAAGCTGCAAATGCTTTTGGGACATTCTGAGCTCTCTCACACTGCTTTTGGGTCACCATCATTTTCTGGACTTTAGGTGGTCTACGATGCCTGTAAACCCCTTTTTTGGGCCTCCAAAGATTTCAACATTTTTGCCGGCCTAAGATGCATTTTAAGGCCTTTTTCGGGCTGCTAACATATTCTGTACTTTCAGGGATGTAGGATGCATTTTTCGTGGCAAAAATATTTTGGAGAATTACAGTGGTCTAGGATGTGGGTTAATGCTCCTTTCAGGCTGTAAATGTTTTTGGGACATTCAGAGATCTCTCACAATGTTTTTGGGCCACCAACATTTTCCAGACTTTAGGGGGTCTACGATGCCTGTAAACCCCTTTTTTGGGCCTCCAAAGATTTCAACATTTTTTCAGGCCTAAAATGCATTTAAGGCCTTTTTTGGGCTGCTAACATATTCTGTACTTTCAGGGGGGTAGGATGCATTTTTCGTACCAAAAATATTTTTGGGAATTTCAGTGGTCTAGGATGCGGGTTAATGCCCCTTTCAGGCTGTAAATGTTTTTGGGACATTCAGAGATCTCTCACAATGTTTTTGGGCCACCAACATTTTCCAGACTTTAGGGGGTCTACGATGCCTGTAAACCCCTTTTTTGGGCCTCCAAAGATTTCAACATTTTTTCAGGCCTAAGATGCATTTTAATGCCTTTTTTGGAATGCTGACATATTCTGAACTTTCAGGGTTGTAGGATGCATTTTTCGTGCCAAAAATATTTTTGGGAATTTCAGGGGTCTAGCATGCGGGTTAATGTCCTTTTCAGACTGCAAATGTTTTTGGGAGATTCAGAGCTCTCTCACACCGTTTTTGGGCCACCGACATATTCTGGACTTTAGGGGGTCTTCGATGCCTGTTAACCCCTTTTTTGGGCATCCAAACATTTCAACATTTTTGCAGGCCTAAGATGCATTTTAAGGCCTTTTTGGGCTGCTAACATTTTCTGAACTTTCAGGGGTGTAGGATGCATTTTTCGTGCCAGAAATATTTTTGGTAATTTCAGTGGTCTAGGATTTGGGTTAATGCCCCTTTCAGGCTGCAAATGTTTTTGGGGCATTCAGAGCTCTCTCACAATGTTTTTGGGCCACCAACATTTTCTGGACTTTAGGGGGTCTACGATGCCTGTAAACCTTTTTTTTGGGCCTCCAAACATTTCAACATTTTTGCAGGCCTAAAATGCATTTAAGGCCTTTTTTGGGCTGCTAACATATTCTGTACTTTCAGGGGGGTAGGATGCATTTTTCGTGCCAAAAATATTTTTGGGAATTTCAGTGGTCTAGGATGTGGGTTAATGCCCCTTTCAAGCTGCAAATGCTTTTGGGACATTCCGAGCTCTCTCACATTGCTTTTGGGCCACCAACATTTTATGGACTTTAGGGGGTCTACGATGCCTGTAAACCCCTTTTTTGGGCCTCCAAAGATTTCAACATTTTTGCAGGCCTAAGATGCATTTTTATGCCTTTTTGGGCTGCTAACATATTCTGTGCTTTCGGGGTTGTAGGATCCATTTTTCATGGCAAAAATATTTTTGTTTTGGGAATTTCAGTGGTCTAGGATGTGGGTTAATGCCCCTTTCAGGTTGCAAATGCTTTTGGGACATTCAGACCTCTCTCACACTGTTTTTGGGCCACCACCATTTTCTGAACTTTAGGGGGTCTAAGATGCCTGTAAACCCCTTTTTTGGGCATCCAAACATTTCAACATTTTTGCAGGCCTAAGATGCATTTTAAGGCCTTTTTTGGGCTGCTAACATTTTCTGAACTTTCAGGGGTGTAGGATGCATTTTTCGTGCCAGAAATATTTTTGGTAATTTCAGTGGTCTAGGATTTGGGTTAATGCCCCTTTTGGGCTGCTAATGTTTTTGGGACATTCAGAGCTCTCTCACAATGTCTTTGGGCCACCAACATTTTCTGGACTTTAGGGGGTCTACGATGCCGGTAAACCTTTTTTTTGGGCCTCCAAACATTTCAACATTTTTGCAGGCCTAAATTGCATTTAAGGCCGTTTTTGGGCTGCTAACATATTCTGTACTTTCAGGGGTTTAGGATGCATTTTTCGTGCCAAAAATATTTTTGGGAATTTCAGTGGTCTAGGATTTGGGTTAATGCCCCTTTCAGGCTGCAAATGTTTTTGGGACATTCCGAGCTCTCTCACACTGCTTTTGGGCCACCAACATTTTATGGACTTTAGGGGGTCTATGATGCCTGTAAACCCCTTTTTTGGGCCTCCAAAGATTTCAACATTTTTGCCGGCCTAAGATGCATTTTAAGGCCTTTTTTGGGCTGCTAACATATTCTGTGCTTTCGGGGTTGTAGGATCCATTTTTCATGGCAAAAATATTTTTGTTTTGGAAATTTCAGTGGTGTAGGATGTGGGTTAATGCCCCTTTCAGGCTGCAAATGCTTTTGGGACATTCAGACCTCTCTCACACTGTTTTTGGGCCACCGACATATTCTGGACTTTATGGGGTCTACGATGCCTGTTAACCCCTTTTTTGGGCATCCAAACATTTCAACATTTTTGCAGGCCTAAAATGCATTTTAAGGCCTTTTTGGGCTGCTAACATTTTCTGAACTTTCAGGGGTGTAGGATGCATTTTTCGTGCCAGAAATATTTTTGGTAATTTCAGTGGTCTAGGATGTGGGTTAATGCCCCTTTCAGGCTGTAAATGTTTTTGGGACATTCAGAGATCTCTCACAATGTTTTTGGGCCACCAACATTTTCTGGACTTTAGGGGGTCTACGATGCCTGTAAACCCCTTTTTTTGGGCATCCAAACATTTCAACATTTTTGCAGGCCTAAGATGCATTTTAAGGCCTTTTTTGGGCTGCTAACATTTTCTGAACTTTCAGGGGTGTAGGATGCATTTTTCGTGCCAGAAATATTTTTGGTAATTTCAGTGGTCTAGGATTTGGGTTAATGCCCCTTTTGGGCTGCTAATGTTTTTGGGACATTCAGAGCTCTCTCACAATGTCTTTGGGCCACCAACATTTTCTGGACTTTAGGGGGCCTACGATGCCTGTAAACCCCTTTTTTGGACCTCCAAAGATTTCAACATTTTTTCAGGCCTAAGATGCATTTTAAGGCCTTTTTTGGAATTCTGACATATTCTGAACTTTCAGGGTTGTAGGATGCATTTTTCGTGCCAAAAATATTTTTGGGAATTTCAGGGGTCTAGCATGCGGGTTAATGTCCTTTTCAGACTGCAAATGTTTTTGGGAGATTCAGAGCTCTCTCACATCGTTTTTGGGCCACCGACATATTCTGGACTTTAGGGGGTCTACGATGCCTGTAAACCCCTTTTTTGGGCATACAAACATTTCAACATTTTTGCAGGCCTAAGATGCATTTTAAGGCCTTTTTGGGCTGCTAACATTTTCTGAACTTTCAGGGGTGTAGGATGCATTTTTTCGTGCCAGAAATATTTCTGGTAATTTCAGTGGTCTAGGATGCAGGTTAATGCCCCTTTCAAGCTGCAAATGCTTTTGGGACATTCCGAGTTCTCTCACACTGCTTTTGGGCCACCAACATTTTATGGACTTTAGGGGGTCTACGATGCCTGTAAACCCCTTTTTTGGGCCTCCAAAGATTTCAACATTTTTGCAGGCCTAAGATGCATTTTAAGGCCTTTTTTGGGCTGCTAACATATTCTGTGCTTTCGGGGTTGTAGGATCCATTTTTCGTGGCAAAAATATTTTTGTTTTGGGAATTTCAGTGGTCTAGGATGTGGGTTAATGCCCCTTTCAGGCTGCAAATGCTTTTGGGACATTCAGACCTCTCTCACACTGTTTTTGGGCCACCAACATTTTCTGAACTTTAGGGGGTCTAAGATGCCTGTAAACCCCTTTTTTGGGCATCCAAACATTTCAACATTTTTGCAGGCCTAAGATGCTTTTTAAGGCCTTTTTTGGGCTGCTAACATTTTCTGAACTTTCAGGGGTGTAGGATGCATTTTTCGTGCCAGAAATATTTTTGGTAATTTCAGTGGTCTAGGATTTGGGTTAATGCCCCTTTTGGGATGCTAATGTTTTTGGGACATTCAGAGCTCTCTCACAATGTCTTTGGGCCACCAACATTTTCTGGACCTTAGGGGGTCTACGGTGCCGGTAAACCTTTTTTTTGGGCCTCCAAACATTTCAACATTTTTGCAGGCCTAAATTGCATTTAAGGCCTTTTTTGGGCTGCTAACATATTCTGTACTTTCAGGGGTTTAGGATGCATTTTTCGTGCCAAAAATATTTTTGGGAATTTCAGTGGTCTAGGATTTGGGTTAATGCCCCTTTCAGGCTGCAAATGTTTTTGGGACATTCAGAGCTCTCTCACAATGTTTTTGGGCCACCAACATTTTCTGGACTTTAGGGGGTCTACGATGTCTGTAAACCCCTTTTTTGGGCCTCCAAAGATTTCAACATTTTTGCCGGCCTAAGATGCATTTTAAGGCCTTTTTTTGGCTGCTAACATATTCTGTACTTTCGGGGATGTAGGATGCATTTTTCGTGCCAAAAATATTTTTGGGAATTTCAGTGGTCTAGGATGCGGGTTAATGCCCCTTTCAAGCTGCAAATGCTTTTGGGACATTCTGAGCTCTCTCACACTGCTTTTGGGCCACCAACATTTGCTGGACTTTAGGTGGTCTACGATGCCTGTAAACCCCTTTTTTGGGCCTCCAAAGATTTCAACATTTTTGCCTGCCTAAGATGCATTTTAAGGCCTTTTTTGGGCTGCTAACATATTCTGTACTTTCGGGGATGTAGGATGCATTTTTCGTGGCAAAAATATTTTGGAGAATTACAGTGGTCTAGGATGTGGGTTAATGCCCCTTTCAGGCTGTAAATGTTTTTGGGACATTCAGAGATCTCTCACAATGTTTTTGGGCCACCAACATTTTCCAGACTTTAGGGGGTCTACGATGCCTGTAAACCCCTTTTTTGGGCCTCCAAAGATTTCAACATTTTTTCAGGCCTAAAATGCATTTAAGGTCTTTTTTGGGCTGCTAACATATTCTGTACTTTCAGGGGGGTAGGATGCATTTTTCGTACCAAAAATATTTTTGGGAATTTCAGTGGTCTAGGATGCGGGTTAATGCCCCTTTCAGGCTGGAAATGTTTTTGGGACATTCAGAGATCTCTCACAATGTTTTTGGGCCACCATCATTTTCCAGACTTTAGGGGGTCTACGATGCCTGTAAACCCCTTTTTTGGGCCTCCAAAGATTTCAACATTTTTTCAGGCCTAAGATGCATTTTAATGCCTTTTTTGGAATGCTGACATATTCTGAACTTTCAGGGTTGTAGGATGCATTTTTCGTGCCAAAAATATTTTTGGGAATTTCAGAGGTCTAGCATGCGGGTTAATGTCCTTTTCAGACTGCAAATGTTTTTGGGAGATTCAGAGCTCTCTCACACCGTTTTTGGGCCACCGACATATTCTGGACTTTAGGGGGTCTACGATGCCTGTAAACCCCTTTTTTGGGCATACAAACATTTCAACATTTTTGCAGGCCTAAGATGCATTTTAAGGCCTTTTTGGGCTGCTAACATTTTCTGAACTTTCAGGGGTGTAGGATGCATTTTTTCGTGCCAGAAATATTTTTGGTAATTTCAGTGGTCTAGGATGCGGGTTAATGCCCCTTTCAAGCTGCAAATGCTTTTGGGACATTCAGAGATCTCTCACAATGTTTTTGGGCCACCAACATTTTACAGACTTTAGGGGGTCTTCGATGCCTGTTAACCCCTTTTTTGGGCATCCAAACATTTCAACATTTTTGCAGGCCTAAGATGCATTTTAAGGCCTTTTTGGGCTGCTAACATTTTCTGAACTTTCAGGGGTGTAGGATGCATTTTTCGTGCCAGAAATATTTTTGGTAATTTCAGTGGTCTAGGATTTGGGTTAATGCCCCTTTCAGGCTGCAGATGTTTTTGGGGCATTCAGAGCTTTCTCACAATGTTTTTGGGCCACCAACATTTTCTGGACTTTAGGGGGTCTACGATGCCTGTAAACCTTTTTTTTGGGCCTCCAAACATTTCAACATTTTTGCAGGCCTAAAATGCATTTAAGGCCTTTTTTGGGCTGCTAACATATTCTGTACTTTCAGGGGGGTAGGATGCATTTTTCGTGCCAAAAATATTTTTGGGAATTTCAGTGGTCTAGGATGTGGGTTAATGCCCCTTTCAAGCTGCAAATGCTTTTGGGACATTCCGAGCTCTCTCACACTGCTTTTGGGCCACCAACATTTTATGGACTTTAGGGGGTCTACGATGCCTGTAAACCCCTTTTTTGGGCCTCCAAAGATTTCAACATTTTTGCAGGCCTAAGATGCATTTTAAGGCCTTTTTGGGCTGCTAACATATTCTGTGCTTTCGGGGTTGTAGGATCCATTTTTCGTGGCAAAAATATTTTTGTTTTGGGAATTTCAGTGGTCTAGGATGTGGGTTAATGCCCCTTTCAGGTTGCAAATGCTTTTGGGACATTCAGACCTCTCTCACACTGTTTTTGGGCCACCAACATTTTCTGAACTTTAGGGGGTCTAAGATGCCTGTAAACCCCTTTTTTGGGCATCCAAACATTTCAACATTTTTGCAGGCCTAAGATGCATTTTAAGGCCTTTTTTGGGCTGCTAACATTTTCTGAACTTTCAGGGGTGTAGGATGCATTTTTCGTGCCAGAAATATTTTTGGTAATTTCCGTGGTCTAGGATTTGGGTTAATGCCCCTTTTGGGCTGCTAATGTTTTTGGGACATTCAGAGCTCTCTCACAATGTCTTTGGGCCACCAACATTTTCTGGACTTTAGGGGGTCTACGATGCCGGTAAACCTTTTTTTTGGGCCTCCAAACATTTCAACATTTTTGCAGGCCTAAATTGCATTTAAGGCCGTTTTTGGGCTGCTAACATATTCTGTACTTTCAGGGGTTTAGGATGCATTTTTCGTGCCAAAAATATTTTTGGTAATTTCAGTGGTCTAGGATTTGGGTTAATGCCCCTTTTGGGCTGCTAATGTTTTTGGGACATTCAGAGCTCTCTCACAATGTTTTTGGGCCACCAACATTTTCCAGACTTTAGGGGGTCTACGATGCCTGTAAACCCCTTTTTTGGGCTTCCAAAGATTTCAACATTTTTTCAGGCCTAAGATGCATTTTAAGGCCTTTTGTGGAATGCTGACATATTCTGAACTTTCAGGGTTGTAGGATGCATTTTTCGTGCCAAAAATATTTTTGGGAATTTCAGGGGTCTAGCATGCGGGTTAATGTCCTTTTAAGACTGCAAATGTTTTTGGGAGATTCAGAGCTCTAGCACACCGTTTTTGGGCCACCGACATATTCTGGACTTTATGGGGTCTACGATGCCTGTTAACCCCTTTTTTGGGCATCCAAACATTTCAACATTTTTGCAGGCCTAAAATGCATTTTAAGGCCTTTTTGGGCTGCTAACATTTTCTGAACTTTCAGGGGTGTAGGATGCATTTTTCGTGCCAGAAATAGTTTTGATAATTACAGTGGTCTAGGATGTGGGTTAATGCCCCTTTCAGGCTGTAAATGTTTTTGGGACATTCAGAGATCTCTCACAATGTTTTTGGGCCACCAACATTTTACAGACTTTAGGGGGTCTACGATCCCTGTAAACCCCTTTTTTGGGCCTCCAAAGATTTCAACATTTTTGCAGGCCTAAGATGCATTTTAAGGCCTTTTTTGTGCTGCTAACATTTTCTGAACTTTCAGGGGTGTAGGATGCATTTTTCGTGGCAAAAATATTTTGGAGAATTACAGTGGTCTAGGATGTGGGTTAATGCCCCTTTCAGGCTGTAAATGTTTTTGGGACATTCAGAGATCTCTCACAATGTTTTTGGGCCACCAACATTTTCAAGACTTTAGGGGGCCTACGATGCCTCTAAACCCCTTTTTTGGACCTCCAAAGATTTCAACATTTTTTCAGGCCTAAGATGCATCTTAAGGCCTTTTTTGGAATTCTGACATATTCTGAACTTTCAGGGTTGTAGGATGCATTTTTCGTGCCAAAAATATTTTTGGGAATTTCAGGGGTCTAGCATGCGGGTTAATGTCCTTTTCAGACTGCAAATGTTTTTGGGAGATTCAGAGCTCTCTCACACCGTTTTTGGGCCACCGACATATTCTAGACTTTAGGGGGTCTACGATGCCTGTAAACCCCTTTTTTGGGCATACAAACATTTCAACATTTTTGCAGGCCTAAGATGCATTTTAAGGCCTTTTTGGGCTGCTAACATTTTCTGAACTTTCAGGGGTGTAGGATGCATTTTTTCGTGCCAGAAATATTTTTGGTAATTTCAGTGGTCTAGGATGCGGGTTAATGCCCCTTTCAAGCTGCAAATGCTTTTGGGACATTCAGAGATCTCTCACAATGTTTTTGGGCCACCAACATTTTACAGACTTTAGGGGGTCTACGATGCCTGTAAACCCCTTTTTTGGGCCTCCAAAGATTTCAACATTTTTGCAGACCTAAGATGCATTTCAAGGCCTTTTTTGGGCTGCTAACATATTCTGTACTTTCGGGGTTGTAGGATCCATTTTTCGTGGCAAAAATATTTTTGTTTTGGGAATTTCAGTGGTCTAGGATGTGGGTTAATGCCCCTTTCAGGCTGCAAATGCTTTTGGGACATTCAGAGCTCTCTCACACTGTTTTTGGGCCACCAACATTTTCTGAACTTTAGGGGGTCTAAGATGCCTGTAAACCCCTTTTTTGGGCATCCAAACATTTCAACATTTTTGCAGGCCTAAATTGCATTTAAGGCCTTTTTTGGGCTGCTAACATTTTCTGAACTTTCAGGGGTGTAGGATGCATTTTTCGTGCCAGAAATATTTTTGGTAATTTCAGTGGTCTAGGATTTGGGTTAATGCCCCTTTTGGGCTGCTAATGTTTTTGGGACATTCAGAGCTCTCTCACAATGTCTTTGGGCCACCAACATTTTCTGGACTTTAGGGGGTCTACGATGTCTGTAAACCCCTTTTTTGGGCCTCCAAAGATTTCAACATTTTTGCCGGCCTAAGATGCATTTTAAGGCCTTTTTTTGGCTGCTAACATATTCTGTACTTTCGGGGATGTAGGATGCATTTTTCGTGCCAAAAATATTTTTGGGAATTTCAGTGGTCTAGGATGCGGGTTAATGCCCCTTTCAAGCTGCAAATGCTTTTGGGACATTCTGAGCTCTCTCACACTGCTTTTGGGCCACCAACATTTGCTGGACTTTAGGTGGTCTACGATGCCTGTAAACCCCTTTTTTGGGCCTCCAAAGATTTCAACATTTTTGCCGGCCTAAGATGCATTTTAAGGCCTTTTTTGGGCTGCTAACATATTCTGTACTTTCGGGGATGTAGGATGCATTTTTCATGGCAAAAATATTTTGGAGAATTACAGTGGTCTAGGATGTGGGTTAATGCCCCTTTCAGGCTGTAAATGTTTTTGGGACATTCAGAGATCTCTCACAATGTTTTTGGGCCACCAACATTTTCCAGACTTTAGGGGGTCTACGATGCCTGTAAACCCCTTTTTTGGGCCTCCAAAGATTTCAACATTTTTTCAGGCCTAAGATGCATTTTAATGCCTTTTTTGGAATGCTGACATATTCTGAACTTTCAGGGTTGTAGGATGCATTTTTCGTGCCAAAAATATTTTTGGGAATTTCAGGGGTCTAGCATGCGGGTTAATGTCCTTTTCAGACTGCAAATGTTTTTGGGAGATTCAGAGCTCTCTCACACCGTTTTTGGGCCACCGACATATTCTGGACTTTAGGGGTCTTCGATGCCTGTTAACCCCTTTTTTGGCATCCAAACATTTCAACATTTTTGCAGGCCTAAGATGCATTTTAAGGCCTTTTTGGGCTGCTAACATTTTCTGAACTTTCAGGGGTGTAGGATGCATTTTTCGTGCCAGAAATATTTTTGGTAATTTCAGTGGTCTAGGATTTGGGTTAATGCCCCTTTCAGGCTGCACATGTTTTTGGGACATTCAGAGCTCTCTCACAATGTTTTTGGGCCACCAACATTTTCTGGACTTTAGGGGGTCTACGATGCCTGTAAACCTTTTTTTTGGGCCTCCAAACATTTCAACATTTTTGCAGGCCTAAAATGCATTTAAAGCCTTTTTTGGGCTGCTAACATATTCTGTACTTTCAGGGGGGTAGGATGCATTTTTCGTGCCAAAAATATTTTTGGGAATTTCAGTGGTCTGGGATGCAGGTTAATGCCCCTTTCAAGCTGCAAATGCTTTTGGGACATTCCGAGCTCTCTCACACTGCTTTTGGGCCACCAACATTTTATGGACTTTAGGTGGTCTACGATGCCTGTAAACCCCTTTTTTGGGCCTCCAAAGATTTCAACATTTTTTCCGGCCTAAGATGCATTTTAAGGCCTTTTTTGGGCTGCTAACATATTCTGTACTTTCGGGGATGTAGGATGCATTTTTCGTGGCAAAAATATTTTGGAGAATTACAGTGGTCTAGGATGTGGGTTAATGCCCCTTTCAGGCTGTAAATGTTTTTGGGACATTCAGACCTCTCTCACACTGTTTTTGGGCCACCAACATTTTCTGAACTTTAGGGGGTCTAAGATGCCTGTAAACCCCTTTTTTGGGCATCCAAACATTTCAATATTTTTGCAGGCCTAAGATGCATTTTAAGGCCTTTTTTGGGCTGCTAACATTTTCTGAACTTTCAGGGGGGTAGGATGCATTTTTCGTGCCAGAAATATTTTTGGTAATTTCAGTGGTCTAGGATTTGGGTTAATGCCCCTTTTGGGCTGCTAATGATTTTGGGACATTCAGAGCTCTCTCACAATGTCTTTGGGCCACCAACATTTTCTGGACTTTAGGGGGTCTACGATGCCGGTAAACCTTTTTTTTGGGCCTCCAAACATTTCAACATTTTTGCAGGCCTAAATTGCATTGAAGGCCTTTTTTGGGCTGCTAACATATTCTGTACTTTCAGGGGTTTAGGATGCATTTTTCGTGCCAAAAATATTTTTGGAATTTCAGTGGTCTAGGATTTGGGTTAATGCCCCTTTCAGGCTGCAAATGTTTTTGGGACATTCAGAGCTCTCTCACAATGTTTTTGGGCCACCAACATTTTCTGGACTTTAGGGGGTCTACGATGTCTGTAAACCCCTTTTTTGGGCCTCCAAAGATTTCAACATTTTTGCCGGCCTAAGATGCATTTTAAGGCCTTTTTTTGGCTGCTAACATATTCTGTACTTTCGGGGATGTAGGATGCATTTTTCGTGCCAAAAATATTTTTGGGAATTTCAGTGGTCTAGGATGCGGGTTAATGCCCCTTTCAAGCTGCAAATGCTTTTGGGACATTCTGAGCTCTCTCACATTGCTTTTGGGCCACCAACATTTTCCGGACTTTAGGTGGTCTACGATGCCTGTAAACCCCTTTTTTGGGCCTCCAAAGATTTCAACATTTTTGCCGGCCTAAGATGCATTTTAAGGCCTTTTTCGGGCTGCTAACATATTCTGTACTTTCGGGGATGTAGGATGCATTTTTCGTGGCAAAAATATTTTGGAGAATTACAGTGGTCTAGGATGTGGGTTAATGCCCCTTTCAGGCTGTAAATGTTTTTGGGACATTCAGAGATCTCTCACAATGTTTTTGGGCCACCAACATTTTCCAGACTTTAGGGGGTCTACGATGCCTGTAAACCCCTTTTTTGGGCCTCCAAAGATTTCAACATTTTTTCAGGCCTAAAATGCATTTAAGGCCTTTTTTGGGCTGCTAACATATTCTCTACTTTCAGGGGGGTAGGATGCATTTTTCGTACCAAAAATATTTTTGGGAATTTCAGTGGTCTAGGATGCGGGTTAATGCCCCTTTCAGGCTGTAAATGTTTTTGGGACATTCAGAGATCTCTCACAATGTTTTTGGGCCACCAACATTTTCCAGACTTTAGGGGGTCTACGATGCCTGTAAACCCCTTTTTTGGGCCTCCAAAGATTTCAACATTTTTTCAGGCCTAAGATGCATTTGAATGCCTTTTTTGGAATGCTGACATATTCTGAACTTTCAGGGTTGTAGGATGCATTTTTCGTGCCAAAAATATTTTTGGGAATTTCAGGGGTCTAGCATGCGGGTTAATGTCCTTTTCAGACTGCAAATGTTTTTGGGAGATTCAGAGCTCTCTCACACCGTTTTTGGGCCACCGACATATTCTGGACTTTAGGGGGTCTTCGATGCCTGTTAACCCCTTTTTTGGGCATCCAAACATTTCAACATTTTTGCAGGCCTAAGATGCATTTTAAGGCCTTTTTGGGCTGCTAACATTTTCTGAACTTTCAGGGGTGTAGGATGCATTTTTCGTGCCAGAAATATTTTTGGTAATTTCAGTGGTCTAGGATTTGGGTTAATGCCCCTTTTGGGCTGCTAATGTTTTTGGGACATTCAGAGCTCTCTCACAATGTTTTTGGGCCACCAACATTTTCTGGACTTTAGGGGGTCTACGATGCCTGTAAACCCCTTTTTTGGGCCTCCAAAGATTTCAACATTTTTTCAGGCCTAAGATGCATTTTAAGGCCTTTTTTGGAATGCTGACATATTCTGAACTTTCAGGGTTGTAGGATGCATTTTTCGTGCCAAAAATATTTTTGGGAATTTCAGGGGTCTAGCATGCGGGTTAATGTCCTTTTCAGACTGCAAATGTTTTTGGGAGATTCAGAGCTCTCTCACACCGTTTCTGGGCCACCGACATATTCTGGACTTTATGGGGTCTACGATGCCTGTTAACCCCTTTTTTGGGCATCCAAACATTTCAACATTTTTGCAGGCCTAAAATGCATTTTAAGGCCTTTTTGGGCTGCTAACATTTTCTGAACTTTCAGGGGTGTAGGATGCATTTTTCGTGCCAGAAATATTTTTGGTAATTACAGTGGTCTAGGATGTGGGTTAATGCCCCTTTCAGGCTGTAAATGTTTTTGGGACATTCAGAGATCTCTCACAATGTTTTTGGGCCACCAACATTTTACAGACTTTAGGGGGTCTACGATGCCTGTAAACCCCTTTTTTGGGCCTCCAAAGATTTCAACATTTTTGCAGGCCTAAGATGCATTTCAAGGCCTTTTTTGGGCTGCTAACATATTCTGTACTTTCGGGGTTGTAGGATCCATTTTTCGTGGCAAAAATATTTTTGTTTTGGGAATTTCAGTGGTCTAGGATGTGGGTTAATGCCCCTTTCAGGCTGCAAATGCTTTTGGGACATTCAGAGCTCTCTCACACTGTTTTTGGGCCACCAACATTTTCTGAACTTTAGGGGGTCTAAGATGCCTGTAAACCCCTTTTTTGGGCATCCAAACATTTCAACATTTTTGCAGGCCTAAGATGCATTTTAAGGCCTTTTTTGGGCTGCTGACATATTCTGAACTTTCAGGGTTGTAGGATGCATTTTTCGTGCCAAAAATATTTTTGGGAATTTCAGGGGTCTAGCATGCGGGTTAATGTCCTTTTCAGACTGCAAATGTTTTTGGGAGATTCAGAGCTCTCTCACACCGTTTCTGGGCCACCGACATATTCTGGACTTTATGGGGTCTACGATGCCTGTTAACCCCTTTTTTGGGCATCCAAACATTTCAACATTTTTGCAGGCCTAAAATGCATTTTAAGGCCTTTTTGGGCTGCTAACATTTTCTGAACTTTCAGGGGTGTAGGATGCATTTTTCGTGCCAAAAATATTTTTGGGAATTTCAGTGGTCTGGGATGCAGGTTAATGCCCCTTTCAAGCTGCAAATGCTTTTGGGACATTCCGAGCTCTCTCACACTGCTTTTGGGCCACCAACATTTTATGGACTTTAGGTGGTCTACGATGCCTGTAAACCCCTTTTTTGGGCCTCCAAAGATTTCAACATTTTTTCCGGCCTAAGATGCATTTTAAGGCCTTTTTTGGGCTGCTAACATATTCTGTACTTTCGGGGATGTAGGATGCATTTTTCGTGGCAAAAATATTTTGGAGAATTACAGTGGTCTAGGATGTGGGTTAATGCCCCTTTCAGGCTGTAAATGTTTTTGGGACATTCAGACCTCTCTCACACTGTTTTTGGGCCACCAACATTTTCTGAACTTTAGGGGGTCTAAGATGCCTGTAAACCCCTTTTTTGGGCATCCAAACATTTCAATATTTTTGCAGGCCTAAGATGCATTTTAAGGCCTTTTTTGGGCTGCTAACATTTTCTGAACTTTCAGGGGGGTAGGATGCATTTTTCGTGCCAGAAATATTTTTGGTAATTTCAGTGGTCTAGGATTTGGGTTAATGCCCCTTTTGGGCTGCTAATGATTTTGGGACATTCAGAGCTCTCTCACAATGTCTTTGGGCCACCAACATTTTCTGGACTTTAGGGGGTCTACGATGCCGGTAAACCTTTTTTTTGGGCCTCCAAACATTTCAACATTTTTGCAGGCCTAAATTGCATTGAAGGCCTTTTTTGGGCTGCTAACATATTCTGTACTTTCAGGGGTTTAGGATGCATTTTTCGTGCCAAAAATATTTTTGGAATTTCAGTGGTCTAGGATTTGGGTTAATGCCCCTTTCAGGCTGCAAATGTTTTTGGGACATTCAGAGCTCTCTCACAATGTTTTTGGGCCACCAACATTTTCTGGACTTTAGGGGGTCTACGATGTCTGTAAACCCCTTTTTTGGGCCTCCAAAGATTTCAACATTTTTGCCGGCCTAAGATGCATTTTAAGGCCTTTTTTTGGCTGCTAACATATTCTGTACTTTCGGGGATGTAGGATGCATTTTTCGTGCCAAAAATATTTTTGGGAATTTCAGTGGTCTAGGATGCGGGTTAATGCCCCTTTCAAGCTGCAAATGCTTTTGGGACATTCTGAGCTCTCTCACATTGCTTTTGGGCCACCAACATTTTCCGGACTTTAGGTGGTCTACGATGCCTGTAAACCCCTTTTTTGGGCCTCCAAAGATTTCAACATTTTTGCCGGCCTAAGATGCATTTTAAGGCCTTTTTCGGGCTGCTAACATATTCTGTACTTTCGGGGATGTAGGATGCATTTTTCGTGGCAAAAATATTTTGGAGAATTACAGTGGTCTAGGATGTGGGTTAATGCCCCTTTCAGGCTGTAAATGTTTTTGGGACATTCAGAGATCTCTCACAATGTTTTTGGGCCACCAACATTTTCCAGACTTTAGGGGGTCTACGATGCCTGTAAACCCCTTTTTTGGGCCTCCAAAGATTTCAACATTTTTTCAGGCCTAAAATGCATTTAAGGCCTTTTTTGGGCTGCTAACATATTCTCTACTTTCAGGGGGGTAGGATGCATTTTTCGTACCAAAAATATTTTTGGGAATTTCAGTGGTCTAGGATGCGGGTTAATGCCCCTTTCAGGCTGTAAATGTTTTTGGGACATTCAGAGATCTCTCACAATGTTTTTGGGCCACCAACATTTTCCAGACTTTAGGGGGTCTACGATGCCTGTAAACCCCTTTTTTGGGCCTCCAAAGATTTCAACATTTTTTCAGGCCTAAGATGCATTTGAATGCCTTTTTTGGAATGCTGACATATTCTGAACTTTCAGGGTTGTAGGATGCATTTTTCGTGCCAAAAATATTTTTGGGAATTTCAGGGGTCTAGCATGCGGGTTAATGTCCTTTTCAGACTGCAAATGTTTTTGGGAGATTCAGAGCTCTCTCACACCGTTTTTGGGCCACCGACATATTCTGGACTTTAGGGGGTCTTCGATGCCTGTTAACCCCTTTTTTGGGCATCCAAACATTTCAACATTTTTGCAGGCCTAAGATGCATTTTAAGGCCTTTTTGGGCTGCTAACATTTTCTGAACTTTCAGGGGTGTAGGATGCATTTTTCGTGCCAGAAATATTTTTGGTAATTTCAGTGGTCTAGGATTTGGGTTAATGCCCCTTTTGGGCTGCTAATGTTTTTGGGACATTCAGAGCTCTCTCACAATGTTTTTGGGCCACCAACATTTTCTGGACTTTAGGGGGTCTACGATGCCTGTAAACCCCTTTTTTGGGCCTCCAAAGATTTCAACATTTTTTCAGGCCTAAGATGCATTTTAAGGCCTTTTTTGGAATGCTGACATATTCTGAACTTTCAGGGTTGTAGGATGCATTTTTCGTGCCAAAAATATTTTTGGGAATTTCAGGGGTCTAGCATGCGGGTTAATGTCCTTTTCAGACTGCAAATGTTTTTGGGAGATTCAGAGCTCTCTCACACCGTTTCTGGGCCACCGACATATTCTGGACTTTATGGGGTCTACGATGCCTGTTAACCCCTTTTTTGGGCATCCAAACATTTCAACATTTTTGCAGGCCTAAAATGCATTTTAAGGCCTTTTTGGGCTGCTAACATTTTCTGAACTTTCAGGGGTGTAGGATGCATTTTTCGTGCCAGAAATATTTTTGGTAATTACAGTGGTCTAGGATGTGGGTTAATGCCCCTTTCAGGCTGTAAATGTTTTTGGGACATTCAGAGATCTCTCACAATGTTTTTGGGCCACCAACATTTTACAGACTTTAGGGGGTCTACGATGCCTGTAAACCCCTTTTTTGGGCCTCCAAAGATTTCAACATTTTTGCAGGCCTAAGATGCATTTCAAGGCCTTTTTTGGGCTGCTAACATATTCTGTACTTTCGGGGTTGTAGGATCCATTTTTCGTGGCAAAAATATTTTTGTTTTGGGAATTTCAGTGGTCTAGGATGTGGGTTAATGCCCCTTTCAGGCTGCAAATGCTTTTGGGACATTCAGAGCTCTCTCACACTGTTTTTGGGCCACCAACATTTTCTGAACTTTAGGGGGTCTAAGATGCCTGTAAACCCCTTTTTTGGGCATCCAAACATTTCAACATTTTTGCAGGCCTAAGATGCATTTTAAGGCCTTTTTTGGGCTGCTGACATATTCTGAACTTTCAGGGTTGTAGGATGCATTTTTCGTGCCAAAAATATTTTTGGGAATTTCAGGGGTCTAGCATGCGGGTTAATGTCCTTTTCAGACTGCAAATGTTTTTGGGAGATTCAGAGCTCTCTCACACCGTTTCTGGGCCACCGACATATTCTGGACTTTATGGGGTCTACGATGCCTGTTAACCCCTTTTTTGGGCATCCAAACATTTCAACATTTTTGCAGGCCTAAAATGCATTTTAAGGCCTTTTTGGGCTGCTAACATTTTCTGAACTTTCAGGGGTGTAGGATGCATTTTTCGTGCCAGAAATATTTTTGGTAATTACAGTGGTCTAGGATGTGGGTTAATGCCCCTTTCAGGCTGTAAATGTTTTTGGGACATTCAGAGATCTCTCACAATGTTTTTGGGCCACCAACATTTTACAGACTTTAGGGGGTCTACGATCCCTGTAAACCCCTTTTTTGGGCCTCCAAAGATTTCAACATTTTTGCAGGCCTAAGATGCATTTTAAGGCCTTTTTTGTGCTGCTAACATTTTCTGAACTTTCAGGGGTGTAGGATGCATTTTTCGTGGCAAAAATATTTTGGAGAATTACAGTGGTCTAGGATGTGGGTTAATGCCCCTTTCAGGCTGTAAATGTTTTTGGGACATTCAGAGATCTCTCACAATGTTTTTGGGCCACCAACATTTTCAAGACTTTAGGGGGCCTACGATGCCTCTAAACCCCTTTTTTGGACCTCCAAAGATTTCAACATTTTTTCAGGCCTAAGATGCATCTTAAGGCCTTTTTTGGAATTCTGACATATTCTGAACTTTCAGGGTTGTAGGATGCATTTTTCGTGCCAAAAATATTTTTGGGAATTTCAGGGGTCTAGCATGCGGGTTAATGTCCTTTTCAGACTGCAAATGTTTTTGGGAGATTCAGAGCTCTCTCACACCGTTTTTGGGCCACCGACATATTCTAGACTTTAGGGGGTCTACGATGCCTGTAAACCCCTTTTTTGGGCATACAAACATTTCAACATTTTTGCAGGCCTAAGATGCATTTTAAGGCCTTTTTGGGCTGCTAACATTTTCTGAACTTTCAGGGGTGTAGGATGCATTTTTTCGTGCCAGAAATATTTTTGGTAATTTCAGTGGTCTAGGATGCGGGTTAATGCCCCTTTCAAGCTGCAAATGCTTTTGGGACATTCAGAGATCTCTCACAATGTTTTTGGGCCACCAACATTTTACAGACTTTAGGGGGTCTACGATGCCTGTAAACCCCTTTTTTGGGCCTCCAAAGATTTCAACATTTTTGCAGACCTAAGATGCATTTCAAGGCCTTTTTTGGGCTGCTAACATATTCTGTACTTTCGGGGTTGTAGGATCCATTTTTCGTGGCAAAAATATTTTTGTTTTGGGAATTTCAGTGGTCTAGGATGTGGGTTAATGCCCCTTTCAGGCTGCAAATGCTTTTGGGACATTCAGAGCTCTCTCACACTGTTTTTGGGCCACCAACATTTTCTGAACTTTAGGGGGTCTAAGATGCCTGTAAACCCCTTTTTTGGGCATCCAAACATTTCAACATTTTTGCAGGCCTAAGATGCATTTTAAGGCCTTTTTTGGGCTGCTAACATTTTCTGAACTTTCAGGGGTGTAGGATGCATTTTTCGTGCCAGAAATATTTTTGGTAATTTCAGTGGTCTAGGATTTGGGTTAATGCCCCTTTTGGGCTGCTAATGTTTTTGGGACATTCAGAGCTCTCTCACAATGTCTTTGGGCCACCAACATTTTCTGGACTTTAGGGGGTCTACGATGCCGGTAAACCTTTTTTTTGGGCCTCCAAACATTTCAACATTTTTGCAGGCCTAAATTGCATTTAAGGCCTTTTTTGTGCTGCTAACATATTCTGTACTTTCAGGGGTTTAGGATGCATTTTTCGTGCCAAAAATATTTTTGGGAATTTCAGTGGTCTAGGATTTGGGTTAATGCCCCTTTCAGGCTGCAAATGTTTTTGGGACATTCAGAGCTCTCTCACAATGTTTTTGGGCCACCAACATTTTCTGGACTTTAGGGGGTCTACGATGTCTGTAAACCCCTTTTTTGGGCCTCCAAAGATTTCAACATTTTTGCCGGCCTAAGATGCATTTTAAGGCCTTTTTTTGGCTGCTAACATATTCTGTACTTTCGGGGATGTAGGATGCATTTTTCGTGCCAAAAATATTTTTGGGAATTTCAGTGGTCTAGGATGCGGGTTAATGCCCCTTTCAAGCTGCAAATGCTTTTGGGACATTCTGAGCTCTCTCACACTGCTTTTGGGCCACCAACATTTGCTGGACTTTAGGTGGTCTACGATGCCTGTAAACCCCTTTTTTGGGCCTCCAAAGATTTCAACATTTTTGCCGGCCTAAGATGCATTTTAAGGCCTTTTTTGGGCTGCTAACATATTCTGTACTTTCGGGGATGTAGGATGCATTTTTCATGGCAAAAATATTTTGGAGAATTACAGTGGTCTAGGATGTGGGTTAATGCCCCTTTCAGGCTGTAAATGTTTTTGGGACATTCAGAGATCTCTCACAATGTTTTTGGGCCACCAACATTTTCCAGACTTTAGGGGGTCTACGATGCCTGTAAACCCCTTTTTTGGGCCTCCAAAGATTTCAACATTTTTTCAGGCCTAAGATGCATTTTAATGCCTTTTTTGGAATGCTGACATATTCTGAACTTTCAGGGTTGTAGGATGCATTTTTCGTGCCAAAAATATTTTTGGGAATTTCAGGGGTCTAGCATGCGGGTTAATGTCCTTTTCAGACTGCAAATGTTTTTGGGAGATTCAGAGCTCTCTCACACCGTTTTTGGGCCACCGACATATTCTGGACTTTAGGGGTCTTCGATGCCTGTTAACCCCTTTTTTGGCATCCAAACATTTCAACATTTTTGCAGGCCTAAGATGCATTTTAAGGCCTTTTTGGGCTGCTAACATTTTCTGAACTTTCAGGGGTGTAGGATGCATTTTTCGTGCCAGAAATATTTTTGGTAATTTCAGTGGTCTAGGATTTGGGTTAATGCCCCTTTCAGGCTGCACATGTTTTTGGGACATTCAGAGCTCTCTCACAATGTTTTTGGGCCACCAACATTTTCTGGACTTTAGGGGGTCTACGATGCCTGTAAACCTTTTTTTTGGGCCTCCAAACATTTCAACATTTTTGCAGGCCTAAAATGCATTTAAAGCCTTTTTTGGGCTGCTAACATATTCTGTACTTTCAGGGGGGTAGGATGCATTTTTCGTGCCAAAAATATTTTTGGGAATTTCAGTGGTCTGGGATGCAGGTTAATGCCCCTTTCAAGCTGCAAATGCTTTTGGGACATTCCGAGCTCTCTCACACTGCTTTTGGGCCACCAACATTTTATGGACTTTAGGTGGTCTACGATGCCTGTAAACCCCTTTTTTGGGCCTCCAAAGATTTCAACATTTTTTCCGGCCTAAGATGCATTTTAAGGCCTTTTTTGGGCTGCTAACATATTCTGTACTTTCGGGGATGTAGGATGCATTTTTCGTGGCAAAAATATTTTGGAGAATTACAGTGGTCTAGGATGTGGGTTAATGCCCCTTTCAGGCTGTAAATGTTTTTGGGACATTCAGACCTCTCTCACACTGTTTTTGGGCCACCAACATTTTCTGAACTTTAGGGGGTCTAAGATGCCTGTAAATCCCTTTTTTGGGCATCCAAACATTTCAATATTTTTGCAGGCCTAAGATGCATTTTAAGGCCTTTTTTGGGCTGCTAACATTTTCTGAACTTTCAGGGGGGTAGGATGCATTTTTCGTGCCAGAAATATTTTTGGTAATTTCAGTGGTCTAGGATTTGGGTTAATGCCCCTTTTGGGCTGCTAATGATTTTGGGACATTCAGAGCTCTCTCACAATGTCTTTGGGCCACCAACATTTTCTGGACTTTAGGGGGTCTACGATGCCGGTAAACCTTTTTTTTGGGCCTCCAAACATTTCAACATTTTTGCAGGCCTAAATTGCATTGAAGGCCTTTTTTGGGCTGCTAACATATTCTGTACTTTCAGGGGTTTAGGATGCATTTTTCGTGCCAAAAATATTTTTGGAATTTCAGTGGTCTAGGATTTGGGTTAATGCCCCTTTCAGGCTGCAAATGTTTTTGGGACATTCAGAGCTCTCTCACAATGTTTTTGGGCCACCAACATTTTCTGGACTTTAGGGGGTCTACGATGTCTGTAAACCCCTTTTTTGGGCCTCCAAAGATTTCAACATTTTTGCCGGCCTAAGATGCATTTTAAGGCCTTTTTTTGGCTGCTAACATATTCTGTACTTTCGGGGATGTAGGATGCATTTTTCGTGCCAAAAATATTTTTGGGAATTTCAGTGGTCTAGGATGCGGGTTAATGCCCCTTTCAAGCTGCAAATGCTTTTGGGACATTCTGAGCTCTCTCACATTGCTTTTGGGCCACCAACATTTTCCGGACTTTAGGTGGTCTACGATGCCTGTAAACCCCTTTTTTGGGCCTCCAAAGATTTCAACATTTTTGCCGGCCTAAGATGCATTTTAAGGCCTTTTTCGGGCTGCTAACATATTCTGTACTTTCGGGGATGTAGGATGCATTTTTCGTGGCAAAAATATTTTGGAGAATTACAGTGGTCTAGGATGTGGGTTAATGCCCCTTTCAGGCTGTAAATGTTTTTGGGACATTCAGAGATCTCTCACAATGTTTTTGGGCCACCAACATTTTCCAGACTTTAGGGGGTCTACGATGCCTGTAAACCCCTTTTTTGGGCCTCCAAAGATTTCAACATTTTTTCAGGCCTAAAATGCATTTAAGGCCTTTTTTGGGCTGCTAACATATTCTCTACTTTCAGGGGGGTAGGATGCATTTTTCGTACCAAAAATATTTTTGGGAATTTCAGTGGTCTAGGATGCGGGTTAATGCCCCTTTCAGGCTGTAAATGTTTTTGGGACATTCAGAGATCTCTCACAATGTTTTTGGGCCACCAACATTTTCCAGACTTTAGGGGGTCTACGATGCCTGTAAACCCCTTTTTTGGGCCTCCAAAGATTTCAACATTTTTTCAGGCCTAAGATGCATTTGAATGCCTTTTTTGGAATGCTGACATATTCTGAACTTTCAGGGTTGTAGGATGCATTTTTCGTGCCAAAAATATTTTTGGGAATTTCAGGGGTCTAGCATGCGGGTTAATGTCCTTTTCAGACTGCAAATGTTTTTGGGAGATTCAGAGCTCTCTCACACCGTTTTTGGGCCACCGACATATTCTGGACTTTAGGGGGTCTTCGATGCCTGTTAACCCCTTTTTTGGGCATCCAAACATTTCAACATTTTTGCAGGCCTAAGATGCATTTTAAGGCCTTTTTGGGCTGCTAACATTTTCTGAACTTTCAGGGGTGTAGGATGCATTTTTCGTGCCAGAAATATTTTTGGTAATTTCAGTGGTCTAGGATTTGGGTTAATGCCCCTTTTGGGCTGCTAATGTTTTTGGGACATTCAGAGCTCTCTCACAATGTTTTTGGGCCACCAACATTTTCTGGACTTTAGGGGGTCTACGATGCCTGTAAACCCCTTTTTTGGGCCTCCAAAGATTTCAACATTTTTTCAGGCCTAAGATGCATTTTAAGGCCTTTTTTGGAATGCTGACATATTCTGAACTTTCAGGGTTGTAGGATGCATTTTTCGTGCCAAAAATATTTTTGGGAATTTCAGGGGTCTAGCATGCGGGTTAATGTCCTTTTCAGACTGCAAATGTTTTTGGGAGATTCAGAGCTCTCTCACACCGTTTCTGGGCCACCGACATATTCTGGACTTTATGGGGTCTACGATGCCTGTTAACCCCTTTTTTGGGCATCCAAACATTTCAACATTTTTGCAGGCCTAAAATGCATTTTAAGGCCTTTTTGGGCTGCTAACATTTTCTGAACTTTCAGGGGTGTAGGATGCATTTTTCGTGCCAGAAATATTTTTGGTAATTACAGTGGTCTAGGATGTGGGTTAATGCCCCTTTCAGGCTGTAAATGTTTTTGGGACATTCAGAGATCTCTCACAATGTTTTTGGGCCACCAACATTTTACAGACTTTAGGGGGTCTACGATGCCTGTAAACCCCTTTTTTGGGCCTCCAAAGATTTCAACATTTTTGCAGGCCTAAGATGCATTTCAAGGCCTTTTTTGGGCTGCTAACATATTCTGTACTTTCGGGGTTGTAGGATCCATTTTTCGTGGCAAAAATATTTTTGTTTTGGGAATTTCAGTGGTCTAGGATGTGGGTTAATGCCCCTTTCAGGCTGCAAATGCTTTTGGGACATTCAGAGCTCTCTCACACTGTTTTTGGGCCACCAACATTTTCTGAACTTTAGGGGGTCTAAGATGCCTGTAAACCCCTTTTTTGGGCATCCAAACATTTCAACATTTTTGCAGGCCTAAGATGCATTTTAAGGCCTTTTTTGGGCTGCTAACATTTTCTGAACTTTCAGGGGTGTAGGATGCATTTTTCGTGCCAGAAATATTTTTGGTAATTTCAGTGGTCTAGGATTTGGGTTAATGCCCCTTTTGGGCTGCTAATGTTTTTGGGACATTCAGAGCTCTCTCACAATGTCTTTGGGCCACCAACATTTTCTGGACTTTAGGGGGTCTACGATGCCGGTAAACCTTTTTTTTGGGCCTCCAAACATTTCAACATTTTTGCAGGCCTAAATTGCATTTAAGGCCTTTTTTGGGCTGCTAACATATTCTGTACTTTCAGGGGTTTAGGATGCATTTTTCGTGCCAAAAATATTTTTGGGAATTTCAGTGGTCTAGGATTTGGGTTAATGCCCCTTTCAGGCTGCAAATGTTTTTGGGACATTCAGAGCTCTCTCACAATGTTTTTGGGCCACCAACATTTTCTGGACTTTAGGGGGTCTACGATGTCTGTAAACCCCTTTTTTGGGCCTCCAAAGATTTCAACATTTTTGCCGGCCTAAGATGCATTTTAAGGCCTTTTTTTGGCTGCTAACATATTCTGTACTTTCGGGGATGTAGGATGCATTTTTCGTGCCAAAAATATTTTTGGGAATTTCAGTGGTCTAGGATGCGGGTTAATGCCCCTTTCAAGCTGCAAATGCTTTTGGGACATTCTGAGCTCTCTCACACTGCTTTTGGGCCACCAACATTTGCTGGACTTTAGGTGGTCTACGATGCCTGTAAACCCCTTTTTTGGGCCTCCAAAGATTTCAACATTTTTGCCGGCCTAAGATGCATTTTAAGGCCTTTTTTGGGCTGCTAACATATTCTGTACTTTCGGGGATGTAGGATGCATTTTTCATGGCAAAAATATTTTGGAGAATTACAGTGGTCTAGGATGTGGGTTAATGCCCCTTTCAGGCTGTAAATGTTTTTGGGACATTCAGAGATCTCTCACAATGTTTTTGGGCCACCAACATTTTCCAGACTTTAGGGGGTCTACGATGCCTGTAAACCCCTTTTTTGGGCCTCCAAAGATTTCAACATTTTTTCAGGCCTAAGATGCATTTTAATGCCTTTTTTGGAATGCTGACATATTCTGAACTTTCAGGGTTGTAGGATGCATTTTTCGTGCCAAAAATATTTTTGGGAATTTCAGGGGTCTAGCATGCGGGTTAATGTCCTTTTCAGACTGCAAATGTTTTTGGGAGATTCAGAGCTCTCTCACACCGTTTTTGGGCCACCGACATATTCTGGACTTTAGGGGTCTTCGATGCCTGTTAACCCCTTTTTTGGCATCCAAACATTTCAACATTTTTGCAGGCCTAAGATGCATTTTAAGGCCTTTTTGGGCTGCTAACATTTTCTGAACTTTCAGGGGTGTAGGATGCATTTTTCGTGCCAGAAATATTTTTGGTAATTTCAGTGGTCTAGGATTTGGGTTAATGCCCCTTTCAGGCTGCACATGTTTTTGGGACATTCAGAGCTCTCTCACAATGTTTTTGGGCCACCAACATTTTCTGGACTTTAGGGGGTCTACGATGCCTGTAAACCTTTTTTTTGGGCCTCCAAACATTTCAACATTTTTGCAGGCCTAAAATGCATTTAAGGCCTTTTTTGGGCTGCTAACATATTCTGTACTTTCAGGGGGGTAGGATGCATTTTTCGTGCCAAAAATATTTTTGGGAATTTCAGTGGTCTGGGATGCAGGTTAATGCCCCTTTCAAGCTGCAAATGCTTTTGGGACATTCCGAGCTCTCTCACACTGCTTTTGGGCCACCAACATTTTATGGACTTTAGGTGGTCTACGATGCCTGTAAACCCCTTTTTTGGGCCTCCAAAGATTTCAACATTTTTGCCGGCCTAAGATGCATTTTAAGGCCTTTTTTGGGCTGCTAACATATTCTGTACTTTCGGGGATGTAGGATGCATTTTTCGTGGCAAAATATTTTGGAGAATTACAGTGGTCTAGGATGTGGGTTAATGCCCCTTTCAGGCTGTAAATGTTTTTGGGACATTCAGACCTCTCTCACACTGTTTTTGGGCCACCAACATTTTCTGAACTTTAGGGGGTCTAAGATGCCTGTAAACCCCTTTTTTGGGCATCCAAACATTTCAATATTTTTGCAGGCCTAAGATGCATTTTAAGGCCTTTTTTGTGCTGCTAACATTTTCTGAACTTTCAGGGGTGTAGGATGCATTTTTCGTGGCAAAAATATTTTGGAGAATTACAGTGGTCTAGGATGTGGGTTAATGCCCCTTTCAGGCTGTAAATGTTTTTGGGACATTCAGAGATGTCTCACAATGTTTTTGGGCCACCAACATTTTCCAGACTTTAGGGGGCCTACGATGCCTGTAAACCCCTTTTTTGGACCTCCAAAGATTTCAACATTTTTTCAGGCCTAAGATGCATTTTAAGGCCTTTTTTGGAATTCTGACATATTCTGAACTTTCAGGGTTGTAGGATGCATTTTTCGTGCCAAAAATATTTTTGGGAATTTCAGGGGTCTAGCATGCGGGTTAATGTCCTTTTCAGACTGCAAATGTTTTTGGGAGATTCAGAGCTCTCTCACACCGTTTTTGGGCCACCGACATATTCTGGACTTTATGGGGTCTACGATGCCTGTTAACCCCTTTTTTGGGCATCCAAACATTTCAACATTTTTGCAGGCCTAAAATGCATTTTAAGGCCTTTTTGGGCTGCTAACATTTTCTGAACTTTCAGGGGTGTAGGATGCATTTTTCGTGCCAGAAATATTTTTGGTAATTACAGTGGTCTAGGATGTGGGTTAATGCCCCTTTCAGGCTGTAAATGTTTTTGGGACATTCAGAGATCTCTCACAATGTTTTTGGGCCACCAACATTTTACAGACTTTAGGGGGTCTACGATGCCTGTAAACCCCTTTTTTGGGCCTCCAAAGATTTCAACATTTTTGCCGGCCTAAGATGCATTTTAAGGCCTTTTTCGGGCTGCTAACATATTCTGTACTTTCGGGGATGTAGGATGCATTTTTCGTGGCAAAAATATTTTGGAGAATTACAGTGGTCTAGGATGTGGGTTAATGCCCCTTTCAGGCTGTAAATGTTTTTGGGACATTCAGAGATCTCTCACAATGTTTTTGGGCAAACCAACATTTTCAAGACTTTAGGGGGTCTACGATGCCTGTAAACCCCTTTTTTGGGCCTCCAAAGATTTCAACATTTTTTCAGGCCTAAAATGCATTTAAGGCCTTTTTTGGGCTGCTAACATATTCTCTACTTTCAGGGGGGTAGGATGCATTTTTCGTACCAAAAATATTTTTGGGAATTTCAGTGGTCTAGGATGCGGGTTAATGCCCCTTTCAGGCTGTAAATGTTTTTGGGACATTCAGAGATCTCTCACAATGTTTTTGGGCCACCAACATTTTCCAGACTTTAGGGGGTCTACGATGCCTGTAAACCCATTTTTTGGGCCTCCAAAGATTTCAACATTTTTTCAGGCCAAAGATGCATTTGAATGCCTTTTTTGGAATGCTGACATATTCTGAACTTTCAGGGTTGTAGGATGCATTTTTCGTGCCAAAAATATTTTTGGGAATTTCAGGGGTCTAGCATGCGGGTTAATGTCCTTTTCAGACTGCAAATGTTTTTGGGAGATTCAGAGCTCTCTCACACCGTTTTTGGGCCACCGACATATTCTGGACTTTAGGGGGTCTTCGATGCCTGTTAACCCCTTTTTTGGGCATCCAAACATTTCAACATTTTTGCAGGCCTAAGATGCATTTTAAGGCCTTTTTGGGCTGCTAACATTTTCTGAACTTTCAGGGGTGTAGGATGCATTTTTCGTGCCAGAAATATTTTTGGTAATTTCAGTGGTCTAGGATTTGGGTTAATGCCCCTTTTGGGCTGCTAATGTTTTTGGGACATTCAGAGCTCTCTCACAATGTTTTTGGGCCACCAACATTTTCTGGACTTTAGGGGGTCTACGATGCCTGTAAACCCCTTTTTTGGGCCTCCAAAGATTTCAACATTTTTTCAGGCCTAAGATGCATTTTAAGGCCTTTTTTGGAATGCTGACATATTCTGAACTTTCAGGGTTGTAGGATGCATTTTTCGTGCCAAAAATATTTTTGGGAATTTCAGGGGTCTAGCATGCGGGTTAATGTCCTTTTCAGACTGCAAATGTTTTTGGGAGATTCAGAGCTCTCTCACACCGTTTCTGGGCCACCGACATATTCTGGACTTTATGGGGTCTACGATGCCTGTTAACCCCTTTTTTGGGCATCCAAACATTTCAACATTTTTGCAGGCCTAAAATGCATTTTAAGGCCTTTTTGGGCTGCTAACATTTTCTGAACTTTCAGGGGTGTAGGATGCATTTTTCGTGCCAGAAATATTTTTGGTAATTACAGTGGTCTAGGATGTGGGTTAATGCCCCTTTCAGGCTGTAAATGTTTTTGGGACATTCAGAGATCTCGCACAATGTTTTTGGGCCACCAACATTTTACAGACTTTAGGGGGTCTACGATGCCTGTAAACCCCTTTTTTGGGCCTCCAAAGATTTCAACATTTTTGCAGGCCTAAGATGCATTTTAAGGCCTTTTTTGTGCTGCTAACATTTTCTGAACTTTCAGGGGTGTAGGATGCATTTTTCGTGGCAAAAATATTTTGGAGAATTACAGTGGTCTAGGATGTGGGTTAATGCCCCTTTCAGGCTGTAAATGTTTTTGGGACATTCAGAGATCTCTCACAATGTTTTTGGGCCACCAACATTTTCCAGACTTTAGGGGGCCTACGATGCCTGTAAACCCCTTTTTTGGACCTCCAAAGATTTCAACATTTTTTCAGGCCTAAGATGCATTTTAAGGCCTTTTTTGGAATTCTGACATATTCTGAACTTTCAGGGTTGTAGGATGCATTTTTCGTGCCAAAAATATTTTTGCGAATTTCAGGGGTCTAGCATGCGGGTTAATGTCCTTTTCAGACTGCAAATGTTTTTGGGAGATTCAGAGCTCTCTCACACCGTTTTTGGGCCACCGACATATTCTGGACTTTATGGGGTCTACGATGCCTGTTAACCCCTTTTTTGGGCATCCAAACATTTCAACATTTTTGCAGGCCTAAAATGCATTTTAAGGCCTTTTTGGGCTGCTAACATTTTCTGAACTTTCAGGGGTGTAGGATGCATTTTTCGTGCCAGAAATATTTTTGGTAATTACAGTGGTCTAGGATGTGGGTTAATGCCCCTTTCAGGCTGTAAATGTTTTTGGGACATTCAGAGATCTCTCACAATGTTTTTGGGCCACCAACATTTTACAGACTTTAGGGGGTCTACGATGCCTGTAAACCCCTTTTTTGGGCCTCCAAAGATTTCAACATTTTTGCAGGCCTAAGATGCATTTCAAGGCCTTTTTTGGGCTGCTAACATATTCTGTACTTTCGGGGTTGTAGGATCCATTTTTCGTGGCAAAAATATTTTTGTTTTGGGAATTTCAGTGGTCTAGGATGTGGGTTAATGCCCCTTTCAGGCTGCAAATGCTTTTGGGACATTCAGAGCTCTCTCACACTGTTTTTGGGCCACCAACATTTTCTGAACTTTAGGGGGTCTAAGATGCCTGTAAACCCCTTTTTTGGGCATCCAAACATTTCAACATTTTTGCAGGCCTAAGATGCATTTTAAGGCCTTTTTTGGGCTGCTAACATTTTCTGAACTTTCAGGGGTGTAGGATGCATTTTTCGTGCCAGAAATATTTTTGGTAATTTCAGTGGTCTAGGATTTGGGTTAATGCCCCTTTTGGGCTGCTAATGTTTTTGGGACATTCAGAGCTCTCTCACAATGTCTTTGGGCCACCAACATTTTCTGGACTTTAGGGGGTCTACGATGCCGGTAAACCTTTTTTTTGGGCCTCCAAACATTTCAACATTTTTGCAGGCCTAAATTGCATTTAAGGCCTTTTTTGGGCTGCTAACATATTCTGTACTTTCAGGGGTTTAGGATGCATTTTTCGTGCCAAAAATATTTTTGGGAATTTCAGTGGTCTAGGATGCGGGTTAATGCCCCTTTCAAGCTGCAAATGCTTTTGGGACATTCTGAGCTCTCTCACACTGCTTTTGGGCCACCAACATTTGCTGGACTTTAGGTGGTCTACGATGCCTGTAAACCCCTTTTTTGGGCCTCCAAAGATTTCAACATTTTTGCCGGCCTAAAATGCATTTAAGGCCTTTTTTGGGCTGCTAACATATTCTGTACTTTCAGGGGGGTAGGATGCATTTTTCGTACCAAAAATATTTTTGGGAATTTCAGTGGTCTAGGATGCGGGTTAATGCCCCTTTCAGGCTGGAAATGTTTTTGGGACATTCAGAGATCTCTCACAATGTTTTTGGGCCACCATCATTTTCCAGACTTTAGGGGGTCTACGATGCCTGTAAACCCCTTTTTTGGGCCTCCAAAGATTTCAACATTTTTTCAGGCCTAAAATGCATTTAAGGCCTTTTTTGGGCTGCTAACATATTCTGTACTTTCAGGGGGGTAGGATGCATTTTTCGTACCAAAAATATTTTTGGGAATTTCAGTGGTCTAGGATGCGGGTTAATGCCCCTTTCAGGCTGGAAATGTTTTTGGGACATTCAGAGATCTCTCACAATGTTTTTGGGCCACCATCATTTTCCAGACTTTAGGGGGTCTACGATGCCTGTAAACCCCTTTTTTGGGCCTCCAAAGATTTCAACATTTTTTCAGGCCTAAGATGCATTTTAATGCCTTTTTTGGAATGCTGACATATTCTGAACTTTCAGGGTTGTAGGATGCATTTTTCGTGCCAAAAATATTTTTGGGAATTTCAGGGGTCTAGCATGCGGGTTAATGTCCTTTTCAGACTGCAAATGTTTTTGGGAGATTCAGAGCTCTCTCACACCGTTTTTGGGCCACCGACATATTCTGGACTTTAGGGGTCTTCGATGCCTGTTAACCCCTTTTTTGGCATCCAAACATTTCAACATTTTTGCAGGCCTAAGATGCATTTTAAGGCCTTTTTGGGCTGCTAACATTTTCTGAACTTTCAGGGGTGTAGGATGCATTTTTCGTGCCAGAAATATTTTTGGTAATTTCAGTGGTCTAGGATTTGGGTTAATGCCCCTTTCAGGCTGCACATGTTTTTGGGACATTCAGAGCTCTCTCACAATGTTTTTGGGCCACCAACATTTTCTGGTCTTTAGGGGGTCTACGATGCCTGTAAACCTTTTTTTTGGGCCTCCAAACATTTCAACATTTTTGCAGGCCTAAAATGCATTTAAGGCCTTTTTTGGGCTGCTAACATATTCTGTACTTTCAGGGGGGTAGGATGCATTTTTCGTGCCAAAAATATTTTTGGGAATTTCAGTGGTCTGGGATGCAGGTTAATGCCCCTTTCAAGCTGCAAATGCTTTTGGGACATTCCGAGCTCTCTCACACTGCTTTTGGGCCACCAACATTTTATGGACTTTAGGTGGTCTACGATGCCTGTAAACCCCTTTTTTGGGCATCCAAACATTTCAACATTTTTGCAGGCCTAAAATGCATTTTAAGGCCTTTTTGGGCTGCTAACATTTTCTGAACTTTCAGGGGTGTAGGATGCATTTTTCGTGCCAGAAATATTTTTGGTAATTACAGTGGTCTAGGATGTGGGTTAATGCCCCTTTCAGGCTGTAAATGTTTTTGGGACATTCAGAGATCTCTCACAATGTTTTTGGGCCACCAACATTTTACAGACTTTAGGGGGTCTACGATGCCTGTAAACCCCTTTTTTGGGCCTCCAAAGATTTCAACATTTTTGCAGGCCTAAGATGCATTTCAAGGCCTTTTTTGGGCTGCTAACATATTCTGTACTTTCGGGGTTGTAGGATCCATTTTTCGTGGCAAAAATATTTTTGTTTTGGGAATTTCAGTGGTCTAGGATGTGGGTTAATGCCCCTTTCAGGCTGCAAATGCTTTTGGGACATTCAGAGCTCTCTCACACTGTTTTTGGGCCACCAACATTTTCTGAACTTTAGGGGGTCTAAGATGCCTGTAAACCCCTTTTTTGGGCATCCAAACATTTCAACATTTTTGCAGGCCTAAGATGCATTTTAAGGCCTTTTTTGGGCTGCTAACATTTTCTGAACTTTCAGGGGTGTAGGATGCATTTTTCGTGCCAGAAATATTTTTGGTAATTTCAGTGGTCTAGGATTTGGGTTAATGCCCCTTTTGGGCTGCTAATGTTTTTTGGACATTCAGAGCTCTCTCACAATGTCTTTGGGCCACCAACATTTTCTGGACTTTAGGGGGTCTACGATGCCGGTAAACCTTTTTTTTGGGCCTCCAAACATTTCAACATTTTTGCAGGCCTAAATTGCATTTAAGGCCTTTTTTGGGCTGCTAACATATTCTGTACTTTCAGGGGTTTAGGATGCATTTTTCGTGCCAAAAATATTTTTGGGAATTTCAGTGGTCTAGGATTTGGGTTAATGCCCCTTTCAGGCTGCAAATGTTTTTGGGACATTCAGAGCTCTCTCACAATGTTTTTGGGCCACCAACATTTTCTGGACTTTAGGGGGTCTACGATGTCTGTAAACCCCTTTTTTGGGCCTCCAAAGATTTCAACATTTTTGCCGGCCTAAGATGCATTTTAAGGCCTTTTTTTGGCTGCTAACATATTCTGTACTTTCGGGGATGTAGGATGCATTTTTCGTGCCAAAAATATTTTTGGGAATTTCAGTGGTCTAGGATGCGGGTTAATGCCCCTTTCAAGCTGCAAATGCTTTTGGGACATTCTGAGCTCTCTCACACTGCTTTTGGGCCACCAACATTTGCTGGACTTTAGGTGGTCTACGATGCCTGTAAACCCCTTTTTTGGGCCTCCAAAGATTTCAACATTTTTGCCGGCCTAAGATGCATTTTAAGGCCTTTTTTGGGCTGCTAACATATTCTGTACTTTCGGGGATGTAGGATGCATTTTTCGTGGCAAAAATATTTTGGAGAATTACAGTGGTCTAGGATGTGGGTTAATGCCCCTTTCAGGCTGTAAATGTTTTTGGGACATTCAGAGATCTCTCACAATGTTTTTGGGCCACCAACATTTTCCAGACTTTAGGGGGTCTACGATGCCTGTAAACCCCTTTTTTGGGCCTCCAAAGATTTCAACATTTTTTCAGGCCTAAAATGCATTTAAGGCCTTTTTTGGGCTGCTAACATATTCTGTACTTTCAGGGGGGTAGGATGCATTTTTCGTACCAAAAATATTTTTGGGAATTTCAGTGGTCTAGGATGCGGGTTAATGCCCCTTTCAGGCTGGAAATGTTTTTGGGACATTCAGAGATCTCTCACAATGTTTTTGGGCCACCATCATTTTCCAGACTTTAGGGGGTCTACGATGCCTGTAAACCCCTTTTTTGGGCCTCCAAAGATTTCAACATTTTTGCAGGCCTAAGATGCATTTTAAGGCCTTTTTGGGCTGCTAACATATTCTGTGCTTTCGGGGTTGTAGGATCCATTTTTCGTGGCAAAAATATTTTTGTTTTGGGAATTTCAGTGGTCTAGGATGTGGGTTAATGCCCCTTTCAGGCTGCAAATGCTTTTGGGACATTCAGACCTCTCTCACACTGTTTTTGGGCCACCAACATTTTCTGAACTTTAGGGGGTCTAAGATGCCTGTAAACCCCTTTTTTGGGCACCAAACATTTCAACATTTTTGCAGGCCTAAGATGCATTTTAAGGCCTTTTTTGGGCTGCTAACATTTTCTGAACTTTCAGGGGTGTAGGATGCATTTTTCGTGCCAGAAATATTTTTGGTAATTTCAGTGGTCTAGGATTTGGGTTAATGCCCCTTTTGGGCTGCTAATGTTTTTGGGACATTCAGAGCTCTCTCACAATGTCTTTGGGCCACCAACATTTTCTGGACTTTAGGGGGTCTACGATGCCGGTAAACCTTTTTTTTGGGCCTCCAAACATTTCAACATTTTTGCAGGCCTAAATTGCATTTAAGGCCTTTTTTGGGCTGCTAACATATTCTGTACTTTCAGGGGTTTAGGATGCATTTTTCGTGCCAAAAATATTTTTGGGAATTTCAGTGGTCTAGGATTTGGGTTAATGCCCCTTTCAGGCTGCAAATGTTTTTGGGACATTCAGAGCTCTCTCACAATGTTTTTGGGCCACCAACATTTTCCAGACTTTAGGGGGTCTACGATGCCTGTAAACCCCTTTTTTGGGCCTCCAAAGATTTCAACATTTTTTCAGGCCTAAGATGCATTTTAAGGCCTTTTTTGGAATGCTGACATATTCTGAACTTTCAGGGTTGTAGGATGCATTTGTCGTGTCAAAAATATTTTTGGGAATTTCAGGGGTCTAGCATGCGGGTTAATGTCCTTTTAAGACTGCAAATGTTTTTGGGAGATTCAGAGCTCTCTCACACCGTTTTTGGGCCACCGACATATTCTGGACTTTATGGGGTCTACGATGCCTGTTAACCCCTTTTTTGGGCATCCAAACATTTCAACATTTTTGCAGGCCTAAAATGCATTTTAAGGCCTTTTTTGGGCTGCTAACATATTCTGTACTTTCGGGGATGTAGGATGCATTTTTCGTGGCAAAAATATTTTTGGGAATTTCAGTGGTCTAGGATGCAGGTTAATGCCCCTTTCAAGCTGCAAATGCTTTTGGGACATTCCGAGCTCTCTCACACTGCTTTTGGGCCACCAACATTTTATGGACTTTAGGGGGTCTACAATGCCTGTAAACCCCTTTTTTGGGCCTCCAAAGATTTCAACATTTTTGCAGGCCTAAGATGCATTTTAAGGCCTTTTTTGGGCTGCTAACATATTCTGTGCTTTCGGGGTTGTAGGATCCATTTTTCGTGGCAAAAATATTTTTGTTTTGGGAATTTCAGTGGTCTAGGATGTGGGTTAATGCCCCTTTCAGGCTGCAAATGCTTTTGGGACATTCAGACCTCTCTCACACTGTTTTTGGGCCACCAACATTTTCTGAACTTTAGGGGGTCTAAGATGCCTGTAAACCCCTTTTTTGGGCATCCAAACATTTCAACATTTTTACAGGCCTAAGATGCATTTTAAGGCCTTTTTTGGGCTGCTAACATTTTCTGAACTTTCAGGGGTGTAGGATGCATTTTTCGTGCCAGAAATATTTTTGGTAATTTCAGTGGTCTAGGATTTGGGTTAATGCCCCTTTTGGGCTGCTAATGTTTTTGGGACATTCAGTGCTCTCTCACAATGTCTTTGGGCCACCAACATTTTCTGGACTTTATGGGGTCTACGATGCCGGTAAACCTTTTTTTTGGGCCTCCAAACATTTCAACATTTTTGCAGGCCTAAATTGCATTTAAGGCCTTTTTTGGGCTGCTAACATATTCTGTACTTTCAGGGGTTTAGGATGCATTTTTCGTGCCAAAAATATTTTTGGGAATTTCAGTGGTCTAGGATTTGGGTTAATGCCCCTTTCAGGCTGCAAATGTTTTTGGGACATTCAGAGCTCTCTCACAATGTTTTTGGGCCACCAACATTTTCCAGACTTTAGGGGGTCTACGATGCCTGTAAACCCCTTTTTTGGGCCTCCAAAGATTTCAACATTTTTTCAGGCCTAAGATGCATTTTAAGGCCTTTTTTGGAATGCTGACATATTCTGAACTTTCAGGGTTGTAGGATGCATTTTTCGTGCCAAAAATATTTTTGGGAATTTCAGGGGTCTAGCATGCGGGTTAATGTCCTTTTCAGACTGCAAATGTTTTTGGGAGATTCAGAGCTCTCTCACACCGTTTTTGGGCCACCGACATATTCTGGACTTTATGGGGTCTACGATGCCTGTTGACTCCTTTTTTGGGCATCCAAAGATTTCAACATTTTTGCAGGCCTAAAATGCATTTTAAGGCCTTTTTGGGCTGCTAACATTTTCTTAACTTTCAGGGGTGTAGGATGCATTTTTCGTGCCAGAAATATTTTTGGTAATTACAGTGGTCTAGGATGTGGGTTAATGCCCCTTTCAGGCTGTAAATGTTTTTGGGACATTCAGAGATCTCTCACAATGTTTTTGGGCCACCAACATTTTACAGACTTTAGAGGGTCTACGATGCCTGTAAACCCCTTTTTTGGGCCTCCAAAGATTTCAACATTTTTGCAGGCCTAAGATGCATTTTAAGGCCTTTTTTGTGCTGCTAACATTTTCTGAACTTTCAGGGGTGTAGGATGCATTTTTCGTGGCAAAAATATTTTGGAGAATTACAGTGGTCTAGGATATGGGTTAATGCCCCTTTCAGGCTGTAAATGTTTTTGGGACATTCAGAGATCTCTCACAATGTTTTTGGGCCACCAACATTTTCCAGACTTTAGGGGGTCTACGATGCCTGTAAACCCCTTTTTTGGGCCTCCAAAGATTTCAACATTTTTTCAGGCCTAAAATGCATTTAAGGCCTTTTTTGGGCTGCTAACATATTCTGTACTTTCAGGGGGGTAGGATGCATTTTTCGTACCAAAAATATTTTTGGGAATTTCAGTGGTCTAGGATGCGGGTTAATGCCCCTTTCAGGCTGTAAATGTTTTTGGGACATTCAGAGATCTCTCACAATGTTTTTGGGCCACCAACATTTTCCAGACTTTAGGGGGTCTACGATGCCTGTAAACCCCTTTTTTGGGCCTCCAAAGATTTCAACATTTTTTCAGGCCTAAGATGCATTTTAATGCCTTTTTTGGAATGCTGACATATTCTGAACTT
The DNA here is from genome assembly GCF_040938575.1 of Ambystoma mexicanum. Lineage (NCBI taxonomy): Eukaryota > Metazoa > Chordata > Amphibia > Caudata > Ambystomatidae > Ambystoma > Ambystoma mexicanum. The sequence goes on from NC_090929.1 coordinate 600,076,102, forward strand.
TCAGGGTTGTAGGATGCATTTTTCGTGCCAAAAATATTTTTGGGAATTTCAGGGGTCTAGCATGCGGGTTAATGTCCTTTTCAGACTGCAAATGTTTTTGGGAGATTCAGAGCTCTCTCACACCGTTTTTGGGCCACTGACATATTCTGGACTTTAGGGGGTCTTCGATGCCTGTTAACCCCTTTTTTGGGCATCCAAACATTTCAACATTTTTGCAGGCCTAAGATGCATTTTAAGGCCTTTTTGGGCTGCTAACATTTTCTGAACTTTCAGGGGTGTAGGATGCATTTTTCGTGCCAGAAATATTTTTGGTAATTTCAGTGGTCTAGGATTTGGGTTAATGCCCCTTTCAGGCTGCAAATGTTTTTGGGGCATTCAGAGCTCTCTCACAATGTTTTTGAGCCACCAACATTTTCTGGACTTTAGGGGGTCTACGATGCCTGTAAACCTTTTTTTTGGGCCTCCAAACATTTCAACATTTTTGCAGGCCTAAAATGCATTTAAGGCCTTTTTTGGGCTGCTAACATATTCTGTACTTTCAGGGGGGTAGGATGCATTTTTCGTGCCAAAAATATTTTTGGGAATTTCAGTGGTCTAGGATGCAGTTTAATGCCCCTTTCAAGCTGCAAATGCTTTTGGGACATTCCGAGCTCTCTCACACTGCTTTTGGGCCACCAACATTTTATGGACTTTAGGGGGTCTACGATGCCTGTAAACCCCTTTTTTGGGCCTCCAAAGATTTCAACATTTTTGCAGGCCTAAGATGCATTTTAAGGCCTTTTTGGGCTGCTAACATATTCTGTGCTTTCGGGGTTGTAGGATCCATTTTTCGTGGCAAAAATATTTTTGTTTTGGGAATTTCAGTGGTCTAGGATGTGGGTTAATGCCCCTTTCAGGCTGCAAATGCTTTTGGGACATTCAGACCTCTCTCACACTGTTTTTGGGCCACCAACATTTTCTGAACTTTAGGGGGTCTAAGATGCCTGTAAACCCCTTTTTTGGGCACCAAACATTTCAACATTTTTGCAGGCCTAAGATGCATTTTAAGGCCTTTTTTGGGCTGCTAACATTTTCTGAACTTTCAGGGGTGTAGGATGCATTTTTCGTGCCAGAAATATTTTTGGTAATTTCAGTGGTCTAGGATTTGGGTTAATGCCCCTTTTGGGCTGCTAATGTTTTTGGGACATTCAGAGCTCTCTCACAATGTCTTTGGGCCACCAACATTTTCTGGACTTTAGGGGGTCTACGATGCCGGTAAACCTTTTTTTTTGGGCCTCCAAACATTTCAACATTTTTGCAGGCCTAAATTGCATTTAAGGCCTTTTTTGGGCTGCTAACATATTCTGTACTTTCAGGGGTTTAGGATGCATTTTTCGTGCCAAAAATATTTTTGGGAATTTCAGTGGTCTAGGATTTGGGTTAATGCCCCTTTCAGGCTGCAAATGTTTTTGGGACATTCAGAGCTCTCTCACAATGTTTTTGGGCCACCAACATTTTCCAGACTTTAGGGGGTCTACGATGCCTGTAAACCCCTTTTTTGGGCCTCCAAAGATTTCAACATTTTTTCAGGCCTAAAATGCATTTAAGGCCTTTTTTGGGCTGCTAACATATTCTGTACTTTCAGGGGGGTAGGATGCATTTTTCGTACCAAAAATATTTTTGGGAATTTCAGTGGTCTAGGATGTGGGTTAATGCCCCTTTCAGGCTGCAAATGCTTTTGGGACATTCAGACCTCTCTCACACTGTTTTTGGGCCACCAACATTTTCTGAACTTTAGGGGGTCTAAGATGCCTGTAAACCCCTTTTTTGGGCCTCCAAAGATTTCAACATTTTTTCAGGCCTAAGATGCATTTTAATGCCTTTTTTGGAATGCTGACATATTCTGAACTTTCAGGGTTGTAGGATGCATTTTTCGTGCCAAGAATATTTTTGGGAATTTCAGGGGTCTAGCATGCGGGTTAATGTCCTTTTCAGACTGCAAATGTTTTTGGGAGATTCAGAGCTCTCTCACACCGTTTTTGGGCCACCGACATATTCTGGACTTTAGGGGGTCTTCGATGCCTGTTAACCCCTTTTTTGGGCATCCAAACATTTCAACATTTTTGCAGGCCTAAGATGGATTTTAAGGCCTTTTTGGGCTGCTAACATTTTCTGAACTTTCAGGGGTGTAGGATGCATTTTTCGTGCCAGAAATATTTTTGGTAATTTCAGTGGTCTAGGATTTGGGTTAATGCCCCTTTCAGGCTGCAAATGTTTTTGGGGCATTCAGAGCTCTCTCACAATGTTTTTGGGCCACCAACATTTTCTGGACTTTAGGGGGTCTACGATGCCTGTAAACCTTTTTTTTGGGCCTCCAAACATTTCAACATTTTTGCAGGCCTAAAATGCATTTAAGGCCTTTTTTGGGCTGCTAACATATTCTGTACTTTCAGGGGGGTAGGATGCATTTTTCGTGCCAAAAATATTTTTGGGAATTTCAGTGGTCTAGGATGCAGTTTAATGCCCCTTTCAAGCTGCAAATGCTTTTGGGACATTCCGAGCTCTCTCACACTGCTTTTGGGCCACCAACATTTTATGGACTTTAGGGGGTCTACGATGCCTGTAAACCCCTTTTTTGGGCCTCCAAAGATTTCAACATTTTTGCAGGCCTAAGATGCATTTTAAGGCCTTTTTTGGGCTGCTAACATATTCTGTGCTTTCGGGGTTGTAGGATCCATTTTTCGTGGCAAAAATATTTTTGTTTTGGGAATTTCAGTGGTCTAGGATGTGGGTTAATGCCCCTTTCAGGCTGCAAATGCTTTTGGGACATTCAGACCTCTCTCACACTGTTTTTGGGCCACCAACATTTTCTGAACTTTAGGGGGTCTAAGATGCCTGTAAACCCCTTTTTTGGGCATCCAAACATTTCAACATTTTTGCAGGCCTAAGATGCTTTTTAAGGCCTTTTTTGGGATGCTAACATTTTCTGAACTTTCAGGGGTGTAGGATGCATTTTTCGTGCCAGAAATATTTTTGGTAATTTCAGTGGTCTAGGATTTGGGTTAATGCCCCTTTTGGGATGCTAATGTTTTTGGGACATTCAGAGCTCTCTCACAATGTCTTTGGGCCACCAACATTTTCTGGACTTTAGGGGGTCTACGATGCCGGTAAACCTTTTTTTTGGGCCTCCAAACATTTCAACATTTTTGCAGGCCTAAATTGCATTTAAGGCCTTTTTTGGGCTGCTAACATATTCTGTACTTTCAGGGGTTTAGGATGCATTTTTCGTGCCAAAAATATTTTTGGGAATTTCAGTGGTCTAGGATTTGGGTTAATGCCCCTTTCAGGCTGCAAATGTTTTTGGGACATTCAGAGCTCTCTCACAATGTTTTTGGGCCACCAACATTTTCTGGACTTTAGGGGGTCTACGATGTCTGTAAACCCCTTTTTTGGGCCTCCAAAGATTTCAACATTTTTGCCGGCCTAAGATGCATTTTAAGGCCTTTTTTTGGCTGCTAACATATTCTGTACTTTCGGGGATGTAGGATGCATTTTTCGTGCCAAAAATATTTTTGGGAATTTCAGTGGTCTAGGATGCGGGTTAATGCCCCTTTCAAGCTGCAAATGCTTTTGGGACATTCTGAGCTCTCTCACACTGCTTTTGGGCCACCAACATTTGCTGGACTTTAGGTGGTCTACGATGCCTGTAAACCCCTTTTTTGGGCCTCCAAAGATTTCAACATTTTTGCCGGCCTAAGATGCATTTTAAGGCCTTTTTTGGGCTGCTAACATATTCTGTACTTTCGGGGATGTAGGATGCATTTTTCGTGGCAAAAATATTTTGGAGAATTACAGTGGTCTAGGATGTGGGTTAATGCCCCTTTCAGGCTGTAAATGTTTTTGGGACATTCAGAGATCTCTCACAATGTTTTTGGGCCACCAACATTTTCCAGACTTTAGGGGGTCTACGATGCCTGTAAACCCCTTTTTTGGGACTCCAAAGATTTCAACATTTTTTCAGGCCTAAAATGCATTTAAGGCCTTTTTTGGGCTGCTAACATATTCTGTACTTTCAGGGGGGTAGGATGCATTTTTCGTACCAAAAATATTTTTGAGAATTTCAGTGGTCTAGGATGCGGGTTAATGCCCCTTTCAGGCTGGAAATGTTTTTGGGACATTCAGAGATCTCTCACAATGTTTTTGGGCCACCATCATTTTCCAGACTTTAGGGGGTCTACGATGCCTGTAAACCCCTTTTTTGGGCCTCCAAAGATTTCAACATTTTTTCAGGCCTAAGATGCATTTTAATGCCTTTTTTGGAATGCTGACATATTCTGAACTTTCAGGGTTGTAGGATGCATTTTTCGTGCCAAAAATATTTTTGGGAATTTCAGGGGTCTAGCATGCGGGTTAATGTCCTTTTCAGACTGCAAATGTTTTTGGGAGATTCAGAGCTCTCTCACACCGTTTTTGGGCCACCGACATATTCTGGACTTTAGGGGGTCTACGATGCCTGTAAACCCCTTTTTTGGGCATACAAACATTTCAACATTTTTGCAGGCCTAAGATGCATTTTAAGGCCTTTTTGGGCTGCTAACATTTTCTGAACTTTCAGGGGTGTAGGATGCATTTTTTCGTGCCAGAAATATTTTTGGTAATTTCAGTGGTCTAGGATGCGGGTTAATGCCCCTTTCAAGCTGCAAATGCTTTTGGGACATTCAGAGATCTCTCACAATGTTTTTGGGCCACCAACATTTTACAGACTTTAGGGGGTCTACGATGCCTGTAAACCCCTTTTTTGGGCCTCCAAAGATTTCAACATTTTTGCAGGCCTAAAATGCATTTTAAGGCCTTTTTTGGGCTGCTAACATATTCTGTACTTTCGGGGTTGTAGGATCCATTTTTCGTGGCAAAAATATTTTTGTTTTGGGAATTTCAGTGGTCTATGATGTGGGTTAATGCCCCTTTCAGGCTGCAAATGCTTTTGGGACATTCAGAGCTCTCTCACACTGTTTTTGGGCCACCAACATTTTCTGAACTTTAGGGGGTCTAAGATGCCTGTAAACCCCTTTTTTGGGCATCCAAACATTTCAACATTTTTGCCGGCCTAAGATGCATTTTAAGGCCTTTTTTGGGCTGCTAACATTTTCTGAACTTTCAGGGGTGTAGGATGCATTTTTCGTGCCAGAAATATTTTGGTAATTTCAGTGGTCTAGGATTTGGGTTAATGCCCCTTTTGGGCTGCTAATGTTTTTGGGACATTCAGAGCTCTCTCACAATGTCTTTGGGCCACCAACATTTTCTGGACTTTAGGGGGTCTATGATGCCGGTAAACCTTTTTTTTGGGCCTCCAAACATTTCAACATTTTTGCAGGCCTAAATTGCATTTAAGGCCTTTTTTGGGCTGCTAACATATTCTGTACTTTCAGGGGTTTAGGATGCATTTTTCGTGCCAAAAATATTTTTGGGAATTTCAGTGGTCTAGGATTTGGGTTAATGCCCCTTTCAGGCTGCAAATGTTTTTGGGACATTCAGAGCTCTCTCACAATGTTTTTGGGCCACCAACATTTTCTGGACTTTAGGGGGTCTACGATGTCTGTAAACCCCTTTTTTGGGCCTCCAAAGATTTCAACATTTTTGCCGGCCTAAGATGCATTTTAAGGCCTTTTTTTGGCTGCTAACATATTCTGTACTTTCGGGGATGTAGGATGCATTTTTCGTGCCAAAAATATTTTTGGGAATTTCAGTGGTCTAGGATGCGGGTTAATGCCCCTTTCAAGCTGCAAATGCTTTTGGGACATTCTGAGCTCTCTCACACTGCTTTTGGGTCACCATCATTTTCTGGACTTTAGGTGGTCTACGATGCCTGTAAACCCCTTTTTTGGGCCTCCAAAGATTTCAACATTTTTGCCGGCCTAAGATGCATTTTAAGGCCTTTTTCGGGCTGCTAACATATTCTGTACTTTCAGGGATGTAGGATGCATTTTTCGTGGCAAAAATATTTTGGAGAATTACAGTGGTCTAGGATGTGGGTTAATGCTCCTTTCAGGCTGTAAATGTTTTTGGGACATTCAGAGATCTCTCACAATGTTTTTGGGCCACCAACATTTTCCAGACTTTAGGGGGTCTACGATGCCTGTAAACCCCTTTTTTGGGCCTCCAAAGATTTCAACATTTTTTCAGGCCTAAAATGCATTTAAGGCCTTTTTTGGGCTGCTAACATATTCTGTACTTTCAGGGGGGTAGGATGCATTTTTCGTACCAAAAATATTTTTGGGAATTTCAGTGGTCTAGGATGCGGGTTAATGCCCCTTTCAGGCTGTAAATGTTTTTGGGACATTCAGAGATCTCTCACAATGTTTTTGGGCCACCAACATTTTCCAGACTTTAGGGGGTCTACGATGCCTGTAAACCCCTTTTTTGGGCCTCCAAAGATTTCAACATTTTTTCAGGCCTAAGATGCATTTTAATGCCTTTTTTGGAATGCTGACATATTCTGAACTTTCAGGGTTGTAGGATGCATTTTTCGTGCCAAAAATATTTTTGGGAATTTCAGGGGTCTAGCATGCGGGTTAATGTCCTTTTCAGACTGCAAATGTTTTTGGGAGATTCAGAGCTCTCTCACACCGTTTTTGGGCCACCGACATATTCTGGACTTTAGGGGGTCTTCGATGCCTGTTAACCCCTTTTTTGGGCATCCAAACATTTCAACATTTTTGCAGGCCTAAGATGCATTTTAAGGCCTTTTTGGGCTGCTAACATTTTCTGAACTTTCAGGGGTGTAGGATGCATTTTTCGTGCCAGAAATATTTTTGGTAATTTCAGTGGTCTAGGATTTGGGTTAATGCCCCTTTCAGGCTGCAAATGTTTTTGGGGCATTCAGAGCTCTCTCACAATGTTTTTGGGCCACCAACATTTTCTGGACTTTAGGGGGTCTACGATGCCTGTAAACCTTTTTTTTGGGCCTCCAAACATTTCAACATTTTTGCAGGCCTAAAATGCATTTAAGGCCTTTTTTGGGCTGCTAACATATTCTGTACTTTCAGGGGGGTAGGATGCATTTTTCGTGCCAAAAATATTTTTGGGAATTTCAGTGGTCTAGGATGTGGGTTAATGCCCCTTTCAAGCTGCAAATGCTTTTGGGACATTCCGAGCTCTCTCACATTGCTTTTGGGCCACCAACATTTTATGGACTTTAGGGGGTCTACGATGCCTGTAAACCCCTTTTTTGGGCCTCCAAAGATTTCAACATTTTTGCAGGCCTAAGATGCATTTTAAGGCCTTTTTGGGCTGCTAACATATTCTGTGCTTTCGGGGTTGTAGGATCCATTTTTCATGGCAAAAATATTTTTGTTTTGGGAATTTCAGTGGTCTAGGATGTGGGTTAATGCCCCTTTCAGGTTGCAAATGCTTTTGGGACATTCAGACCTCTCTCACACTGTTTTTGGGCCACCACCATTTTCTGAACTTTAGGGGGTCTAAGATGCCTGTAAACCCCTTTTTTGGGCATCCAAACATTTCAACATTTTTGCAGGCCTAAGATGCATTTTAAGGCCTTTTTTGGGCTGCTAACATTTTCTGAACTTTCAGGGGTGTAGGATGCATTTTTCGTGCCAGAAATATTTTTGGTAATTTCAGTGGTCTAGGATTTGGGTTAATGCCCCTTTTGGGCTGCTAATGTTTTTGGGACATTCAGAGCTCTCTCACAATGTCTTTGGGCCACCAACATTTTCTGGACTTTAGGGGGTCTACGATGCCGGTAAACCTTTTTTTTGGGCCTCCAAACATTTCAACATTTTTGCAGGCCTAAATTGCATTTAAGGCCGTTTTTGGGCTGCTAACATATTCTGTACTTTCAGGGGTTTAGGATGCATTTTTCGTGCCAAAAATATTTTTGGGAATTTCAGTGGTCTAGGATTTGGGTTAATGCCCCTTTCAGGCTGCAAATGTTTTTGGGACATTCCGAGCTCTCTCACACTGCTTTTGGGCCACCAACATTTTATGGACTTTAGGGGGTCTATGATGCCTGTAAACCCCTTTTTTGGGCCTCCAAAGATTTCAACATTTTTGCCGGCCTAAGATGCATTTTAAGGCCTTTTTTGGGCTGCTAACATATTCTGTGCTTTCGGGGTTGTAGGATCCATTTTTCATGGCAAAAATATTTTTGTTTTGGAAATTTCAGTGGTGTAGGATGTGGGTTAATGCCCCTTTCAGGCTGCAAATGCTTTTGGGACATTCAGACCTCTCTCACACTGTTTTTGGGCCACCGACATATTCTGGACTTTATGGGGTCTACGATGCCTGTTAACCCCTTTTTTGGGCATCCAAACATTTCAACATTTTTGCAGGCCTAAAATGCATTTTAAGGCCTTTTTGGGCTGCTAACATTTTCTGAACTTTCAGGGGTGTAGGATGCATTTTTCGTGCCAGAAATATTTTTGGTAATTTCAGTGGTCTAGGATGTGGGTTAATGCCCCTTTCAGGCTGTAAATGTTTTTGGGACATTCAGAGATCTCTCACAATGTTTTTGGGCCACCAACATTTTCTGGACTTTAGGGGGTCTACGATGCCTGTAAACCCCTTTTTTTGGGCATCCAAACATTTCAACATTTTTGCAGGCCTAAGATGCATTTTAAGGCCTTTTTTGGGCTGCTAACATTTTCTGAACTTTCAGGGGTGTAGGATGCATTTTTCGTGCCAGAAATATTTTTGGTAATTTCAGTGGTCTAGGATTTGGGTTAATGCCCCTTTTGGGCTGCTAATGTTTTTGGGACATTCAGAGCTCTCTCACAATGTCTTTGGGCCACCAACATTTTCTGGACTTTAGGGGGCCTACGATGCCTGTAAACCCCTTTTTTGGACCTCCAAAGATTTCAACATTTTTTCAGGCCTAAGATGCATTTTAAGGCCTTTTTTGGAATTCTGACATATTCTGAACTTTCAGGGTTGTAGGATGCATTTTTCGTGCCAAAAATATTTTTGGGAATTTCAGGGGTCTAGCATGCGGGTTAATGTCCTTTTCAGACTGCAAATGTTTTTGGGAGATTCAGAGCTCTCTCACATCGTTTTTGGGCCACCGACATATTCTGGACTTTAGGGGGTCTACGATGCCTGTAAACCCCTTTTTTGGGCATACAAACATTTCAACATTTTTGCAGGCCTAAGATGCATTTTAAGGCCTTTTTGGGCTGCTAACATTTTCTGAACTTTCAGGGGTGTAGGATGCATTTTTTCGTGCCAGAAATATTTTTGGTAATTTCAGTGGTCTAGGATGCAGGTTAATGCCCCTTTCAAGCTGCAAATGCTTTTGGGACATTCCGAGTTCTCTCACACTGCTTTTGGGCCACCAACATTTTATGGACTTTAGGGGGTCTACGATGCCTGTAAACCCCTTTTTTGGGCCTCCAAAGATTTCAACATTTTTGCAGGCCTAAGATGCATTTTAAGGCCTTTTTTGGGCTGCTAACATATTCTGTGCTTTCGGGGTTGTAGGATCCATTTTTCGTGGCAAAAATATTTTTGTTTTGGGAATTTCAGTGGTCTAGGATGTGGGTTAATGCCCCTTTCAGGCTGCAAATGCTTTTGGGACATTCAGACCTCTCTCACACTTTTTTTGGGCCACCAACATTTTCTGAACTTTAGGGGGTCTAAGATGCCTGTAAACCCCTTTTTTGGGCATCCAAACATTTCAACATTTTTGCAGGCCTAAGATGCTTTTTAAGGCCTTTTTTGGGCTGCTAACATTTTCTGAACTTTCAGGGGTGTAGGATGCATTTTTCGTGCCAGAAATATTTTTGGTAATTTCAGTGGTCTAGGATTTGGGTTAATGCCCCTTTTGGGATGCTAATGTTTTTGGGACATTCAGAGCTCTCTCACAATGTCTTTGGGCCACCAACATTTTCTGGACCTTAGGGGGTCTACGGTGCCGGTAAACCTTTTTTTTGGGCCTCCAAACATTTCAACATTTTTGCAGGCCTAAATTGCATTTAAGGCCTTTTTTGGGCTGCTAACATATTCTGTACTTTCAGGGGTTTAGGATGCATTTTTCGTGCCAAAAATATTTTTGGGAATTTCAGTGGTCTAGGATTTGGGTTAATGCCCCTTTCAGGCTGCAAATGTTTTTGGGACATTCAGAGCTCTCTCACAATGTTTTTGGGCCACCAACATTTTCTGGACTTTAGGGGGTCTACGATGTCTGTAAACCCCTTTTTTGGGCCTCCAAAGATTTCAACATTTTTGCCGGCCTAAGATGCATTTTAAGGCCTTTTTTTGGCTGCTAACATATTCTGTACTTTCGGGGATGTAGGATGCATTTTTCGTGCCAAAAATATTTTTGGGAATTTCAGTGGTCTAGGATGCGGGTTAATGCCCCTTTCAAGCTGCAAATGCTTTTGGGACATTCTGAGCTCTCTCACACTGCTTTTGGGCCACCAACATTTGCTGGACTTTAGGTGGTCTACGATGCCTGTAAACCCCTTTTTTGGGCCTCCAAAGATTTCAACATTTTTGCCTGCCTAAGATGCATTTTAAGGCCTTTTTTGGGCTGCTAACATATTCTGTACTTTCGGGGATGTAGGATGCATTTTTCGTGGCAAAAATATTTTGGAGAATTACAGTGGTCTAGGATGTGGGTTAATGCCCCTTTCAGGCTGTAAATGTTTTTGGGACATTCAGAGATCTCTCACAATGTTTTTGGGCCACCAACATTTTCCAGACTTTAGGGGGTCTACGATGCCTGTAAACCCCTTTTTTGGGCCTCCAAAGATTTCAACATTTTTTCAGGCCTAAAATGCATTTAAGGTCTTTTTTGGGCTGCTAACATATTCTGTACTTTCAGGGGGGTAGGATGCATTTTTCGTACCAAAAATATTTTTGGGAATTTCAGTGGTCTAGGATGCGGGTTAATGCCCCTTTCAGGCTGGAAATGTTTTTGGGACATTCAGAGATCTCTCACAATGTTTTTGGGCCACCATCATTTTCCAGACTTTAGGGGGTCTACGATGCCTGTAAACCCCTTTTTTGGGCCTCCAAAGATTTCAACATTTTTTCAGGCCTAAGATGCATTTTAATGCCTTTTTTGGAATGCTGACATATTCTGAACTTTCAGGGTTGTAGGATGCATTTTTCGTGCCAAAAATATTTTTGGGAATTTCAGAGGTCTAGCATGCGGGTTAATGTCCTTTTCAGACTGCAAATGTTTTTGGGAGATTCAGAGCTCTCTCACACCGTTTTTGGGCCACCGACATATTCTGGACTTTAGGGGGTCTACGATGCCTGTAAACCCCTTTTTTGGGCATACAAACATTTCAACATTTTTGCAGGCCTAAGATGCATTTTAAGGCCTTTTTGGGCTGCTAACATTTTCTGAACTTTCAGGGGTGTAGGATGCATTTTTTCGTGCCAGAAATATTTTTGGTAATTTCAGTGGTCTAGGATGCGGGTTAATGCCCCTTTCAAGCTGCAAATGCTTTTGGGACATTCAGAGATCTCTCACAATGTTTTTGGGCCACCAACATTTTACAGACTTTAGGGGGTCTTCGATGCCTGTTAACCCCTTTTTTGGGCATCCAAACATTTCAACATTTTTGCAGGCCTAAGATGCATTTTAAGGCCTTTTTGGGCTGCTAACATTTTCTGAACTTTCAGGGGTGTAGGATGCATTTTTCGTGCCAGAAATATTTTTGGTAATTTCAGTGGTCTAGGATTTGGGTTAATGCCCCTTTCAAGCTGCAAATGCTTTTGGGACATTCCGAGCTCTCTCACACTGCTTTTGGGCCACCAACATTTTATGGACTTTAGGGGGTCTACGATGCCTGTAAACCCCTTTTTTGGGCCTCCAAAGATTTCAACATTTTTGCAGGCCTAAGATGCATTTTAAGGCCTTTTTGGGCTGCTAACATATTCTGTGCTTTCGGGGTTGTAGGATCCATTTTTCGTGGCAAAAATATTTTTGTTTTGGGAATTTCAGTGGTCTAGGATGTGGGTTAATGCCCCTTTCAGGTTGCAAATGCTTTTGGGACATTCAGACCTCTCTCACACTGTTTTTGGGCCACCAACATTTTCTGAACTTTAGGGGGTCTAAGATGCCTGTAAACCCCTTTTTTGGGCATCCAAACATTTCAACATTTTTGCAGGCCTAAGATGCATTTTAAGGCCTTTTTTGGGCTGCTAACATTTTCTGAACTTTCAGGGGTGTAGGATGCATTTTTCGTGCCAGAAATATTTTTGGTAATTTCAGTGGTCTGGGATTTGGGTTAATGCCCCTTTTGGGCTGCTAATGTTTTTGGGACATTCAGAGCTCTCTCACAATGTCTTTGGGCCACCAACATTTTCTGGACTTTAGGGGGTCTACGATGCCGGTAAACCTTTTTTTTGGGCCTCCAAACATTTCAACATTTTTGCAGGCCTAAATTGCATTTAAGGCCGTTTTTGGGCTGCTAACATATTCTGTACTTTCAGGGGTTTAGGATGCATTTTTCGTGCCAAAAATATTTTTGGTAATTTCAGTGGTCTAGGATTTGGGTTAATGCCCCTTTTGGGCTGCTAATGTTTTTGGGACATTCAGAGCTCTCTCACAATGTTTTTGGGCCACCAACATTTTCCAGACTTTAGGGGGTCTACGATGCCTGTAAACCCCTTTTTTGGGCTTCCAAAGATTTCAACATTTTTTCAGGCCTAAGATGCATTTTAAGGCCTTTTTTGGAATGCTGACATATTCTGAACTTTCAGGGTTGTAGGATGCATTTTTCGTGCCAAAAATATTTTTGGGAATTTCAGGGGTCTAGCATGCGGGTTAATGTCCTTTTAAGACTGCAAATGTTTTTGGGAGATTCAGAGCTCTATCACACCGTTTTTGGGCCACCGACATATTCTGGACTTTATGGGGTCTACGATGCCTGTTAACCCCTTTTTTGGGCATCCAAACATTTCAACATTTTTGCAGGCCTAAAATGCATTTTAAGGCCTTTTTGGGCTGCTAACATTTTCTGAACTTTCAGGGGTGTAGGATGCATTTTTCGTGCCAGAAATATTTTTGGTAATTACAGTGGTCTAGGATGTGGGTTAATGCCCCTTTCAGGCTGTAAATGTTTTTGGGACATTCAGAGATCTCTCACAATGTTTTTGGGCCACCAACATTTTACAGACTTTAGGGGGTCTACGATCCCTGTAAACCCCTTTTTTGGGCCTCCAAAGATTTCAACATTTTTGCAGGCCTAAGATGCATTTTAAGGCCTTTTTTGTGCTGCTAACATTTTCTGAACTTTCAGGGGTGTAGGATGCATTTTTCGTGGCAAAAATATTTTGGAGAATTACAGTGGTCTAGGATGTGGGTTAATGCCCCTTTCAGGCTGTAAATGTTTTTGGGACATTCAGAGATCTCTCACAATGTTTTTGGGCCACCAACATTTTCAAGACTTTAGGGGGCCTACGATGCCTCTAAACCCCTTTTTTGGACCTCCAAAGATTTCAACATTTTTTCAGGCCTAAGATGCATCTTAAGGCCTTTTTTGGAATTCTGACATATTCTGAACTTTCAGGGTTGTAGGATGCATTTTTCGTGCCAAAAATATTTTTGGGAATTTCAGGGGTCTAGCATGCGGGTTAATGTCCTTTTCAGACTGCAAATGTTTTTGGGAGATTCAGAGCTCTCTCACACCGTTTTTGGGCCACCGACATATTCTAGACTTTAGGGGGTCTACGATGCCTGTAAACCCCTTTTTTGGGCATACAAACATTTCAACATTTTTGCAGGCCTAAGATGCATTTTAAGGCCTTTTTGGGCTGCTAACATTTTCTGAACTTTCAGGGGTGTAGGATGCATTTTTTCGTGCCAGAAATATTTTTGGTAATTTCAGTGGTCTAGGATGCGGGTTAATGCCCCTTTCAAGCTGCAAATGCTTTTGGGACATTCAGAGATCTCTCACAATGTTTTTGGGCCACCAACATTTTACAGACTTTAGGGGGTCTACGATGCCTGTAAACCCCTTTTTTGGGCCTCCAAAGATTTCAACATTTTTGCAGACCTAAGATGCATTTCAAGGCCTTTTTTGGGCTGCTAACATATTCTGTACTTTCGGGGTTGTAGGATCCATTTTTCGTGGCAAAAATATTTTTGTTTTGGGAATTTCAGTGGTCTAGGATGTGGGTTAATGCCCCTTTCAGGCTGCAAATGCTTTTGGGACATTCAGAGCTCTCTCACACTGTTTTTGGGCCACCAACATTTTCTGAACTTTAGGGGGTCTAAGATGCCTGTAAACCCCTTTTTTGGGCATCCAAACATTTCAACATTTTTGCAGGCCTAAGATGCATTTTAAGGCCTTTTTTGGGCTGCTAACATTTTCTGAACTTTCAGGGGTGTAGGATGCATTTTTCGTGCCAGAAATATTTTTGGTAATTTCAGTGGTCTAGGATTTGGGTTAATGCCCCTTTTGGGCTGCTAATGTTTTTGGGACATTCAGAGCTCTCTCACAATGTCTTTGGGCCACCAACATTTTCTGGACTTTAGGGGGTCTACGATGCCGGTAAACCTTTTTTTTGGGCCTCCAAACATTTCAACATTTTTGCAGGCCTAAATTGCATTTAAGGCCTTTTTTGTGCTGCTAACATATTCTGTACTTTCAGGGGTTTAGGATGCATTTTTCGTGCCAAAAATATTTTTGGGAATTTCAGTGGTCTAGGATTTGGGTTAATGCCCCTTTCAGGCTGCAAATGTTTTTGGGACATTCAGAGCTCTCTCACAATGTTTTTGGGCCACCAACATTTTCTGGACTTTAGGGGGTCTACGATGTCTGTAAACCCCTTTTTTGGGCCTCCAAAGATTTCAACATTTTTGCCGGCCTAAGATGCATTTTAAGGCCTTTTTTTGGCTGCTAACATATTCTGTACTTTCGGAGATGTAGGATGCATTTTTCGTGCCAAAAATATTTTTGGGAATTTCAGTGGTCTAGGATGCGGGTTAATGCCCCTTTCAAGCTGCAAATGCTTTTGGGACATTCTGAGCTCTCTCACACTGCTTTTGGGCCACCAACATTTGCTGGACTTTAGGTGGTCTACGATGCCTGTAAACCCCTTTTTTGGGCCTCCAAAGATTTCAACATTTTTGCCGGCCTAAGATGCATTTTAAGGCCTTTTTTGGGCTGCTAACATATTCTGTACTTTCGGGGATGTAGGATGCATTTTTCATGGCAAAAATATTTTGGAGAATTACAGTGGTCTAGGATGTGGGTTAATGCCCCTTTCAGGCTGTAAATGTTTTTGGGACATTCAGAGATCTCTCACAATGTTTTTGGGCCACCAACATTTTCCAGACTTTAGGGGGTCTACGATGCCTGTAAACCCCTTTTTTGGGCCTCCAAAGATTTCAACATTTTTTCAGGCCTAAGATGCATTTTAATGCCTTTTTTGGAATGCTGACATATTCTGAACTTTCAGGGTTGTAGGATGCATTTTTCGTGCCAAAAATATTTTTGGGAATTTCAGGGGTCTAGCATGCGGGTTAATGTCCTTTTCAGACTGCAAATGTTTTTGGGAGATTCAGAGCTCTCTCACACCGTTTTTGGGCCACCGACATATTCTGGACTTTAGGGGTCTTCGATGCCTGTTAACCCCTTTTTTGGCATCCAAACATTTCAACATTTTTGCAGGCCTAAGATGCATTTTAAGGCCTTTTTGGGCTGCTAACATTTTCTGAACTTTCAGGGGTGTAGGATGCATTTTTCGTGCCAGAAATATTTTTGGTAATTTCAGTGGTCTAGGATTTGGGTTAATGCCCCTTTCAGGCTGCACATGTTTTTGGGACATTCAGAGCTCTCTCACAATGTTTTTGGGCCACCAACATTTTCTGGACTTTAGGGGGTCTACGATGCCTGTAAACCTTTTTTTTGGGCCTCCAAACATTTCAACATTTTTGCAGGCCTAAAATGCATTTAAAGCCTTTTTTGGGCTGCTAACATATTCTGTACTTTCAGGGGGGTAGGATGCATTTTTCGTGCCAAAAATATTTTTGGGAATTTCAGTGGTCTGGGATGCAGGTTAATGCCCCTTTCAAGCTGCAAATGCTTTTGGGACATTCCAAGCTCTCTCACACTGCTTTTGGACCACCAACATTTTATGGACTTTAGGTGGTCTACGATGCCTGTAAACCCCTTTTTTGGGCCTCCAAAGATTTCAACATTTTTGCCGGCCTAAGATGCATTTTAAGGCCTTTTTTGGGCTGCTAACATATTCTGTACTTTCGGGGATGTAGGATGCATTTTTCGTGGCAAAAATATTTTGGAGAATTACAGTGGTCTAGGATGTGGGTTAATGCCCCTTTCAGGCTGTAAATGTTTTTGGGACATTCAGACCTCTCTCACACTGTTTTTGGGCCACCAACATTTTCTGAACTTTAGGGGGTCTAAGATGCCTGTAAACCCCTTTTTTGGGCATCCAAACATTTCAATATTTTTGCAGGCCTAAGATGCATTTTAAGGCCTTTTTTGGGCTGCTAACATTTTCTGAACTTTCAGGGGGGTAGGATGCATTTTTCGTGCCAGAAATATTTTTGGTAATTTCAGTGGTCTAGGATTTGGGTTAATGCCCCTTTTGGGCTGCTAATGATTTTGGGACATTCAGAGCTCTCTCACAATGTCTTTGGGCCACCAACATTTTCTGGACTTTAGGGGGTCTACGATGCCGGTAAACCTTTTTTTTGGGCCTCCAAACATTTCAACATTTTTGCAGGCCTAAATTGCATTGAAGGCCTTTTTTGGGCTGCTAACATATTCTGTACTTTCAGGGGTTTAGGATGCATTTTTCGTGCCAAAAATATTTTTGGAATTTCAGTGGTCTAGGATTTGGGTTAATGCCCCTTTCAGGCTGCAAATGTTTTTGGGACATT
Source organism: Ambystoma mexicanum (assembly GCF_040938575.1). Classification (NCBI taxonomy): domain Eukaryota; kingdom Metazoa; phylum Chordata; class Amphibia; order Caudata; family Ambystomatidae; genus Ambystoma; species Ambystoma mexicanum. The sequence continues at coordinate 600,092,960 of NC_090929.1, forward strand.
CAGAGCTCTCTCACAATGTTTTTGGGCCACCAACATTTTCTGGACTTTAGGGGGTCTACGATGTCTGTAAACCCCTTTTTTGGGCCTCCAAAGATTTCAACATTTTTGCCGGCCTAAGATGCATTTTAAGGCCTTTTTTTGGCTGCTAACATATTCTGTACTTTCGGGGATGTAGGATGCATTTTTCGTGCCAAAAATATTTTTGGGAATTTCAGTGGTCTAGGATGCGGGTTAATGCCCCTTTCAAGCTGCAAATGCTTTTGGGACATTCTGAGCTCTCTCACATTGCTTTTGGGCCACCAACATTTTCCGGACTTTAGGTGGTCTACGATGCCTGTAAACCCCTTTTTTGGGCCTCCAAAGATTTCAACATTTTTGCCGGCCTAAGATGCATTTTAAGGCCTTTTTCGGGCTGCTAACATATTCTGTACTTTCGGGGATGTAGGATGCATTTTTCGTGGCAAAAATATTTTGGAGAATTACAGTGGTCTAGGATGTGGGTTAATGCCCCTTTCAGGCTGTAAATGTTTTTGGGACATTCAGAGATCTCTCACAATGTTTTTGGGCCACCAACATTTTCCAGACTTTAGGGGGTCTACGATGCCTGTAAACCCCTTTTTTGGGCCTCCAAAGATTTCAACATTTTTTCAGGCCTAAAATGCATTTAAGGCCTTTTTTGGGCTGCTAACATATTCTCTACTTTCAGGGGGGTAGGATGCATTTTTCGTACCAAAAATATTTTTGGGAATTTCAGTGGTCTAGGATGCGGGTTAATGCCCCTTTCAGGCTGTAAATGTTTTTGGGACATTCAGAGATCTCTCACAATGTTTTTGGGCCACCAACATTTTCCAGACTTTAGGGGGTCTACGATGCCTGTAAACCCCTTTTTTGGGCCTCCAAAGATTTCAACATTTTTTCAGGCCTAAGATGCATTTGAATGCCTTTTTTGGAATGCTGACATATTCTGAACTTTCAGGGTTGTAGGATGCATTTTTCGTGCCAAAAATATTTTTGGGAATTTCAGGGGTCTAGCATGCGGGTTAATGTCCTTTTCAGACTGCAAATGTTTTTGGGAGATTCAGAGCTCTCTCACACCGTTTTTGGGCCACCGACATATTCTGGACTTTAGGGGGTCTTCGATGCCTGTTAACCCCTTTTTTGGGAATCCAAACATTTCAACATTTTTGCAGGCCTAAGATGCATTTTAAGGCCTTTTTGGGCTGCTAACATTTTCTGAACTTTCAGGGGTGTAGGATGCATTTTTCGTGCCAGAAATATTTTTGGTAATTTCAGTGGTCTAGGATTTGGGTTAATGCCCCTTTTGGGCTGCTAATGTTTTTGGGACATTCAGAGCTCTCTCACAATGTTTTTGGGCCACCAACATTTTCTGGACTTTAGGGGGTCTACGATGCCTGTAAACCCCTTTTTTGGGCCTCCAAAGATTTCAACATTTTTTCAGGCCTAAGATGCATTTTAAGGCCTTTTTTGGAATGCTGACATATTCTGAACTTTCAGGGTTGTAGGATGCATTTTTCGTGCCAAAAATATTTTTGGGAATTTCAGGGGTCTAGCATGCGGGTTAATGTCCTTTTCAGACTGCAAATGTTTTTGGGAGATTCAGAGCTCTCTCACACCGTTTCTGGGCCACCGACATATTCTGGACTTTATGGGGTCTACGATGCCTGTTAACCCCTTTTTTGGGCATCCAAACATTTCAACATTTTTGCAGGCCTAAAATGCATTTTAAGGCCTTTTTGGGCTGCTAACATTTTCTGAACTTTCAGGGGTGTAGGATGCATTTTTCGTGCCAGAAATATTTTTGGTAATTACAGTGGTCTAGGATGTGGGTTAATGCCCCTTTCAGGCTGTAAATGTTTTTGGGACATTCAGAGATCTCTCACAATGTTTTTGGGCCACCAACATTTTACAGACTTTAGGGGGTCTACGATGCCTGTAAACCCCTTTTTTGGGCCTCCAAAGATTTCAACATTTTTGCAGGCCTAAGATGCATTTCAAGGCCTTTTTTGGGCTGCTAACATATTCTGTACTTTCGGGGTTGTAGGATCCATTTTTCGTGGCAAAAATATTTTTGTTTTGGGAATTTCAGTGGTTTAGGATGTGGGTTAATGCCCCTTTCAGGCTGCAAATGCTTTTGGGACATTCAGAGCTCTCTCACACTGTTTTTGGGCCACCAACATTTTCTGAACTTTAGGGGGTCTAAGATGCCTGTAAACCCCTTTTTTGGGCATCCAAACATTTCAACATTTTTGCAGGCCTAAGATGCATTTTAAGGCCTTTTTTGGGCTGCTAACATTTTCTGAACTTTCAGGGGTGTAGGATGCATTTTTCGTGCCAGAAATATTTTTGGTAATTTCAGTGGTCTAGGATTTGGGTTAATGCCCCTTTTGGGCTGCTAATGTTTTTGGGACATTCAGAGCTCTCTCACAATGTCTTTGGGCCACCAACATTTTCTGGACTTTAGGGGGTCTACGATGCCGGTAAACCTTTTTTTTGGGCCTCCAAACATTTCAACATTTTTGCAGGCCTAAATTGCATTTAAGGCCTTTTTTGGGCTGCTAACATATTCTGTACTTTCAGGGGTTTAGGATGCATTTTTCGTGCCAAAAATATTTTTGGGAATTTCAGTGGTCTAGGATTTGGGTTAATGCCCCTTTCAGGCTGCAAATGTTTTTGGGACATTCAGAGCTCTCTCACAATGTTTTTGGGCCACCAACATTTTCTGGACTTTAGGGGGTCTACGATGTCTGTAAACCCCTTTTTTGGGCCTCCAAAGATTTCAACATTTTTGCCGGCCTAAGATGCATTTTAAGGCCTTTTTTTGGCTGCTAACATATTCTGTACTTTCGGGGATGTAGGATGCATTTTTCGTGCCAAAAATATTTTTGGGAATTTCAGTGGTCTAGGATGCGGGTTAATGCCCCTTTCAAGCTGCAAATGCTTTTGGGACATTCTGAGCTCTCTCACACTGCTTTTGGGCCACCAACATTTGCTGGACTTTAGGTGGTCTACGATGCCTGTAAACCCCTTTTTTGGGCCTCCAAAGATTTCAACATTTTTGCCGGCCTAAGATGCATTTTAAGGCCTTTTTTGGGCTGCTAACATATTCTGTACTTTCGGGGATGTAGGATGCATTTTTCATGGCAAAAATATTTTGGAGAATTACAGTGGTCTAGGATGTGGGTTAATGCCCCTTTCAGGCTGTAAATGTTTTTGGGACATTAAGAGATCTCTCACAATGTTTTTGGGCCACCAACATTTTCCAGACTTTAGGGGGTCTACGATGCCTGTAAACCCCTTTTTTGGGCCTCCAAAGATTTCAACATTTTTTCAGGCCTAAGATGCATTTTAATGCCTTTTTTGGAATGCTGACATATTCTGAACTTTCAGGGTTGTAGGATGCATTTTTCGTGCCAAAAATATTTTTGGGAATTTCAGGGGTCTAGCATGCGGGTTAATGTCCTTTTCAGACTGCAAATGTTTTTGGGAGATTCAGAGCTCTCTCACACCGTTTTTGGGCCACCGACATATTCTGGACTTTAGGGGTCTTCGATGCCTGTTAACCCCTTTTTTGGCATCCAAACATTTCAACATTTTTGCAGGCCTAAGATGCATTTTAAGGCCTTTTTGGGCTGCTAACATTTTCTGAACTTTCAGGGGTGTAGGATGCATTTTTCGTGCCAGAAATATTTTTGGTAATTTCAGTGGTCTAGGATTTGGGTTAATGCCCCTTTCAGGCTGCACATGTTTTTGGGACATTCAGAGCTCTCTCACAATGTTTTTGGGCCACCAACATTTTCTGGACTTTAGGGGGTCTACGATGCCTGTAAACCTTTTTTTTGGGCCTCCAAACATTTCAACATTTTTGCAGGCCTAAAATGCATTTAAGGCCTTTTTTGGGCTGCTAACATATTCTGTACTTTCAGGGGGGTAGGATGCATTTTTCGTGCCAAAAATATTTTTGGGAATTTCAGTGGTCTGGGATGCAGGTTAATGCCCCTTTCAAGCTGCAAATGCTTTTGGGACATTCCGAGCTCTCTCACACTGCTTTTGGGCCACCAACATTTTATGGACTTTAGGTGGTCTACGATGCCTGTAAACCCCTTTTTTGGGCCTCCAAAGATTTCAACATTTTTGCCGGCCTAAGATGCATTTTAAGGCCTTTTTTGGGCTGCTAACATATTCTGTACTTTCGGGGATGTAGGATGCATTTTTCGTGGCAAAATATTTTGGAGAATTACAGTGGTCTAGGATGTGGGTTAATGCCCCTTTCAGGCTGTAAATGTTTTTGGGACATTCAGACCTCTCTCACACTGTTTTTGGGCCACCAACATTTTCTGAACTTTAGGGGGTCTAAGATGCCTGTAAACCCCTTTTTTGGGCATCCAAACATTTCAATATTTTTGCAGGCCTAAGATGCATTTTAAGGCCTTTTTTGTGCTGCTAACATTTTCTGAACTTTCAGGGGTGTAGGATGCATTTTTCGTGGCAAAAATATTTTGGAGAATTACAGTGGTCTAGGATGTGGGTTAATGCCCCTTTCAGGCTGTAAATGTTTTTGGGACATTCAGAGATCTCTCACAATGTTTTTGGGCCACCAACATTTTCCAGACTTTAGGGGGCCTACGATGCCTGTAAACCCCTTTTTTGGACCTCCAAAGATTTCAACATTTTTTCAGGCCTAAGATGCATTTTAAGGCCTTTTTTGGAATTCTGACATATTCTGAACTTTCAGGGTTGTAGGATGCATTTTTCGTGCCAAAAATATTTTTGGGAATTTCAGGGGTCTAGCATGCGGGTTAATGTCCTTTTCAGACTGCAAATGTTTTTGGGAGATTCAGAGCTCTCTCACACCGTTTTTGGGCCACCGACATATTCTGGACTTTATGGGGTCTACGATGCCTGTTAACCCCTTTTTTGGGCATCCAAACATTTCAACATTTTTGCAGGCCTAAAATGCATTTTAAGGCCTTTTTGGGCTGCTAACATTTTCTGAACTTTCAGGGGTGTAGGATGCATTTTTCGTGCCAGAAATATTTTTGGTAATTACAGTGGTCTAGGATGTGGGTTAATGCCCCTTTCAGGCTGTAAATGTTTTTGGGACATTCAGAGATCTCTCACAATGTTTTTGGGCCACCAACATTTTACAGACTTTAGGGGGTCTACGATGCCTGTAAACCCCTTTTTTGGGCCTCCAAAGATTTCAACATTTTTGCCGGCCTAAGATGCATTTTAAGGCCTTTTTCGGGCTGCTAACATATTCTGTACTTTCGGGGATGTAGGATGCATTTTTCGTGGCAAAAATATTTTGGAGAATTACAGTGGTCTAGGATGTGGGTTAATGCCCCTTTCAGGCTGTAAATGTTTTTGGGACATTCAGAGATCTCTCACAATGTTTTTGGGCAAACCAACATTTTCAAGACTTTAGGGGGTCTACGATGCCTGTAAACCCCTTTTTTGGGCCTCCAAAGATTTCAACATTTTTTCAGGCCTAAAATGCATTTAAGGCCTTTTTTGGGCTGCTAACATATTCTCTACTTTCAGGGGGGTAGGATGCATTTTTCGTACCAAAAATATTTTTGGGAATTTCAGTGGTCTAGGATGCGGGTTAATGCCCCTTTCAGGCTGTAAATGTTTTTGGGACATTCAGAGATCTCTCACAATGTTTTTGGGCCACCAACATTTTCCAGACTTTAGGGGGTCTACGATGCCTGTAAACCCATTTTTTGGGCCTCCAAAGATTTCAACATTTTTTCAGGCCAAAGATGCATTTGAATGCCTTTTTTGGAATGCTGACATATTCTGAACTTTCAGGGTTGTAGGATGCATTTTTCGTGCCAAAAATATTTTTGGGAATTTCAGGGGTCTAGCATGCGGGTTAATGTCCTTTTCAGACTGCAAATGTTTTTGGGAGATTCAGAGCTCTCTCACACCGTTTTTGGGCCACCGACATATTCTGGACTTTAGGGGGTCTTCGATGCCTGTTAACCCCTTTTTTGGGCATCCAAACATTTCAACATTTTTGCAGGCCTAAGATGCATTTTAAGGCCTTTTTGGGCTGCTAACATTTTCTGAACTTTCAGGGGTGTAGGATGCATTTTTCGTGCCAGAAATATTTTTGGTAATTTCAGTGGTCTAGGATTTGGGTTAATGCCCCTTTTGGGCTGCTAATGTTTTTGGGACATTCAGAGCTCTCTCACAATGTTTTTGGGCCACCAACATTTTCTGGACTTTAGGGGGTCTACGATGCCTGTAAACCCCTTTTTTGGGCCTCCAAAGATTTCAACATTTTTTCAGGCCTAAGATGCATTTTAAGGCCTTTTTTGGAATGCTGACATATTCTGAACTTTCAGGGTTGTAGGATGCATTTTTCGTGCCAAAAATATTTTTGGGAATTTCAGGGGTCTAGCATGCGGGTTAATGTCCTTTTCAGACTGCAAATGTTTTTGGGAGATTCAGAGCTCTCTCACACCGTTTCTGGGCCACCGACATATTCTGGACTTTATGGGGTCTACGATGCCTGTTAACCCCTTTTTTGGGCATCCAAACATTTCAACATTTTTGCAGGCCTAAAATGCATTTTAAGGCCTTTTTGGGCTGCTAACATTTTCTGAACTTTCAGGGGTGTAGGATGCATTTTTCGTGCCAGAAATATTTTTGGTAATTACAGTGGTCTAGGATGTGGGTTAATGCCCCTTTCAGGCTGTAAATGTTTTTGGGACATTCAGAGATCTCGCACAATGTTTTTGGGCCACCAACATTTTACAGACTTTAGGGGGTCTACGATGCCTGTAAACCCCTTTTTTGGGCCTCCAAAGATTTCAACATTTTTGCAGGCCTAAGATGCATTTTAAGGCCTTTTTTGTGCTGCTAACATTTTCTGAACTTTCAGGGGTGTAGGATGCATTTTTCGTGGCAAAAATATTTTGGAGAATTACAGTGGTCTAGGATGTGGGTTAATGCCCCTTTCAGGCTGTAAATGTTTTTGGGACATTCAGAGATCTCTCACAATGTTTTTGGGCCACCAACATTTTCCAGACTTTAGGGGGCCTACGATGCCTGTAAACCCCTTTTTTGGACCTCCAAAGATTTCAACATTTTTTCAGGCCTAAGATGCATTTTAAGGCCTTTTTTGGAATTCTGACATATTCTGAACTTTCAGGGTTGTAGGATGCATTTTTCGTGCCAAAAATATTTTTGGGAATTTCAGGGGTCTAGCATGCGGGTTAATGTCCTTTTCAGACTGCAAATGTTTTTGGGAGATTCAGAGCTCTCTCACACCGTTTTTGGGCCACCGACATATTCTGGACTTTATGGGGTCTACGATGCCTGTTAACCCCTTTTTTGGGCATCCAAACATTTCAACATTTTTGCAGGCCTAAAATGCATTTTAAGGCCTTTTTGGGCTGCTAACATTTTCTGAACTTTCAGGGGTGTAGGATGCATTTTTCGTGCCAGAAATATTTTTGGTAATTACAGTGGTCTAGGATGTGGGTTAATGCCCCTTTCAGGCTGTAAATGTTTTTGGGACATTCAGAGATCTCTCACAATGTTTTTGGGCCACCAACATTTTACAGACTTTAGGGGGTCTACGATGCCTGTAAACCCCTTTTTTGGGCCTCCAAAGATTTCAACATTTTTGCAGGCCTAAGATGCATTTCAAGGCCTTTTTTGGGCTGCTAACATATTCTGTACTTTCGGGGTTGTAGGATCCATTTTTCGTGGCAAAAATATTTTTGTTTTGGGAATTTCAGTGGTCTAGGATGTGGGTTAATGCCCCTTTCAGGCTGCAAATGCTTTTGGGACATTCAGAGCTCTCTCACACTGTTTTTGGGCCACCAACATTTTCTGAACTTTAGGGGGTCTAAGATGCCTGTAAACCCCTTTTTTGGGCATCCAAACATTTCAACATTTTTGCAGGCCTAAGATGCATTTTAAGGCCTTTTTTGGGCTGCTAACATTTTCTGAACTTTCAGGGGTGTAGGATGCATTTTTCGTGCCAGAAATATTTTTGGTAATTTCAGTGGTCTAGGATTTGGGTTAATGCCCCTTTTGGGCTGCTAATGTTTTTGGGACATTCAGAGCTCTCTCACAATGTCTTTGGGCCACCAACATTTTCTGGACTTTAGGGGGTCTACGATGCCGGTAAACCTTTTTTTTGGGCCTCCAAACATTTCAACATTTTTGCAGGCCTAAATTGCATTTAAGGCCTTTTTTGGGCTGCTAACATATTCTGTACTTTCAGGGGTTTAGGATGCATTTTTCGTGCCAAAAATATTTTTGGGAATTTCAGTGGTCTAGGATTTGGGTTAATGCCCCTTTCAGGCTGCAAATGTTTTTGGGACATTCAGAGCTCTCTCACAATGTTTTTGGGCCACCAACATTTTCTGGACTTTAGGGGGTCTACGATGTCTGTAAACCCCTTTTTTGGGCCTCCAAAGATTTCAACATTTTTGCCGGCCTAAGATGCATTTTAAGGCCTTTTTTTGGCTGCTAACATATTCTGTACTTTCGGGGATGTAGGATGCATTTTTCGTGCCAAAAATATTTTTGGGAATTTCAGTGGTCTAGGATGCGGGTTAATGCCCCTTTCAAGCTGCAAATGCTTTTGGGACATTCTGAGCTCTCTCACACTGCTTTTGGGCCACCAACATTTGCTGGACTTTAGGTGGTCTACGATGCCTGTAAACCCCTTTTTTGGGCCTCCAAAGATTTCAACATTTTTGCCGGCCTAAGATGCATTTTAAGGCCTTTTTTGGGCTGCTAACATATTCTGTACTTTCGGGGATGTAGGATGCATTTTTCGTGGCAAAAATATTTTGGAGAATTACAGTGGTCTAGGATGTGGGTTAATGCCCCTTTCAGGCTGTAAATGTTTTTGGGACATTCAGAGATCTCTCACAATGTTTTTGGGCCACCAACATTTTCCAGACTTTAGGGGGTCTACGATGCCTGTAAACCCCTTTTTTGGGCCTCCAAAGATTTCAACATTTTTTCAGGCCTAAAATGCATTTAAGGCCTTTTTTGGGCTGCTAACATATTCTGTACTTTCAGGGGGGTAGGATGCATTTTTCGTACCAAAAATATTTTTGGGAATTTCAGTGGTCTAGGATGCGGGTTAATGCCCCTTTCAGGCTGGAAATGTTTTTGGGACATTCAGAGATCTCTCACAATGTTTTTGGGCCACCATCATTTTCCAGACTTTAGGGGGTCTACGATGCCTGTAAACCCCTTTTTTGGGCCTCCAAAGATTTCAACATTTTTTCAGGCCTAAGATGCATTTTAATGCCTTTTTTGGAATGCTGACATATTCTGAACTTTCAGGGTTGTAGGATGCATTTTTTGTGCCAAAAATATTTTTGGGAATTTCAGGGGTCTAGCATGCGGGTTAATGTCCTTTTCAGACTGCAAATGTTTTTGGGAGATTCAGAGCTCTCTCACACCGTTTTTGGGCCACCGACATATTCTGGACTTTAGGGGTCTTCGATGCCTGTTAACCCCTTTTTTGGCATCCAAACATTTCAACATTTTTGCAGGCCTAAGATGCATTTTAAGGCCTTTTTGGGCTGCTAACATTTTCTGAACTTTCAGGGGTGTAGGATGCATTTTTCGTGCCAGAAATATTTTTGGTAATTTCAGTGGTCTAGGATTTGGGTTAATGCCCCTTTCAGGCTGCACATGTTTTTGGGACATTCAGAGCTCTCTCACAATGTTTTTGGGCCACCAACATTTTCTGGTCTTTAGGGGGTCTACGATGCCTGTAAACCTTTTTTTTGGGCCTCCAAACATTTCAACATTTTTGCAGGCCTAAAATGCATTTAAGGCCTTTTTTGGGCTGCTAACATATTCTGTACTTTCAGGGGGGTAGGATGCATTTTTCGTGCCAAAAATATTTTTGGGAATTTCAGTGGTCTGGGATGCAGGTTAATGCCCCTTTCAAGCTGCAAATGCTTTTGGGACATTCCGAGCTCTCTCACACTGCTTTTGGGCCACCAACATTTTATGGACTTTAGGTGGTCTACGATGCCTGTAAACCCCTTTTTTGGGCATCCAAACATTTCAACATTTTTGCAGGCCTAAAATGCATTTTAAGGCCTTTTTGGGCTGCTAACATTTTCTGAACTTTCAGGGGTGTAGGATGCATTTTTCGTGCCAGAAATATTTTTGGTAATTACAGTGGTCTAGGATGTGGGTTAATGCCCCTTTCAGGCTGTAAATGTTTTTGGGACATTCAGAGATCTCTCACAATGTTTTTGGGCCACCAACATTTTACAGACTTTAGGGGGTCTACGATGCCTGTAAACCCCTTTTTTGGGCCTCCAAAGATTTCAACATTTTTGCAGGCCTAAGATGCATTTCAAGGCCTTTTTTGGGCTGCTAACATATTCTGTACTTTCGGGGTTGTAGGATCCATTTTTCGTGGCAAAAATATTTTTGTTTTGGGAATTTCAGTGGTCTAGGATGTGGGTTAATGCCCCTTTCAGGCTGCAAATGCTTTTGGGACATTCAGAGCTCTCTCACACTGTTTTTGGGCCACCAACATTTTCTGAACTTTAGGGGGTCTAAGATGCCTGTAAACCCCTTTTTTGGGCATCCAAACATTTCAACATTTTTGCAGGCCTAAGATGCATTTTAAGGCCTTTTTTGGGCTGCTAACATTTTCTGAACTTTCAGGGGTGTAGGATGCATTTTTCGTGCCAGAAATATTTTTGGTAATTTCAGTGGTCTAGGATTTGGGTTAATGCCCCTTTTGGGCTGCTAATGTTTTTGGGACATTCAGAGCTCTCTCACAATGTCTTTGGGCCACCAACATTTTCTGGACTTTAGGGGGTCTACGATGCCGGTAAACCTTTTTTTTGGGCCTCCAAACATTTCAACATTTTTGCAGGCCTAAATTGCATTTAAGGCCTTTTTTGGGCTGCTAACATATTCTGTACTTTCAGGGGTTTAGGATGCATTTTTCGTGCCAAAAATATTTTTGGGAATTTCAGTGGTCTAGGATTTGGGTTAATGCCCCTTTCAGGCTGCAAATGTTTTTGGGACATTCAGAGCTCTCTCACAATGTTTTTGGGCCACCAACATTTTCTGGACTTTAGGGGGTCTACGATGTCTGTAAACCCCTTTTTTGGGCCTCCAAAGATTTCAACATTTTTGCCGGCCTAAGATGCATTTTAAGGCCTTTTTTTGGCTGCTAACATATTCTGTACTTTCGGGGATGTAGGATGCATTTTTCGTGCCAAAAATATTTTTGGGAATTTCAGTGGTCTAGGATGCGGGTTAATGCCCCTTTCAAGCTGCAAATGCTTTTGGGACATTCTGAGCTCTCTCACACTGCTTTTGGGCCACCAACATTTGCTGGACTTTAGGTGGTCTACGATGCCTGTAAACCCCTTTTTTGGGCCTCCAAAGATTTCAACATTTTTGCCGGCCTAAGATGCATTTTAAGGCCTTTTTTGGGCTGCTAACATATTCTGTACTTTCGGGGATGTAGGATGCATTTTTCGTGGCAAAAATATTTTGGAGAATTACAGTGGTCTAGGATGTGGGTTAATGCCCCTTTCAGGCTGTAAATGTTTTTGGGACATTCAGAGATCTCTCACAATGTTTTTGGGCCACCAACATTTTCCAGACTTTAGGGGGTCTACGATGCCTGTAAACCCCTTTTTTGGGCCTCCAAAGATTTCAACATTTTTTCAGGCCTAAAATGCATTTAAGGCCTTTTTTGGGCTGCTAACATATTCTGTACTTTCAGGGGGGTAGGATGCATTTTTCGTACCAAAAATATTTTTGGGAATTTCAGTGGTCTAGGATGCGGGTTAATGCCCCTTTCAGGCTGGAAATGTTTTTGGGACATTCAGAGATCTCTCACAATGTTTTTGGGCCACCATCATTTTCCAGACTTTAGGGGGTCTACGATGCCTGTAAACCCCTTTTTTGGGCCTCCAAAGATTTCAACATTTTTTCAGGCCTAAGATGCATTTTAATGCCTTTTTTGGAATGCTGACATATTCTGAACTTTCAGGGTTGTAGGATGCATTTTTCGTGCCAAAAATATTTTTGGGAATTTCAGGGGTCTAGCATGCGGGTTAATGTCCTTTTCAGACTGCAAATGTTTTTGGGAGATTCAGAGCTCTCTCACACCGTTTTTGGGCCACCGACATATTCTGGACTTTAGGGGTCTTCGATGCCTGTTAACCCCTTTTTTGGCATCCAAACATTTCAACATTTTTGCAGGCCTAAGATGCATTTTAAGGCCTTTTTGGGCTGCTAACATTTTCTGAACTTTCAGGGGTGTAGGATGCATTTTTCGTGCCAGAAATATTTTTGGTAATTTCAGTGGTCTAGGATTTGGGTTAATGCCCCTTTCAGGCTGCACATGTTTTTGGGACATTCCGAGCTCTCTCACACTGCTTTTGGGCCACCAACATTTTATGGACTTTAGGTGGTCTACGATGCCTGTAAACCCCTTTTTTGGGCCTCCAAAGATTTCAACATTTTTGCCGGCCTAAGATGCATTTTAAGGCCTTTTTTGGGCTGCTAACATATTCTGTACTTTCGGGGATGTAGGATGCATTTTTCGTGGCAAAAATATTTTGGAGAATTACAGTGGTCTAGGATGTGGGTTAATGCCCCTTTCAGGCTGTAAATGTTTTTGGGACATTCAGAGATCTCTCACAATGTTTTTGGGCCACCAACATTTTACAGACTTTAGGGGGTCTACGATGCCTGTAAACCCCTTTTTTGGGCCTCCAAAGATTTCAACATTTTTGCAGGCCTAAGATGCATTTTAAGGCCTTTTTTGGGCTGCTAACATATTCTGTGCTTTCGGGGTTGTAGGATCCATTTTTCGTGGCAAAAATATTTTTGTTTTGGGAATTTCAGTGGTCTAGGATGTGGGTTAATGCCCCTTTCAGGCTGCAAATGCTTTTGGGACATTCAGACCTCTCTCACACTGTTTTTGGGCCACCAACATTTTCTGAACTTTAGGGGGTCTAAGATGCCTGTAAACCCCTTTTTTGGGCATCCAAACATTTCAACATTTTTGCAGGCCTAAGATGCATTTTAAGGCCTTTTTTGGGCTGCTATCATTTTCTGAACTTTCAGGGGTGTAGGATGCATTTTTCGTGCCAGAAATATTTTTGGTAATTTCAGTGGTCTAGGATTTGGGTTAATGCCCCTTTTGGGCTGCTAATGATTTTGGGACATTCAGAGCTCTCTCACAATGTCTTTGGGCCACCAACATTTTCTGGACTTTAGGGCGTCTACGATGCCGGTAAACCTTTTTTTTGGGCCTCCAAACATTTCAACATTTTTGCAGGCCTAAATTGCATCGAAGGCCTTTTTTGGGCTGCTAACATATTCTGTACTTTCAGGGGTTTAGGATGCATTTTTCGTGCCAAAAATATTTTTGGGAATTTCAGTGGTCTAGGATTTGGGTTAATGCCCCTTTCAGGCTGCAAATGTTTTTGGGACATTCAGAGCTCTCTCACAATGTTTTTGGGCCACCAACATTTTCTGGACTTTAGGGGGTCTACGATGTCTGTAAACCCCTTTTTTGGGCCTCCAAAGATTTCAACATTTTTGCCGGCCTAAGATGCATTTTAAGGCCTTTTTTGGCTGCTAACATATTCTGTACTTTCGGGGATGTAGGATGCATTTTTCGTGCCAAAAATATTTTTGGGAATTTCAGTGGTCTAGGATGCGGGTTAATGCCCCTTTCAAGCTGCAAATGCTTTTGGGACATTCTGAGCTCTCTCACACTGCTTTTGGGCCACCAACATTTGCTGGACTTTAGGTGGTCTACGATGCCTGTAAACCCCTTTTTTGGGCCTCCAAAGATTTCAACATTTTTGCCGGCCTAAGATGCATTTTAAGGCCTTTTTTGGGCTGCTAACATATTCTGTACTTTCGGGGATGTAGGATGCATTTTTCGTGGCAAAAATATTTTGGAGAATTACAGTGGTCTAGGATGTGGGTTAATGCCCCTTTCAGGCTGTAAATGTTTTTGGGACATTCAGAGATCTCTCACAATGTTTTTGGGCCACCAACATTTTCCAGACTTTAGGGGGTCTACGATGCCTGTAAACCCCTTTTTTGGGCCTCCAAAGATTTCAACATTTTTTCAGGCCTAAAATGCATTTAAGGCCTTTTTTGGGCTGCTAACATATTCTGTACTTTCAGGGGGGTAGGATGCATTTTTCGTACCAAAAATATTTTTGGGAATTTCAGTGGTCTAGGATGCGGGTTAATGCCCCTTTCAGGCTGGAAATGTTTTTGGGACATTCAGAGATCTCTCACAATGTTTTTGGGCCACCATCATTTTCCAGACTTTAGGGGGTCTACGATGCCTGTAAACCCCTTTTTTGGGCCTCCAAAGATTTCAACATTTTTTCAGGCCTAAGATGCATTTTAATGCCTTTTTTGGAATGCTGACATATTCTGAACTTTCAGGGTTGTAGGATGCATTTTTCGTGCCAAAAATATTTTTGGGAATTTCAGGGGTCTAGCATGCGGGTTAATGTCCTTTTCAGACTGCAAATGTTTTTGGGAGATTCAGAGCTCTCTCACACCGTTTTTGGGCCACCGACATATTCTGGACTTTAGGGGTCTTCGATGCCTGTTAACCCCTTTTTTGGCATCCAAACATTTCAACATTTTTGCAGGCCTAAGATGCATTTTAAGGCCTTTTTGGGCTGCTAACATTTTCTGAACTTTCAGGGGTGTAGGATGCATTTTTCGTGCCAGAAATATTTTTGGTAATTTCAGTGGTCTAGGATTTGGGTTAATGCCCCTTTCAGGCTGCACATGTTTTTGGGACATTCAGAGCTCTCTCACAATGTTTTTGGGCCACCAACATTTTCTGGACTTTAGGGGGTCTACGATGCCTGTAAACCTTTTTTTTGGGCCTCCAAACATTTCAACATTTTTGCAGGCCTAAAATGCATTTAAGGCCTTTTTTGGGCTGCTAACATATTCTGTACTTTCAGGGGGGTAGGATGCATTTTTCGTGCCAAAAATATTTTTGGGAATTTCAGTGGTCTGGGATGCAGGTTAATGCCCCTTTCAAGCTGCAAATGCTTTTGGGACATTCCGAGCTCTCTCACACTGCTTTTGGGCCACCAACATTTTATGGACTTTAGGTGGTCTACGATGCCTGTAAACCCCTTTTTTGGGCCTCCAAAGATTTCAACATTTTTGCCGGCCTAAGATGCATTTTAAGGCCTTTTTTGGGCTGCTAACATATTCTGTACTTTCGGGGATGTAGGATGCATTTTTCGTGGCAAAAATATTTTGGAGAATTACAGTGGTCTAGGATGTGGGTTAATGCCCCTTTCAGGCTGTAAATGTTTTTGGGACATTCAGAGATCTCTCACAATGTTTTTGGGCCACCAACATTTTACAGACTTTAGGGGGTCTACGATGCCTGTAAACCCCTTTTTTGGGCCTCCAAAGATTTCAACATTTTTGCAGGCCTAAGATGCATTTTAAGGCCTTTTTTGGGCTGCTAACATATTCTGTGCTTTCGGGGTTGTAGGATCCATTTTTCGTGGCAAAAATATTTTTGTTTTGGGAATTTCAGTGGTCTAGGATGTGGGTTAATGCCCCTTTCAGGCTGCAAATGCTTTTGGGACATTCAGACCTCTCTCACACTGTTTTTGGGCCACCAACATTTTCTGAACTTTAGGGGGTCTAAGATGCCTGTAAACCCCTTTTTTGGGCATCCAAACATTTCAACATTTTTGCAGGCCTAAGATGCATTTTAAGGCCTTTTTTGGGCTGCTATCATTTTCTGAACTTTCAGGGGTGTAGGATGCATTTTTCGTGCCAGAAATATTTTTGGTAATTTCAGTGGTCTAGGATTTGGGTTAATGCCCCTTTTGGGCTGCTAATGATTTTGGGACATTCAGAGCTCTCTCACAATGTCTTTGGGCCACCAACATTTTCTGGACTTTAGGGCGTCTACGATGCCGGTAAACCTTTTTTTTGGGCCTCCAAACATTTCAACATTTTTGCAGGCCTAAATTGCATCGAAGGCCTTTTTTGGGCTGCTAACATATTCTGTACTTTCAGGGGTTTAGGATGCATTTTTCGTGCCAAAAATATTTTTGGGAATTTCAGTGGTCTAGGATTTGGGTTAATGCCCCTTTCAGGCTGCAAATGTTTTTGGGACATTCAGAGCTCTCTCACAATGTTTTTGGGCCACCAACATTTTCTGGACTTTAGGGGGTCTACGATGCCTGTAAACCCCTTTTTTTGGGCATACAAACATTTCAACATTTTTGCAGGCCTAAGATGCATTTTAAGGCCTTGTTGGGCTGCTAACATTTTCTGAACTTTCAGGGGTGTAGGATGCATTTTTTCGTGCCAGAAATATTTTTGGTAATTTCAGTGGTCTAGGATGCGGGTTAATGCCCCTTTCAAGCTGCAAATGCTTTTGGGACATTCAGAGATCTCTCACAATGTTTTTGGGCCACCAACATTTTACAGACTTTAGGGGGTCTACGATGCCTGTAAACCCCTTTTTTGGGCCTCCAAAGATTTCAACATTTTTGCAGGCCTAAAATGCATTTTAAGGCCGTTTTTGGGCTGCTAACATATTCTGTACTTTCGGGGTTGTAGGATCCATTTTTCGTGGCAAAAATATTTTTGTTTTGGGAATTTCAGTGGTCTAGGATGTGGGTTAATGCCCCTTTCAGGCTGCAAATGCCTTTGGGACATTCAGAGCTCTCTCACACTGTTTTTGGGCCACCAACATTTTCTGAACTTTAGGGGGTCTAAGATGCCTGTAAACCCCTTTTTTGGGCATCCAAACATTTCAACATTTTTGCCGGCCTAAGATGCATTTTAAGGCCTTTTTTGGGCTGCTAACATTTTCTGAACTTTCAGGGGTATAGGATGCATTTTTCGTGCCAGAAATATTTTTGGTAATTTCAGTGGTCTAGGATTTGGGTTAATGCCCCTTTTGGGCTGCTAATGTTTTTGGGACATTCAGAGCTCTCTCACAATGTCTTTGGGCCACCAACATTTTCTGGACTTTAGGGGGTCTATGATGCCGGTAAACCTTTTTTTTGGGCCTCCAAACATTTCAACATTTTTGCAGGCCTAAATTGCATTTAAGGCCTTTTTTGGGCTGCTAACATATTCTGTACTTTCAGGGGTTTAGGATGCATTTTTCGTGCCAAAAATATTTTTGGGAATTTCAGTGGTCTAGGATTTGGGTTAATGCCCCTTTCAGGCTGCAAATGTTTTTGGGACATTCAGAGCCCTCTCACAATGTTTTTGGGCCACCAACATTTTCTGGACTTTAGGGGGTCTACGATGTCTGTAAACCCCTTTTTTGGGCCTCCAAAGATTTCAACATTTTTGCCGGCCTAAGATGCATTTTAAGGCCTTTTTTTGGCTGCTAACATATTCTGTACTTTCGGGGATGTAGGATGCATTTTTCGTGCCAAAAATATTTTTGGGAATTTCAGTGGTCTAGGATGCGGGTTAATGCCCCTTTCAAGCTGCAAATGCTTTTGGGACATTCTGAGCTCTCTCACACTGCTTTTGGGTCACCAACATTTTCTGGACTTTAGGTGGTCTACGATGCCTGTAAACCCCTTTTTTGGGCCTCCAAAGATTTCAACATTTTTGCGGCCTAAGATGCATTTTAAGGCCTTTTTCGGGCTGCTAACATATTCTGTACTTTCGGGGATGTAGGATGCATTTTTCGTGGCAAAAATATTTTGGAGAATTACAGTGGTCTAGGATGTGGGTTAATGCCCCTTTCAGGCTGTAAATGTTTTTGGGACATTCAGAGATCTCTCACAATGTTTTTGGGCCACCAACATTTTCCAGACTTTAGGGGGTCTACGATGCCTGTAAACCCCTTTTTTGGGCCTCCAAAGATTTCAACATTTTTGCCGGCCTAAGATGCATTTTAAGGCCTTTTTTTGGCTGCTAACATATTCTGTACTTTCGGGGATGTAGGATGCATTTTTCGTGCCAAAAATATTTTTGGGAATTTCAGGGGTCTAGCATGCGGGTTAATGTCCTTTTCAGACTGCAAATGTTTTTGGGAGATTCAGAGCTCTCTCACACCGTTTTTGGGCCACCGACATATTCTGGACTTTAGGGGTCTTCGATGCCTGTTAACCCCTTTTTTGGCATCCAAACATTTCAACATTTTTGCAGGCCTAAGATGCATTTTAAGGCCTTTTTGGGCTGCTAACATTTTCTGAACTTTCAGGGGTGTAGGATGCATTTTTCGTGCCAGAAATATTTTTGGTAATTTCAGTGGTCTAGGATTTGGGTTAATGCCCCTTTCAGGCTGCACATGTTTTTGGGACATTCAGAGCTCTCTCACAATGTTTTTGGGCCACCAACATTTTCTGGACTTTAGGGGGTCTACGATGCCTGTAAACCTTTTTTTTGGGCCTCCAAACATTTCAACATTTTTGCAGGCCTAAAATGCATTTAAGGCCTTTTTTGGGCTGCTAACATATTCTGTACTTTCAGGGGGGTAGGATGCATTTTTCGTGCCAAAAATATTTTTGGGAATTTCAGTGGTCTGGGATGCAGGTTAATGCCCCTTTCAAGCTGCAAATGCTTTTGGGACATTCCGAGCTCTCTCACACTGCTTTTGGGCCACCAACATTTTATGGACTTTAGGTGGTCTACGATGCCTGTAAACCCCTTTTTTGGGCCTCCAAAGATTTCAACATTTTTGCCGGCCTAAGATGCATTTTAAGGCCTTTTTTGGGCTGCTAACATATTCTGTACTTTCGGGGATGTAGGATGCATTTTTCGTGGCAAAAATATTTTGGAGAATTACAGTGGTCTAGGATGTGGGTTAATGCCCCTTTCAGGCTGTAAATGTTTTTGGGACATTCAGAGATCTCTCACAATGTTTTTGGGCCACCAACATTTTACAGACTTTAGGGGGTCTACGATGCCTGTAAACCCCTTTTTTGGGCCTCCAAAGATTTCAACATTTTTGCAGGCCTAAGATGCATTTTAAGGCCTTTTTTGGGCTGCTAACATATTCTGTGCTTTCGGGGTTGTAGGATCCATTTTTCGTGGCAAAAATATTTTTGTTTTGGGAATTTCAGTGGTCTAGGATGTGGGTTAATGCCCCTTTCAGGCTGCAAATGCTTTTGGGACATTCAGACCTCTCTCACACTGTTTTTGGGCCACCAACATTTTCTGAACTTTAGGGGGTCTAAGATGCCTGTAAACCCCTTTTTTGGGCATCCAAACATTTCAACATTTTTGCAGGCCTAAGATGCATTTTAAGGCCTTTTTTGGGCTGCTATCATTTTCTGAACTTTCAGGGGTGTAGGATGCATTTTTCGTGCCAGAAATATTTTTGGTAATTTCAGTGGTCTAGGATTTGGGTTAATGCCCCTTTTGGGCTGCTAATGATTTTGGGACATTCAGAGCTCTCTCACAATGTCTTTGGGCCACCAACATTTTCTGGACTTTAGGGCGTCTACGATGCCGGTAAACCTTTTTTTTGGGCCTCCAAACATTTCAACATTTTTGCAGGCCTAAATTGCATCGAAGGCCTTTTTTGGGCTGCTAACATATTCTGTACTTTCAGGGGTTTAGGATGCATTTTTCGTGCCAAAAATATTTTTGGGAATTTCAGTGGTCTAGGATTTGGGTTAATGCCCCTTTCAGGCTGCAAATGTTTTTGGGACATTCAGAGCTCTCTCACAATGTTTTTGGGCCACCAACATTTTCTGGACTTTAGGGGGTCTACGATGTCTGTAAACCCCTTTTTTGGGCCTCCAAAGATTTCAACATTTTTGCCGGCCTAAGATGCATTTTAAGGCCTTTTTTGGCTGCTAACATATTCTGTACTTTCGGGGATGTAGGATGCATTTTTCGTGCCAAAAATATTTTTGGGAATTTCAGTGGTCTAGGATGCGGGTTAATGCCCCTTTCAAGCTGCAAATGCTTTTGGGACATTCTGAGCTCTCTCACACTGCTTTTGGGCCACCAACATTTGCTGGACTTTAGGTGGTCTACGATGCCTGTAAACCCCTTTTTTGGGCCTCCAAAGATTTCAACATTTTTGCCGGCCTAAGATGCATTTTAAGGCCTTTTTTGGGCTGCTAACATATTCTGTACTTTCGGGGATGTAGGATGCATTTTTCGTGGCAAAAATATTTTGGAGAATTACAGTGGTCTAGGATGTGGGTTAATGCCCCTTTCAGGCTGTAAATGTTTTTGGGACATTCAGAGATCTCTCACAATGTTTTTGGGCCACCAACATTTTCCAGACTTTAGGGGGTCTACGATGCCTGTAAACCCCTTTTTTGGGCCTCCAAAGATTTCGACATTTTTTCAGGCCTAAAATGCATTTAAGGCCTTTTTTGGGCTGCTAACATATTCTGTACTTTCAGGGGGGTAGGATGCATTTTTCGTACCAAAAATATTTTTGGGAATTTCAGTGGTCTAGGATGCGGGTTAATGCCCCTTTCAGGCTGGAAATGTTTTTGGGACATTCAGAGATCTCTCACAATGTTTTTGGGCCACCATCATTTTCCAGACTTTAGGGGGTCTACGATGCCTGTAAACCCCTTTTTTGGGCCTCCAAAGATTTCAACATTTTTTCAGGCCTAAGATGCATTTTAATGCCTTTTTTGGAATGCTGACATATTCTGAACTTTCAGGGTTGTAGGATGCATTTTTCGTGCCAAAAATATTTTTGGGAATTTCAGGGGTCTAGCATGCGGGTTAATGTCCTTTTCAGACTGCAAATGTTTTTGGGAGATTCAGAGCTCTCTCACACCGTTTTTGGGCCACCGACATATTCTGGACTTTAGGGGTCTTCGATGCCTGTTAACCCCTTTTTTGGCATCCAAACATTTCAACATTTTTGCAGGCCTAAGATGCATTTTAAGGCCTTTTTGGGCTGCTAACATTTTCTGAACTTTCAGGGGTGTAGGATGCATTTTTCGTGCCAGAAATATTTTTGGTAATTTCAGTGGTCTAGGATTTGGGTTAATGCCCCTTTCAGGCTGCACATGTTTTTGGGACATTCAGAGCTCTCTCACAATGTTTTTGGGCCACCAACATTTTCTGGACTTTAGGGGGTCTACGATGCCTGTAAACCTTTTTTTTGGGCCTCCAAACATTTCAACATTTTTGCAGGCCTAAAATGCATTTAAGGCCTTTTTTGGGCTGCTAACATATTCTGTACTTTCAGGGGGGTAGGATGCATTTTTCGTGCCAAAAATATTTTTGGGAATTTCAGTGGTCTGGGATGCAGGTTAATGCCCCTTTCAAGCTGCAAATGCTTTTGGGACATTCCGAGCTCTCTCACACTGCTTTTGGGCCACCAACATTTTATGGACTTTAGGTGGTCTACGATGCCTGTAAACCCCTTTTTTGGGCCTCCAAAGATTTCAACATTTTTGCCGGCCTAAGATGCATTTTAAGGCCTTTTTTGGGCTGCTAACATATTCTGTACTTTCGGGGATGTAGGATGCATTTTTCGTGGCAAAAATATTTTGGAGAATTACAGTGGTCTAGGATGTGGGTTAATGCCCCTTTCAGGCTGTAAATGTTTTTGGGACATTCAGAGATCTCTCACAATGTTTTTGGGCCACCAACATTTTACAGACTTTAGGGGGTCTACGATGCCTGTAAACCCCTTTTTTGGGCCTCCAAAGATTTCAACATTTTTGCAGGCCTAAGATGCATTTTAAGGCCTTTTTTGGGCTGCTAACATATTCTGTGCTTTCGGGGTTGTAGGATCCATTTTTCGTGGCAAAAATATTTTTGTTTTGGGAATTTCAGTGGTCTAGGATGTGGGTTAATGCCCCTTTCAGGCTGCAAATGCTTTTGGGACATTCAGACCTCTCTCACACTGTTTTTGGGCCACCAACATTTTCTGAACTTTAGGGGGTCTAAGATGCCTGTAAACCCCTTTTTTGGGCATCCAAACATTTCAACATTTTTGCAGGCCTAAGATGCATTTTAAGGCCTTTTTTGGGCTGCTATCATTTTCTGAACTTTCAGGGGTGTAGGATGCATTTTTCGTGCCAGAAATATTTTTGGTAATTTCAGTGGTCTAGGATTTGGGTTAATGCCCCTTTTGGGCTGCTAATGATTTTGGGACATTCAGAGCTCTCTCACAATGTCTTTGGGCCACCAACATTTTCTGGACTTTAGGGCGTCTACGATGCCGGTAAACCTTTTTTTTGGGCCTCCAAACATTTCAACATTTTTGCAGGCCTAAATTGCATCGAAGGCCTTTTTTGGGCTGCTAACATATTCTGTACTTTCAGGGGTTTAGGATGCATTTTTCGTGCCAAAAATATTTTTGGGAATTTCAGTGGTCTAGGATTTGGGTTAATGCCCCTTTCAGGCTGCAAATGTTTTTGGGACATTCAGAGCTCTCTCACAATGTTTTTGGGCCACCAACATTTTCTGGACTTTAGGGGGTCTACGATGCCTGTAAACCCCTTTTTTGGGCATACAAACATTTCAACATTTTTGCAGGCCTAAGATGCATTTTAAGGCCTTTTTGGGCTGCTAACATTTTCTGAACTTTCAGGGGTGTAGGATGCATTTTTTCGTGCCAGAAATATTTTTGGTAATTTCAGTGGTCTAGGATGCGGGTTAATGCCCCTTTCAAGCTGCAAATGCTTTTGGGACATTCAGAGATCTCTCACAATGTTTTTGGGCCACCAACATTTTACAGACTTTAGGGGGTCTACGATGCCTGTAAACCCCTTTTTTGGGCCTCCAAAGATTTCAACATTTTTGCAGGCCTAAAATGCATTTTAAGGCCGTTTTTGGGCTGCTAACATATTCTGTACTTTCGGGGTTGTAGGATCCATTTTTCGTGGCAAAAATATTTTTGTTTTGGGAATTTCAGTGGTCTAGGATGTGGGTTAATGCCCCTTTCAGGCTGCAAATGCCTTTGGGACATTCAGAGCTCTCTCACACTGTTTTTGGGCCACCAACATTTTCTGAACTTTAGGGGGTCTAAGATGCCTGTAAACCCCTTTTTTGGGCATCCAAACATTTCAACATTTTTGCCGGCCTAAGATGCATTTTAAGGCCTTTTTTGGGCTGCTAACATTTTCTGAACTTTCAGGGGTATAGGATGCATTTTTCGTGCCAGAAATATTTTTGGTAATTTCAGTGGTCTAGGATTTGGGTTAATGCCCCTTTTGGGCTGCTAATGTTTTTGGGACATTCAGAGCTCTCTCACAATGTCTTTGGGCCACCAACATTTTCTGGACTTTAGGGGGTCTATGATGCCGGTAAACCTTTTTTTTGGGCCTCCAAACATTTCAACATTTTTGCAGGCCTAAATTGCATTTAAGGCCTTTTTTGGGCTGCTAACATATTCTGTACTTTCAGGGGTTTAGGATGCATTTTTCGTGCCAAAAATATTTTTGGGAATTTCAGTGGTCTAGGATTTGGGTTAATACCCCTTTCAGGCTGCAAATGTTTTTGGGACATTCAGAGCTCTCTCACAATGTTTTTGGGCCACCAACATTTTCTGGACTTTAGGGGGTCTACGATGTCTGTAAACCCCTTTTTTGGGCCTCCAAAGATTTCAACATTTTTGCCGGCCTAAGATGCATTTTAAGGCCTTTTTTTGGCTGCTAACATATTCTGTACTTTCGGGGATGTAGGATGCATTTTTCGTGCCAAAAATATTTTTGGGAATTTCAGTGGTCTAGGATGCGGGTTAATGCCCCTTTCAAGCTGCAAATGCTTTTGGGACATTCTGAGCTCTCTCACACTGCTTTTGGGTCACCAACATTTTCTGGACTTTAGGTGGTCTACGATGCCTGTAAACCCCTTTTTTGGGCCTCCAAAGATTTCAACATTTTTGCCGGCCTAAGATGCATTTTAAGGCCTTTTTCGGGCTGCTAACATATTCTGTACTTTCGGGGATGTAGGATGCATTTTTCGTGGCAAAAATATTTTGGAGAATTACAGTGGTCTAGGATGTGGGTTAGTGCCCCTTTCAGGCTGTAAATGTTTTTGGGACATTCAGAGATCTCTCACAATGTTTTTGGGCCACCAACATTTTCCAGACTTTAGGGGGTCTACGATGCCTGTAAACCCCTTTTTTGGGCCTCCAAAGATTTCAACATTTTTGCCGGCCTAAGATGCATTTTAAGGCCTTTTTTTGGCTGCTAACATATTCTGTACTTTCGGGGATGTAGGGTGCATTTTTCGTGCCAAAAATATTTTTGGGAATTTCAGGGGTCTAGCATGCGGGTTAATGTCCTTTTCAGACTGCAAATGTTTTTGGGAGATTCAGAGCTCTCTCACACCGTTTTTGGGCCACCGACATATTCTGGACTTTAGGGGGTCTTCGATGCCTGTTAACCCCTTTTTTGGGCA
The DNA here is from genome assembly GCF_040938575.1 of Ambystoma mexicanum. Taxonomy (NCBI): domain Eukaryota; kingdom Metazoa; phylum Chordata; class Amphibia; order Caudata; family Ambystomatidae; genus Ambystoma; species Ambystoma mexicanum. The sequence continues at coordinate 600,117,344 of NC_090929.1, forward strand.
TCCAAACATTTCAACATTTTTGCAGGCCTAACATGCATTTTAAGGCCTTTTTGGGCTGCTAACATTTTCTGAACTTTCAGGGGTGTAGGATGCATTTTTCGTGCCAGAAATATTTTTGGTAATTTCAGTGGTCTAGGATTTGGGTTAATGCCCCTTTCAGGCTGCAAATGTTTTTGGGGCATTCAGAGCTCTCTCACAATGTTTTTGGGCCACCAACATTTTCTGGACTTTAGGGGGTCTACGATGCCTGTAAACCTTTTTTTTGGGCCTCCAAACATTTCAACATTTTTGCAGGCCTAAAATGCATTTAAGGCCTTTTTTGGGCTGCTAACATATTCTGTACTTTCAGGGGGGTAGGATGCATTTTTCGTGCCAAAAATAATTTTGGGAATTTCAGTGGTCTAGGATGTGGGTTAATGCCCCTTTCAAGCTGCAAATGCTTTTGGGACATTCCGAGCTCTCTCACACTGCTTTTGGGCCACCAACATTTTATGGACTTTAGGGGGTCTACGATGCCTGTAAACCCCTTTTTTGGGCCTCCAAAGATTTCAACATTTTTGCAGGCCTAAGATGCATTTTAAGGCCTTTTTGGGCTGCTAACATATTCTGTGCTTTCGGGGTTGTAGGATCCATTTTTCGTGGCAAAAATATTTTTGTTTTGGGAATTTCAGTGGTCTAGGATGTGGGTTAATGCCCCTTTCAGGTTGCAAATGCTTTTGGGACATTCAGACCTCTCTCACAGTGTTTTTGGGCCACCAACATTTTCTGAACTTTAGGGGGTCTAAGATGCCTGTAAACCCCTTTTTTGGGCATCTAAACATTTCAACATTTTTGCAGGCCTAAGATGCATTTTAAGGCCTTTTTTGGGCTGCTAACATTTTCTGAACTTTCAGGGGTGTAGGATGCATTTTTCGTGCCAGAAATATTTTTGGTAATTTCAGTGGTCTAGGATTTGGGTTAATGCCCCTTTTGGGCTGCTAATGTTTTTGGGACATTCAGAGCTCTCTCACAATGTCTTTGGGCCACCAACATTTTCTGGACTTTAGGGGGTCTACGATGCCGGTAAACCTTTTTTTTGGGCCTCCAAACATTTCAACATTTTTGCAGGCCTAAATTGCATTTAAGGCCGTTTTTGGGCTGCTAACATATTCTGTACTTTCAGGGGTTTAGGATGCATTTTTCGTGCCAAAAATATTTTTGGGAATTTCAGTGGTCTAGGATTTGGGTTAATGCCCCTTTCAGGCTGCAAATGTTTTTGGGACATTCAGAGCTCTCTCACAATGTTTTTGGGCCACCAACATTTTCCAGACTTTATGGGGTCTACGATGCCTGTTAACCCCTTTTTTGGGCATCCAAACATTTCAACATTTTTGCAGGCCTAAAATGCATTTTAAGGCCTTTTTGGGCTGCTAACATTTTCTGAACTTTCAGGGGTGTAGGATGCATTTTTCGTGCCAGAAATATTTTTGGTAATTACAGTGGTCTAGGATGTGGGTTAATGCCCCTTTCAGGCTGTAAATGTTTTTGGGACATTCAGAGATCTCTCACAATGTTTTTGGGCCACCAACATTTTACAGACTTTAGGGGGTCTACGATGCCTGTAAACCCCTTTTTTGGGCCTCCAAAGATTTCAACATTTTTGCAGGCCTAAGATGCATTTCAAGGCCTTTTTTGGGCTGCTAACATATTCTGTACTTTCGGGGTTGTAGGATCCATTTTTCGTGGCAAAAATATTTTTGTTTTGGGAATTTCAGTGGTCTAGGATGTGGGTTAATGCCCCTTTCAGGCTGCAAATGCTTTTGGGACATTCAGAGCTCTCTCACACTGTTTTTGGGCCACCAACATTTTCTGAACTTTAGGGGGTCTAAGATGCCTGTAAACCCCTTTTTTGGGCATCCAAACATTTCAACATTTTTGCAGGCCTAAGATGCATTTTAAGGCCTTTTTTGGGCTGCTAACATTTTCTGAACTTTCAGGGGTGTAGGATGCATTTTTCGTGCCAGAAATATTTTTGGTAATTTCAGTGGTCTAGGATTTGGGTTAATGCCCCTTTTGGGCTGCTAATGTTTTTGGGACATTCAGAGCTCTCTCACAATGTCTTTGGGCCACCAACATTTTCTGGACTTTAGGGGGTCTACGATGCCGGTAAACCTTTTTTTTGGGCCTCCAAACATTTCAACATTTTTGCAGGCCTAAATTGCATTTAAGGCCTTTTTTGGGCTGCTAACATATTCTGTACTTTCAGGGGTTTAGGATGCATTTTTCGTGCCAAAAATATTTTTGGGAATTTCAGTGGTCTAGGATTTGGGTTAATGCCCCTTTCAGGCTGCAAATGTTTTTGGGACATTCAGAGCTCTCTCACAATGTTTTTGGGCCACCAACATTTTCTGGACTTTAGGGGGTCTACGATGTCTGTAAACCCCTTTTTTGGGCCTCCAAAGATTTCAACATTTTTGCCGGCCTAAGATGCATTTTAAGGCCTTTTTTTGGCTGCTAACATATTCTGTACTTTCGGGGATGTAGGATGCATTTTTCGTGCCAAAAATATTTTTGGGAATTTCAGTGGTCTAGGATGCGGGTTAATGCCTCTTTCAAGCTGCAAATGCTTTTGGGACATTCTGAGCTCTCTCACACTGCTTTTGGGCCACCAACATTTGCTGGACTTTAGGTGGTCTACGATGCCTGTAAACCCCTTTTTTGGGCCTCCAAAGATTTCAACATTTTTGCCGGCCTAAAATGCATTTTAAGGCCTTTTTTGGGCTGCTAACATATTCTGTACTTTCGGGGATGTAGGATGCATTTTTCGTGGCAAAAATATTTTGGAGAATTACAGTGGTCTAGGATGTGGGTTAATGCCCCTTTCAGGCTGTAAATGTTTTTGGGACATTCAGAGATCTCTCACAATGTTTTTGGGCCACCAACATTTTCCAGACTTTAGGGGGTCTACGATGCCTGTAAACCCCTTTTTTGGGCCTCCAAAGATTTCAACATTTTTTCAGGCCTAAAATGCATTTAAGGCCTTTTTTGGGCTGCTAACATATTCTGTACTTTCAGGGGGGTAGGATGCATTTTTCGTACCAAAAATATTTTTGGGAATTTCAGTGGTCTAGGATGCGGGTTAATGCCCCTTTCAGGCTGGAAATGTTTTTGGGACATTCAGAGATCTCTCACAATGTTTTTGGGCCACCATCATTTTCCAGACTTTAGGGGGTCTACGATGCCTGTAAACCCCTTTTTTGGTCCTCCAAAGATTTCAACATTTTTTCAGGCCTAAGATGCATTTTAATGCCTTTTTTGGAATGCTGACATATTCTGAACTTTCAGGGTTGTAGGATGCATTTTTCGTGCCAAAAATATTTTTGGGAATTTCAGGGGTCTAGCATGCGGGTTAATGTCCTTTTCAGACTGCAAATGTTTTTGGGAGATTCAGAGCTCTCTCACACCGTTTTTGGGCCACCGACATATTCTGGACTTTAGGGGTCTTCGATGCCTGTTAACCCCTTTTTTGGCATCCAAACATTTCAACATTTTTGCAGGCCTAAGATGCATTTTAAGGCCTTTTTGGGCTGCTAACATTTTCTGAACTTTCAGGGGTGTAGGATGCATTTTTCGTGCCAGAAATATTTTTGGTAATTTCAGTGGTCTAGGATTTGGGTTAATGCCCCTTTCAGGCTGCACATGTTTTTGGGACATTCAGAGCTCTCTCACAATGTTTTTGGGCCACCAACATTTTCTGGACTTTAGGGGGTCTACGATGCCTGTAAACCTTTTTTTTGGGCCTCCAAACATTTCAACATTTTTGCAGGCCTAAAATGCATTTAAGGCCTTTTTTGGGCTGCTAACATATTCTGTACTTTCAGGGGGGTAGGATGCATTTTTCGTGCCAAAAATATTTTTGGGAATTTCAGTGGTCTGGGATGCAGGTTAATGCCCCTTTCAAGCTGCAAATGCTTTTGGGACATTCCGAGCTCTCTCACACTGCTTTTGGGCCACCAACATTTTATGGACTTTAGGTGGTCTACGATGCCTGTAAACCCCTTTTTTGGGCCTCCAAAGATTTCAACATTTTTGCCGGCCTAAGATGCATTTTAAGGCCTTTTTTGGGCTGCTAACATATTCTGTACTTTCGGGGATGTAGGATGCATTTTTCGTGGCAAAAATATTTTGGAGAATTACAGTGGTCTAGGATGTGGGTTAATGCCCCTTTCAGGCTGTAAATGTTTTTGGGACATTCAGAGATCTCTCACAATGTTTTTGGGCCACCAACATTTTACAGACTTTAGGGGGTCTACGATGCCTGTAAACCCCTTTTTTGGGCCTCCAAAGATTTCAACATTTTTGCAGGCCTAAGATGCATTTTAAGGCCTTTTTTGGGCTGCTAACATATTCTGTGCTTTCGGGGTTGTAGGATCCATTTTTCGTGGCAAAAATATTTTTGTTTTGGGAATTTCAGTGGTCTAGGATGTGGGTTAATGCCCCTTTCAGGCTGCAAATGCTTTTGGGACATTCAGACCTCTCTCACACTGTTTTTGGGCCACCAACATTTTCTGAACTTTAGGGGGTCTAAGATGCCTGTAAACCCCTTTTTTGGGCATCCAAACATTTCAACATTTTTGCAGGCCTAAGATGCATTTTAAGGCCTTTTTTGGGCTGCTATCATTTTCTGAACTTTCAGGGGTGTAGGATGCATTTTTCGTGCCAGAAATATTTTTGGTAATTTCAGTGGTCTAGGATTTGGGTTAATGCCCCTTTTGGGCTGCTAATGATTTTGGGACATTCAGAGCTCTCTCACAATGTCTTTGGGCCACCAACATTTTCTGGACTTTAGGGCGTCTACGATGCCGGTAAACCTTTTTTTTGGGCCTCCAAACATTTCAACATTTTTGCAGGCCTAAATTGCATCGAAGGCCTTTTTTGGGCTGCTAACATATTCTGTACTTTCAGGGGTTTAGGATGCATTTTTCGTGCCAAAAATATTTTTGGGAATTTCAGTGGTCTAGGATTTGGGTTAATGCCCCTTTCAGGCTGCAAATGTTTTTGGGACATTCAGAGCTCTCTCACAATGTTTTTGGGCCACCAACATTTTCTGGACTTTAGGGGGTCTACGATGTCTGTAAACCCCTTTTTTGGGCCTCCAAAGATTTCAACATTTTTGCCGGCCTAAGATGCATTTTAAGGCCTTTTTTGGCTGCTAACATATTCTGTACTTTCGGGGATGTAGGATGCATTTTTCGTGCCAAAAATATTTTTGGGAATTTCAGTGGTCTAGGATGCGGGTTAATGCCCCTTTCAAGCTGCAAATGCTTTTGGGACATTCTGAGCTCTCTCACACTGCTTTTGGGCCACCAACATTTGCTGGACTTTAGGTGGTCTACGATGCCTGTAAACCCCTTTTTTGGGCCTCCAAAGATTTCAACATTTTTGCCGGCCTAAGATGCATTTTAAGGCCTTTTTTGGGCTGCTAACATATTCTGTACTTTCGGGGATGTAGGATGCATTTTTCGTGGCAAAAATATTTTGGAGAATTACAGTGGTCTAGGATGTGGGTTAATGCCCCTTTCAGGCTGTAAATGTTTTTGGGACATTCAGAGATCTCTCACAATGTTTTTGGGCCACCAACATTTTCCAGACTTTAGGGGGTCTACGATGCCTGTAAACCCCTTTTTTGGGCCTCCAAAGATTTCGACATTTTTTCAGGCCTAAAATGCATTTAAGGCCTTTTTTGGGCTGCTAACATATTCTGTACTTTCAGGGGGGTAGGATGCATTTTTCGTACCAAAAATATTTTTGGGAATTTCAGTGGTCTAGGATGCGGGTTAATGCCCCTTTCAGGCTGGAAATGTTTTTGGGACATTCAGAGATCTCTCACAATGTTTTTGGGCCACCATCATTTTCCAGACTTTAGGGGGTCTACGATGCCTGTAAACCCCTTTTTTGGGCCTCCAAAGATTTCAACATTTTTGCAGGCCTAAATTGCATTTAAGGCCTTTTTTGGGCTGCTAACATATTCTGTACTTTCAGGGGTTTAGGATGCATTTTTCGTGCCAAAAATATTTTTGGGAATTTCAGTGGTCTAGGATTTGGGTTAATGCCCCTTTCAGGCTGCAAATGTTTTTGGGACATTCAGAGCTCTCTCACAATGTTTTTGGGCCACCAACATTTTCTGGACTTTAGGGGGTCTACGATGTCTGTAAACCCCTTTTTTGGGCCTCCAAAGATTTCAACATTTTTGCCGGCCTAAGATGCATTTTAAGGCCTTTTTTTGGCTGCTAACATATTCTGTACTTTCGGGGATGTAGGATGCATTTTTCGTGCCAAAAATATTTTTGGGAATTTCAGTGGTCTAGGATGCGGGTTAATGCCCCTTTCAAGCTGCAAATGCTTTTGGGACATTCTGAGCTCTCTCACACTGCTTTTGGGTCACCAACATTTTCTGGACTTTAGGTGGTCTACGATGCCTGTAAACCCCTTTTTTGGGCCTCCAAAGATTTCAACATTTTTGCCGGCCTAAGATGCATTTTAAGGCCTTTTTCGGGCTGCTAACATATTCTGTACTTTCGGGGATGTAGGATGCATTTTTCGTGGCAAAAATATTTTGGAGAATTACAGTGGTCTAGGATGTGGGTTAATGCCCCTTTCAGGCTGTAAATGTTTTTGGGACATTCAGAGATCTCTCACAATGTTTTTGGGCCACCAACATTTTCCAGACTTTAGGGGGTCTACGATGCCTGTAAACCCCTTTTTTGGGCCTCCAAAGATTTCAACATTTTTGCCGGCCTAAGATGCATTTTAAGGCCTTTTTTTGGCTGCTAACATATTCTGTACTTTCGGGGATGTAGGATGCATTTTTCGTGCCAAAAATATTTTTGGGAATTTCAGGGGTCTAGCATGCGGGTTAATGTCCTTTTCAGACTGCAAATGTTTTTGGGAGATTCAGAGCTCTCTCACACCGTTTTTGGGCCACTGACATATTCTGGACTTTAGGGGGTCTTCGATGCCTGTTAACCCCTTTTTTGGGCATCCAAACATTTCAACATTTTTGCAGGCCTAACATGCATTTTAAGGCCTTTTTGGGCTGCTAACATTTTCTGAACTTTCAGGGGTGTAGGATGAATTTTTCGTGCCAGAAATATTTTTGGTAATTTCAGTGGTCTAGGATTTGGGTTAATGCCCCTTTCAGGCTGCAAATGTTTTTGGGGCATTCAGAGCTCTCTCACAATGTTTTTGGGCCACCAACATTTTCTGGACTTTAGGGGGTCTACGATGCCTGTAAACCTTTTTTTTGGGCCTCCAAACATTTCAACATTTTTGCAGGCCTAAAATGCATTTAAGGCCTTTTTTGGGCTGCTAACATATTCTGTACTTTCAGGGGGGTAGGATGCATTTTTCGTGCCAAAAATAATTTTGGGAATTTCAGTGGTCTAGGATGTGGGTTAATGCCCCTTTCAAGCTGCAAATGCTTTTGGGACATTCCGAGCTCTCTCACACTGCTTTTGGGCCACCAACATTTTATGGACTTTAGGGGGTCTACGATGCCTGTAAACCCCTTTTTTGGGCCTCCAAAGATTTCAACATTTTTGCAGGCCTAAGATGCATTTTAAGGCCTTTTTGGGCTGCTAACATATTCTGTGCTTTCGGGGTTGTAGGATCCATTTTTCGTGGCAAAAATATTTTTGTTTTGGGAATTTCAGTGGTCTAGGATGTGGGTTAATGCCCCTTTCAGGTTGCAAATGCTTTTGGGACATTCAGACCTCTCTCACAGTGTTTTTGGGCCACCAACATTTTCTGAACTTTAGGGGGTCTAAGATGCCTGTAAACCCCTTTTTTGGGCATCTAAACATTTCAACATTTTTGCAGGCCTAAGATGCATTTTAAGGCCTTTTTTGGGCTGCTAACATTTTCTGAACTTTCAGGGGTGTAGGATGCATTTTTCGTGCCAGAAATATTTTTGGTAATTTCAGTGGTCTAGGATTTGGGTTAATGCCCCTTTTGGGCTGCTAATGTTTTTGGGACATTCAGAGCTCTCTCACAATGTCTTTGGGCCACCAACATTTTCTGGACTTTAGGGGGTCTACGATGCCGGTAAACCTTTTTTTTGGGCCTCCAAACATTTCAACATTTTTGCAGGCCTAAATTGCATTTAAGGCCGTTTTTGGGCTGCTAACATATTCTGTACTTTCAGGGGTTTAGGATGCATTTTTCGTGCCAAAAATATTTTTGGGAATTTCAGTGGTCTAGGATTTGGGTTAATGCCCCTTTCAGGCTGCAAATGTTTTTGGGACATTCAGAGCTCTCTCACAATGTTTTTGGGCCACCAACATTTTCCAGACTTTATGGGGTCTACGATGCCTGTTAACCCCTTTTTTGGGCATCCAAACATTTCAACATTTTTGCAGGCCTAAAATGCATTTTAAGGCCTTTTTGGGCTGCTAACATTTTCTGAACTTTCAGGGGTGTAGGATGCATTTTTCGTGCCAGAAATATTTTTGGTAATTACAGTGGTCTAGGATGTGGGTTAATGCCCCTTTCAGGCTGTAAATGTTTTTGGGACATTCAGAGATCTCTCACAATGTTTTTGGGCCACCAACATTTTACAGACTTTAGGGGGTCTACGATGCCTGTAAACCCCTTTTTTGGGCCTCCAAAGATTTCAACATTTTTGCAGGCCTAAGATGCATTTCAAGGCCTTTTTTGGGCTGCTAACATATTCTGTACTTTCGGGGTTGTAGGATCCATTTTTCGTGGCAAAAATATTTTTGTTTTGGGAATTTCAGTGGTCTAGGATGTGGGTTAATGCCCCTTTCAGGCTGCAAATGCTTTTGGGACATTCAGAGCTCTCTCACACTGTTTTTGGGCCACCAACATTTTCTGAACTTTAGGGGGTCTAAGATGCCTGTAAACCCCTTTTTTGGGCATCCAAACATTTCAACATTTTTGCAGGCCTAAGATGCATTTTAAGGCCTTTTTTGGGCTGCTAACATTTTCTGAACTTTCAGGGGTGTAGGATGCATTTTTCGTGCCAGAAATATTTTTGGTAATTTCAGTGGTCTAGGATTTGGGTTAATGCCCCTTTTGGGCTGCTAATGTTTTTGGGACATTCAGAGCTCTCTCACAATGTCTTTGGGCCACCAACATTTTCTGGACTTTAGGGGGTCTACGATGCCGGTAAACCTTTTTTTTGGGCCTCCAAACATTTCAACATTTTTGCAGGCCTAAATTGCATTTAAGGCCTTTTTTGGGCTGCTAACATATTCTGTACTTTCAGGGGTTTAGGATGCATTTTTCGTGCCAAAAATATTTTTGGGAATTTCAGTGGTCTAGGATTTGGGTTAATGCCCCTTTCAGGCTGCAAATGTTTTTGGGACATTCAGAGCTCTCTCACAATGTTTTTGGGCCACCAACATTTTCTGGACTTTAGGGGGTCTACGATGTCTGTAAACCCCTTTTTTGGGCCTCCAAAGATTTCAACATTTTTGCCGGCCTAAGATGCATTTTAAGGCCTTTTTTTGGCTGCTAACATATTCTGTACTTTCGGGGATGTAGGATGCATTTTTCGTGCCAAAAATATTTTTGGGAATTTCAGTGGTCTAGGATGCGGGTTAATGCCCCTTTCAAGCTGCAAATGCTTTTGGGACATTCTGAGCTCTCTCACACTGCTTTTGGGCCACCAACATTTGCTGGACTTTAGGTGGTCTACGATGCCTGTAAACCCCTTTTTTGGGCCTCCAAAGATTTCAACATTTTTGCCGGCCTAAAATGCATTTTAAGGCCTTTTTTGGGCTGCTAACATATTCTGTACTTTCGGGGATGTAGGATGCATTTTTCGTGGCAAAAATATTTTGGAGAATTACAGTGGTCTAGGATGTGGGTTAATGCCCCTTTCAGGCTGTAAATGTTTTTGGGACATTCAGAGATCTCTCACAATGTTTTTGGGCCACCAACATTTTCCAGACTTTAGGGGGTCTACGATGCCTGTAAACCCCTTTTTTGGGCCTCCAAAGATTTCAACATTTTTTCAGGCCTAAAATGCATTTAAGGCCTTTTTTGGGCTGCTAACATATTCTGTACTTTCAGGGGGGTAGGATGCATTTTTCGTACCAAAAATATTTTTGGGAATTTCAGTGGTCTAGGATGCGGGTTAATGCCCCTTTCAGGCTGGAAATGTTTTTGGGACATTCAGAGATCTCTCACAATGTTTTTGGGCCACCATCATTTTCCAGACTTTAGGGGGTCTACGATGCCTGTAAACCCCTTTTTTGGTCCTCCAAAGATTTCAACATTTTTTCAGGCCTAAGATGCATTTTAATGCCTTTTTTGGAATGCTGACATATTCTGAACTTTCAGGGTTGTAGGATGCATTTTTCGTGCCAAAAATATTTTTGGGAATTTCAGGGGTCTAGCATGCGGGTTAATGTCCTTTTCAGACTGCAAATGTTTTTGGGAGATTCAGAGCTCTCTCACACCGTTTTTGGGCCACCGACATATTCTGGACTTTAGGGGTCTTCGATGCCTGTTAACCCCTTTTTTGGCATCCAAACATTTCAACATTTTTGCAGGCCTAAGATGCATTTTAAGGCCTTTTTGGGCTGCTAACATTTTCTGAACTTTCAGGGGTGTAGGATGCATTTTTCGTGCCAGAAATATTTTTGGTAATTTCAGTGGTCTAGGATTTGGGTTAATGCCCCTTTCAGGCTGCACATGTTTTTGGGACATTCAGAGCTCTCTCACAATGTTTTTGGGCCACCAACATTTTCTGGACTTTAGGGGGTCTACGATGCCTGTAAACCTTTTTTTTGGGCCTCCAAACATTTCAACATTTTTGCAGGCCTAAAATGCATTTAAGGCCTTTTTTGGGCTGCTAACATATTCTGTACTTTCAGGGGGGTAGGATGCATTTTTCGTGCCAAAAATATTTTTGGGAATTTCAGTGGTCTGGGATGCAGGTTAATGCCCCTTTCAAGCTGCAAATGCTTTTGGGACATTCCGAGCTCTCTCACACTGCTTTTGGGCCACCAACATTTTATGGACTTTAGGTGGTCTACGATGCCTGTAAACCCCTTTTTTGGGCCTCCAAAGATTTCAACATTTTTGCCGGCCTAAGATGCATTTTAAGGCCTTTTTTGGGCTGCTAACATATTCTGTACTTTCGGGGATGTAGGATGCATTTTTCGTGGCAAAAATATTTTGGAGAATTACAGTGGTCTAGGATGTGGGTTAATGCCCCTTTCAGGCTGTAAATGTTTTTGGGACATTCAGAGATCTCTCACAATGTTTTTGGGCCACCAACATTTTACAGACTTTAGGGGGTCTACGATGCCTGTAAACCCCTTTTTTGGGCCTCCAAAGATTTCAACATTTTTGCAGGCCTAAGATGCATTTTAAGGCCTTTTTTGGGCTGCTAACATATTCTGTGCTTTCGGGGTTGTAGGATCCATTTTTCGTGGCAAAAATATTTTTGTTTTGGGAATTTCAGTGGTCTAGGATGTGGGTTAATGCCCCTTTCAGGCTGCAAATGCTTTTGGGACATTCAGACCTCTCTCACACTGTTTTTGGGCCACCAACATTTTCTGAACTTTAGGGGGTCTAAGATGCCTGTAAACCCCTTTTTTGGGCATCCAAACATTTCAACATTTTTGCAGGCCTAAGATGCATTTTAAGGCCTTTTTTGGGCTGCTATCATTTTCTGAACTTTCAGGGGTGTAGGATGCATTTTTCGTGCCAGAAATATTTTTGGTAATTTCAGTGGTCTAGGATTTGGGTTAATGCCCCTTTTGGGCTGCTAATGATTTTGGGACATTCAGAGCTCTCTCACAATGTCTTTGGGCCACCAACATTTTCTGGACTTTAGGGCGTCTACGATGCCGGTAAACCTTTTTTTTGGGCCTCCAAACATTTCAACATTTTTGCAGGCCTAAATTGCATCGAAGGCCTTTTTTGGGCTGCTAACATATTCTGTACTTTCAGGGGTTTAGGATGCATTTTTCGTGCCAAAAATATTTTTGGGAATTTCAGTGGTCTAGGATTTGGGTTAATGCCCCTTTCAGGCTGCAAATGTTTTTGGGACATTCAGAGCTCTCTCACAATGTTTTTGGGCCACCAACATTTTCTGGACTTTAGGGGGTCTACGATGTCTGTAAACCCCTTTTTTGGGCCTCCAAAGATTTCAACATTTTTGCCGGCCTAAGATGCATTTTAAGGCCTTTTTTGGCTGCTAACATATTCTGTACTTTCGGGGATGTAGGATGCATTTTTCGTGCCAAAAATATTTTTGGGAATTTCAGTGGTCTAGGATGCGGGTTAATGCCCCTTTCAAGCTGCAAATGCTTTTGGGACATTCTGAGCTCTCTCACACTGCTTTTGGGCCACCAACATTTGCTGGACTTTAGGTGGTCTACGATGCCTGTAAACCCCTTTTTTGGGCCTCCAAAGATTTCAACATTTTTGCCGGCCTAAGATGCATTTTAAGGCCTTTTTTGGGCTGCTAACATATTCTGTACTTTCGGGGATGTAGGATGCATTTTTCGTGGCAAAAATATTTTGGAGAATTACAGTGGTCTAGGATGTGGGTTAATGCCCCTTTCAGGCTGTAAATGTTTTTGGGACATTCAGAGATCTCTCACAATGTTTTTGGGCCACCAACATTTTCCAGACTTTAGGGGGTCTACGATGCCTGTAAACCCCTTTTTTGGGCCTCCAAAGATTTCGACATTTTTTCAGGCCTAAAATGCATTTAAGGCCTTTTTTGGGCTGCTAACATATTCTGTACTTTCAGGGGGGTAGGATGCATTTTTCGTACCAAAAATATTTTTGGGAATTTCAGTGGTCTAGGATGCGGGTTAATGCCCCTTTCAGGCTGGAAATGTTTTTGGGACATTCAGAGATCTCTCACAATGTTTTTGGGCCACCATCATTTTCCAGACTTTAGGGGGTCTACGATGCCTGTAAACCCCTTTTTTGGGCCTCCAAAGATTTCAACATTTTTTCAGGCCTAAGATGCATTTTAATGCCTTTTTTGGAATGCTGACATATTCTGAACTTTCAGGGTTGTAGGATGCATTTTTCGTGCCAAAAATATTTTTGGGAATTTCAGGGGTCTAGCATGCGGGTTAATGTCCTTTTCAGACTGCAAATGTTTTTGGGAGATTCAGAGCTCTCTCACACCGTTTTTGGGCCACCGACATATTCTGGACTTTAGGGGTCTTCGATGCCTGTTAACCCCTTTTTTGGCATCCAAACATTTCAACATTTTTGCAGGCCTAAGATGCATTTTAAGGCCTTTTTGGGCTGCTAACATTTTCTGAACTTTCAGGGGTGTAGGATGCATTTTTCGTGCCAGAAATATTTTTGGTAATTTCAGTGGTCTAGGATTTGGGTTAATGCCCCTTTCAGGCTGCACATGTTTTTGGGACATTCAGAGCTCTCTCACAATGTTTTTGGGCCACCAACATTTTCTGGACTTTAGGGGGTCTACGATGCCTGTAAACCTTTTTTTTGGGCCTCCAAACATTTCAACATTTTTGCAGGCCTAAAATGCATTTAAGGCCTTTTTTGGGCTGCTAACATATTCTGTACTTTCAGGGGGGTAGGATGCATTTTTCGTGCCAAAAATATTTTTGGGAATTTCAGTGGTCTGGGATGCAGGTTAATGCCCCTTTCAAGCTGCAAATGCTTTTGGGACATTCCGAGCTCTCTCACACTGCTTTTGGGCCACCAACATTTTATGGACTTTAGGTGGTCTACGATGCCTGTAAACCCCTTTTTTGGGCCTCCAAAGATTTCAACATTTTTGCCGGCCTAAGATGCATTTTAAGGCCTTTTTTGGGCTGCTAACATATTCTGTACTTTCGGGGATGTAGGATGCATTTTTCGTGGCAAAAATATTTTGGAGAATTACAGTGGTCTAGGATGTGGGTTAATGCCCCTTTCAGGCTGTAAATGTTTTTGGGACATTCAGAGATCTCTCACAATGTTTTTGGGCCACCAACATTTTACAGACTTTAGGGGGTCTACGATGCCTGTAAACCCCTTTTTTGGGCCTCCAAAGATTTCAACATTTTTGCAGGCCTAAGATGCATTTTAAGGCCTTTTTTGGGCTGCTAACATATTCTGTGCTTTCGGGGTTGTAGGATCCATTTTTCGTGGCAAAAATATTTTTGTTTTGGGAATTTCAGTGGTCTAGGATGTGGGTTAATGCCCCTTTCAGGCTGCAAATGCTTTTGGGACATTCAGACCTCTCTCACACTGTTTTTGGGCCACCAACATTTTCTGAACTTTAGGGGGTCTAAGATGCCTGTAAACCCCTTTTTTGGGCATCCAAACATTTCAACATTTTTGCAGGCCTAAGATGCATTTTAAGGCCTTTTTTGGGCTGCTATCATTTTCTGAACTTTCAGGGGTGTAGGATGCATTTTTCGTGCCAGAAATATTTTTGGTAATTTCAGTGGTCTAGGATTTGGGTTAATGCCCCTTTTGGGCTGCTAATGATTTTGGGACATTCAGAGCTCTCTCACAATGTCTTTGGGCCACCAACATTTTCTGGACTTTAGGGCGTCTACGATGCCGGTAAACCTTTTTTTTGGGCCTCCAAACATTTCAACATTTTTGCAGGCCTAAATTGCATCGAAGGCCTTTTTTGGGCTGCTAACATATTCTGTACTTTCAGGGGTTTAGGATGCATTTTTCGTGCCAAAAATATTTTTGGGAATTTCAGTGGTCTAGGATTTGGGTTAATGCCCCTTTCAGGCTGCAAATGTTTTTGGGACATTCAGAGCTCTCTCACAATGTTTTTGGGCCACCAACATTTTCTGGACTTTAGGGGGTCTACGATGCCTGTAAACCCCTTTTTTGGGCATACAAACATTTCAACATTTTTGCAGGCCTAAGATGCATTTTAAGGCCTTTTTGGGCTGCTAACATTTTCTGAACTTTCAGGGGTGTAGGATGCATTTTTTCGTGCCAGAAATATTTTTGGTAATTTCAGTGGTCTAGGATGCGGGTTAATGCCCCTTTCAAGCTGCAAATGCTTTTGGGACATTCAGAGATCTCTCACAATGTTTTTGGGCCACCAACATTTTACAGACTTTAGGGGGTCTACGATGCCTGTAAACCCCTTTTTTGGGCCTCCAAAGATTTCAACATTTTTGCAGGCCTAAAATGCATTTTAAGGCCGTTTTTGGGCTGCTAACATATTCTGTACTTTCGGGGTTGTAGGATCCATTTTTCGTGGCAAAAATATTTTTGTTTTGGGAATTTCAGTGGTCTAGGATGTGGGTTAATGCCCCTTTCAGGCTGCAAATGCCTTTGGGACATTCAGAGCTCTCTCACACTGTTTTTGGGCCACCAACATTTTCTGAACTTTAGGGGGTCTAAGATGCCTGTAAACCCCTTTTTTGGGCATCCAAACATTTCAACATTTTTGCCGGCCTAAGATGCATTTTAAGGCCTTTTTTGGGCTGCTAACATTTTCTGAACTTTCAGGGGTATAGGATGCATTTTTCGTGCCAGAAATATTTTTGGTAATTTCAGTGGTCTAGGATTTGGGTTAATGCCCCTTTTGGGCTGCTAATGTTTTTGGGACATTCAGAGCTCTCTCACAATGTCTTTGGGCCACCAACATTTTCTGGACTTTAGGGGGTCTATGATGCCGGTAAACCTTTTTTTTGGGCCTCCAAACATTTCAACATTTTTGCAGGCCTAAATTGCATTTAAGGCCTTTTTTGGGCTGCTAACATATTCTGTACTTTCAGGGGTTTAGGATGCATTTTTCGTGCCAAAAATATTTTTGGGAATTTCAGTGGTCTAGGATTTGGGTTAATGCCCCTTTCAGGCTGCAAATGTTTTTGGGACATTCAGAGCTCTCTCACAATGTTTTTGGGCCACCAACATTTTCTGGACTTTAGGGGGTCTACGATGTCTGTAAACCCCTTTTTTGGGCCTCCAAAGATTTCAACATTTTTGCCGGCCTAAGATGCATTTTAAGGCCTTTTTTTGGCTGCTAACATATTCTGTACTTTCGGGGATGTAGGATGCATTTTTCGTGCCAAAAATATTTTTGGGAATTTCAGTGGTCTAGGATGCGGGTTAATGCCCCTTTCAAGCTGCAAATGCTTTTGGGACATTCTGAGCTCTCTCACACTGCTTTTGGGTCACCAACATTTTCTGGACTTTAGGTGGTCTACGATGCCTGTAAACCCCTTTTTTGGGCCTCCAAAGATTTCAACATTTTTGCGGCCTAAGATGCATTTTAAGGCCTTTTTCGGGCTGCTAACATATTCTGTACTTTCGGGGATGTAGGATGCATTTTTCGTGGCAAAAATATTTTGGAGAATTACAGTGGTCTAGGATGTGGGTTAATGCCCCTTTCAGGCTGTAAATGTTTTTGGGACATTCAGAGATCTCTCACAATGTTTTTGGGCCACCAACATTTTCCAGACTTTAGGGGGTCTACGATGCCTGTAAACCCCTTTTTTGGGCCTCCAAAGATTTCAACATTTTTGCCGGCCTAAGATGCATTTTAAGGCCTTTTTTTGGCTGCTAACATATTCTGTACTTTCGGGGATGTAGGATGCATTTTTCGTGCCAAAAATATTTTTGGGAATTTCAGGGGTCTAGCATGCGGGTTAATGTCCTTTTCAGACTGCAAATGTTTTTGGGAGATTCAGAGCTCTCTCACACCATTTTTGGGCCACCGACATATTCTGGACTTTAGGGGGTCTTCGATGCCTGTTAACCCCTTTTTTGGGCATCCAAACATTTCAACATTTTTGCAGGCCTAACATGCATTTTAAGGCCTTTTTGGGCTGCTAACATTTTCTGAACTTTCAGGGGTGTAGGATGCATTTTTCGTGCCAGAAATATTTTTGGTAATTTCAGTGGTCTAGGATTTGGGTTAATGCCCCTTTCAGGCTGCAAATGTTTTTGGGGCATTCAGAGCTCTCTCACAATGTTTTTGGGCCACCAACATTTTCTGGACTTTAGGGGGTCTACGATGCCTGTAAACCTTTTTTTTGGGCCTCCAAACATTTCAACATTTTTGCAGGCCTAAAATGCATTTAAGGCCTTTTTTGGGCTGCTAACATATTCTGTACTTTCAGGGGGGTAGGATGCATTTTTCGTGCCAAAAATAATTTTGGGAATTTCAGTGGTCTAGGATGTGGGTTAATGCCCCTTTCAAGCTGCAAATGCTTTTGGGACATTCCGAGCTCTCTCACACTGCTTTTGGGCCACCAACATTTTATGGACTTTAGGGGGTCTACGATGCCTGTAAACCCCTTTTTTGGGCCTCCAAAGATTTCAACATTTTTGCAGGCCTAAGATGCATTTTAAGGCCTTTTTGGGCTGCTAACATATTCTGTGCTTTCGGGGTTGTAGGATCCATTTTTCGTGGCAAAAATATTTTTGTTTTGGGAATTTCAGTGGTCTAGGATGTGGGTTAATGCCCCTTTCAGGTTGCAAATGCTTTTGGGACATTCAGACCTCTCTCACAGTGTTTTTGGGCCACCAACATTTTCTGAACTTTAGGGGGTCTAAGATGCCTGTAAACCCCTTTTTTGGGCATCCAAACATTTCAACATTTTTGCAGGCCTAAGATGCATTTTAAGGCCTTTTTTGGGCTGCTAACATTTTCTGAACTTTCAGGGGTGTAGGATGCATTTTTCGTGCCAGAAATATTTTTGGTAATTTCAGTGGTCTAGGATTTGGGTTAATGCCCCTGTTGGGCTGCTAATGTTTTTGGGACATTCAGAGCTCTCTCACAATGTCTTTGGGCCACCAACATTTTCTGGACTTTAGGGGGTCTACGATGCCGGTAAACCTTTTTTTTGGGCCTCCAAACATTTCAACATTTTTGCAGGCCTAAATTGCATTTAAGGCCGTTTTTGGGCTGCTAACATATTCTGTACTTTCAGGGGTTTAGGATGCATTTTTCGTGCCAAAAATATTTTTGGGAATTTCAGTGGTCTAGGATTTGGGTTAATGCCCCTTTCAGGCTGCAAATGTTTTTGGGACATTCAGAGCTCTCTCACAATGTTTTTGGGCCACCAACATTTTCCAGACTTTATGGGGTCTACGATGCCTGTTAACCCCTTTTTTGGGCATCCAAACATTTCAACATTTTTGCAGGCCTAAAATGCATTTTAAGGCCTTTTTGGGCTGCTAACATTTTCTGAACTTTCAGGGGTGTAGGATGCATTTTTCGTGCCAAAAATATTTTTGGGAATTTCAGTGGTCTAGGATGCGGGTTAATGCCCCTTTCAAGCTGCAAATGCTTTTGGGACATTCTGAGCTCTCTCACACTGCTTTTGGGTCACCAACATTTTCTGGACTTTAGGTGGTCTACGATGCCTGTAAACCCCTTTTTTGGGCCTCCAAAGATTTCAACATTTTTGCGGCCTAAGATGCATTTTAAGGCCTTTTTCGGGCTGCTAACATATTCTGTACTTTCGGGGATGTAGGATGCATTTTTCGTGGCAAAAATATTTTGGAGAATTACAGTGGTCTAGGATGTGGGTTAATGCCCCTTTCAGGCTGTAAATGTTTTTGGGACATTCAGAGATCTCTCACAATGTTTTTGGGCCACCAACATTTTCCAGACTTTAGGGGGTCTACGATGCCTGTAAACCCCTTTTTTGGGCCTCCAAAGATTTCAACATTTTTGCCGGCCTAAGATGCATTTTAAGGCCTTTTTTTGGCTGCTAACATATTCTGTACTTTCGGGGATGTAGGATGCATTTTTCGTGCCAAAAATATTTTTGGGAATTTCAGGGGTCTAGCATGCGGGTTAATGTCCTTTTCAGACTGCAAATGTTTTTGGGAGATTCAGAGCTCTCTCACACCATTTTTGGGCCACCGACATATTCTGGACTTTAGGGGGTCTTCGATGCCTGTTAACCCCTTTTTTGGGCATCCAAACATTTCAACATTTTTGCAGGCCTAACATGCATTTTAAGGCCTTTTTGGGCTGCTAACATTTTCTGAACTTTCAGGGGTGTAGGATGCATTTTTCGTGCCAGAAATATTTTTGGTAATTTCAGTGGTCTAGGATTTGGGTTAATGCCCCTTTCAGGCTGCAAATGTTTTTGGGGCATTCAGAGCTCTCTCACAATGTTTTTGGGCCACCAACATTTTCTGGACTTTAGGGGGTCTACGATGCCTGTAAACCTTTTTTTTGGGCCTCCAAACATTTCAACATTTTTGCAGGCCTAAAATGCATTTAAGGCCTTTTTTGGGCTGCTAACATATTCTGTACTTTCAGGGGGGTAGGATGCATTTTTCGTGCCAAAAATAATTTTGGGAATTTCAGTGGTCTAGGATGTGGGTTAATGCCCCTTTCAAGCTGCAAATGCTTTTGGGACATTCCGAGCTCTCTCACACTGCTTTTGGGCCACCAACATTTTATGGACTTTAGGGGGTCTACGATGCCTGTAAACCCCTTTTTTGGGCCTCCAAAGATTTCAACATTTTTGCAGGCCTAAGATGCATTTTAAGGCCTTTTTGGGCTGCTAACATATTCTGTGCTTTCGGGGTTGTAGGATCCATTTTTCGTGGCAAAAATATTTTTGTTTTGGGAATTTCAGTGGTCTAGGATGTGGGTTAATGCCCCTTTCAGGTTGCAAATGCTTTTGGGACATTCAGACCTCTCTCACAGTGTTTTTGGGCCACCAACATTTTCTGAACTTTAGGGGGTCTAAGATGCCTGTAAACCCCTTTTTTGGGCATCCAAACATTTCAACATTTTTGCAGGCCTAAGATGCATTTTAAGGCCTTTTTTGGGCTGCTAACATTTTCTGAACTTTCAGGGGTGTAGGATGCATTTTTCGTGCCAGAAATATTTTTGGTAATTTCAGTGGTCTAGGATTTGGGTTAATGCCCCTTTTGGGCTGCTAATGTTTTTGGGACATTCAGAGCTCTCTCACAATGTCTTTGGGCCACCAACATTTTCTGGACTTTAGGGGGTCTACGATGCCGGTAAACCTTTTTTTTGGGCCTCCAAACATTTCAACATTTTTGCAGGCCTAAATTGCATTTAAGGCCGTTTTTGGGCTGCTAACATATTCTGTACTTTCAGGGGTTTAGGATGCATTTTTCGTGCCAAAAATATTTTTGGGAATTTCAGTGGTCTAGGATTTGGGTTAATGCCCCTTTCAGGCTGCAAATGTTTTTGGGACATTCAGAGCTCTCTCACAATGTTTTTGGGCCACCAACATTTTCCAGACTTTATGGGGTCTACGATGCCTGTTAACCCCTTTTTTGGGCATCCAAACATTTCAACATTTTTGCAGGCCTAAAATGCATTTTAAGGCCTTTTTGGGCTGCTAACATTTTCTGAACTTTCAGGGGTGTAGGATGCATTTTTCGTGCCAGAAATATTTTTGGTAATTACAGTGGTCTAGGATGTGGGTTAATGCCCCTTTCAGGCTGTAAATGTTTTTGGGACATTCAGAGATCTCTCACAATGTTTTTGGGCCACCAACATTTTACAGACTTTAGGGGGTCTACGATCCCTGTAAACCCCTTTTTTGGGCCTCCAAAGATTTCAACATTTTTGCAGGCCTAAGATGCATTTTAAGGCCTTTTTTGTGCTGCTAACATTTTCTGAACTTTCAGGGGTGTAGGATGCATTTTTCGTGGCAAAAATATTTTGGAGAATTACAGTGGTCTAGGATGTGGGTTAATGCCCCTTTCAGGCTGTAAATGTTTTTGGGACATTCAGAGATCTCTCACAATGTTTTTGGGCCACCAACATTTTCCAGACTTTAGGGGGCCTACGATGCCTCTAAACCCCTTTTTTGGACCTCCAAAGATTTCAACATTTTTTCAGGCCTAAGATGCATTTTAAGGCCTTTTTTGGAATTCTGACATATTCTGAACTTTCAGGGTTGTAGGATGCATTTTTCGTGCCAAAAATATTTTTGGGAATTTCAGGGGTCTAGCATGCGGGTTAATGTCCTTTTCAGACTGCAAATGTTTTTGGGAGATTCAGAGCTCTCTCACACCGTTTTTGGGCCACCGACATATTCTGGACTTTAGGGGGTCTACGATGCCTGTAAACCCCTTTTTTGGGCATACAAACATTTCAACATTTTTGCAGGCCTAAGATGCATTTTAAGGCCTTTTTGGGCTGCTAACATTTTCTGAACTTTCAGGGGTGTAGGATGCATTTTTTCGTGCCAGAAATATTTTTGGTAATTTCAGTGGTCTAGGATGCGGGTTAATGCCCCTTTCAAGCTGCAAATGCTTTTGGGACATTCAGAGATCTCTCACAATGTTTTTGGGCCACCAACATTTTACAGACTTTAGGGGGTCTACGATGCCTGTAAACCCCTTTTTTGGGCCTCCAAAGATTTCAACATTTTTGCAGACCTAAGATGCATTTCAAGGCCTTTTTTGGGCTGCTAACATATTCTGTACTTTCGGGGTTGTAGGATCCATTTTTCGTGGCAAAAATATTTTTGTTTTGGGAATTTCAGTGGTCTAGGATGTGGGTTAATGCCCCTTTCAGGCTGCAAATGCTTTTGGGACATTCAGAGCTCTCTCACACTGTTTTTGGGCCATCAACATTTTCTGAACTTTAGGGGGTCTAAGATGCCTGTAAACCTCTTTTTTGGGCATCCAAACATTTCAACATTTTTGCAGGCCTAAGATGCATTTTAAGGCCTTTTTTGGGCTGCTAACATTTTCTGAACTTTCAGGGGTGTAGGATGCATTTTTCGTGCCAGAAATATTTTTGGTAATTTCAGTGGTCTAGGATTTGGGTTAATGCCCCTTTTGGGCTGCTAATGTTTTTGGGACATTCAGAGCTCTCTCACAATGTCTTTGGGCCACCAACATTTTCTGGACTTTAGGGGGTCTACGATGCTGGTAAACCTTTTTTTTGGGCCTCCAAACATTTCAACATTTTTGCAGGCCTAAATTGCATTTAAGGCCTTTTTTGGGCTGCTAACATATTCTGTACTTTCAGGGGTTTAGGATGCATTTTTCGTGCCAAAAATATTTTTGCGAATTTCAGTGCTCTAGGATTTGGGTTAATGCCCCTTTCAGGCTGCAAATGTTTTTGGGACATTCAGAGCTCTCTCACAATGTTTTTGGGCCACCAACATTTTCTGGACTTTAGGGGGTCTACGATGTCTGTAAACCCCTTTTTTGGGCCTCCAAAGATTTCAACATTTTTGCCGGCCTAAGATGCATTTTAAGGCCTTTTTTTGGCTGCTAACATATTCTGTACTTTCGGGGATGTAGGATGCATTTTTCGTGCCAAAAATATTTTTGGGAATTTCAGTGGTCTAGAATGCGGGTTAATGCCCCTTTCAAGCTGCAAATGCTTTTGGGACATTCTGAGCTCTCTCACACTGCTTTTGGGCCACCAACATTTGCTGGACTTTAGGTGGTCTATGATGCCTGTAAACCCCTTTTTTGGGCCTCCAAAGATTTCAACATTTTTGCCGGCCTAAGATGCATTTTAAGGCCTTTTTTGGGCTGCTAACATATTCTGTACTTTCGGGGATGTAGGATGCATTTTTCGTGGCAAAAATATTTTGGAGAATTACAGTGGTCTAGGATGTGGGTTAATGCCCCTTTCAGGCTGTAAATGTTTTTGGGACAGTCAGAGATCTCTCACAATGTTTTTGGGCCACCAACATTTTCCAGACTTTAGGGGGTCTACGATGCCTGTAAACCCCTTTTTTGGGCCTCCAAAGATTTCAACATTTTTTCAGGCCTAAGATGCATTTAATGCCTTTTTTGGAATGCTGACATATTCTGAACTTTCAGGGTTGTAGGATGCATTTTTCGTGCCAAAAATATTTTTGGGAATTTCAGGGGTCTAGCATGCGGGTTAATGTCCTTTTCAGACTGCAAATGTTTTTGGGAGATTCAGAGCTCTCTCACACCGTTTTTGGGCCACCGACATATTCTGGACTTTAGGGGTCTTCGATGCCTGTTAACCCCTTTTTTGGCATCCAAACATTTCAACATTTTTGCAGGCCTAAGATGCATTTTAAGGCCTTTTTGGGCTGCTAACATATTCTGTACTTTCAGGGGGGTAGGATGCATTTTTCGTGCCAAAAATATTTTTGGGAATTTCAGTGGTCTGGGATGCAGGTTAATGCCCCTTTCAAGCTGCAAATGCTTTTGGGACATTCCGAGCTCTCTCACACTGCTTTTGGGCCACCAACATTTTATGGACTTTAGGTGGTCTACGATGCCTGTAAACCCCTTTTTTGGGCCTCCAAAGATTTCAACATTTTTGCCGGCCTAAGATGCATTTTAAGGCCTTTTTTGGGCGGCTAACATATTCTGTACTTTCGGGGATGTAGGATGCATTTTTCGTGGCAAAAATATTTTGGAGAATTACAGTGGTCTAGGATGTGGGTTAATGCCCCTTTCAGGCTGTAAATGTTTTTGGGACATTCAGAGATCTCTCACAATGTTTTTGGGCCACCAACATTTTACAGACTTTAGGGGGTCTACGATGCCTGTAAACCCCTTTTTTGGGCCTCCAAAGATTTCAACATTTTTGCAGGCCTAAGATGCATTTTAAGGCCTTTTTTGGGCTGCTAACATATTCTGTGCTTTCGGGGTTGTAGGATCCATTTTTCGTGGCAAAAATATTTTTGTTTTGGGAATTTCAGTGGTCTAGGATGTGGGTTAATGCCCCTTTCAGGCTGCAAATGCTTTTGGGACATTCAGAGCTCTCTCACACTGTTTTTGGGCCATCAACATTTTCTGAACTTTAGGGGGTCTAAGATGCCTGTAAACCTCTTTTTTGGGCATCCAAACATTTCAACATTTTTGCAGGCCTAAGATGCATTTTAAGGCCTTTTTTGGGCTGCTAACATTTTCTGAACTTTCAGGGGTGTAGGATGCATTTTTCGTGCCAGAAATATTTTTGGTAATTTCAGTGGTCTAGGATTTGGGTTAATGCCCCTTTTGGGCTGCTAATGTTTTTGGGACATTCAGAGCTCTCTCACAATGTCTTTGGGCCACCAACATTTTCTGGACTTTAGGGGGTCTACGATGCTGGTAAACCTTTTTTTTGGGCCTCCAAACATTTCAACATTTTTGCAGGCCTAAATTGCATTTAAGGCCTTTTTTGGGCTGCTAACATATTCTGTACTTTCAGGGGTTTAGGATGCATTTTTCGTGCCAAAAATATTTTTGGGAATTTCAGTGGTCTAGGATTTGGGTTAATGCCCCTTTCAGGCTGCAAATGTTTTTGGGACATTCAGAGCTCTCTCACAATGTTTTTGGGCCACCAACATTTTCTGGACTTTAGGGGGTCTACGATGTCTGTAAACCCCTTTTTTGGGCCTCCAAAGATTTCAACATTTTTGCCGGCCTAAGATGCATTTTAAGGCCTTTTTTTGGCTGCTAACATATTCTGTACTTTCGGGGATGTAGGATGCATTTTTCGTGCCAAAAATATTTTTGGGAATTTCAGTGGTCTAGGATGCGGGTTAATGCCCCTTTCAAGCTGCAAATGCTTTTGGGACATTCTGAGCTCTCTCACATTGCTTTTGGGCCACCAACATTTTCCGGACTTTAGGTGGTCTACGATGCCTGTAAACCCCTTTTTTGGGCCTCCAAAGATTTCAACATTTTTGCCGGCCTAAAATGCATTTTAAGGCCTTTTTCGGGCTGCTAACATATTCTGTACTTTCGGGGATGTAGGATGCATTTTTCGTGGCAAAAATATTTTGGAGAATTACAGTGGTCTAGGATGTGGGTTAATGCCCCTTTCAGGCTGTAAATGTTTTTGGGACATTCAGAGATCTCTCACAATGTTTTTGGGCCACCAACATTTTCCAGACTTTAGGGGGTCTACGATGCCTGTAAACCCCTTTTTTGGGCCTCCAAAGATTTCAACATTTTTTCAGGCCTAAGATGCATTTGAATGCCTTTTTTGGAATGCTGACATATTCTGAACTTTCAGGGTTGTAGGATGCATTTTTCGTGCCAAAAATATTTTTGGGAATTTCAGGGGTCTAGCATGCGGGTTAATGTCCTTTTCAGACTGCAAATGTTTTTGGGAGATTCAGAGCTCTCTCACACCGTTTTTGGGCCACCGACATATTCTGGACTTTAGGGGGTCTTCGATGCCTGTTAACCCCTTTTTTGGGCATCCAAACATTTCAACATTTTTGCAGGCCTAAGATGCATTTTAAGGCCTTTTTGGGCTGCTAACATTTTCTGAACTTTCAGGGGTGTAGGATGCATTTTTCGTGCCAGAAATATTTTTGGTAATTTCAGTGGTCTAGGATTTGGGTTAATGCCCCTTTTGGGCTGCTAATGTTTTTGGGACATTCAGAGCTCTCTCACAATGTTTTTGGGCCACCAACATTTTCTGGACTTTAGGGGGTCTACGATGCCTGTAAACCCCTTTTTTGGGCCTCCAAAGATTTCAACATTTTTGCAGGCCTAAGATGCATTTTAAGGCCTTTTTTGTGCTGCTAACATTTTCTGAACTTTCAGGGGTGTAGGATGCATTTTTCGTGGCAAAAATATTTTGGAGAATTACAGTGGTCTAGGATGTGGGTTAATGCCCCTTTCAGGCTGGAAATGTTTTTGGGACATTCAGAGATCTCTCACAATGTTTTTGGGCCACCAACATTTTCCAGACTTTAGGGGGCCTACGATGCCTGTAAACCCCTTTTTTGGACCTCCAAAGATTTCAACATTTTTTCAGGCCTAAGATTCATTTTAAGGCCTTTTTTGGAATTCTGACATATTCTGAACTTTCAGGGTTGTAGGATGCATTTTTCGTGCCAAAAATATTTTTGGGAATTTCAGGGGTCTAGCATGCGGGTTAATGTCCTTTTCAGACTGCAAATGTTTTTGGGAGATTCAGAGCTCTCTCACACCGTTTTTGGGCCACCGACATATTCTGGACTTTAGGGGGTCTACGATGCCTGTAAACCCCTTTTTTGGGCATACAAACATTTCAACATTTTTGCAGGCCTGAGATGCATTTTAAGGCCTTTTTGGGCTGCTAACATTTTCTGAACTTTCAGGGGTGTAGGATGCATTTTTTCGTGCCAGAAATATTTTTGGTAATTTCAGTGGTCTAGGATGCGGGTTAATGCCCCTTTCAGGCTGCAAATATTTTTGGGACATTCAGAGCTCTCTCACAATGTTTTTGGGCCACCAACATTTTCTGGACTTTAGGGCGTCTACGATGTCTGTAAACCCCTTTTTTGGGCCTCCAAAGATTTCAACATTTTTGCCGGCCTAAGATGCATTTTAAGGCCTTTTTTTGGCTGCTAACATATTCTGTACTTTCGGGGATGTAGGATGCATTTTTCATGCCAGAAATATTTTTGGGAATTTCAGTGGTCTAGGATGCGGGTTAATGCCCCTTTCAAGCTGCAAATGCTTTTGGGACATTCTGAGCTCTCTCACACTGCTTTTGGGCCACCAACATTTTCTGGACTTTTGGTGGTCTACGATGCCTGTAAACCCCTTTTTGGGGCCTCCAAAGATTTCAACATTTTTGCCGGCCTAAGATGCATTTTAAGGCCTTTTTTGGGCTGCTAACATATTCTGTACTTTCAGGGGGGTAGGATGCATTTTTCGTACCAAAAATATTTTTGGGAATTTCAGTGGTCTAGGATGCGGGTTAATGCCCCTTTCAGGCTGTAATTGTTTTTGGGACATTCAGAGATCTCTCACAATGTTTTTGGGCCACCATCATTTTCCAGACTTTAGGGGGCCTACGATGCCTGTAAACCCCTTTTTTGGACCTCCAAAGATTTCAACATTTTTTCAGGCCTAAGATGCATTTTAAGGCCTTTTTTGGAATTCTGACATATTCTGAACTTTCAGGGTTGTAGGATGCATTTTTCGTGCCAAAAATATTTTTGGGAATTTCAGGGGTCTAGCATGCGGGTTAATGTCCTTTTCAGACTGCAAATGTTTTTGGGAGATTCAGAGCTCTCTCACACCGTTTTTGGGCCACCGACATATTCTGGACTTTAGGGGGTCTACGATGCCTGTAAACCCCTTTTTTGGGCATACAAACATTTT
Source organism: Ambystoma mexicanum (assembly GCF_040938575.1). Taxonomy (NCBI): domain Eukaryota; kingdom Metazoa; phylum Chordata; class Amphibia; order Caudata; family Ambystomatidae; genus Ambystoma; species Ambystoma mexicanum. The sequence continues at coordinate 600,144,362 of NC_090929.1, forward strand.
AACATTTTTGCAGGCCTAAAATGCATTTTAAGGCCTTTTTGGGCTGCTAACATTTTCTGAACTTTCAGGGGTGTAGGATGCATTTTTTCGTGCCAGAAATATTTTTGGTAATTTCAGTGGTCTAGGATGCGGGTTAATGCCCCTTTCAAGCTGCAAATGCTTTTGGGACATTCAGAGATCTCTCACAATGTTTTTGGGCCACCAACATTTTACAGACTTTCGGGGGTCTACGATGCCTGTAAACCCCTTTTTTGGGCCTCCAAAGATTTCAACATTTTTGCAGGCCTAAGATGCATTTTAAGGCCTTTTTCGGGCTGCTAACATATTCTGTACTTTCGGGGTTGTAGGATCCATTTTTCGTGGCAAAAATATTTTTGTTTTGGGAATTTCAGTGGTCTAGGATGTGGGTTAATGCCCCTTTCAGGCTGCAAATGCTTTTGGGACATTCAGAGCTCTCTCACACTGTTTTTGGGCCACCAACATTTTCTGAACTTTAGGGGGTCTAAGATGCCTGTAAACCCCTTTTTTGGGCATCCAAACATTTCAACATTTTTGCAGGCCTAAGATGCATTTTAAGGCCTTTTTTGGGCTGCTAACATTTTCTGAACTTTCAGGGGTGTAGGATGCATTTTTCGTGCCAGAAATATTTTTGGTAATTTCAGTGGTCTAGGATTTGGGTTAATGCCCCTTTTGGGCTGCTAATGTTTTTGGGACATTCAGAGCTCTCTCACAATGTCTTTGGGCCACCAACATTTTCTGGACTTTAGGGGGTCTACGATGCCGGTAAACCTTTTTTTTGGGCCTCCAAACATTTCAACATTTTTGCAGGCCTAAATTGCATTTAAGGCCTTTTTTGGGCTGCTAACATATTCTGTACTTTCAGGGGTTTAGGATGCATTTTTCGTGCCAAAAATATTTTTGGGAATTTCAGTGGTCTAGGATTTGGGTTAATGCCCCTTTCAGGCTGCAAATGTTTTTGGGACATTCAGAGCTCTCTCACAATGTTTTTGGGCCACCAACATTTTCTGGACTTTAGGGGGTCTACGATGTCTGTAAACCCCTTTTTTGGGCCTCCAAAGATTTCAACATTTTTGCCGGCCTAAGATGCATTTTAAGGCCTTTTTTTGGCTGCTAACATATTCTGTACTTTCGGGGATGTAGGATGCATTTTTCGTGCCAAAAATATTTTTGGGAATTTCAGTGGTCTAGGATGCGGGTTAATGCCCCTTTCAAGCTGCAAATGCTTTTGGGACATTCTGAGCTCTCTCACAATGTTTTTGGGCCACCAACATTTTCTGGACTTTAGGTGGTCTACGATGCCTGTAAACCCCTTTTTTGGGCCTCCAAAGATTTCAACATTTTTGCCGGCGTAAGATGCATTTTAAGGCCTTTTTTGGGCTGCTAACATATTCTGTACTTTCGGGGATGTAGGATGCATTTTTCGTGGCAAAAATATTTTGGAGAATTACAGTCGTCTAGGATGTGGGTTAATGCCCCTTTCAGGCTGTAAATGTTTTTGGGACATTCAGAGATCTCTCACAATGTTTTTGGGCCACCAACATTTTCCAGACTTTAGGGGGTCTACGATGCCTGTAAACCCCTTTTTTGGGCCTCCAAAGATTTCAACATTTTTTCAGGCCTAAAATGCATTTAAGGCCTTTTTTGGGCTGCTAACATATTCTGTACTTTCAGGGGGGTAGGATGCATTTTTCGTACCAAAAATATTTTTGGGAATTTCAGTGGTCTAGGATGCGGGTTAATGCCCCTTTCAGGCTGTAATTGTTTTTGGGACATTCAGAGATCTCTCACAATGTTTTTGGGCCACCATCATTTTCCAGACTTTAGGGGGTCTACGATACCTGTAAACCCCTTTTTTGGGCCTCCAAAGATTTCAACATTTTTTCAGGCCTAAGATGCATTTTAATGCCTTTTTTGGAATGCTGACATATTCTGAACTTTCAGGGTTGTAGGATGCATTTTTCGTGCCAAAAATATTTTTGGGAATTTCAGGGGTCTAGCATGCGGGTTAATGTCCTTTTCAGACTGCAAATGTTTTTGGGAGATTCAGAGCTCTCTCACACCGTTTTTGGGCCACCGACATATTCTGGACTTTAGGGGTCTTCGATGCCTGTTAACCCCTTTTTTGGGCATCCAAACATTTCAACATTTTTGCAGGCCTAAGATGCATTTTAAGGTCTTTTTGGGCTGCTAACATTTTCTAAACTTTCAGGGGTGTAGGATGCATTTTTCGTGCCAGAAATATTTTTGGTAATTTCAGTGGTCTAGGATTTGGGTTAATGCCCCTTTCAGGCTGCAAATGTTTTTGGGACATTCAGAGCTCTCTCACAATGTTTTTGGGCCACCAACATTTTCTGGACTTTAGGGGGTCTACGATGCCTGTAAACCTTTTTTTTGGGCCTGTAAACCTTTTTTTTGGGCCTCCAAACATTTCAACATTTTTGCAGGCCTAAAATGCATTTAAGGCCTTTTTTGGGCTGCTAACATATTCTGTACTTTCAGGGGGGTAGGATGCATTTTTCGTGCCAAAAATATTTTTGGGAATTTCAGTGGTCTAGGATGCGGGTTAATGCCCCTTTCAAGCTGCAAATGCTTTTGGGACATTCCAAGCTCTCTCACACTGCTTTTGGGCCACCAACATTTTCTGGACTTTAGGTGGTCTACGATGCCTGTAAAACCCTTTTTTGGGCCTCCAAACATTTCAACATTTTTGCCGGCCTAACATGCATTTTAAGGCCTTTTTTCGGCTGCTAACATATTCTGTACTTTCGGGGATGTAGGATGCATTTTTCGCGCCAAAAATATTTTTGGGAATTTCAGTGGTCTAGGATGCGGGTTAATGCCCCTTTCAAGCTGCAAATGCTTTTGGGACATTCTGAGCTCTCTCACACTGCTTTTGGGCTACCAACATTTTCTGGACTTTAGGTGGTCTACGATGCCTGTAAACCCCTTTTTGGGGCCTCCAAAGATTTCAACATTTTTGCCGGCCTAAGATGCATTTTAAGGCCTTTTTTGGGCTGCTAACATATTCTGTACTTTCGGGGATGTAGGATGCATTTTTCGTGGCAAAAATATTTTGGAGAATTACAGTGGTCTAGGATGCGGGTTAATGCCCCTTTCAAGCTGCAAATGCTTTTGGGACATTCTGAGCTCTCTCACACTGCTTTTGGGCCACCAACATTTTCTGGACTTTAGGTGGTCTACGATGCCTGTAAACCCCTTTTTGGGGCCTCCAAAGATTTCAACATTTTTGCCGGCCTAAGATGCATTTTAAGGCCTTTTTTGGGCTGCTAACATATTCTGTACTTTCGGGGATGTAGGATGCATTTTTCGTGGCAAAAATATTTTGGAGAATTACAGTGGTCTAGGATGTGGGTTAATGCCCCTTTCAGGCTGTAAATGTTTTTGGGACATTCAGAGATCTCTCACAATGTTTTTGGGCCACCAACATTTTCCAGACTTTAGGGGGTCTACGATGCCTGTAAACCCCTTTTTTGGGCCTCCAAAGATTTCAACATTTTTTCAGGCCTAAAATGCATTTAAGGCCTTTTTTGGGCTGCTAACATATTCTGTACTTTCAGGGGGGTAGGATGCATTTTTCGTACCAAAAATATTTTTGGGAATTTCAGTGGTCTAGGATGCGGGTTAATGCCCCTTTCAGGCTGCAAATGCTTTTGGGACATTCTGAGCTCTCTCACACTGCTTTTGGGCCACCAACATTTTCTGGACTTTAGGTGGTCTACGATGCCTGTAAACCCCTTTTTTGGGCCTCCAAAGATTTCAACATTTTTGCCGGCGTAAGATGCATTTTAAGGCCTTTTTTGGGCTGCTAACATATTCTGTACTTTCGGGGATGTAGGATGCATTTTTCGTGGCAAAAATATTTTGGAGAATTACAGTGGTCTAGGATGTGGGTTAATGCCCCTTTCAGGCTGTAAATGTTTTTGGGACATTCAGAGATCTCTCACAATGTTTTTGGGCCACCAACATTTTCCAGACTTTAGGGGGTCTACGATGCCTGTAAACCCCTTTTTTGGGCCTCCAAAGATTTCAACATTTTTTCAGGCCTAAAATGCATTTAAGGCCTTTTTTGGGCTGCTAACATATTCTGTACTTTCAGGGGGGTAGGATGCATTTTTCGTACCAAAAATATTTTTGGGAATTTCAGTGGTCTAGGATGCGGGTTAATGCCCCTTTCAGGCTGTAATTGTTTTTGGGACATTCAGAGATCTCTCACAATATTTTTGGGCCACCATCATTTTCCAGACTTTAGGGGGTCTACGATACCTGTAAACCCCTTTTTTGGGCCTCCAAAGATTTCAACATTTTTTCAGGCCTAAGATGCATTTTAATGCCTTTTTTGGAATGCTGACATATTCTGAACTTTCAGGGTTGTAGGATGCATTTTTCGTGCCAAAAATATTTTTGGGAATTTCAGGGGTCTAGCATGCGGGTTAATGTCCTTTTCAGACTGCAAATGTTTTTGGGAGATTCAGAGCTCTCTCACACCGTTTTTGGGCCACCGACATATTCTGGACTTTAGGGGTCTTCGATGCCTGTTAACCCCTTTTTTGGGCATCCAAACATTTCAACATTTTTGCAGGCCTAAGATGCATTTTAAGGTCTTTTTGGGCTGCTAACATTTTCTAAACTTTCAGGGGTGTAGGATGCATTTTTCGTGCCAGAAATATTTTTGGTAATTTCAGTGGTCTAGGATTTGGGTTAATGCCCCTTTCAGGCTGCAAATGTTTTTGGGACATTCAGAGCTCTCTCACAATGTTTTTGGGCCACCAACATTTTCTGGACTTTAGGGGGTCTACGATGCCTGTAAACCTCTTTTTTTGGGCCTGTAAACCTTTTTTTTGGGCCTCCAAACATTTCAACATTTTTGCAGGCCTAAAATGCATTTAAGGCCTTTTTTGGGCTGCTAACATATTCTGTACTTTCAGGGGGGTAGGATGCATTTTTCGTGCCAAAAATATTTTTGGGAATTTCAGTGGTCTAGGATGCGGGTTAATGCCCCTTTCAAGCTGCAAATGCTTTTGGGACATTCCAAGCTCTCTCACACTGCTTTTGGGCCACCAACATTTTCTGGACTTTAGGTGGTCTACGATGCCTGTAAACCCCTTTTTTGGGCCTCCAAACATTTCAACATTTTTGCCGGCCTAACATGCATTTTAAGGCCTTTTTTCGGCTGCTAACATATTCTGTACTTTCGGGGATGTAGGATGCATTTTTCGCGCCAAAAATATTTTTGGGAATTTCAGTGGTCTAGGATGCGGGTTAATGCCCCTTTCAAGCTGCAAATGCTTTTGGGACATTCTGAGCTCTCTCACACTGCTTTTGGGCCACCAACATTTTCTGGACTTTAGGTGGTCTACGATGCCTGTAAACCCCTTTTTGGGGCCTCCAAAGATTTCAACATTTTTGCCGGCCTAAGATGCATTTTAAGGCCTTTTTTGGGCTGCTAACATATTCTGTACTTTCGGGGATGTAGGATGCATTTTTCGTGGCAAAAATATTTTGGAGAATTACAGTGGTCTAGGATGCGGGTTAATGCCCCTGTCAAGCTGCAAATGCTTTTGGGACATTCTGAGCTCTCTCACACTGCTTTTGGGCCACCAACATTTTCTGGACTTTAGGTGGTCTACGATGCCTGTAAACCCCTTTTTGGGGCCTCCAAAGATTTCAACATTTTTGCCGGCCTAAGATGCATTTTAAGGCCTTTTTTGGGCTGCTAACATATTCTGTACTTTCGGGGATGTAGGATGCATTTTTCGTGGCAAAAATATTTTGGAGAATTACAGTGGTCTAGGATGTGGGTTAATGCCCCTTTCAGGCTGTAAATGTTTTTGGGACATTCAGAGATCTCTCACAATGTTTTTGGGCCACCAACATTTTCCAGACTTTAGGGGGTCTACGATGCCTGTAAACCCCTTTTTTGGGCCTCCAAAGATTTCAACATTTTTTCAGGCCTAAAATGCATTTAAGGCCTTTTTTGGGCTGCTAACATATTCTGTACTTTCAGGGGGGTAGGATGCATTTTTCGTACCAAAAATATTTTTGGGAATTTCAGTGGTCTAGGATGCGGGTTAATGCCCCTTTCAGGCTGTAATTGTTTTTGGGACATTCAGAGATCTCTCACAATGTTTTTGGGCCACCATCATTTTCCAGACTTTAGGGGGCCTACGATGCCTGTAAACCCCTTTTTTGGACCTCCAAAGATTTCAACATTTTTTCAGGCCTAAGATGCATTTTAAGGCCTTTTTTGGAATTCTGACATATTCTGAACTTTCAGGGTTGTAGGATGCATTTTTCGTGGCAAAAATATTTTTGGGAATTTCAGGGGTCTAGCATGTGGGTTAATGTCCTTTTCAGACTGCAAATGTTTTTGGGAGATTCAGAGCTCTCTCACACCGTTTTTGGGCCACCGACATATTCTGGACTTTAGGGGGTCTACGATGCCTGTAAACCCCTTTTTTGGGCATACAAACATTTCAACATTTTTGCAGGCCTAAGATGCATTTTAAGGCCTTTTTGGGCTGCTAACATTTTCTGAACTTTCAGGGGTGTAGGATGCATTTTTTGTGCCAGAAATATTTTTGGTAATTTCAGTGGTCTAGGATGCGGGTTAATGCCCCTTTCAAGCTGCAAATGCTTTTGGGACATTCAGAGATCTCTCACAATGTTTTTGGGCCACCAACATTTTACAGACTTTCGGGGGTCTACGATGCCTGTAAACCCCTTTTTTGGGCCTCCAAAGATTTCAACATTTTTGCAGGCCTAAGATGCATTTTAAGGCCTTTTTCGGGCTGCTAACATATTCTGTACTTTCGGGGTTGTAGGATCCATCTTTCGTGGCAAAAATATTTTTGTTTTGGGAATTTCAGTGGTCTAGGATGTGGGTTAATGCCCCTTTCAGGCTGCAAATGCTTTTGGGACATTCAGAGCTCTCTCACACTGTTTTTGGGCCACCAACATTTTCTGAACTTTAGGGGGTCTAAGATGCCAGTAAACCCCTTTTTTGGGCATCCAAACATTTCAACATTTTTGCAGGCCTAAGATGCATTTTAAGGCCTTTTTTGGGCTGCTAACATTTTCTGAACTTTCAGGGGTGTAGGATGCATTTTTCGTGCCAGAAATATTTTTGGTAATTTCAGTGGTCTAGGATTTGGGTTAATGCCCCTTTTGGGCTGCTAATGTTTTTGGGACATTCAGAGCTCTCTCACAATGTCTTTGGGCCACCAACATTTTCTGGACTTTAGGGGGTCTACGATGCCGGTAAACCTTTTTTTTGGGCCTCCAAACATTTCAACATTTTTGCAGGCCTAAATTGCATTTAAGGCCTTTTTTGGGCTGCTAACATATTCTGTACTTTCAGGGGTTTAGGATGCATTTTTCGTGCCAAAAATATTTTTGGGAATTTCAGTGGTCTAGGATTTGGGTTAATGCCCCTTTCAGGCTGCAAATGTTTTTGGGACATTCAGAGCTCTCTCACAATGTTTTTGGGCCACCAACATTTTACAGACTTTCGGGGGTCTACGATGTCTGTAAACCCCTTTTTTGGGCCTCCAAAGATTTCAACATTTTTGCCGGCCTAAGATGCATTTTAAGGCCTTTTTTTGGCTGCTAACATATTCTGTACTTTCGGGGATGTAGGATGCATTTTTCGTGCCAAAAATATTTTTGGGAATTTCAGTGGTCTAGGATGCGGGTTAATGCCCCTTTCAGGCTGGAAATGTTTTTGGGACATTCAGAGCTCTCTCACAATGTTTTTGGGCCACCAACATTTTCTGGACTTTAGGGGGTCTACGATGCCTGTAAACCCCTTTTTTGGGCCTCCAAAGATTTCAACATTTTTGCAGGCCTAAGATGCATTTTAAGGCCTTTTTTGTGCTGCTAACATTTTCTGAACTTTCAGGGGTGTAGGATGCATTTTTCGTGGCAAAAATATTTTGGAGAATTACAGTGGTCTAGGATGTGGGTTAATGCCCCTTTCAGGCTGTAAATGTTTTTGGGACATTCAGAGATCTCTCACAATGTTTTTGGGCCACCAACATTTTCCAGACTTTAGGGGGCCTATGATGCCTGTAAACCCCTTTTTTGGACCTCCAAAGATTTCAACATTTTTTCAGGCCTAAGATGCATTTTAAGGCCTTTTTTGGAATTCTGACATATTCTGAACTTTCAGGGTTGTAGGATGCATTTTTCATGCCAAAAATATTTTTGGGAATTTCAGGGGTCTAGCATGCGGGTTAATGTCCTTTTCAGACTGCAAATGTTTTTGGGAGATTCAGAGCTCTCTCACACCGTTTTTGGGCCACCGACATATTCTGGACTTTAGGGGGTCTACGATGCCTGTAAACCCCTTTTTTGGGCATACAAACATTTCAACATTTTTGCAGGCCTGAGATGCATTTTAAGGCCTTTTTGGGCTGCTAACATTTTCTGAACTTTCAGGGGTGTAGGATGCATTTTTTCGTGCCAGAAATATTTTTGGTAATTTCAGTGGTCTAGGATGCGGGTTAATGCCCCTTTCATAATGTTTTTGGGACATTCAGAGCTCTCTCACAATGTCTTTGGGCCACCAACATTTTCTGGACTTTAGGGTGTCTACGATGCCGGTATGCTTTTTTTTGGGCCTCCAAACATTTCAACATTTTTGCAGGCCTAAATTGCATTTAAGGCCTTTTTTGGGCTGCTAACATATTCTGTACTTTCAGGGGTTTAGGATGCATTTTTCGTGCCAAAAATATTTTTGGGAATTTCAGTGGTCTAGGATTTGGGTTAATGCACCTTTCAGGCTGCAAATATTTTTGGGACATTCAGAGCTCTCTCACAATGTTTTTGGGCCACCAACATTTTCTGGACTTTAGGGCGTCTACGATGTCTGTAAACCCCTTTTTTGGGCCTCCAAAGATTTCAACATTTTTGCCGGCCTAAGATGCATTTTAAGGCCTTTTTTTGGCTGCTAACATATTCTGTACTTTCGGGGATGTAGGATGCATTTTTCGTGCCAGAAATATTTTTGGGAATTTCAGTGGTCTAGGATGCGGGTTAATGCCCCTTTCAAGCTGCAAATGCTTTTGGGACATTCTGAGCTCTCTCACACTGCTTTTGGGCCACCAACATTTTCTGGACTTTAGGTGGTCTACGATGCCTGTAAACCCCTTTTTGGGGCCTCCAAAGATTTCAACATTTTTGCCGGCCTAAAATGCATTTTAAGGCCTTTTTTGGGCTGCTAACATATTCTGTACTTTCAGGGGGGTAGGATGCATTTTTCGTACCAAAAATATTTTTGGGAATTTCAGTGGTCTAGGATGCGGGTTAATGCCCCTTTCAGGCTGTAATTGTTTTTGGGACATTCAGAGATCTCTCACAATGTTTTTGGGCCACCATCATTTTCCAGACTTTAGGGGGCCTAAGATGCCTGTAAACCCCTTTTTTGGACCTCCAAAGATTTCAACATTTTTTCAGGCCTAAGATGCATTTTAAGGCCTTTTTTGGAATTCTGACATATTCTGAACTTTCAGGGTTGTAGGATGCATTTTTCGTGCCAAAAATATTTTTGGGAATTTCAGGGGTCTAGCATGCGGGTTAATGTCCTTTTCAGACTGCAAATGTTTTTGGGAGATTCAGAGCTCTCTCACACCGTTTTTGGGCCACCGACATATTCTGGACTTTAGGGGGTCTACGATGCCTGTAAACCCCTTTTTTGGGCATACAAACATTTTAACATTTTTGCAGGCCTAAGATGCATTTTAAGGCCTTTTTGGGCTGCTAACATTTTCTGAACTTTCAGGGGTGTAGGATGCATTTTTTCGTGCCAGAAATATTTTTGGTAATTTCAGTGGTCTAGGATGTGGGTTAATGCCCCTTTCAGGCTGCAAATGCTTTTGGGACATTCAGAGCTCTCTCACACTGTTTTTGGGCCACCAACATTTTCTGAACTTTAGGGGGTCTAAGATGCCTGTAAACCCCTTTTTTGGGCATCCAAACATTTCAACATTTTTGCAGGCCTAAGATGCATTTTAAGGCCTTTTTTGGGCTGCTAACATTTTCTGAACTTTCAGGGGTGTAGGATGCATTTTTCGTGCCAGAAATATTTTTGGTAATTTCAGTGGTCTAGGATTTGGGTTAATGCCCCTTTTGGGCTGCTAATGTTTTTGGGACATTCAGAGCTCTCTCACAATGTCTTTGGGCCACCAACATTTTCTGGACTTTAGGGGGTCTACGATGCCGGTAAACCTTTTTTTTGGGCCTCCAAACATTTCAACATTTTTGCAGGCCTAAATTGCATTTAAGGCCTTTTTTGGGCTGCTAACATATTCTGTACTTTCAGGGGTTTAGGATGCATTTTTCGTGCCAAAAATATTTTTGGGAATTTCAGTGGTCTAGGATTTGGGTTAATGCCCCTTTCAGGCTGCAAATGTTTTTGGGACATTCAGAGCTCTCTCACAATGTTTTTGGGCCACCAACATTTTCTGGACTTTAGGGGGTCTACGATGTCTGTAAACCCCTTTTTTGGGCCTCCAAAGATTTCAACATTTTTGCCGGCCTAAGATGCATTTTAAGGCCTTTTTTTGGCTGCTAACATATTCTGTACTTTCGGGGATGTAGGATGCATTTTTCGTGCCAAAAATATTTTTGGGAATTTCAGTGGTCTAGGATGCGGGTTAATGCCCCTTTCAAGCTGCAAATGCTTTTGGGACATTCTGAGCTCTCTCACACTGCTTTTGGGCCACCAACATTTTCTGGACTTTAGGTGGTCTACGATGCCTGTAAACCCCTTTTTTGGGCCTCCAAAGATATCAACATTTTTGCCGGCGTAAGATGCATTTTAAGGCCTTTTTTGGGCTGCTAACATATTCTGTACTTTCGGGGATGTAGGATGCATTTTTCGTGGCAAAAATATTTTGGAGAATTACAGTGGTCTAGGATGTGGGTTAATGCCCCTTTCAGGCTGTAAATGTTTTTGGGACATTCAGAGATCTCTCACAATGTTTTTGGGCCACCAACATTTTCCAGACTTTAGGGGGTCTACGATGCCTGTAAACCCCTTTTTTGGGCCTCCAAAGATTTCAACATTTTTTCAGGCCTAAAATGCATTTAAGGCCTTTTTTGGGCTGCTAACATATTCTGTACTTTCAGGGGGGTAGGATGCATTTTTCGTACCAAAAATATTTTTGGGAATTTCAGTGGTCTAGGATGCGGGTTAATGCCCCTTTCAGGCTGTAATTGTTTTTGGGACATTCAGAGATCTCTCACAATGTTTTTGGGCCACCATCATTTTCCAGACTTTAGGGGGTCTACGATACCTGTAAACCCCTTTTTTGGGCCTCCAAAGATTTCAACATTTTTTCAGGCCTAAGATGCATTTTAATGCCTTTTTTGGAATGCTGACATATTCTGAACTTTCAGGGTTGTAGGATGCATTTTTCGTGCCAAAAATATTTTTGGGAATTTCAGGGGTCTAGCATGCGGGTTAATGTCCTTTTCAGACTGCAAATGTTTTTGGGAGATTCAGAGCTCTCTCACACCGTTTTTGGGCCACCGACATATTCTGGACTTTAGGGGTCTTCGATGCCTGTTAACCCCTTTTTTGGGCATCCAAACATTTCAACATTTTTGCAGGCCTAAGATGCATTTTAAGGTCTTTTTGGGCTGCTAACATTTTCTAAACTTTCAGGGGTGTAGGATGCATTTTTCGTGCCAGAAATATTTTTGGTAATTTCAGTGGTCTAGGATTTGGGTTAATGCCCCTTTCAGGCTGCAAATGTTTTTGGGACATTCAGAGCTCTCTCACAATGTTTTTGGGCCACCAACATTTTCTGGACTTTAGGGGGTCTACGATGCCTGTAAACCTTTTTTTTGGGCCTGTAAACCTTTTTTTTGGGCCTCCAAACATTTCAACATTTTTGCAGGCCTAAAATGCATTTAAGGCCTTTTTTGGGCTGCTAACATATTCTGTACTTTCAGGGGGGTAGGATGCATTTTTCGTGCCAAAAATATTTTTGGGAATTTCAGTGGTCTAGGATGCGGGTTAATGCCCCTTTCAAGCTGCAAATGCTTTTGGGACATTCCAAGCTCTCTCACACTGCTTTTGGGCCACCAACATTTTCTGGACTTTAGGTGGTCTACGATGCCTGTAAACCCCTTTTTTGGGCCTCCAAACATTTCAACATTTTTGCCGGCCTAACATGCATTTTAAGGCCTTTTTTCGGCTGCTAACATATTCTGTACTTTCGGGGATGTAGGATGCATTTTTCGCGCCAAAAATATTTTTGGGAATTTCAGTGGTCTAGGATGCGGGTTAATGCCCCTTTCAAGCTGCAAATGCTTTTGGGACATTCTGAGCTCTCTCACACTGCTTTTGGGCCACCAACATTTTCTGGACTTTAGGTGGTCTACGATGCCTGTAAACCCCTTTTGGGGCCTCCAAAGATTTCAACATTTTTGCCGGCCTAAGATGCATTTTAAGGCCTTTTTTGGGCTGCTAACATATTCTGTACTTTCGGGGATGTAGGATGCATTTTTCGTGGCAAAAATATTTTGGAGAATTACAGTGGTCTAGGATGTGGGTTAATGCCCCTTTCAGGCTGTAAATGTTTTTGGGACATTCAGAGATCTCTCACAATGTTTTTGGGCCACCAACATTTTCCAGACTTTAGGGGGTCTACGATGCCTGTAAACCCCTTTTTTGGGCCTCCAAAGATTTCAACATTTTTTCAGGCCTAAAATGCATTTAAGGCCTTTTTTGGGCTGCTAACATATTCTGTACTTTCAGGGGGGTAGGATGCATTTTTCGTACCAAAAATATTTTTGGGAATTTCAGTGGTCTAGGATGCGGGTTAATGCCCCTTTCAGGCTGTAATTGTTTTTGGGACATTCAGAGATCTCTCACAATGTTTTTGGGCCACCATCATTTTCCAGACTTTAGGGGGTCTACGATACCTGTAAACCCCTTTTTTGGGCCTCCAAAGATTTCAACATTTTTTCAGGCCTAAGATGCATTTTAATGCCTTTTTTGGAATGCTGACATATTCTGAACTTTCAGGGTTGTAGGATGCATTTTTCGTGCCAAAAATATTTTTGGGAATTTCAGGGGTCTAGCATGCGGGTTAATGTCCTTTTCAGACTGCAAATGTTTTTGGGAGATTCAGAGCTCTCTCACACCGTTTTTGGGCCACCAACATATTCTGGACTTTAGGGGTCTTCGATGCCTGTTAACCCCTTTTTTGGGCATCCAAACATTTCAACATTTTTGCAGGCCTAAGATGCATTTTAAGGTCTTTTTGGGCTGCTAACATTTTCTAAACTTTCAGGGGTGTAGGATGCATTTTTCGTGCCAGAAATATTTTTGGTAATTTCAGTGGTCTAGGATTTGGGTTAATGCCCCTTTCAGGCTGCAAATGTTTTTGGGACATTCAGAGCTCTCTCACAATGTTTTTGGGCCACCAACATTTTCTGGACTTTAGGGGGTCTACGATGCCTGTAAACCTTTTTTTTGGGCCTGTAAACCTTTTTTTTGGGCCTCCAAACATTTCAACATTTTTGCAGGCCTAAAATGCATTTAAGGCCTTTTTTGGGCTGCTAACATATTCTGTACTTTCAGGGGGGTAGGATGCATTTTTCGTGCCAAAAATATTTTTGGGAATTTCAGTGGTCTAGGATGCGGGTTAATGCCCCTTTCAAGCTGCAAATGCTTTTGGGACATTCCAAGCTCTCTCACACTGCTTTTGGGCCACCAACATTTTCTGGACTTTAGGTGGTCTACGATGCCTGTAAACCCCTTTTTTGGGCCTCCAAACATTTCAACATTTTTGCCGGCCTAACATGCATTTTAAGGCCTTTTTTCGGCTGCTAACATATTCTGTACTTTCGGGGATGTAGGATGCATTTTTCGCGCCAAAAATATTTTTGGGAATTTCAGTGGTCTAGGATGCGGGTTAATGCCCCTTTCAAGCTGCAAATGCTTTTGGGACATTCTGAGCTCTCTCACACTGCTTTTGGGCCACCAACATTTTCTGGACTTTAGGTGGTCTACGATGCCTGTAAACCCCTTTTTGGGGCCTCCAAAGATTTCAACATTTTTGCCGGCCTAAGATGCATTTTAAGGCCTTTTTTGGGCTGCTAACATATTCTGTACTTTCGGGGATGTAGGATGCATTTTTCGTGGCAAAAATATTTTGGAGAATTACAGTGGTCTAGGATGTGGGTTAATGCCCCTTTCAGGCTGTAAATGTTTTTGGGACATTCAGAGATCTCTCACAATGTTTTTGGGCCACCAACATTTTCCAGACTTTAGGGGGTCTACGATGCCTGTAAACCCCTTTTTTGGGCCTCCAAAGATTTCAACATTTTTTCAGGCCTAAAATGCATTTAAGGCCTTTTTTGGGCTGCTAACATATTCTGTACTTTCAGGGGGGTAGGATGCATTTTTCGTACCAAAAATATTTTTGGGAATTTCAGTGGTCTAGGATGCGGGTTAATGCCCCTTTCAGGCTGTAATTGTTTTTGGGACATTCAGAGATCTCTCACAATGTTTTTGGGCCACCATCATTTTCCAGACTTTAGGGGGCCTACGATGCCTGTAAACCCCTTTTTTGGACCTCCAAAGATTTCAACATTTTTTCAGGCCTAAGATGCATTTTAAGGCCTTTTTTGGAATTCTGACATATTCTGAACTTTCAGGGTTGTAGGATGCATTTTTCGTGGCAAAAATATTTTTGGGAATTTCAGGGGTCTAGCATGTGGGTTAATGTCCTTTTCAGACTGCAAATGTTTTTGGGAGATTCAGAGCTCTCTCACACCGTTTTTGGGCCACCGACATATTCTGGACTTTAGGGGGTCTACGATGCCTGTAAACCCCTTTTTTGGGCATACAAACATTTCAACATTTTTGCAGGCCTAAGATGCATTTTAAGGCCTTTTTGGGCTGCTAACATTTTCTGAACTTTCAGGGGTGTAGGATGCATTTTTTCGTGCCAGAAATATTTTTGGTAATTTCAGTGGTCTAGGATGCGGGTTAATGCCCCTTTCAAGCTGCAAATGCTTTTGGGACATTCAGAGATCTCTCACAATGTTTTTGGGCCACCAACATTTTACAGACTTTCGGGGGTCTACGATGCCTGTAAACCCCTTTTTTGGGCCTCCAAAGATTTCAACATTTTTGCAGGCCTAAGATGCATTTTAAGGCCTTTTTCGGGCTGCTAACATATTCTGTACTTTCGGGGTTGTAGGATCCATCTTTCGTGGCAAAAATATTTTTGTTTTGGGAATTTCAGTGGTCTAGGATGTGGGTTAATGCCCCTTTCAGGCTGCAAATGCTTTTGGGACATTCAGAGCTCTCTCACACTGTTTTTAGGCCAACAACATTTTCTGAACTTTAGGGGGTCTAAGATGCCAGTAAACCCCTTTTTTGGGCATCCAAACATTTCAACATTTTTGCAGGCCTAAGATGCATTTTAAGGCCTTTTTTGGGCTGCTAACATTTTCTGAACTTTCAGGGGTGTAGGATGCATTTTTCGTGCCAGAAATATTTTTGGTAATTTCAGTGGTCTAGGATTTGGGTTAATGCCCCTTTTGGGCTGCTAATGTTTTTGGGACATTCAGAGCTCTCTCACAATGTCTTTGGGCCACCAACATTTTCTGGACTTTAGGGGGTCTACGATGCCGGTAAACCTTTTTTTTGGGCCTCCAAACATTTCAACATTTTTGCAGGCCTAAATTGCATTTAAGGCCTTTTTTGGGCTGCTAACATATTCTGTACTTTCAGGGGTTTAGGATGCATTTTTCGTGCCAAAAATATTTTTGGGAATTTCAGTGGTCTAGGATTTGGGTTAATGCCCCTTTCAGGCTGCAAATGTTTTTGGGACATTCAGAGCTCTCTCACAATGTTTTTGGGCCACCAACATTTTACAGACTTTCGGGGGTCTACGATGTCTGTAAACCCCTTTTTTGGGCCTCCAAAGATTTCAACATTTTTGCCGGCCTAAGATGCATTTTAAGGCCTTTTTTTGGCTGCTAACATATTCTGTACTTTCGGGGATGTAGGATGCATTTTTCGTGCCAAAAATATTTTTGGGAATTTCAGTGGTCTAGGATGCGGGTTAATGCCCCTTTCAAGCTGCAAATGCTTTTGGGACATTCTGAGCTCTCTCACAATGTTTTTGGGCCACCAACATTTTCCAGACTTTAGGGGGTCTACGATGCCTGTAAACCCCTTTTTTGGGCCTCCAAAGATTTCAACATTTTTTCAGGCCTAAGATGCATTTGAATGCCTTTTTTGGAATGCTGACATATTCTGAACTTTCAGGGTTGTAGGATGCATTTTTCGTGCCAAAATATTTTTGGTAATTTCAGTGGTCTAGGATTTGGGTTAATGCCCCATTTGGGCTGCTAATGTTTTTGGGACATTCAGAGCTCTCTCACAATGTTTTTGGGCCACCAACATTTTCTGGACTTTAGGGGGTCTACGATGCCTGTAAACCCCTTTTTTGGGCCTCCAAAGATTTCAACATTTTTGCAGGCCTAAGATGCATTTTAAGGCCTTTTTTGTGCTGCTAACATTTTCTGAACTTTCAGGGGTGTAGGATGCATTTTTCGTGGCAAAAATATTTTGGAGAATTACAGTGGTCTAGGATGTGGGTTAATGCCCCTTTCAGGCTGTAAATGTTTTTGGGACATTCAGAGATCTCTCACAATGTTTTTGGGCCACCAACATTTTCCAGACTTTAGGGGGCCTACGATGCCTGTAAACCCCTTTTTTGGACCTCCAAAGATTTCAACATTTTTTCTTGCCTAAGATGCATTTTAAGGCCTTTTTTGGAATTCTGACATATTCTGAACTTTCAAGGTTGTAGGATGCCTTTTTCGTGCCAAAAATATTTTTGGGAATTTCAGGGGTCTAGCATGCGGGTTAATGTCCTTTTCAGACTGCAAATGTTTTTGGGAGATTCAGAGCTCTCTCACACCGTTTTTGGGCCACCGACATATTCTGGACTTTATGGGGTCTACGATGCCGGTAAACCTTTTTTTTGGGCCTCCAAACATTTCAACATTTTTGCAGGCCTAAATTGCATTTAAGGCCTTTTTTGGGCTGCTAACATATTCTGTACTTTCAGGGGTTTAGGATGCATTTTTCGTGCCAAAAATATTTTTGGGAATTTCAGTGGTCTAGGATTTGGGTTAATGCACCTTTCAGGCTGCAAATATTTTTGGGACATTCAGAGCTCTCTCACAATGTTTTTGGGCCACCAACATTTTCTGGACTTTAGGGCGTCTACGATGTCTGTAAACCCCTTTTTTGGGCCTCCAAAGATTTCAACATTTTTGCCGGCCTAAGATGCATTTTAAGGCCTTTTTTTGGCTGCTAACATATTCTGTACTTTCGGGGATGTAGGATGCATTTTTCGTGCCAAAAATATTTTTGGGAATTTCAGTGGTCTAGGATGCGGGTTAATGCCCCTTTCAAGCTGCAAATGCTTTTGGGACATTCTGAGCTCTCTCACACTGCTTTTGGGCCACCAACATTTTCTGGACTTTAGGTGGTCTACGATGCCTGTAAACCCCTTTTTGGGGCCTCCAAAGATTTCAACATTTTTGCCGGCCTAAGAGGCATTTTAAGGCCTTTTTTGGGCTGCTAACATATTCTGTACTTTCAGGGGGGTAGGATGCATTTTTCGTACCAAAAATATTTTTGGGAATTTCAGTGGTCTAGGATGCAAGTTAATGCCCCTTTCAGGCTGTAATTGTTTTTGGGACATTCAGAGATCTCTCACAATGTTTTTGGGCCACCATCATTTTCCAGACTTTAGGGGGCCTACGATGCCTGTAAACCCCTTTTTTGGACCTCCAAAGATTTCAACATTTTTTCAGGCCTAAGATGCATTTTAAGGCCTTTTTTGGAATTCTGACATATTCTGAACTTTCAGGGTTGTAGGATGCATTTTTCGTGCCAAAAATATTTTTGGGAATTTCAGGGGTCTAGCATGCGGGTTAATGTCCTTTTCAGACTGCAAATGTTTTTGGGAGATTCAGAGCTCTCTCACACCGTTTTTGGGCCACCGACATATTCTGGACTTTAGGGGGTCTACGATGCCTGTAAACCCCTTTTTTGGGCATACAAACATTTCAACATTTTTGCAGGCCTAAGATGCATTTTAAGGCCTTTTTGGGCTGCTAACATTTTCTGAACTTTCAGGGGTGTAGGATGCATTTTTTTGTGCCAGAAATATTTTTGGTAATTTCAGTGGTCTAGGATGCGGGTTAATGCCCCTTTCAAGCTGCAAATGCTTTTGGGACATTCAGAGATCTCTCACAATGTTTTTGGGCCACCAACATTTTACAGACTTTCGGGGGTCTACGATGCCTGTAAACCCCTTTTTTGGGCCTCCAAAGATTTCAACATTTTTGCAGGCCTAAGATGCATTTTAAGGCCTTTTTCGGGCTGCTAACATATTCTGTACTTTCGGGGTTGTAGGATCCATTTTTCGTGGCAAAAATATTTTTGTTTTGGGAATTTCAGTGGTCTAGGATGTGGGTTAATGCCCCTTTCAGGCTGCAAATGCTTTTGGGACATTCAGAGCTCTCTCACACTGTTTTTGGGCCACCAACATTTTCTGAACTTTAGGGGGTCTAAGATGCCTGTAAACCCCTTTTTTGGGCATCCAAACATTTCAACATTTTTGCAGGCCTAAGATGCATTTTAAGGCCTTTTTTGGGCTGCTAACATTTTCTGAACTTTCAGGGGTGTAGGATGCATTTTTCGTGCCAGAAATATTTTTGGTAATTTCAGTGGTCTAGGATTTGGGTTAATGCCCCTTTTGGGCTGCTAATGTTTTTGGGACATTCAGAGCTCTCTCACAATGTCTTTGGGCCACCAACATTTTCTGGACTTTAGGGGGTCTACGATGCCGGTAAACCTTTTTTTTGGGCCTCCAAACATTTCAACATTTTTGCAGGCCTAAATTGCATTTAAGGCCTTTTTTGGGCTGCTAACATATTCTGTACTTTCAGGGGTTTAGGATGCATTTTTCGTGCCAAAAATATTTTTGGGAATTTCAGTGGTCTAGGATTTGGGTTAATGCCCCTTTCAGGCTGCAAATGTTTTTGGGACATTCAGAGCTCTCTCACAATGTTTTTGGGCCACCAACATTTTCTGGACTTTAGGGGGTCTACGATGTCTGTAAACCCCTTTTTTGGGCCTCCAAAGATTTCAACATTTTTGCCGGCCTAAGATGCATTTTAAGGCCTTTTTTTGGCTGCTAACATATTCTGTACTTTCGGGGATGTAGGATGCATTTTTCGTGCCAAAAATATTTTTGGGAATTTCAGTGGTCTAGGATGCGGGTTAATGCCCCTTTCAAGCTGCAAATGCTTTTGGGACATTCTGAGCTCTCTCACACTGCTTTTGGGCCACCAACATTTTATGGACTTTAGGTGGTCTACGATGCCTGTAAACCCCTTTTTTGGGCCTCCAAAGATTTCAACATTTTTGCCGGCGTAAGATGCATTTTAAGGCCTTTTTTGGGCTGCTAACATATTCTGTACTTTCGGGGATGTAGGATGCATTTTTCGTGGCAAAAATATTTTGGAGAATTACAGTGGTCTAGGATGTGGGTTAATGCCCCTTTCAGGCTGTAAATGTTTTTGGGACATTCAGAGATCTCTCACAATGTTTTTGGGCCACCAACATTTTCCAGACTTTAGGGGGTCTACGATGCCTGTAAACCCCTTTTTTGGGCCTCGAAAGATTTCAACATTTTTTCAGGCCTAAAATGCATTTAAGGCCTTTTTTGGGCTGCTAACATATTCTGTACTTTCAGGGGGGTAGGATGCATTTTTCGTACCAAAAATATTTTTGGGAATTTCAGTGGTCTAGGATGCGGGTTAATGCCCCTTTCAGGCTGTAATTGTTTTTGGGACATTCAGAGATCTCTCACAATGTTTTTGGGCCACCATCATTTTCCAGACTTTAGGGGGTCTACGATACCTGTAAACCCCTTTTTTGGGCCTCCAAAGATTTCAACATTTTTTCAGGCCTAAGATGCATTTTAATGCCTTTTTTGGAATGCTGACATATTCTGAACTTTCAGGGTTGTAGGATGCATTTTTCGTGCCAAAAATATTTTTGGGAATTTCAGGGGTCTAGCATGCGGGTTAATGTCCTTTTCAGACTGCAAATGTTTTTGGGAGATTCAGAGCTCTCTCACACCGTTTTTGGGCCACCGACATATTCTGGACTTTAGGGGTCTTCGATGCCTGTTAACCCCTTTTTTGGGCATCCAAACATTTCAACATTTTTGCAGGCCTAAGATGCATTTTAAGGTCTTTTTGGGCTGCTAACATTTTCTAAACTTTCAGGGGTGTAGGATGCATTTTTCGTGCCAGAAATATTTTTGGTAATTTCAGTGGTCTAGGATTTGGGTTAATGCCTCTTTCAGGTTGCAAATGCTTTTGGGACATTCAGAGCTCTCTCACACTGTTTTTGGGCCACCAACATTTTCTGAACTTTAGGGGGTCTACGATGCCTGTAAACCCCTTTTTTGGGCATCCAAACATTTCAACATTTTTGCAGGCCTAAGATGCCTTTTAAGGCCTTTTTTGGGCTGCTAACATTTTCTGAACTTTCAGGGGTGTAGGATGCATTTTTCGTGCCAGAAATATTTTTGGTAATTTCAGTGGTCTAGGATTTGGGTTAATGCCCCTTTTGGGCTGCTAATATTTTTGGGACATTCAGAGCTCTCTCACAATGTCTTTGGGCCACCAACATTTTCTGGACTTTAGGGGGTCTACGATGCGTGTAAACCTTTTTTTTGGGCCTCCAAACATTTCAACATTTTTGCAGGCCTAAATTGCATTTAAGGCCTTTTTTGGGCTGCTAACATATTCTGTACTTTCAGGGGTTTAGGATGCATTTTTCGTGCCAAAAATATTTTTGGGAATTTCAGTGGTCTAGGATTTGGGTTAATGCCCCTTTCAGGCTGCAAATGTTTTTGGGACATTCAGAGCTCTCTCACAATGTTTTTGGGCCACCAACATTTTCTGGACTTTAGGGGGTCTACGATGCCTGTAAACCTTTTTTTGGGCCTCCAAACATTTCAACATTTTTGCAGGCCTAAAATGCATTTAAGGCCTTTTTTTGGGCTGCTAACATATTCTGTACTTTCAGGGGGGTAGGATGCATTTTTCGTGCCAAAAATATTTTCGGGAATTTCAGTGGTCTAGGATGCGGGTTAATGCCCCTTTCAAGCTGCAAATGCTTTTGGGACATTCCGAGCTCTCTCACACTGCTTTTGGGCCACCAACATTTTATGGACTTTAGGTGGTCTACGATGCCTGCAAACCCCTTTTTTGGGCCTCCAAAGATTTCAACATTTTTGCCGGCCTAAGATGCATTTTAAGGCCTTTTTTGGGCTGCTAACATATTCTGTACTTTCTGGGATGTAGGATGCATTTTTCGTGGCAAAAATATTTTGGAGAATTACAGTGGTCTAGGATGTGGGTTAATGCCCCTTTCAGGCTGTAAATGTTTTTGGGACATTCAGAGATCTCTCACAATGTTTTTGGGCCACCAACATTTTACAGACTTTAGGGGGTCTACGATGCCTGTAAACCCCTTTTTTGGGCCTCCAAAGATTGCAACATTTTTGCAGGCCTAAGATGCATTTTAAGGCCTTTTTCGGGCTGCTAACATATTCTGTACTTTCGGGGTTGTAGGATCCATTTTTCGTGGCAAAAATATTTTTGTTTTGGGAATTTCAGTGGTCTAGGATGTGGGTTAATGCCCCTTTCAGGCTGCAAATGCTTTTGGGACATTCAGAGCTCTCTCGCACTGTTTTTGGGCCACCAACATTTTCTGAACTTTAGGGGGTCTACGATGCCTGTAAACCCCTTTTTTGGGCATCCAAACATTTCAACATTTTTGCAGGCCTAAGATGCCTTTTAAGGCCTTTTTTGGGCTGCTAACATTTTCTGAACTTTCAGGGGTGTAGGATGCATTTTTCGTGCCAGAAATATTTTTGGTAATTTCAGTGGTCTAGGATTTGGGTTAATGCCCCTTTTGGGCTGCTAATATTTTTGGGACATTCAGAGCTCTCTCACAATGTCTTTGGGCCACCAACATTTTCTGGACTTTAGGGGGTCTACGATGCGGGTAAACCTTTTTTTTGGGCCTCCAAACATTTCAACATTTTTGCAGGCCTAAATTGCATTTAAGGCCTTTTTTGGGCTGCTAACATATTCTGTACTTTCAGGGGTTTAGGATGCATTATTCGTGCCAAAAATATTTTTGGGAATTTCAGTGGTCTAGGATTTGGGTTAATGCCCCTTTCAGGCTGCAAATGTTTTTGGGACATTCAGAGCTCTCTCACAATGTTTTTGGGCCACCAACATTTTCTGGACTTTAGGGGGTCTACGATGCCTGTAAACCTTTTTTTGGGCCTCCAAACATTTCAACATTTTTGCAGGCCTAAAATGCATTTAAGGCCTTTTTTTGGGCTGCTAACATATTCTGTACTTTCAGGGGGGTAGGATGCATTTTTCGTGCCAAAAATATTTTCGGGAATTTCAGTGGTCTAGGATGCGGGTTAATGCCCCTTTCAAGCTGCAAATGCTTTTGGGACATTCCGAGCTCTCTCACACTGCTTTTGGGCCACCAACATTTTATGGACTTTAGGTGGTCTACGATGCCTGCAAACCCCTTTTTTGGGCCTCCAAAGATTTCAACATTTTTGCCGGCCTAAGATGCATTTTAAGGCCTTTTTTGGGCTGCTAACATATTCTGTACTTTCGGGGATGTAGGATGCATTTTTCGTGGCAAAAATATTTTGGAGAATTACAGTGGTCTAGGATGTGGGTTAATGCCCATTTCAGGCTGTAAATGTTTTTGGGACATTCAGAGATCTCTCACAATGTTTTTGGGCCACCAACATTTTACAGACTTTAGGGGGTCTACGATGCCTGTAAACCCCTTTTTTGGGCCTCCAAAGATTGCAACATTTTTGCAGGCCTAAGATGCATTTTAAGGCCTTTTTCGGGCTGCTAACATATTCTGTACTTTCGGGGTTGTAGGATCCATTTTTCGTGGCAAAAATATTTTTGTTTTGGGAATTTCAGTGGTCTAGGATGTGGGTTAATGCCCCTTTCAGGCTGCAAATGCTTTTGGGACATTCAGAGCTCTCTCGCACTGTTTTTGGGCCACCAACATTTTCTGAACTTTAGGGGGTCTATGATGCCTGTAAACCCCTTTTTTGGGCATCCAAACATTTCAACATTTTTGCAGGCCTAAGATGCATTTTAAGGCCTTTTTTGGGCTGCTAACATTTTCTGAACTTTCAGGGGTGTAGGATGCATTTTTCGTGCAAGAAATATTTTTGGTAATTTCAGTGGTCTAGGATTTCGGTTAATGCCCCTTTTGGGCTGCTAATGTTTTTGGGACATTCAGAGCTCTCTCACAATGTCTTTGGGCCACCAACATTTTCTGGACTTTAGGGGGTCTACGATGCTGGTAAACCTTTTTTTTGGGCCTCCAAACATTTCAACATTTTTGCAGGCCTAAATTGCATTTAAGGCCTTTTTTGGGCTGCTAACATATTCTGTACTTTCAGGGGTTTAGGATGCATTTTTCGTGCCAAAAATATTTTTGGGAATTTCAGGGGTCTAGCATGCAGGTTAATGTCCTTTTCAGACTGCAAATGTTTTTGGGAGATTCAGAGCTCTCTCACACCGTTTTTGGGCCACCGACATATTCTGGACTTTAGGGGGTCTACGATGCCTGTAAACCCCTTTTTTGGGCATCCAAACATTTCAACATTTTTGCAGGCCTAACATGCATTTTAAGGCCTTTTTTGGGCTGCTAACATATTCTGTACTTTCGGGAATGTAGGATGCATTTTTCGTGGCAAAAATATTTTGGAGAATTACAGTGGTCTAGGATGTGGGTTAATGCCCCTTTCAGGCTGTAAATGATTTTGGGACATTCAGAGATCTCTCACAATGTTTTTGGGCCACCAACATTTTACAGACTTTAGGGGGTCTACGATGACTGTAAACCCCTTTTTTGGGCCTCCAAAGATTTCAACATTTTTGCCGGCCTAAGATGCATTTTAAGGCCTTTTTTGGGCTACTAACATATTCTGTACTTTCGGGGATGTAGGATGCATTTTTCGTGGCAAAAATATTTTGGAGAATTACAGTGGTCTAGGATGTGGGTTAATGCCCCTTTCAGGCTGTAAATGTTTTTGGGACATTCAGAGATCTCTCACAATGTTTTTGGGCCACCAACATTTTACAGACTTTAGGGGGTCTACGATGCCTGTAAACCCCTTTTTTGGACCTCCAAAGATTTCAACATTTTTGCAGGCCTAAGATGCATTTTAAGGCCTTTTTTGGGCTGCTAACATATTCTGTACTTTCGGGGTTGTAGGATCCATTTTTCGTGGCAAAAATATTTTTGTTTTGGGAATTTCAGTGGTCTAGGATGTGGGTTAATTCCCCTTTCAGGCTGCAAATGCTTTTGGGACATTCAGAGCTCTCTCACACTGTTTTTGGGCCACCAACATTTTCTGAACTTTAGGGGGTCTACGATGCCTGTAAACCCCTTTTTTGGGCATCCAAACATTTCAACATTTTTGCAGGCCTAAGATGCATTTTAAGGCCTTTTTTGGGCTGCTAACATATTCTGAACTTTCAGGGGTGTAGGATGCATTTTTCGTGCCAGAAATATTTTTGGTAATTTCAGTGGTTTAGGATTTGGGTTAATGCCCCTTTTAGGCTGCTAATGTTTTTGGGACATTCAGAGCTCTCTCACAATGTCTTTGGGCCACCAACATTTTCTGGACTTTAGGGGGTCTACGATGCCGGTAAACCTTTTTTTTGGGCCTCCAAACATTTCAACATTTTTGCAGGCCTAAATTGCATTTAAGGCCTTTTTTGGGCTGCTAACATATTCTGTACTTTCAGGGGTTTAGGATGCATTTTTCGTGCCAAAAATATTTTTGGGAATTTCAGTGGTCTAGGATTTGGGTTAATGCCCCTTTCAGGCTGCAAATGTTTTTGGGACATTCAGAGCTCTCTCACAATGTTTTTGGGCCATCAACATTTTCTGGACTTTAGGGGGTCTACGATGCCTGTAAACCTTTTTTTTGGGCCTCCAAACATTTCAACATTTTTGCAGGCCTAAAATGCATTTAAGGCCTTTTTTGGGCTGCTAACATATTCTGTACTTTCAGGGGGGTAGGATGCATTTTTCGTGCCAAAAATATTTTTGGGAATTTCAGTGGTCTAGGATGCGGATTAATGCCCCTTTCAAGCTGCAAATGCTTTTCGGACATTCCGAGCTCTCTCACACTGCTTTTGGGCCACCAACATTTTCTGGACTTTAGGTGGTCTATGATGCCTGTAAACCCCTTTTTTGGGCCTCCAAAGATTTCAACATTTTTGCCGGCCTAAGATGCATTTTAAGGCCTTTTTTGGGCTGCTAACATATTCTGTACTTTCGGGGATGTAGGATGCATTTTTCGTGGCAAAAATATTTTGGAAAATTACAGTGGTCTAGGATGTGGGTTAATGCTCCTTTCAGGCTGTAAATGTTTTTGGGACATTCAGAGATCTCTCACAATGTTTTTGGGCCACCAACATTTATCAGAATTTAGGGGGTCTACGATGCCTGTAAACCCCTTTTTTGGGCCTCCAAAGATTTCAACATTTTTTCAGGCCTAAGTTGCATTTTAAGGCCTTTTTTGGAATGCTGACATATTCTGAACTTTCAGGG
The DNA here is from genome assembly GCF_040938575.1 of Ambystoma mexicanum. Classification (NCBI taxonomy): domain Eukaryota; kingdom Metazoa; phylum Chordata; class Amphibia; order Caudata; family Ambystomatidae; genus Ambystoma; species Ambystoma mexicanum. The sequence continues at coordinate 600,170,157 of NC_090929.1, forward strand.
GTGTAGGATGCATTTTTCGTGCCAAAAATATTTTTGGGAATTTCAGGGGTCTAGCAGCGGGTTAATGTCCTTTTCAGACTGCAAATGTTTTTGGGAGATTCAGAGCTCTCTCACACCGTTTTTGGGCCACCGACATATTCTGGACTTTAGGGGGTCTACGATGCCTGTAAACCCCTTTTTTGGGCAACCAAACATTTCATCATTTTTGCAGGCCTAAGATGCATTTTAAGGCCTTTTTGGGCTGCTAACATTTTCTGAACTTTCAGGGGTGTAGGATGCATTTTTCGTGCCAGAAATATTTTTGGTAATTTCAGTGGTCTAGGATTTGGGTTAATGCCCCTTTCAGGCTGCAAATGTTTTTGGGACATTCAGAGCTCTCTCACAATGTTTTTGGGCCACCAACATTTTCTGGACTTTAGGGGGTCTACAATGCCTGTAAACCTTTTTTTTGGGCCTCCAAATATTTCAACATTTTTGCAGGCCTAAAATGCTTTTAAGGCCTTTTTTGGGCTGCTAACATATTCTGTACTTTCAGGGGGGTAGGATGCATTTTTCCTGCCAAAAATATTTTTGGGAATTTCAGTGGTCTAGGATGCGGGTTAATGCCCCTTTCAAGCTGCAAATGCTTTTGGGACATTCCGAGCTCTCTCACACTGCTTTTGGGCCACCAACATTTTCTGGACTTTAGGTGGTCTACGATGCCTGTAAACCCCTTTTTTGGGCCTCCAAAGATTTCAACATTTTTGCCGGCCTAAGATGCATTTTAAGGCCTTTTTTGGGCTGCTAACATATTCTGTACTTTCGGGGATGTAGGATGCATTTTTCGTGGCAAAAATATTTTTGAGAATTACAGTGGTCTAGGATGTGGGTTAATGCCCCTTTCAGGCTGTAAATGTTTTTGGGACATTCAGAGATATCTCACAATGTTTTTGGGCCACCAACATTTATCAGACTTTAGGGGGTCTACGATGCCTGTAAACCCCTTTTTTGGGCCTCCAAAGATTTCAACATGTTTTCAGGCCTAAGATGCATTTTAAGGCCTTTTTTGGAATGCTGACATATTCTGAACTTTCAGGGTTGTAGGATGCATTTTTCGTGCCAAAAATATTTTTGGGAATTTCAGAGGTCTAGCATGCGGGTTAATGTCCTTTTCAGACTGCAACTGTTTTTGGGAGATTCAGAGCTCTCTCACACCGTTTCTGGGCCACCGACATATTCTGGACTTTAGGGGGTCTACGATGCCTGTAAACCCCTTTTTTGGGCATCCAAACATTTCAACATTTTTGCAGGCCTAAGATGCATTTTAAGGCCTTTTTGGGCTGCTAACATTTTCTGAACTTTCAGGGGTGTAGGATGCAATTTTCGTGCCAGAAATATTTTTGGTAATTTCAGTGGTCTAGGATTTGGGTTAATGCCCCTTTCAGGCTGCAAATGTTTTTGGGACATTCAGAGCTCTCTCACAATGTTTTTGGGCCACCAACATTTTCTGGACTTTAGGGGGTCTACAATGCCTGTAAACCTTTTTTTTGGGCCTCCAAACATTTCAACATTTTTGCAGGCCTAAAATGCATTTAAGGCCTTTTTTGGGCTGCTAACATATTCTGTACTTTCAGGGGGGTAGGATGCATTTTTCGTGCCAAAAATATTTTTGGGAATTTCAGTGGTCTAGGATGCGGGTTAATGCCCCTTTCAAGCTGCAAATGCTTTTGGGACATTCCGAGCTCTCTCAAACTACTTTTGGGCCACCAACATTTTCTGGACTTTAGGTGGTCTACGATGCCTGTAAACCCCTCTTTTGGGCCTCCAAAGATTTCAACATTTTTGCCGGCCTAAGATGCATTTTAAGGCCTTTTTTGGGCTGCTAACATATTCTGTACTTTCGGGGATGTAGGATGCATTTTTCGTGGCAAAAATATTTTGGAGAATTACAGTGGTCTAGGATGTGGGTTAATGCCCCTTTCAGGCTGTAAATGTTTTTGGGACATTCAGAGATCTCTCACAATGTTTTTGGGCCACCAACATTTTACAGACTTTAGGGGGTCTACGATGCCTGTAAACCTTTTTTTTGGGCCTCCAAACATTTCAACATTTTTGCAGGCCTAAAATGCATTTAAGGCCTTTTTTGGGCTGCTAACATATTCTGTACTTTCGGGGATGTAGGATGCATTTTTCGTGGCAAAAATATTTTGGAGAATTACAGTGGTCTAGGATGTGGGTTAATGCCCCTTTCAGGCTGCAAATGCTTTTGGGACATTCAGAGCTCTCTCACACTGTTTTTGGGCCACCAACATTTTCTGGACTTTATGGGGTCTACGATGCCTATAAACCCCTTTTTTGGGCATCCAAACATTTCAATAATTTTTTAGGCCCAGGATGCATTTTAAGGCCTTTTTTGGGCTGCTAACATTTTCTGAACTTTCAGGGGTGTAGAATGCATTTTTCGTGCCAGAAATATTTTTGGTAATTTCAGTGGTCTAGGATTTGGGTTGATGCCCCTTTCAGGCTGCAAATGTGTTTGGGACATTCAGAGCTCTCTCACACCGTTTTCCGGACACCAACATACTCTGGACTTTATGGGGTCTAGAATGCCTGTAAACCCCTTTTTTTGGGCCTCCAAAGTTTTCAATATTTTTTCAGGCCTAAGATGCATTTTAAGGCCTTTTTTGGAATGCTGACATATTCCGAACTTTCAGGGTTGTAGGATGCATTTTTCGTGCCAAAATATTTTTGGGAATTTCAGGGGTCTAGCATGCGGGTTAATGTCCTTTTCAGACTGCAAATGTTTTTGGGAGATTCAGAGCTCTCTCACACCGTTTTTGGGCCACCGACATATTCTGGACTTTAGGTGGTCTACGATGCCTGTAAACCCCTTTTTTGGGCCTCCAAAGATTTCAACATTTATGCAGGCCTAAGATGCATTTTAAGGCCTTTTTTGGGCTGCTAACATATTCTGAACTTTCAGGGGTGTAGGACGCATTTTTTGTGGCAAAAATATTTTTGGGAATTTCAGTGGTCTAGGATGCGGGTTAATGCCCCTTTCAAGCTGCAAATGCTTTTGGGACATTCAGAGCTCTCTCACACTGTTTTTGGGCCACCAACATTTTCTGGACTTTAGGTGGTCTACGATGCCTGTAAACCCCTTTTTTGGGCCTCCAAAGATTTCAACATTTTTGCCGGCCTAAGATGCATTTTAAGGCCTTTTTTGGGCTGCTAACATATTCTGTACTTATGGGGATGTAGGATGCATTTTTCGTGCCAGAAATATTTTTGGGAATTTCAGTGGTCTAGGATTTGGGTTAATGCCCCTTTCAGGCTGCAAATGTGTTTAGGACATTCAGAGCTCTCTCACACCGTTTTTGGGCCACCAACATTTTCTGGACTTTAGGGGGTCTACGATGCCTATAAACCCCTTTTTGGGCATCCAAACATTTCAACATTTTTGCAGGCCTAAGATGCATTTTAAGGCCTTTTTGGGCTGCTAACATTTTCTGAACTTTCAGGGGTGTAGGATGCATTTTTCGTGCCAGAAATATTTTTGGTAATTTCAGTGGTCTAGGATTTGGGTTAATGCCCCTTTCAGGCTGCAAATGTGTTTGGGACATTCAGAGCTCTCTCACACCGTTTTTCGGCCACCAACATATTCTGGCCTTTAGGGGGTCTGGGATGCCTGTAAACCCCTTTTTTGGGCCTCCAAACATTTCAACATTTTGCAGGGCTAAAATGCATTTAAGGCGTTTTTTGGGCTGCTAACATATTCTGTACTTTCAGGGGTGTAGGATGCATTTTTCGTGGCAAAAATATTTTTGGGAATTTCAGTGGTCTAGGATGTGGGTTAATGCCCCTTTCAGGCTGCAAATGCTTTTGGGACATTCAGAGCTCTCTCACACTGTTTTTGGGCCACCAACATTTTCTGGACTTTAGGGGGTCTACGATGCCTGTAAACCCCTTTTTTTGGGCCTCCAAAGTTTTTAACATTTTTTCAGGCCTAAGATGCATTTTAAGGCCTTTTTTGGAACGCTGACATATTCTGAACTTTCAGGGTTGTAGGATGCATTTTTCGTGCCAAAAATATTTTTGGGAATTACAGTGGTCTAGGATGTGGGTTAATGCCCCTTTCAGGCTGTAAATGTTTTTGGGACATTCAGAGATATCTCACAATGTTTTTGGGCCACCAACATTTATCAGACTTTAGGGGGTCTACGATGCCTGTAAACCCCTTTTTTGGGCCTCCAAAGATTTCAACATGTTTTCAGGCCTAAAATGCATTTTAAGGCCTTTTTTGGAATGCTGACATATTCTGAACTTTCAGGGTTGTAGGATGCATTTTTCGTGACAAAAATATTTTTGGGAATTTCAGAGGTCTAGCATGCGGGTTAATGTCCTTTTCAGACTGCAACTGTTTTTGGGAGATTCAGAGCTCTCTCACACCGTTTCTGGGCCACCGACATATTCTGGACTTTAGGGGGTCTACGATGCCTGTAAACCCCTTTTTTGGGCATCCAAACATTTCAACATTTTTGCAGGCCTAAGATGCATTTTAAGGCCTTTTTGGGCTGCTAACATTTTCTGAACTTTCAGGGGTGTAGGATGCATTTTTCGTGCCAGAAATATTTTTGGTAATTTCAGTGGTCTAGGATTTGGGTTAATGCCCCTTTCAGGCTGCAAATGTTTTTGGGACATTCAGAGCTCTCTCACAATGTTTTTGGGCCACCAACATTTTCTTGACTTTATTGGGTCTACGATGCCTGTAAACCTTTTTTTTGGGCCTCCAAACATTTCAACATTTTTGCAGGCCTAAAATGCATTTAAGGCCTTTTTTGGGCTGCTAGCATATTCTGTACTTTCAGGGGGGTAGGATGCATTTTTCGTGCCAAAAATATTTTTGGGAATTTCAGTGGTCTAGGATGCGGGTTAATGCCCCTTTCAAGCTGCAAATGCTTTTGGGACATTCCGAGCTCTCTCAAACTGCTTTTGGGCCACCAACATTTTCTGGACTTTAGGTGTTCTACGATGCCTGTAAACCCCTCTTTTGGGCCTCCAAAGATTTCAACATTTTTGCCGGCCTAAGATGCATTTTAAGGCCTTTTTTGGGCTGCTAACATATTCTGTACTTTCGGGGATGTAGGATGCATTTTTCGTGGCAAAAATATTTTGGAGAATTACAGTGGTCTAGGATGTGGGTTAATGCCCCTTTCAGGCTGTAAATGTTTTTGGGACATTCAGAGATCTCTCACAATGTTTTTGGGCCACCAACATTTTCCAGACTTTAGGGGGTCTACGATGCCTGTAAACCCCTTTTTTGGGCCTCCAAAGATTTCAACATTTTTTCAGGCCTAAGATGGATTTTAAGGCCTTTTTTGGAATGCTGACATATTCTGAACTTTCAGGGTTGTAGGATGCATTTTTCTGCCAAAAATATTTTTGGGAATTTCAGGGGTCTAGCATGCGGGTTAATGTCCTTTTCAGACTGCAAATGTTTTTGGGAGATTCAGAGCTCTCTCACACCGTTTTTGGGCCACCGACATATTCAGGACTTTAGGGGGTCTACGATGCCTGTAAACCCCTTTTTTGGGCCTCCAAAGATTTCAACATTTTTGCCAGCCTAAAATGCATTTTAAGGCCTTTTTTGGGCTGCTAACATATTCTGTACTTTCGGGGATGTAGGATGCATTTTTCGTGGCAAAAATATTTTGGAGAATTACAGTGGTCTAGGATGTGGGTTAATGCCCCTTTCAGGCTGTAAATGTTTTTGGGACATTCAGAGATCTCTCACAATGTTTTTGGGCCACCAACATTTTACAGACTTTAGGGGGTCTACGATGCCTGTAAACCTTTTTTTTGGGCCTCCAAACATTTCAACATTTTTGCAGGCCCAAAATGCATTTAAGGCCTTTTTTGGGCTGCTAACATATTCTGTACTTTCGGGGATGTAGGATGCATTTTTCGTGGCAAAAATATTTTGGAGAATTACAGTGGTCTAGGATGTGGGTTAATGCCCCTTTCAGGCTGCAAATGCTTTTGGGACATTCAGAGCTCTCTCACACTGTTTTTGGGCCACCAACATTTTCTGGACTTTATGGGGTCTACGATGCCTATAAACCCCTTTTTTGGGCATCCAATCATTTCAATAATTTTTTAGGCCCAGGATGCATTTTAAGGCCTTTTTTGGGCTGCTAACATTTTCTGAACTTTCAGGGGTGTAGAATGCATTTTTCGTGCCAGAAATATTTTTGGTAATTTCAGTGGTCTAGGATTTGGGTTGATGCCCCTTTCAGGCTGCAAATGTGTTTGGGACATTCAGAGCTCTCTCACACCGTTTTCCGGACACCAACATACTCTGGACTTTATGGGGTCTAGAATGCCTGTAAACCCCTTTTTTTGGGCCTCCAAAGTTTTCAATATTTTTTCAGGCCTAAGATGCATTTTAAGGCCTTTTTTGGAATGCTGACATATTCCGAACTTTCAGGGTTGTAGGATGCATTTTTCGTGCCAAAATATTTTTGGGAATTTCAGGGGTCTAGCATGCGGGTTAATGTCCTTTTCAGACTGCAAATGTTTTTGGGAGATACAGAGCTCTCTCACACCGTTTTTGGGCCACCGACATATTCTGGACTTTAGGTGGTCTACGATGCCTGTAAACCCCTTTTTTGGGCCTCCAAAGATTTCAACATTTATGCAGGCCTAAGATGCATTTTAAGGCCTTTTTTGGGCTGCTAACATATTCTGAACTTTCAGGGGTGTAGGACGCATTTTTTGTGGCAAAAATATTTTTGGGAATTTCAGTGGTCTAGGATGCGGGTTAATGCCCCTTTCAAGCTGCAAATGCTTTTGGGACATTCAGAGCTCTCTCACACTGTTTTTGGGCCACCAACATTTTCTGGACTTTAGGTGGTCTACGATGCCTGTAAACCCCTTTTTTGGGCCTCCAAAGATTTCAACATTTTTGCCGGCCTAAGATGCATTTTAAGGCCTTTTTTGGGCTGCTAACATATTCTGTACTTATGGGGATGTAGGATGCATTTTTCGTGGCAAAAATATTTTTGGGAATTTCAGTGTCTAGGATGTGGGTTAATGCCCCTTTCAGGCTACAAATGCTTTTGGGACATTCAGAGCTCTCTCACACTGTTTTTGGGCCACCAACATTTTCTGAACTTTAGGGGGTCTACGATGCCTGTAAACCCCTTTTTTGGGCATCCAAACATTTCAACATTTTTGCAGGCCTAAGATGCATTTTAAGGCCTTTTTTGGGCTGCTAACATTTTCTGAACTTTCAGGGGTGTAGGATGCATTTTTCGTGCCAGAAATATTTTTGGTAATTTCAGTGGTCTAGGATTTGGGTTAATGCCCCTTTCAGGCTGCAAATGTGTTTAGGACATTCAGAGCTCTCTCACACCGTTTTTGGGCCACCAACATTTTCTGGACTTTAGGGGGTCTACGATGCCTATAAACCCCTTTTTGGGCATCCAAACATTTCAACATTTTTGCAGGCCTAGGATGCATTTTAAGGCCTTTTTGGGCTGCTAACATTTTCTGAACTTTCAGGGGTGTAGGATGCATTTTTCGTGCCAGAAATATTTTTGGTAATTTCAGTGGTCTAGGATTTGGGTTAATGCCCCTTTCAGGCTGCAAATGTGTTTGGGACATTCAGAGCTCTCTCACACCGTTTTTCGGCCACCAACATATTCTGGACTTTAGGGGGTCTGGGATGCCTGTAAACCCCTTTTTTGGGCCTCCAAACATTTCAACATTTTTGCAGGGCTAAAATGCATTTAAGGCGTTTTTTGGGCTGCTAACATATTCTGTACTTTCAGGGGTGTAGGATGCATTTTTCGTGGCAAAAATATTTCAGTGGTCTAGGATGTGGGTTAATGCCCCTTTCAGGCTGCAAATGCTTTTGGGACATTCAGAGCTCTCTCACACTGTTTTTGGGCCACCAACATTTTCTGGACTTTAGGGGGTCTACGATGCCTGTAAACCCCTTTTTTTGGGCCTCCAAAGTTTTTAACATTTTTTCAGGCCTAAGATGCATTTTAAGGCCTTTTTTGGAACGCTGACATATTCTGAACTTTCAGGGTTGTAGGATGCATTTTTCGTGCCAAAAATATTTTTGGGAATTTCAGGGGTCTAGCATGCGGGTTAATGTCCTTTTCAGACTGCAAATGTTTATGGGAGATTCAGAGCTCTCTCACAACGTTTCTGGGCCACCGACATATTCTGGACTTTAGGGGGTCTACGATGCCTGTAAACCCCTTTTTTGGGCATCCAAACATTTCAACATTTTTGCAGGCCTAAGATGCATTTTAAGGCCTTTTTGGGCTGCTAACATTTTCTGAACTTTCAGGGGTGTAGGATGCATTTTTCGTGCCAGAAATATTTTTGGTAATTTCAGTGGTCTAGGATTTGGGTTAATGCCCCTTTCAGGCTGCAAATGTTTTTGGGACATTCAGAGCTCTCTCACAATGTTTTTGGGCCACCAACATTTTCTGGACTTTAGGGGGTCTACGATGCCTGTAAACCCCTTTTTTGGGCCTCCAAAGATTTCAACATTTTTGCCGGCCTAAAATGCATTTTAAGGCCTTTTTTGGGCTGCTAACATATTCTGTACTTTCGGGGATGTAGGATGCATTTTTTGTGGCAAATCATTTTTGGGGAATTACAGTGGTCTAGGATGTGGGTTAATGCCCCTTTCAGGCTGCAAATGCTTTTGGGACATTCAGAGCTCTCTCACACTGTTTTTGGGCCACCAACATTTTCTGGACTTTAGGGGGTCTACGATGCCTATAAACCCCTTTTTGGGCATCCAAACATTTCAACATTTTTGCAGGCCTAAGATGCATTTTAAGGCCTTTTTTGGGCTGCTAACATTTTCTGAACTTTCAGGGGTGTAGGATCCATTTTTCGTGGCAAAAATATTTTTGGGAATTTCAGTGGTCTAGGATGTGGGTTAATGCCCCTTTCAGGCTGCAAATGCTTTTGGGACATTCAGAGCTCTCTCACACTGTTTTTGGGCCACCAACATTTTCTGAACTTTAGGGGGTCTACGATGCCTGTAAACCCCTTTTTTGGGCATCCAAACATTTCAACATTTTTGCAGGCCTAAGATGCATTTTAAGGCCTTTTTTGGGCTGCTAACATTTTCTGAACTTTCAGGGGTGTAAGATGCATTTTTCGTGCCAGAAATATTTTTGGTAATTTCAGTGGTCTAGGATTTGGGTTAATGCCCCTTTTGGGCTGCTAATGTTTTTGGGACATTCAGAGCTCTCTCACACTGTTTTTGGGCCACCAACATTTTCTGGACTTTAGGGGGTCTACGATGCCTATAAACCCCTTTTTGGGCATCCAAACATTTCAACATTTTTGCAGGCCTAATATGCATTTTTAAGGCCTTTTTTGGGCTGCTAACATTTTCTGAACTTTCAGGGGTGTAGGATGCATTTTTCATGCCAGAAATATTTTTGGTAATTTCAGTGGTCTAGGATTTGGGTTAATGCCCCTTTCAGGCTGCAAATGTGTTTGGGACATTCAGAGCTCTCTCACACCGTTTTTCGGCCACCAACATATTCTGGACTTTATGGGGTCTAGAATGCCTGTAAACCCCTTTTTTTGGGCCTCCAAAGTTTTCAACATTTTTTCAGGCCTAAGATGCATTTTAAGGCCTTTTTTGGAATGCTGACATATTCTGAACTTTCAGGGGTGTAGGATGCATTTTTCGTGCCAAAAATATTTTTGGGAATTTCAGGGGTCTAGCATGCGGGTTAATGTCCTTTTCAGACTGCAAATGTTTTTGGGAGATTCAGAGCTCTCTCACACCGTTTTTGGGCCACCGACATATTATGGACTTTAGGGGGTCTAGGGCGCCTGTAAAACCCTTTTTTATGCCTCCAAAGTTTTCAACATTTATGCAGGCCTAAGATGCATTTTAAGGCCTTTTTTGGGCTGCTAACATATTCTGAACTTTCAGGGGTGTAGGACGCATTTTTCATGCCAAAAATATTTTTGGGAATTTCAGTTGTCTAGGATGTGGGTAAATGGCCTTTTCAGGCTGCAAATGTTTTTGGGACATTCAGAGTTCTCTCACACTGTTTTTGGGCCACCGACATATTCTGGACTTTAGGGGGTCTAGGGCGCCTGTAAAACCCTTTTTTATGCCTCCAAAGTTTTCAACATTTATGCAGGCCTAAGATGCATTTTAAGGCCTTTTTTGGGCTGCTAACATATTCTGAACTTTCAGGGGTGTAGGACGCATTTTTCGTGCCAAAAATATTTTTGCGAATTTCAGTGGTCTAGGATGTGGGTAAATGGCCTTTTCAGGCTGCAAATGTTTTTGGGACATTCAGAGTTCTCTCACACCGTTTTTCGGCCACCAACAAATTCTGGACATTAGGGGGTCTAGGATGCCTGTAAACCCCTTTTTTATGCCTGTAAAGTTTTCAACATTTATGCAGGCCTAAGATGCATTTTAAGGCCTTTTTTGGGCTGCTAACATATTCTGAACTTTCAGGGGTGTAGGACGCATTTTTCGTGCCAAAAATATTTTTGGGAATTTCAGTGGTCTAGAATGCGGGTAAATGCTCCTTTCAGGCTGCAAATGTTTTTGGGACATTCAGAGCTCTCTCACAATGTTTTTGGGCTATCAACATTTTCTTGACTTTAGGGGGTCTACGATGCCTGTAAACCTTTTTTTGGGCCTCCAAACATTTCAACATTTTTGCAGGCCTAAAATGCATTTAAGGCCTGTTTTGGGCTGCTAACATATTCTGTACGTACTTTCAGGGGTGTAGGATGCATTTTTCGTGCCAAAAATATTTTTGGGAATTTCAGTGGTCTAGGATGCGGGTTAATGCCCCTTTCAAGCTGCAAATGCTTTTGGGACATTCAGAGCTCTCTCACACTGCTTTTGGGCCACCAACATTTTCTGGACTTTAGGTGGTCTACGATGCCTGTAAACCCCTTTTTTGGGCCTCCAAAGATTTCAACATTTTTGCCGGCCTAAGATGCATTTTAAGGCCTTTTTTGGGCTGCTAACATATTCTGTACTTTCGGGGATGTAGGATGCATCTTTCGTGGCAAAAATATTTTTAGGAATTTCAGTGGTCTAGGATGTGGGTTAATGCCCCTTTCAGGCTGCAAATGCTTTTGGGACATTCAGAGCTCTCTCACACTGTTTTAGGTCCAACAACATTTTCTGAACTTTAGGGGGTCTACGATGCCTGTAAACCCCTTTTTTGGGCATCCAAACATTTCAACATTTTTGCAGGCCTAAGATGCATTTTAAGGCCTTTTTTGGGCTGCTAACATTTTCTGAACTTTCAGGGGTGTAGGATGCATTTTTCGTGCCAGAAATATTTTTGGTAATTTCAGTGGTCTAGGATTTGGGTTAATGCCCCTTTTGGGCTGCTAATGTTTTTGGGACATTCAGAGCTCTCTCACAATGTCTTTGGGCCACCAACATTTTCTGGACTTTAGGTGGTCTACGATGCCTGTAAACCCCTTTTTTGGGCCTCCAAAGATTTCAACATTTTTGCAGGCCTAAGATGCATTTTAAGGCCTTTTTTGGGCTGCTAACATATTCTTTACTTTTGGGGATGTAGGATGCATTTTTTGTGGCAAATCATTTTTGGGGAATTAAAGTGGTCTAGGATGTGGGTTAATGCCCCTTTCAGGCTGCAAATGCTTTTGGGACATTCAGAGCTCTCTCACACTGTTTTTGGGCCACCAACATTTTCTGGACTTTAGGGGGTCTACGATGCCTATAAACCCCTTTTTGGGCATCCAAACATTTCAACATTTTTGCAGGCCTAAGATGCATTTTAAGGCCTTTTTGGGCTGCTAACATTTTCTGAACTTTCAGGGGTGTAGGATGCATTTTTCGTGCCAGAAATATTTTTGGTAATTTCAGTGGTCTAGGATGTGGGTTAATGCCCCTTTCAGGCTGCAAATGCTTTTGGGACATTCAGATCTCTCTCACACTGTTTTTGGGCCACCAACATTTTCTGGACTTTAGGGGGTCTACGATGCCTGTAAACCCCTTTTTTTGGGCCTCCAAACTTTTTAACATTTTTTCAGGCCTAAGATGCATTTTAAGGCCTTTTTTGGAATGCTGACATATTCTGAACTTTCAGGGTTGTAGGATGCATTTTTCGTGCCAAAAATATTTTTGGGAATTTCAGGGGTCTAGCATGCAGGTTAATGTCCTTTTCAGACTGCAAATGTTTTTGGGAGATTCAGAGCTCTCTCACACCGTTTTTGGGCCACCGACATATTCTGGACTTTAGGGGGTCTACGATGCCTGTAAACCCCTTTTTTGGGCATCCAAATATTTCAACATTTTTGCAGGCCTAAGATGCATTTTAAGGCCTTTTTTGGGCTGCTAACATATTCTGTACTTTCGGGAATGTAGGATGCATTTTTCGTGGCAAAAATATTTTGGAGAATTACAGTGGTCTAGGATGTGGGTTAATGCCCCTTTCAGGCTGTAAATGATTTTGGGACATTCAGAGATCTCTCACAATGTTTTTGGGCCACCAACATTTTACAGACTTTAGGGGGTCTACGATGCCTGAAAACCCCTTTTTTGGGCCTCCAAAGATTTCAACATTTTTGCAGGCCTAAGATGCATTTTAAGGCCTTTTTTGGGCTGCTAACATATTCTGTACTTTCGGGGTAGTAGGATCCATTTTTCGTGGCAAAAATATTTTTGTTTTGGGAATTTCAGTGGTCTAGGATGTGGGTTAATGCCCCTTATAGGCTGCAAATGCTTTTGGGACATTCAGAGCTCTCTCACAATGTCTTTGGGCCACCAACATTTTCTGGACTTTAAGGGGTCTACGATGCCGGTAAACCTTTTTTTTGGGCCTCCAAACATTTCAACATTTTGCAGGCCTAAATTGCATTTAAGGTCTTTTTTGGGCTGCTAACATATTCTGTACTTTCAAGGGTTTAGGATGCATTTTTCGTGCCAAAAATATTTTTGGGAATTTCAGTGGTCTAGGATTTGGGTTAATGCCCCTTTTAGGCTGCTAATGTTTTTGGGACATTCAGAGCTCTCTCACAATGTCTTTGGGCCACCAACATTTTCTGGACTTTAGGGGGTCTACGATGCCGGTAAACCTTTTTTTTGGGCCTCCAAACATTTCAACATTTTGCAGGCCTAAATTGCATTTAAGGTCTTTTTTGGGCTGCTAACATATTCTGTACTTTCAAGGGTTTAGGATGCATTTTTCGTGCCAAAAATATTTTTGGGAATTTCAGTGGTCTAGGATTTGGGTTAATGCCCCTTTCAGGCTGCAAATGTTTTTGGGACATTCAGAGCTCTCTCACAATGTTTTTGGGCCATCAACATTTTCTGGACTTTAGGGGGTCTACGATGCCTGTAAACCTTTTTTTTGGGCCTCCAAACATTTCAACATTTTTGCAGGCCTAAAATGCATTTAAGGCCTTTTTTGGGCTGCTAGCATATTCTGTACTTTCAGGGGGGTAGGATGCATTTTTCGTGCCAAAAATATTTTTGGGAATTTCAGTGGTTTAGGATGCGGATTAATGCCCCTTTCAAGCTGCAAATGCTTTTGGGACATTCCGAGCTCTCTCACACTGCTTTTGGGCACCAACATTTTCTGGACTTTAGGTGGTCTACGATGACTGTAAACCCCTTTTTTGGGCCTCCAAAGATTTCAACATTTTTGCCGGCCTAAGATGCATTTTAAGGCCTTTTTTGGGCTGCTAACATATTCTGTACTTTCGGGGATGTAGGATGCATTTTTCGTGGCAAAAATATTTTGGAAAATTACAGTGGTCTAGGATGTGGGTTAATGCTCCTTTCAGGCTGTAAATGTTTTTGGGACATTCAGAGATCTCTCACAATGTTTTTGGGCCACCAACATTTATCAGACTTTAGGGGGTCTACGATGCCTGTAAACCCCTTTTTTGGGCCTCCAAAGATTTCAACATTTTTTCAGGCCTAAGTTGCATTTTAAGGCCTTTTTTGGAATGCTGACATATTCTGAACTTTCAGGGGTGTAGGATGCATTTTTCGTGCCAAAAATATTTTTGGGAATTTCAGGGGTCTAGCAGCGGGTTAATGTCCTTTTCAGACTGCAAATGTTTTTGGGAGATTCAGAGCTCTCTCACACCGTTTCTGGGCCACCGACATATTCTGGACTTTAGGGGGTCTACGATGCCTGTAAACCCCTTTTTTGGGCCTCCAAAGATTTCAACATTTTTGCAGGCCTAAGATGCATTTTAAGGCCTTTTCTGGGCTGCTAACATATTCTGTACTTTCGGGGATGTAGGATGCATTTTTCGTGGCAAAAATATTTTTGAGAATTACAGTGGTCTAGGATGTGGGTTAATGCCCCTTTCAGGCTGTATATGTTTTTGGGACATTCAGAGATATCTCAAAATGTTTTTGGGCCACCAACATTTATCAGACTTTAGGGGGTCTACGATGCCTGTAAACCCCTTTTTTGGGCCTCCAAAGATTTCAACATGTTTTCAGGCCTAAGATGCATTTTAAGGCCTTTTTTGGAATGCTGACATATTCTGAACTTTCAGGGTTGTAGGATGCATTTTTCGTGCCAAAAATATTTTTGGGAATTTCAGGGGTCTAGCATGCGGGTTAATGTCCTTTTCAGACTGCAAATGTTTTTGGGAGATTCAGAGCTCTCTCACACCGTTTTTGGGCCACCGACATATTCTGGACTTTAGGGGGTCTACGATGCCTGTAAACCCCTTTTTTGGGCATCCAAACATTTCAACATTTTTGCAGGCCTGAGATGCATTTTAAGGCCTTTTTGGGCTGCTAACATTTTCTGAACTTTCAGGGGTGTAGGATGCATTTTTCGTGCCAGAAATATTTTTGGTAATTTCAGTGGTCTAGGATTTGGGTTAATGCCCCTTTCAGGCTGCAAATGTTTTTGGGACATTCAGAGCTCTCTCACAATGTTTTTGGGCCACCAACATTTTCTGGACTTTAGGGGGTCTACGATGCCTGTAAACCTTTTTTTTGGGCCTCCAAACATTTCAACATTTTTGCAGGCCTAAAATGCATTTAAGGCCTTTTTTGGGCTGCTAACATATTCTGTACTTTCAGGGGGGTAGGATGCATTTTTCGTGCCAAAAATATTTTTGGGAATTTCAGTGGTCTAGGATGCGGGTTAATGCCCCTTTCAAGCTGCAAATGCTTTTGGGACATTCCGAGCTCTCTCAAACTGCTTTTGGGCCACCAACATTTTCTGGACTTTAGGTGGTCTGCGATGCCTGTAAACCCCTCTTTTGGGCCTCCAAAGATTTCAACATTTTTGCCGGCCTAAGATGCATTTTAAGGCCTTTTTTGGGCTGCTAACATATTCTGTACTTTCGGGGATGTAGGATGCATTTTTCGTGGCAAAAATATTTTGGAGAATTACAGTGGTCTAGGATGTGGGTTAATGCCCCTTTCAGGCTGTAAATGTTTTTGGGACATTCAGAGATCTCTCACAATGTTTTTGGGCCACCAACATTTTCCAGACTTTAGGGGGTCTACGATGCCTGTAAACCCCTTTTTTGGGCCTCCAAAGATTTCAACATTTTTTCAGGCCTAAGATGGATTTTAAGGCCTTTTTTGGAATGCTGACATATTCTGAACTTTCAGGGTTGTAGGATGCATTTTTCGTGCCAAAAATATTTTTGGGAATTTCAGGGGTCTAGCATGCGGGTTAATGTCCTTTTCAGACTGCAAATGTTTTTGGGAGATTCAGAGCTCTCTCACACCGTTTTTGGGCCACCGACATATTCTGGACTTTAGGGGGTCTACGATGCCTGTAAACCCCTTTTTTGGGCCTCCAAAGATTTCAACATTTTTGCCGGCCTAAAATGCATTTTAAGGCCTTTTTTGGGCTGCTAACATATTCTGTACTTTCGGGGATGTAGGATGCATTTTTCGTGGCAAAAATATTTTGGAGAATTACAGTGGTCTAGGATGTGGGTTAATGCCCCTTTCAGGCTGTAAATGTTTTTGGGACATTCAGAGATCTCTCACAATGTTTTTGGGCCACCAACATTTTACAGACTTTAGGGGGTCTACGATGCCTGTAAACCTTTTTTTTGGGCCTCCAAACATTTCAACATTTTTGCAGGCCTAAAATGCATTTAAGGCCTTTTTTGGGCTGCTAACATATTCTGTACTTTCAGGGGGGTAGGATGCATTTTTCGTGCCAAAAATATTTTTGGGAATTTCAGTGGTCTAGGATGCGGATTAATGCCCCTTTCAAGCTGCAAATGCTTTTGGGACATTCCGAGCTCTCTCAAACTGCTTTTGGGCCACCAACATTTTCTGGACTTTAGGTGGTCTACGATGCCTGTAAACCCCTTTTTTGGGCCTCCAAAGATTTCAACATTTTTGCCGGCCTAAGATGCATTTTAAGGCCTTTTTTGGGCTGCTAACATATTCTGTACTTTCGGGGATGTAGGATGCATTTTTCGTGGCAAAAATATTTTGGAGAATTACAGTGGTCTAGGATATGCGTTAATGCCCCTTTCAGGCTGTAAATGTTTTTGGGACATTCAGAGATCTCTCACAATGTTTTTGGGCCACCAAAATTTCCAGACTTTAGGGGGTCTACGATGCCTGTAAACCCCTTTTTTGGGCCTTCAAAGATTTCAACATTTTTTCAGGCCTAAGATGCATTTTAAGGCCTTTTTTGGAATGCTGACATATTCTGAACTTTCAGGGTTGTAGGATGCATTTTTCGTGCCAAAAATATTTTTGGGAATTTCAGGGGTCTAGCATGCGGGTTAATGTCCTTTTCAGACTGCAAATGTTTTTGGGAGATTCAGAGCTCTCTCACACCGTTTTTGGGCCACCGACATATTCTGGACTTTAGGGGGTCTACGATGCCTATAAACCCCTTTTTGGGCATCCAAACATTTCAACATTTTTGCAGGCCTAAGATGCATTTTAAGGCCTTTTTGGGCTGCTAACATTTTCTGAACTTTCAGGGGTGTAGGATGCATTTTTCGTGCCAGAAATATTTTTGGGAATTTCAGGGGTCTAGCATGCGGGTTAATGTCCTTTTCAGACTGCAAATGTTTTTGGGAGATTCAGAGCTCTCTCACACCGTTTTTGGGCCACCGACATATTCTGGACTTTAGGGGGTCTACGATGCCTATAAACCCCTTTTTTGGGCCTCCAAAGATTTCAACATTTTTGCCGGCCTAAGATGCATTTTAAGGCCTTTTTTGGAATGCTGACATATTCTGAACTTTCAGGGTTGTAGGATGCATTTTTCGTGGCAAAAATATTTTTGGGAATTTCAGGGGTCTAGCATGCGGGTTAATGTCCTTTTCAGACTGCAAATGTTTTTGGGACATTCAGAGATCTCTCACAATGTTTTTGGGCCACCAACATTTTACAGACTTTAGGGGGTCTAAGATGCCTGTAAACCCCTTTTTTGAGCCTCCAAAGTATCCAACATTTTTGCAGGCCTAAGATGCATTTTAAGGCCTTTTTCGGGCTGCTAACATATTCTGTACTTTCGGGGTTGTAGGATCCATTTTTCGTGGCAAAAATATTTTTGTTTTGGGAATTTCAGTGGTCTCGGATGTGGGTTAATGCCCCTTTCAGGCTGCAAATGCTTTTGGGACATTCAGAGCTCTCTCACACTGTTTTTGGGCCACCAACATTTTCTGAACTTTAGGGGGTCTACGATGCCTGTAAACCCCTTTTTTGGGCATCCAAACATTTCAACATTTTTGCAGGCCTAAAATGCATTTAAGGCCTTTTTTGGGCTACTAACATATTCTGTACTTTCAGGGGGGTAGGATGCATTTTTCGTGCCAAAAATATTTTTGGGAATTTCAGTGGTCTAGGATGCAGGTTAATGCCCCTTTCAAGCTGCAAATGCTTTTGGGACATTCCGAGCTCTCTCACACTGCTTTTGGGCCACCAACATTTTCTGGACTTTAGGTGGTCAACGATGCCTGTAAACCCCTTTTTTGGGCCTCCAAAGATTTCAACATTTTTGCCAGCCTAAGATGCATTTTAAGGCCTTTTTTGGGCTGCTAACATATTCTGTACTTTCGGGGACGTAGGATGCATTTTTCGTGGCAAAAATATTTTGGAGAATTACAGTGGTCTAGGATGTGGGTTAATGCCCCTTTCAGGCTGTAAATGTTTTTGGGACATTCAGAGATCTCGCACAATGTTTTTGGGCCACCAACATTTTCCAGACTTTAGGGGGTCTACGATGCCTGTAAACCCCTTTTTTGGGCCTCCAAAGATTTCAACTTTTTTTCAGGCCTAAGATGCATTTTAAGGCCTTTTTTGGAATGCTGACATATTCTGAACTTTCAGGGTTGTAGGATGCATTTTTCGTGCCAAAAATATTTTTGGGAATTTCAGGGGTCTAGCATGCGGGTTAATGTCCTTTTCAGACTGCAAATGTTTTTGGGAGATTCAGAGCTCTCTCACACCGTTTTTGGGCCACTGACATATTCTGGACTTTAGGGGGTCTACGATGCCTGTAAACCCCTTTTTCGGGCATCCAAACATTTCAACATTTTTGCAGGCCTAAGTTGCATTTTAAGGCCTTTTTTGGGCTGCTAACATTTTCTGAACTTTCAGGGGTGTAGGATGCATTTTTCGTGCCAGAAATATTTTTGGTAATTTCAGTGGTCTAGGATTTGGGTTAATGCCCCTTTTGGGCTGCTAATGTTTTTGGGACATTCAGAGCTCTCTCACAATGTCTTTGGGCCACCAACATTTTCTGGACGTTAGGGGCTCTACGATGCCGGTAAACCTTTTTTTTTGGCCTCCAAAAATTTCAACATTTTTGCAGGCCTAAATTGCATTTAAGGCCTTTTTTGGGCTGCTAACATATTCTGTACTTTCAGGGGTTTAGGATGCATTTTTCGTGCCAAAAATATTTTTGGGAATTTCAGTGGTCTAGGATTTGGGTTAATGCCCCTTTCAGGCTGCAAATGTTTTTGGGACATTCAGAGCTCTCTCACAATGTTTTTGGGCCACCAACATTTTCTGGACTTTAGGGGGTCTACGATGCCTGTAAACCTTTTTTTTGGGCCTCCAAACATTTCAACATTTTTGCAGGCCTAAAATGCATTTAAGGCCTTTTTTGGGCTGCTAACATATTCTGTACTTTCAGGGGGGTAGGATGCATTTTTCATGCCAAAAATATTTTGGAGTATTACAGTGGTCTAGGATGTGGGTTAATGCCCCTTTCAGGCTGTACATTTTTTTTGGGACATTTAGAGATCTCTCACAATGTTTTTGGGCCACCAACATTTTCCAGACTTTAGGGGGTCTACGATGCCTGTAAACCCCTTTTTTGGGCCTCCAAAGATTTCAACATTTTTTCAGGCCTAAGATGCATTTTAAGGCCTTTTTTGGAATGCTGACATATTCTGAACTTTCAGGGTTGTAGGATGCATTTTTCGTGCCAAAAATATTTTTGGGAATTTCAGTGGTCTAGGATGCGGGTTAATGCCCCTTTCAGGCTGCAAATGCTTTTGGGACATTCCGAGCTCTCTCACACTGCTTTTGGGCCACCAACATTTTATGGACTTTTGGTGGTCTACGATGCCTGTAAAGCCCTTTTTTGGGCCTCCAAAGATTTCAACATTTTTGCAGTCCTAAGATGCATTTTAAGGCCTTTTTTGGGCTGCTAACATATTCTGTACTTTCGGGGTTGTAGGACCCATTTTTCGTGGCAAAAATATTTTTGTTTTGGGAATTTCAGTGGTCTAGGATGTGGGTTAATGCCCCTTTCAGGCTGCAAATGCTTTTGGGACATTCAGAGCTCTCTCACACTGTTTTTGGGCCACCAACATTTTCTGAACTTTAGGGGGTCTACGATGCCTGTAAACCCCTTTTTTGGGCATCCAAACATTTCAACATTTTTGCAGGCCTAAGATGCATTTTAAGGCCTTTTTTGGGCTGCTAACATTTTCTGAACTTTCAGGGGTGTAGGATGCATTTTTCGTGCCAGAAATATTTTTGGTAATTTCAGTGGTCTAGGATTTGGGTTAATGCCCCTTTTGGGCTGCTAATGTTTTTGGGACATTCAGAGCTCTCTCACAATGTCTTTGGGCCACCAACATTTTCTGGACGTTAGGGGGTCTACGATGCCGGTAAACCTTTTTTTTTGGCCTCCAAAAATTTCAACATTTTTGCAGGCCTAAATTGCATTTAAGGCCTTTTTTGGGCTGCTAACATATTCTGTACTTTCAGGGGTTTAGGATGCATTTTTCGTGCCAAAAATATTTTTGGGAATTTCAGTGGTCTAGGATTTGGGTTAATGCCCCTTTCAGGCTGCAAATGTTTTTGGGACATTCAGAGCTCTCTCACAATGTTTTTGGGCCACCAACATTTTCTGGACTTTAGGGGGTCTACGATGCCTGTAAACCTTTTTTTTGGGCCTCCAAACATTTCAACATTTTTGCAGGCCTAAAATGCATTTAAGGCCTTTTTTGGGCTGCTAACATATTCTGTACTTTCAGGGGGGTAGGATGCATTTTTCATGCCAAAAATATTTTGGAGTATTACAGTGGTCTAGGATGTGGGTTAATGCCCCTTTCAGGCTGTACATTTTTTTTGGGACATTTAGAGATCTCACACAATGTTTTTGGGCCACCAACATTTTCCAGACTTTAGGGGGTCTACGATGCCTGTAAACCCCTTTTTTGGGCCTCCAAAGATTTCAACATTTTTTCAGGCCTAAGATGCATTTTAAGGCCTTTTTTGGAATGCTGACATATTCTGAACTTTCAGGGTTGTAGGATGCATTTTTCGTGCCAAAAATATTTTTGGGAATTTCAGGGGTCTAGCATGCGGGTTAATGTCCTTTTCAGACTGCAAATGTTTTTGGGAGATTCAGAGCTCTCTCACACCATTTTTGGGCCCCTGACATATTCTGGACTTTAGGGGGTCTACGATGCCTGTAAACCCCTTTTTTGGGCATCCAAACATTTCAACATTTTTGCAGGCCTAAGATGCATTTTAAGGCCTTTTTGGGCTGCTAACATTTTCTGAACTTTCAGGGGTGTAGGATGCATTTTTCGTGCCAGAAATATTTTTGGTAATTTCAGTGGTCTAGGATTTGGGTTAATGCCCCTTTCAGGCTGCAAATGTTTTTGGGACATTCAGAGCTCTCTCACAATGTTTTTGGGCCACCAACATTTTCTGGACTTTAGGGGGTCTACGATGCCTGTAAACCTTTTTTTTGGGCCTCCAAACATTTCAACATTTTTGCAGGCCTAAAATGCATTTTAAGGCCTTTTTTGGAATGCTGACATATTCTGAACTTTCAGGGTTGTAGGATGCATTTTTCGTGCCAAAAATATTTTTGGGAATTTCAGGGGTCTAGCATGCGGGTTAATGTCCTTTTCAGACTGCAAATGTTTTTGGGAGATTCAGAGCTCTCTCACACCGTTTTTGGGCCCCCGACATTTTCTGAACTTTAGGGGGTCTACGATACCTGTAAACCCCTTTTTTGGGCATCCAAACATTTCAACATTTTTGCAGGCCTAAAATGCATTTAAGGCCTTTTTTGGGCTGCTAACATATTCTGTACTTTCAGGGGGGTAGGATGCATTTTTCGTGCCAAAAATATTTTTGGGAATTTCAGTGGTCTAGGATGCAGGTTAATGCCCCTTTCAAGCTGCAAATGCTTTTGGGACATTCCAAGCTCTCTCACACTGCTTTTGGGCCACCAACATTTTCTGGACTTTAGGTGGTCAACGATGCCTGTAAACCCCTTTTTTGGGCCTCCAAAGATTTCAACATTTTTGCCAGCCTAAGATGCATTTTAAGGCCTTTTTTGGGCTGCTAACATATTCTGTACTTTCGGGGACGTAGGATGCATTTTTCGTGGCAAAATATTTTGGAGAAATACAGTGGTCTAGGATGTGGGTTAATGCCCCTTTCAGGCTGTAAATGTTTTTGGGACATTCAGAGATCTCGCACAAGGTTTTTGGGCCACCAACATTTTCCAGACTTTAGGGGGTCTACGATGCCTGTAAACCCCTTTTTTGGGCCTCCAAAGATTTCAACATTTTTTCAGGCCTAAGATGCATTTTAAGGCCTTTTTTGGAATGCTGACATATTCTGAACTTTCAGGGTTGTAGGATGCATTTTTCGTGCCAAAACTATTTTTGGGAATTTCAGGGGTCTAGCATGCGGGTTAATGTCCTTTTCAGACTGCAAATGTTTTTGGGAGATTCAGAGCTCTCTCACACCGTTTTTGGGCCACTGACATATTCTGGACTTTAGGGGGTCTACGATGCCTGTAAACCCCTTTTTCGGGCATCCAAACATTTCAACATTTTTGCAGGCCTAAGTTGCATTTTAAGGCCTTTTTGGGCTGCTAACATTTTATGAACTTTCAGGGGTGTAGGATGCATTTTTCGTGCCAGAAATATTTTTGGTAATTTCAGTGGTCTAGGATTTGGGCTAATGCCCCTTTCAGGCTGCAAATGTTTTTGGGACATTCAGAGCTCTCTCACAATGTTTTTGGGCCACCAACATTTTCTGGACTTTAGGGGGTCTACGATGCCTGTAAACTTTTTTTTTGGGCCTCCAAACATTTCAACATTTTTGCAGGCCTAAAATGCATTTAAGGCCTTTTTTGGGCTGCTAACATATTCTGTACGTTCAGGGGGGTAGGATGCATTTTTCGTGCCAAAAATATTTTTGGGAATTTCAGTGGTCTAGGATGCGGGTTAATGCCCCGTTCAAGCTGCAAATGCTTTTGGGACATTCCGAGCTCTCTCACACTGCTTTTGGGCCACCAACATTTTCTGGACTTTAGGTGGTCTACGATGCCTGTAAACCCCTTTTTTGGGCCTCCAAAGATTTCAACATTTTTGCAGGCCTAAGATGCATTTTAAGGCCTTTTTTGGGCTGCTCACATATTCTGAACTTTCAGGGTTGTAGGATGCATTTTTCGTGGCAAAAATATTTTGGAGAATTACAGTGGTCTAGCATGCGGGTTAATATCCTTTTCAGACTGCAAATGTTTTTGGGACATTCAGAGATCTCTCACAATGTTTTTGGGCCACCAACATTTTACAGACTTTAGGGGGTCTACGATGCCTGTAAACCCCTTTTTTGGGCCTCCAAAGATTTCAACATTTTTGCAGGCCTAAGATGCATTTTAAGGCCTTTTTTGGGCTGCTAACATATTCTGTACTTTCGGGGTTGTAGGATCCATTTTTCGTGGCAAAAATATTTTTGTTTTGGGAATTTCAGTGGTCTAGGATGTGGGTTAATGCCCCTTTCAGGCTGCAAATGCTTTTGGGACATTCAGAGCTCTCTCACACTGTTTTTGGGCCACCAACATTTTCTGAACTTTAGGGGGTCTACGATGCCTGTAAACCCCTTTTTTGGGCATCCAAACATTTCAACATTTTTGCAGGCCTAAAATGCATTTAAGGCCTTTTTTGGGCTGCTAACATATTCTGTACTTTCAGGGGGGTAGGATGCATTTTTCGTGCCAAAAATATTTTTGGGAATTTCAGTGGTCTAGGATGCAGGTTAATGCCCCTTTCAAGCTGCAAATGCTTTTGGGACATTCCGAGCTCTCTCACACTGCTTTTGGGCCACCAACATTTTCTGGACTTTAGGTGGTCAACGATGCCTGTAAACCCCTTTTTTGGGCCTCCAAAGATTTCAACATTTTTGCCAGCCTAAGATGCATTTTAAGGCCTTTTTTGGGCTGCTAACATATTCTGTACTTTCGGGGACGTAGGATGCATTTTTCGTGGCAAAAATATTTTGGAGAAATACAGTGGTCTAGGATGTGGGTTAATGCCCCTTTCAGGCTGTAAATGTTTTTGGGACATTCAGAGATCTCGCACAAGGTTTTTGGGCCACCAACATTTTCCAGACTTTAGGGGGTCTACGATGCCTGTAAACCCCTTTTTTGGGCCTCCAAAGATTTCAACATTTTTTCAGGCCTAAGATGCATTTTAAGGCCTTTTTTGGAATGCTGACATATTCTGAACTTTCAGGGTTGTAGGATGCATTTTTCGTGCCAAAACTATTTTTGGGAATTTCAGGGGTCTAGCATGCGGGTTAATGTCCTTTTCAGACTGCAAATGTTTTTGGGGGATTCAGAGCTCTCTCACACCGTTTTTGGGCCACTGACATATTCTGGACTTTAGGGGGTCTACGATGCCTGTAAACCCCTTTTTCGGGCATCCAAACATTTCAACATTTTTGCAGGCCTAAGTTGCATTTTAAGGCCTTTTTGGGCTGCTAACATTTTCTGAACTTTCAGGGGTGTAGGATGCATTTTTCGTGCCAGAAATATTTTTGGTAATTTCAGTGGTCTAGGATTTGGGCTAATGCCCCTTTCAGGCTGCAAATGTTTTTGGGACATTCAGAGCTCTCTCACAATGTTTTTGGGCCACCAACATTTTCTGGACTTTAGGGGGTCCACGATGCCTGTAAACTTTTTTTTTGGGCCTCCAAACATTTCAACATTTTTGCAGGCCTAAAATGCATTTAAGGCCTTTTTTGGGCTGCTAACATATTCTGTACGTTCAGGGGGGTAGGATGCATTTTTCGTGCCAAAAATATTTTTGGGAATTTCAGTGGTCTAGGATGCGGGTTAATGCCCCGTTCAAGCTGCAAATGCTTTTGGGACATTCCGAGCTCTCTCACACTGCTTTTGGGCCACCAACATTTTCTGGACTTTAGGTGGTCTACAATGCCTGTAAACCCCTTTTTTGGGCCACCAAAGATTTCAACATTTTTGCCGGCCTAAGATGCATTTTAAGGCCTTTTTTGGGCTGCTCACATATTCTGAACTTTCAGGGTTGTAGGATGCATTTTTCGTGCCAAAAATATTTTTGGGAATTTCAGGGGTCTAGCATGCGGGTTAATGTCCTTTTCAGAATGCAAATGTTTTTGGGAGATGCAGAGCTCTCTCACACCATTTTTGGGCCACCGACATATTCTGGACTTTAGGGGGTCTACGATGCCTGTAAACCCCTTTTTTGGGCATCCAAACATTTCAACATTTTTGCAGGCCTAAGATGCATTTTAAGGCCTTTTTGGGCTGCTAACATTTTCTGAACTTTCAGGGGTGTAGGATGCATTTTTCGTGCCATAAATATTTTTGGTAATTTCAGTGGTCTAGGATTTGGGTTAATGCCCCTTTCAGGCTGCAAATGTTTTTGGGACATTCAGAGCTCTCTCACAATGTTTTTGGGCCACCAACATTTTCTGGACTTTAGGGGGTCTACGATGCCTGTAAACCCCTTTTTTGGGCCTCCAAAGATTTCAACATTTTTGCAGGCCTAAAATGCATTTTAAGGCCTTTTTTGGGCTGCTAATATATTCTGTACTTTCGGGGTTGTAGGATCCATTTTTCGTGGCAAAAATATTTTTGTTTTGGGAATTTCAGTGGTCTAGGATGTGGGTTAATGCCCCTTTCAGGCTGCAAATGCTTTTGGGACATTCAGAGCTCTCTCACACTGTTTTTGGGCCACCAACATTTTCTGAACTTTAGGGGGTCTACGATGCCTGTAAACCCCTTTTTTGGGCATCCAAACATTTCAACATTTTTGCAGGCCTAGGATGCATTTTAAGGCCTTTTTTGGGCTGCTAACATTTTCTGAACTTTCAGGGGTGTAGGATGGATTTTTCGTGCTAGAAATATTTTTGGTAATTTCAGTGGTCTAGGATTTGGGTTAATGCCCCTTTTGGGCTGCTAATGTTTTTGGGACATTCAGAGCTCTCTCACAATGTCTTTGGGCCACCAACATTTTCTGGACTTTAGGGGGTCTACGATGCCGGTAAACCTTTTTTTTGGGCCTCCAAACATTTCAACATTTTTGCAGGCCTAAATTGCATTTAAGGCCTTTTTTGGGCTGCTAACATATTCTGTACTTTCAGGGGTTTAGGATGCATTTTTCGTGCCAAAAATATTTTTGGGAATTTCAGTGGTCTAGCATTTGGGTTAATGCCCCTTTCAGGCTGCAAATGTTTTTGGGACATTCAGAGCTCTCTCACAATGTTTTTGGGCCACCAACATTTTCTGGACTTTAGGGGGTCTACAATGCCTGTAAACTTTTTTTTGGGGCCTCCAAACATTTCAACATTTTTGCAGGCCTAAAATGCATTTAAGGCCTTTTTTGGGCTGCTAACATATTCTGTACTTTCAGGGGGGTAGGATGCATTTTTCGTGCCAAAAATATTTTGGAGAATTACAGTGGTCTAGGATTTGGGTTAATGCCCCTTTCAAGCTGCATATGCTTTTGGGACATTCCGAACTCTCTCACACTGCTTTTGGGCCACCAACATTTTCTGGACTTTAGGTGGTCTACGATGCCTGTAAACCCCTTTTTTGGGCCTCCAAAGATTTCAACATTTTTGCCGGCCTAAGATGCATTTTAAGGCCTTTTTTGGGCTGCTAACATATTCTGAACTTTCAGGGTTGTAGGATGCATTTTTCGTGCCAAAAATATTTTTGGGAATTTCAGGGGTCTAGCATGCGGGTTAATGTCCTTTTCAGACTGCAAATGTTTTTGGGAGATTCAGAGCTCTCTCACACCGTTTTTGGGCCACCGACATATTCTGGACTTTAGGGGGTCTACGATGCCTGTAAACCCCTTTTTCGGGCATCCAAACATTTCAACATTTTTGCAGGCCTAAGATGCATTTTAAGGCCTTTTTGGGCTGCTAACATTTTCTGAACTTTCAGGGGTGTAGGATGCATTTTTCGTGCCAGAAATATTTTTGGTAATTTCAGTGGTCTAGGATTTGGGTTAATGCCCCTTTCAAGCTGCAAATGCTTTGGGACATTCCGAGCTCTCTCACACTGCTTTTGGGCCACCAACATTTTATGGACTTTAGGTAGTCTACGATGCCTGTAAACCCCTTTTTTGGGCCTCCAAAGATTTCAACATTTTTGCCGGCCTAAGATGCATTTTAAGGCCTTTTTTGGGCTGCTAACATATTCTGTACTTTCGGGGATGTAGGATGCATTTTTCGTGGCAAAAATATTTTGGAGAATTACAGTGGTCTAGGATTTGGGTTAATGCCCCTTTCAAGCTGCAAATGCTTTTGGGACATTCCGAGCTCTCTCACACTGCTTTTGGGCCACCAACATTTTATGGACTTTAGGTGGTCTACGATGCCTGTAAACCCCTTTTTTGGGCCTCCAAAGATTTCAACATTTTTGCAGGCCTAAGATGCATTTTAACGCCTTTTTTGGGCTGCTAACATATTCTGTACTTTCGGGGTTGTAGGATCCATTTTTCGAGGCAAAAATATTTTTGTTTTGGGAATTTCAGTGGTCTAGGATGTGGGTTAATGCCCCTTTCAGGCTGCAAATGCTTTTGGGACATTCCGAGCTCTCTCACACTGCTTTTGGGCCACCAACATTTTCTGAACTTTAGGGGGTCTACGATG
The DNA here is from genome assembly GCF_040938575.1 of Ambystoma mexicanum. NCBI lineage: Eukaryota > Metazoa > Chordata > Amphibia > Caudata > Ambystomatidae > Ambystoma > Ambystoma mexicanum. The sequence continues at coordinate 600,197,566 of NC_090929.1, forward strand.
CCTGTAAACCTCTTTTTTGGGCATCCAAACATTTCAACATTTTTGCAGGCCTAAGATGCATTTTAAGGCCTTTTTTGGGCTGCTAACATATTCTGTACTTTCGGGGACGTAGGATGCATTTTTCGTGGCAAAAATATTTTGGAGAATTACAGTGGTCTAGGATGTGGGTTAATGCCCCTTTCAGGCTGTAAATGTTTTTGGGACATTCAGAGATCTCGCACAATGTTTTTGGGCCACCAACATTTTCCAGACTTTAGGGGGTCTACGATGCCTGTAAACCCCTTTTTTGGGCCTCCAAAGATTTCAACATTTTTTCAGGCCTAAGATGCATTTTAAGGCCTTTTTCGGAATGCTGACATATTCTGAACTTTCAGGGGTGTAGGATGCATTTTTCGTGCCAGAAATATTTTTGGGAATTTCAGGGGTCTAGCATGCGGGTTAATGTCCTTTTCAGACTGCAAATGTTTTTGGGAGATTCAGAGCTCTCTCACACCGTTTTTGGGCCACCGACATATTCTGGACTTTAGGGGGTCTACGATGCCTATAAACCCCTTTTTTGGGCCTCCAAAGATTTCAACATTTTTGCCGGCCTAAGATGCATTTTAAGGCCTTTTTTGGAATGCTGACATATTCTGAACTTTCAGGGTTGTAGGATGCATTTTTCGTGGCAAAAATATTTTTGGGAATTTCAGGGGTCTAGCATGCGGGTTAATGTCCTTTTCAGACTGCAAATGTTTTTGGGACATTCAGAGATCTCTCACAATGTTTTTGGGCCACCAACATTTTACAGACTTTAGGGGGTCTAAGATGCCTGTAAACCCCTTTTTTGAGCCTCCAAAGTATCCAACATTTTTGCAGGCCTAAGATGCATTTTAAGGCCTTTTTCGGGCTGCTAACATATTCTGTACTTTCGGGGTTGTAGGATCCATTTTTCGTGGCAAAAATATTTTTGTTTTGGGAATTTCAGTGGTCTCGGATGTGGGTTAATGCCCCTTTCAGGCTGCAAATGCTTTTGGGACATTCAGAGCTCTCTCACACTGTTTTTGGGCCACCAACATTTTCTGAACTTTAGGGGGTCTACGATGCCTGTAAACCCCTTTTTTGGGCATCCAAACATTTCAACATTTTTGCAGGCCTAAAATGCATTTAAGGCCTTTTTTGGGCTACTAACATATTCTGTACTTTCAGGGGGGTAGGATGCATTTTTCGTGCCAAAAATATTTTTGGGAATTTCAGTGGTCTAGGATGCAGGTTAATGCCCCTTTCAAGCTGCAAATGCTTTTGGGACATTCCGAGCTCTCTCACACTGCTTTTGGGCCACCAACATTTTCTGGACTTTAGGTGGTCAACGATGCCTGTAAACCCCTTTTTTGGGCCTCCAAAGATTTCAACATTTTTGCCAGCCTAAGATGCATTTTAAGGCCTTTTTTGGGCTGCTAACATATTCTGTACTTTCGGGGACGTAGGATGCATTTTTCGTGGCAAAAATATTTTGGAGAATTACAGTGGTCTAGGATGTGGGTTAATGCCCCTTTCAGGCTGTAAATGTTTTTGGGACATTCAGAGATCTCGCACAATGTTTTTGGGCCACCAACATTTTCCAGACTTTAGGGGGTCTACGATGCCTGTAAACCCCTTTTTTGGGCCTCCAAAGATTTCAACTTTTTTTCAGGCCTAAGATGCATTTTAAGGCCTTTTTTGGAATGCTGACATATTCTGAACTTTCAGGGTTGTAGGATGCATTTTTCGTGCCAAAAATATTTTTGGGAATTTCAGGGGTCTAGCATGCGGGTTAATGTCCTTTTCAGACTGCAAATGTTTTTGGGAGATTCAGAGCTCTCTCACACCGTTTTTGGGCCACTGACATATTCTGGACTTTAGGGGGTCTACGATGCCTGTAAACCCCTTTTTCGGGCATCCAAACATTTCAACATTTTTGCAGGCCTAAGTTGCATTTTAAGGCCTTTTTTGGGCTGCTAACATTTTCTGAACTTTCAGGGGTGTAGGATGCATTTTTCGTGCCAGAAATATTTTTGGTAATTTCAGTGGTCTAGGATTTGGGTTAATGCCCCTTTTGGGCTGCTAATGTTTTTGGGACATTCAGAGCTCTCTCACAATGTCTTTGGGCCACCAACATTTTCTGGACGTTAGGGGCTCTACGATGCCGGTAAACCTTTTTTTTTGGCCTCCAAAAATGTCAACATTTTTGCAGGCCTAAATTGCATTTAAGGCCTTTTTTGGGCTGCTAACATATTCTGTACTTTCAGGGGTTTAGGATGCATTTTTCGTGCCAAAAATATTTTTGGGAATTTCAGTGGTCTAGGATTTGGGTTAATGCCCCTTTCAGGCTGCAAATGTTTTTGGGACATTCAGAGCTCTCTCACAATGTTTTTGGGCCACCAACATTTTCTGGACTTTAGGGGGTCTACGATGCCTGTAAACCTTTTTTTTGGGCCTCCAAACATTTCAACATTTTTGCAGGCCTAAAATGCATTTAAGGCCTTTTTTGGGCTGCTAACATATTCTGTACTTTCAGGGGGGTAGGATGCATTTTTCATGCCAAAAATATTTTGGAGTATTACAGTGGTCTAGGATGTGGGTTAATGCCCCTTTCAGGCTGTACATTTTTTTTGGGACATTTAGAGATCTCTCACAATGTTTTTGGGCCACCAACATTTTCCAGACTTTAGGGGGTCTACGATGCCTGTAAACCCCTTTTTTGGGCCTCCAAAGATTTCAACATTTTTTCAGGCCTAAGATGCATTTTAAGGCCTTTTTTGGAATGCTGACATATTCTGAACTTTCAGGGTTGTAGGATGCATTTTTCGTGCCAAAAATATTTTTGGGAATTTCAGTGGTCTAGGATGCGGGTTAATGCCCCTTTCAGGCTGCAAATGCTTTTGGGACATTCCGAGCTCTCTCACACTGCTTTTGGGCCACCAACATTTTATGGACTTTTGGTGGTCTACGATGCCTGTAAAGCCCTTTTTTGGGCCTCCAAAGATTTCAACATTTTTGCAGTCCTAAGATGCATTTTAAGGCCTTTTTTGGGCTGCTAACATATTCTGTACTTTCGGGGTTGTAGGACCCATTTTTCGTGGCAAAAATATTTTTGTTTTGGGAATTTCAGTGGTCTAGGATGTGGGTTAATGCCCCTTTCAGGCTGCAAATGCTTTTGGGACATTCAGAGCTCTCTCACACTGTTTTTGGGCCACCAACATTTTCTGAACTTTAGGGGGTCTACGATGCCTGTAAACCCCTTTTTTGGGCATCCAAACATTTCAACATTTTTGCAGGCCTAAGATGCATTTTAAGGCCTTTTTTGGGCTGCTAACATTTTCTGAACTTTCAGGGGTGTAGGATGCATTTTTCGTGCCAGAAATATTTTTGGTAATTTCAGTGGTCTAGGATTTGGGTTAATGCCCCTTTTGGGCTGCTAATGTTTTTGGGACATTCAGAGCTCTCTCACAATGTCTTTGGGCCACCAACATTTTCTGGACGTTAGGGGGTCTACGATGCCGGTAAACCTTTTTTTTTGGCCTCCAAAAATTTCAACATTTTTGCAGGCCTAAATTGCATTTAAGGCCTTTTTTGGGCTGCTAACATATTCTGTACTTTCAGGGGTTTAGGATGCATTTTTCGTGCCAAAAATATTTTTGGGAATTTCAGTGGTCTAGGATTTGGGTTAATGCCCCTTTCAGGCTGCAAATGTTTTTGGGACATTCAGAGCTCTCTCACAATGTTTTTGGGCCACCAACATTTTCTGGACTTTAGGGGGTCTACGATGCCTGTAAACCTTTTTTTTGGGCCTCCAAACATTTCAACATTTTTGCAGGCCTAAAATGCATTTAAGGCCTTTTTTGGGCTGCTAACATATTCTGTACTTTCAGGGGGGTAGGATGCATTTTTCATGCCAAAAATATTTTGGAGTATTACAGTGGTCTAGGATGTGGGTTAATGCCCCTTTCAGGCTGTACATTTTTTTTGGGACATTTAGAGATCTCACACAATGTTTTTGGGCCACCAACATTTTCCAGACTTTAGGGGGTCTACGATGCCTGTAAACCCCTTTTTTGGGCCTCCAAAGATTTCAACATTTTTTCAGGCCTAAGATGCATTTTAAGGCCTTTTTTGGAATGCTGACATATTCTGAACTTTCAGGGTTGTAGGATGCATTTTTCGTGCCAAAAATATTTTTGGGAATTTCAGGGGTCTAGCATGCGGGTTAATGTCCTTTTCAGACTGCAAATGTTTTTGGGAGATTCAGAGCTCTCTCACACCGTTTTTGGGCCCCTGACATATTCTGGACTTTAGGGGGTCTACGATGCCTGTAAACCCCTTTTTTGGGCATCCAAACATTTCAACATTTTTGCAGGCCTAAGATGCATTTTAAGGCCTTTTTGGGCTGCTAACATTTTCTGAACTTTCAGGGGTGTAGGATGCATTTTTCGTGCCAGAAATATTTTTGGTAATTTCAGTGGTCTAGGATTTGGGTTAATGCCCCTTTCAGGCTGCAAATGTTTTTGGGACATTCAGAGCTCTCTCACAATGTTTTTGGGCCACCAACATTTTCTGGACTTTAGGGGGTCTACGATGCCTGTAAACCTTTTTTTTGGGCCTCCAAACATTTCAACATTTTTGCAGGCCTAAAATGCATTTTAAGGCCTTTTTTGGAATGCTGACATATTCTGAACTTTCAGGGTTGTAGGATGCATTTTTCGTGCCAAAAATATTTTTGGGAATTTCAGGGGTCTAGCATGCGGGTTAATGTCCTTTTCAGACTGCAAATGTTTTTGGGAGATTCAGAGCTCTCTCACACCGTTTTTGGGCCCCCGACATTTTCTGAACTTTAGGGGGTCTACGATACCTGTAAACCCCTTTTTTGGGCATCCAAACATTTCAACATTTTTGCAGGCCTAAAATGCATTTAAGGCCTTTTTTGGGCTGCTAACATATTCTGTACTTTCAGGGGGGTAGGATGCATTTTTCGTGCCAAAAATATTTTTGGGAATTTCAGTGGTCTAGGATGCAGGTTAATGCCCCTTTCAAGCTGCAAATGCTTTTGGGACATTCCAAGCTCTCTCACACTGCTTTTGGGCCACCAACATTTTCTGGACTTTAGGTGGTCAACGATGCCTGTAAACCCCTTTTTTGGGCCTCCAAAGATTTCAACATTTTTGCCAGCCTAAGATGCATTTTAAGGCCTTTTTTGGGCTGCTAACATATTCTGTACTTTCGGGGACGTAGGATGCATTTTTCGTGGCAAAATATTTTGGAGAAATACAGTGGTCTAGGATGTGGGTTAATGCCCCTTTCAGGCTGTAAATGTTTTTGGGACATTCAGAGATCTCGCACAAGGTTTTTGGGCCACCAACATTTTCCAGACTTTAGGGGGTCTACGATGCCTGTAAACCCCTTTTTTGGGCCTCCAAAGATTTCAACATTTTTTCAGGCCTAAGATGCATTTTAAGGCCTTTTTTGGAATGCTGACATATTCTGAACTTTCAGGGTTGTAGGATGCATTTTTCGTGCCAAAACTATTTTTGGGAATTTCAGGGGTCTAGCATGCGGGTTAATGTCCTTTTCAGACTGCAAATGTTTTTGGGAGATTCAGAGCTCTCTCACACCGTTTTTGGGCCACTGACATATTCTGGACTTTAGGGGGTCTACGATGCCTGTAAACCCCTTTTTCGGGCATCCAAACATTTCAACATTTTTGCAGGCCTAAGTTGCATTTTAAGGCCTTTTTGGGCTGCTAACATTTTCTGAACTTTCAGGGGTGTAGGATGCATTTTTCGTGCCAGAAATATTTTTGGTAATTTCAGTGGTCTAGGATTTGGGCTAATGCCCCTTTCAGGCTGCAAATGTTTTTGGGACATTCAGAGCTCTCTCACAATGTTTTTGGGCCACCAACATTTTCTGGACTTTAGGGGGTCTACGATGCCTGTAAACTTTTTTTTTGGGCCTCCAAACATTTCAACATTTTTGCAGGCCTAAAATGCATTTAAGGCCTTTTTTGGGCTGCTAACATATTCTGTACGTTCAGGGGGGTAGGATGCATTTTTCGTGCCAAAAATATTTTTGGGAATTTCAGTGGTCTAGGATGCGGGTTAATGCCCCGTTCAAGCTGCAAATGCTTTTGGGACATTCCGAGCTCTCTCACACTGCTTTTGGGCCACCAACATTTTCTGGACTTTAGGTGGTCTACGATGCCTGTAAACCCCTTTTTTGGGCCTCCAAAGATTTCAACATTTTTGCAGGCCTAAGATGCATTTTAAGGCCTTTTTTGGGCTGCTCACATATTCTGAACTTTCAGGGTTGTAGGATGCATTTTTCGTGGCAAAAATATTTTGGAGAATTACAGTGGTCTAGCATGCGGGTTAATATCCTTTTCAGACTGCAAATGTTTTTGGGACATTCAGAGATCTCTCACAATGTTTTTGGGCCACCAACATTTTACAGACTTTAGGGGGTCTACGATGCCTGTAAACCCCTTTTTTGGGCCTCCAAAGATTTCAACATTTTTGCAGGCCTAAGATGCATTTTAAGGCCTTTTTTGGGCTGCTAACATATTCTGTACTTTCGGGGTTGTAGGATCCATTTTTCGTGGCAAAAATATTTTTGTTTTGGGAATTTCAGTGGTCTAGGATGTGGGTTAATGCCCCTTTCAGGCTGCAAATGCTTTTGGGACATTCAGAGCTCTCTCACACTGTTTTTGGGCCACCAACATTTTCTGAACTTTAGGGGGTCTACGATGCCTGTAAACCCCTTTTTTGGGCATCCAAACATTTCAACATTTTTGCAGGCCTAAAATGCATTTAAGGCCTTTTTTGGGCTGCTAACATATTCTGTACTTTCAGGGGGGTAGGATGCATTTTTCGTGCCAAAAATATTTTTGGGAATTTCAGTGGTCTAGGATGCAGGTTAATGCCCCTTTCAAGCTGCAAATGCTTTTGGGACATTCCGAGCTCTCTCACACTGCTTTTGGGCCACCAACATTTTCTGGACTTTAGGTGGTCAACGATGCCTGTAAACCCCTTTTTTGGGCCTCCAAAGATTTCAACATTTTTGCCAGCCTAAGATGCATTTTAAGGCCTTTTTTGGGCTGCTAACATATTCTGTACTTTCGGGGACGTAGGATGCATTTTTCGTGGCAAAAATATTTTGGAGAAATACAGTGGTCTAGGATGTGGGTTAATGCCCCTTTCAGGCTGTAAATGTTTTTGGGACATTCAGAGATCTCGCACAAGGTTTTTGGGCCACCAACATTTTCCAGACTTTAGGGGGTCTACGATGCCTGTAAACCCCTTTTTTGGGCCTCCAAAGATTTCAACATTTTTTCAGGCCTAAGATGCATTTTAAGGCCTTTTTTGGAATGCTGACATATTCTGAACTTTCAGGGTTGTAGGATGCATTTTTCGTGCCAAAACTATTTTTGGGAATTTCAGGGGTCTAGCATGCGGGTTAATGTCCTTTTCAGACTGCAAATGTTTTTGGGGGATTCAGAGCTCTCTCACACCGTTTTTGGGCCACTGACATATTCTGGACTTTAGGGGGTCTACGATGCCTGTAAACCCCTTTTTCGGGCATCCAAACATTTCAACATTTTTGCAGGCCTAAGTTGCATTTTAAGGCCTTTTTGGGCTGCTAACATTTTCTGAACTTTCAGGGGTGTAGGATGCATTTTTCGTGCCAGAAATATTTTTGGTAATTTCAGTGGTCTAGGATTTGGGCTAATGCCCCTTTCAGGCTGCAAATGTTTTTGGGACATTCAGAGCTCTCTCACAATGTTTTTGGGCCACCAACATTTTCTGGACTTTAGGGGGTCCACGATGCCTGTAAACTTTTTTTTTGGGCCTCCAAACATTTCAACATTTTTGCAGGCCTAAAATGCATTTAAGGCCTTTTTTGGGCTGCTAACATATTCTGTACGTTCAGGGGGGTAGGATGCATTTTTCGTGCCAAAAATATTTTTGGGAATTTCAGTGGTCTAGGATGCGGGTTAATGCCCCGTTCAAGCTGCAAATGCTTTTGGGACATTCCGAGCTCTCTCACACTGCTTTTGGGCCACCAACATTTTCTGGACTTTAGGTGGTCTACAATGCCTGTAAACCCCTTTTTTGGGCCACCAAAGATTTCAACATTTTTGCCGGCCTAAGATGCATTTTAAGGCCTTTTTTGGGCTGCTCACATATTCTGAACTTTCAGGGTTGTAGGATGCATTTTTCGTGCCAAAAATATTTTTGGGAATTTCAGGGGTCTAGCATGCGGGTTAATGTCCTTTTCAGAATGCAAATGTTTTTGGGAGATGCAGAGCTCTCTCACACCATTTTTGGGCCACCGACATATTCTGGACTTTAGGGGGTCTACGATGCCTGTAAACCCCTTTTTTGGGCATCCAAACATTTCAACATTTTTGCAGGCCTAAGATGCATTTTAAGGCCTTTTTGGGCTGCTAACATTTTCTGAACTTTCAGGGGTGTAGGATGCATTTTTCGTGCCATAAATATTTTTGGTAATTTCAGTGGTCTAGGATTTGGGTTAATGCCCCTTTCAGGCTGCAAATGTTTTTGGGACATTCAGAGCTCTCTCACAATGTTTTTGGGCCACCAACATTTTCTGGACTTTAGGGGGTCTACGATGCCTGTAAACCCCTTTTTTGGGCCTCCAAAGATTTCAACATTTTTGCAGGCCTAAAATGCATTTTAAGGCCTTTTTTGGGCTGCTAATATATTCTGTACTTTCGGGGTTGTAGGATCCATTTTTCGTGGCAAAAATATTTTTGTTTTGGGAATTTCAGTGGTCTAGGATGTGGGTTAATGCCCCTTTCAGGCTGCAAATGCTTTTGGGACATTCAGAGCTCTCTCACACTGTTTTTGGGCCACCAACATTTTCTGAACTTTAGGGGGTCTACGATGCCTGTAAACCCCTTTTTTGGGCATCCAAACATTTCAACATTTTTGCAGGCCTAGGATGCATTTTAAGGCCTTTTTTGGGCTGCTAACATTTTCTGAACTTTCAGGGGTGTAGGATGGATTTTTCGTGCTAGAAATATTTTTGGTAATTTCAGTGGTCTAGGATTTGGGTTAATGCCCCTTTTGGGCTGCTAATGTTTTTGGGACATTCAGAGCTCTCTCACAATGTCTTTGGGCCACCAACATTTTCTGGACTTTAGGGGGTCTACGATGCCGGTAAACCTTTTTTTTGGGCCTCCAAACATTTCAACATTTTTGCAGGCCTAAATTGCATTTAAGGCCTTTTTTGGGCTGCTAACATATTCTGTACTTTCAGGGGTTTAGGATGCATTTTTCGTGCCAAAAATATTTTTGGGAATTTCAGTGGTCTAGCATTTGGGTTAATGCCCCTTTCAGGCTGCAAATGTTTTTGGGACATTCAGAGCTCTCTCACAATGTTTTTGGGCCACCAACATTTTCTGGACTTTAGGGGGTCTACAATGCCTGTAAACTTTTTTTTGGGGCCTCCAAACATTTCAACATTTTTGCAGGCCTAAAATGCATTTAAGGCCTTTTTTGGGCTGCTAACATATTCTGTACTTTCAGGGGGGTAGGATGCATTTTTCGTGCCAAAAATATTTTGGAGAATTACAGTGGTCTAGGATTTGGGTTAATGCCCCTTTCAAGCTGCATATGCTTTTGGGACATTCCGAACTCTCTCACACTGCTTTTGGGCCACCAACATTTTCTGGACTTTAGGTGGTCTACGATGCCTGTAAACCCCTTTTTTGGGCCTCCAAAGATTTCAACATTTTTGCCGGCCTAAGATGCATTTTAAGGCCTTTTTTGGGCTGCTAACATATTCTGAACTTTCAGGGTTGTAGGATGCATTTTTCGTGCCAAAAATATTTTTGGGAATTTCAGGGGTCTAGCATGCGGGTTAATGTCCTTTTCAGACTGCAAATGTTTTTGGGAGATTCAGAGCTCTCTCACACCGTTTTTGGGCCACCGACATATTCTGGACTTTAGGGGGTCTACGATGCCTGTAAACCCCTTTTTCGGGCATCCAAACATTTCAACATTTTTGCAGGCCTAAGATGCATTTTAAGGCCTTTTTGGGCTGCTAACATTTTCTGAACTTTCAGGGGTGTAGGATGCATTTTTCGTGCCAGAAATATTTTTGGTAATTTCAGTGGTCTAGGATTTGGGTTAATGCCCCTTTCAAGCTGCAAATGCTTTGGGACATTCCGAGCTCTCTCACACTGCTTTTGGGCCACCAACATTTTATGGACTTTAGGTAGTCTACGATGCCTGTAAACCCCTTTTTTGGGCCTCCAAAGATTTCAACATTTTTGCCGGCCTAAGATGCATTTTAAGGCCTTTTTTGGGCTGCTAACATATTCTGTACTTTCGGGGATGTAGGATGCATTTTTCGTGGCAAAAATATTTTGGAGAATTACAGTGGTCTAGGATTTGGGTTAATGCCCCTTTCAAGCTGCAAATGCTTTTGGGACATTCCGAGCTCTCTCACACTGCTTTTGGGCCACCAACATTTTATGGACTTTAGGTGGTCTACGATGCCTGTAAACCCCTTTTTTGGGCCTCCAAAGATTTCAACATTTTTGCAGGCCTAAGATGCATTTTAAGGCCTTTTTTGGGCTGCTAACATATTCTGTACTTTCGGGGTTGTAGGATCCATTTTTCGAGGCAAAAATATTTTTGTTTTGGGAATTTCAGTGGTCTAGGATGTGGGTTAATGCCCCTTTCAGGCTGCAAATGCTTTTGGGACATTCCGAGCTCTCTCACACTGCTTTTGGGCCACCAACATTTTCTGAACTTTAGGGGGTCTACGATGCCTGTAAACCTCTTTTTTGGGCATCCAAACATTTCAACATTTTTGCAGGCCTAAGATGCATTTTAAGGCCTTTTTTGGGCTGCTAACATATTCTGTACTTTCGGGGACGTAGGATGCATTTTTCGTGGCAAAAATATTTTGGAGAATTACAGTGGTCTAGGATGTGGGTTAATGCCCCTTTCAGGCTGTAAATGTTTTTGGGACATTCAGAGATCTCGCACAATGTTTTTGGGCCACCAACATTTTCCAGACTTTAGGGGGTCTACGATGCCTGTAAACCCCTTTTTTGGGCCTCCAAAGATTTCAACATTTTTTCAGGCCTAAGATGCATTTTAAGGCCTTTTTCGGAATGCTGACATATTCTGAACTTTCAGGGTTGTAGGATGCATTTTTCGTGCCAAAAATATTTTTGGGAATTTCAGGGGTCTAGCATGCGGGTTAATGTCCTTTTCAGACTGCAAATGTTTTTGGGAGATTCAGAGCTCTCTCACACCGTTTTTGGGCCACTGACATATTCTGGACTTTAGGGGGTCTACGATGCCTGTAAACCCCTTTTTCGGGCATCCAAACATTTCAACATTTTTGCAGGCCTAAGTTGCATTTTAAGGCCTTTTTGGGCTGCTAACATTTTCTGAACTTTCAGGGGTGTAGGATGCATTTTTCGTGCCAGAAATATTTTTGGTAATTTCAGTGGTCTAGGATTTGGGTTAATGCCCCTTTCAGGCTGCAAATGTTTTTGGGACATTCAGAGCTCTCTCACAATGTTTTTGGGCCACCAACATTTTCTGGACTTTAGGGGGTCTACGATGCCTGTAAACTTTTTTTTTGGGCCTCCAAACATTTCAACATTTTTGCAGGCCTAAAATGCATTTAAGGCCTTTTTTGGGCTGCTAACATATTCTGTACGTTCAGGGGGGTAGGATGCATTTTTCGTGCCAAAAATATTTTTGGGAATTTCAGTGGTCTAGGATGCGGGTTAATGCCCCTTTCAAGCTGCAAATGCTTTTGGGACATTCCGAGCTCTCTCACACTGCTTTTGGGCCACCAACATTTTCTGGACTTTAGGTGGTCTACGATGCCTGTAAACCCCTTTTTTGGGCCACCAAAGATTTCAACATATTTGCCGGCCTAAGATGCATGTTAAGGCCTTTTTTGGGCTGCTCACATATTCTGTACTTTCGGGGATGTAGGATGCATTTTTCGTGGCAAAAATATTTTGGAGAATTACAGTGGTCTAGGATTTGGGCTAATGCCCCTTTCAAGCTGCAAATGCTTTTGAGACATTCCGAGCTCTCTCACACTGCTTTTGGGCCACCAACATTTTATGGACTTTAGGTGGTCTACGATGCCTGTAAACCCCTTTTTTGGGCCTCCAAAGATTTCAACATTTTTGCAGGCCTAAGATGCATTTTAAGGCCTTTTTTGGGCTGCTAACATATTCTGTACTTTCGGGGTTGTAGGATCCATTTTTCGAGGCAAAAATATTTTTGTTTTGGGAATTTCAGTGGTCTAGGATGTGGGTTAATGCCCCTTTCAGGCTGCAAATGCTTTTGGGACATTCAGAGCTCTCTCACACTGTTTTTGGGCCACCAATATTTTCTGAACTTTAGGGGGTCTACGATGCCTGTAAACCTCTTTTTTGGGCATCCAAACATTTCAACATTTTTGCAGGCCTAAGATGCATTTTAAGGCCTTTTTTGGGCTGCTAACATTTTCTGAACTTTCAGGGGTGTAGGATGCATTTTTCGTGCCAGAAATATTTTTGGTAATTTCAGTGGTCTAGGATTTGGGTTAATGCCCCTTTTGGGCTGCTAATGTGTTTGGGACATTCAGAGCTCTCTCACAATGTCTTTGGGCCACCAACATTTTCTGGACGTTAGGGGGTCTACGATGCCGGTAAACCTTTTTTTTTGGCCTCCAAAAATTTCAACATTTTTGCAGGCCTAAATTGCATTTAAGGCCTTTTTTGGGCTGCTAACATATTCAGTACTTTCAGGGGTTTAGGATGCATTTTTCGTGCCAAAAATATTTTTGGGAATTTCAGTGGTCTAGGATGCGGGTTAATGCCCCTTTCAGGCTGCAAATGCTTTTGGGACATTCCAAGCTCTCTCACACTGCTTTTGGGCCACCAACATTTTCTGGACTTTCGGTGGTCAACGATGCCTGTAAACCTCTTTTTTGGGCCTCCAAAGATTTCAACATTTTTGCCAGCCTAAGATGCATTTTAAGGCCTTTTTTGGGCTGCTAACATATTCTGTACTTTCGGGGACGTAGGATGCATTTTTCGTGGCAAAAATATTTTGGAGAATTACAGTGGTCTAGGATGTGTATTAATGCCCCTTTCAGGCTGTAAATGTTTTTGGGACATTCAGAGATCTCGCACAATGTTTTTGGGCCACCAACATTTTCCAGACTTTAGGGGGTCTACGATGCCTGTAAACCCCTTTTTTGGGCCTCCAAAGATTTCAACATTTTTTCAGGCATAAGATGCATTTTAAGGCCTTTTTCGGAATGCTGACATATTCTGAACTTTCAGGGTTGTAGGATGCATTTTTCGTGCCAAAAATATTTTTGGGAATTTCAGGGGTCTAGCATGCGGGTTAATGTCCTTTTCAGACTGCAAATGTTTTTGGGAGATTCAGAGCTCTCTCACACCGTTTTTGGGCCACTGACATATTCTGGACTTTAGGGGGTCTACGATGCCTGTAAACCCCTTTTTCGGGCATCCAAACATTTCAACATTTTTGCAGGCCTAAGTTGCATTTTAAGGCCTTTTTGGGCTGCTAACATTTTCTGAACTTTCAGGGGTGTAGGATGCATTTTTCGTGCCAGAAATATTTTTGGTAATTTCAGTGGTCTAGGATTTGGGTTAATGCCCCTTTCAGGCTGCAAATGTTTTTGGGACATTCAGAGCTCTCTCACAATGTTTTTGGGCCACCAACATTTTCTGGACTTTAGGGGGTCTACGATGCCTGTAAACTTTTTTTTTGGGCCTCCAAACATTTCAACATTTTTGCAGGCCTAAAATGCATTTAAGGCCTTTTTTGGGCTGCTAACATATTCTGTACGTTCAGGGGGGTAGGATGCATTTTTCGTGCCAAAAATATTTTTGGGAATTTCAGTGGTCTAGTATGCGGGTTAATGCCCCTTTCAAGCTGCAAATGCTTTTGGGACATTCCGAGCTCTCTCACACTGCTTTTGGGCCACCAACATTTTCTGGACTTTAGGTGGTCTACGATGCCTGTAAACCCCTTTTTTGGGCCACCAAAGATTTCAACATATTTGCCGGCCTAAGATGCATTTTAAGGCCTTTTTTGGGCTGCTCACATATTCTGTACTTTCGGGGATGTAGGATGCATTTTTCGTGGCAAAAATATTTTGGAGAATTACAGTGGTCTAGGATTTGGGTTAATGCCCCTTTCAAGCTGCAAATGCTTTTGAGACATTCCGAGCTCTCTCACACTGCTTTTGGGCCACCAACATTTTATGGACTTTAGGTGGTCTACGATGCCTGTAAACCCCTTTTTTGGGCCTCCAAAGATTTCAACATTTTTGCAGGCCTAAGATGCATTTTAAGGCCTTTTTTGGGCTGCTAACATATTCTGTACTTTCGGGGTTGTAGGATCCATTTTTCGAGGCAAAAATATTTTTGTTTTGGGAATTTCAGTGGTCTAGGATGTGGGTTAATGCCCCTTTCAGGCTGCAAATGCTTTTGGGACATTCAGAGCTCTCTCACACTGTTTTTGGGCCACCAATATTTTCTGAACTTTAGGGGGTCTACGATGCCTGTAAACCTCTTTTTTGGGCATCCAAACATTTCAACATTTTTGCAGGCCTAAGATGCATTTTAAGGCCTTTTTTGGGCTGCTAACATTTTCTGAACTTTCAGGGGTGTAGGATGCATTTTTCGTGCCAGAAATATTTTTGGTAATTTCAGTGGTCTAGGATTTGGGTTAATGCCCCTTTTGGGCTGCTAATGTGTTTGGGACATTCAGAGCTCTCTCACAATGTCTTTGGGCCACCAACATTTTCTGGACGTTAGGGGGTCTACGATGCCGGTAAACCTTTTTTTTTGGCCTCCAAAAATTTCAACATTTTTGCAGGCCTAAATTGCATTTAAGGCCTTTTTTGGGCTGCTAACATATTCAGTACTTTCAGGGGTTTAGGATGCATTTTTCGTGCCAAAAATATTTTTGGGAATTTCAGTGGTCTAGGATGCGGGTTAATGCCCCTTTCAGGCTGCAAATGCTTTTGGGACATTCCGAGCTCTCTCACACTGCTTTTGGGCCACCAACATTTTCTGGACTTTAGGTGGTCAACGATGCCTGTAAACCTCGTTTTTGGGCCTCCAAAGATTTCAACATTTTTGCCAGCCTAAGATGCATTTTAAGGCCTTTTTTGGGCTGCTAACATATTCTGTACTTTCGGGGACGTAGGATGCATTTTTCGTGGCAAAAATATTTTGGAGAATTACAGTGGTCTAGGATGTGGGTTAATGCCCCTTTCAGGCTGTAAATGTTTTTGGGACATTCAGAGATCTCGCACAATGTTTTTGGGCCACCAACATTTTCCAGACTTTAGGGGGTCTACGATGCCTGTAAACCCCTTTTTTGGGCCTCCAAAGATTTCAACATTTTTTCAGGCATAAGATGCATTTTAAGGCCTTTTTCGGAATGCTGACATATTCTGAACTTTCAGGGTTGTAGGATGCATTTTTCGTGCCAAAAATATTTTTGGGAATTTCAGGGGTCTAGCATGCGGGTTAATGTCCTTTTCAGACTGCAAATGTTTTTGGGAGATTCAGAGCTCTCTCACACCGTTTTTGGGCCACTGACATATTCTGGACTTTAGGGGGTCTACGATGCCTGTAAACCCCTTTTTCGGGCATCCAAACATTTCAACATTTTTGCAGGCCTAAGTTGCATTTTAAGGCCTTTTTGGGCTGCTAACATTTTCTGAACTTTCAGGGGTGTAGGATGCATTTTTCGTGCCAGAAATATTTTTGGTAATTTCAGTGGTCTAGGATTTGGGTTAATGCCCCTTTCAGGCTGCAAATGTTTTTGGGACATTCAGAGCTCTCTCACAATGTTTATGGGCCACCAACATTTTCTGGACTTTAGGGGGTCTACGATGCCTGTAAACTTTTTTTTTGGGCCTCCAAACATTTCAACATTTTTGCAGCCCTAAAATGCATTTGAGGCCTTTCTTGGGCTGCTAACATATTCTGTACGTTCAGGGGGGTAGGATGCATTTTTCGTGCCAAAAATATTTTTGGGAATTTCAGTGGTCTAGGATGCGGGTTAATGCCCCTTTCAAGCTGCAAATGCTTTTGGGACATTCCGAGCTCTCTCACACTGCTTTTGGGCCACCAGCATTTTCTGGACTTTAGGTGGTCTACGATGCCTGTAAACCCCTTTTTTGGGCCACCAAAGATTTCAACATATTTGCCGGCCTAAGATGCATTTTAAGGCCTTTTTTGGGCTGCTCACATATTCTGTACTTTCGGGGATGTAGGATGCATTTTTCGTGGCAAAAATATTTTGGAGAATTACAGTGGTCTAGGATGTGGGTTAATGCCCCTTTCAGGCTGTAAATGTTTTTGGGACATTCAGAGATCTCTCACAATGTTTTTGGGCCACCAACATTTTCCAGACTTTAGGGGGTCTACGATGCCTGTAAACCCCTTTTTTGGGCCTCCAAAGATTTCAACATTTTTTCAGGCCTAAGATGCATTTTAAGGCCTTTTTTGGAATGCTGACATATTCTGAACTTTCAGGGTTGTAGGATGCATTTTTCGTGCCAAAAATATTTTTGGGAATTTCAGGGGTCTAGCATGCGGGTTAATGTCCTTTTCAGACTGCAAATGTTTTTGGGAGATTCAGAGCTCTCTCACACCGTTTTTGGGCCACCGACATATTCTGGACTTTAGGGGGTCTACGATGCCTGTAAACCCCTTTTTTGGGCATCCAAACATTTCAACATTTTTGCAGGCCTAAGATGCATTTTAAGGCCTTTTTGGGCTGCTAACATTTTCTGAACTTTCAGGGGTGTAGGATGCATTTTTCGTGCCATAAATATTTTTGGTAATTTCAGCGGTCTAGGATTTGGGTTAATGCCCCTTTCAGGCTGCAAATGTTTTTGGGACATTCAGAGCTCTCTCACAATGTTTTTGGGCCACCAACATTTTCTGGACTTTAGGGGGTCTACGATGCCTGTAAACCTTTTTTTTGGGCCTCCAAACATTTCAACATTTTTGCAGGCCTAAAATGCATTTAAGGCCTTTTTTGGGCTGCTAACATATTCTGTACTTTCAGGGGGGTAGGATGCATTTTTCGTGCCAAAAATATTTTTGGGAATTTCAGTGGTCTAGGATGCGGGTTAATGCCCCTTTCAGGCTGCAAATGCTTTTGGGACATTCCGAGCTCTCTCACACTGCTTTTGGGCCACCAACATTTTATGGACTTTAGGTGGTCTACGATGCCTGTAAACCCCTTTTTTGGGCCTCCAAAGATTTCAACATTTTTGCAGGCCTAAGATGCATTTTAAGGCCTTTTTTGGGCTGCTAACATATTCTGTACTTTCGGGGTTGTAGGATCCATTTTTCGTGGCAAAAATATTTTTGTTTTGGGAATTTCAGTGGTCTAGGATGTGGGTTAATGCCCCTTTCAGGCTGCAAATGCTTTTGGGACATTCAGAGCTCTCTCACACTGTTTTTGGGCCACCAACATTTTCTGAACTTTAGGGGGTCGACGATGCCTGTAAACCCCTTTTTTGGGCATCCAAACATTTCAACATTTTTGCAGGCCTAAGATGCATTTTAAGGCCTTTTTTGGGCTGCTAACATTTTCCGAACTTTCAGGGGTGTAGGATGCATTTTTCGTGCCAGAAATATTTTTGGTAATTTCAGTGGTCTAGGATTTGGGTTAATGCCCCTTTTGGGCTGCTAATGTTTTTGGGACATTCAGAGCTCTCTCACAATGTTTTTGGGCCACCAACATTTTCTGGACTTTAGGGGGTCTACGATGCCTGTAAACCTTTTTTTTGGGCCTCCAAACATTTCAACATTTTTGCAGGCCTAAGATGCATTTAAAGGCCTTTTTTGGGCTGCTAACATATTCTGTACTTTCGGGGTTGTAGGATGCATTTTTCGTGCCAAAAATATTTTTGGGAATTTCAGGGGTCTAGCATGCGGGTTAATGTCCTTTTCAGACTGCAAATGTTTTTGGGAGATTCAGAGCTCTCTCACACTGTTTTTGGGCCACCGACATATTCTGGACTTTAGGGGGTCTACGATACCTGTAAACCCCTTTTTTGGGCATCCAAACATTTCAACATTTTTGCAGGCCTAAAATGCATTTAAGGCCTTTTTTGGGCTGCTAACATATTCAGTACTTTCAGGGGGGTAGGATGCATTTTTCGTGCCAAAAATATTTTTGGGAATTTCAGTGGTCTAGGATGCGGGTTAATGCCCCTTTCAGGCTGCAAATGCTTTTGGGACATTCCGAGCTCTCTCACACTGCTTTTGGGCCACCAACATTTTATGGACTTTAGGTGGTCTACAATGCCTGTAAACCCCTTTTTTGGGCCTCCAAAGATTTCAACATTTTTGCAGGCCTAAGATGCATTTTAAGGCCTTTTTTGGGCTGCTAACATATTCTGTACTTTTGGGGTTGTAGGATCCATTTTTCGTGGCAAAAATATTTTTGTTTTGGGAATTTCAGTGGTCTAGGATGTGGGTTAATGCCCCTTTCAGGCTGCAAATGCTTTTGGGACATTCAGAGCTCTCTCACACTGTTTTTGGGCCACCAACATTTTCTGAACTTTAGGGGGTCTACGATGCCTGTAAACCCCTTTTTTGGGCATCCAAACATTTCAACATTTTTGCAGGCCTAAGATGCATTTTAAGGCCTTTTTTGGGCTGCTAACATTTTCTGAACTTTCAGGGGTGTAGGATGCATTTTTCGTGCCAGAAATATTTTTGGTAATTTCAGTGGTCTAGGATTTGGGTTAATGCCCCTTTTGGGCTGCTAATGTTTTTGGGACATTCAGAGCTCTCTCACAATGTCTTTGGGCCACCAACATTTTCTGGACGTTAGGGGGTCTACGATGCAGGTAAACCTTTTTTTTTGGCCTCCAAAAATTTCAACATTTTTGCAGGCCTAAATTGCATTTAAGGCCTTTTTTGGGCTGCTAACATATTCTGTACTTTCAGGGGTTTAGGATGCATTTTTCGTGCCAAAAATATTTTGGGGAATTTCAGGGGTCTAGCATGCGGGTTAATGTCCTTTTCAGACTGCAAATGTTTTTGGTAGATTCAGAGCTCTCTCACACCGTTTTTGGGCCACCGACATATTCTGGACTTTAGGGGGTCTACGATGCCTGTAAACCCCTTTTTTGGGCATCCAAACATTTCAACATTTTTGCAGGCCTAAGATGCATTTTAAGGCCTTTTTGGGCTGCTAACATTTTATGAACTTTCAGGGGTGTAGGATGCATTTTTCGTGCCAGAAATATTTTTGGTAATTTCAGTGGTCTAGGATTTGGGTTAATGCCCCTTTCAGGCTGCAAATGTTTTTGGGACATTCAGAGCTCTCTCACAATGTTTTTGGGCCACCAACATTTCCTGGACTTTAGGGGGTCTACGATGCCTGTAAACCTTTTTTTTGGGCCTCCAAACATTTCAACATTTTTGCAGGCCTAAAATGCATTTAAGGCCTTTTTTGGGCTGCTAACATATTCTGTACTTTCAGGGGGGTAGGATGCATTTTTCATGCCAAAAATATTTTGGCGAATTTCAGTGGTCTAGGATGCGGGTTAATGCCCCTTTCAAGCTGCAAATGCTTTTGGGACATTCCGAGCTCTCTCACACTGCTTTTGGGCCACCAACATTTTATGGACTTTAGGTGGTCTACGATGCCTGTAAACACCTTTTTTGGGCCTCCAAAGATTTCAACATTTTTGCCGGCCTAAGATGCATTTTAAGGCCTTTTTTGGGCTGCTAACATATTCTGTACTTTCGGGGATGTAGGATGCATTTTTCGTGGCAAAAATATTTTGGAGAAAAACAGTGGTCTAGGATGTGGGTTAATGCCCCTTTCAGGCTGTAAATGTTTTTGGGACATTCAGAGATCTCTCACAATGTTTTTGGGCCACCAACATTTTACAGACTTTAGGGGGTCTACGATGCCTGTAAACCCCTTTTTTGGGCCTCCAAAGATTTCAACATTTTTGCAGGCCTAAAATGCCTTTTAAGGCCTTTTTTGGGCTGCTAACATATTCTGTACTTTCGGGGTTGTAGGATCCATTTTTCGTGGCAAAAATATTTTTGTTTTGGGAATTTCAGTGGTCTAGGATGTGGGTTAATGCCCCTTTCAGGCTGCAAATGCTTTTGGGACATTCAGAGCTCTCTCACACTGTTTTTGGGCCACCAACATTTTCTGAACTTTAGGGGGTCTACGATGCCTGTAAACCCCTTTTTTGGGCATCCAAACATTTCAACATTTTTGCAGGCCTAAGATGCATTTTAAGGCCTTTTTTGTGCTGCTAACATTTTCGGAACTTTCAGGGGTGTAGGATGCATTTTTCGTGCAAGAAATATTTTTGGTAATTTCAGTGGTCTAGGATTTGGGTTAATGCCCCTTTTGGGCTGCTAATGTTTTTGGGACATTCAGAGCTCTCTCACAATGTCTTTGGGCCACCAACATTTTCTGGACTTTAGGGGGTCTACGATGCTGGTAAACCTTTTTTTTGGGCCTCCAAACATTTCAACATTTTTGCAGGCCTAAAATGCATTTAAGGCCTTTTTTGGGCTGCTAACATATTCTGTACTTTCAGGGGGGTAGGATGCATTTTTCGTGCCAAAAATATTTTTGGGAATTTCAGTGGTCTAGGATGCGGGTTAATAACCCTTTCAAGCTGCAAATGCTTTTGGGACATTGCGAGCTCTCTCACACTGCTTTTGGGCCACCAACATTTTCTGGACTTTAGGTGGTCTACGATGCCTGTAAACCCCTTTTTTGGGCCTCCAAAGATTTCAACATTTTTGCCGGCCTAAGATGCATTTTAAGGCCTTTTTTGGGCTGCTAACATATTCTGTACTTTCGGGGATGTAGGATGCATTTTTCGTGGCAAAAATATTTTGGAGAATTACAGTGGTCTAGGATGTGGGTTAATGCCCCTTTCAGGCTGTAAATGTTTTTGGGACATTCAGAGATCTCTCACAATGTTTTTGGGCCACCAAAATTTCCAGACTTTAGGGGGTCTACGATGCCTGTAAACCCCTTTTTTGGGCCTCCAAAGATTTCAACATTTTTTCAGGCCTAAGATGCATTTTAAGGCCTTTTTTGGAATGCTGACATATTCTGAACTTTCAGGGTTGTAGGATGCATTTTTCCTGCCAAAAATATTTTTGGGAATTTCAGGGGTCTAGCATGCGGGTTAATGTCCTTTTCAGACTGCAAATGTTTTTGGGAGATTCAGAGCTCTCTCACACCGTTTTTGGGCCACCGACATATTCTGGACTTTAGGGGGTCTACGATGCCTATAAACCCCTTTTTGGGCATCCAAACATTTCAACATTTTTGCAGGCCTAAGATGCATTTTAAGGCCTTTTTGGGCTGCTAACATTTTCTGAACTTTCAGGGGTGTAGGATGCATTTTTCGTGCCAGAAATATTTTTGGTAATTTCAGTGGTCTAGGATTTGGGTTAATGCCCCTTTCAGGCTGCAAATGTTTTTGGGACATTCAGAGCTCTCTCACAATGTTTGTGGGCCACCAACATTTTCTGGACTTTAGGGGGTCTACGATGCCTGTAAACCCTTTTTTGGGCCTCCAAAGATTTCAACATTTTTGCCGGCCTAAGATGCATTTTAAGGCCTTTTTTGGGCTGCTAACATATTCTGTACTTTCGGGGATGTAGGATGCATTTTTCGTGGCAAAAATATTTTGGAGAATTACAGTGGTCTAGGATGTGGGTTAATGCCCTTTCAGGCTGTAAATGTTTTTGGGACATTCAGAGATCTCTCATAATGTTTTTGGGCCACCAACATTTTCCAGACTTTAGGGGGTCTACGATGCCTGTAAACCCCTTTTTTGGGCCTCCAAAGATTTCAACATTTTTTCGGGCCTAAGATGCATTTTAAGGCCTTTTTTGGAATGCTGACATATTCTGAACTTTCAGGGTTGTAGGATGCATTTTTCGTGCCAAAAATATTTTTGGGAATTTCAGGTGTCTAGCATGCGGGTTAATGTCCTTTTCAGGCTGCAAATGTTTTTGGGACATTCAGAGCTCTTTCACAATGTTTTTGGGCCACCAACATTTTCTGGACTTTAGGGGGTCTACGATGCCTGTAAACTTTTTTTTTGGGCCTCCAAACATTTCAACATTTTTGCAGGCCTAAAATGCATTTAAGGCCTTTTTTGGGCTGCTAACATATTCTGTACGTTCAGGGGGGTAGGATGCATTTTTCGTGCCAAAAATATTTTTGGGAATTTCAGTGGTCTAGGATGCGGGTTAATGCCCCTTTCAAGCTGCAAATGCTTTTGGGACATTCCGAGCTCTCTCACACTGCTTTTGGGCCACCAACATTTTCTGGACTTTAGGTGGTCTACGATGCCTGTAAACCCCTTTTTTGGGCCTCCAAAGATTTCAACATTTTTGTTGGCCTAAGATGCATTTTAAGGCCTTTTTTGGGCTGCTAACATATTCTGTACTTTCGGGGATGTAGGATGCATTTTTCGTGGCAAAATTTTTTGGAGAATTACAGTGGTCTAGGATGTGGGTTAATGCCCCTTTCAGGCTGTAAATGTTTTTGGGACATTCAGAGATCTCTCACAATGTTGTTGGGCCACCAACATTTTACAGACTTTAGGGGGTCTACGATGCCTGTAAACCCCTTTTTTGGGCCTCCAAAGATTTCAACATTTTTGCAGGCCTAAGATGCATTTTAAGGCCTTTTTTGGGCTGCTAACATATTCTGTACTTTCGGGGTTGTAGGATCCATTTTTCGTGGCAAAAATATTTTTGTTTTGGGAATTTCAGTGGTCTAGGATGTGGGTTAATGCCCCTTTTGGGCTGCTAATGTTTTTGGGACATTCAGAGCTCTCTCACAATGTCTTTGGGCCACCAACATTTTCTGGACGTTAGGGGGTCTACGATGCCGGTAAACCTTTTTTTTTGGCCTCCAAA
Organism: Ambystoma mexicanum; assembly: GCF_040938575.1. Classification (NCBI taxonomy): domain Eukaryota; kingdom Metazoa; phylum Chordata; class Amphibia; order Caudata; family Ambystomatidae; genus Ambystoma; species Ambystoma mexicanum. The sequence goes on from NC_090929.1 coordinate 600,220,562, forward strand.
AATTTCAACATTTTTGCAGGCCTAAATTGCATTTAAGGCCTTTTTTGGGCTGCTAACATATTCTGTACTTTCAGGGGTTTAGGATGCATTTTTCGTGCCAAAAATATTTTTGGGAATTTCAGTGGTCTAGGATTTGGGTTAATGCCCCTTTCAGGCTGCAAATGTTTTTGGGACATTCAGAGCTCTCTCACAATGTTTTTGGGCCACCAACATTTTCTGGACTTTAGGGGGTCTACGATGCCTGTAAACCTTTTTTTTGGGCCTCCAAACATTTCAACATTTTTGCAGGCCTAAAATGCATTTAAGGCCTTTTTTGGGCTGCTAACATATTCTGTACTTTCAGGGTTGTAGGATGCATTTTTCGTGCCAAAAATATTTTTGGGAATTTCAGGGGTCTAGCATGCGGGTTAATGTCCTTTTCAGACTGCAAATGTTTTTGGGAGATTCAGAGCTCTCTCACACCGTTTTTGGGCCACCGACATATTCTGGACTTTAGGGGGTCTACGATGCCTGTAAACCCCTTTTTTGGGCATCCAAACATTTCAACATTTTTGCAGGCCTAAGATGCATTTTAAGGCCTTTTTGGGCTGCTAACATTTTCTGAACTTTCAGGGGTGTAGGATGCATTTTTCGTGCCAGAAATATTTTTGGTAATTTCAGTGGTCTAGGATTTGGGTTAATGCCCCTTTCAGGCTGCAAATGTTTTTGGGACATTCAGAGCTCTCTCACAATGTTTTTGGGCCACCAACATTTTCTGGACTTTAGGGGGTCTACGATGCCTGTAAACCTTTTTTTTGGGCCTCCAAACATTTCAACATTTTTGCAGGCCTAAAATGCATTTAAGGCCTTTTTTGGGCTGCTAACATATTCTGTACTTTCAGGGGTTTAGGATGCATTTTTCGTGCCAAAAATATATTTGGGAATTTCAGTGGTCTAGGATTGGGGTAATGCCCCTTTCAGGCTGCAAATGTTTTTGGGACATTCAGAGCTCTCTCACAATGTTTTTGGGCCACCAACATTTTCTGGACTTTAGGGGGTCAACGATGCCTGTAAACCTTTTTTTTGGGCCTCCAAACATTTCAACATTTTTGCAGGCCTAAAATGCATTTAAGGCCTTTTTTGGGCTGCTAACATATTCTGTACTTTCAGGGGGGTAGGATGCATTTTTCATGCCAAAAATATTTTGGGGAATTTCAGTGGTCTAGGATGCGGGTTAATGCCCCTTTCAAGCTGCAAATGCTTTTGGGACATTCCGAGCTCTCTCACACTGCTTTTGGGCCACCAACATTTTATGGACTTTAGGTGGTCTACGATGCCTGTAAACCCCTTTTTTGGGCCTCCAAAGATTTCAACATTTTTGCCGGCCTAAGATGCATTTTAAGGCCTTTTTTGGGCTGCTAACATATTCTGTACTTTCGGGGATGTAGGATGCATTTTTCGTGGCAAAAATATTTTGGAGAATTACAGTGGTCTAGGATGTGGGTTAATGCCCCTTTCAGGCTGTAAATGTTTTTGGGACATTCAGAGATCTCTCACAATGTGTTTGGGCCACCAACATTTTACAGACTTTAGAGGGTCTATGATGCCTGTAAACCCCTTTTTTGGGCCTCCAAAGATTTCAACATTTTTGCAGGCCTAAAATGCATTTTAAGGCCTTTTTTGGGCTGCTAACATATTCTGTACTTTCGGGCTTGTAGGATCCATTTTTCGTGGCAAAAATATTTTTGTTTTGGGAATTTCAGTGGTCTAGGATGTGGTTTAATGCCCCTTTCAAGCTGCAAATGCTTTTGGGACATTCCGAGCTCTCTCACACTGCTTTTGGGCCACCAACATTTTATGGACTTTAGGTGGTCTACGATGCCTGTAAACCCCTTTTTTGGGCCTCCAAAGATTTCAACATTTTTGCAGGCCTAAGATGCATTTTAAGGCCTTTTTTGGGCTGCTAACATTTTCTGTACTTTCGGGGATGTAGGATGCATTTTTCGTGGCAAAAATATTTTGGAAAATTACAGTGGTCTAGGATTTGGGTTAATGCCCCTTTCAAGCTGCAAATGCTTTTGGGACATTCAGAGCTCTCTCACACTGTTTTTGGGCCACCAACATTTTCTGAACTTTAGGGGGTCTACGATGCCTGTAAACCCCTTTTTTGGGCATCCAAACATTTCAACATTTTTGCAGGCCTAAGATGCATTTTAAGGCCTTTTTTGGGCTGCTAACATTTTCTGAACTTTCAGGGGTGTAGGATGGATTTTTCGTGCCAGAAATATTTTTGGTAATTTCAGTGGTCTAGGATTTGGGTTAATGCCCCTTTTGGGCTGCTAATGTTTTTGGGACATTCAGAGCTCTCTCACAATGTATTTGGGCCACCAACATTTTCTGGACTTTAGGGGGTCTACGATGCCGGTAAACCTTTTTTTTGGGCCTCCAAACATTTCAACATTTTTGCAGGCCTAAACTGCATTTAAGGCCTTTTTTGGGCTGCTAACATATTCTGTACTTTCAGGGGTTTAGGATGCATTTTTCGTGCCAAAAATATTTTTGGGAATTTCAGTGGTCTAGGATTTGGGTTAATGGCCCTTTCAGGCTGCAAATGTTTTTGGGACATTCAGAGCTCTCTCACAATGTTTTTGGGCCACCAACATTTTCTGGACTTTAGGGGGTCTACGATGCCTGTAAACTTTTTTTTTGGGCCTCCAAACATTTCAACATTTTTGCAGGCCTAAAATGCATTTAAGGCCTTTTTTGGGCTGCTAACATATTCTGTACTTTCAGGGGGGTAGGATGCATTTTTCGTGCCAAAAATATTTTGGAGAATTACAGTGGTCTAGGATTTGGGTTAATGCCCCTTTCAAGCTGCAAATGCTTTTGGGACATTCCGAGCTCTCTTACACTGCTTTTGGGCCACCAACATTTTCTGGACTTTAGGTGGTCTACGATGCCTGTAAACCCCTTTTTTGGGCCTCCAAAGATTTCAACATTTTTGCGGCCTAAGATGCATTTTAAGGCCTTTTTTGGGCTGCTAACATATTCTGAACTTTCAGGGTTGTAGGATGCATTTTTCGTGCCAAAAATATTTTTGGGAATTTCAGGGGTCTAGCATGCGGGTTAATGTCCTTTTCAGACTGCAAATGTTTTTGGTAGATTCAGAGCTCTCTCACACTGTTTTTGGGCCACCGACATATTCTGGACTTTAGGGGGTCTACGATGCCTGTAAACCCCTTTTTCGGGCATCCAAACATTTCAACATTTTTGCAGGCCTAAGATGCATTTTAAGGCCTTTTTGGGCTGCTAACATTTTCTGAACTTTCAGGGGTGTATGATGCATTTTTCGTGCCAGAAATATTTTTGGTAATTTCAGTGGTCTAGGATTTGGGTTAATGCCCCTTTCAAGCTGCAAATGCTTTTGGGACATTCCGAGCTCTCTCACACTGCTTTTGGGCCACCAACATTTTATGGACTTTAGGTAGTCTACGATGCCTGTAAACCCCTTTTTTGGGCCTCCAAAGATTTCAACATTTTTCCGGCCTAAGATGCATTTTAAGGCCTTTTTTGGGCTGCTAACATATTCTGTACTTTCGGGGATGTAGGATGCATTTTTCGTGGCAAAAATATTTTGGAGAATTACAGTGGTCTAGGATTTGGGTTAATGCCCCTTTCAAGCTGCAAATGCTTTTGGGAAATTCCGAGCATTCTCACACTGCTTTTGGGCCACCAACATTTTATGGACTTTAGGTGGTCTACGATGCCTGTAAACCCCTTTTTTGGGCCTCCAAAGATTTCAACATTTTTGCAGGCCTAAGATGCATTTTAAGGCCTTTTTTGGGCTGCTAACATATTCTGTACTTTCGGGGTTGTAGGATCCATTTTTCGTGGCAAAAATATTTTTGTTTTGGGAATTTCAGTGGTCTAGGATGTGGGTTAATGCCCCTTTCAGGCTGCAAATGCTTTTGGGACATTCAGAGCTCTCTCACACTGTTTTTGGGCCACCAACATTTTCTGAACTTTAGGGGGTCTACGATGCCTGTAAACCTCTTTTTTGGGCATCCAAACATTTCAACATTTTTGCAGGCCTAAGATGCATTTTAAGGCCTTTTTTGGGCTGCTAACACTTTCTGAACTTTCAGGGGTGTAGGATGCATTTTTCGTGCCAGAAATACTTTTGGTAATTTCAGTGGTCTAGGATTTGGGTTAATGCCCCTTTTGGGCTGCTCATGTTTTTGGGACATTCAGAGCTCTCTCACAATGTCTTTGGGCCACCAACATTTTCTGGACTTTAGGGGGTCTACGATGCCTGTAAACCCCTTTTTTGGCCTCCAAAGATTTCAACATTTTTGCAGGCCTAAAATGCATTTTAAGGCCTTTTTTGGGCTGCTAACATATTCTGTACTTCCGGGGTTGTAGGATCCATTTTTCGTGGCAAAAATATTTTTGTTTTGGGAATTTCAGTGGTCTAGGATGTGGGTTAATGCCCCTTTCAGGCTGCAAATGCTTTTGGGACATTCAGAGCTCTCTCACACTGTTTTTGGGCCACCAACATTTTCTGAACTTTAGGGGGTCTACGATGCCTGTAAACCCCTTTTTTGGGCATCCAAACATTTCATCATTTTTGCAGGCCTAAGATGCATTTTAAGGCCTTTTTTGGGCTGCTAACATTTTCTGAACTTTCAGGGGTGTAGGATGGATTTTTCGTGCCAGAAATATTTTTGGTAATTTCAGTGGTCTAGGATTTGGGTTAATGCCCCTTTTGGGCTGCTAATGGTTTTGGGACATTCAGAGCTCTCTCACAATGTCTTTGGGCCACCAACATTTTCTGGACTTTAGGGGGTCTACGATGCCGGTAAACCTTTTTTTTGGGCCTCCAAACATTTCAACATTTTTGCAGGCCTAAACTGCATTTAAGGCCTTTTTTGGGCTGCTAACATATTCTGTACTTTCAGGGGTTTAGGATGCATTTTTCGTGCCAAAAATATTTTTGGGAATTTCAGTGGTCTAGGATTTGGGTTAATGCCCCTTTCAGGCTTCAAATGTTTTTGGGACATTCAGAGCTCTCTCACAATGTTTTTGGGCCACCAACATTTTCTGGACTTTAGGGGGTCTACGATGCCTGTAAACTTTTTTTTTGGGCCTCCAAACATTTCAACATTTTTGCAGGCCTAAAATGCATTTAAGGCCTTTTTTGGAATGCTGACATATTCTGAACTTTCAGGGTTGTAGGATGCATTTTTCGTGCCAAAAATATTTTTGGGAATTTCAGGGGTCTAGCATGCGGGTTAATGTCCTTTTCAGACTGCAAATGTTTTTGGGAGATTCAGAGCTCTCTCACACCGTTTTTGGGCCACCGACATATTCTGGACTTTAGGGGGTCTACGATGCCTGTAAACCCCTTTTTTGGGCATCCAAACATTTCAACATTTTTGCAGGCCTAAGATGCATTTTAAGGCCTTTTTTGGGCTGCTAACATATTCTGTACTTTCGGGGTTGTAGGATCCATTTTTCGTGGCAAAAATATTTTTGTTTTGGGAATTTCAGTGGTCTAGGATGTGGGTTAATGCCCCTTTCAGGCTGCAAATGCTTTTGGGACATTCAGAGCTCTCTCACACTGTTTTTGGGCCACCAACATTTTCTGAACTTTAGGGGGTCTACGATGCCTGTAAACCCCTTTTTTGGGCATCCAAACATTTCAACATTTTTGCAAGCCTAAGATGCATTTTAAGGCCTTTTTTGGGCTGCTAACATTTTCTGAACTTTCAGGGGTGTAGGATGCTTTTTTCGTGCCAGAAATATTTTTGGTAATTTCAGTGGTCTAGGATTTGGGTTAATGCCCCTTTTGGGCTGCTAATGTTTTTGGGACATTCAGAGCTCTCTCACAATGTCTTTGGGCCACCAACATTTTCTGGACTTTAGGGGGTCTACGATGCCGGTAAACCTTTTTTTTGGGCCTCCAAACATTTCAACATTTTTGCAGGCCTAAACTGCATTTAAGGCCTTTTTTGGGCTGCTAACATATTCTGTACTTTCAGGGGTTTAGGATGCATTTTTCGTGCCAAAAATATTTTTGGGAATTTCAGTGGTCTAGGATTTGGGTTAATGCCCCTTTCAGGCTTCAAATGTTTTTGGGACATTCAGAGCTCTCTCACAATGTTTTTGGGCCACCAACATTTTCTGGACTTTAGGGGGTCTACGATGCCTGTAAACTTTTTTTTTGGGCCTCCAAACATTTCAACATTTTTGCAGGCCTAAAATGCATTTAAGGCCTTTTTTGGAATGCTGACATATTCTGAACTTTCAGGGTTGTAGGATGCATTTTTCGTGCCAAAAATATTTTTGGGAATTTCAGGGGTCTAGCATGCGGGTTAATGTCCTTTTCAGACTGCAAATGTTTTTGGGAGATTCAGAGCTCTCTCACACCGTTTTTGGGCCACCGACATATTCTGGACTTTAGGGGGTCTACGATGCCTGTAAACCCCTTTTTTGGGCATCCAAACATTTCAACATTTTTGCAGGCCTAAGATGCATTTTAAGGCCTTTTTTGGGCTGCTAACATATTCTGTACTTTCGGGGTTGTAGGATCCATTTTTCGTGGCAAAAATATTTTTGTTTTGGGAATTTCAGTGGTCTAGGATGTGGGTTAATGCCCCTTTCAGGCTGCAAATGCTTTTGGGACATTCAGAGCTCTCTCACACTGTTTTTGGGCCACCAACATTTTCTGAACTTTAGGGGGTCTACGATGCCTGTAAACCCCTTTTTTGGGCATCCAAACATTTCAACATTTTTGCAAGCCTAAGATGCATTTTAAGGCCTTTTTTGGGCTGCTAACATTTTCTGAACTTTCAGGGGTGTAGGATGCTTTTTTCGTGCCAGAAATATTTTTGGTAATTTCAGTGGTCTAGGATTTGGGTTAATGCCCCTTTTGGGCTGCTAATGTTTTTGGGACATTCAGAGCTCTCTCACAATGTCTTTGGGCCACCAACATTTTCTGGACGTTAGGGGGTCTACGATGCCGGTAAACCTTTTTTTTTGGCCTCCAAAAATTTCAACATTTTTGCAGGCCTAAATTGCATTTAAGGCCTTTTTTGGGCTGCTAACATATTCTGTACTTTCAGGGGTTAGGATGCATTTTTCGTCCCAAAAATATTTTTGGGAATTTCAGTGGTCTAGGATTTGGGTTAATGCCCCTTTCAGGCTGCAAATGTTTTTGGGACATTCAGAGCTCTCTCACAATGTTTTTGGGCCACCAACATTTTCTGGACTTTAGGGGGTCTACGATGCCTGTAAACCTTTTTTTTGGGCCTCCAAACATTTCAACATTTTTGCAGGCCTAAAATGCATTTAAGGCCTTTTTTGGGCTGCTAACATATTCTGTACTTTCAGGGGGGTAGGATGCATTTTTCATGCCAAAAATATTTTGGGGAATTTCAGTGGTCTAGGATGCGGGTTAATGCCCCTTTCAAGCTGCAAATGCTTTTGGGACATTCCGAGCTCTCTCACACTGCTTTTGGGCCACCAACATTTTATGGACTTTAGGTGGTCTACGATGCCTGTAAACCCCTTTTTTGGGCCTCCAAAGATTTCAACATTTTTGCCGGCCTAAGATGCATTTTAAGGCCTTTTTTGGAATGCTGGCATATTCTGAACTTTCAGGGTTTTAGGATGCATTTTTCGTGCCAAAAATATTTTTGGGAATTTCAATGGTCTAGCATGCGGGTTAATGTCCTTTTCAGACTGCAAATGTTTTTGGGAGATTCAGAGCTCTCTCACACTGTTTTTGGGCCACCGACATATTCTGGACTTTAGGGGGTCTACGATGCCTGTAAACCCCTTTTTTGGGCATCCAAACATTTCAACAATTTTGCAGGCCTAAGATGCATCTTAAGGCCTTTTTGGGCTGCTAACATTTTCTGAACTTTCAGGGGTGTAGGATGCATTTTTCGTGCCAGAAATATTTTTGGTAATTTCAGTGGTCTAGGATTTGGGTTAATGCCCCTTTCAGGCTGCAAATGTTTTTGGGACATTCAGAGCTCTCTCACAATGTTTTTGGGCCACCAACATTTTCTGGACTTTAGGGGGTCTACGATGCCTGTAAACCTTTTTTTTGGGCCTCCAAACATTTCAACATTTTTGCAGGCCTAAAATGCATTTAAGGCCTTTTTTGGGCTGCTAACATATTCTGTACTTTCAGGGGTTTAGGATGCATTTTTCGTGCCAAAAATATATTTGGGAATTTCAGTGGTCTAGGATTTGGGTTAATGCCCCTTTCAGGCTGCAAATGTTTTTGGGACATTCAGAGCTCTCTCACAATGTTTTTGGGCCACCAACATTTTCTGGACTTTAGGGGGTCTACGATGCCTGTAAACCCCTGTTTTGGCCTCCAAAGATTTCAACATTTTTGCAGGCCTAAAATGCATTTTAAGGCCTTTTTTGGGCTGCTAACATATTCTGTACTTCCGGGGTTGTAGGATCCATTTTTCGTGGCAAAAATATTTTTGTTTTGGGAATTTCAGTGGTCTAGGATGTGGGTTAATGCCCCTTTCAGGCTGCAAATGCTTTTGGGACATTCAGAGCTCTCTCACACTGTTTTTGGGCCACCAACATTTTCTGAACTTTAGGGGGTCTACGATGCCTGTAAACCCCTTTTTTGGGCATCCAAACATTTCAACATTTTTGCAGGCCTAAGATGCATTTTAAGGCCTTTTTTGGGCTGCTAACATTTTCTGAACTTTCAGGGGTGTAGGATGGATTTTTCGTGCCAGAAATATTTTTGGTAATTTCAGTGGTCTAGGATTTGGGTTAATGCCCCTTTTGGGCTGCTAATGTTTTTGGGACATTCAGAGCTCTCTCACAATGTCTTTGGGCCACCAACATTTTCTGGACTTTAGGGGGTCTACGATGCCGGTAAACCTTTTTTTTGGGCCTCCAAACATTTCAACATTTTTGCAGGCCTAAACTGCATTTAAGGCCTTTTTTGGGCTGCTAACATATTCTGTACTTTCAGGGGTTTAGGATGCATTTTTCGTGCCAAAAATATTTTTGGGAATTTCAGTGGTCTAGGATTTGGGTTAATGCCCCTTTCAGGCTGCAAATGTTTTTGGGACATTCAGAGCTCTCTCACAATGTTTTTGGGCCACCAACATTTTCTGGACTTTAGGGGGTCTACGATGCCTGTAAACTTTTTTTTTGGGCCTCCAAACATTTCAACATTTTTGCAGGCCTAAAATGCATTTAAGGCCTTTTTTGGAATGCTGACATATTCTGAACTTTCAGGGTTGTAGGATGCATTTTTCGTGCCAAAAAAATTTTTGGGAATTTCAGGGGTCTAGCATGCGGGTTAATGTCCTTTTCAGACTGCAAATGTTTTTGGGAGATTCAGAGCTCTCTCACACCGTTTTTGGGCCACCGACATATTCTGGACTTTAGGGGGTCTACGATGCCTGTAAACCCCTTTTTTGGGCATCCAAACATTTCAACATTTTTGCAGGCCTAAGATGCATTTTAAGGCCTTTTTTGGGCTGCTAACATTTTCTGAACTTTCAGGGGTGTAGGATGGATTTTTCGTGCCAGAAATATTTTTGGTAATTTCAGTGGTCTAGGATTTGGGTTAATGCCCCTTTTGGGCTGCTAATGTTTTTGGGACATTCAGAGCTCTCTCACAATGTCTTTGGGCCACCAACATTTTCTGGACTTTAGGGGGTCTACGATGCCGGTAAACCTTTTTTTTGGGCCTCCAAACATTTCAACATTTTTGCAGGCCTAAACTGCATTTAAGGCCTTTTTTGGGCTGCTAACATATTCTGTACTTTCAGGGGTTTAGGATGCATTTTTCGTGCCAAAAATATTTTTGGGAATTTCAGTGGTCTAGGATTTGGGTTAATGGCCCTTTCAGGCTGCAAATGTTTTTGGGACATTCAGAGCTCTCTCACAATGTTTTTGGGCCACCAACATTTTCTGGACTTTAGGGGGTCTACGATGCCTGTAAACTTTTTTTTTGGGCCTCCAAACATTTCAACATTTTTGCAGGCCTAAAATGCATTTAAGGCCTTTTTTGGAATGCTGACATATTCTGAACTTTCAGGGTTGTAGGATGCATTTTTCGTGCCAAAAATATTTTTGGGAATTTCAGGGGTCTAGCATGCGGGTTAATGTCCTTTTCAGACTGCAAATGATTTTGGGAGATTCAGAGCTCTCTCACACCGTTTTTTGGGCCACCGACATATTCTGGACTTTAGGGGGTCTACGATGCCTGTAAACCCCTTTTTTGGGCATCCAAACATTTCAACATTTTTGCAGGCCTAAAATGCATTTTAAGGCCTTTTTGGGCTGCTAAGATTTTCTGAACTTTCAGGGGTGTAGGATGCATTTTTCATGCCATAAATATTTTTGGTAATTTCAGCGGTCTAGGATTTGGGTTAATGCCCCTTTCAGGCTGCAAATGTTTTTGGGACATTCAGAGCTCTCTCACAATGTTTTTGGGCCACCAACATTTTCTGGACTTTAGGGGGTCTACGATGCCTGTAAACCTTTTTTTTGGGCCTCCAAACATTTCAACATTTTTGCAGGCCTAAAATGCATTTAAGGCCTTTTTTGGGCTGCTAACATATTCTGTACTTTCAGGGGGGTAGGATGCATTTTTCGGGCCAAAAATATTTTTGGGAATTTCAGTGGTCTAGGATGCGGGTTAATGCCCCTTTCAGGCTGCAAATGCTTTTGGGACATTCCGAGCTCTCTCACACTGCTTTTGGGCCACCAACATTTTATGGACTTTAGGTGGTCTACGATGCCTGTAAACCCCTTTTTTGGGCCTCCAAAGATTTCAACATTTTTGTCGGCCTAAGATGCATTTTAAGGCCTTTTTTGGGCTGCTAACATATTCTGTACTTTCGGGGATGTAGGATGCATTTTTCGTGGCAAAATTTTTTGGAGAATTACAGTGGTCTAGGATGTGGGTTAATGCCCCTTTCAGGCTGTAAATGTTTTTGGGACATTCAGAGATCTCTCACAATGTTTTTGGGCCACCAACATTTTACAGACTTTAGGGGGTCTACGATGCCTGTAAACCCCTTTTTTGGGCCTCCAAAGATTTCAACATTTTTGCAGGCCTAAGATGCATTTTAAGGCCTTTTTTGGGCTGGTAACATATTCTGTACTTTCGGGGTTGTAGGATCCATTTTTCGTGGCAAAAATATTTTTGTTTTGGGAATTTCAGTGGTCTAGGATGTGGGTTAATGCCCCTTTCAGGCTGCAAATGCTTTTGGGACATTCAGAGCTCTCTCACACTGTTTTTGGGCCACCAACATTTTCTGAACTTTAGGGGGTCTACGATGCCTGTAAACCCCTTTTTTGGGCATCCAAACATTTCAACATTTTTGCAGGCCTAAGATGCATTTTAAGGCCTTTTTTGGGCTGCTAACATTTTCTGAACTTTCAGGGGTGTAGGATGCATTTTTCGTGCCAGAAATATTTTTGGTAATTTCAGTGGTCTAGGATTTGGGTTAATGCCCCTTTTGGGCTGCTAATGTTTTTGGGACATTCAGAGCTCTCTCACAATGTCTTTGGGCCACCAACATTTTCTGGACGTTAGGGGGTCTACGATGCCGGTAAACCTTTTTTTTTGGCCTCCAAAAATTTCAACATTTTTGCAGGCCTAAATTGCATTTAAGGCCTTTTTTGGGCTGCTAACATATTCTGTACTTTCAGGGGTTAGGATGCATTTTTCGTCCCAAAAATATTTTTGGGAATTTCAGTGGTCTAGGATTTGGGTTAATGCCCCTTTCAGGCTGCAAATGTTTTTGGGACATTCAGAGCTCTCTCACAATGTTTTTGGGCCACCAACATTTTCTGGACTTTAGGGGGTCTACGATGCCTGTAAACCTTTTTTTTGGGCCTCCAAACATTTCAACATTTTTGCAGGCCTAAAATGCATTTAAGGCCTTTTTTGGGCTGCTAACATATTCTGTACTTTCAGGGGGGTAGGATGCATTTTTCATGCCAAAAATATTTTGGAGTATTACAGTGGTCTAGGATGTGGGTTAATGCCCCTTTCAGGCTGTAAATGTTTTTGGGACATTCAGAGATCTCTCACAATGTTTTTGGGCCACCAACATTTTCCAGACTTTAGGGGGTCTACGATGCCTGTAAACCCCTTTTTTGGGCCTCCAAAGATTTCAACATTTTTTCAGGCCTAAGATGCATTTTAAGGCCTTTTTTGGAATGCTGGCATATTCTGAACTTTCAGGGTTTTAGGATGCATTTTTCGTGCCAAAAATATTTTTGGGAATTTCAGGGGTCTAGCATGCGGGTTAATGTCCTTTTCAGACTGCAAATGTTTTTGGGAGATTCAGAGCTCTCTCACACTGTTTTTGGGCCACCGACATATTCTGGACTTTAGGGGGTCTACGATGCCTGTAAACCCCTTTTTTGGGCATCCAAACATTTCAACATTTTTGCAGGCCTAAGATGCATCTTAAGGCCTTTTTGGGCTGCTAACATTTTCTGAACTTTCAGGGGTGTAGGATGCATTTTTCGTGCCAGAAATATTTTTGGTAATTTCAGTGGTCTAGGATTTGGGTTAATGCCCCTTTCAGGCTGCAAATGTTTTTGGGACATTCAGAGCTCTCTCACAATGTTTTTGGGCCACCAACATTTTCTGGACTTTAGGGGGTCTACGATGCCTGTAAACCTTTTTTTTGGGCCTCCAAACATTTCAACATTTTTGCAGGCCTAAAATGCATTTAAGGCCTTTTTTGGGCTGCTAACATATTCTGTACTTTCAGGGGTTTAGGATGCATTTTTCGTGCCAAAAATATATTTGGGAATATCAGTGGTCTAGGATTTGGGTTAATGCCCCTTTCAGGCTGCAAATGTTTTTGGGACATTCAGAGCTCTCTCACAATGTTTTTGGGCCACCAACATTTTCTGGACTTTAGGGGGTCTACGATGCCTGTAAACCTTTTTTTTGGGCCTCCAAACATTTCAACATTTTTGCAGGCCTAAAATGCATTTAAGGCCTTTTTTGGGCTGCTAACATATTCTGTACTTTCAGGGGGGTAGGATGCATTTTTCATGCCAAAAATATTTTGGGGAATTTCAGTGGTCTAGGATGCGGGTTAATGCCCCTTTCAAGCTGCAAATGCTTTTGGGACATTCCGAGCTCTCTCACACTGCTTTTGGGCCACCAACATTTTATGGACTTTAGGGGGTCTACGATGCCTGTAAACCCCTTTTTTGGGCCTACAAAGATTTCAACATTTTTGCCGGCCTAAGATGCATTTTAAGGCCTTTTTTGGGCTGCTAACATATTCTGTACTTTCGGGGATGTAGGATGCATTTTTCGTGGCAAAAATATTTTGGAGAATTACAGTGGTCTAGGATGTGGGTTAATGCCCCTTTCAGGCTGTAAATGTTTTTGGGACATTCAGAGATCTCTCACAATGTTTTTGGGCCACCAACATTTTACAGACTTTAGGGGGTCTATGATGCCTGTAAACCCCTTTTTTGGGCCTCCAAAGATTTCAACATTTTTGCAGGCCTAAAATGCATTTTAAGGCCTTTTTTGGGCTGCTAACATATTCTGTACTTTCGGGCTTGTAGGATCCATTTTTCGTGGCAAAAATATTTTTGTTTTGGGAATTTCAGTGGTCTAGGATGTGGTTTAATGCCCCTTTCAGGCTGCAAATGCTTTTGGGACATTCAGAGCTCTCTCACACTGTTTTTGGGCCACCAACATTTTCTGAACTTTAGGGGGTCTACGATGCCTGTAAACCCCTTTTTTGGGCATCCAAACATTTCAACATTTTTGCAGGCCTAAGATGCATTTTAAGGCCTTTTTTGGGCTGCTAACATTTTCTGAACTTTCAGGGGTGTAGGATGGATTTTTCGTGCCAGAAATATTTTTGGTAATTTCAGTGGTCTAGGATTTGGGTTAATGCCCCTTTTGGGCTGCTAATGTTTTTGGGACATTCAGAGCTCTCTCACAATGTCTTTGGGCCACCAACATTTTCTGGACTTTAGGGGGTCTACGATGCCGGTAAACCTTTTTTTTGGGCCTCCAAAAATTTCAACATTTTTGCAGGCCTAAACTGCATTTAAGGCCTTTTTTGGGCTGCTAACATATTCTGTACTTTCAGGGGTTTAGGATGCATTTTTCGTGCCAAAAATATTTTTGGGAATTTCAGTGGTCTAGGATTTGGGTCAATGCCCCTTTCAGGCTGCAAATGTTTTTGGGACATTCAGAGCTCTCTCACAATGTTTTTGGGCCACCAACATTTTCTGGACTTTAGGGGGTCTACGATGCCTGTAAACTTTTTTTTTGGGCCTCCAAACATTTCAACATTTTTGCAGGCCTAAAATGCATTTAAGGCCTTTTTTGGGCTGCTAACATATTCTGTACTTTCAGGGGGGTAGGATGCATTTTTCGTGCCAAAAATATTTTGGAGAATTACAGTGGTCTAGGATTTGGGTTAATGCCCCTTTCAAGCTGCAAATGCTTTTGGGACATTCCGAGCTCTCTCACACTGCTTTTGGGCCACCAACATTTTCTGGACTTTAGGTGGTCTACGATGCCTGTAAACCCCTTTTTTGGGCCTCCAAAGATTTCAACATTTTTGCCGGCCTAAGATGCATTTTAAGGCCTTTTTTGGGCTGCTAACATATTCTGAACTTTCAGGGTTGTAGGATGCATTTTTCGTGCCAAAAATATTTTTGGGAATTTCAGGGGTCTAGCATGCGGGTTAATGTCCTTTTCAGACTGCAAATGTTTTTGGGAGATTCAGAGCTCTCTCACACCGTTTTTGGGCCACCGACATATTCTGGACTTTAGGGGGTCTACGATGCCTGTAAACCCCTTTTTTCGGGCATCCAAACATTTCAACATTTTTGCAGGCCTAAGATGCATTTTAAGGCCTTTTTGGGCTGCTAACATTTTCTGAACTTTCAGGGGTGTAGGATGCATTTTTCGTGCCAGAAATATTTTTGGTAATTTCAGTGGTCTAGGATTTGGGTTAATGCCCCTTTCAAGCTGCAAATGCTTTTGGGACATTCCGAGCTCTCTCACACTGCTTTTGGGCCACCAACATTTTATGGACTTTAGGTAGTCTACGATGCCTGTAAACCCCTTTTTTGGGCCTCCAAAGATTTCAACATTTTTGCCGGCCTAAGATGCATTTTAAGGTCTTTTTTGGGCTGCTAACATATTCTGTACTTTCGGGGATGTAGGATGCATTTTTCGTGGCAAAAATATTTTGGAGAATTACAGTGGTCTAGGATTTGGGTTAATGCCCCTTTCAAGCTGCAAATGCTTTTGGGACATTCCGAGCTCTCTCACACTGCTTTTGGGCCACCAACATTTTATGGACTTTAGGTGGTCTACGATGCCTGTAAACCCCTTTTTTGGGCCTCCAAAGATTTCAACATTTTCGCAGGCCTAAGATGCATTTTAAGGCCTTTTTTGGGCTGCTAACATTTTCTGTACTTTCGGGGATGTAGGATGCATTTTTCGTGGCTAAAATATTTTTAGGAATTTCAGTGGTCTAGGATTTGGGTTAATGCCCCTTTCAGGCTGCAAATGTTTTTGGGACATTCAGAGCTCTCTCACAATGTTTTTGGGCCACCAACATTTTCTGGACTTTAGGGGGTCTACGATGCCTGTAAACCTTTTTTTTGGGCCTCCAAACATTTCAACATTTTTGCAGGCCTAAAATGCATTTAAGGCCTTTTTTGGGCTGCTAACATATTCTGTACTTTCAGGGGGGTAGGATGCATTTTTCATGCCAAAAATATTTTGGAGTATTACAGTGGTCTAGGATGTGGGTTAATGCCCCTTTCAGGCTGTAAATGTTTTTGGGACATTCAGAGATCTCTCACAATGTTTTTGGGCCACCAACATTTTCCAGACTTTAGGGGGTCTACGATGCCTGTAAACCCCTTTTTTGGGCCTCCAAAGATTTCAACATTTTTTCAGGCCTAAGATGCATTTTAAGGCCTTTTTTGGAATGCTGGCATATTCTGAACTTTCAGGGTTTTAGGATGCATTTTTCGTGCCAAAAATATTTTTGGGAATTTCAGGGGTCTAGCATGCGGGTTAATGTCCTTTTCAGACTGCTAATGTTTTTGGGACATTCAGAGCTCTCTCACAATGTCTTTGGGCCACCAACATTTTCTGGACTTTAGGGGGTCTACGATGCCGGTAAACCTTTTTTTTGGGCCTCCAAAAATTTCAACATTTTTGCAGGCCTAAACTGCATTTAAGGCCTTTTTTGGGCTGCTAACATATTCTGTACTTTCAGGGGTTTAGGATGCATTTTTCGTGCCAAAAATATTTTTGGGAATTTCAGTGGTCTAGGATTTGGGTCAATGCCCCTTTCAGGCTGCAAATGTTTTTGGGACATTCAGAGCTCTCTCACAATGTTTTTGGGCCACCAACATTTTCTGGACTTTAGGGGGTCTACGATGCCTGTAAACTTTTTTTTTGGGCCTCCAAACATTTCAACATTTTTGCAGGCCTAAAATGCATTTAAGGCCTTTTTTGGGCTGCTAACATATTCTGTACTTTCAGGGGGGTAGGATGCATTTTTCGTGCCAAAAATATTTTGGAGAATTACAGTGGTCTAGGATTTGGGTTAATGCCCCTTTCAAGCTGCAAATGCTTTTGGGACATTCCGAGCTCTCTCACACTGCTTTTGGGCCACCAACATTTTCTGGACTTTAGGTGGTCTACGATGCCTGTAAACCCCTTTTTTGGGCCTCCAAAGATTTCAACATTTTTGCCGGCCTAAGATGCATTTTAAGGCCTTTTTTGGGCTGCTAACATATTCTGAACTTTCAGGGTTGTAGGATGCATTTTTCGTGCCAAAAATATTTTTGGGAATTTCAGGGGTCTAGCATGCGGGTTAATGTCCTTTTCAGACTGCAAATGTTTTTGGGAGATTCAGAGCTCTCTCACACCGTTTTTGGGCCACCGACATATTCTGGACTTTAGGGGGTCTACGATGCCTGTAAACCCCTTTTTTCGGGCATCCAAACATTTCAACATTTTTGCAGGCCTAAGATGCATTTTAAGGCCTTTTTGGGCTGCTAACATTTTCTGAACTTTCAGGGGTGTAGGATGCATTTTTCGTGCCAGAAATATTTTTGGTAATTTCAGTGGTCTAGGATTTGGGTTAATGCCCCTTTCAAGCTGCAAATGCTTTTGGGACATTCCGAGCTCTCTCACACTGCTTTTGGGCCACCAACATTTTATGGACTTTAGGTAGTCTACGATGCCTGTAAACCCCTTTTTTGGGCCTCCAAAGATTTCAACATTTTTGCCGGCCTAAGATGCATTTTAAGGTCTTTTTTGGGCTGCTAACATATTCTGTACTTTCGGGGATGTAGGATGCATTTTTCGTGGCAAAAATATTTTGGAGAATTACAGTGGTCTAGGATTTGGGTTAATGCCCCTTTCAAGCTGCAAATGCTTTTGGGACATTCCGAGCTCTCTCACACTGCTTTTGGGCCACCAACATTTTATGGACTTTAGGTGGTCTACGATGCCTGTAAACCCCTTTTTTGGGCCTCCAAAGATTTCAACATTTTCGCAGGCCTAAGATGCATTTTAAGGCCTTTTTTGGGCTGCTAACATTTTCTGTACTTTCGGGGATGTAGGATGCATTTTTCGTGGCTAAAATATTTTTGGGAATTTCAGTGGTCTAGGATTTGGGTTAATGCCCCTTTCAGGCTGCAAATGTTTTTGGGACATTCAGAGCTCTCTCACAATGTTTTTGGGCCACCAACATTTTCTGGACTTTAGGGGGTCTACGATGCCTGTAAACCTTTTTTTTGGGCCTCCAAACATTTCAACATTTTTGCAGGCCTAAAATGCATTTAAGGCCTTTTTTGGGCTGCTAACATATTCTGTACTTTCAGGGGGGTAGGATGCATTTTTCATGCCAAAAATATGGAGTATTACAGTGGTCTAGGATGTGGGTTAATGCCCCTTTCAGGCTGTAAATGTTTTTGGGACATTCAGAGATCTCTCACAATGTTTTTGGGCCACCAACATTTTCCAGACTTTAGGGGGTCTACGATGCCTGTAAACCCCTTTTTTGGGCCTCCAAAGATTTCAACATTTTTTCAGGCCTAAGATGCATTTTAAGGCCTTTTTTGGAATGCTGGCATATTCTGAACTTTCAGGGTTTTAGGATGCATTTTTCGTGCCAAAAATATTTTTGGGAATTTCAGGGGTCTAGCATGCGGGTTAATGTCCTTTTCAGACTGCAAATGTTTTTGGGAGATTCAGAGCTCTCTCACACTGTTTTTGGGCCACCGACATATTCTGGACTTTAGGGGGTCTACGATGCCTGTAAACCCCTTTTTTGGGCATCCAAACATTTCAACATTTTTGCAGGCCTAAGATGCATCTTAAGGCCTTTTTGGGCTGCTAACATTTTCTGAACTTTCAGGGGTGTAGGATGCATTTTTCGTGCCAGAAATATTTTTGGTAATTTCAGTGGTCTAGGATTTGGGTTAATGCCCCTTTCAGGCTGCAAATGCTTTTGGGACATTCAGAGCTCTCTCACACTGTTTTTGGGCCACCAACATTTTCTGGACTTTAGGGGGTCTACGATGCCGGTAAACCTTTTTTTTGGGCCTCCAAAAATTTCAACATTTTTGCAGGCCTAAACTGCATTTAAGGCCTTTTTTGGGCTGCTAACATATTCTGTACTTTCAGGGGTTTAGGATGCATTTTTCGTGCCAAAAATATTTTTGGGAATTTCAGTGGTCTAGGATTTGGGTCAATGCCCCTTTCAGGCTGCAAATGTTTTTGGGACATTCAGAGCTCTCTCACAATGTTTTTGGGCCACCAACATTTTCTGGACTTTAGGGGGTCTACGATGCCTGTAAACTTTTTTTTTGGTCCTCCAAACATTTCAACATTTTTGCAGGCCTAAAATGCATTTAAGGCCTTTTTTGGGCTGCTAACATATTCTGTACTTTCAGGGGGGTAGGATGCATTTTTCGTGCCAAAAATATTTTGGAGAATTACAGTGGTCTAGGATTTGGGTTAATGCCCCTTTCAAGCTGCAAATGCTTTTGGGACATTCCGAGCTCTCTCACACTGCTTTTGGGTCACCAACATTTTCTGGACTTTAGGTGGTCTACGATGCCTGTAAACCCCTTTTTTGGGCCTCCAAAGATTTCAACATTTTTGCCGGCCTAAGATGCATTTTAAGGCCTTTTTTGGGCTGCTAACATATTCTGAACTTTCAGGGTTGTAGGATGCATTTTTCGTGCCAAAAATATTTTTGGGAATTTCAGGGGTCTAGCATGCGGGTTAATGTCCTTTTCAGACTGCAAATGTTTTTGGGAGATTCAGAGCTCTCTCACACCGTTTTTGGGCCACCGACATATTCTGGACTTTAGGGGGTCTACGATGCCTGTAAACCCCTTTTTTCGGGCATCCAAACATTTCAACATTTTTGCAGGCCTAAGATGCATTTTAAGGCCTTTTTGGGCTGCTAACATTTTCTGAACTTTCAGGGGTGTAGGATGCATTTTTCGTGCCAGAAATATTTTTGGTAATTTCAGTGGTCTAGGATTTGGGTTAATGCCCCTTTCAAGCTGCAAATGCTTTTGGGACATTCCGAGCTCTCTCACACTGCTTTTGGGCCACCAACATTTTATGGACTTTAGGTAGTCTACGATGCCTGTAAACCCCTTTTTTGGGCCTCCAAAGATTTCAACATTTTTGCCGGCCTAAGATGCATTTTAAGGTCTTTTTTGGGCTGCTAACATATTCTGTACTTTCGGGGATGTAGGATGCATTTTTCGTGGCAAAAATATTTTGGAGAATTACAGTGGTCTAGGATTTGGGTTAATGCCCCTTTCAAGCTGCAAATGCTTTTGGGACATTCCGAGCTCTCTCACACTGCTTTTGGGCCACCAACATTTTATGGACTTTAGGTGGTCTACGATGCCTGTAAACCCCTTTTTTGGGCCTCCAAAGATTTCAACATTTTCGCAGGCCTAAGATGCATTTTAAGGCCTTTTTTGGGCTGCTAACATTTTCTGTACTTTCGGGGATGTAGGATGCATTTTTCGTGGCAAAAATATTTTGGAGAATTACAGTGGTCTAGGATTTGGGTTAATGCCCCTTTCAAGCTGCAAATGCTTTTAGGACATTCAGAGCTCTCTCACACTGTTTTTGGGCCACCAACATTTTCTGAACTTTAGGGGGTCTACGATGCCTGTAAACCCCTTTTTTGGGCATCCAAACATTTCAACATTTTTGCAGGCCTAAGATGCATTTTAAGGCCTTTTTTGGGCTGCTAACATTTTCTGAACTTTCAGGGGTGTAGGATGGATTTTTAGTGCCAGAAATATTTTTGGTAATTTCAGTGGTCTAGGATTTGGGTTAATGCCCCTTTTGGGCTGCTAATGTTTTTGGGACATTCAGAGCTCTCTCACAATGTATTTGGGCCACCAACATTTTCTGGACTTTAGGGGGTCTACGATGCCGGTAAACCTTTTTTTTGGGCCTCCAAACATTTCAACATTTTTGCAGGCATAAACTGCATTTAAGGCCTTTTTTGGGCTGCTAACATATTCTGTACTTTCAGGGGTTTAGGATGCATTTTTCGTGCCAAAAATATTTTTGGGAATTTCAGTGGTCTAGGATTTGGGTTAATGCCCCTTTCAGGCTGCAAATGTTTTTGGGACATTCAGAGCTCTCTCACAATGTTTTTGGGCCACCAACATTTTCTGGACTTTAGGGGGTCTACGATGCCTGCAAACTTTTTTTTTGGGCCTCCAAACATTTCAACATTTTTGCAGGCCTAAAATGCATTTAAGGCCTTTTTTGGGCTGCTAACATATTCTGTACTTTCAGGGGGGTAGGATGCATTTTTCGTGCCAAAAATATTTTTGGCAATTTCAGTGGTCTAGGATGCGGGTTAATGCCCCTTTCAAGCTGCAAATGCTTTTGGGACATTGCGAGCTCTCTCACACTGCTTTTGGGCCACCAACATTTTCTGGACTTTAGGTGGTCTACGATGCCTGTAAACCCCTTTTTTGAGCCTCCAAAGATTTCAACATTTTTGCCGGCCTAAGATGCATTTTAAGGCCTTTTTTGGGCTGCTAACATATTCTGTACTTTCGGGGATGTAGGATGCATTTTTCGTGGCAAAAATATTTTGGAGAATTATAGTGGTCTAGGATGTGGGTTAATGCCCCTTTCAGGCTGTAAATGTTTTTGGGACATTCAGAGATCTCTCACAATGTTTTTGGGCCACCAAAATTTCCAGACTTTAGGGGGTCTACGATGCCTGTAAAAACCCCTTTTTTGGGCCTCCAAAGATTTCAACATTTTTTCAGGCCTAAGATGCATTTTAAGGCCTTTTTTGGAATGCTGACATATTCTGAACTTTCAGGGTTGTAGGATGCATTTTTCGTGCCAAAAATATTTTTGGGAATTTCAGGGGTCTAGCATGCGGGTTAATGTCCTTTTCAGACTGCAAATGTTTTTGGGAGATTCAGAGCTCTCTCACACCGTTTTTGGGCCACCGACATATTCTGGACTTTAGGGGTTCTACGATGCCTATAAACCCCTTTTTGGGCATCCAAACATTTCAACATTTTTGCAGGCCTAAGATGCATTTTAAGGCCTTTTTGGGTTGCTAACATTTTCTGAACTTTCAGGGGTGTAGGATGCATTTTTCGTGCCAGAAATATTTTTGGTAATTTCAGTGGTCTAGGATTTGGGTTAATGCCCCTTTCAGGCTGCAAATGTTTTTGGGACATTCAGAGCTCTCTCACAATGTTTTTGGGCCACCAACATTTTCTGGACTTTAGGTGGTCTACGATGCCTGTAAACCCCTTTTTTGGGCCTCTAAAGATTTCAACATTTTTGCCGGCCTAAGATGCATTTTAAGGCCTTTTTTGGAATGCTGACATATTCTGAACTTTCAGGGTTGTAGGATGCATTTTTCGTGCCAAAAATATTTTTGGGAATTTCAGGGGTCTAGCATGCGGGTTAATGTCCTTTTCAGACTGCAAATGTTTTTGGGAGATTCAGAGCTCTCTCACACCGTTTTTGGGCCACCAACATATTCTGGACTTTAGGGGTTCTACGATGCCTATAAACCCCTTTTTGGGCATCCAAACATTTCAACATTTTTGCAGGCCTAAGATGCATTTTAAGGCCTTTTTGGGTTGCTAACATTTTCTGAACTTTCAGGGGTGTAGGATGCATTTTTCGTGCCAGAAATATTTTTGGTAATTTCAGTGGTCTAGGATTTGGGTTAATGCCCCTTTCAGGCTGCAAATGTTTTTGGGACATTCAGAGCTCTCTCACAATGTTTTTGGGCCACCAACATTTTCTGGACTTTAGGGGGTCTACGATGCCTGTAAACCTTTTTTTTGGGCCTCCAAACATTTCAACATTTTTGCAGGCCTAAAATGCATTTAAGGCCTTTTTTGGGCTGCTAACATATTCTGTACTTTCAGGGGGGTAGGATGCATTTTTCGTGCCAAAAATATTTTTGGGAATTTCAGTGGTCTAGGATGCGGGTTAATGCCCCTTTCAGGCTGCAAATGCTTTTGGGACATTCCGAGCTCTCTCACACTGCTTTTGGGCCACCAACATTTTATGGACTTTAGGTGGTCTACGATGCCTGTAAACCCCTTTTTTGGGCCTCCAAAGATTTCAACATTTTTTCAGGCCTAAGATGCATTTTAAGGCCTTTTTTGGAATGCTGACATATTCTGAACTTTCAGGGTTGTAGGATGCATTTTTCGTGCCAAAAATATTTTTGGGAATTTCAGGGGTCTAGCATGCGGGTTAATGTCCTTTTCAGACTGCAAATGTTTTTGGGAGATTCAGAGCTCTCTCACACCGTTTTTGGGCCACCGACATATTCTGGACTTTAGGGGGTCTACGATGCCTGTAAACCCCTTTTTCGGGCATCCAAACATTTCAACATTTTTGCAGGCCTAAGATGCATTTTAAGGCCTTTTTGGGCTGCTAACATTTTCTGAACTTTCAGGGGTGTAGGATGCATTTTTCGTGCCAGAAATATTTTTGGTAATTTCAGTGGTCTAGGATTTGGGTTAATGCCCCTTTCAGGCTGCAAATGTTTTTGGGACATTCAGAGCTCTCTCACAATGTTTTTGGGCCACCAACATTTTCTGGACTTTAGGGGGTCTACGATGCCTGTAAACCCTTTTTTGGGCCTCCAAAGATTTCAACATTTTTGCCGGCCTAAGATGCATTTTAAGGCCTTTTTTGGGCTGCTAACATATTCTGTACTTTCGGGGATGTAGGATGCATTTTTCGTGGCAAAAATATTTTGGAGAATTACAGTGGTCTAGGATGTGGGTTAATGCCCCTTTCAGGCTGTAAATGTTTTTAGGACATTCAGAGATCTCTCACAATGTTTTTGGGCCACCAACATTTTCCAGACTTTAGGGGGTCTACGATGCCTGTAAACCCCTTTTTTGGGCCTCCAAAGATTTCAACATTTTTTCGGGCCTAAGATGCATTTTAAGACCTTTTTTGGAATGCTGACATATTCTGAACTTTCAGGGTTGTAGGATGCATTTTTCGTGCCAAAAATATTTTTGGGAATTTCAGGGGTCTAGCATGCGGGTTAATGTCCTTTTCAGACTGCAAATGTTTTTGGGACATTCAGAGATCTCTCACAATGTTTTTGGGCCACCAACATTTTACAGACTTTAGGGGGTCTACGATGCCTGTAAACCCCTTTTTTGGGCCTCCAAAGATTTCAACATTTTTGCAGGCCTAAGATGCATTTTAAGGCCTTTTTCGGGATGCTAACATATTCTGTACTTTCGGGGTTGTAGGATCCATTTTTCGTGGCAAAAATATTTTTGTTTTGGGAATTTCAGTGGTCTAGGATGTGGGTTAATGCCCCTTTCAGGCTGCAAATGCTTTTGGGACATTCAGAGCTCTCTCACACTGTTTTTGGGCCACCAACATTTTCTGAACTTTAGGGGGTCTACGATGCCTGTAAACCCCTTTTTTGGGCCTCCAAACATTTCAACATTTTTGCAGTCCTAAAATGCATTTAAGGCCTTTTCTGGGCTGCTAACATATTCTGTACTTTCAGGGGGGTAGGATGCATTTTTCATGCCAAAAATATTTTGGGGAATTTCAGTGGTCTAGGATGCGGGTTAATGCCCCTTTCAAGCTGCAAATGCTTTTGGGACATTCCGAGCTCTCTCACACTGCTTTTGGGCCACCAACATTTTATGGACTTTAGGTGGTCTACGATGCCTGTAAACCCCTTTTTTGGGCCTCCAAAGATTTCAACATTTTTGCCGGCCTAAGATGCATTTTAAGGCCTTTTTTGGGCTGCTAACATATTCTGTACTTTCGGGGTTGTAGGATCCATTTTTCGTGGCAAAAATATTTTTGTTTTGGGAATTTCAGTGGTCTAGGATGTGGGTTAATGCCCCTTTCAGGCTGCAAATGCTTTTGGGACATTCAGAGCTCTCTCACACTGTTTTTGGGCCACCAACATTTTCTGAACTTTAGGGGGTCTACGATGCCTGTAAACCCCTTTTTTGGGCATCCAAACATTTCAACATTTTTGCAGGCCTAAGATGCATTTTAAGGCCTTTTTTGGGCTGCTAACATTTTCTGAACTTTCAGGGGTGTAGGATGGATTTTTCGTGCCAGAAATATTTTTGGTAATTTCAGTGGTCTAGGATTTGGGTTAATGCCCCTTTTGGGCTGCTAATGTTTTTGGGACATTCAGAGCTCTCTCACAATGTCTTTGGGCCACCAACATTTTCTGGACTTTAGGGGGTCTACGATGCCGGTAAACCTTTTTTTTGGGCCTCCAAACAGTTCAACATTTTTGCAGGCCTAAATTGCATTTAAGGCCTTTTTTGGGCTGCTAACATATTCTGTACTTTCAGGGTTGTAGGATGCATTTTTCGTGCCAAAAATATTTTTGGGAATTTCAGGGGTCTAGCATGCGGGTTAATGCCCCTTTCAGGCTGCAAATGTTTTGTGACATTCAGAGCTCTCTCACAATGTTTTTGGGCCACCAACATTTTCTGGACTTTAGGGGGTCTACGATGCCTGTAAACCTTTTTTTGGGCCTCCAAACATTTCAACATTTTTGCAGGCCTAAAATGCATTTAAGGCCTTTTTTTGGGCTGCTAACATATTCTGTACTTTCAGGGGGGTAGGATGCATTTTTCGTGCCAAAAATATTTTCGGGAATTTCAGTGGTCTAGGATGCGGGTCAATGCCCCTTTCAAGCTGCAAATGCTTTTGGGACATTCCGAGCTCTCTCACACTGCTTTTGGGCCACCAACATTTTATGGACTTTAGGTGGTCTACGATGCCTGTAAACCCCTTTTTTGGGCCTCCAAAGATTGCAACATTTTTGCAGCCCTAAGATGCATTTTAAGGCCTTTTTCGGGCTGCTAACATATTCTGTACTTTCGGGGTTGTAGGATCCATTTTTCATGGCAAAAATATTTTTGGGAATTTCAGGGGTCTAGCATGCGGGTTAATGTCCTTTTCAGACTGCAAATGTTTTTGGGAGATTCAGAGCTCTCTCACACCGTTTTTGGGCCACCGACATATTCTGGACTTTAGGGGGTCTACGATGCCTGTAAACCCCTTTTTCGGGCATCCAAACATTTCAACATTTTTGCAGGCCTAAGATGCATTTTAAGGCCTTTTTGGGCTGCTAACATTTTCTGAACTTTCAGAGGTGTAGGATGCATTTTTCGTGCCAGAAATATTTTTGGTAATTTCAGTGGTCTAGGATTTGGGTTAATGCCCCTTTCAGGCTGCAAATGTTTTTGGGACATTCAGAGCTCTCTCACAATGTTTTTGGGCCACCAACATTTTCTGGACTTTAGGGGGTCTACGATGCCTGTAAACCCTTTTTTGGGCCTCCAAAGATTTCAACATTTTTGCCGGCCTAAGATGCATTTTAAGGCCTTTTTTGGGCTGCTAACATATTCTGTACTTTCGGGGATGTAGGATGCATTTTTCGTGGCAAAAATATTTTGGAGAATTACAGTGGTCTAGGATGTGGGTTAATGCCCCTTTCAGGCTGTAAATGTTTTTGGGACATTCAGAGATCTCTCACAATGTTTTTGGGCCACCAACATTTTCCAGACTTTAGGGGGTCTACGATGCCTGTAAACCCCTTTTTTGGGCCTCCAAAGATTTCAACATTTTTTCGGGCCTAAGATGCATTTTAAGACCTTTTTTGGAATGCTGACATATTCTGAACTTTCAGGGTTGTAGGATGCATTTTTCGTGCCAAAAATATTTTTGGGAATTTCAGGGGTCTAGCATGCGGGTTAATGTCCTTTTCAGACTGCAAATGTTTTTGGGACATTCAGAGATCTCTCACAATGTTTTTGGGCCACCAACATTTTACAGACTTTAGGGGGTCTACGATGCCTGTAAACCCCTTTTTTGGGCCTCCAAAGATTTCAACATTTTTGCAGGCCTAAGATGCATTTTAAGGCCTTTTTCGGGATGCTAACATATTCTGTACTTTCGGGGTTGTAGGATCCATTTTTCGTGGCAAAAATATTTTTGTTTTGGGAATTTCAGTGGTCTAGGATGTGGATTAATGCCCCTTTCAGGCTGCAAATGCTTTTGGGACATTCAGAGCTCTCTCACACTGTTTTTGGGCCACCAACATTTTCTGAACTTTAGGGGGTCTACGATGCCTGTAAACCCCTTTTTTGGGCCTCCAAACATTTCAACATTTTTGCAGTCCTAAAATGCATTTAAGGCCTTTTTTGGGCTGCTAACATATTCTGTACTTTCAGGGGGGTAGGATGCATTTTTCATGCCAAAAATATTTTGGGGAATTTCAGTGGTCTAGGATGCGGGTTAATGCCCCTTTCAAGCTGCAAATGCTTTTGGGACATTCCGAGCTCTCTCACACTGCTTTTGGGCCACCAACATTTTATGGACTTTAGGTGGTCTACGATGCCTGTAAACCCCTTTTTTGGGCCTCCAAAGATTTCAACATTTTTGCCGGCCTAAGATGCATTTTAAGGCCTTTTTTGGGCTGCTAACATATTCTGTACTTTCGGGGTTGTAGGATCCATTTTTCGTGGCAAAAATATTTTTGTTTTGGGAATTTCAGTGGTCTAGGATGTGGGTTAATGCCCCTTTCAGGCTGCAAATGCTTTTGGGACATTCAGAGCTCTCTCACACTGTTTTTGGGCCACCAACATTTTCTGAACTTTAGGGGGTCTACGATGCCTGTAAACCCCTTTTTTGGGCATCCAAACATTTCAACATTTTTGCAGGCCTAAGATGCATTTTAAGGCCTTTTTTGGGCTGCTAACATTTTCTGAACTTTCAGGGGTGTAGGATGGATTTTTCGTGCCAGAAATATTTTTGGTAATTTCAGTGGTCTAGGATTTGGGTTAATGCCCCTTTTGGGCTGCTAATGTTTTTGGGACATTCAGAGCTCTCTCACAATGTCTTTGGGCCACCAACATTTTCTGGACTTTAGGGGGTCTACGATGCCGGTAAACCTTTTTTTTGGGCCTCCAAACAGTTCAACATTTTTGCAGGCCTAAATTGCATTTAAGGCCTTTTTTGGGCTGCTAACATATTCTGTACTTTCAGGGGTTTAGGATGCATTTTTTGTGCCAAAAATATTTTTGGGAATTTCAGTGGTCTAGGATTTGGGTTAATGCCCCTTTCAAGCTGCAAATGCTTTTGGGACATTCCGAGCTCTCTCACACTGCTTTTGGGCCACCAACATTTTCTGGACTTTAGGTGGTCTACGATGCCTGTAAACCCCTTTTTTGGGCCTCCAAAGATTTCAACATTTTTGCCGGCCTAAGATGCATTTTAAGGCCTTTTTTGGGCTGCTAACATATTCTGTACTTTCAGGGTTGTAGGATGCATTTTTCGTGCCAAAAATATTTTTGGGAATTTCAGGGGTCTAGCATGCGGGTTAATGCCCCTTTCAGGCTGCAAATGTTTTGTGACATTCAGAGCTCTCTCACAATGTTTTTGGGCCACCAACATTTTCTGGACTTTAGGGGGTCTACGATGCCTGTAAACCTTTTTTTGGGCCTCCAAACATTTCAACATTTTTGCAGGCCTAAAATGCATTTAAGGCCTTTTTTTGGGCTGCTAACATATTCTGTACTTTCAGGGGGGTAGGATGCATTTTTCGTGCCAAAAATATTTTCGGGAATTTCAGTGGTCTAGGATGCGGGTCAATGCCCCTTTCAAGCTGCAAATGCTTTTGGGACATTCCGAGCTCTCTCACACTGCTTTTGGGCCACCAACATTTTATGGACTTTAGGTGGTCTACGATGCCTGTAAACCCCTTTTTTGGGCCTCCAAAGATTGCAACATTTTTGCAGCCCTAAGATGCATTTTAAGGCCTTTTTCGGGCTGCTAACATATTCTGTACTTTCGGGGTTGTAGGATCCATTTTTCATGGCAAAAATATTTTTGGGAATTTCAGGGGTCTAGCATGCGGGTTAATGTCCTTTTCAGACTGCAAATGTTTTTGGGAGATTCAGAGCTCTCTCACACCGTTTTTGGGCCACCAACATATTCTGGACTTTAGGGGGTCTACGATGCCTGTAAACCCCTTTTTCGGGCATCCAAACATTTCAACATTTTTGCAGGCCTAAGATGCATTTTAAGGCCTTTTTGGGCTGCTAACATTTTCTGAACTTTCAGAGGTGTAGGATGCATTTTTCGTGCCAGAAATATTTTTGGTAATTTCAGTGGTCTAGGATTTGGGTTAATGCCCCTTTCAGGCTGCAAATGTTTTTGGGACATTCAGAGCTCTCTCACAATGTTTTTGGGCCACCAACATTTTCTGGACTTTAGGGGGTCTACGATGCCTGTAAACCCTTTTTTGGGCCTCCAAAGATTTCAACATTTTTGCCGGCCTAAGATGCATTTTAAGGCCTTTTTTGGGCT